>NC_045549.1:23412279-24842279 GCF_009769535.1 Thamnophis elegans | reverse complement strand
AAATAAGGTGGCAATTAAATATATTCACTTTGTAATAGTATGTGCTGCATTTACCTCTCCCCTTTTCTGCACCAGGACAGTATGTATAATACCCCAGTATCTTCCTATGTATGGATGCGGTGGCTCAGTGGCTAAGACACCGAGCTTGTCGATCAGAAAGGTCCGCAGCTCGGTGGTTCGAATCCCTAGTGCCACATAATGGAATGAGCTCCCGTTACTTGTCCCAGCTTCTGCCAACCTAGCAATTCGTAAGCATGTAAAAATGCAAGTAGAAAAATAGGGACCACCTTTGGTAACAGCGTTCCATGCACCTTTGCCGTTTAGTCATGCCGGCCACATGACCATGGAGACATCTTTGGACAGCGCTGGCTCCTTGGTTTAGAAACGGAGATGAGCACCGCCCCCTAGAGCCGGAAACGACTAGCACATATGTGCAAGGGGAACCTTACCTTTACCTTTATCTTCCTTATGTGGCATTCAGTATTAAGTGAGAAAACCATGGCTGTCCCCATGTGACCCATTGATGTCACGGCTAACTGAAGATTGAAACCTGTTTTCCAAAGCCTAGTTCAGCTCTCTAACCACTACCCTAAAATGGTTTTATCTATATTAACTAATTTGAGGACAATGTAAGTTAGAATGCACTTTAATCTTTTTTAAAATGCCAGAACAGGTTCTTCTCTCTGTTAGCAGTGTTCCTTTGTAGAATAGCAGTTATAACAAAGAGTATCCTATGCTCATATGGACTTTTTCTTAAGATATCATTACCGTCTACCACCCCCAGCCCCACAAAAATTTAGAAGAAAAAAAGGGCCATGAATCTATAAACAAGTATGCTGCTCAGAGTCTGGTCATGGGAATTGTGCTCGGTTGTATAAACTAAATAAACAAGTGGTAGCTTTCAGTTGCCCCAACAAAATTCTTTAAAACAAGGGTTATTATAGTGTTCAGTGGACTGCTATGAACTAGAGGCAATATGGGGCATTTGTTGCATTCCAGGAATAGCTTGAAAAAAGAGACAGCAGTAACATTAGCAGGGCTCTATGTTACATGTACAGAATGACATTCTTCCAACTGCATTTTGTTTTCTTACGATGTGCAGGAGATGACCAGGCTGACCCCTCCCTAGAGCTCATCTCTTACATGAGGGTTACTTGGTTAGCATTATGGCTGACAAGAATGCCACACAGGCATGTGTTTGTAAAGTAGATATTTAAGTTTTGATGGGCAGCCAGGACCAGTCCAGGAGATTGCTTGGGAGCAGCAATTATAATTCAATTGCCAGGAGCAATTTCTATAAATGTGGAAACAGTTGACCTGCATATACAAAATATTCATTGCTTTTAATCTCTAATTTTCAGATATTTGCCCAAGCAAAATCCTCTGAAAGATAAGCAATTGTTTTCATTCATAAGAGATAGCACAAGGGGACATGGGTGCTGCTTTTTTTTTGAGTTTATGTCTGATATTTAAATCAGGGACAGCAATAGGTGTGACTCCAGAAGTTGTTAAACTCTATTGCTCATCATATTCTCTGTCAAGATAGCCAATCATTACAGATGAAAGAGTGGGACTTTAAGAACATCTGGAAATATATGCTTGTTTCACTTCTGATTTAAGCTGTGGTTATGATTACAGTGAGCAAGTGATCAATTGATTAACATACAGAAACTAGAAACAATGAAAATTAAATGGGCTAATAAATATCAGTTCATTGTACATTTACTCCTTATAAATACCGTAGGACAGATTTGACACTAGTTCTCTCATTCAGTTTTTACTGCAAAGGAATGTTTTTCAGATGTTCTTTTTCTTCCCTATAGAAGACCTATGAACATATGGCAAAAATCAGAACCATAAGAGAAGCTTCTTCAGAATGCAACTGCCCACCAGGTAAATGAGAAGAACATCTAAAAATATTCTAAAACAGTTTGACACTGCTTTTATGTAGTATGTATAGATGCATATTCAGTATTGCCAGATATTGAACAATGTGTTCTCACTGTTCCTTTGATTATTTTATTGGCGAAACACTCAGGAATAAAATACTGTACAGACAAGTTAATATAATCAAAAGATTAGGGAAAATATTCATTATGCTAGGTAATTTCTTATCTCCCGCTCCGTTCCTGAAAAGGAAGTCCCTTTATTTCACTGAGTTATTTCTGGATGGGCATGGATAAGATTGCACAATAATGGTTAAGGGGTATCATAAACAAAATACAGCTAAACAAATCTTATTGCCTGTAATGTGTGGTAAGGCCTTGAACCTGTATGATCTTAATCTGTTCAATGTGAGTTTAAAGCGCAATACATTTTATAGGACTCATTCCCTAGGAAATCCTGTTTAAGGTTACAATCAGTCATTTTAATACTACTTACCAGAGAGGAAGCCCTATGGAATTCAGTGATTTCTTTTTAGTAGAAATATATCTGATTGGACTATGTGACTATAATCCCTTGGGTTTCTGTCTGTCATAAACCAGTGAGATGTTTTTAACATAGAAAATGATATAAAAATGACTTAAATAAATAATGAATAATTGAACCCAGTGGGATGCACTTTTAAGTAAATAAGCATTAGATGAAGGTTATAAAGCTAAAATCCTTTTCATATTTATTTAGCATTATATCATATTGATTTTAGGGCTAGATAAATGTTCATAGGCTCATGCTGTTTATTCGTCTATTTTAAAGCACTTAGAAGCTTATTTCCAAATAAATGTATTTAAGAATGTTCAGTGAAATATCACATAGTAAATGAAGCATTCCAGAAATGTTTGTGTTTCAGAGGTAGATTCACATATTCTGTTACTACAGTACACAGTAGAAGTCATTATCTGTGACTTGCCTTATTGAGAAAAGGGAGAAAGTCAAGTGTACAAGTTAAAGCTAAACAAAACTGCAATTGTTAATTGTTAATAATTGTTTTTCAATTTGCACTGTAGAATACGTGCATTTGTGTTTCATTTGCATACTATGTGCATGCGTATTTTTGAAATAGCAATTTTTAAATGTTTGAGTCTGTAAAAATTAGATCAATAATGGTGGGAATTTATTACTTCCCTTTTTAAAAAAAAGTTGCAGTACAGTACTACTTATGTGTATATATTTTTAACTATCTTCAGAAATTAGAATTTAAATAGTGATAATTTTGTTGGGTTTCTTGAAGTTAGAGTGGCAAATAGGCTATTACAGTTATTTATTTATGGTGTTCTCTGTGGCAGGATGATGCCCACACAAAAAAGTGGATCCTATGAACTATTTCATCATCAAGACTTAAAGAGAAGTATTGACCGTTTCAGGGATATATTAGGAATAAATTGGTAGTTAGGTCATTAAAACAGCTTATATTTCATTCATACAAACATTATGGAATAAGTCTAAGGTTCTGCATGTATATAGCTTCTTTGCTGCAGATAAGTAGAATAATGTAAGGATATTGGAGTCAGAGACAGAAAGTGTGCCTGGGATCAGGGCTTAGAGCAGTGTTTTTCACTCTTGAAAATTCTAGCTGAGGAGTTATGGGAAGTGAGGTCCATTACAGCTTACAGTTGCCAAGATAGAGAAACATTGGCGGAGAGCATGTCCAATCTACCATTGTTGTATGATGGTCCATGGAGGAATGTGAAGGTGCTTTGGAGAATAAAATAACCTGAAAACCATTTCACTTATTACTCCAGTAATCAATTATCTGTATCTGGAAACTCATACCATGACTGCTGAAAATTGATAATAATTTAGGTGGAAAATACCTGAAAACTACAGATTTATGTTAAAATAGCACAAATCAAGAAAAATCTCCCAAACCCAGCCTTGCCCATGTGTAATGTGTCTCCTTCCACTTTGTAGTTCTTAGCCCTTCCCCAAAGAAATGTTAATTATCATGCTTAGACACCAAAAGGGGCATATTGTAGAGATGTACTCATTTGATTTTGAGCATATTGCCGAAATAAATCTGCAAGCACTTATGGTTTTTTAATGAGCATATATTATATATGTGTGTGTGTGTGTGTGTGTGTGTGTGTGTGTTTGTGTTTGTTTTTCAAATGTATGTATTTATAAAAAGGGACTAAGACACTGAACTTGTCGATCAGAAAAGTCAGCAGTTCGGCAGTTCGAATCCCTAGCGCTGTGTAATGGAGTGAGCTCCCATTACTTGTCCCAGCTTCTGCCAAGCTAGCAGTTCAAAAGCATGTAAAAAATTCAAGTAGAAAAATAGGGACCATCTTTGGTGGGAAGGTAACAGCCATCTGTGTCCCTCTAGAGTTTAGTCATGCCGGCCACGTGACCACATAAATGTCTTTGGACAGCGCTGGCTCTTTGGCTTTGAAATGGAGACGAGCACCCCTAGAGTTGGGAACGGCTAGCACATATGTGCTTTACATTTACCTAAAATATCTTGAAATGTATCCAAATATATTAACCACAGAAATTTTATTGTGATATGTAGTGCCCAATTTGAACTTTGAAAGGTATTAATATTTAACTAAAATTATGCTAAGGTAATATACCTTAGCATAATTTAGCAATATTTAGCAATATTAATATACCTTAGTTATTAATATCCAAGTAAAAATGCTAAATAAAATATGTTTGATAATTATGCTAATCCTACAGATCAAAAATAAATAGTAAAGAGGGTGATTCTTTTTATTGGCTCAATTTTCAAAATGCTGGTAAGTGTAAAATTTGAATATATGTTTGTCAATTGCCGAGCCTTTATTCTGAATTGTTTTTCAGATATAGCTATTGGAATACAAGCAAGCAAGCAAGCAAGCAAGCAAGCAAATGTTTAGTTGTAGATAATATTATGCTAGTATAAGAATCTTTAAATCATAATAAAAAACAGGTGTGGTGTTTTAATTTAATTTTGCATGCTCTGAAAAATGAAAAAAAAAGTAAGCATTTTAATTATTTGTATACAATATAAGGGATGTTCTGATTGGGCTGTAGATGCGTATTACTGTGTATACACAGTAATGTGTGCTATGGATGAAGTGAATTTAATTAGAATATCCTGCTTCCTTTATAAATCCTCTGATCTCATATGTGGAGCTGATATATGGCATGATGAACATCTTGATCCTTGCAAACCTGTTCTACTTTTATTTTAATATAATTTCAATGTTTATCCTTTTTTCCATTTCTACCCAGAACCCAGCCGATGAGTTAAACAAACAAGTGATTAGTAATAAGACTAATATTAAAGTATCATTCCCTTCCTTAAATTGACACTATCCCACCACAGCTTCAAGACATATAAAATTAATAATACCTTGCTACCTGTTATTTTGGACTGAAGTATGATCAAAGGTTCTTCTTTTTCCTTCCTTCTGAGATACATTGATATCATGCCCCCTTCCTTCTGGTCACTAGCTAGCTTCTTCCTCAAAATTTCTTCATTGGCATTTTGTTTCTTAAGTTCCTTTCATACCTGTCATCTTGACTCTTTCTTTTGATACCAAGTTGTCTCTAGGCTTTTGATCAAGAAAGGAGAACAGGCCACAGAATTTCCAAAAGTAAGAGAAGAGAGGTTTTATTAATTTAATTCTGCTTTACAGTGGTCTGAAATGACCAAAGTTCCATTATTTTATCTGAGGAAGATGATGAGCCTTTTTGACAATACATTGAAACACATGTCTAGCTTTAAACGCTGCAGATGATTGTTCTCTATGCAGTGTCCAGAAAATAAATCAGGATACTGAACCGGGCATTGTTTATTTATTGGTGGTTTCTGTATATATTTGTCAAAATCAATCACTCTCTCTTCCCACTTGAAATACAACAACAATCAATCTGAGTTTTAGTTCTTCTGCAAGATTTAAACAAGCATGGGTGGGTCTGTCTCCGTGTTTTCTGGGATTATTTTTGCTGTGATGTTTTATGCTAGTGTTCCTTTCCTTTATTTTAATGGGGTGTTATCTAAATAGGGTATGAGAGGGAGGGCAGAGAAATCTACTTGGACTTGGAGCAGTGATTTCCAAATGTTGACAGATTACCCAAAATTCGATAAAAGTGGGTTTTTGGGGGTAGTTCAGGGGTGGGTTCCTGCCAGTTCTAACCTCTTCTATAGAAGAGGTTCCACAAATCTACTATGCCATTTAGAACCAGTTCCAGCTCCCCCCCCGCCTGTCCGCACCACGCTTGCCCCGCCCACTGCTCACTGATTAGCTGGCTCACCAATCACCCCACCCACCTCTAAGAGTCCTATCTAAACCATAAAGTCTTAAAGCTGTCAAGTTTGAACATCCCTGGGAGTTTTTTCTAAAGGGTTAGGGATGCAAGGGTCTTGTAACTTGACAGCTTTAAGACTTGCGTGCTTCAAATGCCAGAGTTTCTGAGCCAACATTTTGGTTGCTGAGTTTCACCACATTTTACAAGTTGGCCATGTCCACCCAGTCACATGACTGCCAAGCCACTCCCACTCAGTCACATGGCTGGCAAGCCACTCCTACTTGGTCATATGGCTGGCAAGCCACTCCAAAAAAGCAGGCCACACCTACAGAAGAGATTCTAAAAAATTTTGAAACCCACCACTGGGGTAGTCACACACGAACCCATTACCCATTACCAGAGGTGGTATTCAGCAGGTTCTGACTAGTTCTGGAGAATCAGGAGCAGAAATTTTGAGTAGTTCAGAGAAGTGGTAAATACCACCTCTGACTGGCCCACCCCCATCTATTCTCTGTCTCCCTAGTCCCAGCTGATCAGGAGGAAATGGGGATTTTGCAATGCCCTTCCCCTGGAGTGAGGAGGGAATGAAGGTTTTACAGTTTCCTTCCCCTGCCATACCCACCAAGCGACGCCCACCAAGCCATGCCACACCCACCATGCCACACCCATAGAATCTGTAGTAAAAAAAATTGAATCCCACTACTGCCCATTACCCAATAACAACAGAGACAATAAATTGACTTAAAGTGATTTATCAGGATTGGATAAAAAGGACTTTCTAATGTGGTTTTGAGTAATGAAAAAGTGTGGGAAACACTGCCCTAGAGAGTAATGAAAAAGTGTGGGAAACACTGCCCTAGAGAATCCAAGTTTCTTCTTCTACAATTGGACCCACCTAATTTTTCCTCAAAAATCCTTATCTGTGGTTGTTTTAACCACATTTCACATAATGAATTGCACACACACAAACTATTAGAAATTGTTGTGTTAGCTGAAGAATAGCAATAGCACTTAGACTTATATACCACTTTGCTGTGCTTTACAGCCCTCTCTAAGTGGTTTACAGAGTCAGCATATTGCCACCCAACAATCTGGGTCCTCATTTTACCTACCTTGGAAGGATGGAAGGCTGAGTCAACCTTGAGCCTGGTGAGATTTGAACTGCCAAATTGCAGTCAGCTGGCAGTCAGCAGACGTAGCCTGTAGTACTGCACTTTAACCACTGCACCACCACGACTCAGAATGGATGGATATCCATTTAATTTGGTGGGAAAGTCTAACTCAGACAAAGCCTCTTTGTTATTTGCATTTTTTGGTCATCACAAGCATTCCATATCTTGTGACAAATACCTGAGCATCCTCTGCTGTATTTATTTGGGGAATTTGATGCTGTCTGAAATTTTCTGTTAACACTATTTTAGAAAAATGTACCTACAGAGACTGGTTAGTTAAATTTATCTGAACACAACTTTGATTCAAATTCAGTAGCCAAGGAAAATGTTCAGGTAAATAGAAATAGAACTGTAGGAACTCTGTATGTGATGGAGATCTGTTGTCTATTTGATGAATACTGTAATGTGCGGATTGTTTAATTATATTTTATGCCTTCACTGTGGTTGTGTACTTTAAAATTACATCTACTTTAGATTTATTAAAATAGAGCTGTAGCATTCCTGTAGCATTTTACTCTAACTTTCTAATGTAATTTCTAACTTTCTGCTACTTTGCTATTTGATAGGGATTCCCCCCCCCCCGCCCCATATTCTGTTTGAGAATAACAGTCTTTTTATATTGTAAGTCTACTTCAAGCTCTGGAAATGCCTGATAAAATATAATCATTGACTCATGGTGTTCCAAGATAGGGAAAATCTGTGGCTAGATAACTTTACTGTTTTTATTTCTTAAAAATAAGACTTGAATCCAGGACTACAACAGAGTTGTATCTTTCTGGCTTGCTTGTTGTTATCCATGTGAATCTTTTTATTAGCCTGAGTAAATAGTTTTTTCAGCCAAGATTACATATTTTGTTTCCATGACATACAAGGGAAAGCAATATTAAGATTACTTTTGTATTGAACTAAAATCACATGAAGAAAGAAGTCAGTTGAAAAAATATATAATCTTTGAATCCTTTGAATAGTTATCTGAGTGTAAATACCAGATCTTTGCAACTGATTCATATTTATGACGGTTGCAATAACCCAGGATCATATCATTCCCTTTTTCAGGGTTCTGACAAGCAAACTCAATGGAAAAGGCAGATTCACTTAACAACCATCTTATTAACTTAACAACTGCAGTGATTCACTTAACAATTGTGACAAGAAAGGTCATAAAATGGGACAAAATTCACTTAACAACTATCTCGCTTTGCAATAGAGATTTTGAATTAAATTGTGGTTGTAAGTCAAGGACTACCTTTATATAATTGTGTTGATGATAAGCATATCATCTTTGTTACTTGCTAACTTATATTTGGGGAATTTCTGATAGTACTCTACATTATATTATGAAAGGGCTGTGGTGTTCACAGTGCAAATTGTGACTGTTGGTAATTTATGTATTTGGACTGTTGTTGTCCTCCTCCCCCCCCTGCCCCGGTAAGATTATTAGTACAAATCAGAGGTGGTATTCAGCAGCTTCTGACCAGTTCTGGAGAACCAGTAGTGGAAATTTTGAGTAGTTCAGAGAACTAGTAAATACCATCTCTGACTGGCCCTGCCCCCATCTATTCTCTGCTCCCGAGTTTCAGCTGAGTGGGAGGGAATGGGGATTTAGCAGTATCCTTCTCTTGCCACGTCCACCAAGCCATGCCCATCAAGCAACACCATGCCCACCAAGCCAAGCCCACAGAACCGGTAGTAAAAAAAAAATGAATCCCACCACTGGTATAAATGTAATCATGTTGGTTCTAAAGGATGTTATAGAATTAAGAGTTATCATTGGACTTCATATTTAGAAGTCTTCCTAGGGTTGCAACTGTTAGCTTTTAGGCAAGCCCCCTTATTCATAGGTGAGATTTATAGTAAATTTGTACATGATTGCAACACACACACACATACTGAATCCATAACTATTCTAATCCAAGCAAAAGCTGTCAGGGAAATGTCTTTCTTTCTGATATGTAGATGTTAAGTGCAGAATCTTTAGATTTAAAGAAGGAAAAAAAAATTCTCAGTTTGCTCATAATTTAGGAAGATACTACTTGAATTAAGATTATGGGTCATAATCTTATATTCTACATATATTTTCTCAGCAGAAAACCCCACTGACAAAAATGAAAGCAGGATTAGGTCTTAATGCCACAATTTGATGCATTATCATTTTACTAGCATTTACTCTGTACAAAATTTACTTAGGATCATATTTTGAGCCTTAGATGAATTCATATATTTTTTAAAATAGAAGTGTAATTTAAAGTAGGGTAATATCACAAATGTGAAAATATGTACTAGTTAATACCAGTGTACTAATCTTGCCGAAGTCAAGGCCTTGGACTCTCTTTTAAATGAAATTATTACATTATAAGAACTAATAGTAACAGGGATCTTGGAGGTCATCTAGTCCAATACCCTGCTCATGCAGGAGACCTGTACTAGGGATTTGAACCACCGAACTGCCGACCTTTCTGATTGACAAATTCAGTGTCTTAGCCACTGAGTCACCTAGTCAACTATTTCTGATGGTACTGAACCTATTAACTGAACACTTCCCGATTTCTATTCAAATAGTTATGCAAATAGCTCATCTTGCATTTAATGAAATAATTATTCCTTTATATGGTCCAGAAGGTGGGGCAGAAAATGTGCAGATTTCCAGGAGGAACGTTATGGTTTCTTGAGGTTTACAGACAATTTCAGAAGAAGATTTAAACCCTCAAATACAGAGTGAGTCATCCTGCAGCAACTACTGAAGCTTATTATGTGACCACATAGTAGCTTTACAGACAGCTTTTATAGACTGTCAAATGTGGAATGTTATACAGTTATTCAAAGTTTCTGTAACTTTTTCTAAAATATTCATTTTAGAGTCAAGGATAATATATTAAGTTCTTTAGAATGCTGGTGTTCAAAAAGCAATTTGTATAACCACTATAGCATTTTTAAAAACTTGTCATAAACTTTAATAACATTCTATATTTACAATAGTTTCTGTTTTGGGGACTAAAAAGAAAAGTGACAGCACTTGTATATCCATTTGTAGAATGCCATTCATAGAGAATGAAAGGGGAAATGAACAGGGTTGTAAATATAGAATAACAGATGGAAAGGGATGTGTGTGTTAAAGGTAACTGGAGCACTAGCGTTTAAGGTCCAATATGTTTTGGTTCCAAACATCCTAAATCATGGTTTATTTTTACCATGGTTTTTTAAACAAGCCATCCTAGCCTGATTCGTATTACACTAATATTACACATATTCCAATTACACTACAATTAACTCATTGTAAATTTTGCAATAGTTGGATTCATTAATTCCTCTAAGCATAAGCCCAACCAATCAGACAAAATATGTTGGTCCTTTAAAGCCTTTATGGCTCAGGGGCTTGGGTATCTCCCAACATTTGGTGAAATTGAGAAGAAGGGTTTTCTGTGAGTTTCAATTTCTAGAAAATGTCATCTTCAGCAATCCTGGAGGCAACTCTGCCTGATACCCTTATTTGGGACAGATGATAATAAGGTGAAGGGCTATTGCTCATTTTTAATGATATAATCCTTAACTCAGTGGTAACATTGCAGACTATATAAGCCAATCAGAGTAGATCTGATTTGAATAGGAGAAAGTAAATAAAAACAAATCAATACATGGCTTAGCATGGAGTAGAAACTCAGCCATGAAATGTACCGGTAAGTGGCAGAAAGGGATCATGGAAGGAAAAAAAATCATAAATACGAATAGCACTTACCGGTAGACTTATATACCACTTTGTAGTGCTTTTACAGCCCTCTCTAAGCGGTTTACAGAGTCAGCATATTGTCCCCAACAATCTGGGTCCTCATTTTACCCACCTTAGAAGGATGGAAGGCTGAATCAACCTTGAGCTGGTGAGATTTGAACTGCCGAACTGCAGCTAGCAATCAGCTGAAGTAGCCTGCAGTGCTGCACTCTAACCCTTGCGCCTGTCGGCATAAATGCCTTATGCTTGATAGTGAGGTTGTAGTAGTAAGGCTAAGTTGCCATCAATAGTTTGGGAAAATAATTATTGCAAGTTTTATATATTGAAACTGAATCCTGGATTGATTTTTGGATAATACTTGATTTGCTGCCTGGATGGTTGCTTCATAAACTGATGTGAAGTGATGTCAATTAAAAATGGAAGTATTTTGGGTGGAAATCATATGCTTCTCTGCTTGGTTAAAAGGAAGTCTGGTTAGTGGACTCAGCTCTGGCAGCCCTTTTTAAATGCATACACAAAACAGATTATGTTCCCGGAGTAGGACTTAGCTATTATTGTCCCTGTTCGCAGGAAGGGAGGGAGCCTAACCCAACCAAACAGAAACTGTATGCTACCCTTATTAACTTAAAGCCAGCCTTTGACATAATCCTTACAGACAGAGTGAGGTATAAACTCAGCCTTTCAATCTTGATAGAAGATCTACTTCTGCAAATTGAAACATTTTATACCAAAAACATACTGTCTAATAAAATAAAAATGTAAAAAGACCATGGAAGATTGTATATAAAAATCATACTAAACACAAAACAGGTATGGTATATATTTGGGAGGAACTGAAGAGGCCGCAGGAATGATAAATTATATAGAAAAGTGAGCTAAATGAAAAGTGGAAGAGGAAACTGTTACAAAAGAAAACAGCAGTAGTTAAATGAGGAAAGGAAAGAGATGGTCAGGAAACCTGAAGATTACGAGCTAATGGAGTGGAGCTAGTAGATATTTTTGGAGATGTACAAAACCTGCAGATTCGGGATACTGTGCCTAGGTCAGAGGTGGGTTCCTACCAGTAGAACCAGTTTGTCAAATCTACTGAACAGGTTCGAAGAGGTTCCACCAGTGGACCAGGAAAGCAGGCCACACTTACAGAAGAGGTTCCAAAAATTTTTGAAACCCACCACTGGCCTAGGTGTACCCAAAACATTGGCAGTTTGCAGAATTTACTATACTTCAAGGAACTGATCCCAGAATGGCATAGTATTAGAAATGGTGTGGCATGGTGTGAGGATCAAATGCAGTTTCTGGAGCACTCTAGGATGTTCACCTCCTGAATCAGTGAGTTACTCCTAGAGGTTTATAAAGCTCAGAAAAAGAAGTATTGGGTCTTATTAATTGGAGAAAATCAAGGTGGCATAATGTTGTTTAGTTGAGGAAAATAAGCACAAGAGAAGGAAGAGAAATTCAAATAAAAAACTTTCTAAATTCCTACAAAGGCATTATGCCTTTAAGTACCACAACATTCATTTAATTGTTATGTGATTAGGCAGGTTAGGGCACAGTATTTAACAGGAACATATAAAGGGATATAATGTTGACAATTCAGCTCTATAGCAAGCTATTTCTAATTTCTCGTGTTTCATCAAGATTGCTTCCTAAGGCATTAATATTAAGAGAACAAAATCAATTTCAGGGATTAAAAGAGTCTAAGAAATTGATATCAGCAGGATTTTGTATATCCTGACTAAAGCCAGACAGAGATGCTGCAAAAGAGATGAATTAGGAGTTGACAGTATAATGAATGGAATGGGACATTGCCACCTTGTTAGTAAGCAGAACTGTTTCATTACTATTTCCTTGTTATCTATTAAGGCATAATACTTTCAAAAATTGTGAAGGTTTTAGTCTGCCAGTATTTAAATACTTTATTAGTGCAGTTGTCTATTGATGTACAGCAGAGTAGTCTATAGCTGCTGTTAATTTAAGGATACTGATTCTTTTCTTCACAGTAGGAATACATTTATTTTATTGGTTAAGATAAAATCTTTTGCCATGTGTGAGAGGTAATCTTAGAAGAGCCTTGAAAGAAGATTTACTTTGAAGTTCCAGTTTTAGTTTTTAACTGTGGTTCATCGTTGTCATTTACAGGGAATAATGCTGGAAGTTGTTTGACTTGAATGATTACAGTTCTGTAAAACTGTCTATTTAAAATAGTATTTTCTTTTTTTATTAGTCTCATTTGACAATAAACTTAATTTCTGATATCAGAAAATGTATAAACCAGTTAAACAGTAATGTATATGCTTGAAATTCATTTGTTGTTAATATTTTAAATCGGAATTATACATCAGGTATAGACTGCTAGAAATATATTTTTGAAATTGGTATAATATGAAAGATATTTTAATGTGCATTTGCTTGATCATTCAAAGTCCAGTTTTCAAAAATTGGATTTAGAAACTGTTCACATAATACAGTAAGCCATAATGTAGTTTTCTATTTTGTTATAATGTGCTGTGTAAACAGAGCTGTAACTTTTAAATTCTCCCCTCTCTCAAATGAATAAAATGTGCTACTGATTTTAAGTAATTTAAGCAGTTCAGAGCACTAATGGATGTCTTAACTTTTTCAAGACCATAGAACATCTGGGACTATTTTTTTTAATGAAGACAATAAACAGAGTATTGAAACAATATATATTTCATTAACAGTCTTCCCCCTTCCTCATTATTTTAATATATCAGTTGTAAATCTTAATGAGATTTGTGAGCTTGCTTCTGGTGGCATATTTCAACGATGTCTGGAGTGAAGCTTTTCTTGGTTGTAGTGATGGTTGAAAAACCACTTTCTCAAAAATTTGCTGAAAGAAAAGGCAACAGGACTTTCAGCACTTTTTTACTTAAAAGCTTATACTCTATGAACTTTCATCCAGAAGACTTCTAGGAGCACCTCCTCCTCCTCCCCCTCTGAATTGTTTCATGGTGACATCTGAAACAACCCATCCTCTTCATTCATGTTTTATTTGGCTTGTGAAATTGAATAGATCCCAAACCCACAAAGAGGCTTCTCTTGAATCTTGGAACCAGCTTAATTGGATTCAAGCTAACAATGAAATAAATGACATTAGAAATTTTTTGTTTGCTGCAGGGTGGATTTGATTTAAATCCAGTCAATTTAAATCATTAGTAAAAAGGCTTGATTTAAATCAACTCAATTTAAATCATAATTTTGAAAGAGCAACTGTCATCTCTGTCCTGCAATGGCTCCTCCTCTCGCCTGCTGTTGACTCACCGACAGTCCCATTCACTTTAATGGGACAGCAGGTGACGTGATACAACAAGTTGAGGAATGTGGCAGGCAGCAGGTGAGTGGATGCCCATTAACATGCGCCACCATGACGGATTGGAAATGACGGGTGCTCTTTAATATTATATTTATTAGCTGCTTTGAAGGTTTCACTTTCATTTTTACTGCTCGCCCTTCCTCCCCACACTTAGAGCCTGGTGATACAGATCATAGAGTTTGTAGTGTACCTAGATTTGCAAAACAACGGGATAAAGGAATATTCCTGAACTATGTTTTATGATTTATCTTATGGTTACTGTGAAATTGTGTGAATGCATCAATGCATTGCAAAATTATCTCAGCTTGCATGCAACATAATTAAGCTCCATTTCATGGAGTTATTAATGTATCTTAAATAAAAAACTATCTTTAGATAGATTTTAATTCCAAAAGCATTTTATTAAAATAAATTTGCTAAAAATAAGAAAAAATCTTATTTAAATTTTAAAAATCCTTTTTTTAATTTTATTTTTAAAAAATCAACGGAGTTTGCTGACACAACTTGTCAGTTATACTGTTTATCTGATTTTTATTAATATAAAAGGTGAAATGCAATAACAGATAATATTGTGATGCAATTCAGATATGCTAGATGATAACTTTCAAAAATCATGTTATCCATGCTGCTTGGGAAATCAGGTAACTCTAATACATTTGGAAAATGTTATATTGGATAACCGACTATAGGCCAAATGTGTTTGAACCAGTACCAATTTTACTGCATTTTAGGATTGTTTTCCTACATATTCCTCAATGCAAATTGTTATGTTTGAACAAACAGTTAATGGATGTTTGAAAATTCAAAATAACGCAGAGAGCCAAAGTCCTAACATGATTGAAAGGTTGGACTTTAGACATCAGAGTTTAAAGGCTGTTTGGTAATGAACCTTATTGGAAAACATCAGGCCAGTCATTGTAACTTTACCTGACCAACTAAAAATTAAATTTGTTCTGTGTATTATACATAGAAAGTCTTACATAAAGTCATCCAACTGATGAATGCACATGTCACTTCACAAAGTTATAAAGTGGTCATTAGCTTTAATTCCTCACAATAAACAAATCCACACATGATGGTTCATAAAAAACATCTTATAACTAAATATATGTCTTGATCCTAGTCAATTTTGGTTTGTTTAGTAAGCCATGAATAAAAAAATCCAGTCTTTTCATGATTCAGTATGATGTAAGAACCAAACCAATGTGAAAATTAAAATTTTTGTAATCCTGTTTTCTTCATAACTCAAAGTATAGTTTACACACAAGCAAGGTTGCTTAAAAAAACACCATGTGAAATGCTACTTCTAGAACAAAATTTCCAACAGTGATAGTTTTCAAGGGAAATGTTAATATGCATTTAGAAACAATTAAAGACCGCTTATAGATCATCTGGATAAGTTGCTCTAAAGCCTTACTGGGTCCCAGTAGGAGCTCCCCTTGAAATGCAAATATGAACTTCAGAGAGATGGTTTATATGCTGGCTATGCTAGGCTGAGAATGACTTAAGCATCTCCTCCAACCTCTGCAATTCCAAGGCTGATTTGGTTTCCCTTCAGCTGTCAATTAAATGCACAAAAAAAGTATTCATCAACTGCATTTGTAAAATTAATGTCATGTATAGCTTTGCACTGACTGGTCTTACCTTAAGCAAATATACAACAAGAATATGCTGGGAAAACATCAAGCATACACCCCTTTTTCCGTCATATTAAATGAAATGGTTTTGATGACGCTCTGAATATACAGTGCATATTAAGAGACAATTTGTGCCTACAGTATAGCAGTGAGGGGGAACCTTTTTTGGCTCCTGTGCCAAAAGTGGGGGGAGTGCAGGGGGGGTCGTGCACGGGTGTGCCATACCCATAATGCTATGTGTGTGACCCTCCCCCTGTGCGCGCATGCGCATCCGACCAGCAATCCCTCCCACTTTTGGCACGGTTTTTTCGCTCTCCTCAGGCTCCAGAGGCTTTCTAGGAGCCTGGGGAGGGCAAAAATAGCTTCCCCCTCCGCAGATACCCTTGGAAGGCCTCAGGAGCTTCCTTGAAGGCTCCGGAGGGCAAAATACGGAACTATGGACAAACTGGAAGTCAAACAGGGAAGCCTCCTGAAGGCCCCTGAAGGCTCTGGAGGGCAAAAAATTGCCCTACGGCCAAACCGGAAGATGTCCGTAGGTCTGTTTTTTGCCCTTTGCAGCCTTCAGGGGCCTTCAGGAGGCTTCCCTGAAGGCTCCGGAGGGCAAAAACCAGCCCTATGAGCAATCCAGAAGGGACTTCTGGTTTGTCCATAGGGCCATGTTTTTCACTTGTTTGATTTGTTTTCAACTTTTAAACTGTGCAAGTTTAAATCAGCAACTGCATTTTCTAGCTAACAGTGAAGCTCATAAAACTACCAGCCAATTAATGCTCACCAGACTGCTTGTTGGAACAGAAGGTGTTTCAATGGCATTTGCTGCTGATTAGCGGGGTGTTCGCAGCTGGCTCAGGCGTATTCTGGGAAAACCGCTGTGGTACTCATCCATTTGTTGTGTCATCTGATTAATGGATCTCAACCTATCATACCTTAAGCTGCATCTGGAAAAACCCAGTTCTGATATGAGAGGATATGGTCAGGTAGCATCAGGGATGGGTTCCGGATCCCGTTGCAACTGGTATGGTGCAACGGGGCCTCACATCCACCACATGAACTTACTGCCCATGATGCTCCGCGATGCCTCTGCGATGCGCCAGCTGCTTGGCGGAGCATCGCGCAGGTGCTGTACGCTCCGTGTGCGGAATCCCCAAAAACCTCAAATACCGGTGAGTGTGGGCGGGCAGGTGGGCCCTCCAGAGCAACGTACCGGAAGGGTACCTAGTGCTCCCGGCAGGCACTGTTAAGCCTGTACTGGGTGTACCTGTCGCTGGGTGGCATCAGATAATAGATTTGTAGAATGATACTGTTTATCTGCCTCCAACCTCAATTTCTGTTTATATTATAAAACCAAACAATTGAAATAGCAGTATTAGTTTCATTTTTAAAATATTTTGATGAATATTATGTTCAGAGGCATGCCTTATAACTATATATCTACAGGGGCTCAGAAACGGATACAAAATAAGGTAAATTAAAAATACGTATTTATGCTTTTTATATAAACATTTAATTCTTGTATACACAGACACACATATACATACATACATACGCAATAGGTGTATGTCTCTATGTGTTTGGGTGTTAGTCTATAGAATTTGAGAGAACAAAATAATTGTATATTGCTACATTCTTACAAACCGTAACTGTCCAGTCATAGTGTTGCATGAATCTTTCCATTTTTTAAAATTATCTTGCTGAATCTTTTAAAAAGTAGAATTCCTAATTAGGCCTTTGGAGCAGTGTAAGTGTTTTGCACTTTTAAGTAAGGAAGGAGATAGATTTAATATTAAAGAGTTTATAGAGGGCTTAGCTTACAATCTGATAGTTTTGTTGCTTCCTGGCTATTTCAGCCTCTGTCTCCTCATGTTTTGGTTGGAGGCAGTGAGTAAGGTGCAACTGTGAGCCTGCCTTTTCTCTAGTGTAAAAAATTGTGGGACCTCCATTTTAATAGTTAATTTTTCACTTGAGAATATTTGGAATATTGACATTAATATACAAAATCATATTAACTCATTATACATTAGCAAAGTCTTATGTATATAAATTAATATGGACGGTGCAGCTAAATATTCAGAATAAAACCATTAATTAGCACAGAAGATCAGGACTATGTAAGTTTTGTGTTTTGTTTTGCACTGCTTAGTACAATCCAGATGTCAGCATTCCAAATACCATGCAGAATTAAATCAGAGTCGAAGGCAAAACTATGCTTAAAGTTTCAATTTAATAAGACAGGCATGTTGGCATCGTGCTGTGGGATTCCAACTCTGGAAGTTACATCAGAATTCCACCCAGTTAAAAGTTCATGATCTTGTCCCCACACCCACAGTCCATCACATGGTCCAATCTTCTTCTTCCACGCTGGCGTCTCCACCCAGCTTCTTCCGGTCAGGTGCACTGGTGCGGAGACAAAGGATGACCTTGGCTTCTAGTAAAGAATGAAAAACAATACATTCCACAATCTCACTCCTTCTATTCCCCCCTCCCATCGACTACACTAAAGAAACAGCATAATGAAATAAGAGAAAGTGTGGCAAATTTCTAAAAGGAATATAAATGCAGGCCTGATACCATGTACCAATGTACCAATGTTACGCAAGTAACATTGAGTAACTTAGGAGCAAGAGATCATGAAGGAAGACTGCATCTTACATGTCCATTGACAATACCCTGCTTTTCTTGAATCCACTGGTATGGTGTAACGTTCTCTGTTTCCACTTAATCCTCATATATCAGCATGACTTTCTTCCACCCCTTCCTAAATTTATAACAGTTGCAAGTTGTAGCTTTAATAACTCATATACAGTCCTCCTCTTTTTGGTTGCCAGATGTAGAGTTTACATTGAACATCCAGTTAAATTTTGAATGCCTTGAATTTAAGTTACTAAAAGGCAAAATGATGCTTGGAATTGCTCCTAAGATTTGGAATAAGTAAGTCCAGTGAATGTCATAGAACCGTGATGGTGAACCTATGGTATGTGTGTCATAAGTGCCGCATGCACACGCCAGCCCCCCAGTCTTCAGGAAAGGCCACATGCGCAGGAGGGAGGAGAGTTTGAGTGGCATGTACGTGTAATAGCACGCGTAAGCGCAAATTTGGCATGCCGTAAGGAAGAGGTTCGCCATCACTGTCATAGAACATTGCTAATTACATTTTGTTGTGGTTAAAAGGCAGGAATGGGTTCCTGCCAGTTCTAACCTCTTTTATAGAAGAGGTTCTACCAATCTACAGTGCCATTTAGAACCGGTTCCAGCTCCCTCCCCCAGCCTGTCCGCACATCCTCAAGATGAAGAGTGAGAGGAGGAATTCTGGGAGTTGAAGTCCACAAGTCTTAAAGCTGTCAAGTTTGAACACCCCTGGGGTTTTTTTCCTAAAGGGTTAGGGGTGCAAGAGTCTTGTAACTTGAAAGCTTTAAGACTTGCGTGCTTCAAATGCCAGAGTTTCTGAGCCAACATTTTGGTTGCTAAACAAGAGCATTGTTAAGTGAGTTTCACCATATTTTACAAGTTGGCCATGCCCACCCAATCACATGGCTGGCAAACCACTCCCACAAAGCACCTACAGAAGAGGTTCTAAAAAAATTGAAAGCCACCAGTGTTAAAAGGCCACCTTAGACTATACAGTGACCAAAATACCACTGTCATCTCAGTCAGTGGTGGGTTGCCAATTTTTTTACTACCAGTTCGGCGCGCTAGCATGCGGGTCAGGTCGGTGGAGCCTCCTGCCACTGCTACTACTGGTTTGCTCGATTTGGGCTGAACTGGGAGCAACCCACCTCTGTGCACACTCCACGAAGTCCAGACTATTTTACTTAACATCTTCCTACATACATTTGATGTATCTGTCCACAGAGTTGCATTTGGTGAACATTTACAATTATTGTGTTTTGATCTTGACCCAAGTATTATCCACACACCAGTACCAATGGGTGGGTGGAATTCATGTGAAGGAGTTTAGTGCTTTGGTTTCTACCTCTTCCATGTAGAGATTGGCCACCATGGGGGACACAGGTGAACCTATGGCACAGCTGTTTTTTTGTTTGTAGACAAAAAAATGTTGTATTTAAAATAGATATGGTCAGGCAGAGGGCCAGCATGGCACATATGTGGTCAGAGCTTAAGAAACTTCTTGGTTGAAACGTGAAATGTCTTCAAAAAAACCCCAAGGAAGTCCAGTTGCCTTTTGAGAAAAGCACCTTTGGGACAAACATGACCTGGATGACTGAGAATCATATTGTAAAAAATTACCTCATGTTGTTCTTGCCATTCTGATTACCTTGTGTTCTTTCTTTCTGGATGATGACAAAGGCCACTGTAAGTTCAAAAGTGCCAGGGTTCCGATGGATGCCCTAATTAAATCATGAGAAAGATTTTATAGATAGAGTTAGATAGATAGATAATTAGATAGATAGATAGATAGATAGATAGATAGATAGATAGATAGATAGATAGATAGATAGATAGATAGATAGATAGATAGATAGATGTTGTGGCCCAACAGGAGCCGTTGGAGCTGCCGACAGACTCCAATAGCGAGGGACCCTATGAGTCGACTCTGGAAGATGTGGGCAGGGTTCAGACTCTGAGGAGGGACCAGAGAGGCTGGTTGGCCACCAGGAGGCACCTGAGGCATGGAGCAGCAGTGAAAGTCAAAGGGAGTTTGTCCCTGACGTCAGGCCCTGGAGCAGTGGGGAGGAGCAAAGGGAGTTGGTCCTGGATGCCAGGCAGAGAAGCGCAGGCAGCAATTACGGAGACATAGGAGATAATCAGACCCAGGTGGTTGTGATTTGGCTCCTCCCAAGAGAGTATATAAGAAGAGACTTTGGGAGGAGGCCTTTTGCAGGACACAACCGTTATAGTAAGCTGGAGAAGCTCTTGTGTGTATCTCTTATCTGTGGGAGTCTGGGTTGCTGCCAAAGTCTTGTCTGTGAGTAATTACTGTGAATAAAGCGTGGCTAACAGTAACCTTGTGTCGGCATGACTCACTGTAGGGAGGGGGGTCAGAACAGATATATAGATATAGATATAGATATAGATATAGATATAGATAGAGATAGAGATAGAGATAGAGATGATAGAGATATAGAGATATATGTTGTGGCCCAGAAGGAGCCGTTGGAGCTGCCACCAGACTCTGACAGCGAGGGGCTCTATGAGTCAGCTCTGGACAGGGTTCCGACTCCGAGCAGGGTGCAGAGAGGCTGGTTGGCCACCAGGACCAGTGGGGAGGAAACAAGGGAGTGTGATCCTGACATCAGCAGTGAGTTGTTCCTGGATGCCCGGCACCAAAGAGCTAATAGGCGTCAGGGACAGTTGCGCAAGTACAGGAGGTAATTGCACTCAGCTGGTGGTCATTAGGCTCCTCTCCAGACTATAAAAGGACTGCTTGTGCACACGCCCCTTTTGCAGAAGTCAACGCAGGAACTAATGTTGGAGTACATTATTGTGAGCTTGGCAGGCTGGATTGCTGCCACGGCTTATCTGTGCCGGATTGCTGCTCAAGCTTGTCTGTGCCGGTTTGCTGCCAAGGACCTGTCTGTCTGTTAATTAAATGCCGTAACTTATCTTTGGCTCAGAGTGTGTGTTGGTGTGGGACAAGGGGGGTCAGAACAGATAGATATAGATATAGATGTAGATGTAGATGTAGATGTAGATGTAGATGTAGATGTAGATGTAGATGTAGATACAGATACAGATACAGATAGACAGAAAGACAGATGATAGATATAGATATTGTTAGTATCCTTAACACATTTGGACAGCTGTCCTCAACATATTTTTTCCTAATTTTAATCTAACATATAAATTGTCAACATTTTTTAACCATAATCCTATCCACAATATTTTCCTAGTCAAAGCTGCTTTTTCAGGAGGCAACTAGACTTTCTTGTTTTTTCCTCTGAAGATGTGCATTTGCCTCTTGAAAAGGAGCTGTGGGACAACAATGAGCTACAGATGACTGAGAATCTCCATAGATTAGTCGTATTAAATTTATTCTTGAAAGAAAAAAACACTTTCTCTTATACGTAGAGTTCAGTCACAGAAAAAAAAGGGCCAAAACTGATTGTTGATATAAAATGCAAAGCTTAGCAAAAATTAAAATATTGAATTTTCTATCTACTCCATTAGGTTGCAATCATTTTTACTATCTTAAAGAATCTGTTGTATTCCTAACAATTTCATGTGAAATGTAAAATATTCAATTGTATTAAACAATCAATAACAAAATTAACAATATTAAATAATAATAACATATTTCTATGAATTTAAGTCCCCCATCTAAAAATAGTAAACTTACAAAATATCCAGGCTCCATTTGCTATACATGTTACATGTAATTTCTGTTTTTGTATTGCATTCCATGACTTGCTATTTTCACAGATAATCCGATATGCCAATTCCCATCTCATCTCTGAACTTGATAGAGACTCTCCTCATTATTAGTATTCAGCATTTTATTATGGATAATGTAAAATAGCGAACTACATTTTCTATCCTGTCATCTTCTCTCCTCCTCTGTTTTTTTTCTGGTAATACATTTACATTTAATGAAAAAGATTATTTTGGGAGGGGATGGTTGGAAATAATCATATGAAGAATTTGATGATTTTGAAAATATATCTTATCTTTCTATCCAAATCCTATATTAATCAGAGTATTCTAAGCTCCTCTGCCTATCTTTTCTAAAGCATTACAAATGCTTCTAATATGCAAATTACCCATATCTTCCAAACAGCACAGTCTCTCATGTCAGGAGCAATAGTAGGCTGCCTGCCACTGATCATACTGAGAATTCAAGTGGATAGCCTATTCTGTTTAACCTAATGAAGTACTATAAATAGCTCTTGGACTGTGAATAATGGCCCATTGATTGTCAGTATCTTTGAGAAAATACATGTTAGTCTTAAAGAGCATTTCTTTTTAACTAAAGCCAGATTTCTCTTCCTCACCTCCGAAATAATGTTCTTTCTTGCTTGTGGAGTATTTAACTATATCCTTTCTTACTCCATTCGGTGTTCTTTATAGGAGGGTGAATTTAGGATTCACAATGAAGGTTATTACTACTATTTCTGTGAGCATGGCCTGGTGGGCATGGCATGGCTTGGTGGGCTTGGCAGGGGAAGGGTACTGTAAAATCTCCATTCCCACCCCACGGGAAGGTTACTACAATCCCCATTTCCCCCTGATCAGCTGGGACTCAGGAGGCAGAGAATAGATGGGGGTGGGGCCAGTCAGAGGTTATATTTACCGGTTCTCCAAACTACTCAAACTTTCTGCCACCAGTTTCTCCAGAACTGGTCAGAACCTGCTGAATACCACCTCTGGCATAAACACTAACTTATTTGTTAGAGCTATGATGGGTCACCTCATTTGTAAACCTTATGAAGCTCCACTGCGTAAAGTAGACTTAAAAAGTGCTTTATTTGGCATGGAGACTTCAATTCAAACTCTGGTAAGATATTATGGCATTCACTGAGAAAGAGCTTGAGGTTGACCAAGAGGCTTTTTATATACAGAAGTACATTGGCGATAATACTTTGAACCTAACAATATGGATTTGGAGGTTTGTGCATGACAGGATTATAAATTTTTTATATGCATAACAATGGGAGTTCTGATTTTGTTGCTTTCTTATAGTAAGGTTAGCAGTTTACTTTTTATGTAATTAAATTAAGAAAACATTAACTTACTATCAGTTAAGCATAAATATAAAGATAGAGAGTGGACGAGAGAGAGAAATATATAAATGTACTTTTTTAAACAATAAAGATAATTTCTTGAAGTGCAGTAAAAGGAACTATGATAAGAACTGAATTATCATTATTATATTTTGCAGTGCTATAATTCATTATTTAAACTGTGCCAGCAAATAATGGGAAGAAATAATTGAATTTTTTTTTAATCAGAGAAATTTACTATGTTTGTATTCTGGAAACATAAACCTACAGCCACCATAACCTAGCAATGTGAAAAAATTAGTAACTATCCACAGAAATTAGAGAGGTTTTTCCCCCTTTTGGTTATAGAATTTAAATGCAATTATTTTATAAGTTCATTTCCCCCACAACCACTTTTCTGTTTAGCAATCTACAATGTTTTAAAAGTAAAAACTGTTCTTCATGTCTTGTGAAATAAAATCAACTTTAAGTTATTTTTGATTTAATAACAATAAATTTACTTTCCAACATTTTTTAAGATGACTTGAAAATAATGAAAACATTAATATAAACAACCAAAAGAGAGGAACAACAGCAGCAATAGCAAAACAGAGGAAGTAGAACATGTGAATTAAAATAAATAGTTTATGAAAAGAAAGGGCAGTCTGTTGAGTTCAAAATAGGCAGGAGTGGTCAAGATATTTCTACCAAGAACATCAGTTTGAGGGGACTCTCTCATTTCATCTTGATTGCCAGAGGGGTTCCTGTATATTGGTATCTCCTAAAGATACTGTAGTATAAAAATATTATGGAGAGATGCAATACTTCTGACAATTTCCCAAAGTATCAATTAATTTATTATATAATAATTAATTATTGAAAAAATATAAAAAAGGAAGCAAGGTGTTATATATTTCTTTTTCACCTTCTTACAACTCATATTTCCCTGTTTGTCATATTCTTAAACATAGCAAGGGGGGGGTGAAGCACTAATTATAATTTAATTCGTGAACTCTTCAATTCATTGCACATCTCTGAACATTGCTAATTTAAAGCTCATAAAGAGGAATAGTGAATCCTGGTGGATGTAGGATAATTAGTTTACCAAGGAAGTTATTAGCTTCTTTGGTAACCTTTTCAAACATTTTTAGCTCCATTATGTAGTAATTACTATTAACCTGATAGAAATAAATTAGCAAAATGAGTTTGCTTTTGAGTCATCAGTTTATTAATAAAATAAATTTACACAAAAAGTGCCAGGATACATGCATGGGCAGAAACATTCATTTCTGGATTTAAGAATGAACACATCTTCATGGGAATATAATAAAAATAGGATTCAAAAATATATTAAAGTGCTTTATTATTTATTTATTTATTAATTAAATTTGTATGCTGCCCATCTCACTCAACAAAGCAACTCTGGGCAGTTTACGATTAAAACCCTGACAGAAATGGTTAAAATACTTTTGAAGATGCTTTATTTGGTTTCCTTTTGAAAAATACCAAAATAGCATCAAAATAATCATATTTAAATTGTGCTGTCGGTTTTTGAGGTAGAGTTAATTAAGGGAAGGTAATGTAGGAAGTAAGGGTGGTGACCTTGAGTATAGGCAAGAACTGTTATATAAGCAAAAAAGGTAAAACATTATGTTAGTCTTGGGTGAAAGTTAGTATTTGGAAGACTCGTAATAAACTGAGATATAAGAGGGAAGGCATGTAAAGCATAGTCTTGCAAGATTCTATATGTACAGCAGTGGTGGGGTCTGGATCACATTGCAACTGGTACGCTGCAATGGGGTCCGGCGTCCACCACATGAACACGAGCAGCACGCGAGCAGCATAGTGCGTGCATGCGTACTTACCGCCTGCAATGCTGCAGCTGCTCGGCAGAGCATCACACAGGCACTGTACGCTCCGTGTGCATGCGCGAAAGCCCCAATTGGCTCAAATAGCGGTAAGGAGAGCAAGTGGGCAGCCAGGTGGGCCCTCCGGAGCACTGCACCAGGGCGTACTGGTCGTATCCCACCACTGACGTACAGCCTATATTAACTAAGATTAGGTCTTTCCTGTCTTTGTCTACCCTGAAGGGCAGAAGTTCATAGTGTAATCTTGCATTTGCCTATGTTGGAGGCTAAATATGGTGGATATTTGTTTTTAAAATCCCATCTAAATAGCCTCCTATGTTCAACTATGTTATACATAGTTCTCCAGTTTTCTAAGTTCTCCAGACAGAACTGCAAGAATTATATTGTTCTCTGATGTATGGATATATGTTTTTCTGCCTAAAAAAATCTTGATAATGTATTATATTCTTTTGATATTCTCTTGATAATGTACTACAGTAGAATTGATCAAACTATTATCTTATCATTTTATTCACTGTCAAAGTATAGAAGCTAGAAGAGAGGAATCTCGGACTGTCCATTATTTCAATATGATCATTTTTCACTTCTGCCTTCCCCTTTACAGTTACGAAAATTATATAGCGCCTAATAAAATTATGCTTCTAATTTTCATTCCTGTACTTTCTTCAATTCTGTCTAACTGTTCCAGTATTTGAGGGGCTGCCACAAAGAAGAGGAGGGGTCAACCTATTTTCCAAAGCACCAGAAGGCAAGAAAGAAACAATGGATGGAAACTAATCAAGGAGAGAACCAGCCTAAAACTAAGGAGAAATTTCCTGACAAAGAACAATTAATCAATGGAATGGTTTGCCTCCAAAAGTTGTGGGTGCTCCATCACTGGAGGCCTTTAAGAAGAGACTGGACAGCCATTTGTCCAAAATGGTGTAGGGCAGAGATGGCGAACCTTTTCGGCACCAAATGCAGAAAAGGGAGCACGTGCATGTTTGTGTGACACCCTGGTGTGGAAAAGGGAACTCTTTGCCCACTATGTGCATGCGCTATATGTACACTCGCTCATCTGGGCCACGACCAGGAAGAGGACTGCCCAGGGGGCACGTGCCCACTGGAAAATGAACTTTTGGTTTCCAGCGCTCACATGCACGCCAGCCAGCCAGTCTTCTAGTTACTGGTGTGCATGCACACATTCCGATCAGCTGGCTGACGTGCATGCTCACGCTGGAAAACGGAAGACCATCTCTTCCGGTTTCAGGCACTGCCACACGCACAAAGGCCAGTTAACTGTCACGTGCGCATGCGTGCATAGGTTCGTCATCAGGTGCATAGGTTCGTCATCACGGGTATAGAGTCTCCTGCTAGAAGTCCTCCAAGGTCCTTTCAAACTCTGTTATTCTGTGTTCTCAGGAGGAGAACTTGAAGCCTCAAAGAAACATGTGGCCTTTGATACCTTTTTCTGTGCCTCTGTTGATCTCTCATTCCTTTTTGCCAAAAAGTGGTGGCATTGTTTCCTATCTTTCAGACCGAAGACGTACCAAAATCGTACTGGAAGTGATTCAGAAAAAGAGAAAATCTGGCCATTCTTCTTAGGGGATATGGTCATGTCATTTGCAGCCTCTGAAATGTTATGGTTGGTCCTCAGCCATCAAAATATGGCCTATTTTTGTATAAGCACAATAATATGCTATACATTGGAAAACATTCTTTGATTTATTATCTTTGGTATCTGCCAGTGCAAAGGGACTACATAACAAACTTATTCTAGTTTAGTATATCATTTAAGGAGAGGATTGCATTGGAAAAACTTTTGATGAGGGCAGATGTTTATGTTTCTCTCTTATTATCAAACCTCATTTAAATGTAAACCACTAAGACATATTATGTGCAAAACCTATTTCTTCTTCTTTTTTATTGTCTCATTTATAGCTTTAAAAGGCCTTTCCATTTTTTTCCTCAGACAATTATTTTCTCATACCAATGTGAAAACAGTTTCTTCCCTCCCTGAAGCCTCATTTATGGAATGAATGTTGCATGAATTATATGTTGTTTATTGCTGATGTTCAGCAAGATTCTATTTTCCATAAGTAAATCAGATCAAACTTATCTGCCCTTCCTTCTCCCATTATTCATCTTAAATGTCTCATAAATAGGAATGTACATAAATTTACATTAACTTAAATTATATATATATATATATATATATATATATATATATATATATATATATATATATATATATATATATATATATATATATGTCTTAGAGTGTAAGAACAAGCAACAATTGAAGTGTGAATAGCATGTTTCCCTTTATATTAAATCTTTGTAATTTCTAGCAGATGACAGCATTCAACAAATTGTTTGCTTATGTGTTATTGTGGAAATGGGCACACATAGGCTGTGTTCCAAGGTTGGAAAAGTCTTAATCTTGATTAAATCACAAATGACTAGGATTACACATTAAACTTAAATCATGCCATAGTGTCTGAATGTGCACATTATTCTAGGATACAAGTAAGGAAGCCCCATTATAGCTTAGTGATATTTGTGCAACTAGCCATAGTTTTTACTTTTCTTCATCCAAGGAATATTATATAATCGCACAATTATTAAGATGTTTTAATGCTGGGTATTAAATTGCTTTTTATTAGAAGTCCTTTTATTGCCAAGTGTCAGACAATGGCCAAGTGCCAGACAATTGGTCCTTAGAGGATCCAGAGATAATAAACCACAAGTATGTAAGGAGATTTTAAACTTGTAACTTTAGCATAGAGATTTAAACAGAAACACACAAGCATAACATACCAAGCAAATGATAACAAATCTCCCCTCAGCCCCAGTGGAGAGACAACAAAACAGTCCAGCACCAGGTCTATGTTGAAACTTCACACTGAAGGGCAGTATCAGGATTTTTTATCCCTATATTGCATGAGACCATATGATTATTATACAGGTAAATCCTTCAGTTACGACCACAATTGAGCCCAAAATTTATATGTCTAAGTTAGTGTTTCTCAACCTTGGCGACTTTAAGTCCTGTGGACTTCAACTTCCAGAATTCCAGAATATAAAGCTGTGCTGGCTGGGGGATTCTGGGAGTTGAAGTCCACAGGATTTAAAGTCGCCAAGGTTGAGAAACACTGGTCTAAGTAAAACATTTGTTAAATGAGTTTGCCCCATTTTGTGACTTTTCTTGCCAGAATTGTTAAATGAATCATTGCATTTGTTAAGTTAGTCACATGGTTGTTAAGTGAATCTGGATTCCCCATTGATTTTGCTTGTCAGAAGGTTGCAAAAGCTGATCACATGATCCAGGGACACTGCAACTGTCATAAACATGAACCAATAGCCAAGTATCTGAATTTTGATTATGTGACTATGGGGATGCTGCAATGGTTGTGTGAAAAACAGTCATAAGTCCCATTTTTCAGTGCCATTGTAACTTTGAATGGTCCCTAAATGAACTGTTGTAAGTCAAGGACTACTTGTATCTGGTCCCTAAATGTTATGCCCTTGTTTACATGACACAATTGCCTGACTTTAATTAGCTCGTACCCAGTGGTGGGATTCAAAATATTTTACTACCTGTTTTGTGGGCGTAGCTTTGTGGGTGTGGCATGGCTTTGTGGGCATGGCTTTGTGGGTGTGGCAGGAAAGGATACTGCAAAATCCCCATTCCCTCTCCACTCCTTGGGGAAGGTTACTATAAAATTCACTCCCCACCCCAGTTACCTGCTTTCCAGCTCTGTTCTCCTGTTCAGGGCAACAAAAGAAGATCGACTGGGAGGCAGTGAGGCAGCAGGCGCAGGGCGAGCCTATTTACCAGTTCTCTGAACTACTCAAAATTGCCACCACTGGTTCTCCAGAACCTGTCAGAACTGCCTGAGTTCCACTTCTGATTGTACCCCTGTTCATCATACAAATTGACAGGACTTGCGGTGTAAACTATGAGTCCGATCACTGTATAAAAACAGGTGTTAACTGAAGTAATTTTAGGGTCTCCCCTAATCTATTACAGCAGTATTAAGATTTCTTTCTTGGCAGAGGTAAGAAAGAACGAGAAATATAGACACCCTCATAACTCAAACTGAACTTAAAAATCTTCTTAATATGAAGGAGAAATTAAAAGACTTCACTACACTCTCAAAATTCAGTTTTTTTCCACAATTCCATCACAGTGCTTCTAAGAAAAAAAATCTTTAATCCAATGGGAACATTAGATCTATTACTCTAATGATAGTGATAAAGCTATTAATGGTTATTCTTCATGATAGCTTTACAAGATACCTGGAATCAGAGGAATTGTGCTTTTGAAAGTCAGTTGTTGATGAATAGTTGAACCTGACTTTATAAATATTAGAATATTGAACTGACAATACATTCAGTTAGCTACTATAGAAAACTTAATAATGTTCAGAAGCTATTGTTATTTTGTAATGTGTCAGAATCTGATCGTGCTTGACTTTATAATCCTGTGTTTAAATTTAAATTTAAATTACTAGATTACTTAGATTGAGATCATCATGTAGATTCCTTTTTCCAAATGACACTTACTTGTCTACTGCCATCATTTGAGAATTTTATTTTATATAGATATTGATTTATTTAATCAATTGGTATAGCTATCCATCTCAACAAGTAATTCTGAGAACAAATTTCTATCATAATACAAAAATTAAAATGCAAAAAGCAGGTTTAGGTTTTAGAGTTTCAAAAGATTATAAATACTGTAAAGTAGAATAGGACATCGTTGCATTAGTTTTTTTTCCTACAGATTATTTCTATTGTGAAATGCTAATAAAGGAGAATATTTGTAGCTCAAAGTTGAAATGAAGGATCCTTGGGACTCTCTGAGCTTGATAACATCATCGATTTCATTACCGTAGTTTGAGTAATGAAACTTCTGCAAGAAAACAACCAAGTTCAGAGGGCATCAAGGATCCCTTATTGTGAAATACATTGTATTGTACATGATAATTATGCAACTAAGCATTTCATCATAAACAATAAAATGTTTCCCTTCCTTGTTAAATTAGATCAAACTGTTTTGACTATAAAAATGGGGCTATAATATACCAAGATTATCTCCAGAATACTGTGGATTTCAAAACAAGGTGCTTTCTATATTTTAAATAATTTTATGTTTTAATGATTAGTATTGTTAACACATAGAGTTTTTTTTCTGAATTTAAGTTTTTTTTATTTTAACATAGGTTCTTTCCTTTGTCTTCTCTGTAGAATAAAGCTAAAATTGTGGTTGAGATTTTTACATACCTTCTGTTAGGACCTAAGGATCCGAAGAATGTGTGTGCCTGTTGCAGAAAATTGAATTGTATATATTAATATAAATAAAAGTTGTAAACTTTTTCTGTACTTTTTTAAAAAAAAACATTCTTTTTATTTTTTCCAATTCCTTTAAAAACATGATTAACATTTAAACAGACTTTTCTTTGGCTTCATTAAACATACCTTTTGGCCTTTCTCCCCCATGGTGATGAGAAGCTGTAGCTGCTCTGCAGTATGTGAAAGGTTTTTATGGTGATTAATGAAGGAAAACAGAAATATTCATTCTCTCTCTCTCTCCCTCTCTCTCTCTTTCTCAAATTACACACACACACACACACACACACACACACACACACACAGCATTTGTGCTGATAAATAAATAAAGGGAGATTAGTATAGATCTATTTCAAGCTATTTAGCTCTCATCAGCTAGCCATACCCTTACTGGGATGGGTATGTATGTATGTATGTATGTATGTATGTATGTATGTATGTATATATATATATATATATATATATATATATATATATATATAATATTATATAATATTATATTATATATAATTTGAGAGAGAATATTTGAATACACACATGCAAGCCTACACCCCCCACACACACGCTGCACAGCACCAGTGATCATATAAAACACGTGAAAGTTCAAATTAAATTTTTCCAGCTTCTGGCAAAAAAACCTAGGAAAAAATCTTATCAGAAAGCAATGTAGCACATGCTATTTCTACTGGGGTTAGGCTCAGAGGTGGGATCCTACCGGTTCGGCCCTGTTCAGCCAAGTAGGTAGTAGCTTGACCAGACAAGTACCCGAACTGGTTCTATCCTTGGGGCCGCCATCTTGATTTTCTGTTCTGTAGACGCGTAGAACAATCTTCATTGAAAAAAATGTAATTCTTTTTCATTTTCTAATGTTGTGTGCATGCACAGACCTTTTTAGGTGCAAATGTGCAAACATGTGGAGTGAGCGTATGGCATGTGCACAAGCTAATCGAGCGTGCGTTTATGGGCAAAAGCATTTGCATGGCGAACTGGTAGTAATGCCGGCAGGAACCCACCCCTGGTTAGGATTACATATCCCTAAAATTTATTAATTCATTGAATAAACTAAAATTGCTTAACTATGTGCAGTGGTCTAAATCAGATAGTTGACATACTGTGGTGTGCTGTGACAATACAAGGGCTTTGCATATTGGTGTACATGTACTTGCTCATCTCTCTTGAAGTGTTAAAGCAATTTTGGGTGTGCCCAATAGAAGGTTGGCAGACACCAAATACTTTGAAAGTTTCACCCAGCTGACTAGCTGCCTGTGTGTGTGCATGAAAAACTGTTAGCTAATCAAGTTGAAGTCTTGTCATGTGTAGCCCTGCAAGTCTTACAAAAGGTGTGGCTGCTTCACTGCTTTACTCAAACTAACTTAGTTCTTGCAAGAACTCTTTACTTTAACATTGCATATGTAGCTATAAGGTCTATGTAGCTTTGGTTTAATGTATTGTGTGAATCCAGCCCAATGAAGTAATTAACCATAGTTAAACCAGAAAATTAACCAAGCATGGTTAAATAAGACTTAGTGCAAAGTGTGAATTCCATTATTAACAATTCAAAGAAATCACAATGTATTGAACTCTTGATTTAGGATTTTACTTGGTAGCTACAGTATCTCATGCAACAGTCAAAATCTGACTTTGCCTCCAAATAATTATAATTAATCTGTATGATTTATGTGAACTTTAAATAAATTACATATTTGGATTTAACAGATATATCCTCTACTTCCATGTATCTGTTAAATTTATGTTTTACAGTACAACTTATTGCATTATATTTTTACTCTATTACTTTTCAATTAATGAATTGAACCTGGCAATTGGATCCTCCCTTAAATTATAGAGCTTAATTGTGTTTAAAAGGAATGGAAAAACCATCTCAGATAAAGTAACCTTCCTGTATATATATAATTCTAGGTATGGCATGTTTCTTCAAATTTATCACTTGTTCCCGTACCACTGTAAGGAGTCTTCAATTAGGTTATATTGGCAGCATCCATTTTTATCCTTTAATATTGGAAACATAGTTTACTACACAAAGAACATCCCTAGTGAAATTGCCAAAGTTTATTTTCATTTCAAGTAGGTCTGGCTAAGATCAGTATTGTTTAATGTATTTAATATTTTCCAAAACATAGATAAATTGTGTTGTAAAAATGATCAGACATTGATCTGATAAACATTTTTCCTTTCAAACATTTTTTTAAATAAATGCTGTTTATTACCTATAATATTATTACTGTGCAGATTACCTTAATTTATAAGGCAATGTTTGTTTATAATATCAAGAGACTTGAATATCATTTATGCTGAATATAATTACATTTTTTTCTCTGTTTAAACTGTTTTATTTCATTTTCATTTTCATTTTATACAATCACTTATATACTGTGCATAACAAAAAAAATCAACCATAAAAAACCAACATAACACTTCAATCCCCCATACACCCTTTCTTCTCCCCCTCCAACTTTCATTTCTCCCCTCCAACATTCCCCTCTTCTACTTCCCTTCCCCCTCAGACATCTCCCCTTCCCTCCATCTCACCCTCCTTACATTCCCCTCTCACTCCCTCTTTACTTCTCCCTCTTCTTTCCCTCTATTCCTCACTTTGGTGTATCTCTACAATTAATCTATTCAGTTTATATTTTACACTAAAATTAAGAAAAAAAAGAAGAAAAAAAGAGAAAATAAAAGAGAAAAAGAAAAAAAAGAAAAGAGAGCAACAGTATACAAGTGCATTCTTATTGTTCTGAGAATTGAAACTGTATTTCCCCCCTCCCCCCGATAGACCCCCCTCCCTAACCCCCTTACGACTTCCCAGGTCCCATACCCGGCATAATTCTTTATCAAGCACTGGGGTATATTAAAACCAACTAACTTTAAAGTTAAAAGATAAAAGATAAAGGAAAAACAAACAAAAGAGAAATAGTAAAAAAGAAAAAAAGAAAAAAAAACAAGACGCACACGCAAAAAAGGAAAAACAGGAAAAATCAATAAACCCACTACATTAACACAGCTTCCCATCATCTTTAAATCTTAAACAATGTACCTCATTCCTAATTTCAGTTATTTTATTACTTGCAGGATTTCAAACTATATTGGAACCAGGTAAGTTAGTCAAATGGAATTCTCCAACTAAGGGCCTCATTACTTTATCTATATATACAAACCTTTAATTTATCTCTTTTTTATCCAAATATCCAAACCTTTCTATAAAGCCATTAAACTCAAGTACTTCTTTCATTTTTCATTTCCAACACCTCCCATCCTGCCCTTACCCACATCCACATATAAATTTTATACCTTCCACCCTGCCTTTACCCGTGTCCACATATATATTTTATCCGCATCCATTGCTCCTCTCATATTTACTCCACCTTCCTGGAGACTCTCCGACTAATCTTTCTTAACCTTATATTCAAATAGCAATTCATACAAACATCAGCTTTTCTGACCCCGAGTAATCTAATTGAACTTTCGCTACCCTTCCATCTCCCCCGCACCTCCCAACTCCGTTCGTCCCAAACCACAACTCAAGAAAATCACGATCTCCGCTCTCCTTGCCTGGAAAAATAATTCATGCGCAATTTAAATTAGAGTTCAAACAAATCTTATATGTCCAAAATCAGCAGCGCTTCTTTCAGCCTCCATGTCTCATCAACGATATACAACTTTGCCATTTTATACCAGACAGAAATCATGAAATTTTATTCGAACTAAGAATTTGAAAAGTATTTTAAAAGCATCGCTGAATCTTTATTCTTTACTCTTCTGCCCTTCCGGAAGAGGAAGGCAACGCCCTCCGCCTTGTAGCCACGTGTCCCGCTGCTTGTCTTCTCCTTCTCCTTGTCTCTCTCCAGGTCCGGATGAATCAGGAAGTTCCGCCTTCAGAATCTTGTAATAAAAATCTCGGGCTTCACAAACAGAATTAAGACGATGTTTTTGATTCTCAAATGTAACTGTAATGCCAGCTGGGGCTTCCCATTTGTATGGTATCTGAGAATTTCTGAGTTCTTCAGTTAAGAAAGTGTAGTCTCTCCTTGCTCTTAATATTTGAGATGGTATTTCTTTAAAAACAATCAAGTCCTGTCCATCAATTCTCAGCCTTTTATTGTAAAGCTTCTGTATTATCACATTTCTGGATTCCCTTGTGGTGAAATATATAATTATATCCCTCGGAAGCTGTCGCTGTTTTGCTACACACGAGTTCTGGCGGTAAATTTTTTGAATCTGCCAATCAAAGTTAAGTCCCGGACTTCCCACCGAATGGCTAAGAGCCTCAAAGAAGATCTGTTTCAAATTCTCCTGTTCCTTTTCACACAGTCCTCTAACTCTTATTGCAAACGCAGTCTTATTATAATTTATCATGACAAGTTGTTTTTGAGCATTTTCAATTTCCTGTTGTAACGTTTGGATTTTGGATGTCAAATTAGAGTTGGTTTCTTCCAAAAGTTCCAATTTATCCTCCATTCCGGCAATATAGTCTGTCATAACTGTCATAATTCCGATCATATCCTCCTTTGTTTGAGCAATTTTAGCATCAAATTTATCATATAAATCCGATATAAGTTGATTGATTTCCTGTCTGAAATTATTAAGGGCTTTGAAAAGAAATTCTTGCGTTAACAAATCTCCAGTAGAGGGCGTAGGAGGCAAGGGCAGCGACTTTATAGCAATTTCTTGAGATGTGTTATTAAGGAAGCGCTTCTGCTTCGATTTGGGAGCCATTCAAAAAAAATAAAAAAAAAATAAAAAAACGAGCAACCAAACAAGCCAACAGTCAAAGTCTCTGCTCCCCTCAGTTTTAAATGGGATACTATTTGTAATCTTTTAACAGTTGATACGGAGAAGTCTTCAAGAGAGTAGGGCTGATTGAGTACGTCACATCAAACGCAAAAGCTATAAGATCGCCATCTTGTGACGCAGCTAGACAAAGAAGCCTTTTACAAAGTTGAAGCTGGTATTTTGAATAATAATAGAAGAGATTTCTCAGGAATGGTCCCCGCCCGGATTAATTTTTAAATAGCTTAGCTTTGTCCTGGGGGGGGGGCAACCTGCCTAGCGCTGCAAAAAAAAAGCAGCTGAGAAGAACTGGCTGGAGTAAAAGCTCAGCTATTGTTGAACCTCTTCTCCATTCACAGCGAAGAAAAAAGCTGTGAATTACAAAGAGATCCTAACGACTGACCTTCTCCCTGCCCTTTTCTGCCAGAAAGGGGAGATATCTATAGATCTTATAAGATATACAGACCAGAACTCTGAGAGGAGCTCCGTTGAGCTCCCGTCGGCGACAGGCTCCTCCCCCAGAAGTCCTATAATTACAATTTTTGAGGTGCTATATTTAAATTTCATTTTATATATTCACTCTGTAAAAGCAACATATGAGAAATTTATTCTAATAATTTGAAATAACTTAAAATAAATAACTATAAGTAAACTTGGAAGAAATATATTACCTTCTTTCTTGTATCATATACATATATAACACAATGTTCCACAAATTTGGGACTTTGTAGGGCAATATTTACATAAATAAGATATCAAATATAGCAGTGCAACTGTGACCAATGATTAATTCTGAACTAGGTCTGAAAGTTATACTAAGAGAAATGGGTTGTAACGTTAGCCAAATCCTATTAATCCTATACATCCAGATCTCTAAATCCTACAATCCTTATATATGTTGACTTTGCTGCTCGATCTATAACCTAGTTGGGCTGAAACCAAGTATAGCCCCCTGATACATTTGAAATATTTGAGGTATAGCAGATATATTCTTATCAGTTGTCTACCATCCAGTAAAATCTCCAAATTTTAGCATGTCCAGTCAAATATCCATTTAAATACACCAAGCTGGTGAGTTCACAACCAGCTTATTTTAACATTATTTTCTGGACAGATAAGCACACTTACAAATGGTCAAGGGGTTTCAGCCCTCCACAATTTTAGTTTGCCAACAGTATTTCTGAATCCTGTATGGGCTTGTTATTTGGAGATTGAATATGACCTGGTACCCCCTTAAGTCTTTTTGCTAGTTGAATGGAATTAAATTTAGATTAAACGTTTATCATAGGGCTGAGTGTTTCTTTCTTCTTATATACTCCCTTCACCTCTAAATGGGAGGAATTGAGAGGGTTAATCTTTATCTATTCCAGATTTCCTCTTTTCAAAATGGCTTTGCATAAAACTGGAAAAGTAGCTAGGATATCATTTTGCATGTTACATCAGACATTATTGACCCTGCTATTTCTGTATTATAATCTTGATTCATACTTTGATGGTTTTACAAAGTATGGTTATTGTTACTGAAAGAATATATGACAAAAGTGGTAAGTATTAGAGAGGGTTGCAATAGAAAGCCTGTTTTTATCACCAGGAAATAGCAATTAGTGTGAACTCATTTGAATTTTGCTAGTTCCTCCTCTTCCTTTCACTGGCAGATCATCTATTCCCACATGGCGAACCTATGGCACACAGTTAGCATGCGGAGCCATTTGTCAGGGCATGCGAGGTGTTGCCCTGTCAGCTGGCCAGCACGTATGCGCATGCTGGCCAGCTGTGTTCAACCCTTTTTAAAGCCATTTTTCGCCCTCGCCAGGCTCCAGAGACTTTATAGGAGCCTGGGGAGGATGAAAAGAGCCCCCGCCCCCCAGAGGTCCTCTGGAGGCTTCAGGAGCTTCCCTGAAGCCTCCGGAGCGCAAAAAACCGGCCCTATGGGCAAACCAGAAGTTTGGGAATGGACTTCTGATTTGCTCGTAGGGTCAGTTTAAGCCCTCTGGTGTAAAACTGCTGCTGCCCTCGCTCATGCTTAGTTGCTTACCTGAGGGAAGCAGCAAGCTGCTGGAAGGTGAAGTGAAGCAAAGCGAAACGAAGGGAGGACCTGATCAGCAAGTGCAATGCGACAGCTGCTTGGGAATGAGAAAGACTCTTTTCAAAAGAGAAAGACTCTTTTCAAAAGAGGAATGTTGGCCATTGGCGCTGCGTTTTTGAAGAGGTGTTAGAGGTGGGCGGGTCGACTCCAACCTGCTCACTGATTGGCTGGACTCCAGGCAATTAGTAAATGGTGGGCTGGGCTAGTTTAGTGCGGATGGGCGGGGGAGCAAGCGAGCTGCGACAGAACGGGCGGGGCGAGTGATCAACAGGGGCGTACCGGTGGAACATCTTCTAACCAGTACGGTAGATTTGACGAACCTCTTCTACTGAACCAGTTAGAACCGGCAGGAACCCACCCCTGTTTTAACTTTGTTATTGTCCAGTGGGATCCCACAGAGTTGGCCTCCTCAGGGTGCCGTCAGCCAGACAGTGTCGGCTAGCGACCCCCAGGGGGAGAACCTTCTCTGTGGGAGTGCCTTCCCTCTGGAATGAGCTGCCCCCGGAGCTTCGTATAATCCCTGACCTCCAGTCCTTCCGACGCGCCCTAAAAACTTGGCTTTTCCATCAAGCCAGCCTGGCCTGAACAAAACAAAATAAATTATTGATTATTGTTAATTTTAATTGAATTTCTTTTAAAAATGTTATTGTTAATCTTAATAGGGTTTGTTTTTTGGATATTCTATTTAAAAATTTTTTTAACTTTTGTAATATGTGTTTTTTTAAAATGTTATACGCCGCTCTGAGTCCTTGGGAGAAGGGCGGCATATAAATCCAATAAACTAAATTAAACCAAACCAAACCAAACCTAAACCAAACTTCATGTACATAAAAAAACTTACTCTTATCACTAATGAACCCATACAAATACTTGATGCTCACATTTATATAATTGCTTTACATATGAGCATCTCCCATTTTGTGGGAAATGGGCGGTTCAAAAATTTGAATTATTGTAAAAAAATGTTGGCATTTTTTCCCTGAGCTTTGATGTAAGAACTGTATACTGCACCTCTCAATTCTTCCTGGAGCCTTAGGTAATAGAGGTATCATACTATACAGTAATAACATAAAAGACATGGAACATTCTCAACAGTATCATATGGGCAAGTATGTCTAAGTGTGATATATTTTGGAATGTACTGTTGAAGAGGCTGCTGCAAGTTCATTAAAATATGCTCTTCTGGCTAATTACAGTAAGAGGATATAGTGCCTTGCTGCCATAAAGATCTTCTTAGAGCCATTAGCCTTATTTTGATGAGGTGCCATACTCCTATTAGACTGAAGGCCAGCATTCCTTATGTGCCAATTAAGCATTTTGTTGATACCTAAAGCCTTTCATAGATACACAATATAATGTTATATGTGCTTAAATCTTCATTTTGATTCTTGGTGCTATTACAGTTGTCTGTATGGTTATAATATGGCATGATACATTTATCAACCATTTTTAAGTTCATTGGTTGACTCTCTTATGTTTCTTTGTTATGAGAAAGTTTGCTTGATATGTGAATCTCTTCTGATTCTATGATAATCTAGTTACATAAGAAAAGGTGACTGTTCTACTCATAGAAATAAATTTGTATTCGTATAATATTATATATTAATGATGGCTTCAGTAATTAATCATAGTTTCAAACTAACCTTGGCATTTATGAAATTGTAGAACATACGTTGCTTATTGTATGATAATGCAAAGTAGATGTTTGGTGTCTCTTTGAGATTATCTTGTCATCAACAGTTATATACAAATTCTTCATACTTAGCTTTATAATCAGGGATATGGTTATTTTAAATCAGACTAAAAGTATTTGCCTAAAACTCTAGGATATTGGAGTGATTCATTTTCAGTGTCAGTGTAAAATAAAGTCATTCAACAATAGTTTGGGTTTGAAGTTCTGATTTTCCAACTGAAAATCAAAATGTCACTTGTTCCTATTGAAATTACTGAATTGTAGGCTTCTCCATCTCAGTAACATTGTTAAAATTGGAAACGTCAAAAATGTCAAACTATGAACATGATGCATGGATGCCTTAGTTTTATTACACTTTTTAAAATGCTTTTGAAAATGATCAGATTAACTTTAAATTATGATGAATTAACTACTCATGTTTACATTCTATAATTTATTTGCTGTGAATATCCATGTATCTCATACATTAGACCATGGGAGTTGCATTAAAATATTAATTACTTTTCACTGCAGAACACTTTGGATAAAATTGTGAATCGACAAAAGAAAAAACCTTACATACTTAGGCAACAATTATATATGTAGCTACTTGTAGGGCAGAAATCACATTGAGCCTCAGTAGAATTTATACAAGATTGACTTCCCAAATTGAAGTAAAAAATGCCTTTTGTATACAAAGCATATAACCTATTTCATTTAAATGCACTGGAGATAGCACAATGGTTTCAGAACTAATGCTCTTAGTTCACAAATTCACAAATCACAGTCTAATGACATGCAAAGCCATATTGTGGTTTGTCTTCCACATCTGGAAATTTTATCGTTTTGTGTTTGGTGAGATGCTGTTAATCACAATCTAAAATTATTGTGGCTGCACACTCAACCAGATTATTAAATTGTATTTGGCACTTTTGTTTACCTATTGTGTCCTTCCAAAAGGACCTGGGGAATGCGGTTTAAGGCTGTTAAAGGTACTGTTGCAAGATATACATTCTCACAAGCAAAGCTTATTTTTGCAATTGACTGATGTTGATTTTCTCAGTGCTGATGATGTTCTAGCGGTACTGTAGCTTTTTTGGGATTACACCCAAAGTGCCTATTATTATTGACATTATTTTTGCTTTGCTTTTTATTATATGGTTGGTTGCACAGTCATCCAGATGTTTAGACTGGAATTGGCTTTTTGTCCACCTATCCAGTCCTTCCCAAGAGGTTAGGTATTTGAGCCATGGCTTAGTATGTCATACATACAAATGGTTAGCTCTAACTAAGCAGCAATTATTTTCTGAATATAAAATGTGGTACAAGAGAGCCAGTGTGGTATAATGGTTAAGGCATCAGGCTAGAAACCAGGAGGCCATGAGTTCTATGCCCACTTTAGGCACAAAGCCAGGTGAGTAACCTGGCACTAGTTCATTTCAGCCTTAGGAAGAAGAGGGCAATGGCAAACCACTTCTGAAAAACTGTGCCAAGAAAATTTGAAATTTAATAGAATTTGTATGCCGCCCAATCCCATGGGACTCTGGGCAGCTTACAGAGCAAGATAAAAAACATTTTAAATTTAAGAATAAAAATACAGTTGTTAAAATTATACACCATCCATTCTATCTAAGTGGGGCTGGACATTAATCAACAGCCCCAGGCCTGCTGGAACAGCCAGGTTTTGGTGGCTTTTCGGAAGGCCGGGAGTGTGGTAAGGGTCCGGATCTCTATGGGTAGATCGTTCCACAGGGCCGGCGCAGCTACAGAGAAGGCCCTCCCCCGAGGGGCCGCCAGCCGGCATTGTCCGGCCGACGGCACCTGGAGGAGGCCCAACCTGTGAGATCTTAAGAAACATTTATTCTAGGTAATTGTTAGGAATGAAAAACTTATTAAATGGGTATGGAACAAAAAAATCACCCCAATAGAGATATTGCTAAATTGTATAAGATGCATTTTATGGATTTTTAATTTTTTTTCTTTTGTTAGAAACGGTGGACTTATTCAGTGTAATTATTTCAAAGGTGTAAAATGGCACACTTAGTATCAAGTGTCACAGGAAAAGTCAATTATCCCAGAAAGGAACCAACTTCAGTCTGAAATTTAAAAAGACAAGCTATAAATCAAGTAGCCAAAATTGATTCCTTTGTACTGTATGATGAATATATCCCCAAGGTTAATATGAGCTTACTGAATGGAAAAATGAATGTTTTTCTTTCTAGTGTATATTCTCTTTATGAAAGTATAATTTTCTTCTGGTAATAGAGTTTACAATGGAAGTGTCTTTAAATAAGAGATAATAAAATCATCTGACTTTTAGGATGGGCAAATTATAAAGCTTGCTTTCCAAGATATCTGAGGGCTACATTAATATTACTGTGAGATATGCATATTTTAATATTATGTATTGGATTATAAAATATTTCATTAAGTAGGAATCTTTCTGGACAAGGCTTTTTGGTTCAAAAATATTGTTAAAAATTAAAACCTTGTTTGTTCTGAGACCTGGCTTTTAATAGATATATTTATATTTTTTAACAGCAATTTAAAGTATATTTTCAACATGTAGTTGAAACCTGATTTAGCCTGATTTGTTGACAGTTGAGAGATATAAAGATATAGAATATAAATAAGGGGTAGGCTGTATTAGAACAAAGCAGGAGTGAAATCAACTTACCTTCCATACCTGTTCACAAATGTTATAACCTTCCACGCATGAGCAGAGCAGTGGTGGGTTTCAACCGGTATGGACCAGTACAGTTGTACCGGATGGTGAAATTTAGCGTGCCTTCCCGTACCCGTTGGTCAGGAGGCCCCGTACCGGAATGCTCCCACTTCTTGTTCGCTCTTTCACTTGCCCCGCACATCCCCACCATGCTGCCGAAAAGTTCTCAGAAGAAGAACCAGAAGAAGAAAGAACTGGTGAGTGGCTGGGGTATGGGGGAGAGGATGTTGGGAAAGAGGGAAGAGGCAGAGGGGCTGCTAGAAGAGTGTGTGAGTGTGCACAGGCTGTGGGTTTAAAAACGTCTGAATGAATCCTGGAAGAGAGAAGAGGCAGAGGGGTTGGAAGTCTGTGCGTGTGCACAGGCTGTGAGTTTTAAAAATGTCTGAGTGAATCCAGGAAGTGGGAAGAGGCAGAGGGACTGGAAGTGTGTGCTGTGCACAGGCTGTGAGTTTTAAAGACGTCTGAGTGAATCCAGGAAGAGGGAAGAGACAGAGGGGCTGGAAGTGTGTGCTGTGCACAGGCTGTGAGTTTTAAAGATGTCTGAGTGAATCCAGGAAGAGGGAAGAGGCAGAGGGCTAGAAGTGTGTGTGCTGTGCACAGACTGTGAGTCTTAAAAATGTCTTGTGTGTGCACAAGCTGTGAGTTTTAAAAATGTCTGAGTGAACCCAGGAAGAGGCAAGAGGCAGAGGGGCTGGAGGTATGTGTGTAAGGTGGTCAGTAATGTTGAAGACCAGCAAGGACAGCCATATTTCCTCTGTAAGTAGCTCTTTTATTGTTTTGTGTATTTATTTTATTCTTATTTAAGTAGTAAGTGCACAAAATAATAAATATCCTTTTTTATATCTACTTTTTGTAGGTCATTCTTTGGGGCAAAGAATTCAGTAACATCGACTTGGCCACTCCCACCCAGTCACATGACTCCCAAGCTACTCCCACCCGGTCACATAACTGCCAAGCCACTCCCACTCAGCCACATGACTGCCAAACTACTCCCACCAAGTCACATGATCACCAAGCCACTCCCATCCGGTCACATGACCACCAAGCCACTCCCATAAAAAATGTGGCACCGGGAGAAATGATTTGGGGTGTGGCAGGCCTGGGTTGCTGCTGGTTCCAGCAACCCAGGCCACCAAACTACTACCGGTTCAGCTGAACTGATAGGAACCCACCACTGATTATGACTGATGATTTTGAAAGCCATTGAAGTATTAAGAACAAACGGGAGTGTATACTAACCCTATTCCAGCCTGCCAGAAGTCATTCAAAAGTGCTATCAATGTTAGCTCCATACTGTATCCTAGCTTGAAACCTGCCTGAAACAGGTCCAGATCATAAGATCTGATCACTCTTGCAATGGAAACCTTCTTCCTGCCCCTCAACTAGCTGTGCAGTAGACTGGGCTGCTTTTCAGTGACAAGAACAAGTGTACTTTTTCATAGTTCAGATTCAACAGTCAGGTTTTGCTAATATATGGTGATCAAGAGTTGGTGCTTTATCAGAAATAGCATCAGATAGAATATGGATGAAATCATACTATCAATACTGTTTCTCTTGCAGTCTAAAGATTGATTTGACTGTCTTGTCTATCCCAGGACTTTGGGAAGGACTTGAAAGGTAGGCAAAAATATCAAGATTTGGATGACTGTGCAACCAACCATAATACACAAATTTATGGCTAGGTGAATTTTTGAGCTTATAACTTATTTAGCTGTTACAACTTGCAAATGCTGTATATTCATCTATACCCGGTGAAGGAATTGGGATTTTTTCCTCTCAATGTTGAATTATAGCACTCTTTCAAATTTCTGGCAAATGGCTTAATGATTTCAACAGCTGCAGGATGCTGTGAAATCAGAGCAAAGCTGAAGAGGTATGATAGCAGACAGAAGACATCTAAGAAAATCCTATCTCTGAAAGAAATATGACTGTAAATAGGATGCTATTTTTTCCATTACATTACTGCAAAGCTCTTTTGAGCAAATGATCTGATATTCTAAGGGAATAGATGATAAGCATAAGCTGCTATTCATTCACACATTTAGACCTACCTGTGGATGTTTTTTCCTCTTTATGTTAATAAAAAGCCTGAAGGCAAGATAGCTCTAGTGTCCATTGATATAAATTGCTTCTATGAATGGTTCAGAGGCTTAGTTTACTTATAAGATCAACTTGAATCAATGCAATTATTCTTATTTCTTATATTTAAAGGCTCATCATTTACCTTATTCACTAGTTCCAGTCGTTCATCTACTTTGCCAGCTTGTGTCTTAAAAGGCACATTTCATGGAACACCTGTTGTTTTAAATATATCACAATGAAATGCATTTTTAACATTGCATAAGTGATTTTGATCAGGGTGAAGAAGACCAAAGCCAAATTGTAAAATTATAACTCACACTTTTATGGTGCTTGCACAGCATTGAATTCTTCTTGTAGCTACATAATCATCACAAGCACACACAGATATATGTTTAATTAAAGGAAATCCAGGCCTGCATAACCGATGAAATATGGAACTTTTTGCCTAACATATAATTTATGTTATTATGAGCTACTCTAAGTGCTGTTTATAAAGACTTTTATTTCAGTCTATTTTTCCTCTTTTTCATGTATAATTTTAATGTTATGTCAGCATACATATTTATAATTACCTTTTAATGCATAGACATGAATTGCCTTTATTATTACAATAAATCCATTGAAACACTAGACAATAGCTGTTACTAAAGCTCCCCCCCCTTCTTCCTAATGGATGTTGGATAAAAAGAAAAATCATGAAAGAAAGATGGCAAAAGTCTAGCAGTATGACCTTTTCCGTTTCTCAGGACCTTTTCAGTTAGTTTTAAAAAACAACTGTGGTTCCCTTTACTGTATGAGCACAAAATTTAGTTGAGCTATGACTTATTCTAAAACATCTGTCATAACGTAGGCCATATTTCGTGCATTATGCCAAGCTAGGCTGCAATTTAATAAGAATAACTATTTATATAGGACCTGAACAGTCACTGATTATTGAGTGTCACTGATTTGTGTGTTTTCTTCTGCAATCCAACTAAATCTTTTCAATACAGAGAAGTCAAAACAAACAGACCATGAAATTTAAATAATTTTCTAACCTATTCTAAAAGTACCTAGTAAAATCTAATTTCATTCCTTCAGTCATTTTAACTCTAGACTTTGCTTCTACATAGTATATAGACCGTGCATGAACCTCACTGAGCTTTTTTGCTGATACTGGAACAAACATATAAAATTACCATTACAAAGCTGAATGCGAAATAGAAATATGCAAATGTATGCTTATGAAGTAGCAGATTATTTCTTTTTCTGGAAATAATGTGTGTGGAAGCCTGGTTCAATATTTAAACTCTAATGTTAAAGGGCAGTTAAAGCACTCTTCGTATGCTCCTGCTCTAAATATATGTGGAGGGCAAACATGGTGTAAAGCTGAGGAAACACAGGGGACTTTCTCAGCTGTTTTGGAAGTTGTTAGGAGGAGCAGCCTTGGGAAAAACATGGAGATTCTAGGGCAAAAAACCCACCCATTTTATGGAGAAGCTTGATTATGTCATAGTAATAGAATGTGGAGTGGATGGGAACAAAGGAAAAGAAGAAAAACAGATTTATATTTATATTTCTGAACTGGGTCTTTTTGTTTAATTTCTGCCATGAAAATTTAAGAAATAAAGGCAATCAAAAAGCAAGACGACATGTTACAAAAGTAAAGTAAGTAATTAATTATGATTAAGGTGGTGGGTAGACAGTATTAAAACTGGGGAAATTAAAAATGCATTTTCAACACATAAATTTTGAAAGAAATTTCCAAGGTAGGAGGAAATAATGGTTTTCACTGATTCTGTTGTATCAACAAATCATTTCCAGTGCTGCAAATATGAATTATACTCCAATTAATGTCTTTAGGAATGCTAAAAGGATGGCAATTTAAGAGTAGAGTAAAAGTAAAAATAAGCTGTATAACTGCATAGTTCTTTTAGCAAAAATATTCCATTCTGTAGAAGAATGGCAGAATCTGGGGCTGAAAGGGAAAACAGCCTAGAATCCCTAACGCATCCCAGGATTCGGTTTCGGGGCGGAAAGCTGAAAATACCGAGGATGGTGCCAGTGCTGGCACTACCACGGGGTCCGTTTCTGACATCCTCGTCGCCAGTTTTGAATAACCAGGCTAGAGGCTCAGTAACGGTTTCTAAAGATTTATTAACGCAGGTCTGGTAACTTGGAGGATTCAGAACGTGGACAGCTCCCGGCCAACTGACAGCTCTTTATATACGGGAGCTGTCAGTTGGCCAGCCAATAGACGCCCGCCGCGTCTTTCTCCAGCTGGCGGGTGCGCTGCAGCCAATCAGCTTGCAGCTGCTCCGGCCCCTCCCATTGTCTGGCACGGGAGGACTCAACATATAACTGCATAGTTCTTTTAGCAAAAAAATTCCACTTCTGTAGAAGAATGGCAGAATCTGGGGCTGAAAGGGAAAACAGCCTAGAATCCCTATGTAACCATGGGAGAACTAAGTCCCTTTGAGTGCCCTTAACCCTTATCTAATTCTAAGAAGGTGCTGACCATTAATTGAGAAGATTCCTATGAATAGGCTTCTAGCAACAAATAATTTAATTGAATCTTCATGTGTAGACCAGGTCTGACAACTTCATGGCAATCATGGATATCATTCTACCAGAGGGAGAATAATTTGGACTGATTTAGGATTCAGGGACCATGCTTGATGTTTTCAAAGGCAAAGCACCATGCAAGAAAAGAATTTATTTATAGGAATAGAGAATAGGATTTTGTATTATGTTATGCCCTTGTGATCTCTCTGGACTACTGCAATACCCTCTACACGAAGCCTTTGGAAACTTCAGATGATGCAGAATGTGGCTGCATAGGTAGTGTTGGATATTCAATACATGTAATACATTGCTTTGTGAGCAGCATTGGTTGCTAGTGTGTTTCTGGATGCAATTCAAGGGACTGGTTGTCATCTTTAAGGCTTTCATAACATGGAGCTGAATTACCTTAGGGTTATCTTTTCCCAACTGTTTCTCTCTGTCCATTCAATCAGGCAGTTTGGCCAATGATCCCATCAACCAAGGAATATTGGGGCAGCTATAGAAATCAAATAAATCAGCTAAAGAAATAAAATAAATGTAAAATGGATGAATTATCAATCTTTATCTATATACTGTATCTCAAACCCAAGATATTTACTGTATCTTACACCCAAGATATTTATTGCTTAAGAGATAATTTACAACCTTTTGAAGTGTATCTGAAAAAGATAAAGAATCTGTGCAAATAATGCTGGATGTGTATTGTATGTGTATAGTATTGTGGTAGGTTATTTATGTTCATTGTGTTTGGAATCAAAGTATCAAATATTTGTCCCAGACTGAGTGTGGTGCAAAAGCTTAATCTAGTTATAACTAATCTAGTTATAGCTAAGTCATGTATTAGTTAGTACCACTGTCTTCATAGGACACCTGTCGTATCAAGTTAAGCTATGTTGATGCTTTCTTGGCTACCACCACCATTTGAGCATTTTAGTACAAATAAGAGTAAAAAATTTTGAATCCCAACACACACAGTGTGTGTGTGTGGAGAGAGGGTATTTCACTCTGGTGGGTTTCAATTTATTTTACTACTGGTTTGCTTGTGCGTGTGCATGTGCGTGCATGCGTGCGTGCTTGAGCAATGCTTCTGTGCATGCGCAGAAGCATCCAGGAGGGTGGGAGGAGTCTCCCACCGCCTTCATTATCGGTTCGCCCGATCTGGGGTGAACCGGCAGAAACTCACCTCTGGTTCTACTGTTTTTAATGTTGTAAGCTATCCCTTGTGTTGAGGTAAACATCAAATGAATGAATGAATGAATGAATGATGAATGAATGAATGAATGAATGAACGAACAAACAAACAAATAAATACAAAGTACTCATTTTTAATTCAAAAATGAAAACCTATGCAAGACGGCCTTTTTCTTTGCTCTTTTGCTACCATCAACTTTACTAGGATAGTCAAATTAAGTAAAAGATACTTAATGTTCTAAAAGCATTTATACAGAAAAATATGGATTACCTATGATGTGCCAAAACAAATATATTTTGTTTTGGCACATCATAGGTAATCCATATTCCAAAAAGAGCCGAGGTGGCGCAGTGGTTAAATGCAGCACTGCAGGCTACTTCAGCTGACTGCAGTTCTGCAGTTCGGCTGTTCAAATCTCATGGCTCAGGGTTGACTCAGTCTTCCATCCTTCCGAGGTGGGTAAAATGAGGACCCAGATTGTTGGGGGCGATATGCTGACTCTGTAAACCGCTTAGAGAGGGCTGAAAGCCCTATGAAGCGGTATATAAGTCTAACTGCTATTGCTATATTGTTATATGTCTCAAGATAATTCTAAGCACCATGAATAAATCATATGCTGTAAATTCTACAGCCTTTAAATGATTAATCTCATCATACTGTATTCAAGTTTGTATCAGAGTCATGTTGTCATTCTGTTTCAGTAGTCTTAAGTCATATGACAAAACTTTAACATAGTTTATTTATCAAGTACTGAGAGGGGTTTGAAACAATAGTGCTTTAGTTTTCTTGTCAATGAAAATAGCTATTGGCAAGTTGCAATTATTTTAAAATCCATTTTTGTGGCAAAGTCGAAATAATCTCACATCACAGAAGCAATTATGTTTGATGCAGAAAGGACAAATTAGGCATCTAATTTTGTTTCTAGTTGATATTTGTTCAGTAGAATCAATGTGATAGATCATCAAATATTTGTGAACCGCAGAAAACCTAATTGCTGAAACTGTGATAGAATCAATATAGGTATGTCTTCATATAGTACAACTGTAGCCTAAGATCTGTTGATGAAAGTCAGGGAACATTTCTCAACATTTGTGCTTATGTTCAAGTTCCCACTTGACCATGTGTTGATTTGGTATCGCCACTTTCTCTGTGGCTTTCTCTATCTTACAAGATTATTATGGGAAGAACATACCCTGCCACCATGTATGCAACTGCAAATTCATGGATAAAATATATAATATAAATGCAATCATAATAAATTTGCAATGATACATAGTTGTTGTGGCCCAGCAGGATCCGGTTGAGCTGCTGATGGATCGGATAGCGAGGAACCATATGAGTCTGCCCTGGACAATGTGGAGGACCCTGGGCAGGGTTCAGACTCAGAGCAGGGGCCCGAGAGGCTGGTTGGCCACCAGGAGGCGCCTGAGGCATGGAGCAGTGGGGAGGATCAAAGGCAGTTTCTCCCTGATGCTAGATTGAGAAGGGCTGAGAAACGGAAGCAGCAACTCCGTAGGAAGATGATTAAGCACAGGTGGTTGTTGATTAGCCCCTCCCAAGAGAGATTATAGGTGAGGCTTTGGGAGGGGACATTTGCAGGAAACAACCGTTCGAATTAGTAGTTAAGAAAATTTATCTGTGTATTCTAGCAATGACTGTTCGTTTGGACTAGCTGCGTTGCTGTGTTTGAACTATCTGGGTCGCTGCAGAGCTACTCTATTGAACGTGAGTTGCCTGGGTTCTCAGCCAAAGGGTTCATTATCTCAGTAATTGAACAGTGGCAAACAGCCAAGCCTGTGTTCTGGTTTATTCACAGGCCGGGGGGTCAGAACACATAGTTATATAACTAAAATGGTCATCTGTTATCAGTCTCATCTCTTGACAAAGGACTATTATGGAATTGTATAGCCACATGCATTTGTAGGATACCTATGATGTAATGAAGTATAAAGGTAGAGGGTTAGAATGATGGCCATTATGTTTTGTTTTTAGGTTTCGCAGAGATGTCAGGCTGATCCTTGATTCATAGATGGTACTCAACTAACTGTGTCTTTTTGTATGACCTAAAACAGGAGTGTCAAACTCGATTTCATTGAGGGCCACATCAGGGTTATGTTTGACCTTGGGGGGGGAGTGGTATGGGTGTGACCAGCTCGATGTCACTCATGTCGGGGGCATCTGTGGTGGCCCAAGTGCTCTGCCGGTGAGAACGGGCAGCCGTTTTGGCTGTGATGGCATTCTGCAACCCTCTGCCAGTGAAAACAGAGCTCAGGAGAGCCATACACAGCCCTCCCAAGCTCCGTTTTTGCTGGCAGAGGTCCTGCGGGCCAGTCCCTCACTGTTTCCAGGGCAGCCCAACAGGCCAGACCTAAGCACCCCACGGGCCGGATCTGGGCCTTGAATTTGACACCCCTGACCTAAAAGGATTCTTCTTAGGGTTCTACAGGCTTCAACCTAACTTCATGAAAAATATTTACTTAAAAATAAAGATTGACTGAGTTTTGAATGAAAATAAATTGACAATATACACTAATAATAACATGGTATCATGAACTAAAATGAAAGCCTGGCACCTCAATTACATAACTATAGAATTTTTTCAAAAATACCAGGTAGAATTGAGTGAATATGAAATATAGTGCAATTTTCATAAGAAAATGGGAAGAAATAACAATACCTGTATTATGTTGAAAAGAAGGACTAGGGGAGACATGATAGCAGTCTTCTGATATCTCAGGGGTTGCCACAAAGAAGAGGGAGTCAAACTATTGCCCAAGGTACTTGAGGGTATAACAAGAAGCAATGGGTAGAAACTAATCAAGGAGAGAAGCAACTTAGAACTAAGGAGTAATTTCATGACTGTTAGAACAATTAATCAGTGGAACAACTTGCCTCCAGAAGTTGTGAAGGCTCCAACACTGCAAGTCTTTAAGAAGATGTTGAATAGCCATTTGTCTGAAGTGGTGTAGGGTTTCCTGCCTGAGCAGGGGGTTGGACTAGAAGACCTCCAAGGTCCCTTCCAACTCTGTTATTCTATTCTGTTCTATTCTATTCTGTTCTGTTCTATTCTATTCTATTCTATTCATGTTTACTTTTCCCCAAACAGAATAAATATTTAATTTTTATGGAATGCTGTTGACATAAAAGGATATAGAACTTTATCTCTTTTATATTAAGTTTAGTGACTCTTAGAACAAAGCTGTGATGTTAGAATCACAGCCAGATGACTCAAGTATCTTCTCTAATTCTACTTACTGTATAGTGGACTTCCTCTTTCTCAGAACAGTAATTAGCACTTTCTTAAAACACTTTGAAATCTTAGAAGGAGACCCATGATGGATATCACTGAACATGCTTGAACTTTTGAGGGGAGCATTCTTTTACACATACCATTATTACCAGCTGCTCCTTCAGTTCTGACCAAATTCAGTTTCTGCTGCTTCAAAGAATGCACCTGTTGAACTGAGACTAGGACATGTATTGGCAGTTTAAGCAAAACCATAAGAGTGTACTTTGCAATTTGTTTATCTTTCTATAAGTATTCTCTGAATTTTTGCCTTGTTTCTACCACAAATCATAATCAAACTGTTATTTGTTTTTCATTTATTAATTTGTATACATTTATTTCTTTATAAAATATATTAATTTTAATTATAAATACTTCCAAGGTGGAATTGAAGAAAGGTTTAAAATATAAAATAAAAACAAATAGGAACATATTAAAATATGTGGTACACTTTCCTCTAAAAACTGGATAAACAAGTCAGTTTTATTAAATAATTACAAGTACCCTTGCAAATTGAAAACATTAAGGGAAAAAATGACAGAATTGGGGTACCATTCTTGGAATAAAATCAATGAATCCCTGGCAGATATGACACCACAAAGAAATAACATTTAGGAAATCTTCGTATATTAGTGAATACTCAGCGGAGACATCAATTGATTAAATAACCAATGAACAAAATGTAATGGTTATATACAGTATTACAGGCTAACTCTGCTGACTGCCAGCAGTTTGATCTTGACCAACTCAAGATTGACTCAGCCTTCCATCCTTCCAAGGTCAGTAAAATGAGGACCCAGATTGTTTGGGACAATATGATGATTCTGTAAATCACATAGAGCTGTAAAGCACTATGAAGTGGTATATAAGTCTAAGTGCTATTGCTATTGCTATCTCAATAGATTATCTCAGTTTAGAATCTATATTTCTAATTTTAATATAATGATTGCAATTGGTTCAATGATACTTGCAACGTTAAATCATTCATGTAATGAAGACTGACCATCAAAATAAAACAAAACTTCATAATAGCATCTGTTTCTCAATAGTGCTGATTTCCAACACTGTTGTCACCTTCTATTTCTCTTCCTTTTAGGTACACATGTATGTAAAAATAATTTGTGAAAAATGTTTTAAACTGAATCTTTCTAAAGTTAAAACATTATGTTTGAAGACAAAAGTAGCAGTTTTGAACGTGAAACCCCTGTTTTTATGTGAAACAGCTTTTCAAGTATCAATTGGGTTAGTTCAAGCACTTCAGAAGTAGGAACAAATAATCATGACCAAACAGCAGTTTCATATTTGATGCAGGGTATATTTGAAATGTATTGAAATAATGGTTTAATTGTATTTACCTTTCTCAGACCCTATTTGAAGTATTGTGTTCATTGCTGGCCACCACAGATTGGGGCAACTTCAGGGGAGGGCTACCCAAATGATGACAGATATGGTAACTAATCCTTAAGAGGAGTCATTAAATGATCTCTGTAAGTTTAGCCTATAGAAATGAAGTCTTAAGAGGTGCAATCTTCAAATATCTGGTTATTCGATGTGGACTTGCTTTCTATTGCTCCAGGGGAATCAGTGGGTTAAAATTGCAAGGAAGAAGGATCAAGCTAGACATCAGAAGTAACTTTCTGATTGTATGAGCTGTTAGCCATTGGAACAGATTCCTGTATGATATGGGGGTTTCTCCTCTATTAGTGGTCATCAAACAAAGGCTACATAGCAATCTGTTAGAGATGTTCTAGAAGATTCTGCACTGAGCAGGAGATTGGTGTATATAACCGCTAAAATGCCTTCCAGCTCTATCTTTCTATGATCCACTTTGTCTACCCCCTAGCCGACGGAGTGGTTTTATTTTATCCTACTATCTTCTGTTTACCTTTTTTTCTAGAGGAAGGAAACCAAGTATTCTGTATATAAAAACATGACAATTGCTAGTTCAGTCATCAAGGGATCCATCCCTTAATAATTGCAGCCTAAAATGATAGATGTATTCTGATACAGGTAGTCCACAAGGGGTCTAGGTTATAGGTGGGAGAATCAATACAAATTGCTTCTGCAAATGTTTTAGAATGACTTACATAAATCTTCCACTGAATGCAACAATCATTTTTCTTGCTTGTACTATAGATTTGTCAAATTTAATAGAAGGGCACAAAGAGAGATCTTTCAATTAAAGTAAAGCAAGTCTTTCAATTAAAATAAAATGGGCTGTATACAGTCATTACAGTCAAAATGTTTCTATTAATGCCAACACATTTTAATATAGACCAAACAATCATATTTAGTATTTGAAATAATACTGTTTTTCTTTGCGTAGTATCAAAGATGACAGAGTACAATTTGTCATACTTAGCAGTTAAAATTAACTTCAGATGTCTTTCTATTTCTTCAAATCCAGACAGTTAAAGGACACTGAACGTTTTCCCAAATGTTATTACAATCAATGACTTATATGGGTATAATTTCTACCACTCATCCAGTAGTTGTATTCAAAATGTTCTTAGAGCAAAAACATTCCATGGCTTTGGACCAATAATGACAAACAGCATGAGTCCTCCATGGCTTTGGTACAGCTTTATGACTGCACAAATTTGCCTGGTAGACAATACCCCATTAATCTTGATGGAATCTTTTCTCTTTTCTTCCTCTTCTTGGATGCTCGACATAACTTGTATTCATCCAAGGGCCAGAAGAAGAGAAGGTTTGACAATATGTAATGGGAATCTACTCATTCCAGCATGGATTATACTAAACCTGGTATAATATTCCAGAGCTCTCCATTTTCTACCATTTGTCTCTTTTCTGTATTTCCCCCCAAAAGCTGCTTTGGTAATACAGAATGGAATTGTAAGAATAAATAAATAAAACATTTCAAGACATATCTGTATACTTTCTGATCATATCTACTTATCATTCACTGCAGCTGTCACATAACTTTTAGTTTTAAACAGTAATATTGGGGACAGAATCTGAGTGACTTTTTTCAGAACTATAAGGTTTTTTTAATAATTCAGAAAAAGTAGGGACTAAAAGTGCAGGTAAGTCCACAAGACATGCACAGAGGGCTAGGGGTATATTTTTCTAATATACACATGTATTTTGTACAGATCTTTCAACAATATATGCAAAGTTTGAGTGATGCAGGAAGAGCCTGAAGGCAGGGTCAAATGTGACATTAATTTGGAACCTTACGCAGCCACAAGACACCTAAGCCAAGCTCCACCACCTTGTGAATTCCGTTGACTCTTATCTAGCACCAATTTGTCATAATCTTTGGTATATTAGTTTCTTCTATACAAGTAGCAGGTTTAGATCTAGCGATTTGAACTCATCTCCTGTTCCTGGTTATTTGCACCTGACAAGTGGTGATGTATGGAATCTTTTGATATGCAAATTGGTTGAAAGACTATCCAAATTTTGTAGATATCCTAAACACAGAAAAGCTTGAATGTTATATTCGAGTTTCAAACCCAGATCTGTCCTTGGAATATTATCTTGGCAAAAAGGACCTTTCTAAAGAGAAAAATTATTTGAAGTAAGGGATTGATAGTACATTTCATCAAAGTATATTAGGTGGCACCAAAATAACATTCAATCAACTATGGGAAGGGCTAAAATGACTTCACAAAAATACAAGCAAAATAAAGAAAGGAATGTTATTTTCAACAGAATAGGAAATGGATTACCTACACATATATCATATTTAAATTATATGTTGCATAAACCCTTTGTCCCAGATTATTAAACACCAGAAAAAAGAAGAGCTGTAAAACCTTGCCTCGTCCCAGCTCTTTCTCAGGAGAAAACTCAGTCAGCAATGAGACTCAATGATTCAGTTTGAATAAAAGCTTAGTTAAACATAGCATTTTAGCTACTTGAAGGACAGCCATTAACATGAACCCAATAGCCTGGTTCAGCTTGTTCAATTGGTTTAGTGTCATTGAGATTCTGTGGTTTTTAAAAATCTTTTCATTACAAAAGTCATTGTGAATGCCCTTTGCACAGGATCAGATTGTCTCAATTGATAAGTTTTGTTTTAAAAAAAGATGTTTTCGCTGTCATTTCTGAATGTCTCTTCAGTGTGAGTTCCATGACTAATAAAGTACCTAATGGGAACTAGAAGCCTGTTTATTCTCAAGGAGTCTTAAACTTTGTGAAGAAGGATCTGTGGGGGCCCAAGCCAGTCAGTTTTTTTTCCTCCATGCAACCAAATAAAGAAACCATAGTTCACAGAGCTGAGATCATACTATAATATCTCAGACAACTCAAGATCTCTCACAATACATGCTTGATGCTTTCTCATGCTTTCTAACTCATTTCTCTCTCTGCCTCTCCCCTTTTCTATCTTGTTAAGCAAAGAAAGATTTCATTTGATAAAAGCAATTCAGACATCTTGATGATGCTTTGTACAGAATGATGTTATCCAGGGGTGGGTTCCCGCCAGTCCTAACCTCTTCTATAGAAGAGATTCCACAAATCTACAGTGCCGTTTAGAACCGGTTCCAGCTCCCTCCCCCCAGCCCTCCGCACTTCATCAAGATGAAGAGTGAGAGGAGGAATTCTGGGAGTTGAAATCCACAAGTCTTAAAGCTGTCAAGTTTGAACATCCCTGGGTTTTTTTCCCCTAAAGGGTTAGGGGTGCAAGGGTCTTGTAACTTTAGCTTTAAGACTTGCGTGCTTCAAATGCCAGAGTTTCTGAGCCAACATTTTGGTTGCTAAGCAAGAGCCTTGTTAAGTGAGTTTCACCACATTTTACAAGTTGGCCACGCCTACCCAGTCACATGGCTGGCAAGCCACTCCCACCCAGTCACATGGCTGGCAAGCCACTCACACAAAGCAGGGCACACCTACAGAAGAGGTTCTAAAATTTTTTGAAACCCATCACTGATGTTATCAACCATCTTTTTTAATGGCTTATGTGAATCCCTTAACATAAAAAGTGAAAGCAACATTTTTGCTGATTCATTTAATTCATGGCAGTTGGTTCCTAATGAGAAGATGCAAAAATTAAAAAATAAATAAAGAATATTTTTTATCAAGGCTTGATTATGCTGCCCACTTATTTCAGTCAACGGCTTTATACATCATGTAAAATTCAACATGAAAATCTGCATTCTTCAAGCTGAAGAAGTTTTCAAGTTGACCTAGTTTATTTTTCTACTATATATTTGTGAGAGATTAGAACTGATGTTCTGTACCACCATTCCTTGATATTCATCTTTTCCCCAAAATAAGAGCCAGTCTTCTAATGTTTTTAATCTCCAAAATATGCATTAGGGCTTATTTTCTTGGAAATACAAAATCAGGGTGATCAGCCTAGCTGGGTGTCCCACTCCCTGGTGTACAAGAGGCAGTGAATATGTGGGGGGCGATGCTGTCTGGCAGCAGCTGCAGCTTGCCAGCCCCTTGGTTGGTGCATTTCCTGGCTGTGCAGCCCACTCAATGCAAGTGAGATTACCTGTCCAAGCAGTAGAGGGGAGGCAGAGGTGCGGGGAGGAGGCACATGATCCAGAAGTGCCGCATGGGCCAGGGGGCTGGAGTGACCGGCCGGCCACGGGAGGGTTGTGTTATATCAAGAGTTATATAAATCATAATTCAACATTTCACATTTTCAAGAAAATTCCTGCTAAACTTATAAAAATTAGGGGCAACTGTTTCTGTTGCTTTGCAAATAATGTTGCATTATTATCAATTAAGTGTTTTCGTTATTTCCCTTTTCTCTCTCTCTCTGTTTTACAAATACTCCTCCTCGTCAATCTAGTCTTTAATTTTCTTCTTTAAATAGAGTGTCCCTCTTAATGCAGTAAAATTATTTACAGTGCTAAAAAACATCCTTAATGGGGGAACAATGGAGGAGATAGGCTTACCTGCAGAGAGTTCACACTATGATATTTAAATCCAAGATTTAGAGGTCATAAAGATTATAGGTTCTATCTTCTTTGGCCTCTTTCCATGGGCTGGACAGTTGGTGAAGAATATTATAGAGAATATTAAAGGAGTAGATGGGATAATGGCAACAATGTATATATGTATGTATGTATGTATGTATATACGTATGTATGTATGTATGTATGTATGTGTATATGTCTCTCTCTCTGTGTGTGTATGTATGTATGTATGTATGTATGTATGTATGTGTATATATATATGTGTGTGTGTGTGTGTGTGTTTTATATATATCAGCACAAATAAAACACACACACACACACACACACATTAATCGATGGTTTCCAGGATGAAGTCTGAAAACAAAAGACAAATTAGATTTAGTTTTTAAAGAATGGTAGCTTGATACACTTGTATTGATTGGACAACTTCAAAGTAGAGTTGGAAAGGATTTACATAATCTAATTTCTGTTTATTTCCTCCTCAAACAATAATGAAATCTCTTTAAATAAATAAACACAATGGCTGATATATGAAGTATTAAACTTGGACATAAAATCACCTACACAAAAGTCCAATAAAAATATGGCATGGCCCCTTATACAAACAGCAGTTCAAGTTAAGGAGTTTCTCTGCAACTTGATATCACTTCTATTTATGTTATGTTTATAACTGTGTTTTAATAAAAAATGCACATTCCTCTTGAGTTTGCAGAACTGTGGAAAGGAGAAATGGTATGCATTATCAGAGACTAGAGTCCCATTCTGTCATTGATACTAGGAAGTGTGTGATTTTTTTCATAATAAAGAGCCGCTTCTTAAAGCGGGGGGGGGGGGGGGTTGCCTGTCTGCAGTGCATTATTCATAGCAGGATGCAAATCAAACTACTTTCTGTTGAAAGCAATGCAATGCAGGGAAATCTATGGATCCCAGATGTATATTTTGATGTATATCTAATTCAGCTTTAGAGTTTCAATGATACATGAAGTTAAATGGCAGTAGAAAAAAGAAGGAAACTTTTCTCTTTTCAAAATTTGAGTTATACTAAAAAAAATCCAGCAAAATCCAACATATCGAAGCTGTGAAAGAAAATGAGAGAGTTTAAGTAGCATTTCTTTTACTGACTTCACTAATGGCGTATTTAATGCTGCATTTTCAAGAACAAAATGTGGGAAGCTAACAAAGTATACTTCTTCAGGCATTTGAAAGGCTTTGAAATGACAGTAAAATATCTAAGTGTCACATCTAATGATAAACAATCTCATCAAAACAACGATGGCACTGATAAAAATTTAAGAATATGATGAAGAGTTTCACCCCAGTAATTTAATAATGAGTTAAACCAATAATTAAATGACCTACTTTATTATTATGCAAATATGCAAAAATATAAAAGATTCATATCTACATGTAGGAAAAGGAAATGTTTCTGTCTGCACAACAAACCTATCAATTGTTAAGATAACAATCAATTAATGAATTATTCCTGTTTTCTCGGTTTATGTAGAACCGTAAACTAACATCACAGCCCTGGTTAACACAGTACAATAGGATAAAATATGGTTAGTTGGTTTGTGGGTTCAACATTTGTCTTAACAACAAAGCCATTGGGATTCATCTATATTAAAAATAAAGAAATTAAAAGATTATAAGTAAGTGGATTCACTCATAGGTGGGCTGCACTTGTGAGCGGATAATACATATTTATGTATTATGGTCTATGAAAGATACTTTATTTGATCTTGAAACTTCAGTTTAGAGTTCTTCAGTTCAATGAATGATAGATGTTTTATGTGCCAGGCAGTTATACCTTCAATATTTTCTGCTGTTTCTTTTTCATTTTGTAGCTTCTTCCATTTTTATATACTTTCATTTCACTTGATAGGTTAACTAAAATTATTTTAACTATCATTTTGACTAAGTTCTTCAGAAAGGATTAAATAAACTCAAAAGCTGAAAAAAAATCTTCACATTTACCCTGAATTGTGAGATAAAAGGAAGGAAAATAAAGAATTGATTACTGCTAAATATACATAAAATACACAGTATTATAAGGGTCTTACAAAAATCATGATGTCAGCAGAATATAGCCAAGGCACTGGGTTTATCTTCCTTACTTTATTGCAAGGCTACATTAATCAATCTTGTAAGTCTGAAAGTGCAACTCTTCCACTGTCTCTTTTTACAGCTTGGTAAGTTAGGGTGGATCCTAAGTTCTTTCTCCACCCTCATGCAACTATGGGCTCCTTCTCTCTTTTATCTGATTGTTCCCTAGGTAGTATCACTTCTCTTCTGGTCTTCCAAGATCACTCCCACGTACTATACTTAATTTATTTACTTTTTACAATTGTTCTATAGCAACTAAATATGTAGCCCATTGTGTAACAATTGTATGAAATCAATTACACAACTACAGCAGAATTGTTGTTGTTATTAGTTGTGAAATCATGTCCGACCCATCACAACCCCATGGACAACACTCCTCCAGGCCTTCCTATCCTCTACCATCCTCTGGAGTCCATTTAAGCTCACACCTACTGCTTTGGTGACTCCAGCCAGCCACCTCATTCTCTGTCATCCCCTTCTTCTTTTGCCCTCTATCTTTCCCAGCACTAGGCTCTTCTCCAGTGAGTCCTTCCTTCTCCTTAGGTGGCCAAAGTATTTGACTTTCATCTTCAGGATCTGGCCTTCTAAAGAACAGTTAGGGTTGATCTCCTCTAGGACTGACTGGTTTGATTGCCTTGCAGTCCAAGGGACTCGTAGGAGACTTCTCCAGCCCCATAGTTCAAAGGCCTCAATTCTTTGGTGCTCAGCCTTTCCTAGCCTTCAGCCTTCAGCAGAATTAGGTGTGGAGTAGAAAGAGAAAAAATATGTTCTAAAATTAAAAATTCTAAGTTATGAGCTTGACTAGCATGTTGTGTCTCTCAAGCTTTCATTATTTACTAAGTCTGAGGCAATCAAGGAAGTAGGAATTGTTTGAGAAAGATTAGATGGAGTAGAGAAAGTTTGAGAATTAAGATAAACCAGGTTTAGGAGTCTCTTGAGTAATAGGCAGGAGGGGCTTTTGAAGGAGACTTGGATGCTTGTCACTGCCTATTATGCAGTATTTCGCAGAATAGAAAGTCAAAATAAAAGAGAGAAGAGAAAAAGCATGGACATATAGATCATATCCCAGTGATGACTTATAGTAACTGATGGAATCATGCATCAATTGTTGCCAAAGTAACTGTCATGTGGACAGGCTTTCTATCACTTCAACAATAATTGAATGATTCTGTGAATATACTATAACTCTCTAGTGGAGAGGTAGTCGTACTCATTTCACGGGATTGGGGTGAAAATGTAGACATATTTTCTGGGAAGCAGACATTTTCCATGAAGATAGAACTGCTGATTCAAACATTTATGATCTGCTGTTCTTTATCTAGGAGTTTCTTAAGAGGATGATGGACCAGTCTGTAGAATAGCTAATAAATGGAACTAGTCTGAATTTTGGCTACAAAATATTAAAAATGATTCAAACAGGAATTCAAATGTTCTGGGATCCGTTTTCCTGGCCCATCTTAGCTAGGACTTCATTATTACAATGTTCCTTTTAGTATTATCAATTTTTCTATGTTTATTGAACATTAAAACACTTGTAGAACTCTTGTACATGTGTGTATGTGCTTGGCGGGTAGGACAGGGCTGCACAGTATGATAAGTAAATACATGACCATGCCACTTTGGGACATAGCAGTGGTTGGAAATCTGGGCAAGTTACCAAATGCCTGGTTCACAATCACATGACTTCAGGGATGTGTTGGTTGGAACTTTAAGAACGGCTTGTTCATGCTGTTGCAAGTTCAAACAGTCACTGAATAAATAGTTGTTATACAAGGACCACCTATATAGGAAGCACGAAAATGTGTTGTCAGTCTATAGAAGCTTGTCTCATTGGGAATATCAAAGCAGCATTTATTCCACCTCATTACACATGCTACTTCTTGCTTATACTCTCTTTGGATTTCTTTGGAAAGATTGGGACAATAGAGGGCAGAGTTTGAGTATGGGGTCATTCATTTTTGCTTTGCTAAAAAAGTGAATGCCAATTTTCTGATCTTGGAAAATTTCAGTTACAGAATTGGAAACAAAGGCCAAAGCTAATATTAATTGGCTTTATCTTATCAAAATAGACATGCTTTACATTGTAGGATTTAAAGGTGGAATACTAATAAATACATAACAGTAGCAATGACAACAACAATATTGTTAATGTAATTATTGTCCAGTGTATTTAATTTTCTCTTTAGGTTTTATCTCTAGAAATAATCTCTTCCTCTCCCTCCCCCCTCTTTCTCATTCCTCCCCACACACAAAGTTTTATTACATTATGTTAATTATGTTCAATTAGTTTGGTTTTTTAACAGCCAGTTTTTGGAAGAGAAAATAATGAAGATAAACATTCAGCAGATAAATGAAGATATATATTGTGTAGAGGGAATGTAATTTGCCTGCTGTATTACAATGCCATATGTTCATCCCCCCCCCCCCAAGAATTGTTCAAGTTTGATGTTGAGAATGTGATTCATTGCTTAGGGGACCCAGCATTTTATTTTCATGGGACGTTTAAGTGTTAAAAGGAAAAGTTTATTGTAGCATCCCATGTTCTGTAGTCTCTCCAGGTTTCAGGTGTAAATGTATTATCTAGAGCAGATATATAATTTTGCTCAAATTCTATGGCTCAAGCAAGATTTTTGCTAAAAATATAATACTATAGAAACCATTATTCAGTAATATTTCTCTAACTTTTGTGTGTAACCTACTTGGATTGTTCAGATTGTGCAGATTAATTGCTGGATGCTGTAATTGCTAAACTCCTGTTTTCATTTGTTTGTTATATAATCTAATCAGTAAAAATATATCAATCTCTTTTATAACTACAAATGTGCATCTTATTTTGTCATATGATGTATATGGAAGTGATATCAGATCTTGCTGACTAAACTGACTAATGTATATAGAATTTATAAATTTGTTACAATTTGTGTGAGAGTCCTGGAATTTTTACAATTAAAAGAGAGCCTGAAGCCATTTTTAATCTCATTTACCTTCTGTAACCACCAGTCTCTTTAACAATATATTTCCCTGAGGTTGAACATCAGAACAAAAGACAATAGCAAATATATTATAGAGGCGAGACCCAATTAATTCCAGAGAAAAGAGTACAGAGTATAATTAACGATTATAGCAAACCTTAGTTGAAAGAAAGTTGATTTTTCTCATACCATTAATACATTGGTGTTAATGTATTGTTTAAATAACAAAGTGAACTCTTTGCTTTATGTGTTATTATCTATAATACATTAAATCTAAAGATATGTATAGGTAGTCCCTGATTTACAACTATAATTGAGCCTAGAATTATTGTAGTAAATTATAGCAGTCATTAAATGATCACCCACATGATCATTTAATGACCACAATTCAGTGGGCGTGGCTTGGTGGGCATGGCATGGCTTGGTGGGCGTGACTTGGTGGACGTGGCATGGGAACGATACTCTAAAATCTCCCTTACCACCCCACTGCAGGGGAAGAATACTGCAAAAATCCCCATTTCCTCCTGATCAGCTAGGACTTGGGAGGCAGAGAATAGATAGAGGCGGGTCAGAGGTGGTATTTACCGGTTCTCCAAACAATGCCTGGTTCCAAGATGCAACCACACACCCTCTGTATAAGAAGGCTGTGGAGTAGATCAGTTGGTCCTTCTTTTTTGAAGGTCATCTTCAGAAAAGGTAAGTGAAGCAAGGCATGCAGAGGGTGAGGAGGCTCAAGGGTGTGAGAAGTGGGAAGCAGGTGAGGAGCAGTCTGAGGCCTGTGGGAATGGGATGGGGAGGAGATAGGTGGTGGCTCTAAAGGTGAGCAGATTTCCAAGCACCGAAATTTCTTTATGTAATGTGGGGTGCTGCAGCAGCCATAACGTCAGATTTATAAGTCTTTTTGTTCAGTGCCATCGTAATTTCAAATGGTCACTGAACAAATGGTCATATGTCAAGGATTAGCTATATTTGTTGGAATAATTAAAACGTAGCAATCACAATCAGGTACTGAAGTAATTGACACCCAAGACTTCTAATTCCACCTGGGGAAATGCTTGCCAGTTGCAATATGCTTCTCCTTATTGGCTACGAAGTAATCTAGTCTTTACTGCATTGTAACTCTTTATTGCATTGTTGAGTATAGAATGCAAATGCAGCTGAAAACACTGTCTGGTAATGTGCTGTTAGAGTTCTTTTTAACATGTGGGTTCTCTGCTTGGATAATGTATATTGTTATGTAAATGATGTCAAAGACTCTCTCCACATGTTAGAAATGGGGTGACCTCCAAGCCCTAATGGTTGCAGTTTCAAAGTCCTAAAGAGATTTTGTCTTCCTCTTTACTTTTTCCTGATCTCTGCTTCTAGTCCATGTGGTTCCTAATTTTTCCAGCTCTTAAAGAAAGGCTGATTTAAACAATCCATCCCTCATTTGTGTGCGATATATAAACAGACTTCCTCTGTTTTAACACATGTATAATTTTGACCAGAACATTTAAATCCAGACAATTGTGTCCTCTGAGTTTGGTGTCCCCCCTTTTTTCTATTACATAGGAATTGTAAGGTAGTTGAGATAAAAAGAGACTATGCTGAATACATAAGATGCCTTGGGAAGGGAAAAGTTGGAAGTTTACAACATGTGAACCAAACATATCTTATGCCATATTCACTTCCCCTATAGACTTCAGCTAGATGAAAAACACATGGAATGACTTGTTGAGTCATAACACCATTCTTGTTATGGATTTGTTTGCTGAATCCAGAATTTTGAGTGTTTCATGCTGATGTTAGTAGGGTTGGAAATATCACAGCATGTGGGACCCAATAAAACATGAACTTCATTTATTTTCCTTGGCTTCTGTGTGTCATGATGTATTCAGGATTACAATTTCTGCAAAACTCTACATTTTAGTTAGGTCTCGGTTGAATCTTGAACTTTGTCCTATGCAGCTTAGAGTGCCAGATACCTTGTAAGTGGTCAATTTGATATCCAGCTTCCTCCCTGAGGATGCATTTAATTCAACATGGAAGCATATGAGATCATAAACCTAACAGACCTTAAACTCAAATAATAATTTGGGTTATACACTGTATCATATTAAAAAAATGACAGGTTTATAATTTATTTTGATTGTTATGTTCTGAAAGTATTTTTTTCAAGGTCAGGCTTGATTGACAACAAGCAAGGGTCACTTTGTAGCCTTTCAATGGCCAGGAATTGTTCTGGGAAGGGCAATGAAATGAGATGGATGGGGCAGTGATATAAATATATATAGCTATATTAAATTTCATTTTCCCTTCAGTTTTAAACATATTCTGAGCAGAAGTGGTGTTCAGCAGGTTCTGACTAGTTCTGGAGAACCGGTAGGGGAAATTTTGAGTAGTTCAGAGAACTGGTAAATACAACCTCAGACTGGCCCTGCCTCCATCTATTCTCTGCCTCCTGAGTCCCAGCTGATTGGGAGGGAATGGGGATTTTGCAATAACCTTCCCCTGGAGTAGGGTGGGGATGGAGATTTTACATTATCCTTCTCCTGCCATGCCCACCAAGCCACGGCCAAAATGCTACTGGTTCAGACCAGTTTGCCTGAACCGGTAGTAAAAATGCTACCGGTTCGAGCAAGCCAGTATTTCCAACAATCAGCTGTGACGCACGATTTATATTAGCTAGAATAGTCAGATATCCTGCTTTCTAGCTAATTTAAATTGCACATCACAGCTGATTGTCAGAAATCGAAGGTCCTGTGCATAAATAAAGGTGGTCACATTTGTGAAGGTACCGTATTTTTCGGAGTATAAGATGCACCTTTTTCCCTCAAAAAAGAGGCTGAAAATCTGAGTGAGTCTTATACACTGAATATAGCATTTTTGGCCTCCCAAAACCCTGCCCCTTTGCAAAAACAGCCATGCATAGCCTTTAGGAGGCTCCCAGAGTGCTCCTGGGGCTGGGGAAAGGAAAAATGAGCAAAAAACAAGCTGGTTTTTGCTTGTTTTTGCCTCCCCCAGCCCCAAGGAGCACTCTACAAGCCTTCTAAAGGCTATGCATGCCCCTTTTTGATGAAAAACGGGCCCATTTGGTGAAAAACAGGCTGTTTTTGGGAGGTCTACAGAGTGCAAAAACCTTTTTAAAAAATTTGCCTCTTCAAAATCTTGGTGCGTCTTATACTCCAGTTCATCTTATACTCTGAAAAATAGGGTAAGTTGATTTCATCCCTGGTCTGGATTTTGATGTGAATATTTTAAAAACAACTTATGTGAAAGGCAAAATATAAGTAAATGTTATATATTTTGAAAACAAAAGAAATTCTTGAGTTGTACAAGGGAAGAGCCATTTCAATCAGATGGTATTGTTCCTTCCAAATTTCCTCCTAGGCCAGCTGGGAATTTCTCTTTCTATTATCTTATTTCAGGAAGAGAAATATTGTTTGATTAGAATCTATTTTGGGAGAGTTTTTAGCTTAGTTTCTTTTTCATGTTTTGTGTTTATCACAGATCCCCTAGAGTAACTCTGCAGCCCTGCCTCCAGAGGATCATAATGCAGATTAGGAAGCACTGATTCAGTTTATAATAAAAATCATTGCATGAAGTGCTGGAGTACAAAAACTGAGTTCCATGTAATTTGAATTAGGAATACAAGATATAAATATTTTAAGAGTATTTTTTTACTCCCAATCACAAAATTTATGATTAAAAAGAAAGAATATGCATTTTTCACCTAGTGTTTCAGAAACATCTATAAGAACCATTTTTATAGCCGAAAGAAATATTTGAATTCATTGCAACATAGTTTTCAGAAGAATTAAGTGAACTAAATTATATCTACAGGCATATCTTCAGTTTTCATATTCAGATGCTTATGTTTTTAAGGTCAGGATAACACAGCAGAGCTCATATAACTGCAATGAAATCAGGTTGAAACTAATGTGCATAATTTAACCGTAAAGGGTTTGGAAACTAGGAGGCTGATTGGAGCTGTCCAAATAGTTGTATCCGGTGCTACAAAGTCTAGTTAAACAAAATTGTCTGGAAGGCCAGCTATGATGTGATGGAGGATGTGCTGCTCTTGCCAGCTTGGAGAAATTCCAAGCTCAGATGCCCAAGACATCAATCTAGCAAGATGCAGTTGGCATCACCTTTGGTGATCATGATGTACTCAGAGCAAAGTTGGAGTCTTTGGCACATGCTGAGAAGGATTTGAGGATATGAGTCTCTGCATTCCTAGGCCAGGATGGAAAAAGACAATCTGAGAATGTCAACTGTCAATCTTCTTTTTATAAATGATTTAAAAAAGTGACATTAGTCATGTTGCGGGTAATAAAAGCTGGAGATTATCAGGAACTGGGCTGGAACTTCCTTGATTTGGATTCCCTGAATGGTTTGGGTGAGCTCCAAATCTGGCACTAGCTGCTACTAAAAATGTAACACATTGAATTGAAGCGGGAACAAATGAAATCTTTTTGCTGAACCAACATTTTTTTTATTGTAGCAGCTGCTATCAGAACAGCATATGACCAATAAACATGGCGGAAGTATGAGTTTCATTTACACAACCAGTTCGTCTATATGTGGTAGTTATATAATCCTTGAGAATTGCTTGCTTCTGTCTACCAAAGTATGTAATAAAATATCTGAGCTTGCCACGTCAGAGTAATGGGAATATAAAAGGTCAGGCCAATAGCTTTCTATTTCAGCAAACTGCTGCTTATTAACCCATGTGTCTATACTACTGCAAGAAGTTTTATTTACTTACTCATGTGCTGCTCGAGTATTTGTTTTCAAAGTAAACAAGGAGGAAGAACATCTTTTGATACTTTGAACAGCTAACCATATAGTGGTTGTATGTAAATGTGAGAAATATATAAAAATGTAAGCTTATGTAGCCATACTCTGCTTACTGCAGTAGTGGGATACTAACGGTATGCCCCGGTATGGGTGTACTGGTGCCTGCTGGGAGCACCAGGTACCGTTTCTGTATGGTGCTGTGGAGGACCCACCTGCCTGCCCTACCTCTTTACCTATATTTGAGCTGATCAGGGATTTTGCGCATGCACACGGAGCGTACGGCGCCTGTTTGACACTTTGCCAAGCAGCTGGAGCATTGCGAGTGGTAAGTATGCATGCACGCACTACGCTCATGCACGCATGCACGTGGTGGATGCCCGGCCCCATTGCAGTGTAACAGTTGCAACAGGATCCGGAACCCACACTGGCTTACTGGCTTTTGCTCAATAATATACCACTAAATCTGTTGCCATTTCTTACAACCTTGATTTTCATTTAAAAAAAATGAAATCTAAGATGAAAAGTTAGAATCCTGGTTCTTCTTAAAGCACTTCTGGTATCAGATTGAATCCCAGAAACAATAAGATTTCCTTGGTTTTTGTGTGAATCAACTCACTGAGGTTAATCAACTATGATATATAGATTAACTTGTTGACAAAATAAAATAGTTGTCAATAGAAAATAATTAAACAATGCACAACAAAGAATGGTATTTGAAACTGTTTGCAAAGCCAAAGTGCAAAATCATTATTGCAGTGTTCCTCAGTAGTGGAATGCACTAAATAAGAGGGCTGGTCTAATTTGACTGTAAATTACATGAACAATGTAAAATAAATCTGAGCAAAGTTTCCAGTATAAATTCAGTGGCTGAAATATAAAAGGGGAAGTTTCTTAAAGTCAACCTCAACCTTTGGTGACTTTATAGACATCTTTATGTACCATAATTTTCTTGGCAGTCGTATAAAAAAGTATTTACCTTTGCCTTTTTCTAGGATTTTTCTTTATTTTTCAGTAGTTAAAAGAAAAAGAAGCATTGTTTTAAAAAATCCAAGTATTGTTTTAATATGGGCATGTCAGTTGTATGAGATCCCTGAGTGTGAAATATCATTGTCAGCTAGCAAAATCTGTGAAAACATATTTATTTATTTTCTTTATTTAGAAAACTTATATAGCTGCCTACTCGCTCACAGCAACTCTTGTGTGAAAACTTGCCAACTACTCCAGTGTGAAATTTTCCGCTCTTACTTTTTGACATTTATATGAAGCTTCTAAGAAGGATCATCTGTCAGTTTGGGGTGAGGTATCATCAATACTGTGATTTTGCATTGTCATAAACACTGCTAGACAGGCAGCTAGAAGCTGTGGCTAAATGTGCTTTTGCTGAGCTGCAGTAAGTGGAAAAATTACAATCTCTTATGGAGAAGGAGGCCTTGGGAACAGTATGCACTTATTACTTGTTTTATGGATTACTAGATTACTAGATAACTGCAATGCAGACTACATGGAGCTGCCTTTAAAGATTATGTGAAAACTGCAGTTAGTGCAAAATGTGTCATTCTAGTTGCTGGTGAGTGAGATTCACTAATCACACATAACTACAGTGCCCCAGGCTCTGCATTGATTAACAATACGAATCTGAAAACAATTCGAAAATCTACAGAGTCTCATATGAGTTGGTGATAAGATACCTGCAGGTATCTGTATAGCTATTAAATTATTCTGTATGGCATCCTCTCTATATTCAATTGTTACAGGATATAATAAAATAATTTTGAAAGCCTGACAGTTTCCCTTTGTCTTTCTCGTGTAAAAAATAAAAATAAAAAATCAAGGTGAAATTGTCTTGAGCTTCTTTCTCACTGTCAGTGCTTCAGGGTAGACCAAACTAGGAAACCAAAGTCATTGATGCTAATATTATTTGATTATAAAGTTATTAAGTAGTAACAAAATCTTGAAAATTGAAAAGTACTCCTTCCTCTGTTCCTTTTTCTTCCTGAAGCTCTTGCTTGAGATGCTTTCTTGGGTTCAGGCCAGGATTACTTTTATCTGGTTGTTATTTTAGTTGTGAATCTTCTTCCTGTTCCTCAAGGCTATTTCTTCTTCCCATTACATACACACCATCTCCCTTCCTGGAGCTATGCTGATGTTTCATTCATTCCTTCAAGTTTATCTCCATACTCTTATACCATCATTAGAATCTTAGCTTTATTTTATTTCAAATTAAATAATTTTGTTGTGCTATTTTATGTTGTAAATCACCATTAACTTCCAGGAATTATAAATAAATAATTTATAATGTTGTAACATAATCAAGGGTTAGGCAATTACTTTTATCTTTAACCATTTATCATTTTTTTGGTGGAACTAGGGAAACTTTGTTAGACTGATTCTGATTTTCTAATTGATTAGATAACATTAAAAAAAGATACCAAGAATTTCTGTAACAGAGCACTGGTACAGGAGTAACATTTTGTGCTTATATCTTTCCAACAAATTTGCTTTAACCAAACTGATATATTTTTTAAGAATCTGAAAATCATTAAAGCTAAATATGACTTACTCTATTTTAATGAACAGAATATGATGTCCCTAGATTTTGGAATCTGGTATAAATGTGTCCTCACTATTCAAAAGACCATGAGGAAGCCAGAGTCGATTTCTAGCTCATCATATAGGAAAATAAGTGACCAATGCAGTGGTTTGGATTATTCCTTTTCACTGTTCCTCTTCACTGAATTTAGCAATACAGTGTTTCTTGGCAGCAGCATATTAAATGAAGATTTAACTGCTTAGCTACTGACATTTTCACATCAAAGATATGTTTTTCTACTCTGGCTTAATAAGAAGAAATGGAAATGCATTACTCTTTTTCACACAGTTGCAATAATGTTTTTTTAAAAAACTACATTGAAAATGTGCATACATTTCCTTGCCAATCTCGAATTTCATTGGACCAGCCTTTCTGAAATTGAGTACTCTCTAGATGTGTGCATGGAGTCCCAGAATTCCACAATTCCACAATTTTGAATCACTGTCTTATGTCAGCCCTCAGGCTGCCATCCAGGGGGAACCTGTCCATCACCATGCCCGCTCGGCCATGCTTACACGTCACTAACGCTGCCACGTTGATGTTGCCTCTCTGATGTCGATTGAGCTTGTAGCTGCATGTGGCTCTTCTACTCGGGTGCAACTGCCTACTCTGATGTAACTTTTTTGTTCAGATGTGGCTAACCATGAAAGAGGCTATGATGACACTGAGCGGGGGTGTGGCTGAGGGTCATGGTGATTGGTGATGGTGGGTGGGTGTCATCTGGGTGGAGCTGGGTGGGGTAATGGTATATATATATATGGGTGATGGTGTTAACTTGGTTAGAACTGACTTGGATTTGATTACCTTTGTATCATTGTCATTTAGTGCTGGTTATCACGTAGTTTCTTAGACAGAGATAAAAGTTTTTCTCCAAACAAACTGAATCTCTGTTTTTATGCAACGTGAACACCGGAACGTGACATCATATAGCAGCATTCCGGATGGCTTAAATTTATTTTGTCCAATCTGCATGACTTATTCACAGGAAGCCTGAGCATGCATCATATTCAAGAAAAGAAAATATTTGAAAGGATTGATATTTATTGATATTAATATTATCATTGTATAGATAGTGAGTATTACACCTCCCTTTTCCGAGGAGATGGGCAGTTAAGAGATGATATATAAATATAAATAAAGTAAATAAACATGACGGTGTGTTATATTCGGAAGTGCAACTGTTTTGTTTTAATTGCATTTTGTTGTTTATTCTCTTAATTTTGGAAGAGTCACATATTTCAGGTACAATTCAGCTTTATTGAATTGGTTTCTTATAGTGAGGAAGGCAAACATTGGTTTTTTTTCCTAATACAGCCTTAATAGATTTCCTCTTTTTGCATTATTTATGAAATTAATTTTGACAGCAGGCAGGTTTTTTTTTAAAAAAAATACTATTAAATAATAATTGTTGGGGATGCATGGAAGCATAATGGCTTTGTGCTTGGTAATTAAACAATGAATCACATTATCTGCCACATCAGGCTCTGAAGTTTTCAATTATTCAAAAAATGTTTTTTGTTAGGAGCTGTCACATCCTTATTAGTATGGATCTGTTCTGAATCAATCATGCAGAGACAATTCATTGACTGCCAGGTTTGTCAGCTACAGTTAGCTCATGAGATAAAGTTAGACTAAAACAGAGAATGAGGAAAGCAAATACAATATTTGCCTAGTTTAGATATAATAGAAAACCATTGTTTTCCTTTATAAAAGCAGATACAATTCCAAACATCTCTAGTGGAGAAAGATACATTTAAAAAAAATATTTTAAACTCACAAGTAAAACATTAAACACCTATATGGCACTTACATTTTGTGCATGCATATGTATCTTTATTTATTTGCAGGACGTGAATGGCTGCCTCATATAAAGACTCTAGATGGCTCCCAACAATCTCTAAAACATAATTAAGAAAAAAAAATACCCCCCCCAAAAGGAACGTGGGGGCTCAGTGGCTAAGACGCTGAGATTGTCAATCAGAAAGGTCGGCAGTTCGGTGGTTCAAATCCCTAGTGCTGTGTAACAGAGTGAGCTCCCATTACTTGTCCCAGCTTCTGCCAACCTAGCAGTTTGAAAGAATGTAAAAATGCAAGTAAAAAAATAGGGACCACTTTGGTAGGAAGTAACAGTGTTCCATGCACCTTAGGTGTTTAGTCATGCCGCCAAATAACCACGGAGACGTATTTGGACAGCGCTGGCTCTTCAACTTTGAAATAGAGATGAGCACCGCATCCTAGAGTCGGAAACAACTAGCATATATCTTTACCTTTACCATTTTTACCCTTCCTCTCAGGTACCAGACCAATAACCCTCTCAGCTCAAACCCCCCCCCCCCCATTTTAACCCAATGAGGGCTATGGCAGGTCTTCAGAGCCTTCCAGAAGTAAAATGCACTCCTGGTACTAATAGGATCTACCATGACCAAATCTTGCTTCCTATTACTGAAAAATGTTCAGTAATAAAACATGGCTAGAAGCCAATTCCTGAATAGGCACTGACAAAACATAATGCAGTTTCAGTAAAAAAAAAAAAACAAGAAACCACTACTATCACACTTTCCATTAAATTTAGGGCCAATTTAATGCTATGGTTATGAGTTTAGTTTTTCCATGGAGGCATAAGATCCCTGTGTAAATAGTATACAGGTAATCCTCGGCTTGCAAAAGTTCCTTTAGTGACCATTCAAAGTCACAACAACACTGAAAAAAATGATTTTCAACCATTTTTCACACTTAACAACCATTGCATCATCCTCATGGTCACCTGATCAGAATTTAGACGCTTGGTAAATGACTCCTAAGTATGATGGTTGCAATGTCTCAGGGTCATGTGATCACTTTTTGCAGCCTTTGGACAAGCAAAGTCAGTGGGGAAGCCAGATTCATTTAAAAACTTAATAACTTAATAGTAATTAGTAATAACTTACTAACTTAATAACTTCATTGATTCACTTGACAAGAGTGGCAAGAAAAGTCATTAAAATTGGGCAAAATTCACTTAACAACTACCTCATTTAGCAATAGAATTTTTGCGCTCAATTTTGGTCATAGGTCGAGGCCTACCTGTATTCATTTTTTAAAAACTGTAAACAAAAAGGGTCCAAGGTACTCCAGGCCTGGCAGCTTGACATCTCTATTGGGCATGGTCTTCAAACAACTTATCCAGTAGGTAATCTAATGAGAGTCAGCATTATCACTGACTAGACAAAGCACCACCACTTCAAAGAAAGATGGTGTGCTGCAACTATGATAACTCCAGAATTGTTCTTTGACTCATAGTTCTTAAACTTCAGGTACTAAATCTTTTAAGCTAGCTATGGCACTAATAGTTCTCACCAGGGATCGGTTCCGGCAGTCACTACTGCCAGTTCGCTCATGGGTGTGCCTGCACGCTTGATGGCCACTGTGCATACATATGCACGGTGTAATAAACATTGTGGATGTTCCAGAGGGTCCCAAAGGCCCCTCCACTCCTGCCTGGCTTGCCAAAAATGTTGCAGCAGATTGAGGTTTGTAATCTACTTACGAAAGACCAGGACTCGATACCACGAAGATGAGAGAAACAGGTCTATTTAATGCATCGAGTTCAGCGTGTTCACACACCAAAATCTGAACTGCCTGGGCTCTGCCCAGGATGCTACTTTTATGCCGTGTTCCACACTGTGCATTCTCAAGGCGTTTCCATACACGAGAGAAGCATGACATTTCGAAAAGGAGAAGTTCATTTGGAATGTTACAGAGAAGTACATAGGAAAAATACAAAAAAGAGAAGTTCCTATAATGTCTTGAGCTGTCAGCAGTTTTTACCTCTGTTCTATCTCTCACCCACGCCTGGCTTCCTGTGCCACTCCTTTACAGGGTCTTGCCACACTATTCAGCCCTATTTTTAATACTTATGAGGAAGTTGGAGAGAAAGTTCACTCCAGCTAAAAGTCAACTTTGGAACTCCAGGGCACTAGAATGAAAAGCCAAGCTAATATGAATTTATAAGGTCCATTCTATTAAGACCACCTAACCTGGCCAGCCACTGGTGGGTTTACCTGTGCACCCCCTCCTGCATCACAGAAGCAAAAAACAAGATGGCAGCACCCGCTGGTTCAGGGGTGTGGCAGGCCTGGGTCACTACGACCCAGGCTGCCAAACCACTACCGGTTCAGCCGAATTGGTCCGAACCGGTAGGAACCCACCACTGGTTCTCTCCACCCTAAATATGTGGAATACCACATGTGTGGTATTTTAGTTTAAGGCTATCTAAAACCTCAAGCTTCACTACGGAAGTAAAATCCATAAATTAAATATGCATTGAAAGAAATATCCCCTTTTAAAATATATTCTCATCTATTGTTACTTTCAGCTTGTTAGATACTTCCCTGATGCTATTTGTGGCATTGGGAGACACAGAGTGTGGAATGGATTATTTTACCTATTTTCAGAGACTTGTGTCTGGGTACAGACTTTGTGTTAAGCCATAATGTAGCTTCAATGCTTTCAATTGTGTATTCATTTCAGACTGGTTTCAAACTGATGCTGTAGCTTTAAGTTATTGGTCAGTTTTCTGTGTTCCCAGTCAAGCTTAAATTTCAAAAGAATTCATCAAATAATTGTCACTCGTTTTAGGAAAGCCATTATATTCTCTTGAGAAAAAATCAGGACTTTGATAAGGAGAAAAACAAACAAACTTAGATCTCTATTGATATTTGTATTTTTTTAAAAAAAAATTGCGTGTCTCTGACTGACCTAAAAGAATTTCACGGCCAGTGTCATGTTACAAAGCACGGAACAGCTGTTTAAGGCATGACATGAAAACGTACCACAAGTACATGAAACAATACGTTTTGGTACTGTTTGAAAGATGAAATACTTATCTCAATCTATATTAATCTGTACTATGCAATTTTGGGGATTAATGCCATTATCATAATAAAAGATTGCATGAATAAAACTGTTCATTTGCATTGATTCATTAGGTGCAAGAATTGTTAAAATTTTACAAATATCTGCAACACGATATTGATGAATTAGCTTCTGTTGGTGCAGATTAGGAATCAGTTTTGGGGACCAATAGTGTCCTTAAAAATCATTGACACACACAAACATGAATGTGCAAGATTATAAAATGTGTTAAAATTATATATTTTCAATAGCTGCTGTCTTTATTTGTAGGAATATTTTTTTGAAAACAGGTTTGAAAACAGACTTAATGTGCTTATTGTAAAGTTGAAACAAATAATCTGCTATATTTTGTAGGCCTGGGACTCACTGCAAATTTTAGTTTAACCATTGAGCTCTATCATAGACAGATGAAAAGATAAACCCTTAGGCTAAAAGAAGTGAAAAAGAAAGGGAGGAGAGGGAAAGTTTTGTATAGTATAGTTTTGTGAACTGGTCAACTTATACTTCTTCCTGCTCAAGTTGATGATGTAAAATTGATATGGGGATGCTGAAAACTCTCTAGCATCATGATGGTGAACCTATGGCATGGGTGCCCGAAGCGGCATCCAGAGCCATGTCGCTTGTCACGCCCGGCATTGCCCATTCCTCTTATGGGTTTCTGACATGCATGCACATGCAACGATCAGCTGGCCTTCATGCGTGTTGTAGTGCCGGAAACTGAAGAGCTGGTCTTCCATTTCCGGCATAAGCATGCACACCAGTAACCGGAAGAGTAGCTGGCCAGCGCGCATGTGCACAGCGGAAACTGAAAGTTCATTTTCTGGTGCGCGCATGCCCCCTGGGAAGCTCCTCTTGTGGGTTTCAGTGCAGATGAATGTGTACGCTCCGTTTTTGACACTCAGTGCCGAAAAGGTTCGGCATCCCTATCGCTATAGCACTTTTCGGCCATGCTTTCTAAAGCAGAACTTCCAGTGTAAAATCTGGAGAAACAAAGAAAAGAAAACCAAGACATAAAGCAGGAGAGGAAAGCTCCTGCCTACAGCCACATTACCCCAATGTGATATTACAAACCTGATCTGGTTTTCTTGTTGGAGCAATGTCAATGTACTCTGGAATTAGGGGAGATCTCTGTGGCTTCTCTGTCAAATCACACCTGTTAATTATGGGGTTTTTCAATGCTACCACATACCTCAGGGAGGCAGGAACCATTTGAACACTCTGCCCCCAATGATTGATTGACCCTGAGAGTTTCAAAGAGAGTTGGGGTTCTTCCTGAGGGTCTGTTGGGTGGTCTGAACTGAGGTCCTGGTTATTACTTAGACTAGGAAGGCAGCCAAAGCTTGGGTTGGATTGCACCTGGGAGACTTCCCTCATTTTCATGAATCCTCTAACTCTCTGTGGTTTATGGAAGAGTTGCAGTACATGAAATGGATTAAGAGATGCTTAGCGTGCTGCTGGTGGGGAAAGATGTCCAAAGTAAGGAGAGAGCCACTATTAATGTCTACTTGTGGCAGTAAGGATGGTGAAACATTGGCACCTTGCCTCATTGTGTCCACATATAGTGAATGGTGGAGTGATCAGAGCTCTCTTGCATAGTGGGAACTATGGGATACATCTTCAGGGTCACCTGAGGAGAGCATCTGTTGGACAAAATCATTTGAATTTGTTCTCATCTGGATGCCAGTCTTGATATAGGTCCTCTGGAGATGCTTGGGGTACAATCTTGCCATGTTATCTGGGAGGAGTTTGAATTCGATAGTCCCAAGCAAGTGGATGGGATCTTTATAAGCTCAGCCACTTTTTTGGTTGGCAAAAGCTTCAGTGGTGGGTTTCAAATTTTTTTAGAACCTCTTCTGTAGGTGTGGCCTGCTTTGTGGGAGTGGCTTGCCAGCCATGTGACCTGGTGGAAGTGGCTTGCCAGCCATGTGATTGAGTGGGAGTGGCTTGGCAGCCATGTGACTGGGTGGGCATGGCCAACTTGTAAAATGTGGTGAACCTTAACAACGCTCTTGCTTAGCAACCAAAATGTTGGCTCAGAAATTCTGGCATTTGAAGCACGCAAGTCTTAAAGCTGTCAAGTTACAAGACCCTTGCACCCCTAACCCTTTAGAAAAAAACCCCCAGGTGTGTTCATACTTGACAGCTTTAAGACTTGTGGACTTCAACTCCCAGAATTCCTCCTCCAGTCATGTTGGCTCAGAAACTCTGGCACTGAAGTGTGCAAGTCTTAAAGCTGTCAAGTTACAAGACCCTTGCACCACTAACCTTTTAGAAAAAAACCCCCCAGGAATGTTCAAACTTGACAGCTTTAAGAATTTAAGGTTTAAATAGGATTCTTAGAGGCAGGCGGAGTGATTGGTGAGCCAGCCAATCAGTGAGCGGCAGGCGGGGCAAGCGGGGTGTGGATGGGTGGGGGGAGGGAGCTGGAACCGGTTCTAAATGGCACGGTAGATTTGTGGAACCTCTTCTATAGAAGAGGTTAGAACTGGCAGGAACCCACCCCTGAAAAGCTTCCATGGAGATGACATTCAGTTGGATTTCACTGATGCTGAATTCTTCTTTGAAAAGAATGAGTGGACTTAGCACCATTAAAAAAGTGTTAGTTTGTCATCTCCACAAGAAGCTATTACATGACCCAACCATTCTAGACAATTTTTATCCAGTATACAATCTTCCCTTTTTAGAAAAGAATTATTGAAAAGGTGGTTGTGCAACAGCTTCAGTGGGTCCATTATTGGACCCCTTTTACTCAGGGTTCAGGCTTAGATATTGGACAGAAACAGCATTGGTTGTAATTTTTTTGATGATCTCTGGCAAAAGCAGGATGGGGCTAATGCATGCACACTTCTTGTTCTTGACTTTTTAAAGGCCTTCTATCCTATCCAGAATGATATCCTTCTGGACTAGCTGGGGATTGTCAGTGGATGGCCCCTCTATTCAGTTGGTTCTCTTACTTTCTTAATGGCCAGTTTCTTTCCTTTTTTTTGATAATTATTTTATTTTTATTTCCAAACGTAAAGCCAATAACAAAACTTCAAAGCCCTCTGTCAACAATCTAATATTGTATTTCACATGCAGAAATTCCACAAAAGTTTCTAATCTACCATAAACCACTATAGTCATTATCTCTGATCTGTCCAGGTTCAAATATCTTTGATTGATTCCTAATAATAAAACTTTTTTCTTAGTTTTCTAAGGGCTGCTTTCCAAACAATTGTGTCTCATTCCCCAAAGTCATAGATCTCTGTGGTGAATATCTCTGCAGCACTTGTTGTTCAGAACTTTTTCATACAAGTTGAACCACAACATCTCTTAATAATTGACTTCTGATCAGAAGTGACCAGTTTCAATTGTTATTGACTGGGGGGGGGGCAAAGATCGTGCCCTCAGACCTTAAATTGTGGAGTGCCATATGGTTAAATTCTCTTCCAGAGGATCTGGGGATCAGAGTGTGATCTGACATTTGCCATTTGGCCTGGGGATCTGAATGTGTTAAGGAGCCCCTAAAATTGCTGTGTTCTTCTTGAACCAATGTGCTCTTTCAGTTATTGTACTTTATGGTCTTCAATTGTTTAACTGTTGTGAATATTTGTATTGTTTGTATGACTGTTTTAGTTTTTGAATTTTTGATACTATTTTTGCTTTAATTGTGAGCTACCCAGAGTCACGAATGTGAGATAGATGGCTATATAATAAATAAGATTGTAAAATAAAATTTAGGGCTACATGCATACTGGGACTATGAGTTGCCAACCTCTAATGTTATATTTGAACAAGGGCTCTCCAAACTTGTGCTTTTGATCAGAGGCTGTTAGTGAAATAAACAGGGGAGAAAAACATGAGAAAACACCTGTGTAAATATAGCGAAAATCTTTAGAACACTTTGACAAACATGCTGAGAACTAGACTCTGCAGCTGGAACATATAATGGACAGGCAAATCAAAAGAAAAGGAAAGGGAAAAAATATCCATTCTAAGTATGGGAATCTTGTCGAATCAAAAAAAGATCTCAATGGATTCCACACTACCTGCCATCCTCTTCAAGAGTCCAGCCAATCAGCATTGAGACAGCATGAGCTAGAAACAGTGGTGGAATTCAGTCAGTTCACACTGCTAAGCAGTTCGGAGAACCAGTTATTGGAAGAAATCTCATTTTGTTTTTTTGCACTTTTCAGGGCTAATCCTGTAAGGAAGGCAGGAAGGAAACATTCTCATGTTGTTTCTAGCCTAATCTTTATTGCCCTGCTTACAGAAACTGCCTCTCCGGTTAACCCTTATTACATTTTAACAGCTAAGGTGAAGTTCCCATTGATGTGAGTGATGTTGAGTTGGCCACGCCCACCCAGTCACATGACCACTGAGCCACGCCTACCCAGCTGGTCATTAGGGCAAAGAACTGGTTGTTAAATTATTTGAATCCCACCACTGGCTGGAAGGGAAGGGGACAGGACAAAGGGCAAAAAGGAAAGGAAAGGAAAGATTTCCACGGACTCAGTACAAAGACAGAAAAACAGAGTCTGTAAAAGTCTGGGGTAGAAATACAAGCTACTCATCTCTCCATCCTTCCAGATATCCACAATCATCTTGCAAGAACTGATTCAAAGCTTGGATATTTTTCTGTCTATTGTCTCCCTGGGGAAGGTGGCAACTTATTTGTCCTCTCAAGCGTATTAAAGCAGAGATGGGAACTACTTTGGGTATTTCTTACAGGCTTTTTATTTATATTCTTTAAACTTTATCTAAGAAAAAAAAGGGTGCCTTCCAAAGATTTCTCTAGTATCAAAAGTCTTCCGTATGATATAAAATATACATTCATTTACTATGGAGACTTACAAGCCTTCCTAACTAAGTATGCTCTATTAGGCATGATATTTTATATTATTAAGAAACACATGATTTGAAAGTAAAATCATCACTGCCTTATTATTTTCTAAAAAAATGCCAATATAATTAGATATGTCTGTAGGGTAGTCTGAACTGTTTGTGCTTAATTGAAGATGCCTAATTTCAAAATATTTTGATAGTGGTTCCTCCTAATGTTATATATTTTAATATTGGAATAAATGTCTCTTTGCATATGAAAAATGTTTGATCAGCCTCTGGGGTATTTTTTTATCCCCATCATCGTCATCTCCCTCCCATGATATTTACTTGACATTTATCTTCTGTAGATGAGGCTGTGGCTTTTAAACAGTTGCTTTGGAAACTCTTGCAAAATGAAAATTAGAATTCAGATTGGAGGATAGAAATTTAAACGTGGTTAAACCAACAATGAGAATACATAATTTCAATTCTTTTCCTTACCTTTGCTGAAAGCACATTAACTGCTCTAAACATAAACTACTTGAAATGGTTATAATTACATAATGGAAACTTATTTTAATACAGTAATTGTGATTTCTAATGCAACAGCCTTCCAGTCTGCTAAAGGAACTAAGTGTAATTTAAATCCCATGATGAGAAAAACATCAGGGAAAAGTGTAGAAGAATATTTGCTTAATTTCCTCCTAGCCAGTTGAAACATTAAGGATTGCCTGGGAAAACTATTAATCATAATGACCATAGTAAGTGTTCTCTCAACTCATTCAGAGGGCAAGACACCAATTCATAGACAGCCATTTGGGTCAATAAATAGGTCACATACAACTGCTTGACTATTGGCTCACTATGTTCATTCTCATTGGATTAACAACAGTGGCTCTTTTACAAGAATGGGCTATAGAACAAAAATCAGGCATGAAAGAAACTTGTAATGTATGAAATTGAACTTCCGTGATAAAATCCCAAAATAAATTGCTTTAAATTAACATTCATCAAAACAGAAATTCTATATTTATCCTATAGCTTAGGCCAATGATTCCTTTGTATTCTTTCTTAACAAAGGTTTCTAAGTTCCTTTTTGTAAAATATAGTTTTTATTAAAACTTTTAAAGATTAAAAACTAATGCAAACTAATACTGTTTCCCCCAAAACAAGACCTCCCTGGATAATAAGCCCAATCGGGATTTTGAGGGCATGAGCTAAAATAAGACCTTCCTTGAAAATAAGCCCACCCTGAAAATATTGCAGCACAGCAGCAGCCATGAGGTGATCACGCTTGCCTCCTCTTGCACCTCAAAAATAATAAGACTTCCCTTTTAATAAGGCAAAGTGCTTATTGGGGGGGAGAATAAGACCCTGTCTTATTTTCGGAGAAACATGGTATAAAGGAAGGAAGAAAAAAATAAAAGGAAAGAAATAAAAAAGCAAAAAGTATAAGAAAAGAAACAAGACAAAATGAGAAAAGAAAGAAAAATGATAAAAAGAAGTGGCTTCTGATATTCTTCACAGCAATTATAAGCACAAACATGTAGTTTTCTGTATTGTCTCAAACAGACTACAAAATCTTATCATAAGCATCCTGGAGGCAGGTCAGTATTTTCCCCAAGTATTACAGCTGGACTCCTCAGATCAGGGGATTTGAATTCATTGTTTTTCCTTTAACCACCCACCAACAGGCAAGTCTTAACAATTCTGTAGCCAAGCCAAGCCAAGTAGGCTTTTTTGAGGGAAAAGTCAGTAGGATGGTTTGCTGTGCTCTAGGAAATAACTTTTTTAGTTTTGTGGGCATACACACTTCTGGGACACTAAGCCACGAGCATTTTATAGCTTTCAAAAATGTTGTGTGGTTTGGACCCTTTAAGGCTGAGAAGTGTTTGTCTTTGTACAGCTATGCAATGAAAGGTGGTCTCACAAGGAAACGATGTTGCATAGGTTTTTTTTCAGGCCAACAGGTGGCTTGTCAACATACCATAAGTGTAATTTTATATGGAGATATTTAAAAGCTTTAGTCTACAGGCTGCAGCATTTCAATTATGTCCATGCCTTTGATACTACAGTGCAGTGTTGGGAATGGAATAGCATTATTTGCTCATGGCGTATGTCACTGTTTGCTACATGAGTTTTGCTTGGTGCCAGATACTTTCTCATATCGAATGCCTACCAACAATGAAGAGTTGTATTGCAAAAAAAAAAAAAAAAGGCAGATTTATATTGATTTTTGAATAATTTTTGGAGAATAGCTTGCAACAATAAATTTTGGATAATAAATACATTAAATTAATTTGAATAATAATTTAAAATTGACTAAAATTAATTAAATAAATGCAGTGAAATTATCCTCAATTATAAAAATATTTTAGCATTTGGAAATGTAATCTATGCTTAATCTACCACTATAAACAAACAACATCAGGATTCTTTGCTTTCTAAAATAAAACATATATAAGTATGTTGGTTGACAGCAAGATGGTACTACCAGCAAGAAGAAATCTGGCATCTCCAAAACTGCAACTGCATAAAAACTTAAATTACTGTATTTACAATTTATTTTAATTTTGTCCAAAATTTTAAAAGATCGCCTAATGGTTTCCTGCTTGTAAAGAAGTTGGCCACACTTACTAAACTGCATTTTGATGAATGGGAGACACTAATCAATCATTTTTCTATGTTGATAAACAGAATCTTATTTGCTTAGAATCATGTGATTTTGAAGGTCATTCTCTCAACCCCCTACAACTGTCTAAAACTCTTTTACCAATCATTGTAATCCAAGATGGACAGGCTTCAAGCTTATTTGATTGTGATGGATGCATGGATGGATGGATGCATGGATGGATGGATGGATGGATAGATAGATAGATAGATAGATAGATAGATAGATAGATAGATAGATAGATAGACGGATGGATGATACATACATAGATCTTTATTTTGGTAGATCTTCAAACTCATAAAATGGCAGCATTATTTGTAACCTAGAAATGTTTGTCATGTAATAAAAAAAAACAAAACCCTGCAATCGCTACTGGCATATTGTTGCAAGAAAGCAGAGGTTTAAATTTTGACGTAAACTCAAATTAATGTTGCTGTGTAGTTGCATATGTATAATAGTTTCAACTTTTTCCATACTGCATGGGCAGAGATGGCAAGCTAGGAGAATATTGTTGTATTTCCCATGTAATAATGCAGAGGGAAGTACACTGGACTAATGCTCTATTACTGTATAAGGCAGTATCTTGTCAGTAGGCGTTCCAGTTTTTTCAGAGGTTCTTGGATTCTATTCTCTTATTTTTCATTCTTTTTATCATTTCTCAATTTCTAAAGTTCTCATTTAGATGAACTGAGTAAGATTGATTTATAGATAACTTTTAAAATAGGTATATATGGAATTGATAACACTTTTTAATTGAAGGTACTACTGAAATTTTAAATGTGTATGGTTGGTGAATACACCAAATGGCTTATCAACAAAATAGAAAATATTTATTTGCCAGAAACCAAGTTAATCTCTTATTACTTTTGCTATCATAATTCTAATCATATAAGATATTGCTGAAACTATTGTGGAACAGATTGATAGTTCATAGGATGTCAGATTCCTATGTAAGTATGTATATATGTACAGTATGTATGTATGTATGTGTTTAATTAAACAAAACTTATTTAAAAGGAAGGAAGAGGGAGCTTAGGAAGCAGATAGTGGGCTGCCATTCAGTGTATGTGAGCAGGCTGGAACTCACAGGTATCCTAGCCTTGAATTACTAAACTGGTTTGAATTTCTTAGGTTAAGGAAAGATAATGTAAAAATAGATTCATTTTAGTATATAGCAGCTTTCTCTCATTCTCTTACTTGAAATTAATCATGAGTTTTAGAATGTTCTATCATTGATAGGGTGCAATTGGTTTCTTCCTCCGAAAATGTTAAAACACAAATCTGCAATATACATTAGCTCTTTTTCCATAAAATCATAAAAAGATACTGCTTACTAAATAGAAGTATTGCTGGATGGATACATTAGTGAAATATGTGCCTTTTGCTAGTGAGCATTCCTATATACTATACATTGGCAAATAAGTAATCTGGATACCTCTGGCTGGAAAAAAAATTATGGGCTTCATCTGATCATTCAAGTGGTAAATCCTATTTGTGGGATGTACTTTTAAGTAAATGGCTATAGGATTGCAGTTGTGATCTACAGCATGATCATATTGCATTCCCAGTGTAAGAACACTTAATTGTTTTTCAGTGTGGGGAAAGGGAATGGAAGGTTGGAAGTAATTGATCCCCCAAATAATAGAACAAACAATCAGCCAGAACATATATCTAGTTGCCAGTGGGCAAAACATTTTGACAATTCATCTAGTTGCCTGATAGGAAGTAAAAGTACCATGGAAGGAACTATTGGATTTCTAGTTTATAAGTAGGGTGGGTTAGTTTTTTCTTCAAGTCAGGTTTTATTGATATAACACTTAGCATTTAGACTTCTATGCCATTTCATAGTGCTTTACAGCCATCTCTGGGCAGTTTACAGAGTCAGCATATTGCCCCCAACAATCTGAGTCCTCATTTTACTGACCTTGAAAGGATGGAAGGCCAAGTGAACCTTGAATAGTCAGGATTGAACTCCTGGCAGTGGTCAGAATTAGTCTGCAAAACCACATTCTAACCACTGTACCACCATGAGTATCTATCTATCTATCTATCTATCTATCTATCTATCTATCTATCTATCTATCTATCTATCTATCTATCTATCTATCGTATTTATATAACCATCCACCTTACAAAATTGTGGTTTAGAATAAGAAACAAATCACAAAATAAATAATCTTAAAACATTCCACATTTAAAACCATCCATCAATGATAATATTTTCATCCATCAGTGTTATTATTGACAAAATAGCATAGAAGATTTCATATTGCAAGCAATGCAGCCATCTCACTAATTCACCACTTCCTTGACACCCCAAGCCTGTTTATACAACCATATTTTTAGGAAACTTCTAGAAGGCTATCAAGGATGACACCAATCACATCTCAAGGTGGTATGAAATTGCCTTTTACGTCTGGCAACTTTCTGGACAAGTCCCTTTAGTTTTCTTGGCAAGGTTCTTCAGAAGAGGTTGGCACTTCCTCAGCTCCTAGGATGAAGAAACAGTGACTATACCAAAGTCACACTGCTGGCTTTGTGCCTAAGGCAGGGCTACAACTCACAGTGTCCTGTTTTGTAGCCTGAGATTTAACTACTACACTAAATGGGTTAGTAGATTACTGATTACTTATTATGTTTTGTGAAATTTTGGTTTTTTGGGAGGTAGGGAGTATCTGGTACTTTTTCCTCCCAAAATAGATAAGCCATGTATCTAGCTATTTTATAGAAGCAATTTACAATGTGCAGCTATTTAAAGAATCACCTGATGTGATTCACTGTGTCCTCCATTTCTTCTAGTATGACAACTATAGCATTCTTAATCTGGTACTTTGAATATACTATCTGGAGGGATTATAGAGAAATCCCCAGAGAGCTTTCAGTTGAGAGACAATGCTATAGGGCTAGTATGCATTTGAGAGACTACTCAAGCCGTAGTAAACATGAACAATGAGGAACAAGCCGCGCCGGTTACAACATCACAGGCAAAACAACAAACGAATCTGGTAGATATATCAGATGTGCCTGTTAGGTGGAGATGGGGGGATGTGTGAGGAGGGGGCCAGAGAGAATGCCATTAAAGCAACATTGGACAGCTCAGAGTCATTCCTTGGTGATGAGCAGCCCAAACTGTGTGTGATAGGGAAGGAAGCAACAGGAGCTAAGTCTCCATCGATTAACATGTCTGAAGTAAAAACAACAGAGCTAATTACAGGTGGGAGGCTGGTGGATGGGCCTATCACACATGCAGTGGCCCAATTGATCAATGATGTATAAAGGCAAACATCTCTTCAATGGTAGTTTTTACACTCTGGCGAGGTTAGCAGAGGCTAACAAAATCTAAGTAGATAATATATTTTAAGTTCCGGAGATTGCAATGTCTGTCTCTTCTTTTATAGCTACACCTGGAACTGACCATTTAAGGTCAATTTTTAAGATATACAGTACTATTGAGTATATTATTGAGCTCAGATTTATTTTAGAAAACACATTTCAAAATCTGAGTTCCAAAAGGTATTTAGTTTTTGTCCTGAAGAGACAAAGATTTTCAGAAACTTTTCCAACTTTTATATTCACTTGACACATACTTGGTTTATGTCCTAGAAAATTATTTCTAAATTACTCCTTTTACCTATGTGTTGGCTTGGATTACTTTCACAGAGAGTAAACTTGAAACCTATGCTCTGAAGTCAATAATTTGGGGGGCTTTTAAAATAGAAATTTAATAAATCCTCTCCTAGTTGCAGATATTTTGAATTCTGATAAACTTGTTTGTCCCCCAGTTGAAGACAAAGAGAGTAAACACACAATTTCACATAACTTTAGATTTCTATGAAATCTGGAAATAGATTTCTTATCAGATTGCAGACAACTGCCTGAAAGGAAGTAAGTCTTTTTCCAAAGAATGAATCTTACAGAGTTTTCACTAGAAAGGTTGCTATAGTGGGAATATTACTAGAATTCCAGAAAATGAAATACTGTATTTTCTTTTCAGAATGAAAATGTATCTTTTGGACTGTGGACTTTCTCATTCCTTTTCCCATAGTCTTATAGTGCAATAATGGAAAGCAAGGCCTTTATATGATACTGGCAGATTCAAGAATTTGCCATTTTTATTGTATTTATGTCAATACAAGTTTTATGATACATTGGTTGTTACAAATATCTGCCTTCACTTCAGTGCAATTTTTGAACAATCCCAATGGCTCATGTACTTATTTCTTTGTTTTGTTAGGTTTGTCATTTATTAGATTTATATCCTATCTTTCAGTCAGGAAATCAAAGTGATACAAACAGAAATCACTTTTCCTTTTCTCTTCGCAACAGCAACCCAAAAGGATAGCCTTGTCTAAGAGAGACAAACCTAACTAACTAAGATAAATCTAACTAACTTCAAATCATTTGCTGTGTCTCAGGGCAGACCTAAAACTGTATCAATCTATCCAATGTCAGTCCAACACCTTTTCTACTACAGAACTCCGGCTCCAGTTTTCTAAAAATGTCCCATGAAAATTGTGTTCAAAATCATGAAACCAATAGAAATACCACTCGTCAAACATGCATACTCTGTGTAATCCCCAATTCTATGGTGATGTTGCTGTACAAATACTTATAGCTGGAAGCATCCTCAGTGAAGAAAGCTTTCAGATGAAATTATACTTAGATTGGCTGTTGGGTAAGCAAAGATATTGGATTATTGCTTTAAAAGGCAAAGTTATGCCTCCAAAGAGTGACAATAGCAGAGGTGGTAGTTTAAACTGAGCATTCTATATTTATAATGCTTGACCTTGTATTCAGGCAGATTTTAAAATTATTAAGTTGCTAAATAAAAAAAGAAAATATTTTATAGCACTTCTTGTTTATATTTCAATATTTTTAGTAGCCAGCTTCGGAAGATGAAGCTTTGAGTTATTTGCTTTATTTTATTAATGTTCCAATAATTTGAAGAACATTTATATTTTGTAGAATGGCATGATATTGTTAAGTGGGAATGTGTTTTGTCCTTTCTTTGTGGATTGATAGCTGTGAAAGTTGTTTAACCCTTATTTTGTTGTAGAAAGTTGTAGAGACCTTATTTTGACCATTAATTATATATAGAGAAAGCTGTATTAATTTTAAAAAGTTTGTTTTTATTGTGTTCTATAAGTTTTGCATGCATTTTTTTATCCACACTAACATTGCTTTAACTTTTGAGATCCTAGCAGGCTGAAATCCAACTCCACTAAGTTGACTAGGTTATGGATTAAACTGTCACTTAACTTCCTCAGAAAGTTTAAATGTTACTAGCATAAATTTATATAAATGCTCCTCTGTTTTCCCAGAGTGACACTTTGAGGTTGGAAGTTCATAGATTTTTTTTTATTGGTGTCATTGAATGTCAGCTTTTCTGTCTAAGTTAGAGACATGACTGTCATGGTTGATGAAACATGTTGTGTGGGGTGATCACATCACTTTTTCTCTCTTTGGTCTACTGCATCTGGGGAATGGCAGATGAAACAAGTGAGTTGGAAGATAGAGGACAGTATCACATAACATTACATAGACACACCATACTAAAAAGTAAAGACATAAAGATTTGGAAGTTATAATTATTCTTGATTTCCAAAATATTTAGGATAACTCTATAAAAAAGATTAGTTGGGAAAAAAACTTATTTTTTATAGTTGACCTTCCTATTTTAACTATAGTCTTCAATTGAAAAAATACCAATAAGGACATGAATGAACTAATTTAACATGGTATTTGTACATGTTTATGTTTTGGGGAATGTCTTCATTATTTTGAAGATATCAAAATAAAATGAAACAGCTGCACACTATTGTGACAAGGAGGATATATGGCTACCCAGAATTTGTGTTACTCCAAAGAGAATTCAGGAGTATTGTAGTACAGGTAATCTTCAACTTACAACCACAATTGAGGCCAAAATTTTGGTTGCTAAGTGAAACATTTGTTGTGAGTTTTGCCCTATTTTATGACTTTTCTTTCCAAAGTTGTTAAATAAATCACTGCAGTTGTTGTCAGTAACACAGTTGTTAAGTGAATCTGGCTTCCCCATTGACATTGCTTTGCTTTGAGTCTGTTGCCAAGCATTTGAATTTTGATCATGTGACCATGGGGATGCTGCAATGGTCGTAAATGTGAAAAATGGTCATGCCATTTTTTTCAGTATTGTTGTAACTTTAAATGGCCACTAAATGAATTGTTGAGGACTACTTGTATGTGTATCTTCTCTGTAATCTTCACTTGACTTTGATGATCTCCCTTTTCCACTTTTTCTCCAGCTATGTCATCTTCAGTCCTTGCAGATTGTCTCTACCTTACTTGTTTTTTATTATATTTTAAGTACACATTTATTGTTTTTTTTAAATGAAAAGAGATTGGCTGATAGATATTTATCCAATGCCATTCTTCTCTCATCAGTTAGCTAGTTTACATACTACATAGCATAGTTTAATACAGGGGTAAGAAGAAAATTAGCTGTGTTTCTGACTCCAAATTATTTAACAGTAGTAGCAGCAAACATTTTATTACACAACTTAAAATGTTAAAATATTTTGGACTTTTGTGTATAAAGTGAGTAAGATCAGGTGATTCTGGTTCTGAATATAAATGGCTTTCTTTCCATCCTTCCTTCCTTCCTTCCTTCCTTCCTTCCTTCCTTCCTTCCTTCCTTCCTTTCTTCTTTCCTTTCTGCCTGCCTTTATTTTTTACAAATAACTCAATGCAGTGAACATATACAATACACCTTCCTCCTCTTATTTTCCGCACAGCAACAAATCTGCAATAATAATAATAATAATAATGATGATGATGATGATGATGATAATAATAATAATAATAATAATAATCTGTATCCAGAAAATCATGTGAACATAAAGTGGAAAAAGTTAAGGAAAATGAGAAGGTGAAGATCTTGTGGGACTTTCGAATACAAACAGATCGTCATTTGGAGCACAACACGCCAGATATCATGGTTGTAGAGGGCCGAAGTGTACAGTTTATTGATATCGCTGTTCCAGGAGGCGCCAGGGTCGAAGAAAAAGTACTAGAAAAAATAATGAAATATCGTGACCTGGCCATCGAAACTACACGACTGTGGATGAAGCATGTAACAGTGATACCCATTATCATCGGGGCACTTGGCACCATGTCCAAGAATTTTACAAGATACCTCAACAAATTGCAGCTTCCTGCAATAACACCAGCGGGACTGCAAAAAACTGCGCTACTCGGAACATCATCTATTAAAATAGAAGAAGGTACTTGGTTGATACCTAGGACGCTGGCAGCAAACCGTATCAACCATTAGCACCAGTCACTGGTATTTGTAATTTTTAAATGTTCAGTAGGCTGAGATTCATGTTTAATGAATAAAGTATAAATAATAATAATAATATGTTCCATTAATATTTTAATGCACATAATGCAAAGTTACACAACATTTGCAAATGAAAATATATAGTTTTCAGAATTTTACTACATGCATACAAACATGTTCATTAAGAAAAAGTTTATACAAAGAATAATATATTGATAATGAGAAAAAAAGTATTATAGTGGAAAAAATATATTAAATGCATGAAAATGTATCTGAATTTATGTAAGTGTTTAAAATCTACAAACTGAATTGGAAGCAGAATAATAATAATAAAAAAAACCAGACATGGAAAATTAAAAAAACTGAGTTAAATTGCATTTTTGCCTATTCAAAACTTTATGGGAAAACAAGTTTAGAAACATTTTTTGTCAACACAATTATATAGTAACCTGCAATCACATTCTGCAAGGAATGGCACTAGGGCTTAATTTATCTTCTTTAGCACTTATGTCTACATAGCGTTCCAGACAACAAACTGCTTATTATGATGAGTTGAGGGTTTTCTGGTTATCACGTGGAGCCTTGTTTGAATTGAATCCAAGTCTGTCAATTTATTGGACTGACTTGAAGCAACAGAGAAGAAACTGCAAATGTATGCTGTATTTTAAATAACTGTCCCTTATAATTAATTTTTCCAGTGGAAAGTTTTAATAGGCACAGTCATAACATTTATTATTGGCACGTTTTATAAAAATTATAGCCAGTAGCTTGGCACAGTGTGACAGGGAGATCCCTGTTGGTAAATGATTTTGCTTGTAAAACATGCAGCCAAATAATTTTTGGTAGCTGGAATGTGAAGGGTGATGAAAGGGCATTTGTACTACTGGAATTTCTGTTAAATGCAAAGTAATTGTTTCATTCATCTAGCTGGTTGCTTGTCTCAGTTCTAAAACTCAGTTAAGGGATCCAGAGACAGCAACAGTGGTTTTGAAGAGAGTGGGAACTATGTGATAAAGTGTCTGTCTCTTTTTCCTTGGTTGATTTCAAAGATTTGCAAAGGACAATATCACATTCCTAACCAGGATTATATAGTTTATACTTTATATTTTCATTTATGCTCTAGTTTTGTGAGACAAGTTGCCTAGTTGCACAGATGGTGTGCTAAAGAGATAATTTATTACACTTGAATGCCTTCACCTTTGGAACGAACTCCCCGTGGAGATTCGTACCCTCACCACCGTCCAGGCCTTCCGCACAGCCCTCAAGAACTGGCTAGCCCGTCAGGCCTGGGGACAAGGATAGTTGCCCCTCCCGAATGATGAATGTATGTTGCTTATTACTTTTATTATATGTGTCTATGTTACTGTTTGTACTTCCCCTCCCTGATTTTATGTGAGCCGCCCTGAGTCCCCTCAGGGAAAAGGGCGGCCTACAAATGTTAATAAAATCAAATCAAATCAAATCAAATCAAATCACATGAACTGGAGCACTTTTGAATGTTTCATTTTTTCTTTCTTGCTCATCTGTCTGTCCGTCCATGCGTCCTTCTGTCCATCCATCAGGGTTCCAAATAGCATCCAAAAGTAAATCAGAGTCTAAGGCAAAGTATTGCTCAAAGTTCCAATTTATTAAGAGAGCCATGTTGGCACATCTGAGAAAACCAGAATCTGAAAGCTTCCCGGTTTTCCCCAACCAGTTGAAAGTTCAAGATCTTGCCCCCACACCCACAAGTCCATCCCATGGCCCAGCCTTCCACTGCCATGCTAGCAGTTCCACCCATCCAGTTCTGGTCAGGTGCAGAGGTGTAAAGACGAAGGATGACCTTGGCTTTCTAGAAAGAATTTTGTTATAGCTACATAGCATCTAACTCTGTACAATTCCCGCTCCCATTTTACCACAATAGAAAATGCATAGTAGAATAATAGAAAGTGTGGCAGGCCAAAGATCCAAAAGAAAAGATGGCTACAGACCTGACACATCCATCCATCCAGCCATCCATCCAGCCATCCATTCATCCATCCATCTAACAAATTTATTTGCCTCTTGGTGGCTTACAGCATAATTTTTTTAAAATCAGTTGCTTCATTACCTTGTGTGTTTCATTTTGCAAACTGATGCACGCTCAGCTATTTAGTTTGTTGTTCGATGGTACTATTTAGCCCTGATGTGCTTGTAAAAGAAAGCACAGTAATGACACTTATGCAAACAAAATAAAATTAATGTATATTGTACCAGTTCCAACATTGTATCTCTTAAATAGTCCTCAACTTACAACAGTTCATTTAGTGACCGTTCAAAGTTACAACGGCACTGAAAAAAGAGACCTAAGACTATTTTTCACGCTTGTGACCGTTGCAGCATTCCCATGTTCATCTGATTTACATTTGGGTGCTTGACAACTGGTTCATATTTATGATTGTTGTAGTATCCTGGGGACATGTGATCACCTTTTGAGAGCTTCTGACAAGCAAATTCAGTAGTGAAGCCAGTGTTGACCCAGGCTTCCTTAACAAGCAGAAGTGGAGTCTTGGTCCTGGCAAAACCCCTCTTATTTACACAACTGTGAATTCCTTTCATTCACAGTCTACAAGACTCCAAACAGTCTTTCAGATGGTTGTTTATCAAATACGAACCTTATCTCATTTGGCAAGCTGCCAAATAAGTAGCTCCAAATGCAGGGCAAGGCAAAATGTGGCACAGAATCTCTTATAGTTACAAACAGAACTTTTCTTTCTTGACACGATGAAATGAATTTATTGTTTCCTGCAAAAAGCCCACTCCCTGTTCGTTCCCCTTTGGTTTCTTCTGGGAGGGGCCAATCACCTGCAAGGTGTGGCTTTATTCTTAAGTCGATCCTGCTTTCTTAGTTGTTCTTGTCTTCTGGCTGCTCTGCGCATGCGCACATTGGGAACAGGCTCCAGCTGTTCCTCTGACTTGCTGCTGTTTAACTCCCTCTCTGCCTCCGATGCATAGCCCTTGTCTGAGCTTTCCTCAGCCCTCAGGACTGGCCCATGTTCCTCCCCAACCTCCTCACTGTCTGACTCTGTTGCCAGCTGCTGGCTGCCGCCGAACCACATCAGCCAGATTCACTTAACAACTGTGTTACTAATTTAACAACTGGAGTGATTCACTTAACAAATGTGGCAAGAAAAGTTGTAAAAAGGGGCAAAACCCACTTAACAAATTTCTCTTAGCAGCATAAATTCTGATCTCAATTGTGGTCGTAAGTGGAGGACTACTTGTATAAGCTAACATTTAGTAGGGGTGGATACAACATTGTATTACTGTAGTCTTGCAAAACTCAAACAGCTGAAGAACATTTTATCAATAATAAGCAATATGTCCATATGAGACTACTGAGAAAATATTTTGCAGTTAACAGTATGACTCCTTGCAAGCATGTGTTCTGAGTTCTGTAGTCATTACAATAATTAACTAAACTTACTGGGTTTGTAAATAATGAATGTTCATTTGGATTCTGTACTACTAATGTAGATTATTTGACATTTGGCAGGTACTTTAATGAAGTAATTTATTAAAGGTTATATACAATTGTATATTATTCTTATACAAAAATATAATTTTACATAATTTCCGGGACATTATTCTTATATATTACAAAAATGAAAACAATGAAATAATACACTTTAATGAATAGTATATTGTAGACACAATAATACAGATAATTTTTCTAATATGCATGAGATAATTTCATGCATAAAATATGAATATTTCACTAGATATATGCCAAAACTGAATTTTGTTAGCATGAGATGAGCTTATTCGATCTTAACTGCATTTTTATTCAAATAAACTGTTATTTATTCATGATTACAATTCACATGGCTGTCCATCTCATATTCATGCCTCTGAGGGGCTAACAATGATTTTAAACAGCAACGAACAACATATCAACCTTAAGATAAGTGGACTTCAGTTCTCAGAATCTCCAAGCCATCATCTCTAAGCAGCTTCAGTATTGCTTGAATGCAAGCTCAACCTTCGTGAATTTCTGCCAATATGAAAATAGCCACCAGAAGCTCAGCAGAGCTAGAACTTTGTAAAGAAAATATCATTTTTTTGCTTGGATACCTCAGATACAGGTTTCAAATAGCTTGTATATGATTCAGAAAATAATTGACTCAATCAGCCAATTTACAAGGTTCAGAACTGTTGCCGAGCATCTCAGCTGATTGACCTAGCTACTTTGGAAACAGATGGACCAGTTAGGCATAATTTTATAATATCCTCTGTATTTTTTAATGAATGTGATTTTTTAAAAAAAAATATTGGTACAGTAAGTTAACAGCTTCCACCCACACTTTTTCTGAGATCAATAGCATAATTTGTACTACAGCATACAATCTACAATATAGGCATTTAAAAAAACTTTATTGCAATCAATGAGCAGTCATATTAAATTTTAGGAATGTAAACATATCAATCAGTCAACTGACTATTTTACATATGATATGATAGATTTTGGTTGTACTTAGAACAACCAAATTGCATACTTCCAATAGTAAAAATTGCATATAGAATAAGTTGGAATGTCCATGAAATTTGTTTAGATGTGTAGCTATCAACTCTGAATATGTACCAGCCTAAAAAATAAAAAATAAAATTTAATATATCATTTATAATACACTATATTGCCAAAAGTATTCGCTCACCCGTCCAAATAATCAGAATCAGATGTTCCAATCACTTCCATGGCCACAGGTGTATAAAATCAAGTACCTAGGCATGCAGACTGTTTTAACAAACATTTGTGAAAGAATGGGTTGCTCTCAGGAGCTCAGTGAATTCCAGCGTGGAACTGTGATAGGATGCCACCTGTGCAACAAATCCAGTCGTGAAATTTCCTCACTCCTAAATAGTCCAGTCAACTGTCAGCTGTATTATAAGAATGTGGAAGTGTTTGGGAATGACAGCAACTCAGCCACGAAGTGGTAGGCCACGTAAACTCGTCCAACATCAGTGTGTGACCTCACAAATGCGCTTCTGGAAGAATGGTCAAAAATTCCCATAAACACACTCCTAAACCTTGTGGACAGTCTTCCCAGAAGAGGTGAAGCTGTTATAGCTGAAAAGGGTGGACCAACGTCATATTGAACCCTATGGATTAGGAATATCACTTACAGCAAGTTCATAAAGGCAGGTGAGCGAATACTTTTGGCAATATAGTGTATATACCAAATATTATATATTGGTATAAAATAAAAGTAAAACGGGCTATATGATTCCAATAGCTTCACTGCATTAGCAAATGTAATATCTGCTGTAGAAAGAACCCTAAACCACGCAGGAAGAATGCCTGTAAATGTTTAAGGAAAATGCTTGACTACCGTACCAGTAGTAGTCGGGAGGTACGACCACTGTACTGGTACGGTGGCTCGTTTGGCCCACCTGCCCGCCCCATGTTTCTTACCTGCATTTAAGGCAACCGGGCCAATTGCGCACACATGCACAGCAACACCTCCGACAAGCAGCTGGGCATTGTAGAGGTAATGGAGTGTGGAGTGTGCATGTCAGGCGCATGCACAAATGGACCACGAGCAGTGTACTGGTAGCAAAGGTAAGAGCAACCCACCACTGACTTAGATATATGTCAAGGCTAAATGAAAAAGGATGAAGGAAGGAGCTAGTTGGAAACATACCTTTGAAGTATAATATATGCTTTCACAAGTGATGCAAATATGATCCTCTTTTAAGCCCAAAGGTGCTTTTTCAAGAGGCAACTGGACTTTCTGGTTTTTGTTTGAAGATGTTTCACTTCTTATACAAGAGAACTAAGAGACTAAGCTGATTCTGCACATAATAACGGCAGCAAGACTGTTGGTGGCGCAATACTGGAAGAAGGAAGACTTGCCTACAAATCAAGAATGGACATTGAAAGTCACAAATTTAGCCGAGATGGCTAAAATATCGGCATATCTTAAAGATCATTCAAATGAGAGATATAAACGAGACTGGAAAAAATGGATTGACTATATACAAAACAAATATGGGACTAAGAAATTCCAGATAGCCTATGCTTAAGATCAGGAATGATTCAAACTGTTTAAAGTTTGCGTAGCAAGAAGAAGCTAAGATCAATGTAGAGATGTTATTAACCCCTTTTTTATTTCTTTTTTCTCAATATATTTTAGACTGTGTTTGTTAAAAATCTATACCATATACGGGCTCTGGGAAGTCGGGGGGAGGGGGGCGCTGGGGGGAGGGGGGGAGGGAGGGATATCTACTAGGTTAGAGACAATGTGTTAGATTTCAGTGTAATGCGACTTCACATGTATACTGCTTTTCTTTAATTTCTCTGTAAAAATAGGATAAGTTAAGTACATTGACATATAGTGGAAATACACCAAGGGGAGGAGAAGTGGGATAGAAGAAAGATGGGTAGAGAGGGCGGGAGAGAGGATGGGAGGGAGGGTGAGAAGGAAGGGAGGGAGTGGATTGGGAGAGAGGAGTGGTAGAGGGGGAGGGGAAGTAGGGTAGAGGAGGATGATGGAGGGAAGATAGTAAGTTGGAGGGGGGTGGAAGAAAGAGGGGTACGGAGAGTGGAAGATGTATATTGGGTTTCTATTTTTGGGGCTATTGTTGACAAGAGGAATTGCTGCGATTATTGTTTAATGTTGTATGGCTCTGGCTATGCACAGTATATATGTGAGTGGATGAAAATGAAAAAATGGAAAATAAAAATCTTTTGAAACAAACAAACAAAATAATAATAATAAAAAGAAAAAAGTCCAGTTGCCTCTTGAAAAAGCACCTTTGGGACAACCATGACCTGGATGACTGAAAATCTCCATCAAATCCCCTCTTTTAAGCACAATTCCAAGTGTTAGATAGCATAAAGGCAACATAAAACACTTGTAACATCTATTTGCCAATTTCAATTTTTCTCTTATTTTAGTTTTAATTTCTGATTCACAGAGCCATATGAAAACATTTTAAAAGAATGCCAACAGTTTACTAAACATCATTTCTATCCTTCTAGTGGAATGTATTTTATTTTAATGTTTGATATTAATTTCACTTACATAATTTCTAATGGGATTTTTGTTTCTATATGCCAGAAATTACTGATGCGCATGGGAGAAATGTTTTACCTCAGATGTACTCTGCCACCATTCAGTCCCAAATGGTAGCAGAAAGATGGGAATTGAGAAAAGGAAATTCAGGATATTGCAATTTTATAGAAATACATATCTATGTATTTAAGGGAAATTGTCTGGACGTGGAATATATCACTGCTTGTCTCTTGACAGGGTCACTGTGGAAAGACACGAATTAAATCTTTCAGTTGAAGTTTTGAAACTAAGAATGTTTGACTTATTTGGGCTCTGAATGGTGTTTAAGGAATAAAGAGAAAAGAGAAGGAAGTTCTAATTGGCAAATTACTCCTGGTTATTTAGCTTGGCTTCCAAGTTGGAAATTACAATAATGAGGACTTTGTGGAACATGCCCTTGAGCAAATCCAGGAGGCTTTTCCTTTAATTACCATTTAATATGAAGATAGTCTGGCAACATATTGTAACATTTAAGCTATCACTTTCTATTAAGCAAATATTTTAATGTAATGATTTTAAAATTCCCTCTCGTGATTTTATGATTTATGAAGGATTTCAAATGAATGACAAACAAAAAGACTGAAATTATTTTTCCCCAACTAGTATTCATTAAGTTTCATTTAATTAATAGTCTTACATGATATTCTTTAGAAGACATGTGAACTGATAATGAGTACATTTAGGTTATTGTAACAGTTAGTAACAGTAAACAACTTTTGCTGGTTAAACTTCAGTGTTTTTGCCTTCCACATGCTTCAATTTATGGTAATTTTTATGGTAATTTATGGTAATTTATATCAGTTTCCATTTAATAATGAATAGAATAAAAACAAGCTAAACAAATCATTTTCTTATTCTAAAAGCCAGTTGTTTCCTTATCAATATGTAGATTCAGAGAAGCAAAATCCATACTTTTCTTTTTGTTATAGAAATGTTATTAATAGGATTTTATTCCTTGGTAATATTGGCAACTTTCTTATTGCATTAGTATTTTAAGAACTAGGAAAACATTAGACACAAGTATATGTGCCCCCCCCCCCCTACTATGTGTAACTTCCCATCAATAATAACTTTCAGTAACAACTATATCTACTGTACTACCACCCTTCTGAAATTGTAATTTATCTATTATGCTTGTATACAGTTATATCTGAAGTGACTTACCACAACTTGTTGTTGGGTGCGAACAACCAGGTCCTGCTCTTCTTCCCTTGTCATCTTTTATTGTCGTTCAAACATTGTTATGGTCAAAGATCAGCATAAGAAAGGAAGGCTACAATCAATTAAAATGTATTTTAGCCAATCCTCCTGTTTGGAAAATGCTTCCAGTAGAAGGTGGTGATTTTACACTTATAGTCCATCTTTTCCCTTTTCCCCACAGCTTAATTTAGTAATGCTTTTCTGATTCTGAGAAACTGATTATTTGGGTCATATTAAGATTTTATCTAAAGTTGCTTGGTAGGCATCCAAGCCAATGTTTGTGTAGTCTTAAGATAGAATTATCTCCAAGAAAAAACACCCTCGACTAGCCCATACTGGCAAATTGCCATTATTTCATATTTTGTAGTGTATTGTCTGAAAATTTTGTAGTGTGTATAATGTACCTGTAATAACTATGGATTTTTGACAGGTCATTGAGTATCATTATTTATGTGGACATCTATGTACATTTTTATAAGCCATCCTGATAAGGAGTATAGATAAAATTATGTTTTCATAACAGAAGAAGCACAGATGAGATGGTTTAAAAAAAAAACTTTCAGGAAAGTTCCCCCCCTTCCCCTGAATGTTTACTGAAGCTCAGAAAAGAAGGAAGGAACAGAGGAGGGAAGGAGGAATGCAAAGCAGATAATGGGTGGCCTCCGTAATATAATGTATTATCTGGCTGTTGAGATGTACGGTTTTACTGTAGAATATTGCAAGCTGGTAACACTGAGTTGGATTGCAGAGGATTTAAACTGTTAATAGTTTTGTTAGCTCAAGGGTAAACCCTTGGAGATCACTGAAGAGATCATGTTGGGCATGATCCAGAGAAAAGTGCTGAAGACATAAAAAGGAGGATGGTCTACCTGCATGGATGATTCTCCAGGGATCATGGAGGATGGAAGTTCAGCTGTTTTATCACCGAAAGGCCAGCTACCAGCCTAATTTACAGAGAAAATTAATATCACTACATGTATTTTCTTAATTCTAAATTAGGAAACAGATTTAGGACTAGAAGAACACATAAATCTATTAAGCTTAATTATTGCCTGCAATATCAGCTTAGAGTTGCTTTAGGCTAAAGTCTCGGACAGAGAAAAACTATTTGGGTCTTGGTTATGTTGTCAAAGCTGCAGAGGAGAAAAGAATGTGCAATGGATTGCAATCCAATTAGTTAGGAAGGCAAGGGAAATGAAACTATTTGTGCTGTCTACTTTGTTAATAAACAATTTAAAAAAGGAGTTTTCACTGCATTTTCTATTAGATCCTGACTATTCACAGGCTGTACTGTTATACTGTACCATTTGATTCACATGTTCCAATAGTATTCATTTTAGAAATGTAATTAAAGAAACTATAAATTGTTAAGTTTGAAGTATCAATATTAACAAAATAAGATATATTTATTTATATTCCTCTAGCAGGATCTTTAACTTTGAAAGAAAAGAACATCTCCCATCAGTAAAGAATTAAAATAAAATAACTGCTTATGGCGTGATGTTTATTTCTTTATTGCTTCATTTGTTGGATTCTTTATATCTCTTTGTTTTTATTCCAGGAAACAAAGGGATACAAATAGCATTCCCTCCTCCATTTTCTCTAGAATCCAGATCATAACTGAACCAAAAGAGATCCCGAGTTTTGTTTTCATCCTATGCCTAAACCATTACTAAACTTGTTAGCACATTTAAAAGTGGTAAGAATGGTAACATTTTCTTTCAAGTACAGATAGTCCTCAACTTATAACAGTTCATTTACTGTTTTCTTTCATTTTCATTTTCTTTCAAGTACAGATAGTCCTCAACTTATAACAGTTCATTTACTGACTGTTCAAAATTACAACAGCACTGGAAAAGTGACTTACAAATGTTGCAGCATCCCCTTGGTCAGTGGTGGGATTCAGCCAGTTTGCACCACTTTGGGAGAACCGGTTGTTAACTTTCTGAGCAGTTTGGTGAACTGGTTTTTAGAAGAAATCATTAGGGCAGAGAACCAGTTGTTAAATTATTTGAATCCCACCACTGCCCTTGGTCACATAATCAAAATTTGGATGCTTGGCAATTGGTTCATATTTATGACAGTTGCAGTGTCATGTGATCAGCTTTTGTGACCTTCTGACAAGCAAAGCCAATGGGGAAGCCAGATTCAGTTAACAACATTCTTAATAACTTAACAATGATTCCCTCTAGAACTGTAGCAAGAAAGATTGTAAAATGGGGCAAAACTCCCTTAGCAAATGTTTCATTTAGCAACAGAATTTTTCGGCTCAGTTGTGTTTGTAAGTCAAGAACTGTAAAAGTACATTGTTTACATTATAATAATTCCTTGATCAGTAATTTGGAACATTCCCTCTTCTTCTCCAAGACCATAATGCTGTGCAAGGGCATATTGTCAACCACCTATTATTTCATATCTTTTTTTTTAATTGAGAAGATTCTATGAGACCTTACTTCCTGGACTAATGGAATTCTCTTACCAAAGGAAAAAAGATCCACATTCAGTAGATTACAGAGTTTGCTATACAGAAATTTATTGTTGTTGTATGCATTATTCATGGGATATCAGAGTATTTTTCCTATTGGACAATTGTCTAGTCTACACTGGAGTCAATGAAGATAAGTTTTCCTCAACCACGGTTGTATGTTAAATTTGGGGAGTATATTTTCTCCTTGCATATATACACAATATATATGTCATGTTTTTCCCATACCTACTATAAAGTATATATTGAATTTTCCCCTTCTGGGACCAATTATAGATTCAAGGAGGCTTTACATATTCTGTTTGTCTTATTTCTAGGTCAATTAGCCATGCACAGTTAGTCAAGGAATCTATAGATTAGCTGGATTGGCCCAATATTACCCAGTAAATTTCAGCAGGAGTGGAAATTGACTCCATGCCTCTCAGTCTTAATCTACTTAGAGTATGCATTAGAATGAAAATTATATATCCTTATACAAATATTTTAATTTGGCTTTAAGGACCAGTATTACAATTGTTTAAAATAAGGCAATTTATTTGTGATGGAAAAAAATCCATAATTTTTCTTTCTTTGTATTGGGATTTAATTTGCCTGCAATAAAATAAGTATTCCAAGTCAATGAATGGATAACTGTATTGATAGTATCTGGTGTTAAAAGAAATTACTGTCAAATACGTACTTTTTCAACAGACAATTAGCATAATTAGCATATATCAGCAATATGTATAGTTATTACGGAGTGATTTTTTGTGGGATCATAGAAGTCAAAGGAAATAAAGTTGGACATTTCTGAGATGGTTTATGTTTTATCCACATAGATATTGCTCCACATAGTTGAGTAATGTCTACATGGTTTGACGGCAGCTTTTAAGAGAGCCTTGCAGGCATAAGCAGGCTACTTCTTTTTACTGAAGACAATAGGATTAACTCTGCATGCAAGGCATGCAATCTATATATAGTTTATTCGCCAGTATTGCTTTCAGTGACATTTTGAGCATGCAGATGTTCCATATACAATTCTTATTTTGTTTACTGTGACTCACCGAAAACAGTTTTTGAATTGTAATAGTGTAAGATGAGCTACGTTTGTTCGTGAATTAAAATAGGAATTAATCAGATAACAATATTAAATGAATGATAATCAGTGCTGTTATCATCAAGTATTTAGAATGTTTAGTGTTAGAATTTCTATATTATTTCAAGAAATAATTATGTTCTTTATTAGAGCTTCTCAGCAGTAATGTTTTCCAGATACTAAAAGACTAAGTCTTGCTCCCCCCTGCTGGTACTTTGAAAGGCGTTAAAGTTTTTGGCCTTTTACCCAGACCTTTGACAAGAATGGTTTAAGCCACCTTGGGTTTCATAGGTCTGCTCCAGAGGTGGTATTCAGCAGGTTATGACCAGTTCTGGAAAACCGGGAGCGGAAATTTTAAGTAGTTCGGAGAAGCGGCAAATGCCACCTCTGAGTAGCCATGCCCCCATCTAGTCTCTTCCTCCCGAGTCCCAGCTGATCGGGAGGAAATGGGGATTTTACACCATCCTTCCCCTGCCACACCCATGAACCCACGCCCACAGAACTGGTAGTTAGCATTTTTGAATCCCACCACTAGTCTGCTCACTTTTTTGTTATCTTGCCATCTTTTACTCCTTTGTGTGTTTGTGTATCACCCAGAATGGTATATATATTTAGTAAATCCGTACAAAAATGACATAAAAAGAGACTAGATCTTATTCGACAAATTATGTAATGAAAAACCATATGCCTGTTGAAAGACATGATAACAAGAGTTGTCTTCCATTTTTTTTTTTTTAACAAACGTCATATGAACCTAGATAAACCACATGTTAGGCCTACAAGCCATCTTTTCTTTTTGGACTTCAGGCCTGCCACACTTTCTATTATTTATTTTCTATTGTGGGAAAAGGGGAGGGGGGATTATACAGAGTTCGGTGATATGTAGCCATAATAACATTTTTTCTAGAAAAGCAAGGTCATCCTTTGTCTCTGCACCTGGCTGGAAGTGGATGGGTGGAAGCTGCCAGTGTGGAAATGGAAGATTGGACCATGTGGTGGACTTGTGGATGTCGGGGCAGGATCTTGAACTTTCAACTGGGTGGGAAAACCTGAAAGCTTTCAGATTTGGGTTTTCCCAGATGTGCCAACATGGCTCTCTTAATAAATTGGAATTTTGAGGAATTATTTGCCTCGGACTCTGATTTATTTTTGGATGCTATTTGGAACCCTGACACCACATAGCTATGAATCATATTAGCCATTGATGGTCTTATCTCCAATGGGAATTATATATGATATGTTAACCCCTATCTTGCAATATTATTTTTGAATCTCAGGAATTAACCCTGTTTTAATAATAGTGAACTCTTATGTGTATCTGTCTAGGTCAAATGATATTTTAGTTGCTTGGGATACAAGCAAGGATGCAAAATATCAGGCAGCAACTCTAGCTTCCATTTAAGTTTTAAAATGACAAATGTGCTGCAGTTGAACTTTATGCACAGTTGCCTCCAGTTAATGTATTACAAGATATCCACAATATAAAGTTTTGAGACCCGTGTCTTCCTTAGTGTGACTATTGCCATTAAGAAAAACAGTAGAAACTTGACTTGTTATAAAGGAAGACAACATTTTATGTTATATACCCGTAATAGCAATAGCAATAGCAATAGCAATAGCAGTTAGACTTATATACCGCTTCATAGGGCTTTCAGCCCTCTCTAAGCGGTTTACAGAGTCAGCATATCGCCCCCAACAATCTGGGTCCTCATTTTACCCACCTCGGAAGGATGGAAGGCTGAGTCAACCCTGAGCTGGTGAGATTTGAACCGCCGAACTGCAGCTAACAGTCAGCTGAAGTAGCCTGCAGTGCTGCACTCTAACCACTGCGCCACCTCAGCTCTGAAATACATGTACATTTAGTACTACTGCAAACCATTAAAAGTGTGACTCATACAGATATCAAATTTTGTTACAGACAGTCTTTCATTTGCTCCTAACAGCTTCATTTAATGCAATTACTATGGACATTTTAGGAAAAATATTATTCGTTGTTCTTCATCTGTCTATAAATATTCTATAATAGTGATGACAGCATTAGAAACAAATGCATTGTTTTTCATGCAATTTTGAAATTTGATAAACTTTAAGTAAGGATAAGGATAGCTTACATTACATTCCTACAGTTTATTTTACCAAGGGAACTAGCAAGGAGACAGGAAGTAACCAAGAATGGCTTCTTTTAAATTTAGATTTACAGTACACTTAGCTCCAGTAGTGGGTTTACCATACTCCAAATTATACTGAATGGTCGCTACCATCATATCCTGCAGCAGTTAGCTTAATATAATCATAGCTTTGTGGAAAAAAATGTGGGTTTTTTCTGTGTCTTAATCCAGTATATGAATAGAAGAAGGCCTTAAATTATCATTTTTGCTAACAGGCTATATTAGATGTAAGAATAAACATAATCTTCTTGAGTTTTTGTGACTGAAGAAAAGTTTCTTTCAGCATGCACTCTCTCTTCACTATTAATTTGATTAAAATAGTAATCTCAGTTCCAATGTATGAAGAAATATAGAGAAAAAGATTAGTGGGATAATAGAACAGTATGGAGTTTAAGTTTCTGGCAGAATATGAGAATAAGTTCATAAAAAAAAGGAAATGAAAATTTTTAAGTACTTTTAAAATACCCAGGCAGGAAGATACAAAACATATGACACTTTAGTTAAACTTTGACTTGCATAAGCTTTAGAAAATGCTTCTGGGGAAATGTTCAGTGGAAGGTATTGAATGGTTTCAAGATAATTACAAAACCATAGAAGTGATATGCTGAAGAAGTGTAGTCCTAATATGTATATAATACATATGATTATGCAAGAATGGTCAAAATGATAATATTAACATTATAATATATTATATTATTCCTTAAAATTAAATGAAATAACTTCTATAAATATATAACTATAACTTATATCATATTTCATTAGGGTTTAGGCTGGCTAGAAGTTTGCTACTGACAAACTAGTTTTTTCCATGCTGGGGATATATCTGTGACCTTGAATATCATTGGATTTATAGATTCAAAGCTGCTTTTTTTTTTAAAAAAAAAAAAGACTTTCTTCAGTATCAAATATCTTATAATTAGTATTTGCAAATGATTTCTGCCACATTTTAATTACAGTTATTATATTAAAATATAAATACCGTGTTTCCCCAAAAATATGACATGTCCTGAAAATAAGGCCATGCCAGATTTTTGGGACGGGTAAAAATATAAGCACTTGAACACCCCCCCCCCAATCCTGCCAGGCAGAGCGCCACTCACCAACCTAGTGGTATCCCGAAGTTGCCAAGCCGCAGGAGTCAGTGGGGATGGGGGTGAAAGGCACTCGCACGGCTTGGTACCTTCAGGATACGCTAGGTCAGTGACTGGCATTCTGCCTAGCTGGAGAGTGGAGTTGCCTGGCGGCTGCTCTCTTACAAGTGGCCTCCCGAAGAGCCTGGCGCAGGGATGGGAAGACACGGGCACAGCCTCAGTGCGAATGGCTCAGTTGCGCTGTCGCAGCAGTGCAACACATCAGCCATGAGGTGACTATGAAAACAATAAGCTCCCTCAATAATAAGGTCAAGGCCATATTTTGGGGGGTCAAAAGAAAATAAGACCCTGTCTTATTTTCTGGGATACACGATATTAGCTTAATAATAAATATCGTGGTTATTATAATAGTATTTAATTCTAAGTGTAATATAATGTTAATAATAAATTACATACAATGAAATAGAAAATATGAGATTTGGAGAGAAGTATATTACATTCTAACACTATTAAAATATATTTGTGGAGTTCATTCAAAATATATGTGATAGCAATTTTTGGTATGTACCCTGAACATTGTACTGTGCACATTTTAATTTAGGCTATGCATCCAATAATGTCTTAATTAAGATGAGTTTCAATTATGAATTGTTTAGAACAGAAATGTTCAAATTTTGTGACACCTTGGTTCTAAAGTGATGAATAGATTTCTGTGACCCTCCATAGGATAAAAGTAATAATTTCATTAGAATGAAGATATGCTTTCAGATTTATGTATTCAAATGTTATATTAAACTGCTTAAGGTTGTAGCTTTGGCAGATAAATGGTACCATTCATTCACTCAGTCAAATTTGATTATAGAAAAATAAATGTTCAGTTATTTTCAAATCAAGGCATTTGTGTCATAGACTACATAAATATTTTGACTTGGGCTGTTAAATGTATTGCATGTTTCCTTACAGAAAATCTCCATTAACCAAGCCAATGAACATGGGATGGCTTAAGTCAATATGCAAAACTATTGACACTCATCTTAATTCAATCTTAAGTACTTCCCACTGTCCTTCCCACAGTCACATTTTTAAATATGCAATTAAGCATTAGTAAATGTTGTTAATAAAAGTGTAAGAGACTTAACATTTGCTAATATTGTCCTCCCCCCCCTTTTTGAACTGTGAGCCGCCCTGAGTCCCCCCCAGGGAAAAGGGCGGCATACAAATAAAGGGAAAATGAAAAAATGAAAATGAAAAAATAATATTAACTTTGTGTCTTTGTGTGGGTGGATGTGTACATGTGCACCTTCAAATCAGTGTTGATATATATAATATGTATCTCTATATCTTCTATAGGACATGGTGGCTTAGTGGCTAAGAAGCTGAGCTTGTCAATCAGAAAGGTTGGCAGGTCAGCAGTTTGAATCCCTAGTGCCACGTAACGGAGTGAGCTCCCGTTCCTTGTCCCAGCTTCTGCTAACCTAGCAGTTTGCAAGCATATAAAAATGCAAATAGAAAAATAGGAACCACTTTTGGTGGGAAGATAACAGTGTTCTATGCTGGCCACATGACCACTGATACATTTTCGGACAGCGCTGGCTCTGTGGCTTTGTAACGGAGATGAGCCCCACCCCCTAGAGTCGCTAACAACTAGCACATACATACGAGGGGAACCTTTACCTTATATCTTCTATAAGTACACACAGTACTGTTGTAATAAAGACAACTGCTATTAAAAGGCTTTTAGTAAGTGAGGTACTGCCTTCTATTCACAGTCACTTCAGGCCTTTACATCAGGCTTGTGAAGTATATAAAAAAGTAAATAGAAGCCAGGGTGTGCAGTTTCCATGGATTCAATGATGGATTCAATCCACTTGAGGACTGAAAGATGGTGGAACATTTTTTTTAATGTTTTTAAACTTTGTTTCATTTATTAATGTTTCATATTATTTGAAATGCATTATTCATGTTCCTTCAATATGTTTTAAAAGGGACTGAAAGTGGCTCTCTACTTTGAAAGAAAGCTGCAACATTTCTGTTTTTCTTTTGAAATGAAGACAAAAAGCTTCCACCTTTAACCTTGGGACTGGGGCGGAAGGGGGGAAAACACTGCGAGGCAGGAAGAGGACAGCTGAGCTAGGAGAGAAAGAACAAAAAGTGAGTTGTTTGGCTACAGCCACACAAGATGCAGTTGGAGGGGAAAAAAAGAAGTGAAATATATGAAGAAAAGAACACCTTGCAAACCATTAAGCACTCTATTGTTCTTCGTGGTTGTGTGGAGGACCTTGAGAAATATTGTGCAGATGTAGGAAGCATGGATTCAACTAAACAGCAACATATTCTAGAGGATAATGTCTCAGTGTCAGTTGGGAAACTGAAGCTGGACACATATCTACAAATCAACACTGAAGTACTTAAGGAAAGAAAGATAATGGACATTTTGGAATAGTATTCACAGATCCCAGACATACGTAAATATTATTGAAAAATCTATGGGGAGATCTCAAATGCAAAGTGCATGTGGGGAAATTTAAGACGCATTCTGCAAGGAAGAAATGGGGGGGGATTCAAATGCAAGAATACCAAGGTGCTTAACCGTCTATAGGAAATGTTTGGAACCTGTTATGAATGCTTAAGGGAATATTACAAAGTGCAGTCTGCAAGAGTGACCAAAACGTTGCAATGCCATATCCACCATGTTCTTATTTTAACTCTGTAAACAGCTGCACCTGAACAGTAAATACGGATTCCGATTTTCAGAAAGATGTATTTGACTATGTACCATGTAAAGACTCGGCCAGCTTTTCTTAATCTCAGATTCAATGAAACGTACAATTAAATCAGAGGTGCCTAACTTTTATATAGCGCTCCGATTTGAATATCTCAGTGGGAGAGAGATTTAATATTAAATGTTTTGCATGATGCATCACTCTATGAAAATAACAGCTTCATACTTTATCAATCTAATTTATTACTCATAAGAAATATATGCCTGAGATTTTATTTACTGCCACGCATTTTCCACTGGAGCATTCTGTTATGCATCACTTATAGCTTTTCCTGACTTTAGGGAATTTTGAATGTTGGTTTACATATTTTGCTTGATGCAAAGTATCTTTTGGTGGTCAATATCAATTAAATATGCTTTTAAGTAATCACAGTTTGTTTTCCAGAAGAACATTTGCCTGATTTTTTTTTCATTAAAGAGATGAGGGTGAAATAAAAACAGAAATTTATCTTTCAATATAGTAACAAGGCTCAAACATTGTGTGCACTTCTTCCAAATATTCAATCTCTAAGCAGAAATGCTAAGGAATATATTCTCCAAGGCAGCGGTAGATTCCTACTGGTTTGGCCGAACCGATGGTGGTATGGCGGCCTGGGTCACTGGAACCGGCAGCGACCCAGGCCTGCCATGCCCCTGTCTTGGTTTCCTGGTCGCCGCCGTCGCTGCCTCATCTTGTTTTTTCAGTTATCCACATGCACAGAAAATTTTTAATTGAACTGTGCATGCACACACAGTGCGCATTCAACGTACATGTGAGTGCGAAGCATGCGCACGAGTGAACTGGCAGTAAAGCTGTACGGAACCCACCCCTGCTCCAAGGTGATATTCAACCAGAATTCTATCCCAAAAGAAAGCAGCTCTTCTATTTCTGAAAGATTGGGAAATCCTGCCAAACAAAAGAAACAATGGATACCAAAGCTTTACTGTGGATTGGAGTGGACATTTGCCAGTATTCTAGCTGAATGTAATAGCAGTGGATTTCATTTTGGCTGTTTCTTATTCATATGCTCTGAAATAATATTTATACACAAAAGAAAAAATATTGTTCGAAGATTTTTGCTTTCAGAAGCCTTTTCTATCACTGTGTCGTACTTGATTGTAACAGGTAAACAGAGTTGGAAGGGGCCTTGGAAGTCTTCTAATCCAACCCCTGGGTCAAGCAGGAAACCCTATACCCATGATGGCCAACCTGTGGCATACGTGCCTTAGGTGGCACACAGAACCCTCTCTACGGGCACACATGCCTTTGCCAGTTGCTCTTCTGGTTTCTGGCATGCATGTTTTTCAGGATGTTTTCTGAACCGAAATCAACCTGAAGAACACCCTGAAAACGTCCTGAAAAGAGCCAAAAAACAGGCCATTTTCCGGGTCATAAATGGCTTGAAAAATGGCCTGAAAACAGCCCCCCAAACGATTAAAAAACCAGCCATGTGCATGCCAGCCAGCTGTTCTGTAGGTTTCCGGTGCTCCGGCACGTTCACATGGACACACATGCGCACACATTGCAGTTTGGGCACTTGGTGCCGAAAGGTTTGTCATCACTGCCCTATACATTTCAGACAAATGGTTATCCAATCGTTTCTTAAACCCTCCCCCCCCCCCCAGTGTTGGAGCACCTACAACTTCTGAAGGTGCTCCAGAGGCAAGTCGTTCTACTGATTATTAATTAATTAATTGTTCTAACTGTCAGGAAATTTCTCCTGTTCTAGATTGCTTCTCTCCTCTCCATTAGTTTTCATCCATTGGTTCTTGTCCTGGCTTCAGGTGCCCCCCTCTTCTTTGTGGCAGTGCCTTAAATATTGGAACATTGCTATCAAATCACCCCTAGTCCTTCTTTTCATTAAACTAGATATAACTAATCCCTGCAGTCGTTCTTCATATGTTTTAGCGTTCAGTACCCTAATCATCTTTGTTGCTCTTCTCTGCACTCTGGTGATTTCCTTGGCTTCCAATTAGCTAAACGAATTTTATTTACCCTGATTCAAGTTTATTTAACCTTAAGGTTGGCAGCCTCATATTCATAATTGGATGATGGACATGAGATTTAACACCTGTAATTAACTTCATTTCTCTTTTAGTAAGCAATGATGGATTGCTAGATAGCTCCTCAACCTACAACTTCTCTCCATATGCCATTGTTCCTGAATGCACCATAGGTTCATCTTCTGTATTGCACTAAACATTTTCTATTATTCTTTCACCAGACACCGAAAGACAATAACAAAATTGCAAGTGACAGCTTAATAATACAGTAATTATTTCACTTCACCTGCTAATCATTTCTAGCCCCATAAATTTTGTTAGGTCTGAAAATATACTGTAATTTCCTCCTAATTTTAAAGTCCAAGAATACATTATGTTGATAATCACTACTGTGAAATATTATTTATTTACTTACTTTATTTATATACCACCCCATTCCATATGGACTCTTGGCAATATAATGTAGTCTGAACTGAGGTTGTTAATCATTGTTATTTATTGAAAGTGCTAACAGCAAGTTGGAAGGAATTAGTTTAGAACTGGGGAAAGGAAATGCACATTCTTCATTAAGAAAGATTTAGTACCATAGTGAAAGTGCATGTGACTTTTTCATGAAAACCAAATGGTTGAATATATTTATAGCTCTTTTATTACACTGATATGAACCTACACGGCACCATTTTCTGGTGCTCTGTGGTTCAAAAAGCAGCTAGACTATAAAGCAGATAACTATTAACCCTAAATCTTTTTTTAAATTCATCACTTCTGAATTAAAAAATAATGGAACCTAAAATATCCTTTGATGATATTATCTATCTGAAGCTTGTAGATAATGGGAAAGCTACAGCTTTAAGTTCATGCTTTGAATGACTAATAAGCCAGATGCCTATCTTAGTTTTGTAGAATACATTTTTCTTTGGTGTATATAAAACAACGAACATTGAAAATATTACATGTTTTTTAATATAAATCGTCCTTACCGCCTGATCAATACGGTAATAATTTGAGAGTCTGATAGGCCACAATCAGGAATGATGGCTTTTATGCTTGTAGATTACATAATCAGGATGTTGCCTATCCTTAGGCCAATAATTTGATAAAATTAAAAAATCTTCAATTGAGGAAAGTTTTATCATTTGCATATATTTCCTAGTTGTCTTTGAAAATCTTAGCACAGCAAAAACCAATAAACCAATACTGTCCAATTCAATTGTTAGTATCATTACATCAAAGTTGTAATTACTCTTAATAGCATTTTAGTTACCACTTTGATATTGCTTTTAAATGTATTTTACAGGAGCTTATATTACTGTATAATTGTAATGAATTGGCTCATTTGTGGTCCTAAAATTATAGTATATCAGAAGAGATTAGATGTGAATATTAGTTTATGAATCTGAAACTTTCTGTCTTTATGGGAAAAGATTTCAAGTGATTACCAGGAATGTTAAAGTTATATTTTGGGTAGCATCAGATGTCCATTGCCCCAAGACTGATCAAATCTAGTTTATTTAATTAGAATAAACTAATGTTGCATTCTGAGGCAGAAAGAATCTAATTCCCTTTGATGTGATATTGTGCAATAAATGTCCATATTTTTCACCAATTGAGATTGAATCTATGGTATCTCCATGCTGGACATAAAAGATAAAGGTAAAGGTTCCCCTTGCACATATGTGCTAGTCATTCCTGACTCTAGGGGCGGTGCTCATCTCTGTTTCAAAGCCAAAGAGCTTTGAACGGGAGCTTTCTGATCGATAAGCTCAGCATTTTAGCCACTGAGCCACTGTGTCCCTTATGCTAGACATGTGTCAGTAAAAATAATAATCTCCCTGTTTTTCTGAAGTATGTGTACATCTGAGAAATGTCTCTAGCAATATTTTAAGTTTACTTAATATCTAGACTCTTAAAGAAAATCTGGTTTGGGGCGACAACAGCCTTAAAACAACTTCCTACTGGAGGACAGAAATATTTATCTTGGCTTTTCGGTCAAGAAAATATCTACTCATATTCTTTTTACTTAGTGTAATAACTTTTGGTATTGTCATTAACTTTCTTAGAGTACTGCTAATATTTCAATATGTGCAAACAAGACCACTAAACATGAATACTGAAATGTGTAGATGCTACAAATAGGAAAAAAATTAAGTGGTTTTTTGGCTATGGTAGATTGGCCAGAGTCCACAATTAAACACGACCAATTTCCCACAAATTACTTGCACTGCTGTTCATGTTGGATAAAACAATAGTACCACTGTTAGAAAGCTTGCATGTCCAAGAATCTCCAGTTATTGTCTATGCAGGCAAGATTTACAAGAAACCGTCATACCTTTATAACATTTTATCTCAAGGACTGTTGATTTCAAAATACTATCGTGTTTCCCTGAAAATAAGACAGGGTTTGGTTTTATATTCTTTTGACCCCCAAAATAAGTACTTTGCCTTATTTTGGGAGAGGTCTTACTATTTTTGAGGTGGAGGAGGCGGTGAGCGTGGTTGCCTCATGGCTGCTGCTATTTTGTAGTATTTTCAGGGGAGGGCTTATTTTTGGGGAAACAGGATGTATGCAAGTTTTTATTTTATTCTTAGACCTGTCACAGTCTGTACAATTCAGGTAATCGAATGCCAATTCTCACTAACATTTTCTGAAATTGTGGCTGCCAGAACTGAATAATTTCTGTTCCTAAATTCTCCAGTCATCAGTGTAATATATTAATTGCGACAAAAGTTGCGGCCCAATTTATTGTTCAGAATATGCTATGCAAAACATCTAATTACTGAATTAAATTTCAAAAACTAAGGACTTACAAACACATTCTGTGAGATGTGTTACACGTTTCTGCTTAATGATGTTTCAGGCTTATTTCAGTGTTTTTTTAGAGTGAAATGTAGTGAACTGTTGGTTATGCATTTCTCACTAGAGACAGAAAAGAAAAACTTCAGTGGCAGCTTACATAGCTTAGTGAATGTGGGGGGAACAACAGAGTGTCTAAGTTTTTATGGGAGACAGCCAGATGTCAGCCTGATGAGAAATTTGTGTCTGTTTCTGTGCAAAGGAGAATAAACAGATGGAATGTGTTACTGGAAAAGACTATTGAAGCAAGATATACAAATGTCTCTTAAGAAAAACCAAGATTCATTTCTGAAGGATGTTGAGATCTTATAGTCAGCCAAGTCAAGCAGCTACTATATATATGCAGAAGCAAAATATTACACTTTTTCATAATACACTTCTTCAATTTTTTGAACATCTCTACTATTTTCTTAAATTAATTAAAGATCAGAGGATCAGTTTTAGGCTAAGATCAAGTTGTAGGCATTAGTTTAGTTTAGATTAGTTTAGTAGGCACTAGTAAAGATTAGAGAATACCAACACCATATTTCCTTCTCATTCATTCTAAAATGCCAATTTTTGCATTAGTGGAGGTGGCCTACAGCTACCACATATACTCTTGAGCACTGACTGAATCTGTGGAAATCTGTCTTGGACAGCAAAGTGGGGAATTATATTTAAAACAAAGAAGAGAGTGCTGATCATTCAAGAGAACCAAATAGTTTCACCCTGTCTTCTTCTTTGATATGGGCTTTTCCCCTCCGCCCTTTTACACTTCCTCCTTTGTAATTTCTTCTCTCTGAATAATGTCTTCATCAACAAGATGAATAGTGTATCCTACATGCTGCTTATATAACACAGTATCTGTACCTGATTTCCTTCCTTGTTCAATTGTCTTCTCCCTCTTTTATCCTGGTCTTCCCAGGACAAATTATTGTCCAGACATTATTGTCCAGGACAACACAGTGCTGCAAAGGACAAGTTTAAAATCACCTCAATTTCAGCAAAGATAGCCCCAGCGTTCATTTTTGAACATGCAGCGAATCTCACTGTCTGTCCATTGCCTGATCATGAGGCCTAATTTTGAGCTTCTGAATGCTTGAATTGTAGCACTATATTTTTTCTGCTCTCTGTCTGTATGTAATGGGAAAGATGATTCAAAAATACAATTATAGAGGGGCTATCTTAATGATGATAGGGCAGAACACGGTAACTGGGCTTGGAAGCCTGTATTTTTCAACTGAAACTAGGTAAAGTTTCCCCTCGCAATATGTGCTAGTCGTTCCTGACTCTAGGGGGTGGTGCTAATCTCTGTTTCAAAGCTGAAGAGCCAGGACTGTCTGAAGACATCTCTATGGTCATGTGACCGGCATGACTAAATGCCGAAAGTCCACAGAATGCTGTTATCTTCCCACCAAAGTGGTCCCTATTTTTCTACTTGCATTTTCTAGGTGCTTTCAAACTGCTAGGTTGGCAGAAGTTGGGACAAATATAGGAGCTCACTCTATTACGTGGCACTTGTGATTTGAACCACCCAATTGCTGCCTTTCTGATCAACAAGCTCAGCATCTTAGCCACTGAGCCACCACACCCCTGATTGAAACTACTGTATTTTTCAGAGTATAAGATGCACCTTTTTCCTTCAAAAAAGAGGCTGAAAATCTGAGTACAGATCTGTTGTACTGAATACAACATTTTTTATCTCCCAAAACCATCATGCATAGCCTTTAGGGGGCTTGCAGAATTTTCCTGGGGGCTGGGGAGGACAGAAATGAGCAAAAAATGGGCTGGTTTTTGCTCAATCCCCCCCACGCCCCTGCAGCACTCTGCAAGCCTCCTAAAGGCTATGCATGCCCTTTTTTGACCAAAAATGGGCCTGTTTTCACGAAAAACAGGCTATTTTTTGCTTGGTTTCCCCTCCCCCCAAGCAGTGTACAAGCTTCTTAAAGGCTATTCATGCCCTTTTTTGGGGAAAAAACCAAGCTCGTTTTTGCAAAAAATGGGCCGTTTTGGGGAGGTCTGCAGAGTGCAAAAACTTTTTAAAAAATTTGCCTCTTTAAAATCTTGGTGCGTCTTATACTCCAGTGCATCTTATGCTCTGAAAAATATGGTATGTAAATAGCACAATTGCAGAATTCAAAGGTTTTTTTTTTAAAAAAATACAAATAACAACAAAGAGTTAAAATAAAGAATTCTATTATATTTCTTGCTTTCAATTTACATTGTTCAAGATATTTTTTTTAAAAAATGCTGCTATTATTTTAAACAGAGGCATTTTCATTGAGGCTTGTGAAAAGTTTTAGAAAAGTCATTATTTCTGTTAATTTTTTCACATGTAAAATTATTTATTTATTTATACTAAAAATACATTAAAAAGATCCTTCAAAACCCATTTACATTCCATCAAAACTCATGCACAAAAAATTACATTACAATAAAAAACAACCATAATATATTAACCCCAGCAGCAGAGCAAATTTCAAAGCCAACAAAATCTATCATATGCAGTTATACTTGCACATTTTGCAAACTTGTTAAGCATATTATTGAAGGTCAAAAAATAATTGTTGGTGAAAATGTTTTTAATTGAAGAGGAGAACAGAAATGTTAGCCATAGGACCAATTCAGACTAAAAATGGAAAAGAATAGTTAATCCTTGCTTTATCACCATAATACAGGCAATTCTAGGAAATGAATGTCTTTGGCTAAGCAAGGCAATTGTTAGGTGAGTCAGGTCTAGTTTTATGACCTTTTTGTCACAATTGTTAAGCAAATTGCTGCAGTTATTAATTGAATCATGCGGTCATTAAGCAAATCCTGCTTTTCCCATTGACTTTGTTTGTTAGAGCCAGCTTGCAAATGGTACTGACATGATCCTGGGATGCTGCAATCACTAGGAATACATGCCAGTTGCTAAACATTTGGATTTTAATCATGTGACTGAAATATGCTATGATAGCTATAAATGTGGGATCAGTTATAAGTCACTTTTTGCAGTGCTATTTTAACTTTCAGTGGTTGCTAAATGAATACTTATAACCAATAAAGGAAAATACAGGTGAAACTTGAAAAATTAGAATATCGTGCAAAAGTTCATTTATTTCAAAGTATAAAGTTATGGAACACCTCAGCAGTGCCACAGGCTGATAGCTTCCATGCCACGCCGCATTGAGGCAGTAATTGCTGCAAAAGGGGCCCAAACCAAGTACTGAGTACATATGCATGCTTATACTTTTCAGAGGTCTGATATTGTTCTATGTACAATCCTTCTTTTATTGATTGCATGTAATATTCTAATTTTCTGAGATTGGGGTTTTCATGAGCTGTACGCCATAATCATCACAATTATGACAAATCACGGCTTGAACTATCTTGCTTTGCATGTAATGAGTCTTATCTCATATATTAGTTTCACCTTTTAAGTTGCATAACTGAAATAAATGAACTTTTGCACGATATTCTAATTTTTCAAGTTTCACCTGTATTTGTAGGTTAGGGTTGAAATGAGGGGTCCTTGGTTCTCTCTGAACTTGCTTTCTTTCTTGCACATATTTCATTACCCATAACATCATCAGTGCTAGTAAGGAGTGCTGTTTTCTGTCAGTTTATATTTGGATGTCTCACTTGTCTGTGGGTGTGTGGGTGGATAGGTGTGGTCTTAAGAGATTCTTTGGTTGGGCTGTTGACTAATGGTTCTTTGGCAGTGTCTTGATTGGGGTATTGCTTTCTTGATTGTTGGTCTAAAATTGATCTTACAGTTAATATATGCTGATCTGAGTACTGATTACTGGTGGAGAGGTGCTGGAATCTTATTCTGTTGTAGTATATAATATAATAGCCTGTTTCCCCCAAAAAACAAGACCTCCCCGCATAATAAACCCAATCGGGCTTTTGAGTGCATGTGCGAAAATAAGCCCCCCCCCTGAAAATAAGCCTTCCCTGAAAACATTTAAACACATGTGCAGCAGGTCTCCGCCATTTCCTCTGGTTGCTTGCCACGCAAACAATACAAGGTGAGGAGGCAAGGCTGGAGGGGGAAAAGGGGGAAAACTTGTTCCATGTACCCCACACTCCCTTACCTAACGGCCGCTCCTGCACCCTAGTCACCATGCCCCTTCTGTCACGTTAATGGCCACTGCAAAAAGAGCAGCAGGCCCAGCAATGTGCAACTTTTCACACTTGCCACCTCCTGCACCTCAAAAATAATAAGATCTCCTGGAAAATAAGGCCAAATGCTTATTTCAGGGGTCAAAGGAAAATAAGACTGTGTCTTATTTGATAAGACTGTGTCTTATTTTTGGGGAAACATATTTATAAATCAAGAACTGCCTATATAATGAATCACCTATTTGCTCTTTGTGATTGGAGCTTATGTAAGGCCATAAAGTATCAGTAATTCTTTCACCTCGGTTCTGTTTCTGGATGTAATGCTGTGTGATTTCTAAGTCACGGTGTTTCCAAGTGTAAATGGATCTTCCAGCAGGACTAAAACAAATAATGGTTTGCTTTACACTTTTTCCCAGCCAGAAACAAATATTGTTAGCATAAATTTGATTTTTTTAGCAACTCAGAGCAGTTAATAAATTTGAATAATTCCACATAATTAATGTACAGGTATCTATTTTTACCCCTGCTGGATACAATATTTATCCACCTTTATCTGGGATAGAAGAAATGGTATTTTCATTTAGTACTTATTCACATCATATGGCTGCTCCTCGTGGAAATTCAAACCAGAGTAAATGCTCCCTCTTTCCCTCTCCAATAAATTCATAATAATCCTATAAAGAGAATTAGAATGAGATACTGTCACATAACTGCCTTTGTAAGAGAAGGGGGATTTGAACCAGGGTCTTCTGGCTTTATTCCAATGCTCCAGCAATGAAGTGGTAAGAAGGATCTAGTGTCAAGGAATGTCATTTGGCTTGCATAAAAGATGCAATTTTCTATAAAAGAAACCAGTGCTAGAATTAGAGGCTTGAGCCAGTGTCATCAAATACCTCTGGGTACCTATTGTGTTTCTCAAGAACAGGTGCTGGTGACAGAGGTAGATGGGAAGTAGCATTCCAATTCAGCTCAGCTGAGTTCTGAAATAACAGAAGTTCTTTCAAGTGATGATAATGAAAGCTGATATAAAGAAAGGATCGGGACTTACCCACTGCTTTAAAAAGTTAATTATTATTATGGATAAAAAGATTGAAACTGATACATCAGTTAGCAGCGATAATTAGATTATATTTGAGAAATTCCCTGGCATGTTAAGCAGGTTGCTATCACTAAGTAACTGTCTTGCTGGTCCATGGCCAAAGGCAAGAGTTGAAGCTTTTTAAAAAAATATTTACTTTCTCTTTCTATTCTTCTAGACATCTTCTCTCTGTTCCTACATCAGCCGCTTTCCACTTTCATACTTTGTATTGTGAAAGAAACACTTTGTGTTTCTCTGTTCCCTACAAAGACATTTTGGGTATTAGAAAAATCATAGTAGTTAACTCAAATAATTTGGTAATAAAGCACATGATTATGATCAAAGACTGAAAAATACTGTCCAAAGAGGAAGGAAAATAATCCCTCAATAGAGTATTATTGCTTAGTCCACTGAAGAATCATAAAATTCTGTTGCTGCTGAGCAATTCTGCTGAAAACCTATAGACCATCTTGGCAGACTTGAACGATGGACCTATAAAAAAAAATTACTGTAGAGAAAAGCAAGGTTTTACATTTGGGTAGGAAAAACCAAAGATACAAGTAGAGATTAGCTGCAAAACCTGGCTCAAAAGCAGTAACTCTGAGAGGGACCTTGGAGTCCTTGTGGATTGTCACTTAAACATGAGCATGTGTGCAACAACAGCCAAAAAAGATAATATAATCTTTGGTTGTATAAACAAAGGCATAGAAACAAACTCCGCTGAAGTATTAGTACCACTTTATAAAACTTAGTAAAACCACACCTGGAATACTGCAATCAGTTTGGTCACCACATAACAAAAAAATAATGTTGAGGCTTTGGAAAAAGTGCAGAGAAGAGCAACTAAGATAATTAAAGACCTGGAGACTAAAACATATGAAGAACACTTGCAGCAATTGGGTATAGTTTGTCTACAGAAAAGGGTGACAAGATAGCAATATTCCAGTATTTGAGGGGCTGCCACAAAGAAAAGAGTGTCAACTTGTTTTCCAAAGCACCAGAAGACAACACAAGAAACAAAGGATGGAAACTAATCAAAGAGAAAAGCAACCTGGAATTAGGGAGAATGTTCCTAACAGTGAGAATTATTAGTCAGTGGAACAGCTTGTCTTCCGAAATTACGGGTGCTCATTCACTGAGGTTTTTAAGAAGAGACTGGACAGCCACTTGCCTGAAGTGGTATAGAGTCTCTTGCTTAAGCTGAGATTGGACAAGAAGACCTCCAAGATCCCTTCCAGGTCTATTCTGATTGACCTGTGTTTATTTGGATATTGTGCCTCATCATTTCCAATGAATGGTATTTACAGTCTTGGGAATCAAATTTACTTCCCTTGCTCCCAAGGAGAGATTTCACTTAAGAATCATATAGCTAGAATAGACTGATAATTAAAATAAAGACAATAATAGGATAGTAAGGCTGTTTACTACATTACACATCATTGTATTTACATTACTGTAGGACTTTTCGGGTACTTTTAAAACAAAATATTTTGTTCCTGGCAAAAAATATAATTGGCATTTTATCCTTCAAATGCATAGAGATAGTAGAGATGGTATAGCATTATTATGAATGGTGAGTAATCTCACATGAAAATCCATGTGTAGCAATATTTTACTCCTTGGCAACTTGAAGATGTGTGGACTTCAGTTCCACAACTCTACAGTCAGCTGTTTGAAGAATTCTGGGAGTTAAAGTCCATACTTTTTGAAGTTGCTAAACACTAAGAAACATTGATATATAGCAACGTACATAATATGATTTGTGTAGCAATCATATGCAGAATCCCCTATCACTTTCAAAATTGAAAATATCTCCACTTATAAATGTTATAGATTTAATTCATTCTGAAATAGTTTTCTGCAATAGTGTGTTTACATGTGGATATTTTTAAACTGAAACCAGTAAATTATATCAAACATTATAGTTATAAAATATACTAAATCAGATTTGGAAACAGTAAAATGAAAGTTTTTAAAAATGTTTGTTTCTTTAGTATTGATTCTAACATTTTAAATATATTTATATCCTTGTTTGTACTTGTAGTACAAAACAAATTTAATAAGATTAAACTGTAAACGTATGCTTCAACTTGGAGCACAATATAAGCACATGTTCTCTTTAAGTATATTACCTATAAGATTTATGGATTGCAAACTTAAAATGTGTTGTTTTAATCTTTGTGTTAGTTTTCAAACATCTGAACCCAGGAAACTACAATGAACTTTCACTGAAAACCAAGATGATGCTGTGCAAATATTAATTTGCTTCATGGGAACCCCTTTTTTTTCTTGTAAGGAAAGAGAAAAATATTTGATCAAGATTATATCTTTGTGGAGTTCATCTTTGTTCACTTTGAAATGGCATTGTATTGCACCAAGTAGGAGTGTTTTGCTGTATGTTTATTGCTATTAGAAGGTTCTGGAAAAAGTAAGTGGCTGAGTGAAAGGAATTAAATGGGAATGTTGATAATCTTTTGATAATTATTTGAGAAGACAACATAATGTGTAACCCCAGTATGCATTGAGGTTTAATGTGACAATCATCCATTATTGATTGGAGTGGTTTTATTGGGCTTCCTAAGCAGTCTTCAAACAAGATACAATATCAATAAAATATCCCCCCAAAAGAGGAGGTGGAATTGCACTATATATAAGAAATAATGACATCTCTACAGAAATAGAGCACAACAATGATGAGAACTATCTTGAATGCATTTGGGTCAATATTAAAGGTTGGGGGGGGGATGACATTGCCATAGGTCTATACTACAGGCCACCCAACCAAGCAAAGGAAGTAGATGAACTTTTTGCTAGTCAGCTAATCAAGGTATGTAAGAAGCACACCACAATAGTAATAGGTGATTTTAACTACCCTGACATCAACTGGGAAACAAACTCTGCATCAAGTGGACGATCCAACAGGTTCCTAACAAGCCTAGCAGACAACTTTGTTTCTCAAAAGGTAGAGAAGGAAACAAGGGGATCGACCATATTGGACTTAATTCTCACTAACAGAGAAGAAATGATACAAGGTGTTGAAGCTACAGGACCTTGGGGGCAAGCAATCATGCAATACTGGAATTCAACATTATGCAAACACAAGTAGTAGAACAAAGTCAAACTAGAAAATTGGACTTTAAGGGAGCTAATTTCAACAAACTTGGGAAGGATTCCATGGATGAGAATCCTCAAGGGGAAAATGACTCAAAAAGCTTGGGGAATTTTGAAAAATGAGATTATAAAAGCCCAGTCTAGCACAATATCAATGAAGAAGAAAAATAACAGCTCCCAAAAGAAACCAGCATGACTGCATAAAAAAACCTCTCTAATAAATTGAAAGAAAAAGGATAAATATTAAAAGTGAAAAGAGGGGGACATAACTAAGGCAGAATATCAGCAAATAGCCCAGGCCTGTAAAGATGAACTGAGGAAAGCTAAGGCTCACAATGAAGAAAGGCTTGCCACAAAAGTAAAAAAATAACAAAAAAATCTTCTTCCAACATTTTAAAAACAAGAAAAAAGTTAAGGAAACAATTGGTCCATTGCTGGGAGAAAGTGGCAAGAAAGTGAGAAGCAACAGGGAGAAAGCAGAACTATTTAACTCATTTTTTTGCATCTGTCTTTACACAAGGGAAAAAACTGTCCCACCTACCAAAAACAGCACCACAAAAATCAGATTAGGAACACAAGTTGAAATAGGGAAGAAAATAGGTAAGTGAGCACCTGTCTACCCTAGACCAGTTGAAATCACCAGGACCAGATGTATTACACCCCAGGGTTCTGAAGAAACTGGCAGACAAGAGGAATTCTAATAAAGGAGTCAGAATTTGATTCCAAAATATAGTTAATAAGTTATAATTCACAGACTGAAAAAAACATTAAATTAGTAATCCCAAATGCTGATTTGAGATCATCTCAATATTTATCTAAGATCTATCAGTTGCAGTATTATTACCGAGTATCATCAACTCTCAGCTTGGTCTGAGCATCTCTAAAGTAACAATGAAACATATTAGTTGATTAACTATTGTTTCAGAAAGTTTACAATCAATGGTTTTATAGGTCATTACTAGTTATTGGGATTGGTACTTGTTCAATTTATTGTAACAACCTAAGCTATTGAATAATAACTATGCACCAGTAGATGGGTGGAACAAATTGGTTAAATTCAAAGCCAACAAATTCAAAGACATTTCACTTGAATTCAACAAATGCAGACAATCCCTTTAAAGTACAGTAATTTAATCTATTGGCCAACCTGATAATCTGTGATATATATTCCACAGTAACTAATGTTTTGAGAGTAGGAAAATATATTTATCCACATTATGCCTAACTTTATAAATCTCAAGTTGATTTGCAGGTAGTAGATAAATATCGTACTTTATTTTTAAATCTGGATTTCATATTGAGTTCTTTGTGAAGTCTGGATCTTTTTTATTTAAAACTATAATTTGTAAACTTTAATTGAAAGGAAGTGCAACTTAATAGCAATAGCAATAGCACTTAGCCTTATATACCGTTTCACAGTGGTGTACAGCCCTAAGTGGTTTAATCTGGGTCCTTATTTTACCCACCTCAGAAGGATGTAACCTTGAGCCTGGTGAGATTCAACTGCCAAATTGAAGACAGCCGGCAGTCAGCAGAAGTAGCCTGCAGTACTGCACTCTAACCACTGCGCCACCACGGCTCTAATCTAATATCATAGAAAATTTTAAACCTTTCCTTATCCCATTTTTAACGCTTTTTAAAATCCCATTAGTAATATGTTCCATGTGAAAATATTTGCTTAAAACCCCTTTGTTTTGTCAGTTTTTGTGTCTTTATTTTTCTTAATGACCACATGATGTATTTAATTAATTGGGGTGAATCACTTAAAGACTCGAGTTAAAAAGGTCATAAAATTGAGTGAAACTCAGTTAATGATCATATCATTTAGTAATGGAAGTTCCAGACAAATTGTGGTTATTGGTCAAGGATTACCTGTATTGGGGTATGGATTTATGGACATTTCCTGGGGAAAATGTGTATGTACAGACATCCGAACACAAACTCTAGGTAATGGTATCATTATCCTTGGCTATATTAAATTAAATTAAGGAAATGTTTGTTTGGAAAGCAAAAGTGACTTTTTCAGCTTCTGTTAGGAATGAATAATACTTTTGGTTTTTTTTAAATAAACTTTTGAGTCATATGTAAACTATAAGTATTCAGCTGGGTTTCCTAAGTATCACATTTATGTTTGAAATTCATTGAGCAAAATAGTGTTTTTATAGGACTTATAGGACTTTATAGGATTTTATAGGACATAGAATAAATAGTATATAATAAAATACTCGAGAAGAATAAGCTATTTTTAAAGAAGATACATAGTTACTTTTTAGCAGTTTAGCATGTCGTATATTTGCTATTTATTCAATTTAATAGGCAGGCATACTCAAAGTAAACAGTCCTGAATTATTTTCCCAGAGGCAAGTTCTTTCAGGTACATAATTTTCTTTCATATACAAGCTCCACACTTATTTCTTATTTATTTTGGTTTGTCAAGCATGTATGAGAAAACATGTATGTATGAATATAACATATACACATATAAGTATAAGCAGGTACTGTATACTATATACATAAGAAATGAGTACAAATAAATGGGAACAGTAGGACAGGGGCGGTAAGCACGCTGGTGCGCTTGTGCACGGCCACTTACAGACCTCTTAGGAATGGGGTGAGGTCAACAGCAGACAGTTTAAGGTTGAAGTTTTGGGGGTTTGAGGATGTAACAACAGAGTCAACATTCCAGGCATTGACCACTCTGTTCCTCTAAATTAGACTGGTTCAGGAATACCTTCTTGCTGAATAAATAAATATAGCATATCACATACGTGATGAAGAGACAATAGAAAGGCAGAAGGTGTAAAGAAGAATAAAGCAAATCTATAGGGAAAGAAACACTCTATAGCTGAAGCACTCTAATGCATCATAGACTTATACAATGTTATGAAAAGTTTTGAGTTCTGGAAAAGCAGGGAGACTCTTGGATAATTTTGTCTAGTTAACTCTGAAGTACTTTTTCCTTCCACATACCAAAATCAACATGTGTGTTTTGTTGTTCAAGTATGACAATATTTTTCAGTTCTGCAGAGACACTTACAAAATAAATGCAAATGTAACCTGTTCATTAGCACTATCAGTTCTCAAGTGTCTCTTGTCTACATATATTTGAAAAAAACAACAAAGTGCGATTGCTCATGGGAGGCCCAGTCATCTAATGCTGTCTAATTGAAATGTTTATCTTTATATACTGTAAGTACTTGAAAATAGTAATTACACCTTGTGTTTTAAATCAGATTGAGGCTGTGATTAAAGTGTGTAAGAGTAACATACAAAACATGGCCAATGGGGATTAGATTGGAATCCAATGCATGCTTTCTAGGGAGCAAGCCACTTAGTTATCCCCTCCCTGAACTCGTGTCTATATCCTGCTTTAAACTTGCTAGAAAAACAATGGAGTGCAAATTGAATGAGCAACTGATTTATACTTACTTACTTACTTGCTTACTATAACAAGAGAAATTAAGATAAAGTAATATATTACTCTTCATTCTATTTTAAGGTGGATAGAATTATAAAATATAGAACTTTGACTATGTACAGTATAAAGGTAAAGGTAAAGGTTCCCCTCGCACACATGTGCTAGTCATTCCCGGCTCTAGGGGATGATGCTTAGCTCTGTTTCAAAGATGAAGAGCCAGCGCTGTCCGAAGACGTCTCTGTGGTCATGTGGCTGGTATGACTAAATGCTAAAGGCGCACGGAACACTGTTACCTTCCCAACAAAAGTGGTCCCTATTTTTCTATTTGCATTTTTACATGCTTTCGAACTGCTAGGTTGGTAGAAGCTGGGACAGTACAGGAGCTTACTCCATTACGCAACACTAGGGATTCAAATCGCCAAACTGCTGACCTTTCTGATCAACAAGCTCAGCGTCTTAGCCATTGAGCCATCACATCCCTTTTATGTACATACAGTATAGTGAAGAATATAAAAACCGAAACACATAATGATTGAAAGTATCAATGTACTAGTTGTTCCTCTGCTCCAAGAGCCAAGGTGGCGCAGTGGTTAAATGCAGCACTGCAGGCTACTGCTAGATCAGCAGTTCAGCGGTTCAAATCTCACCGGCTCAGGGTTGACTCAGCCTTCCATCCTTCCGAGGTGGGTAAAATGAGGACCCAGATTGTTGGGGGCAATATGCTGACTCTCTGTAAACCGCTTAGAGAGGGCTGAAAGCCCTATGAAGCGGTATATAAGTCTACTGCTATTGCTATTGCTATTGCTCACACACAACCTGTGGGAAGATGCAACAGGATTAATGTTGGGCCATGTGAGCATAAGTTCATTGGTTAATTATCATATCACTGAGAATCAGGTTTTTGTTTACTATTTTGATGTCTTGGTGACAAATGCATTTTGTTAAAACTTCATTTCTTGACAAGTGAAAGATAATAATGTGGCTGCATCCCACTTACTAAGGAAGAGTGAAATCCTTTTATTTATAGAATGAAATAAAAGCACAGAATAAAATGCAGAAATTTCTAAATATAGGAAATATTTGTTTCTTTTATAATAAATTCTTAAGTCACCCTCTAAACAAAATTACATTGTCTAAAGAACAATTATAATCACATGGTAAAAATCCTTGGTTTTCAAGGATAGATAGAAAGTTGTAATTGGGAACTGACCAGAGAGTAATTGCATATATGCTGTGATAGAATGCATGCCCAGGTTGTAAATAAGAGTTGTACGTTTGTATTCTGTGTGTTTTTGGATGCTGTAGTAGAGGTTTTAGCTGAATCTGTCAGGATAAATAGAGAAAGCAAAGGCATTTCTCAAAATGAAATAATCCTCCCGGGGCGGATAGATCAGAAGAGCTTCTATTGTTTCTCCTGGGATTGTGAAAAAACCCACCAGAGATCTCACACCTGTGCAAGCTATTATCTATGTAGGTGGACAGTAACTAGTACAGTGGGTCAGAGTGTGGCAGCTGATCATGCTGGTATTAGTGGGGTGGGGTGCTGTCTAGATGCCTTGTAGAACTTTTATCTGCCCTCATGGCTTGGATTTCAGCATTAGGGTCTTAGTTTCATGCCTGCGATAAATTCAGTTTAACAGAGCGGAGGGAGTGATGTATAATATGAAGAGCCATCTTGGCTCAGTGTCTGTGGCATTATTATAATGTAAAGTATCCATAAAAATATGAATAATACAATAGCATTGACTACTAAAATAACAGCTTAGGGAGGAGGCCTTTCTTCCCTCCCTTCCCCCCTTTTGCCTTCCCTTCCCTTCCCTCTCCCTCTCCCTGTCTCCCTCTTCCTTTCCTTCCTCTCCTTCTCCCTCTCCTTTTCCCTCTCCTTTCCCTTCATAGGGTGGTGGTTAACTACATGAACATATTATTAAAGCACTGGATGATTGATAGACAAGTCCATATTTGGCCTCCAAGCATTACTTACACCCCAGTGCTATGAATGGTGAAATTGTATAGCAGGGATTGAGGAAAAACTATAGGTGGCAGCAGGTGTTCCATTACTCACTGTCTGATAAGCCTATTCTTGAGCCTCTTTTCCCTGCGGCCCAGGACAAAGCAGCAAACTCTGCCAGTAGACCCTGTTATGGGATATATTTGGGGCATTAGAATAATGCTGTGGCAATTCTCATGGAATTTTTAAGTAACTTGTTGAGAATGTGTGTTAAGGCATGTTACTTTAAAATTTATAATTGCATGCATAGCATTATTTTAAGGCACAAAGACAAACAAACAAAAATATATTCCCCAATGCATTGTTGCAATTTTCTCCATTCTTTTACTTACGTTTAGGAGTTGTGGTTTTGTTCCATTGACATCCAGGAATACTGTCCTCAATACAATGAAGGGAAGATTGGAATTCTATTAACAAACGTTTCATAATCAGTATTTGCTCCTGTGATCAAAATGTAGGTCCACGTATGATGTAGCTGAGTGTTTCTCAGCTTTGGCAAGTTTAAGATGCTTGGACTTTCACTCTCAGAATTTCCCAGGCAGCATGTTAAACACACATCATAAAGTTGCTAAGGTTGAGGAACACAGATTTAGTTAAATCAGAATGAGGGACAATGTACATTTTAGTAGAATCTGATTCATGGTATTATGCAGCCATTTCATTTAAGCTCTTTGAAACTTACTGTATCTAGATGCATCAGCTTCAACTCATTTATCCTCCAGCTATTCTGGCAATAAATTATCTCTTTAAATCTCTAAAGTTGTGGCTTATAATTTTTTTTTAATAATAATATTTTGGGGAGGTGTTCCTAAATGATATCACAATAATACTGACACACCTTATTTCTTTCATTCTACTTTATTCATTATAGTATCTTAAGGATAGCACTTCAAACTTTCTGCATTTCACATGTCTGTTTTACATTCTTATTTTCTTAATTTACTTGTTATCTTTTAATTGTAGGTTTGTATGCAACATTTGTCAAAATAAACCAGAACTGTAACTAGACCAAAGGCTGAAAGTTGTCCTATTGATTACCAAAGATAAGAGGATGCTTTTGAACAATTTTTGTAGTCTGGGGGGAAAAAAGATAATTTAGTTTCAATTTTTAAAAGATGAAAGTATAGTATATCTAAAGAAGTGTTAGATGAAAGATTTCTTTTATGTACCAGATGCAGACTGTTTGTCTCTTCAAGTAAAAGCTTGATACACATTGTAAAGTACATGCTGTGCAGCTAGAATCGGTTACTAGTTCTAATTAGGACCCAGGACTCACCTTCATTCTTTAGGAGCTTGTAAAATAGCTTCATTAATCACCTGCTGCTGCTGCTGCAATACAAAATCAGCAGTAAGCAGTTGTTGCAATGGATTGAACTGATGAGATCTTTTGATAGCATGCGTTGGTTCCTTTCTCCAAAATACCAAAACAATTTTATAGAGTTAATAGCAGAGCTGAAGAAGAAATAAAGACATAATTTGCATAGCCTAATCTATAGTAAACAATTTTGTGTTAGTTAGAAATAAATGCTTTAAGAAATATTAGCAGGATCAAGAAATCGGCTGAAATTAATAGAAATATAGGGAGCAGTTCACATATCATGCTAAGCTTTTTAAATGGTTGTTTTGATTTTTGTCTGTTATGCAGCCCAACCAATCATGGCATATTGAACATAAATTGTGGTAAAACAAACTTTAGCTCAAACAATGTGTAAATTCACTATTGATATAGAAGAGGACATGTAAAGTAAAATCATCATATATCAGAGGAGGTTATTCTATCAAATATCTCTAATCTGGGGCTTCTGCTATGGAGGCTGAAAAACTCTGAGAGATCACTAGATGGCAACAAACAATAGCAAAAGTTCAAATTCTTTGCTGTCACCTAGTGGTTGATTGGATTTTTGTAGCTGAGGTATAGCAGACCTACTTAATCAAACCTGCTTTTTTAAGGATTTGCCTAGGATGGCTCAGATCAGCAAGAAAAACATAAAATCTTTTACCTTTCTTCCAAATTATATCTATAAAGGGGGCAGTCTAAAACTCAAACCATCGGATGGAGTAGCTCAGCATTTTTTTTTCCAGAAAAGAAGAGAAATCTTGGAGCTCATAACCCAAGGCAAACAGTAATGAGAATTTTGTGTGAATCTTCAGCCTGAAAATATATCTCAACTACTCAAAGGTGCTTTTTTTCAAAAGGCAACTAGACTGTCCCCCCCCCCCCAGAAGCTCCATCAATTCTGGCAGGATGATGAGGACAATGGACCCCCAAGTGGCCTCAAGAGCTCTCAGAGAGAGTGCTAATGAACTGTAAAGAAATATGATCCTTCTATAACACCCCCACCCAATCCTGTCAGAACTAATCCTTCTATCATCCCCACCATCCTGCCAAAACTGATAAAGTTTTGGGGATAAGAAGAGAAAGGTCTTTCTCTTCCATGAAAAAACAGTCCAGTTGCCTTTTGAAAAAAAGCACCTTTGAGACAACAATGACCTGGAAGACTGAGAATCTCCACAGATATATACTTCAACTACTTACAGTTATTTAAAAAATCATCAACTATCTGTTAACTCAAAGTGGTTAAAGAAAGTTGAAATGCTGGAACAAGAGCATATAAAAGTTCCATTTTATTTGTTCTTCAGTAAGCAGCTGTTATTTTAATTTGTCATTATTGATTTAAAAAGCATTACAAATTAGCTAAATAATAACTTGGAGCCTTCAGCCAAGGTTAGTTAGAGCTGATTTAAAGGATATATGTTTGGGATACCTGTGGTTTACTGAAGTGTTGAGTGATATTTGTCAAGAATTATCTCTTCACTCAAGTGGTTCTTAAATGCTGAATTAGAGGTGTTTAGATAGCTAGAGAGTGTGTGTAGATAAGATCTTCTGGAATGTGATACCTTTGTGATATCTTCTGGAAAGTGATACCTTTTCCCTATCAAGATAACTATAGACTTAGCTTTAAATGTTACAGTAGTAGGATCCGGTGCAAAATGGAACTACTGTTTCATGAAACCATTCAGAAAACTATTTATATTTAGCTGCCCTTATTTGCTTTTGAGTCAGTGATTGTCTGGACAGGTTTTCTTGGCATGCTTTTCAGAAATGGTTTGCCATTGCTTTATCCCTAGGATGGAGGGAAAATGACTGGCTCGCTAAATCAACTATCTACGTTTAGTGCATACAACTGCGAAGTTACTAGCAGGAACCAACAGAAAAATCATATTTGGCAATAAAAGGGGAAACTTCTAAAAATTGGTAAATCAGAGATTGCAAAGGACAATCTAATTTCTATGTAATGTCTGTGGGTTATTTAAAATCTTTTTTTTCTTTGAATAACTCAACTTGGCTCACATTGTCATACAACATAAAAAAATCATTTTTTTAAAGACTGAAATGCTTAAAAAAAGGTAAGATAAGTAGGAAAGCACAAGTATCCTTTCTAGTAGTGTCCAGCAGCCTGTAGAAGTTAGGGAGACTTTCTCCAAAAAATGCAAGGTTCTTCTAATGAGAACAAAAAAGAGCACAAACGATGGGTTAAAAAAAACACCAACAAATAAGGAGTACAAAAGAAAATAGAAAAAGGATTTTTCTTTAAATATATTTGAAGAAAAAAGAAAAGCATGGAATTAGTTGGGCTATTGGACAAAAATGAGCACAAGAATTCCTGAAGGAGAATATGGATAATGAATGGATAAATGATTAGCATCTGTTTCTACTATAGAACATGAGGACAGATACTTCTCTCTATTCCAGAGAGGGAACAGGAACAAGTAAGGTAAGAAGAGAAAGTGTTCTAGGACATCTTGGAAGCCTACACTGTAACAAATCATTGGTCATGATGGCATCCATCCAAGATTTCTGAACAAATATGAAATTTGACCTCTTAGTGAAAATAAGCACCTTGTCAGTGAAATCTGGCTTACTGCCAGATAACTGAAAGGTAGTTACTATGACACTGATTTTTGAAAAGGAACAAGGGTTGATTATGAAATTATAGGCCAATCAGTATAACGTCTGCTCTACATAAATTGATAGAAAATGTAGTCAAAGAAAAACAGTTAAACAGAACAATCTCTGGTAAACATTAATCAGTATGGATTCCACAAAAATAAATCCTGCTTCATTAATGTTTTAAAATTGTTTAAGAGAGTCATCATACATATTGCTAGATAGAACCTGTCGACATCTATATACTGTAACTGAATTGACACTACTCCTCATCACAAGCTCTCAAGGAATTAGCCTTGGAGTAAAAGGACTTGGCCTTTGGATTCCTAGTGGGTTAAAAAACTGAAAATAAAAACTAGGAATAAATGGGAAGGGAAATGAGAATGGGTATCAAACCTTTATAGCTCCTTACTACCAAAAAGGCTAGATTCCAACATTCTTAAAGCAGGTTTACTAAAAGGAAAAAAAAGGGGTTGTTACAGAACATTGTTAACTAGAGATGTGTATAAATTACCCAGGTTCAAGGATTATTTTCCCTGATAGAATCTAGTAATATGAGGCCTAAGAATTCTCCACCATATTTTCAGCACAGTAGAAGGAAGATTGATTGACTGATTTAATACCCCTTTAAAGAAGCTCAAGGTAGCATATGTAGTGCTCTTTCCTCTTATCGTCCAATATCTATTAAGGTCCCCCCATTCCTTGTCCAATATCTTAACCACAGTGATGTTAATGGTTTGTAATCTTTTTTTCCAATTAAAATTATTCCTATTACATAATATTGAAATTACTTTTTAACAGTATTTTATCAGGCACAAGCTCTATGGATATATGTCATATCTCTAAGTGGTGCAGATAAGAATACAAAAAAACTTCTCTGATATTGTATGGTGTTGTTTTTTTTTTTTGGTTATAAAAACTTAGCAGTATCCAGAGCATTAGGAATATCTCTGGAATGCTGACATTATATAGTGGGCACATTCAACTAAATGGGTGTCAGAAAATTTGTACACCCACAATTTTTATGTTCATAAGTTATGCTTGTGTTTGTGGATGTGAGTCGTTTTAAAAAAGGAATTAGAAAGCTGTTTTGCTGAAAATCAAACCTTCAAGCCTCTATATCTGTATTTGTTGGCACAAATACATTTGAAGTCTACATACATGTAAAATGCTCAGAAGATGTCCCTTGCTCATAACAACCACAACTTAGTTTAATGGCGTTGAATGAAATCTTGAGTTACATGTGTCTTTTCTGATACAACATTTTGTGCTTCTAAATTTTTAAGTTTCTTCTGAATTCATGTACTAGGCAATTCTTGTACAAGATTACATTAAAATAGTTTGGATTTTCAGAGGGAATACTACTAGTGTTTCACAAAATTAAATAGATATTATTACAGAAGCATTTCAGTAAAGGCAGATATCTTCTGCTGCTATGAAAAATAAAGGGGGAAAATGAATGGCTTTTATTAACTTTTATTGAGGCCTTTAGATAATTTTTGGTTAGGTATTTTTATACTGAAATGATCATTGGCATTTGAAAATAGTGTTGGATTTATCTGATTTGATGCATAAAATTGTCAAAAAAATATCCTGCAGTAAATCATACAAGTTTATATGAATACTTGATATTCTATATTATAGTATGCTTTCTCCATTCCCTTCTACTTTTCCTTTCCTTTGTAACCACTAAAAATACCAAGTCAGTCTCATAACTTCATGGGTGGTTATATTTCCTTTCCTGCAGTTAAATTATTTTATACAAGTTGTCAGCCACTTACCAGCTTACTAATAATATTTTTATTAGAATAATGATATGGAATTCCTTCACAAGATAATCTATTCCTAGCATCAAAAACATTTCATTCACGGCCTGGGGCGGGGGGGGGCCTACATTATACATTGGGGTATATGTTTTGGTGTTACTGACTGTCATGTGTCACGCAGTACTATTTTAGACTAAAACATTAGTTTAGAAGAATGCTACTTTCCTCTTCTTCCCAAATGCTCCTTAATTGCCAATGCAGGGTTTTTAAAATGCTTTTTCGCAGTAGGTAGACATACTTGCAAGAAAAGCATTGGGCTGCAAATATTCAACACGTTTTTATTTTCTGATAAAATTTATGGGACCTAGTTGATTCTCAGAGGCATCTCAGTAAAAGATACTGCCCGAGAGCTGGTGAGATTGTAAGTGCAATGTACATTAAATAGAGTGAATTGCACATTCCTTTGCCTCATTCCCACTTTCGTTCTATTTTTATTATAAAATGAATGGATCTATAGCTCTACATATGTATCTGTATACATTCCTTCTCACCCCGATGGGTGTATGTGTATTCTTCAATCTTGGGTCCTCTACCAGAAGCCTGGAAGTTTAAAGGTTTTAAAGTTTAAGTTTAAACGGTTTAAGTTTAAATGGTTTAAGTTTAAATAGTTTAAGTTTAAACATTTTAAGTTTAAACCATTGCAGGAACTGGGTATGTCTAGTTTAATGAAAAAAAGGACTAGGAGAGACATGATAGCAGTGTTCCAAAATCTCAGGGGTTGCCACAAAGAAGAGAGAGTCAAACTATTTTCTAAAGCACCCGAGGGCAGAACAAGAAGCAATGGGTGGAAACTAATCAAGGAGAGAAGCAACTTAGAACTGAGGAGAAATTTCCTGACAGTGAGAACAATTAATCAGTGGAACAGCTTGCCTCCAGAAGTTGTGAATGCCCCAACACTGGAAATCTTTAAGAAGATGTTGGATAGCCATTTGTCTGAAATGGTATAGGGTTTCCTGCCTAGGCAGGGAGTTGGACTAGAAGATCTCCAAGGTCCCTTCCAACTCTGCTATTGTATTATTGTAATTTATATAGTATCTTAGCTGTTGCCTAGTGCTGCACTCTTTTGGACAGAGATGTTGCTCCTGAAATCTGTTGAAGCCACTCTCCCAGAATATGATTTACAACCCCGAGTGCTTCTACCACCACTGGGGCCACTTTGCTTTTACATTCCAGAATTTCTCTTTCAGGTCCTGGTGCTTCCAGCTTCTTATACACCTTCCTGATCTTGCTATTACTTGACAGCATTGTATATATTACCACTGCTGTCTACTCCTCGACTACTACCATAATGCCTGGTTGATTGGCTGTCTGTTTGGATATGGAAGACCCACAGAATATTAGTCTGTTTATCTCCACAACTTTCTGTGAAATCTCCCATCTTGTCTTGGGAGCATCTAGCCCACATAACTCTGCAGATGTTCCTGTATAACATGCCATCAACTTGACTTGCCATTCAGTGTATCCTGTTCCTGCCTTGATCTTACACTCTGTCTCTAAATGTTAGACTGTCCCTGAATACTCTCTGCACAGTATGCACTTCGTGTCCCGTCTACTGTGGTATACCCTTTCTTCTCTGGATCTGGTGCTTAGTGCCTGTTCTTGTGCTGCTATGACCTGCGCCCCAGTGTTTTTTAGTCCAAGCTTTTCCAGCTACTGGTAGGATTTCCCAACATCTGTGGTCTCATTTATCTATCAGTGATACACTCCATCATCCCAAGATGATGCAGGATCTTGTCTTGCCATGCATTCTTTTGTTTGTTCTTTCATCCATGTCTACAGTTGCTTCAAACATTATCTCATCATCTCATCTCTTGGTGCCATATTACTGATGTACAGCGGATGTTTTGCCTTATCCTTGGATGGTACTTGGATGTTGGTATCCCCCTTGCTTCCTCATCAAGGTTTCCATGTGACTATGGAATATCAAAATAATTGTATAGCTATTGTGTAGCTGGTCTGTACGTCTACCTTGTCCTCTGATGCTATCTCCACTCCATCAGTTTTAACTTCCTTCTCTTTTTTAACTACCATTTGACCACAGTTCTCCAGTCCAATGTCCTCACCATAGGTGGATAAGAAAGAGGTTGTCTGATCCACTCTTAGTATGGATATCGTCCATGTAAAGGGAATGGCTAATGGTAGTTCCACACAAATATTGGGATGGCATGTGGAACACATGGTAGTAAACCTGCATTTATGCCGGTAGATTTGGAAGGGTCTAGGGTCACATTGAAATAAATACCTAAGGTGCACTTAAGGGGAGAAGAGATGTGAAGTGAGAGAATCTACAGTGCAGTCTTAATAAAAAGTCACAAGAGTCCATCACGACAGAAACCCAATATTTTTTACTGTTGCCTTTGTTATATTTGTGTTTTTTTTATTTGTGCTGATATTTATTTATTTATCAGCACAAATAAAAAAAACACAAATATATATATATATATGTGTGTGTGTGTGTGTGTATGTTTATGTGTGTATGTGTGTATGTGTATGTATATGTATATGTATATGCATATGTATATACATATACATATACATATACATATACACACATAAACACACACACACACACACACACACACACACACACACACACACACACACACACACATATATATATATATATATATATATATATATATATATATATATGAAGAAGATTGGTTCCAGGTATATTGTTGCTAGATTTACTATGTCTTCTAAAACTAATAGTAACATCTCTTGAGTCAAAGTTGACTATGAAATCTTAATGGAATATTTACATAGATTTCTTGGTAATAGAATGAAAGTGATTTGATGTTGCCTTCTTCCAGGATATTTTCTATTTTCTAATCTAGCTTGCACTTCTGATATTTGTCATGATTTTTCTTTTAAGTACCAACCAAGATTGCGTGGCCAAGGTTTGTTAGATACTGCTATAATGTACATGTGGTATTTCACATACTGAAGGCAACGGACTACAATTACTTGAACACAATACAATTTCTTTCGGACCCGAATACATTTAATATAATTTAGGCAGGTCTTTGACTTCTAATATTTCCTTATACCATTCTATAAACACAGTTACCTTGAATTAAGTTCACTTCTCTTTATTGAAGCTTATTATTGGCTATGTGCACTTGGAACTATATAAGAACTTCTAAGCTATTTATTTTGCAAGGCAATTGTCTGAGTACAATTCCAACAAAAGTCATCTGGCAACTGCCTTATAACACAATTCGCAATACAAATCAATTGTCAGTACTTGAAAAGAAGCATGAATAGAGACTGGTGCTTCCAGCTTCTTATACACCTTCCTGATCTTGCTATTACTTGACAGCATTGTATATATTACCACTGCTGTCTACTCCTCGACTACTACCATAATGCCTGGTTGATTGGCTGTCTGTTTGGATATGGAAGACCCACAGAATATTAGTCTGTTTATCTCCACAACTTTCTGTGAAATCTCCCATCTTGTCTTGGGAGCATCTAGCCCACATAACTCTGCAGATGTTCCTGTATAACATGCCATCAACTTGACTTGCCATTCAGTGTATCCTGTTCCTGCCTTGATCTTACACTCTGTCTCTAAATGTTAGACTGTCCCTGAATACTCTCTGCACAGTATGCACTTCGTGTCCCGTCTACTGTGGTATACCCTTTCTTCTCTGGATCTGGTGCTTAGTGCCTGTTCTTGTGCTGCTATGACCTGCGCCCCAGTGTTTTTTAGTCCAAGCTTTTCCAGCTACTGGTAGGATTTCCCAACATCTGTGGTCTCATTTATCTATCAGTGATACACTCCATCATCCCAAGATGATGCAGGATCTTGTCTTGCCATGCATTCTTTTGTTTGTTCTTTCATCCATGTCTACAGTTGCTTCAAACATTATCTCATCATCTCATCTCTTGGTGCCATATTACTGATGTACAGCGGATGTTTTGCCTTATCCTTGGATGGTACTTGGATGTTGGTATCCCCCTTGCTTCCTCATCAAGGTTTCCATGTGACTATGGAATATCAAAATAATTGTATAGCTATTGTGTAGCTGGTCTGTACGTCTACCTTGTCCTCTGATGCTATCTCCACTCCATCAGTTTTAACTTCCTTCTCTTTTTTAACTACCATTTGACCACAGTTCTCCAGTCCAATGTCCTCACCATAGGTGGATAAGAAAGAGGTTGTCTGATCCACTCTTAGTATGGATATCGTCCATGTAAAGGGAATGGCTAATGGTAGTTCCACACAAATATTGGGATGGCATGTGGAACACATGGTAGTAAACCTGCATTTATGCCGGTAGATTTGGAAGGGTCTAGGGTCACATTGAAATAAATACCTAAGGTGCACTTAAGGGGAGAAGAGATGTGAAGTGAGAGAATCTACAGTGCAGTCTTAATAAAAAGCAGGGGAACAATCTGTGAGAGAAAAGAAAAGCAGGTTTAATTGTGGCTCGATTATAGCTATCATTTTCTCCTCACTTTTATTATGTGTTCTTTTTAATCATTGCTTTATTCTTATACTTTGCTACAGTTTATCACCAAGATTGTCTAGATGTATTCCAAATTAATTAAATGCATGACAGCATTTCTGTATCTTTTTGTTGCTAACAAGTGGAATGTCTTTGCTAAAGCCTATTTGTTTTAGGATCAAAAGCTATCTTGAGCAGGAAAAACAGTTTTTCTTCTAAGCCAAACAACTTCAATTTGCATTAGTAGTTTTTTTCCCCCCCAACAGTATGCCTGAGGCAAATTGGACCTACAATGTCCCCCCACCCTTTTTTTTTGCATTGATTTATTTTGACTCACTAATGTAGCTCCAAATTCCCTTTTATTACACTAAAAATATATTCTACTTATCATGCAACTTGCAGAGGATAGCTTTGGGACACTCTTTTGTACCTTACATATTTGTTTCTTACAAATCCATACCAATTAATACATATCTTGTCTGTATATGTGGGTGTCCATGTTTAAAAGTCTGGTACAATTCTGCAGCTGTTACTAAGCTCTTCTACAAATGATATACACATTATGAACAGGGGAATACTTGTATAAAACTTTGAAAGCCATCTGCCTGGCTGGGCTTTGGTAGTCTTTTATGTATAGATGGGTGGCCTGCATATGTACTTTGGTCGAGATTATGCTAGTGCCTGCATGCCTGACACCAAGGGCCATATTTAATATTAAAGTATTGGATTTCACAGTCAATGAAATAAGAAACTCCTGAGTTTGGTGGCCACTTTACATTGTTACTGTCATCACAAAGGTCTTGTCAATCTTGTCTTAAAAATAAAGTGGAATATCAAATTTACTGCAAGAGAGTTCCTTTCAGCTTTACCAGTCAAGGATTAAAAGGATGTTAATTAATACATGCTAACCTCACAGAATAAAGTGATATAAATTTTGGCTTTGGATCACTTTCTAGCAAGCCATTCTCCTCCTCCTTCTCTTCCTCCTCCTCCTCCTCCTGCTCCTCCTCCTGCTCCTCCTCCTCCTCCTCCTTAATATGCATATACGTTTTTATCATCCATTCAAAACAAAAGTACAGTATATGAAGAAACAATTTCATATACTACTAGCTAATAACCTGACGTTGCCCGGGTATTTATTTATCCTAATCCTGTATTAGACAGGAAAAGCCCTGATTTTGGCAAAAATTAAATTAGTTACAAACGTTTTCCCTGTGACCCCAGAAGCATCAAGGAAAGTGAAAGCACCTTGTTGTTTTCCTAGCTGATCCATGATCATTTGGTATGCTTTTTTTCTGATTTTGCTTTAGAAGTGGCTTCTTGTCCATGATATTTGTGCTAAGCTGTTCGACGTTTTAGTTTTTTCCCCGCATGTAATCTGTCTGAAGTACATCATGCCGGTCTCGTAGTGGTGCAGGCAGGCCGAGTTTTAGTAATGTTTTAATGATCATGGCCAAACATTTGTCCTCAAAAATAATCAAAGCCTTGAAAACGTCTGAACCAAACATAACTTCTAATGTTGAATTTTCCCCCTTACCAGAGGGAGCCCCTTGTGGAGTACTGTGAAGCTGTTACCATGGTAACTCCTCTGCGCTGTACGGTAGAAGCCATCTTACGGCAGTATGGTAGAAGCTGTTTTAAGGCACAACAGGTTGTATCTTAACAGAACACACCCCATGATGGGTGTTGGGAGTGTCTTACCCCCACAGTATTTGTTTCCAGTGAGTAAGTCATCTGTGTACCAAGTTTGGTTGAAATTGCTCAAGTTATGCTGGAATGCACACACACACAGAGCCATATATATATATGGCTCTCTGTGTGTGTGCATTCCAGCATAATATATATATATATATATATATATATATATATATATATATATGTATATGTATATGTATATGTATATGTATATGTATATGTATATGTATATGTATATGTATATGTATATGTATATGTATATGTATATGTATATGTGTATATGTGTATATATGTATATATGTATATATGTATATATGTATATATGTATATATGTATGTGTATGTATGTGTATGTATGTGTATGTATGTATATGTATGTATATATATCTATATATATGTATATATATGTATATATATCTATATATATGTATATATATGTATATATATGTATATATATATATTTAGAGTCACAACCCCTGGTAAGCCCCAATTATGGGAGGAAGGTAATTGCTTCCATCATCTGTCAATCGGCTCGTCACAAGAGTCCATCACGACAGAAACCCAATATTTTTTACTGTTGCCTTTGTTATATTTGTGTTTTTTTTATTTGTGCTGATATTTATTTATTTATCAGCACAAATAAAAAAAACACAAATATATATATATATATGTGTGTGTGTGTGTGTGTATGTTTATGTGTGTATGTGTGTATGTGTATGTATATGTATATGTATATGCATATGTATATACATATACATATACATATACATATACACACATAAACACACACACACACACACACACACACACACACACACACACACACACACACACACACACACACACACACACACACACACACATATATATATATATATATATATATATATATATATATATATATATATATGAAGAAGATTGGTTCCAGGTATATTGTTGCTAGATTTACTATGTCTTCTAAAACTAATAGTAACATCTCTTGAGTCAAAGTTGACTATGAAATCTTAATGGAATATTTACATAGATTTCTTGGTAATAGAATGAAAGTGATTTGATGTTGCCTTCTTCCAGGATATTTTCTATTTTCTAATCTAGCTTGCACTTCTGATATTTGTCATGATTTTTCTTTTAAGTACCAACCAAGATTGCGTGGCCAAGGTTTGTTAGATACTGCTATAATGTACATGTGGTATTTCACATACTGAAGGCAACGGACTACAATTACTTGAACACAATACAATTTCTTTCGGACCCGAATACATTTAATATAATTTAGGCAGGTCTTTGACTTCTAATATTTCCTTATACCATTCTATAAACACAGTTACCTTGAATTAAGTTCACTTCTCTTTATTGAAGCTTATTATTGGCTATGTGCACTTGGAACTATATAAGAACTTCTAAGCTATTTATTTTGCAAGGCAATTGTCTGAGTACAATTCCAACAAAAGTCATCTGGCAACTGCCTTATAACACAATTCGCAATACAAATCAATTGTCAGTACTTGAAAAGAAGCATGAATAGAGACAGTTCTTTTCCTAAGAATGTTTTTATATCTCCATAAGGAAATGACTTGCTATGACACAGTAGTATCACAAGGGAATGGCAAACTGAAACTATGAGAAGGCTTTCATTTCACACTGGTGTAGAATAACTATGCCTACTTATTCCAGCTGTCTTTCAGACCTGTCTATCAAATACAATGCATTGGCTAATTCTGTGTTTGCCAAGATGACTATGTAAGCATGTAAACTATGTAAGCTATGTAAGTTATTTTTTAAAGATAGATGTACAAAATTTGTTAAAAACAAATGAGAATGACCTCATAATACCTATTCCAGTGAATACGTTCTGCTGATTCTTCCTTTTGTTCACTTTAGACTAGAATTGCTGATTTCTCTAGCCCAGGGGTGTCAAACTCATGTCGTCACGGCGGTGTCACATGATGTAGCGGGACTCCCCACCCCCTTTGCTAAACCGGATGTAGGCATGACGCATCCGGCTCATGGGCCGGAAATTTGACAGCCCTGCTCTGGCCCTTATCCTGAGTCATTAAAGTTAACAAATTCTCTTAATTCTCCCCACAAAAATCCTGTCAATTAAACGAATTTGAAAGATTTGTTGTTGTTAGTTGTGAAGATGTGTCTGACTCATCGCAATCCCATGGACAACGTTCCTCCAGGCCTCTACCATCCTCTGGAGTCCATTTAAACTCATGCCTACTGCTTTGGTGACTCCATCCAGCCACCTCATTCTCTGTCGTCCCCTTCTTCTTTTGCCCTCAATCTTTCCCAGCATCAGGCTCTTCTCCAGTGAGTCCTTCCTTCTCATTAGGTGGCCAAAGATAGTGACTGACATAATGTCATTTAGTAAACTCTTATGATGAAGGTAGCCTTGGTCCCTGCTATGCTGAGTTTTCTTTAGAGAAATCAGTAATCAGCTCTTTAATCTCAGTGATTCAGGAATCCAGTCTCGACTATAAAGCTGATACATTTTTTAAAAAATATGCAACTATTTTACCTTTCTCTTTTTCCTCAACTTGGCTTACCGCAAACTTTCAACAAGTGTTTCTGAAGCCTCTGAGAAAGCTCTTGTCTTAAGCTGGAATGAAAAAGAGTTGTCAGCTAGGATTGCCTTTTTCTTATAACAGACTAACAATTGACTGGCAGAATGGAGCCAGAATATATTTATTTAGATTTTATATTATGATTAATTACATTTATTTTACTTTATACATACCGCCCACAACCCCCAAAGGACTCTCAGTGGCTTACAATTAAAATCAAACTTAAATAAAAATGCAACAGAGCAGACAAGCACAATACAAAATTAAAAACAAAACTGAAAAGAAAGCTCTACAGCTCCTCTGGCTGCATGGCCTAAGAGAACAACCACATCTTCGAAAGTTTCCTGAGTGGAGGAGCCACACAAATCTCTGGAAGGGAGAACATCCCACAGGTCAGGAATTGGAACAAAGGAGATATATTTCTAACAGGGTGGCTCACTGGCTAAGATACTGAGCTTGTCAATCAGAAAGGTCAGCAGTTCAAATCCCTAGTGACGCATAACGGAATGAGTTCCCGTTACTTGTCCCAGCTTCTTCCAACCTAGCAGTTCGAAAGCACATAAAAATGTAAGTAGAAAAATAGAGACCCTTTGGTGCAAAGATAACTGTTCTGTGCGCCTTCGGCATTTAGTCATGCCGGTCACATGACCATGGAAATGTCTTTGGACAGCACTGGCTCTTCGGCTTTGAAACAGAGATGAGCACCCCCCCCCCCCAGAGTTGGGAACGACTAGCACATATGTGTGAGGGCAACCTTTACCTTTACCTAGATGTATTTCTGGGTCCTGCAATGTGAAATTCTTTAGTTTATGGGATCCAGAATACAGCTTCCCAACTGATTGGACCTGGGACTGGGGATTAGAGACAACAGGAGCATCTGATTGTGATAACTTGATGTATAAGATTTGAAAATGGCATAATCTGAAGGAAGGACATTTCCCTTATTTCATTTTTATTTTTATATCTAAGAAATCACTCATAAAATGTCCAGTCAGCTGTGTATTTTTTTCACCAAAACCGTTTATTAGCACGGTCTCTTTCAAAAATAAAATGCTGCATTTCTGGTTTTTATTGCTGACTTTTTAGATATGTGGACTGACATTGTTAAAATGATAAACTAATATAAAAAAAACTATAGAAGCTTGAGGATGTTCTCAAGATTTATAAATAAAAGAGCATTACATAAATCTCCTGTTTAATCACATCATTCACATCACATACTGTACATCTGGCTGAAAAATTGTAGTTTAGAATTAGGACTTTCCTGCTTTAGAAGTATTTATTAGTTAATATATATTTTGTTCTTCCAGGTGCTGGTGAAGATTTGTCCTCTAATAAAGATTAACTACATTACTTTCAATATGATATGCATAATAAATATTTTTATCTATCTATCTATCTATCTATCTATCTATCTATCTATCTATCTATCTATCTATCTATCATCTATTTATCATAACTATAGAATACATCAAATAATTTGGAATTTACCCAGGATATGGGGCTACATGGGACTACATGGCTTGTTCACCTGACAAAACATTACGGTTAAAAACTGACATAAAATTACTTTTTCAATGGCAATTTTATAACCGTGAAAAGAGGTCCAGTAATCTTATGGAAAAGTTTTAAATTATTTTTGGCATCACTTTACTGTGTGCTATTAAACTGACAGTAAGTGGCTTATTATGTTGTAATGTGTTATAATCAAGAGCCTACTTTAGAAAGCAATATATGCATCAGACAATTAAATATTGTGAATTTAAGATATCTCTTTTTAAAAACATTCCTATTTTAAAGAGTAAAGATATGTGGGAATAATGTTAGGGATGATAGGGAGAGAAATATTGCTTGCAAAAGGGATAGATAATACAGAACCTAGCCCACAACGGTATAATGGGCAAAACAAGACACACAGAAAAAAAACTTTCTTAACTTTACAAGCTGTAATAAGACAATGGGAGATTTGTACTGTAAGACATGCAAAATTCTGTTACTGTAGCCTTAACTACTTAACTACATAGTAGAGATAGAATTATCTCATTTGGTCATGTTTTCTGTCTGGTCTATCTGACAAAGATTGACAAAAAGTGACTTTAAATGTAGTAGGTAAGATCCAGATATTTGGTTCCTTCATCATAATGGCTTTTGATAGAAAGGTCTAGAAGGCTAGTTCTTTATATAACTTGCCCAAATCCTCCCACACTCTTTCAGGGGACCCTCCAGCTCTTCTTAATAGATGATAAAGAAATACAGGATGCGTGTTATTTAAAAACTAGCCGATAACTCGGCATTGCCTGGGTATTTATTTATAGGGGGAAATGTCCAGATCAAACATAATTTCTAATGTTGGACTTTCCCCCTTACCAGAGGGAGCCCCCTTGTGGAGCACTGTAAAGCCGTTACTATGGCAACTCCTGTACAGTAGAATCCATTTTATGGCAGTACAGTAGAAGCCATTTAAAGGCACAACAGGCTGCATCTTAACAGAAACACTCACCAAGAGGTGTTAGGGGTTACACTCCACAGTATTTTTCTCCAGAGAGAAAGTCTTAGACAATGCTGATTTAGCTTCAAATAGATTACTATTGCACAGAAGTGGAAAGACAGCCCCAGTAGGCCTCAGCCTCCTTTCCCTTATAAAATGGGGAACCCCTTGAAGGTTTTCCTGAGATGAATCTACTGATAGAAATAATTCTGATAGGAAAAGATAGGTACCAAGGTACATAGCTATAAAGGGTTTGTAGATTAAAACCAACACATTGAATTGCAGCTAGAAATCTACTTGTAAGTTAATGCAGGACGATGTCACAGGTATAATGTGCTTATGGAAATAAATGTCACCCCTGGGATTCTACTAAATTTGAATAAAGAGTCTATCTCAAGTTATCCTCAGGCAAGCTGATAACTAGAGCATATTGATAGGAACTTTATTAAAAGTGAAAATGTCACATTTTGTGGAAGGATAGAGATGTCCATATAAAGAAAACAGCTTATGCAAAAGAATTTCAGTTATTTCCAAGCCAATTAATCTTGATTTAACTGAAGAATCAGAAACTGTAAAATTTCATAGTAATTCAGACATAGAAGATATATGTTTTTGAAGAATTACAGTATATTTGCTACATATAAATTTACTTTATATTTTTATTGGCTGTCTTGGCATACATTAATGATTTCAGTACAAAATCAAATAAGTCAGGAAGGAGACAACAGTAAATTAGAATTGGCCAGTTTCCTCATCTGAGAGTAATCTATAGAGCAATATATGCCAGTGACAGGTGGAAGTATGTTGGATTTCAACAACCCCCTCCCAAAATACTTCTAGAAACCTCAGTCTTTTTTGTCCTTATGCAGTCCCACTGCTTACTTAATTAGTCACTATTCCAGGCTAAATAGGTGGATCAGTGGTGGGATTCAAAAATTTTAACTACCAGTTCTGTGGGCGTGCCTTGGTGGGCATGGTGTGGCTTGTGGGCATGGCAGGGGAAGGATATTGTAAAATCTCCATTCCCACCCCACTCCAGGGGGGGGGGAAATCCCCATTCTGTCCCAATCAGCTGGGACTCGGGAGGCAGGAATATATGGGGAAGGGGCCAATCAGAGGTGGCATTTACCAGTTCTTCGAACTACTCAAAATTTTCGCTACCGGTTCTCCAGAACTGGTCAGAACCTGCTGAATACCACCCCTGAGATGGATGTATCTGATCAGAAGGCTGGAATACAGATATTGTAAACAGGCAATTATAATCCCTTTGAAAGTTAAAGATAATGGGAAATTGATATCTCCTCTTCAAAGAAAAGTAATGCAAGAGGATATGAAAGGTTTAAGAATTGACTTATCATTCTGAACTGTAATTCCTGATTATTCAGAAACTTGCTGAATAGATATTTGCTATGACTATTATTTCATTCTGTAAGTATAAGTCAAATTAGTGTGCTTTTAATTGTAATCTACTGTCTAATTGTTAAAATTTATCTGAACTTTAGTTTTTTCCCCCATGGAAAACAAGGTAAAATCATTCTTCAAATTTATCTGGACCCTTCGTACATTTGTAACTTTCGAAAAAAACAATTTTTAAACTACTCCTTTTCTATTTATTCGCAATTCTTTTTAAAGTCATAAACTTGTAGTTAACATTTTCTTTTGCTAAGGATTGAAAGAAACTCACCCTAGGTGCCAAACATGTTCATCCAAATAGTTGAAGAACAGTTAACAAGCAGTTTCTGCAAGAGACTAGAAAACTGAATTCCAATATTACCAATTATATAATATTTCTTTTCAGGTCCTCCTGGTAAACGAGGTAAGCGAGGAAGAAGAGGAGAGACCGGTAAGTTTTTAAACAAAAAAGTAATGCATTTTCTTTGGGTGATATAAAAATATTATTTCTGGCCTTTTTTTTTAGTAGATTAAGTTAATAATGTTTATTGGCTGCCTTTATTAACAACTGTATTTAAAGAGGGATGAGAGATTATGAGAGAACCAAAAAGGGATAACAACCCAGGACTGCCTTGAACAAATTCTGCTCTATAGATAATTGAGGCTGTAGCTTTTCAATCTTTTGTCACTTACCATGGTAACTGATGTGCTTGAGAATGAAATTTCCAAGTGCCTGGGAAAGGGTCTAAGTCAACTTACCATGGCCAACTCGCTATGAGACAACTTGCTGCAAGACAAGAGTTACACTAATATCGAAGGAAAGAAAGAATGCAAAAGGAAGGATAAAGTGAAATGTGAATGACAAAAATTAAAATATTTTTAAAATTATTTTAAATAATTGAATTGTTGAATTGTTCTTTGGCGAGTTGTTCATCAGTGAGTGAATGAAAGTCTGTGATTAAATGTACTGGCCATGGCATTGTCATGCTCCTGAAAAAAAAAAAATTCAGGAGCAAGGAAAATTCAACTTATGCCAATCTTACTCCTTAGTTCTATTTGCATAAAATGCTATGTAGTTTAACACTAAGAGGATCAGCTGAGTCTCCTGCATGATTCAGGATAACTATAATTAGCTTGGGATTAACACCACCTTATCTGATGTTTCAATTAATTAACGAGTTAACTTAAAAAAATAACTTTCCTAATCAATAAAAGAAAGAATAAAGTACAACATAGAACATTAATTTATTCCTAATCATTGGACCAGAGGTGAAAGACCAGGAAAATATCATGCTTGTTATATATCACATTATGAATTTTGGGATTTTAATAAGAGATTTCAATAAGATGTCTTATGTGTTTAATGAGATGACATTAATAAAGGGAACTAAATTGTTTTCTGTTAGGAAAAAGATCCTATGTATTAAATATATCTTTAGATTTAGACTTTTAAAATCAAGAAATTTCTTTAGCTGATTAGCATCGCATTATTAGCAAAAGTCTGGCTATATTTAAGTAAATTTCAATACCAGCTGTTCCAAATACCCTTTTGCAACATGAAGTCAAGAGAAAAAAGAAAGATGAGTCAAAAATTAATTGATCTGATGATTACCGCTACCCCTTTTAATAAAGCTAACATAAATATTTGACGTTTGACAGTCTCAAGATTGGTGTATAAAAAATTAGGAAAATGTGCCAATATTGCTTCACAAAATGTGATATTTTAAGAGGGAACTTGCATAAGAGAAATAAAAAAGGAGAAGACATTTAAGAAGCAATTTTTGGTTCTGTGATTAGTGGACTTGTCTATCTTGGCAAAAGTAAATGGTAAAATACAGATCCAGCCAACTCTACCTTTATTCTAAAATTAAATACTATGGGGAAAATTAATATGAGCTTACTTGGAGGTGGATGGTAGAATATAAGGTTAGGGTTACCTGAGCAGAATATAAATATTAAGAGTATACCAGTTCAAAATGAGTTAAAGTAGTTTAGACCTTGCCTGGTTTTTCCCCCCAGCCCTATTAGTAGGATGCAGCTGCTTTACTGAATTAATTCATTAATATTAATGTATCTGTTAAAGCAGCTATACTGTTTTAATGAATAATGGAAAGGGACTACATTTATATAAAATCTGAAGCACTATTTTCAATGCTGTACTGTTGCTGTAAAATACTTTTAATAACTAATAGTGATATTGTTTGGCAATGAATAATACTAATCTTCAAATAATATTAGTGTTTTAAAAACTCATATGTCTATATGTATTTCTTCTTTTCTTCTGTTTTCTTTTCACAGGACCTCCTGTAAGTACAACTGTTGTACTATTGGATCTTCTGTTTATCAAGATTAGGAAAAAGGTGTTTTCAATAATGGGTAAAAGTGAGCCATATGTTAAAAGTGCCAATTTCTTTTCAAAAAGCAGCCAGTTTTATTATTAGCAATTTTTAATCTTGAATTTTGGAAAGGGGGTAAGGGGAAAAACACTATTTTTAAACTTAATTTCAAAACTCATGTGCATTAATATTTAATATAGTATGCTAGACAGAACAATCAATACTTTAATTTTATTTTATAACAGCATATTATAATGTTATAAGAATGTTTTGCCTCAATTTATTTTTAAAAAAATCAATGGAAGCGCTCAGCTGAAGCCTCGTCCATCCAAAAGTCTGCATGATGTTTTAATTTGTCTGATTGAAAGATTTAAATGTATATACTAATCAGGATGTGCCAAGTTTGTATATTAAGTAAAAATGACATATTGATCCTTTATCCTGGAAAAGGAATTGTTGCAATGGTATCAGAGATAAACCTTATAATTTCTTTCATACCATGCAGTCTATGTATTATCCACCCATTTCATTCCTTCTTCAGACTGAATCAATAGTAAAACTATAAAAAATACAGTTGCTAATCTTCTACAATCTTTACTCTACAATAAAATCTCAATTTTAGGTGACCATTTGTGGGGTGTCTTCAAATTCTGAATTCATGTTATTTGTCTGTTTAATCACTGACCATTGTTTAATAAACAAACCATAGATTTAAAGACCATTAGTCCATTAATAAGAAATCAAGATTTAAAGGTCATTAGTCCATTAAATAGAGATGAAACCCAAAATCCATTTCACAATTGTTTTACTAACAAGCAGAATTTACATATATTACAGAATATAACCTTTTGCTGGTATTAGCCAAGTAAAATCTTAGTCTTTTTTTAATTTGTGTTAACTATGGTTGAGTAGAATGTAGTGCAGTCAGTAAATTTGTCCTGTTATATTTTGCTGAACATTTTTATTTCATTTAGCAGACTTGTACATAGAATCATGCAAGTAAGCCTAATTTCATATAGCAACATATGACTTGGAGACAAAATAGCCATTGTATAAATTCTGTTTATTGAGCTTAAACATTCTTAAAAGACATCATAATTGAAAACATTACTTAAAGGAGATTAATCTTGCATATCACTTTTCTTTACTCAAACATTATTTTTTGGGAATTTATATCTGTTATTCCTCCAGCAGGCTTCTATTCTAATAGAATTAAACTTTACTCATAAGTAGCAGGTGTTTCTTTTAAAAAAAATAAAGCTTGCTAGAACTGCATTTTTCTAAGTGGTACCAGAGGTGAAATTGAGTTTGTCTACTGCTGTAAAAACAACAAGGATACTATAGCACCTTCTAGACTAATTGATTTATAATTGCGTACTTTTGTGGCCCACAATCTATTTCATCTGTGGTCTACAAAAGCTAATAACATCATAATGTGAAGTCTTTTAGATCCCAGAAGATAATTTGGTAACTTTTAACAACATGCGTAATAGACTTCCAAAAATTACTTTGGTCCAAGTGTAAGTACTTCTCCTTTGTGCTAATTATTTAAATAGCCCTACAAATAGCCATACCCTAGAAAAGATGGCACTACATTAAGAGTGTCATTAACTGTAAGATTCATCAACTAAGTGGCATCTTTTTAATCAAGGTTATGTTCAAGCCCGAATAATGTAAGACTTCAGTGTATTGTAAAGAGGCACTGCCATCAATTATGAAATAATGTATTCTGGATAGGATTGAGAATGTACTAATCTGAGATTTTAAAAAATCCTTTGAAATACTATTTCCATTCATAGATAAATACATTATTCCAGCACATAGCAGAACATAAATATAAATGGCCATGTTAGTTCAATATTTGATTTTTCATTGTGATCAACTATATGCCTTTGGGTACTCATAAGCCTGTGATAGAGATAGAATTCATTATTTCCCCCTGCAATCTATAGATATCTATGGATCTTTCCATTCTTTTATTTAGCATGCATATTTTTTAAAAAAACAATAATGTCATACCAATCTCTCATTTAACATTAAAAAATCTAGAAAAAATCTAGAAAGAGAATATAATACAGAAATACAGATGCGGGGCAAATGACTCATATTTATGACCTTTGTTGTGTCCCAGGGTCATGTGATCACCTTTTGCGGCCTTCTGACAAGCAGAGTCAATGGGGAACCCAGATTCACTTAGCAACCAGGTTACTAACCTATCAACTGCATATGATTCACTTAACAACTGTGGCAGGAAAAGTCATAAAATGGGGCCAAACTCAATACATATTTAGCTAAACAACAGAAATTAAGGACTCAATTGTGGTTGTAAATTGAGGACTACCTGTATTCCCTCCATCTGCAATAAAAATGAAAATAATAGCAATTAAGAATAACAGATATAACAGAAAATGTGGCTGCCTGTTGATGTATTGATTCAAATCAACAGGTCTATGATAAAATCAACTGAGTAATAATCAGAATGCTTATAGTATATTCAGAAAGCACACACATTTCTTGAACTTTTATTTTCTAATCACAATGCTCAATTCACTTTTAGACTTCCTCACAATCTCTGATTTAATCTAGCACTTACTTACGGGCTCTTCATTCCATTCTGCTTTCATACAGATACATTAAAGGCACATCGCTTGAAATCCAAGATGCTGATACCTTTAAACCAGGGGTGTCAAACTGGTGGCCCGTGGGCCGGATGCGTCATGCGCAAGCCATGCCCACCCCAGTTCCGTGAAGGGAAAAAACGGCACAATACGTCACATAATAACAATGTGACACTGTAAGTTTGACACCCCTGCTTTAAACAGAAGACTGTTTTCATTTCATATTTTTTAATAATATGATTTTCTCTTTCTCCCTGAAATACATTTCAAAGCAGACCTTACATACATTTTGTCTGGAGTGGGATATAACATTGTTTTTCTTCATATACATGAATGGCTTTTTTTTAAAAAAAAGGAGCTCCCTCTTGAGTCACATAAATGGTTCATTCTGTTTACTGCCATTTTTGTTGTGCTTCTTGGAATAAATAGAGATTATCCTCTTTTTGTCCTGAGATACTTGACTTACGGTGAAATAGGCCTAGAGTATATTATTATAATTGCTTGCACAGTCAGCCAGATGTTTAAACTGGATTTGGCATTCTTATCCAGCTACCACGTCCTTCCCAAGGACCTAGGAAAGGCAGATGTTTAATAAGTGCTCCAGTCATTTTGGGATTGCCCCCAAGGGCACCTATTATTACTATTGCCTTTGCTTTTTTTCCACAATTGTTCTATTTCTACTTGTGGGACTTTGTGTTTTGTGATTTTCTCCAGTTCTTTCTCTTTTTTGCTCTCTCCAGATACTGCCACATACATTATCCAGACTTTTTTTGTTTCATTGTTGTTAAGTCTGGGGTGTTATGTGCTAGTTGCTTGTCTGCTTGAATCCTAAAGTCTTTAACTTCTCCGTTTTCTATTACTTAGTTTGCGTTGTGGTTCCACCAATTCTTGCTTAGAGCAAATTGTATTTCTTGCAGATGTTCCAATGCACCATTGTTGCTACTTTGGTATGCAGTGGTCTGTAGTCAGTGTTGGGTTTAAAAAAATTTTAGGACCCTTCTGTAGGTGTGGCCTGCATTTTGGGAGTAGCTTGCCGGCCATGTGACCGAGTGGGAGTGGCTTGCCAACCATGTGACTGGGTGGGTGTGACCAACTTTTAAAATGTGGTGAAATTCACTTAACAACGCTCTTGCTTAGCAACCAAAATGTTGGCTCAGAAACTCTGGCATTTGAAGCACGCAAGTCTTAAAGCTGTCAAGTTATAAGACCTTTGCACCCCTAACCCTTTAGAAAAAAACCCCCAGGGATGTTCAAACTTGACAGGTTTAAGACTTGTGAACTTCAACTCCCAGAATTCCTCCTCTCGCTCTTCATCTTGATGATGTGCGGAGGAGCGGGGGAAGGAAGCTAGAACCGGTTCTAAACTGCACGGTAGGTTTGTGGAACCTCTTCTATAAAAGGGGTTAGAACTGGCAGGAACCCACCACGTCTCTAGTCAATCTGTACAACTTTCATGCAGCAGCTAACAAGGTGGTCAGCTGTTTCTTTAGCTTAGTTGCAGAGACGGCATTTTCTGGGTGTTGCTGTCTTCTCTATTTGGCTTTGCAAATATTTGTTCTTAAGGCCTCTCGGTCTCTTTTTTCTATTTTCCTGTTGTTGTCACATCTTTTATCTGCATTGACTGCTATTTTTTTAATGTATTGGCCATGTAATATTTTGCCTTGCCATCGGGTGGGTTCCGGCTGCTGCTACTGCCAGTTCTCTCAAGGATGCGCCCCACACGCTTGCTTGATGCACCCTATGTGCACATGCGCAGTACTTTAAAAATGCTTCTGCCCATGCGCAGAAGCAAAAAACCCAAGATGGTGGTGCCTACAGCACTGCGGAAAGAACCAGTTTGGGGGCGTGGCAGGCTGAGTTACTACCTACTCAGCTGAACCGGTCCGAACAGGTAGGAACCCACCTCTGCTTGCCATGTGTATTTTATATTCTTCATTTGGCCTTTCTTATAGGCCAGTTTGGTCTTTCCATGAAATTTTATTATTTATAATGTTATATGGCCATTTATCTCATACAATGACTTTAGTTGATTCACAACAATCCATAAAACATGGTTAAAAACATACTTTTCCCCAAGGTGCCCAACCATACATCTTCATTCTATCCTAATGCTTGAGACAAGGGCCAGATCTTCACAGCCCTCTGGAAAATTAAAAGGGTACTATTTAGACTGCAAATATCCATATTACCAATAGATGGCAACTCACCTCAGTTCTGTACTGCATGTTGTGTGTGCGATTCTGGATGACCACTAGGTGGCAGCAAAGTCATACAGAAATATGTATCATTTAGTGATCATTTAGTGAATTGTGCAGCCACAATTGTGCCGAACAATCCAGGCAGGCCTAGCACTCACATCTTGCTAAACAGTGAAAGGGTTCTTATTCAGTAGTATGTTTTTATTTCAGACAGGTATTCTGACTTCTGATTGGCAGTAGTCTTGATAGTTTGAGCTTTCAGCTTTCACTAAAATTAATAATTCAAAAAGACTGGTGTGAAGAAGTGGATTAGAGTAGACTTCACACAGCTGTGATTATTTATATGTTTAATATACTTCACCAGCATAGCTCGGTTTATATGCCTAATCAGTGCTATAATGCCAGACCAAAATTTCAAAATAAATTATTTGAAAGATCGGTTTTGAATCAAACTAATTGGCTGTGGTTTCCTCAAATAGTGCAGTTCATTAACCAGTCTTCAGTATATCCCTAAGTAGGAAATTACTTAATCATTTCCATTTCCAACTATGTGGATCATTTATCTAGATGTTCCTCCCCCATATTCAGCACGGCAGAATATAGCCTATTTTGGTTTTTTGTCCTTCAAGTGTGCAAAGTGTGATTTAATATTACCACCAAGCATACGCATATCAAGTATTCCTTTCTGTATATGATTAAAAGCACCTGCTTTAAATTTCTTCTGTCAATCTAAATAAGTTTAGAAAAGAGTCAGTTAGTAAGTTGCTGGTATTAGGGTGGATTTGGTATAGGGATTTCCAATAAACAACACTTAAAAAAAAACAAAATATACTGAAATGTGTAATTTGTTCTTTTTTAAAAAAATTACCTCCTACATATGATAATAGACTTATTGGTTAAACTTCCCCAACATTATGTTATTTATCAATTCTCATTCAAATATACATTGTTATCCTTCTATGGCAAGTAGATATATGCAAAACATTTGTTACTGTAAAAAGAATAGGCAAAGTAATAATGTTTTTGTATTATATACAGAATCAGAGCAGTGTGACATAGTAGTGAAGGTGTTGAAATAGAGACAACCAAGTTCAAATTTACTCTAAGCCACAGAAACTCATTGAAAAACACATTGGGCTAGTCATTCTTTGTCAGCCCAACCAAATTCCTGTTCATCTCCAGGAAAATCTTGAAATGGTGGAAGAAAGTGTGATATAAACATATGTCAGTCTTCTGAAGTTGTTCAGAGCAGGAAACAGGTTCCCCAATAAGGTAGAACAAAGCTTTATTGGATAAACTGTATTAACACACCTTGGAAATCTGATTATGTTATCTGATTTCTGGGGTTCAAGTAATGCTTTTGTCCTTTTGTTTTTGGAAGACCTTCTGAATACTGCTCTCAAGGCCATCTCCATGACTGTCTATAATCTACCAAATTATTATCATCTAGAAATTATATTAAACTATCTTGGGTTGTACATACTGTATTCAACCATGTTCTTTGACTAGTTAGTAGATCTAGTAGTTTTTAAATTATAGAGTGATACAAAAACTACTTTAGAAACATTTGCACAATTTTCCTAATGCCACATATTTTAAATAAATGAATTTAATAATTTACATTCAATCAAGGTTTGATGTTCAGTTTGGGTGGCTCTTGAAAACATCTATTCGGTGGCTAAGCTAAAACTTTGGGAGCTGCACCCCAAGCAAAGTTTCAGCTAGCCTTCTAACTTTCCGTTGTCAATTTGCTTACAAATGGGTTTGCTTTCTTACTGTATTGTTTTATTTGAAAATAATTTTTTTTATCTGAGTTCTGCTTTAATATTCCTTTCTGAGTCTTAAATAACTATAAATTATAAGTTATGTTAATTATATTGTTCCTAGCTGGCTATTTTTAATAGAAAGGAATGGAAAAATTGTTATGTAACAAATGAATAAAATATGAATTTTAACCATTATGGGTCTCAAGTGCTATTTCATTATAGCTCAGAGAATCTAGCTATATAAGGAAAGATATTCATTACAGTTAACAATGAGATTTCAGATCTGGAAAACAGGCAATCAAAACCAAACCACTTCCCTAAAAGGAGAGAATATAGCATTATTTTGAGGAAAGAAAGAAAGGCAGAGTAGAACAGATATAATAACGCTGTATAATATATATTTTGTGAAATGTGGATAGAGCAATGTTTCCACCTCATCAATGTTTTCTGAAAAACAGGGAGATCCAGGACTGATAATAAGGAAGTTCAATTTACACTAAACATAAATAAATTATGGAATTTGTTGCCATCAAATATGATGATGATCAGTCATTTGAATGGTTTGAAATGAATTCATCTGGTTTCCATAACTGTTGACAATGTGTTTCCCGTATGGGATTACTAAGATCAATATCTCAAGCTTCCTTTAATACATATGGCAGATTTCTTCTTTCTAATTGCAGTGATAACCTATAATTTTTTTAAAAAAATGTTCCTTTTGGTTTTCCTAAATAATGAAGTATTAAAGTCTCTACATTAGTGTAAGATCATATTGCTGAAGCTCTAATATTTCTATTGCTCAGAACAGATTTAAATTGAAACTAAAAAAGGCATTCTGCCTTATCACTTATTTGTTGCTCTGCCTCATCTCCATTGAGAGGTTCAACTTTGATATGAAAGTCTTTTCGCTATAAAGATTATATGCTCTCAAATCCCCTATTTTAGCCAAACCATAACAATTATTCCGATCAAAATATGTTATTAAAGGAATTAAAGGAGAAATGCCCTTTATCGAAGCTATGTTTTTATTATTCCAAATTCGAAGCATTGTTTTAGTAAAATATTTTTCCATCTGTTTCATTTTAGAAACATGTTTTGGATAAAAAAAACCACTGATTTATAAACTTATTTGGCTCTGACATAATTTTAATTTGAATCCATTGTTTAGAAGAGTCTTCCATAGTAAATGGAATCATATGCCCTAACTATGCTGCTTGATAATATATTGAAAAATTGGACATGTCCCAGTCTCTCTTTTTCTAAAGTCTATATAGAATTATTTTCTTTATTCTCATTGTTTTTTGCTTGAAAGCAGATGCCACTATTATTTGAAGCCTGTTCTGTAATTGCCACTATGAACCATTGAAATAAAATATTTACCATATTAATTTTACTATGTTGTATAATATTTAATGATTCACTTGGTACTGAAATGATTTGCAATCAAGATTGATCCATATGATTAATTTTACCAGCTTGATCCATATGATTAATTTTACCATTAATCACTTAACTAGCTAACAGTTTAATATAAAGTTTATAGTCTATATTAAAAAGTTAAATGGTCTTATAAAATGCCAGATTCTGAGAATCTTTCCCAATTTAAGAATCAAATTATCTTGATTGTTTCCCAGACTCTCGTAAAGGATCTCATTGGATCCCTTATGCAAAGTATTGTTTAAAAGTAAAAAAAAATGGTATTAAAATCTCTTTAAATTCTTGGTAAAAATCCCTTGACAACCCATCAAGATCAGGAGACTTTTCATTTTGAATAGTACTGAAAACTTCAGAAAGTTCTGAATTGGAAAAAATGATATTCCATATACAGGTATTGGACATCTTTTATGGAATCAGTTATGGAAATGTTAACCTATTTAAAAATTGGTTATTTTTTAATTGGTGATGGGTTATTTGTAGAATATAATTGTTGAAGAAGAATTTAAATTGTTCGCTTATGCTTTTGGTTTTGTTCCAATTTGACCATTACTGTTTTTAATCGCACTAATATATTTTTCAATATTGGGATTTAAAAAATTAAATATCTTTATTATGCATTCTGTGTGTTTATATATTGTTATATATAATGTTAAATTCGGCACAGGAAGAGAAAAGAGAAATGAATCCCCATCACTAATTTTAATATCATACAAAGCATTAAGAGGAGTGCAATATAAGAGAAATTATAAAATATATTACTGAAGCCAAATATCAACAGAGAGCAGAAGTATTCCATTGTTTAGTTCACCATTCCGTAAAGAGAATGAAGCTTTATTTAGGCTTGTCTGCAACTGCATGCAGAAGTGAACATACCTAGGGTGCAAAGAGGTTGATGGGTAAGCATAGGTTGCAGGTAGTTGCAGACAGAGCAACACGCAACCTCCCCCCCGTCCTCAAATCTTAACTATGTGTTGGGTGGAAATGCACATCCTGCAAGCTGATTGATTGATCTGGCTCCTGTTGAGAGATGGAAGAAGGTTAACAACGTTAACATTTACAGAAGTATAAAGGCAAATGTTCCTGAACAACAGATGCATATGTTGTGGCCCACCAGCAAAACTGGCAGCAGATTTGGACAGTGAAGAGGTTGGAGAAGAACATGGGCCAGTCCTGGAGTCTGGGAAGGCTCTGTGTCAGAGGCCGAGATGGGGCCAGAACTGTATGCCAGTTATCAGCTGCCTTCAGAGTCAGACATCAATGAGGCAGATGAACAGCTGGAGCCTATTCCCAGTGTGTGCATGCACAGAGTTGCCAGATGAAGGGAGCAGCTAAAGAAAAGGGGTCGACTTGGGAGTATGGCCACAGGTGGATGATGAATGACCTCTCCCAGAGGAAATAAAAGAGGAGCAAAGGGGGAATGGAGTTTGCGGGAGATAATTAATTTGCTTAATTGGTTTGTGGTTCTCCGAGACTCCCTACCAAGTTTTGCACATATTGGCCTGGCAGCTCTCCAAAGCAGATACGGTCTGTGGCTGTAAATCCCCCCTTGAAAGACTTTGCTGGTTGTGAAAGAACAGAATTCACAGTAAGTTAATAAAAGGGTTTTTTGTCGGAACAAGGAGTTTGCTTCATGCTCTTGGGAAGCCTAGGTCAGAACAGCATATATTCCCTGATGTGTAGTGATGTACGAGTGTAACCAAATCTTTAATTTGCACCTTATTATTTAATACAAATTTGAAAATTTTTCAAAATTGGCATTCCATATTGAATGCTTATCATGTAATTGTTCTCTGTTTTCTAAATTGTTCATTACTTCTCCAATATTGAAGGTGTAGAGTTAATTTAAGCTAATTCAAAATATTTAGTCATCACAGCATAACATATAAATTCTTGCAAATTGATATACCGGTAATTTGTTTTGCTACACTCATTAACCATTTACCCTAAAACAAATCTGTTGAATTAGTTAAAATGAATGAGACAAGTTGTTTTGTTTTCTGGAGAAAAGACAACTTGTTCGGCATTTGAGTACCAGGATTTTTTAAAAACGTGAAATAGTTTAGTGTTGAAGATATAAGTACTATATAAATTTGCATATATACATCTATATGCATGCATGCAAACTTAAATAGTATCTCCTGGCTACCAATGTTTTAGTTCAATATTTTCTGTAACAAAGATGTGGTTAAAAAAAAGATTTGTCTCCAGAGTTGCTATCTTTTTATATTTTTATTACTTTTATTAGCTTCCAGATTTGCTGACTGATAATTCAGGGTTCTGGATTTCATAGGAGCCCATGCATGTTCAGCAATATAAGTAAAGGCTTTAGAGCTGCAGCTATTTGTGCTTAATGCAAGATTGCCTAGAGCAGCTAGTGTCATTAACTTGATGCAGGCAGAAAGATGATTCAGAGTGTCCTCAATGGATGTGACACACATCTGGATAACAAATGCCTGAATGGGATATAATTTTGGACCATTCACTTGTTGCTAGGCAAATTCTTCATTTCCAGTTGGAGACAATTGGGTATGTCTTGACTGGTGAAAAGAAGGACTAGGGGTGACATTATAGCAGTGTTCCAATATTTGAGGGGCTGCCACAAAGATGAGAGGGTCAAACTATTTTCCAAAGCACCAGAAGGTAAGACAGGAAACAATGGATGGGAACTAATCAAGGAGAGAATCAACTTAGAACTAAGGAGAAACTTCCTAACAGTGAGAACAGTGAACACGTTTTCAAGAAGAGACTGGACAAACATTTGTCTGAAATGGTATAAAGTCTCCTGCTTGAGCTAGGGGTTGGATCAAATGACCTCCAAGGTCCCTTCCGACTCTGTTACTCTATGAGATCATTTCTATGAGACCATTGTTTAGACCTGCTATCACCTGTTATCGTAGGTTGAAAAACTATGATCTTGGTGGATTTAGAATGAAATATTGGAACTATCAAGGAACTGTCATCACTATTTCTCGAACACCTAATTCCTTCAGATGCTCTTCCTTTCTCCCAATCAGCTTTATAAACTTCATTTTCTTTCTCTTCATGGTGGCATCTGAAGGAATTTCACACTTCAGTACATCTTCATTATCACTGTACATTTCATACTTAACTTTACTCCTCTACCATAAAGATTGGTGACAATGCAGACAATTACAGTCTATTCTGGGTTAATTTATTTTGTTATTACTTCTGCTTGGTTAGCTACTTAATTTTTTTAAATAAGTGTTTCCTATCTTGAACTCTATTGCTTTTTAAAAATCAGGATAACAAATATTACATAAAATATAAAAATAGGTTGTGAAACCTCTAACTAGGTAAGCGGGCAAGTGTATATTGCGCCATACAATTTTTTTTGTGTTTTAAATATTTATATAAAATATTCCCTTTTCCCCCATCCAAGAACCCAGAGTATATCTTCCATTTTTTCTTCTATTGTTGCCCATACTGATAAACAGTCTACATTCAAATCATCTACACAGCCTCGTTTGTTTTCCTTTGAATGTATTTCCTACTAAATAAATTTAAAATTGCAGCCAAGCTTTCATTATTGTATTTGTGTACATGGGACAGATTTTCTAAATTCCCTCTGGCCTGATTTTCAAGTGTTCGACATCCAAATTTAGATGTTTTGAAAGGAGTCTAGTCTCAGTTCAAGGTCAGATTTAATAGAAAGGCTTGGAGCACAATTCTTTTGTGTCATCTCTGCCCATGTTGTCAGAAATGCTTTCTGAGTTTTGGAGGGCTTTTGAATTCCAGTCCCAATTGTAGAGGAAAATCTGAATATAATTATCAAGGGTTGTTAATACTTATACCCACTCAAAAAGAGGAGGCAATTATGCCATTACACATGTATTATGTACATAGATCCAGTTCCCTAGATACCTTTTGTTAACAGACAGTTTGTAATGAGAAATGCTCTGAACGTTAATGATAAATATTTCAACATTATTTGCCCTTAAAGATCTTTTCTTTGAAAAGTCACTGGTGCATTAAGATAACCGGGTAGCCCTGTGTGGCAGTGATGGTGAAACTATAGAAGTATTTTCATTTATGGAATTAATGAAATGAGAAAAACACTTCCCCCAATTCACCAAACCCCTTATGTATAAGAAAGCTTCTGAGTAAAACAAGTGTACATAGAAACCTTTGATATTAGACAGATTAAAAACTGCAACTAAAAAATAATTACCACAGTGGTGGGTTTCCAATTTTTTTACTACCGGTTCGCTCGTGCGCAGTACGCATGCGCAGAAGCATCCGGGTGGGTGGGCGGAGCCTCCCGTCACCACCACTACCTGTTTGCAAAAACCAGGAGCAACCCACCTCTGAATTACCATCACTATCACTCTTTCAACTTTGGAAAGGCAAGAGAAGAAATACTACAGCCCATAACTATGGTAAAAGAAAGGATTAAATAGTTGTTTAGATAGACATGTCATTATTGTGTATGGCACAAGAAATGGTGCTATGGAAATTCTAGACCCATCAACACTCCAGTGATTTTGGACATGTTTAATATGCAGGTACCATTTTTGGAGAAAGTGGGAAAATGTCACAGGTTTGTTTCATCAATGTTTCATGAGGCTTGCATTTAAGAATAAATTTTGCTTTCTGCAATGCTTTCGTGCTCTGAAATCTTCTACATTTTACTGCATACCTGCCACTTTTCCTCTCCTTCCTGTTATCCTCTTGTCTTTCTTTTGGAGTTCCAATGCTATGGATAGCATTCTTTGTTGACTGATCTTGGGAAAAGAGGGTTATTTTACATTCCCACTCAATCTTTCCACTAATATTACATGTCTTTCTATGGTTTAGAGGAGACTCCAACTCCGTTAACATGATTACTCTTGCCTTGAAAAAAGTATTTCATTATAGCTGCATATCAAAGTATCTTAGAAGATAAAGTTTTTGATCTCATCATAGTCTTTACAGTCAGGAAATACACCCACTATTGATGTACCATATGTCTCTAATGCCACATGACAATGTACACATCCTAATGGTAGGTCTTCACTATACATGTAGTAAATGTTTAAATATCACTTAGCACATTCAATGTATTCTGAATTGAGATAGAATTTTATATTAATTCTTTATATATTATAACCTAGGGATTACATTTTCTAGGGTCTTTTGGGATCACTAAAACAGTTTCATAGCAATTTTCACCTCCTAGTAAGAGATTTTCTGGAGCTTTACGTGAATTCTTAAATATTATCATGAAAATCCTATTGTTTTAAGGTCTCAGCACTTTCCCAAGGATTTTAAACTTTTCTGTTTTCTCATTGTTAATTGACTGTGGTAAAAAAATCCAGCTTATCTTCTCCAAGTAACACTGGGTATTTTCCATTTCCCTCTTAGCTTACACTAACTATATTTTTCCTATGTGTATTTGTGGGAGATATATTACAATGAAAGGAACGATAGAGCTCAAAATAATTCTCCTGCCAGAGGTATGAAAACAACCTCTGTCAATTGAAGAAAAGTGATTATGGCTGTACTCTAATGGAAACAAACCTCAGTGCACGCATAGCATTATGATTTTTAAAAACGGAAACATATCCCAGGAACACTTATTTAAAAACCTTTAATAAAAAGCTTTGGGCTGATCAACGTTAAGTGAAATGATGACTATGTGAAAGAAAGGGCTGGTAATTATGTAAGAATGTATGAATAGGAAAATGGATTAATAGATATGGCTGTATGCATTCTTGAGAAATTGTAAGTGTCTCTTATCCAGTTTTTATTAAACTGTTTATCTCCAAATGTCTTTGGAGATTCTCAGTCATCCAAGTCATAGTTATCCTATTTGTTTGTAGCTGAACAATCATAACCAAGAACACACCAAAGTTAAAAAGTCCTAATATAAGTTACTAATAACATATTAATGTAAATAATTTTAAATAATGTACTACTGGGCAATATCTACTCTCCAGAGCTCTTTGGAATAATTTTGATTTAGCATCTTTTCAAGAGTAACAGAATGTATTTATTCCAGTCTGGTCTCCAAAGGAAGATTATTCTGTAAAATAGTGTCACCAGAAGAAAGTTTAGTCCTTGTTAACAACCATAATCGGGAATGGGGACTCAATCGTTAAGCAAAATGAAATGAAACTGTATCTGGGCTTATGAGCAGTGAAAGCAGTAAATGCAAGGCTTGATGGTAAAGTTACTTTTTTATATCACCATCATAATTTCAAAAAAGTCACTCGACAAGGCAATTCCTAAATGAGGATAACCTCAACCACTTTGAAGCCCCCATATACCTCAGGTCAGAAACCCTTAAGATATTCAATTGAAACAAGTAAACTACATCAGCTATTTCTATGTCAGGAATCAGTTCAGCCAATACCTAGGAAATTACTACCTAGGGTACTTTGAATTGGACCTCAAAACCTATTGGAAGCCAGCGAGGTTCTTCCAATTTGGGTGACATATGACTGATTTCTCATCTCATTTGCTAGTGTACAGGATGCTTCCTTTTTATCAATTGCAGTCTCTGAGGGGTTTTCAAAGATAAGCCAGTATAGAACATGTTTTGAATGTGGCAGAAGAAATATTCATGAAAAGAAGTAAATGCATATCCTGAATCCACAAAATTGTTTTTAAAGAATGTCAGTGAGGTCTTTGCAAAACAGCTACATGAATTTCTTGGCCTGAAAAGTTCCTCTAATGCATTGATGTTGCCATGTTGGGAAAGCTGATCCAATTATACAGCTGGTTTCTTTCTACCTGAGAACTATGCTTAAAATCAAGGTAGAAATGGGCATCCATAGGGGGTAAAAGATGTTATTCACGAAGCAAAATGTATGCCTCTCTGCTCCTTACATACTTTCATAGAGCATTGCTAGAGGGCAGGGCTTCCTCATAACACACATCTCATCATTTTGGTGTCTTGGCAGTTAAATATTTGCTTATGTCTAGAAAGTGGGGTGTTTTTTTGTTTTTTTTAAAAATAGTAATACATTTCAATTGCCATGCTCTATACACTCCAAACCAGAAGTGGGTTGATCCCAGTTCAGCCCTGTTCAGCCAAACCAGTAGTGGCAGTGGCGGAAGGCTTAACCCGCCCGCCTGGATGCTTCTGCGTAGTAAAGCGATTAGCAACCCACCACGGCTCCAAACATAGTCAACAATGCTTATTGCTGATCTGAGAAAAAAAATGAAAGAAACTAAGTAATGGAATCACTTGGAATCGTAAGCCCATTTTGAAGAATGAGAAAAATGTGCAGAATTATTTGAACATTGCAGTCTCTTTTGCTTTCTTCTCCTGCTTTTGATAATTTCAAAGAAATGTATGATTGTCATAATACATTTGTATGCCCCTCAGATTGGAGCAGCCTATAAGTAACATAAATAAAATAAAAGTAACAGTATAGTATTCAAATTCAACAACATACTGTATGTAGTCATATTTTTAAAATTACAATATGAACTAATATGGAAAGACAATTTTGAAAGCAATGTACTTTGGATGGACAAAAATATTAACTGAAGGATGGAATAGCTATTTAAAAAAAAATATTCCCAGCAATTTGTTAGATCTGCAGAGCGAAAAAGCCAATTAATATTTCTGCTCCCCCCACCCAAGGGCTGGAATTTCTTTGAAGATTAATTATTGTATTGTATTTGCAGTTAAGGATTTGGTGGTCGCTGTTTTTGGATTTTGAATAAGGTTTATAGAAATTACTTTGAAGCTGGTTTACTGAAAACTAATTATAAAACAATAATGCTACTTTATTAATATGCTTTTATATAGATCATTAGCAGTGCATTGTGAAAATAACATGACCTTGTTCCTCCACACAGAACATTCCTAACTTGCTTTATTTTGTTGAAATAATTTTCTCATTATGGTTGGGGATATTTTACCTTTGACTAAATTTGCAATTGGAATTTCAACCAAATGTTTTTGAATAGAGTGTCAAAATCATTGCATTGTCGTCTTGTTAGAAAGCTAAAGCTCTTATGCTTTTTTAAAAAAATGGGGGTTTGCTGTTTAAAATTGTTCTTTCTTTTTCTCTCTCTTTTCTATACAGGGTCAACCTGGTCCTCAAGTAAGTATCATCTTGTGTTATTATTGTTAATGGAAGAGAATGGGAAACAAAAGAACGCAGTGTAGAAAAGTAGTACACGGGTGTCAAACTTGCTGTGTCACGTTGCCGTCATGTGATATATTGTGATGGTTTTTTTCCTTCATGGAGCTGGATGGGCATGGCAAACATTGACGCATCCACCCCGTTGGCTACCAGTTGGACAACCCTGCAATTTCAAACTCTTTTTGAAAGATCTCATATCATGATTTTCTTCCTCCAATCTATGCACAGTAGTATGTGAGTATATTGGAGTGCACTGAAATTCCATCTTCCCAACCATTTTCCCTAATTTATAGAAATTTAAGATTACCTACAGATGTGTTTGTCTTTCTATTGTTTCCAATCATAAAATCCAATAAGGATAATTATTACAAAGCCATGGAGCAGACAAAATAAGTTCAATTGGTCAAGTTGGGCTCGATTCAGATTGCTGTTAACTGGCACAATAATAACATGACACAGTAAGCCATATTTTTTTTCCAGGAGAAACAAATGGGCTCCCATATGCTTTGAATTCTATCAGCTGCTTGATGGGATAATACTCATTTTAAGAATGTATTGCTAAATGACAAATGCCTCTGAACTATTGTTTTAAAACAATGTCACCTAACTTTGAACTAAGATAAATTATCTTAACAAATGTATTACTGGAGCTGGTTTTCATTAACTGCTTATTAATCGTATGTTAATAATGGTGCCATAAACCAGGAAACCTTTTAGTTATTTAAGATAAAATTGGCCACTTTGATTAATTATTTGCAAACCTGAGAGTGAAATCTGCTTTATTTAAGAGTAGCACAAGCCTAGGTCTTAATTAAATAAATGTGATTTCATCTGAAAGAGAACATATTTGAGGACGTTCAAGAAAGGTGTTGAGAAATAATTGTGTAGAATTTGTAAAGGTTTTAGTAGAAAAACAGAACAGGGGAGGAAGTGATCAAACCATACTGTTAAAAAAATATTAATATAAGGTGCGACTTGTGTGATGATAACAGTACTCTTGAAACATGGCTACGGCTACTTCAGCTGCTTCACCAGCCTTGAGAATAAAATCATATTTGAACTTTTATTATGATATGTTAGTTCCATTGTACTCAGTAACAAAGCTTAGTTGGTAACAAAGTAAGAAAGGGAAAATGTTAGTACAGAATCTGTTGCCTAGCAAAGGATCCTGAATTCAGTCTTTTTTAATGTTTATATTTAAGTCTCTGACCTTTTCTGATTTTTTTAGAAATATGTTTTATATTAAATATCTTTCTTTGTATAAAAAAGATTACTTCTTCAGTCTATTCTAAGGGTTAAGCCCTTTCATATTATTAGTGGGGAAAAGTTTATGTTCTCTAGCTTACATTATGAGGTAGTTGAGTTGAGAAACTTTATATAAACAACAACAAAAAGGAACTACAGTGTGTTAAATTAGTGCCAGAGCAAGTAATTCTGCAATTTTTTTCTTCCAGTTTTATGAGAGATAATTATCTTTTAAAACATTTCCAATAGAACGTCTGATAAGCACTTATATAGAAGTGCTTATCAGAAGTGCTTATCACTTATATGGAATGTATTATTGCACTTATATAGTTATCATGTATTAATATCTTATCTTTCATTGTGCAATCATCTCACCATTAGTTGATATATCCATTGGTTTGTAGCCTCCCTAGTTTTTCCTATTTCTCAGGAGAAACCCTTATGAGAGAACTTCTCCTTTAGGCAATATTTTAATCTTTATACTGGTATGAAGGGATATTATTGCACTTGAGAATTTATTGGGAGTTTTTCCTTATGCTGAAAAATTCTGGGAAATCAACTACCTAAGTTCTCTTCCCAAAATGTAGAGCAAAATTTTCGAAAGACATTTGGAATGGCTAAATCTGTTTCAGGCATTTTCCCCTTTTCTTCTCTTCTGCAAGTATTCCTTCCCAGAATCTCTGACATAATGAGGCCTTGGTTCCAGAGGTGGGTTTCACATGCATTTACCACCAGTTCACTAAGCACCAAAACTGTGTGCGTGCATGCCCTCCGCCTATGTGCTTTGCTCATGGGCACAGATTGCACGCATGTGCGCAGCTTAGAAAATGTGCCTAAATAAGACGGCATAGAGCCGGGGCGGGTGGGCAGTTGCCACCCACAGATCGCCACTACCGGTTCGCCCGAACCGGTCCGAACCAGCTGAATACCACCACTGCTTGGTTCTGATATCAATCCCTTCCAACCAATCCTTCTCTTATTAGAGTTTCCCTATAAGAAGCTAAACTGAACTGTGCTCTTAGCTCCTTATCATCAAAGCAAATATTCACTGTTATCTTTGATGCTTATGTGGATATATAAAGACCTAGCAAAATATAATTGGCTCATTTTAGAACTAATACTAAAGCTTTTATTCTAATACTAAGGAAGTTCCTATTTATCAAATCACTTTCTGATTTGTCTCTGATTTGTCTTAATCATTTTGTCTCTTATATACGTGATTCTGCTGTTATTCTCAGTACCTTTTTTGAGATAGGTTAAGGTGACAAATATTGATTGCTGCAAGATGTTCCAATAATGACCATGATTAAAATGGCTGTAAACTTGATTAGCCAATCATATTTTGACACTAATCGCTATACTAAATCAGACATTATATGTTGCTCAATATTTATCTGAATATATTTGTGTATGCATTGACACTATGACAATTCTATATTTATTTATATACAAAGGAGACAGTTAATAGAGTTAGATGAAAGATATATTTGCTGTTAGTTGTGAAGTCATGTACCACCCATTGCGACCCCATGGACAACATTCCTCCAAAGATATATTAGAATTATAATAAATTAAAATTATGTCTAATATAGTCTAACAATTCAAAATTATAATGAAGGTTGGGTTCTGTAAAGAAACCTTTTTGGAGCCAACATAACTTTCTTCAAGGACTTATGAAGACTGCATTAAGGTGTTAAACTCTACATTTACATCATGAAGGAACTATAGCTGCTAAAGTTAAGTGTTGTTGCTTAAGGACTTTCCAGATTTTTTGGATTTCTGTATTCTGGTATTTTTATGAACACTTGGTCTTGGAAATCACTTCTGTCTAAAACTGGAGAACTGCTGGTGGGCATTGTAACTAACATAGCAATAACATAGTTTGGACTAAGAACATTTCATAAGATGTGTTACTTTTTGAAAGTATCACGTTCAACTGGTTGACATTGCAAAAATATTACATTGAAAGACGGATGGGCAAAGTAATGGCAGAAACTTTTTCTCTAATCTTGTTTCTTTTTTAATGAACCTGTCACACATCACTAAATTAATTAAAATAAGAGAAAGAAATAAAACAAAGGACACCAAAATTTGGGAAAACTAGGGCATGGATATGTATAAATTTTTAAAGAGAAATACATCAAGATTTCTAAACATCAATATTCAGTATTTTCATTCCCAAATCTCTCTTTATAAACTAAGATGGGAAAAGTTTATGAAAGATTTAAGACCAGATCTGAATAAAACAATCCTTAATTTAAGTGTTTTTCAATTCTCTTTTTTGGTCACATTAATTTTTCAGCCACACTTCTAAATAATTTTGAGCCAAAGACAAATATAGATAAGCTTTATAGTATTTTGCTATGGTAAATCCAACAGAATCTACATTGAAGTTTTAACCAGTTCTCTTGCAAACTACTGTATATTGACCTAGATTTATGTCACTGATAAAATCTCTGACCCTAAAAAATCTATCTTCCAAGTCCTAGTCCCTCTCTAGTCCCATTATTGGTTGTCTTTACTTGTATATTCAAGTAATTTGGACCAGTAATTGTTTCCTCATTTTCCAAATATTTCAATGTAATTTTAGTTGTGAAATTATAATAGCAGATACTTATTGATTGACAACAAAATTGATTTAATTTTTTTCTGCTGCATTTGTGGATAAGACTTGGGAAATGCAGAAAATATACCTGCAGTAGGATTTATTCTAAAAAGCATTCCTTGAACAATTTGCCCCCCCAAAATTGATTAAATTGAACAGCTAGGAGTCATTGCTTATGACGATTGTCATGCTGATGACAACAATCTTGTCCACAGCTATGAGAAATCTTGGTGATCTTGATTCAAGTCCTAACCAGACATTATCCTTGTAGCATTTTGGGATTAGTTTGGGTAAGCTAGGTTCTGAAGTGAACCTGACTGGAGCCATCTTGTTCTACCTCATAGTTGCCTCGAAGCCTGAAAGAAGAAAGAGAGGAGGGAAATAGATAGCCCAGCTTACTGTCAAAATAAAAAGTTTTCCTGTGGGAACTAAGGTCATTGTAACAGGTGAATGGGGAAGGAGGAGAGGAGCCTGCCATTTTTATTCATTGGACAATGTGACTGATAACACTGGGAAGGGGGAAAGTGTTCCTTTTTTAATTAGGTGAGGAATTTTTAGAGTTGGTTTTCTCTTGCTGTGATGACATGATGTATCCAATAAATATATTTTTTGAAGAATCTACCTACCTTGGAGTTCTGCTTTCAATGGTATGTTATTCGGAATGCTGACACTAGGATTTATAGATGGTAATTTGATTTACCATCTCTAAAAGTGTCTGCTCCTAAAAAGTCTTCTATGTTCCCATTTTTGGCTACATTTAACTATATATTCAAAAAATGTGATAAAAGGGCATGAATTTGCACCTTTCCAAATATTTTAATGTAATATGTAGTTATGAAATTATAATAGATATTCATTTATTCATTCAATCAATCATTCATTCAATCATTCATTCATTCATTCATTTGGAATAAATAGGACTCCCCTAACTAATGAAGAAGATTAAGATTTACAATTATAGTGTCATCCTCTATGATTTGTTTAGTGCTAGGTTTAATTGTTTCTGTGTAAATGAAGAGAGAATTCTATGCTATGAGAGAACCAAGTGATAACAACAGGATTCAAAATGTTTTCAATGGAGATAGAATTTAAGAAATAATATTTTTCCCCAAAGCAGCTTTTCTACCAAACAGTAATAAAGGGAGATATTGCATTGCTCATAAATGTTTTACTGTGCACAAGAGAGGCTGTATTATTTTTATAAAGTATTTTCTGTATCTCTGATACATTAAACGTACTGAAAATAATGAACTATGACTTCCATTTGATTCTTTTTATTATATAGACTTTCTTACAAGTGGCTTTAAAGAAAACCAGTATTAACAATAAAGTGAATATATAGATTATTCTAGACTTGGGTCTTTTAATTACATTTTTGCTTCAGTGAAAATGACTTTTGTTTTTCAAATTATAGTCTTTTCAATAATCCAATTAAATTGCTGGAATTGTGAAGCAGAACACTACTATAGAAATTCTGCCAAAGTGTTCAAATAATGTAATATATTATTGTATGCTATGACAGTAATAAAGATTGAGTTTTATTTGTCATTTCAAAAGGATTTACTTTTGGTTCTCTTGGAATATTTTGTAAATGTAAAGATTTTCCCCGTTAATATGAAGTCAAGGTAAAATATTCCATATAGCATATATGAGATCATAAAATTGCATGTCAAAATAATTCTGATTCTAATTCAAACCACTCTATGCTGCATACACATACCTATTCCAAATATATTGCCTGTGCCAAGTAGCTGGAAAATACAACTGAACAGCACATATTAATTTTAAAATATGCACAAATTGAATTTTTTAATTCAGATTAACAATATATTGCAGCAGTAAAATCAGAAAGAAACAACAAAAAAACCTTTCACATGAGTTCATAGTAAGTTGTACATGATAACACATTTATCTGCATTACATTCAACAGCTAGAACTGAAAAATGATCTTATGTTTTGTACAAACAAAAATAACCAGCCAATCATCAGTAGGAAAAAAATTAACAGCAGCTTTTTCTAATGATGATAATGATGATAGCTTTATTAATTAGCTTATAGGCCATATCAAAGCACAAGGTTCAGACACATATCGCCAATAAAATCTTATGCAAACAATTTAAAATAAGAGTATGGTAAAATGCAATTGTTGTAGGATAATATACAATATAATTTAACACATAAATATATAAAATAGAATAAAATGACATAAAATTATATTTCGGTGTCACCCTTACAATCTACCCCAATTGGTCCCATGTATACCTATCTCAACCAAACCATTTTGTTTAAGTACTGTGCTGTGTTAAATGTTATTTTCAGGTTCTGGATGCACATAAAGTAAGTTGTTTTGATATGGGGATCCCAGTGGGTTTATTCATTTGGTATATGGACCAAAGTACCTGTCTCTCACCCCATTATACAAGCAACAATCAAATAGGATGTGAGCCAACTTTTTCTAATCTTTAGTTATTCTATCTTATTTGGACAGAAACCTTGTCATTAATTATACAAAGGTTCATTTCAGTAAAAAGGCTATATGGATTACCCCTCACCCCAGCCCCATCCATTGGCTGGCAAGACATTATTAATAGGCAAGGAGATTCTTGTTTCAGTATGTGAAACTCCTCTTTATCCAACACTCTATAATTGTAAGAAAAAGGATAAGTATTGGATGCGTATAAATGTGCTGGCTCCAGATCACTACCATTGGCAGTCTTACAATTAAAGGGTCAATATATACTAATTAAAGGGCCTTACCTTAGAAAATAAGTCAACCTATGTCATCGTGCGCAGTGCAGTTTACAGAAAGGCACCATATGCTTATGAAGTTAATGGGAAGCAAAAGAATTGCTCTCCGTTCTCACTGTTGCTGTTGCTATCACTCATGTTTCTTCCTTCTTGCGGAGAAGTAGGGCACACAACAAAAGCAACAGGATCTGAAGATAGATTTCTACAGCAATACCCTTTGTTGTACAGGTAAGCCCAGGCTGAGACACAGTGTTATTCCTCTGCAAAGTAAATGCTCCTATGGGGGACTGTCAATTTGAGATGGAAAGTTAGTCTGAACAGGCAGAATGGAAGAAAAGCTAAATCAACCTTTCTCCATTGTTTGGTATCACAGATTCAACCTAGGAACACTTATTTGCTAACCTTTGGCAATGACCATGGGTTCGTTTGGTTTTAAGTGACTAGACTTAACATTTTGAGGCATAGTTTGTGTAGAGAATTTGAGAACTTGATGTGGAATTTCATTGTTATGAAATTCCCTTATGCTTTTAACTGGCAGACAGTTAAAGCGAAAGGAAGTCAATAACAGCTGGAAAAGCAGAACAGTGAAAGGCTTCTCATATAGGGAAGAAAACTTTTTAAAAAGAAACGGTAATGGCATTATTCTGGGACTTAGGCTTTGGGATTCAAATTCTGCAGAAACGTCTCATACTTAATACAGCAAGTCTACTTAAGGATTCTTATTGAAATAAAAGTGCTATTAGGAGTTGGTTGCCTATGTCAATAAAGACAGTATAGTTCCTGTTAAATGCAGTGCTTATTTTTCCCGATCTCTCCCCCCCCCCCCGGCTTAATACAGTTTTAATAGAGAATATTTGTAGATCAGGGTTGATCTATGAAGTCCTTGATAGTCTCTGAGTTTGGTTAAATGTCTATGAAGATTCTCAATCTTCCAGGTCATAGCCCAAAGTGGGGGGAGGGGGCTGTTGGTTCTGTTTTCTTGCAAATTTATTTATTTAGTTAGTCAGTCACTCATGTACAAGATAACAGAAATAAGAATAAATATGAATAAGAACACAGGAAATGTGTATAAATAAATGGGGATAGTAGGACAGGGATGTTAGGCACGCTGCTGCACTTATGCATGCCCATTACAGACCTCTTAGGAATGGGGTGAGGTCAACAGTAGACAGTCTAAGGTTAAAGTTATGGGTGTTTGGGGATGTAACAACAGACTCAGGTAATGCATTCCAGGCGATGACCACTCTGTTGCTGAAGTTGTATTTTCTGCAATCGAGTTTGGAGTGGTTTATCTTGAGTTTGTATCTATTGTGTGTTTGTATATTATTGCGGTTGAAGCTGAAGTAGTCATTCACAGGTAAGATGTTGTAGCAGATGCTTCATTGCCAAGTATTATCAGTGGTAGAACAGAGTAGGGTTTAAAATGTTTAACTTTGAGTTTCTTTGCCATGAATTATTTGCTGTTAACACAACATCTGCTGTTCTGTTGTAAGTAACTTTGGCTCTCAATACAACTCTTGGACCTCTTTGGGGGAATTATTCATTGAGAGTCTGAGAATTGAAACTATGATGCCACGTAACACCATCATTAGGTATTAAAAACTCCTTGGCTGGAGCAGAAAAAGAAGAATCCAATAGAATGGTAATGTTTTTTTTAAAAGATTATCAAGCATGAATTAGATAACAGATAAAGCTATAGACATGATTATTAATACATGAAATGAATACGAATACAAGGGAATATTAGGACAGGGATGGTAGGCACAGTGCGCTTATGCATGCCCCTTTACAGACCTCTTAGGAATGGGGTGAAGTTGACAGTAGACAGTCTAAGGTTAAAGTTTTGGGAGTTTGGGGAAGAAACCACAAAGTTAGGTAGTGCATTCCAGGCACTGACAACTCTGTTACTGAAGTTGTATTTTCTGCAATTGAATTTGGAGTGGTTTACCATAAGTTTGTATGTATTGTGAGCTTTTGTATTGTTGTGGTTGAATCGGAAGTATTCATTGACAGTTAGGATATTGTAACAGCTAATTTTATGTACTACGCTTAGGTCAGATCGAAGTCGGCGAAGTTCTAAATTGTCTAAGGCCAAAATTTCAAGTCTGGTGGCATAAGATATTCTGTTGCGAGCAGTGGAGGACTCTTCTCGTAAAATATCTCATGAAATATCTCTGGTAATATTTAACTGGGTAGCCATGAAACAGTAATGTGTTATATAAGTTTGACTTGGCACAGGTGGCTATTGACTCTGATACTGGACAGATGGAGCCCAGCCTTCCCTGTGCATAGCCCTAAGGCAGATGTCCGTTCGTGAATTGTATAATTCTTGTGGAAGAGGAGGTTCAGCTCCATTAATCAGTCAAATCTGAAGGCTCTGGGTATAAAAAGAGATCTCTCAGGCTTCTATCTTTGTTGGAGATGGTTTCTTGCCATGCACAATACCAAGCTTCCTTTGGTTTTCTATTCTGTAAACTATTGGACTGGTTCCTATGAATTCCACTACCTGGATTTCTTTGCCCAATAATTCATGATGCAGGTTTTCTTTTCTTGGGTGATACCATAAACCATCTTGCTGAGATTCCCATTTAAAGCTTTTGAAAACATCATGAGCCATCTTCTGAGGCTTTCAATTGTTTACATATTATAGCAAAATATGATTTACAATCTACAGTATGAGTGTTATCTCTATGCTGCTGTGTTATATTGATTTATGGTTAAGACAATAACCTCCAAGACTTCCAATTACTGTTTCACTTCGTTGTTGTTAGTTGTGAAGTCATGTCTGACCCATCATGACTCCATAGACAACGTTCCTCCAGGACTGGAGACTAAAACATATGAAGGTTGCAGGAACTGGGTATGTCTAGTTTAATGAAAAGAAGGACTATGGGAGACATGATAGCAGAGTTCCAATATCTCAGGGGTTGCCACAAAGAAGATGGAGTCAAACTATTCTCCAAAGCACCTGAGGGTAGAACAAGAAGCAATGGATGGAAATTAATCAAGGAGAGAAGCAACTTAGAACTGAGGAGAAATTTCCTGACAGTTAGAACAATTAATCAGTGGAACAGCTTGCCTCCAGAAGTTGTGAATGCCGCAACACTGGAAGTCTTTAAGATGATGTTGGATAGCCACTTGTCTGAAACCGTATAGGATTTCCTGCCTAGGCAGGGGGTTGGACTAGAAGACCTCCAAGGTCCCTTCCAACTCTGCTATTGTATTGTATTGGGTATAAACTTCCCGTCCTCTACCATCCTCTGGAGTCCATTTCAGCTCATGCCTACTGCTTCAGTGACACCATCAAGCCACCTCATTCTCTGTCGTCCCCTTCTTCTTTTGCCCTCAATCGTTCCCAGCATTATACTCTTGATTGCCTTGCAGTCCAAGGGACTCGCAGGAGTCTTCTCCAGCACCATAAAGTTAAACAGCTCCACTGTTTAACTTTACCTGCTCTCATTTGTACCTTGCAACACTAGACTTTTTTGATTCCATCTAGCAATAAACCGTAATAAACCCCTTTATGAAAAGGGCAGATTATTAGTGTATTGGAAATGGAACTCCCCATCAGCAGAATATAAGAATGTTTAATATCAAGGAACCCTCAAAATATAAATTGCTTTATTGAAAATTTTAAAAGTCATCCTCTTTCTAGCTTTCCCACTCACTCTGCATGCTGTGACATCATGCCATTCAAGTTAAATACTTTGCAGTACTTCAGTCTCGAGGGGGTATATGTAAGCATATGCTTTTCTATCTCATTGAAATTAACAGGATTTTAACATGTTTAACTTGGTTGAATTGAACTGTAGCCAGCATTTGTAAATGATTTGTAATTCATTTATATTGTATTTGAGACCTCAACCCAAGAAGGTGATAATCTTATAGCTTGCAAATTTACAAGATGAGAAAGAATATTGGATTCTCAGGAATAATTAAAACATATCACATTACCTTACAGACTCCTAAATTTTGCATCTTTCCCCCTTCAAAATTCTGTTGGTGATATTTTGCCAACTGAAGCCCTTTATTAAATGTTTCCAAGGAAAACAAAACATAACCTATATTTTTGAGACAGAGCTTATGTTTTAAATCACCACCTCAGTAATTTTTGTGCCTTTGGGGACATACTTTACAAAACTATAGCTTTGTATCAACAGTTTACTACTACTTTTGCTATGTAGACTATTTATCACTTTAGAGAAACAATTTATCACATCCTTTACAATCCAATTTTATAGTGGCATTTGTAGATACAGAAAGGGGAAACATAATTATTATTTTTTAAAAAAAGCTTTATAGCATATAGTGGAGTAATAAAAAGAATAATAAATGGGAAAAATGTTCTGAAGTAGGAAATTGCACATAGGAAAATTATCCTGTTTGGTGTACATGAGAAGTGCTTTCTATTTTAATATAGAGGCAACAAAGCACAATTCTAAAATTCAAGTAATTAATTAATAAAAAACCTCAAGCCTGTTAGGGTAAAAAACAGAAAGTTTAAAAAAAAGGAAAAAAGAAAAGGACAAAACAAAACAAGACAAATACCCTACCTGGCAATCCTTTTTGATTATTAAACACCAAGCTTGAAATGCAGGAGCCTTTATTTTTAATACAAAACAATAACAATATTTTATTTGGCATGCTCCAGTATTCAGAATACTTCCACACACTTGATGGGACCCAGTGTTGTGTGAATAGTTTTTCTCATACTTTCCTCCCTTACCAATGTAGTGGCAACATTTTCCCTGGCAGCCTGGATAAAACAATTCAGTTCTGTGCAGTTCATTTCCTGTGTCATTTCTCCTTGTATTTAATTTATATATGAATTAGACGCTAAGTCTGAAAAAGAATGGCTTGAATCAGTGGGATATAGTAGCAACCTTGTTGGAATAAAACTGAGGAGCGCCAGGTTCAAGTCCATGTTTAGATATGGAAATGTATGGAATGTTAAGCCTCTTTCGGCTAACATATTAGATAGATTTTGTAAGTGTAATATAAATATAATAACTATATGATGAATTCATCTATAAGTCAAATTCACGAACTGCGAACAATTGTTTGTGGCATACAGGGTAGCAGGTTTTAGATGGTCGTGCAAATCCAACATAGAAAATCAGTAGCAAAGGCTACAACTGTGACGGTGAACATATGGCACATGTCCCAGAGGTGGCATGCAGAGCCCTCTCTGTGGGCACATGCACCATCGCCAGCTGCTTTTCTGGTGCATGCATGTGCGCACTAGAAACCCAAAGACCAAATAACCAGCATGTGCATGTGCACTGGCCAGCTGGTCTTTGAGTTTTCAGGGCTCCGGCACATGCAAAGTCCAACTGGCCAGTGCGCATGCACGTGCCGGAAACCAGAAGACTAGGTGGCCGGTGCCTGCATGTGCACCGGCCAGCTGGTCTTCGGGTTCCCGGGGCTCCGGCACACAGGAAGACCAGCTGGCCATTGTGCATGCATGTGCCAGAAACCAGAAGACTATGCCAGCTCTGGCCAGCTAGTCTTTGAATTCTGGGGCTCCAATGCACACATGTGCATGTACATACGTTCCAGTTTGGACACTTAGTGCCGAAAAGGTTCACTATTACTGGGTTAGAACGTGACTGTTTCCAGAATTGTCAAGTTTGGGGACCCCTGATCTAAAGAGAAGTCATGTCGGTCATCAACTCAGAAAATGCTTATAATTGGATACAACAACAGGAATATACATCTTCAGATACAAGAGTAGGAAAGTTATTAATCATATCCTTGTGCCATTGAAATAGATTTGTGATCTTGAGCAAGCCCTGAGCATTTGTTGATGCAAGAACTGCTTTTCCACTTGAAGCGAAAATGAGGAAAATTTCCCAGTGTGATCTTAAGTCTTACCCAAAATAAATAAATATAAGCCTATGACAATGAACAAAATGGTTTGATTGGCACCAGGGACTATTTTGTTATGCTTAACATCGCACTGCAAAGAATGTCAGTATTTTGGCAATCTTATAACCTTCAAAATCTGTTTGATTTGATCAGCCCTCCTTTTACACTCCCCCCCTTCTTCCTTCTTTTTTTGCTTCAGACTTGGACTATTTTAATTATTTCCACATGGCTGAATCTTGGGATTATCATCAGACTTCCCATACTCGATATAGCCTGCTTTAGCCACATTTGTGTGGCTTATTGAAGAAAGCCCTCAGCAGTAAAGATACCATCACAAGGTTTCTTCTAAAAAAGGAGAAAGGAAAGCAAACTTCTCCATGAGTCTGACCTTTGTGAAAGAACTGAGAGATTTGGCATTTTTGTATCTTTTTCCCTCCCCTTCCCCCTTCTTCCATTGCTTCATGGTCTTTTTAATCTTTAGTGCAAAATGAACGGCGTGAAGTTATGAATCTGTTTATAGCCGTAACTCATTGCCTAAGCTTAATAGACTTTGACATTGTAATAAATACTGGTCTCTTGGAATACTGCATCCAGTTTTGGTCGCCACGATGTAAAAAAGATGTGGAGACTCTAGAAAGAATGTAGAGAAGAGCAACAAAGATGATTAGGTCCCCAATCCAAGGTCCCCTCCAATTCTTCTATTCTATTCTATTCTATTCTATTCTTGTAGAAATATGAGACAGAAAAATCATCTCTAGCATCATCTCTAGTTCTGTATTGACTTCTAAGGAAGACAGTTCTTTTCTGCCTGCCTGGACATGGAAAGCTCAGCCTGATCCACATCGTTTCTTCTTATCCTGCAACTTGGAGGCTGGCTGATTTATGGTTTTGCTTCCTGAATTTCAATTTCAATGTAGTCATTTCTAGTGACTGCTGTGAATATATATTAACAATAGTGCTGTATCCAAGTCAATTGCACTTCTTCCTGCTATTATATTGTATCGACATACTTTCTAGTATCTGACAAAGACAAATGTCAATTTTAGGATTAAGTGAGCTAAGAATTTATATCTAAGCATTGAAGTAGTTTAATGTATAGGTCACCTCATTGCTCTAGTTTAGTGATGGTGAAGCTTTTTTACCTCGGGTGCCAAAAGCACATGCCACATGCTATTAGCAATAGCAGTTTAGCAATAGCAGTTAGACTTATATACCGCTTCATAGGGCTTTCAGCCCTCTCTAAGCGGTTTACAGAGTCAGCATATTGCCCCCAACAACAATCCGGGTCCTCATTTTACCCACCTCGGAAGGATGGAAGGCTGAGTCAACCCTGAACCGGTGAGATTTGAACAGCCGAACTGCAGAACTGCAGTCAGCTGAAGTAGCCTGCAGTGCTGCATTTAACCACTGCGCCACCTCGGCTCTATTACACATCAGTGCGTGTCCACCCCCATAATTTAATGTCCCCCGCACTGTGACCCCTGTGCATGTGCATGTGACACCCCCCCAGTGGCCCACGGATGTGTGCACGGAGCCTGGGGAGGGTCAAAACAGCCTCCCCCGTCCCCCAGAGGCCTCCGGAGGCCGCAAATGGTCCGTTTTCCGACTTCCAGTCGGCCCGGTAGGTCCATTTTTCGTCCTCCCCAGGCTCCAGAGGCACATGCATGCACCAGAAAAGGATGAAAACAGCCTCCCCCACACCCCAGAGACCCTCTGGAGGCCGTAAAGGGCCCATTTTCCAGCTTCCAGTGAGCCTGGTAGGTCTATTTTTCACCATCTCCAGACTCCACAGGCTTTCTAAGAGTCCAGGGGAGGGTGAAAAACAGCCCACCACGCAAACCAGAAGTCTGTTTCTGAATATCCAGTTTGTGCGTTGGGCGGTTTTTCGCCCTCCAGAGGTTTCAGGGAAGCTTCCATACGGCAAAAAAACCCAAGCTGAAAATCAATGCAGGTCTGCACAATGTACAGCTTACTGGCACTTAAAAAACAATAATCTCGAATGAAGGCAAATACACATATCCCAGGATAATGATGGTCAACACGTATTCCAGTAGAGAGAAGTTCCCTGAGTCCAAAAGCTCGGGAAAAGTCTTTGGTCCCAGGAACCGATCCAAATTTGATCTCTCAATAACTAATCTGTTGCTGCCAAATGTTTCTGCCACCAGGAAAAGCTGGTGCCACCATCTAGATTTTCATGATCACTTCCGCCCTGAAAGACATGCTGCTGAGCATCTCCAATGCTTAAAACTTCACCAATACCACTGGCTCCATTAGCCCTGCTATACGGGAGCCACCAAACAGCTGATTGGTGCACCAGCTATTTCCTTTCCCATTTACAAGTCGCAAAGCCCTAGCATTAAATGTATTGGGAAAAGTAAAAGGCCCCAAAAAATTGTTGGGAGTATTTACATATCAATATACTTCAAGATTATCCATAAAAGGTATACAGAAAACTACATTTTTGCAGAAATATCTCAGAAATTCACGTGATTACTGCCATGGGTTTTCTGACTTTCTAAAAGAATTGTGGGACAGAATGGAATAACAGTATGAATGTTTTGTCTTAAATCATGGCAGATTTACACCAGAGGTGGTATTCAGCAGGTTCTGACCAGTTCTTGTAGTGAATATTTTGAGTAGTTCAGAGAACCAGTAAATACCACCAGTGACTGGCTTCGCCCCTATCTATTCTCTGCCTCCCAATTGGGAGGAAATGGGGATTTTGCAGTAACCTTCCCCTGCCATGCCCACAAAGCCATGCCCACAGAACCAGTAGTACATTTTTTTGAATCCTACCAATAATTTACACCCTGCTGCCCAATCCAGGTTTCATTCAACAGAAAGGATCATCATAAGCTGCTTGTTCATTGCTGGCATTTAGGAATCAAATGACTAGGCATTCAAACCCTCCCTACTCTAAAGACAAGTTATTTTGTCATGAAACTGCATAGCAGCTGTTCAGATGAAAACTGAGACACTAAACACAAACTTGCATATATAAATATATTTATTATTCCAGTTACAGCATTCTTTTGTCTTCACCCAGAACAGGGATCGCCAACCTTGGCAACTTTAAGACTTGTGGACTTCAACTCCCAGAATTCTTTTTTTTTAAATTAATTTTTTATTTTATCAATTTCATACATACATTCACAATTATATGATCTCATCACTGTTATTAATAATATGTATTTATAACAATTTTTTCCCTACAGTTGACAATATACTTGAAAATTGCTTTCTTACCATCCCATAGATCCATCTTATCTTACAACGGTCCTACTTCTTCTTCCCTCCCTCCCTCTTTCCTTCCCTCGTTTCTTCTCTCCTACTCTCCTTCCTTCCCTCCTTCCTTCCCTCCCTCCTTCCCCCTTCCCTCCCTCCTTTCTTCTCTCCTTCTCTCCTTCCCTCCTTCCTTCCTTCCTTCCCTCCTTTCTTCTCTCCTTCTCTCCTTCCTTTCCCCCTTCCTTTCCTCCTTCCTTCCCCCTTCCTTCTCTCCTACATTCCCTCCTTCCTTCCCTCCTTTCTTCTCTCCTTCTCTCCTTCCTTCCCTCCTTATCTCCTTCCTTCCCTCCTTCCTTCCCTCCTTGCTTCCCTCCCTCCTTCCCTCCCTCCTTCCTACCCCCTTTCTTCTCTTTCTTCTCTCCTTCCTTCCTTCTTCCTCTCCTTTCCCTTCTCTCCTTCCCCTTCCTCCCCTTTACCCTTCCCCTCTTCTTCCCATTCCTCCTCTCTTTCCTACTCTTACATTCCCTCCCATTCTTCCTCTGCCTTTCCCTTTCTCCTATTCCTCTCCTTTCTCCTCTCCTTCCTATCTTTCCTTCTACTCCTCCCTCCATCCACTCTATAACTCCCAGAATTCCTCAGCCAGCTTTGAAGTCCACAAGTCTTAAAGTTGCCAAGGTTGGCAACCCCTAAGAAACAACACAAGAAAGTCAGGAACACAGGAATATCATGAGGTAATTTTTATAATGTTCAGAACACACACTGAAGAAAAAGGATGGAAAAAGGAACACTCCTCCATTATAGTTACAGCAACCAATCATAAGTAGGTTGCATCATGCATGAATCAGCTGCAACTGTGCTTTCTGGCCTATTGTACATGTTACTGTTCCAAATATTAAATTCAATATCCTAACATATTGTAATTCTATTTTTATTACAGTAACAATTTTATACATATGGTGCATATATATACATAATGCAAATTGTCACATGCAATTTTTTTGCACATCTGCAGTCTCTTGTTTGGTGTTAGGTTTCTTTTTGGAGAGGGATGCATCAGTGACTATCCTTTTTCTTTATCCAGCCGTTCTCAAATTTCTTTCTGATTCTTTCTAGTCCTAACTTTATTCCTTTGATGATAATCCATTACACAATTAAATTTAGGGTCAGAATACTACTCTGAACACAATTTAGAAATGAATTATTTGCTCATGGGATTCAAGAAAAAAATATTTCTTTTTGAACATATATAATGGAATTATTAGACTCAAAGTTTTCTTGAGAATTTCAAGATCAATAAATAATCAATGACTCTTCTAAAAGAACTTGAGCATGGTGATTTAGAACACTAATTTTTCCATATTGTCCTTTAGGGGAAGGATTCTGAGGCCTCTTTCAGATTACCAAACAGTGTTGAGCCATTATATGTTTTTCTCATCTTGAACTTCCTTAATATTACACATTTGGGAAGATTTATTGAAGAAGATTTATTGTTCTTGGCAAACACATTCCTTTTAGAATTGATCTCTTGGTACCATTGGCCTAGTTTACTATTTTGTAATTTAGAATTGCTTCTTGCAGAGTTAGCTGTTTAGCAAGAAAACACTGGGCAACATGGTGGAATGTGATAGGTAAAATCAGATAGAATCTTCTTTAATAAAGAGCTACCTTGGTTTGAATTCCACTAGTTAAGTTTCTTCCTACAGCAGCTCTGCCATTTCCCTCTGCTTTCTAACTTTCCCTGGCATTTCTCAACCAGCAGCAGAAGATTTGGGTAGACTGAGTTGCGTTGAGATGAAAAGTTATAAAACTATAAATGTCGCAATTCTGAGTCATACTTCTTCAGGCACTACTTCTTCATATTGATGTCTACTTCTCCTTTGTAATGAAATTTTAGGAAAGACTGCTGCCCGAAAAGAAGCGACATGCTGTTAGTTCTGAACAGAACTCTAATTTTATACCCCAATAGCTCAGTTGTCTCAGTCCAATAACACTGAGAATTTTTATGTGGCTTACCTATGTGTTACATTCGGCATGCACTGAAGCAGGGACTTCTACCACTGGTTGAACTTACTAAGAGCAATAGCTCAGAAACATCTAGGGAGCCATAATCCACATGAGGTAATTGAGGGGAAAAAAACTATTATACATGGTACTGCTGGATCAAAGATACAGTTGGCTGGTCAGTCCTCATCAGTCATGGCCAAATTTTCTTCTTTTCTCCTCTAGCATAAAGTAATGGGGATTGTCACAAATGAAATTACCATCTGTTTTGTAAAAGCAGAGATCACTAAGTGCAGAACAGTAGATGCATAAACCACTTCTGCTCATGAGAATCCTTGGAGCCAGAAGATTTAAGTCCAGGGGTTTTGCATTTAATTGATTCCTTTGAGTAAAATGAAAAGATGGCTCATGAAAATAGGATATGGATGAGTAGGACCATACAATGTTGTATGTTCTCTTAGTGAACTAAATGGAAGAGTATTTTTAAATGCATGGAGGTCAACGGGAATCAAAGCAGTTCAACTCCTATTTAAAATTATTTAATCTCAAAAGTAGCTCACTTCTGCTTTTAAAACCTTATTCATGTTTGTATAATGATTAAATAGGCTTAGGTAGTAAAATGTAAGATTGGGTCTGTGCATATGAACAAATGTGGATGTAAATAGATCCTGGGGGTTTTCATTCCTATGTGAAATATATTCATCTAGTTCATTTTTGATCATTTAAAAGTGCAGCTATCATATGAACCAGTTGGGTTTTATTCATAAAGTTTCTATATGCAATAAAGAATATCATGTGTCTTAAGGGGAGGCCAAAGAAGCAACTTAAGTATCCTTACTGGAACTGACATCTATGGTTGGGATTTCTTCCTTTCAGTTATAATACTTTTATTGTTTGTATTGTTTATTGCATCAAGAAAAATATTATTCTTTTATTATTCTTTTTTATTGTGACTTCTTAGAGATCTAGAGATGGCATTAAGACAGATGGCCTTTTACTGCATATTCAAAACAGAATCAGACCTACATCAGTTTTTCACTCTTAACAATTAATTGCATTCAATCCTGAAAGTTGTTGTCTCCTTATGTAGTCCACTCACCCTTATATATACCATATTTTTTGAGTATAAGACGCACTCCCCCCTCCCAAAAGCGGGTGGAAATGTCTATGCATCTTGTACAGTGAATGTTGTCAAAGCCCCGCCCACCCGCTGGTCCCCACCCTTTAGCCATTTTCGGCCTCTGCACATTGCGTTTTCAGCTTCCACACACCCCAATTATGGCCCATTCCAGGCTGTGGGGATTGCCACAGCCCATTGCTGCCATTCCCTGCCTTGGACTGTTGGGCTTTCAGCTTCCACATGCCCATTTTCGACCTCCGCATGTTCCATTTTTGGCCTCTATGCATCGCATTTTTGGCCAGTTCCAGGTGGCGGGGAGCAGCAGAATATCTTGCATATGAGTCAAATCTAATATTCAGCCAATAAAGTTTCTCTATCACTCTTTTCTAAATATAACTCATATAGTTATTATAAATGTGAATAGAGTATATGTGAGAGAAAATATATACATAAAAACATGATTTCATAATAACCAGAAAATAGCAATAGCAATAGCAGTAGACTTATATACCGCTTCATAGGCCTTTCAGGCCTCTCTAAGCGGTTTACAGAGAGTCAGCATATTGCCCCCAACAATCTGGGTCCTCATTTTACCCACCTCGGAAGGATGGAAGGCTGAGTCAACCCTGAGCCGGTGAGATTTGAACCGCTGACCTGCTGATCTAGCAGTAGCCTGCAGTGCTGCATTTAACCACTGCACCACCTTGGCTCTTGGCAAGAAAAGGTTGATGTGATCACCAAATTAGTCACACTGGATTTTAGCAAGTGTGATTCAAAATTGAATTTCATGGTCACCGTGTTATGCAACTGATATCTAATGTTACATACAGCACATTTGAATAAATGTTCTGAAAAGCAAACTTTAAATATGAGATGCACAAGAATAAGATGCACCGGAATTATAATGGAGCAAAGACTTTTTAAAATAATGTGCATGCATTTTCAAACCTTGATATCTATCAGACTCTTGCTAATCTTAGTACATGAAATGAAGCTTGACACCAGTATCTTGCTATGTTCTTTTTCTATATCTATTGTGGTTACATGAATTAAACTTAGCCAGGATATCATGATCTGAAATAAAAATTGAACCCCAGGGCAAAGCAAAACAGAAGTGGATCCCTAGTCTTTTGTTTTTGGCACTGGAAAAATACAGAGCTTTTATAGACCCAACTAGTTAGAATCTCAATAGAGGCTAAAAATAGAATGGCCATTTTGTGCATTAAGCATACGTAATTAAATTAGTCCCTCTAGAGCAGGGGTGTCAAACTTTCAGCCTGTGGGCCTGATGCATCACGTCCTGGTTTAGCAAAAAGCCCCAATACGTCACGTGACCCTGCTGTGACAACACGAGTTTGACATCCCTGCTCTAGAGAGAAAAACAACCTAGCCCTTTGTAAATGGGAATCAGTGGAAGTTTCATGGAAACCTCATGATTGTGTGATGACAGTGCATGTATAGAGAGGATAAAGAAGTGATGATTAGTATCTTGACCTTTTTTATATGCAGATATAGCTTCACAAACATTACCGGTGGAACTGTTCTTTCTTTAGTGATGTGCACACTGAATATGACTATGACACTCACTATGGAAATCTTTCAGGACAAGATACTTCGAATTTCCTTTGTTATACCGTAGAAAAAAGTGTCAGAAATCACATCAAATTCATAAATTTGAATGTTTATTTGTTAAGACATGATATAGTTCAAGTATACACAGCTATTGAACACAGAATTTACTGTGGATAAAGAACCAAAATGAAGTCAGCCATGACTGTAAATCTTTACACTCTTGCTCTTCTGGTTACATCCTTACCCAGTTTTTTCTAACTCTAGTCAGCAACAACAGATATTTCTTTTGGCTGTTTATTTTGCATTGTTTAACTTAACTAAAGTTGGTTGCTTGTATCGCATTGTCTAAATTATATAATTGATCATTATCTTGAAAGAATAGCCAAGGTATGCTATGTGAAACCAAGCCTATAAATGATCAAATATTCATGTTTGGTATGGGCTATAATGCTGGTTAAGGAAGCTGTATGACTAATATAATGCTAAGTGAAACTCCCCCAGCATCTCACAGCAATGTCCATCATGACTGGATCTGCTTGAAGTTATAATGCAATAATAGTAAGAGAGCCAAATTCTAAATGCTGACTTTTCTATAGACTTTTTTAAAAAAATCAAACTTAATGGTAGGCATTTTAGCATTTCACAGAATCCATTTCAATGCTTATCCTACTATTTTAATCTTGCAATTTTGGAATCCAACCTGATGTCACAAAAATTCAGTTCAAAACATAAACCAAGATCTGGGATAGTGTTCCTAATATACTAGCTGTACATGCAAAGGATTATTATCTTTATTAGACATAGAGATAAAAATGATGTTGAGACTCTAGAAAGAGTACAGAGAAGAGCAACAAAGATGATTAGGCGACTGGAGGCTAAAACATATGAAGAACGTTTGCAGGAACCTCCTTTCTGATTCTGTTATTCTATTCTTTTCTATTATTCAGTCAAGTACCCCCAAACTGCAATCCAAAGGGGTTATTCAAATTAGATACCGCTTCTGCTGCTCGTAGGCGTCTGGCTGGCTTATCAAGCATATTATGAAATGATTAATGAATATTCTTTCTATTCCTTTCAGGGTCCACCTGGTCCAAAAGGTGAGAAGGTGAGTCAGCCAATCTCTGCTACTAACCAACTAAGCGGAAGTCCTCCTGATAGTAACTGGTGGCTATTGAAGCAGTTATGATATGAGATTATTTAAGAGAGCTGGGTTAGCACACACGCTGTGTTAAAACTATCATCTTTCCACTTTGCAGGGAGATCAAGGTGATCAGGGCCCTCGGGTAAGCATATTAACAAAAATGTTACACTCCCTCATCCCTGACTAGGCAGTTAGTCCATAGCGCAAAACTAAATTCGAGCTGAGTGTCGAGCTAATTATGCTTATTAGCTGCTTTTACCCTGCATGTTGTAGAAAGTGTCTGCAGGAGAGCCAAAGGAAAACACGATTTCACAGACCATTCAAATATACAAGTGAAAAGAGTTCACACTACACACATTACTGCACACACTAAAATTCACAATCTCTGTGGTTCGATAGCCATATTCTAGAGAATGATTGTGATGGGCTGCATTAGAAAACCATCTTGCCTAACTAAACTTCCAGCCTTCCCCACCTGTTTCTTTTGTCAGATCTGCATGAGCTTCTAATAAAACAAATGACAGTTGGATTTATTTTTTTTAGCAAATTGTACTTCTTTAGAAAGGAATTTTGCATGCCTTTACATTGGCTTTTTGGAAATAGCAATCTGTTCTGTCTATCTAGATCATAGATTAGAATTAGCTATATAGCAGAAAAAAACAGCTTTTGCCGGATTCTGTTGTGCTTGCTTTTTTAAAAGCAAAGATAATGAAACAGGAAAAGATACTGTTGCTCTGAGAATGCCAGTTGTTTCTCTTTACATATGTGCATGGTAGTAAAAATAGAACAAACACCAGTTGGTGCCAGCAAACAATTGTCGGCAGAGGGAGAAATGTGTCACTCCTTTAGCTTTCCCAATGGACCTGGCAGTGGTGGCTCCGTATTTTGAAAGAGACTTAGTTGCCTGCCTCTTTGGAGGATGCTCAGAAGGAAAAGACACGGGAAGGTCTCTTTCAATGTTTTGTAATCTTGGATATATAAAATGAACATGCAACACTAGTAAGGAGAAAATGAAAGAATGAGAGCCGGCAGCCTGTGATGTCATCAGCAATTCTTGGTCAACTTGAGTCTTGACGACAGGGCCAGTTCTAGATCCTGCCTAGCCCTACTCAAGTTACTTTTGTCATCTTGCTACAGCGGCCTGGTCTCTTCACACATCCTGGTGTGATGGTAGGAGACCAAAAGGAATGCCTAAACAGCAGCAGAGTCAGTAAAACACTTTTTCTCTCTGAAAACTTTTTCCAATTTTTGCAAAATATGTAGTCACAAGAACCAAGAGCTAATCAGCTCAAGATTATCTATTAGCTATCCCAACTTCAAAACTCCAGCAGGCATTGACATCCATTTTGATACCTCTTGTACAAGGTGTTGGGCTCCGAATGATGGTGTTTTAAATTTTTCTGATAGTCTCACAGCAAGCCTTAAACAAAGATTGAAAGATACCATAGAAAATGTTCAGTATTTATTTCTTAGCAGCCTGCTGTCTCTGCCAATTGCGTTCTTAGACCAGGTTTCTAAACAGTCTTTGCAGAGAATGACTGCAAACTACTGCAAACTACTGCAAACTCGGTTGACTACCAACTATTTAAACATATACTCTTTAAACTCCTGCATAGCTGCCTGGTTAGTTCAACATATCTGGAGGTTGGAGAATCCTCGCCTGCCAAATTGTTAATTATTTGTGTAATTTTCTCTGAGCTGTATGCTTTTCATGTGGGATTCCAAGTGTGTTTGCTATTTAGTATATATTTGGTTGCACAGCTGAGAGAACCAATAATGAGCAAGCCTATTTGTGAATTTATAGCTTGTTAAGTTTATTCCATATAGTAGTTTGATAGAAATCTGGTAACTATGCTGGGATGCACTGAATATAAGGATAGTTATCCTAATTGCTTTTCTCTCCTTCCAACTTTTCTACCAGGTACAGAGATGTTGAGCCAGATTCTTGCTGTGCATGTAGCTAGGAAACAATAATGGAAAAAACTACTGCTAGGATATCTGTTATTCGGGTAATGAGTATAGATCAGTTCAAAAGGTCATTATAGTTGTTTTGTACTTTTATAAGGCATGGTGATCCAGGGAGTAGAAGCAAACTTTTGTTAGCGTTGTATCAAGTCATAACATTCCAGCGTGACCCGTCAAAACCGCGGTAGACAAAACCGCGCTCGACGAAAGCGCGTACCTGACGTCATCAGCAGCGCGACAAAAAAATAAAAATAAATTAAATTGAAATTAAAATAAAATTAAAGCAAGCTGATTCACATAAAGGTAAGGATTAGGTTTAGGGTTAGAGTTAGGGTTAGGTTAAGGGTTAGGGTTAGGTTTAGGGTTACGTTAAGCGTTAGGGTTAGGTTTAGCGTTAGGTTAAGGGTTAGCGTTAGGTTTAGCGTTAGGTTAAGGGTTAGGTTTAGGGTTAGGTTTAGGGTTAGGTTAAGGGTTAGGTTTAGGGTTAGGTTTAGGGTTAGGTTTGGAGGGGTTAGGGTAAGGTTTTCGCTTTAATTTTAAATTTACCGCTCACAGCGCGATGTTTTCGTCGTGCTGTGATGACGTCACATACGCGCTTTCGTCAAGCGCGCTTTTGTCTACCGCGGTTTTGTGGTGGAACCCATTCCAGAAAGCTGCTTGCTTTGAATCACTCAGAACTATTAAGTCATTCCTGTTTTATTCAAAGCATTGTTATTTAATGTACTTACCTCTGGATAAAACCTACATGTGTGGATTGTTAGACCCCAACGTACATATCTTTTCAAAAAGTTTGAATAATACTAATTTTAGTTTTAATACTGGATAGTGCCAGAGGGATTTTCTGTGCACTCGCCAATTCTGAATTTAAAAACCCACAATTACAATTAAAAACACAAAATTCAGCAGGGATGGAAGATATGTGATCATTCAGGTTGCTCACATCAGATATTTCATATCCATGATTTTAGGTCCAATGATGTCTAAAATATGTAACATTTTTAATTTCCTTAAAAGCAAACAAGAATGTCATGAGCCAACTAATGATCCAATGCCCATGTATTGGCAGGAGTGATTCAGTCATCCATGCCCAGCCTATTCTACGGATGGAAATTTTGGGTAGGATTTAATAGTGGTATAAATCAGAGGTGATATTCAGCAGGTTCTGACCAGTTCTGAAGAACCGGTAGCGGAAATTTTGAGTAGTAGTAGAACTGGTAAATACCACCTCGGGCTGGCCCTGCCCCATCTATTCTCTGCCGAGTCCCAGCTGATCAGGAGGAAATGGGGATTTTGCAGTAATCTTCCTCTGGAGTGAGGTGGGAATGGAGATTTTACAGTATCCTTCCCAGTCATGCCCACCAAGCCATGCCCACCAAGCCATGCCCACCAAGCCATGCCCACAGAACCAGTAGTAAAAAATTTTGAATCCCACCACTGGTATAAATCTTTCATGAGTGTTGTGTAGATAAGATAGCATCCAATATATTGTGACTGATATAGAAATAATTAGACTTCCCATCCAATGTCCCATTGGATGATAAGAGTAGGTCTGTGCAAATCTTTTGAACAGGTCATCTACTTTGAATTAATCAATCCCAAAGTCATTTTACAAAACAAAATGAGATCCTGCTTCTAACAGCAAAATGATCATATTGCCTTATTTGGCCTGTTATTAAGTCTCCCCAGCTTTTTTTTAGGGCTTGTACAACAGAGAGGAGAGTTTGTACAATAGAGAAAGCTGGAAGGAGTTTGCACAATGGGAACAGGATTTGTACAATAGAAAGAGTTGTACAATGGAGAAAATGGAAAGGAGCCTTCTCGAAGGCTGGTGATTGATTGATTGATTGATTGATTGATTGATTTGTTGGAACCCGGTTCCAGCAACCCAGGCCTCCAAGTTACTATTGGTTCAGCTGAACCAGTCCAAACTGGTAGGAACCCACCTCTGGAAGACAGACTCCACAATTAACTGAAAAGTTATGATGCACTCTAATTTCAGAGCCTCAGTTAAGTTTCTGAGTAGATGAAAAGCATCAGTCAAAAAAAAAAATGAGTGTGGTCTTCATGCTACCTTCCACATTGTTCAGAAGCAAATTTTGGAATCATGGAGGTGCAGAGCAAAGAATGATTAAAAACTCCTTTAGCAATACTGCTGACAAATGCTGGATATATTTCTGCAGAGAATCGACAGCTGGATATCTTTCCCAATGTGTTTTAGAAAGTATGTCTTAGTATTAGGCTGTTAAAGTGTGTCTTTATTTTAGCTATAAAATGTTGGCTGGTAGGTACTAAAGGTTTTAATGATCTAGCAATCTAATTTTCAATATCTTAATTGGAAGTGTGCCTCTTGATTTGATGGGCAAGAATCCAAAATTCTAGCCGTCTGCGACTCATAGAAGCATTTTGTCACTAAAAAAAAAGCACAACAATGCTTTTGCTAGAGATTTTTTCCTTTTTTGGATCTTGACCAGTTTAACAGAAACTGACAAATTATTACTGCATATTTATAATTTAGTAGATAGATTGAAATCTAAAGTACTCACTCTGTGAACATTAAAGATGGCTAAAAAAAAGACTCATTGGTGTTTTCAGTTATAACAACAACTAGAAAAAGGGTAGCCATTACCTTTCCTTTTAATCTTTCATGCACTTTTCTAAATGTACTAGATGGAGATATGGAGAACTAGATTATGCTTTCCCTATATTACATCATAATCCATAGATAATTTCCCTTGCTATAAAATTAGTAATCATCTCTTGTCATATTGGAAAATGTCATTGAAATTATCACAATACAACTTTATACAGGTATGAGATTTAATATATTACAGTTTTTTGTTAACCTATTTTTTAAAAGCATTTATATCTGAAGACAATTCCAGTACTTTTTCTAAGGAGACAAGTTTTTGCTTTTGCTTTCGTGAAACCATGGGGAGAAAAAAATGGAGCAGGCCTTTGAAGATTGCAGAGTAACTTCTGCTTAAAGAACATTGCCACCAGAGGATCATTCATGATTTATAGTCCAACTAGAACAGTAATTAATGAAAGGAGAAGTTGAGTGTGCATGAAATGGCTCTAATTGAATATGCTAATCTATTTTCTATTTCTTTCTATAAATGATTCATTCATTCCTAACACATGGAAGATTTATTGTTTATTAACCTTAACAATCATCACCCAGCAGTTGATTTTCGATTAGGTTTGTGGTCTAGGTACAGCTCATAAAATTATTTTCTTCACTTGGTGTTTTCTAAATATTTTTTTTAATTAGTTGGGTCTGCATGTCACTAAAAGTATCTTTCAGATGTGCTCAGTTGCAGAAAGTGAAGGCATTCAGAATTTTCCTTTATTATCTTCACTTGTCTTAATCTTGGTGATTGAACACATTGTTTTGCTAGAGAAAAATTCAGATTAAGATTCTTATTATATTTTGTTTGTCTTTTATAATACCTCTAATACATAAATTGAGATTAAGGTCACATTCATTTTCATAATAGACCTGGGCCGTTCTTTGTGGATGGACTGAGGTTGTAATGCCAATAATCTTAAATTGGATTAGAGTATTAAACAACATCTCTGATGAGAGCTGAACTCTGAGAATGTGTTTTGTAGCACACAGATTATTTTTGTGCTATGCCATTTCTTCTATAACACAACATCATTTCAGAGAATAATGTCACTGGATTTGGCTGGAAAGATGAGACACTAAAAAAAATCAAATTAAAATTACTGTGAATTATCTGTCAGAGGGTCTGAGTTTATTGTGAAGCAGCATAGTAAATCAAACAATTAAGTTAATGGTTGAGATAGAGGTAGTTGAGCAGTGATTTTCAACACAAGCATTAAAAGTGTGTGTGTGTGTGTGTGTGTGTGTAAGATCTTTCAGGTGATGCTAATGGTGAAAGTACCTATATCTTTCCAAAATTCAATCTCCCTAAAAGAATGCCACTCTAAACTGATGAGGCTTATGGAATTTAAACTTTATTTACACAAACTGAGCAGTTTATCTTTTTAAACACACTTCCATTATATTTCTGTGCTAAAGAAACTTCTTTAGAAGATCATAGAGTCAGCTGCCCTTTCCGATCTAGTTCCAGTGCAAACTAGTTAAAATGTCAGGCTAAGTTATCCCTCAGTATGACAATAGGGGCAACCTATGATATTCAGAAAATGTTTAGAAGAAATGTAAACAAAAATTATGCAAACTCCAGAATTCAGAGAGCTTGAGACAAACATTCACTACTAAAATTTTAAGTCCTTTTTCATTTAGATAGCTGACATAAGATTCAAATCTATCAATAATCTATAGCATAACTGTTACACTGAAGGTTTGAAGTATTATTTTCTATAATAATGTATAAGAAGATTGCAATATATTTTAACAATATAATATCATAACTGAGGACAAATGTGGGCATTATTATTTTCTTCAGTAATGTAAATGTTTCTGCAGGCAGAGTAGTCGAATAAAAGCAAGCCTGTAGGAATAATAGTACATAAATATACTATTTTAAAACAAAAATTGTAACATGCAGTTACTCAATGAAATGAGAGGAAAAACCATCTGAATGGCAGAACATCGGGACATAACCACTAGCTTAGCTGAATTCCCAAAAATGTGAATTTTTAGACACACCTTATTCCAAAACAGGTTACTTTTTAAATTCTTTGGTAAATCAGTTAGTAGATGTTGGAAAGTAACAAAATTATAAAATGAACATATTTATTAATTTGTATTAATAACTTTCTATTATTGCATAATATATATTATATTATATATTATTGCATAATATATGCAATAATAGAAAGTATAAAAAAACTGTTAAAAGCATTCAGAAAGCATTGTTTATCGTAGAAGACTTGAATACTATGTCTGATTCAGTTTAATACTAGTATCAGAGTTCCATTATCCAAAATTAATAATTATCAGATTATAAATTGTGTGAAATAGAGATTATCAGGGGCAATGGATTCAAATGTGTTTAAGGATAAATTTGAGAAGGAAACATATCTGGAAAGCTTTTACAGAGAATATTGCTACTCAATATTTATTAACTACAAACTGATATGTTTGCAAAGCTTCTCTATTAAAATCAAAATTATGATTTGAATGAATGAAAACTTTGTGAAGAACACCCTTTTATTTTGTCAGCTTCTGAGTTGTGTCATTGTTTAAATTTAGCTTCTGATGGAGGAAGCAGAAATTGCAATAAAAATATTTAATATGAAGAAGTTCATGTTGTGAATTTTTGAGGCTGTATAAAGAATGATGGAAAACAATCTTGAATTCTGGTAAAATAATAAGCATACAGTCTGAGAGATTAATTGGAGCTTGAAGTATAGGATGGGGAGGCCAACATATAAGCTGTCAGGATCATTTTAGTTAATAGTTAGAGTGATTTGAAGTGAAATAGTAGCAGCTGGCTATGAATATATGAAGTGCAAATGGACAGCAGGTGGCAATTCTAGTTTTGTTCATTGAATCTTTGCAGTAATATGTGTGTTTGTACAGCTAAGTCAAGGATAAACAAAAACTTCATTGCTCCTGCCAGGGAAGAAAAAAAGTTCCTGAAATCTTTGCATAAGCAGCTGCATACTAGGGTTATTTAAGTAGGCAATATACAAATATGAAAACAAGTATGAATAAAAACATGTTTCTGAACTTTAATCAGTAATGATATTGAAGTTGGGTATTGAACTGAACAGTGATTGTATGTATTATAACCAGACTATCTGGGTAGATGCTTTTCTCACCAGGTGCTTTGGTATAAAGTTCATTTGCTGGTGCCAATGCTCAATCAAATATAGAAAAAAAATGGAATCATAAATATTTTCTCCAAACCACAGAAGACACCCAAAGGATAATGGACAGAGGATGACAAGATTATACAGCTCATTCCCCACAAAATCACTAAGCAGAAGTGTGGTCTATACTTAACCGTTAGGCCAAGAATAAGAAATAGAATCCTGTATCAAATAAAAACATGATGAAGGTACAGACGAGAATTAGATTAGAAGATTAGAAGGTTTATTTATATGCCGCCCTTTTCCCTGGGGGGACTCAGGGCGGCTCACAATCCAAAGGAAGGGGGGAAAAACAGACTTTTACATATAAGACAATACATGATTAAAACACAACATTCATACCATTCGGGCGGGTTACAATCTTTAGCCCCAGGCCTGACGGGATAGCCAGATTCTAAGGGCTGTGCGGAAGGTCTGGAGGGTGGTGAGGGTACGAATCTCCATGGGGAGATCGTTCCATTGGGTCGGAGCTACCACCGAGAAGGCTCTCCTCCGCGTGGTTGCCAGTCGGCATTGGCCAGCGGATGGAACTCGGAGGAGGCCTAATCGATGAGATCTAATAGGTCGAATCAAGTAAGCAAGGCAAAATTATTGGTTCCAACCATAGAATGTACAAGGGAATATTACCAAAGTTGTATCCAGTAGTTAATTGGTTTCTGAAGTAGCCTTGTAAGGTCTTTTCCAGACTCTTTAATGTCTCCACATCTTGAGCTACAGTGCACAAATTATTTCCAGAAAGTTTGGCTGTAGATCCTGATATTGCTACATGATTCAACACTGTGATCCTCAGTATGGAGATAATGGCTTTCTTTAGTGATTAAAGGGGTGTGGAATTGGATCAGGATCAGACGCTAGAACTGCAGCATCTATAGACATGCATCTTCTCCAACCTTCAATCGCCAGGCTGGATTTCAGTATAACATTGGCTTCACTTTCAGTGTTCCCCATGCAGAGGTGGGTTTCTTCTGGTTTGGCCTGGATCGGGTGAACCAGTAGTGGCAACGGTGGGAGGTTCCGCTCACCCATCCGGACACACCCACACAAACAAGCAAAACAGTAGTAAAATAAATTGAAAGCCACTACTGTCTCTATAGCAGCTCACAGCATAAGACAGGGAATAAAAAACTCAGGTTACTCCTGAACCTGAATGTTTTGCCCGCACTAGTAATGTAAACGATCTTTCCTATCCATGAAAGTTCAGTGATCAGTCTTCACTGCTAAGAGTTTCATACTGCAGCTGCAATTGTTCACAATAATACAGGAAAGCAACAGAACTGAAAGTCTTCTGTATTCACTTCAACTCCTCAATAGACCAGGAGAAAGTTGAGTAGAGGCAACACAAGCAAAGTAGCTCTATTACAAAGGAAAAGTACAAGGAAAATGTACATATTTAAGTCTTCTCATGTGGATTTCTCAATTATCAGGACATATAAAGGGAAAACAATTGATTATTTTCAATACTTTTTAATTCTTAATCAGCTTGATATTCAACTCTATTTATTATATTACTCATTTAGAGATCGTGTTTGTAAGTTATTTTCCTCTGCAGCTAAAATCTAATGTCTCATATATATGTGAGATCAGTTGTGAGAATCTTCTTTGACTGAAAGAGTGATTTATAAATTGACCATGTATCCCATTATTCTGTTTCAATAAAAATTAACTAGAAGTTCCTGGCAATTCATAAACCTGAAAGTGAAGTTTACTATTTGCTTGATAAAGTTGTAATATTCAAGCAACACAGGAATGGAATGATAGGAATGAAGAATGTAACTTATTCAAAAGAAAACATTGTAAAAAAATAGAAGGAGTGATGTGAATAAAGAATACATATGGTTTAAAATGCAGGAGCTTGAACATAAGAATGAATAGGAATGTAAAGAAGGACAAAAAAAGAACCTTTTTATTATGAGGGTGTATTATACATCATGCCTAACCGAGGCAGAAGATAATGTCTTCCTGGACCAGATTACAAAACTTTCAGAAGGAAAGATGTAGAATGGAAGACTTATAAGTACCCAAGTTTCTGTTTTAAAACCAACTTGACCAAAACTCCAAGATCCCCAAACATCTCAGTGTTGACTGTTTAATTTTTCAGAAGTTTGAAAGCAGAGAAGGCGATTGGCTCTTTTAGACATCATCCTAGGACAAGAAGCTTGTTGAAGCAGGAAAAATGAAAACCTTGGGAACAATGACCGTATGTTCTTGAGATTCAGAATAATACAGAAAGAGAAATTGAAGCATTGACACATAAATGGAGTTCAGGGCAGACAATTTCAGCAAAGAAGTTGCTAGGTGAAATCCCATGGACTGAAACCCAGAGGTCAAAGAGAAGGCAGTAAATCTAAGAACTTCTCAGAAATAATATACTGAAAGAAAAATGTCATATAATTCTCATGAGGAAAAATGAGAAATTTAGGAAATTATTGAGGATGATAAGGTGCTTTCAACTGACCTAGGTTTTAAAAAGGACATGTATAAGAAATGGAATATGCAGATGAGAATAATATGCAGAACATTAACAAAAATTTCCTTTTTTTAAATAAAAAGAACAATAGTAGAATGAAGGACGAAAGAGCAATGGGCATGCTGCTAAGATAAAAATAGATGATATTGGGCAGATATCAGCCTGATTATAATGGGAACTGTACTTAAACTGATTTAAGCAGAACAGTTAACAAGGAAGTGGCAATCCAAGTTAAGAAAAGAGGTGATTTATTCACTAGCTATAGTGAATAAAGTTAAGATCATTTCAAGGATCTTGAATGAGTTGCAGATGTCACTTGGAAGCCTCTTGCTTAGGAAACAGGAACAATGCCACATAATTGCAGACTGACAAATATTGTTCTAGCTATAAAAGATAACCCATTTAATTGTAGACTGCTGAACTAATAACGAACAATACTCTGACATAGATTAAGAAACAGCCGGCTTGTGATTTTTTAGAGAATAATTTATTGCTTAGTAAGCTCAGCATTGATTTATCAAGAAGAAATCGTTCCCAAAACATTTGATTTCATTTTGTGGTATTTGCCGTAAACATTCATCCCACTGTGCCTTGCCCAAATACAAGGCAGACTAAAAATCTACTCCTTATTTACACAAGCAAAGTACCTCAATCTGTAGAGGAGCCCCTTGGAAAGGTGGAGAATATACTTAATATACATATTGGTTTTGGGATGAGTTCTTTCATTGGTTAATATCATTTGACACATTTATGGCACAACACACATGCTCAGAGGTTCTAGTATGTAGCATGTAACATTTTGTAATTTCTTAGTTGATCGTTAATATTCATCTAGCTATTCAGCTAGCTAATGTGTTTCTCACATTATTAGGAGTTTGCCGGTTATTAAACTTCAAGTCAATTAAGCAGTGGAACAACTTGCCTCCGGAAGTTGTGAATGCTCCAACACTGGAAGTTTTTAAGAAGATGTTGCATAACCACTTATCTGAAGTGGTGTAGAGTTACCTGCCTAAGCTGGGGATTGGACTTCCAACTCTGTTATTCTATATTCTATTTCTAAGTCAGTGTCCTTGGCAGGCTTGTACCAGTTCCTATCAGATTCTACATTCCTCATGGAGAGTTTGCTTTGTTACTTAAAAGACATCTTAATCCACTAGAAATATTAATGAAAGAACCTCCTAGTTACTGAAAACTTTAATCAAAGATGCTCCCCTCTGCTCACACCATGGGGGGCGGGGGAGGTGGAATAAAGTGCCCAATTTAACTGAGTGCAGTGATAGAGCAGCCTCTGCAATGCATTTGATAAAGATTCTAGGAGAAAAGACCAAAATATGGTTAAAAACAGATGAATGCAGAGCTGGATAGCAAATGTGAGTATAGATAATGATTTCAAATTAAGCTGCAATCCTAGGCTGCATTAATAGAAATATTATGCTGAGACAAAGAAATTCCTTTCTATTTTACATTAATCAACTTGTACTTAAATACTAAATCAAGCCATGAACCCTGCATTTTAGGACAAACACTAAGAAACTGGAGTGTGTTCAGCAGGTACCAATCAAAATGATAAAAGACTTGGGGGTGGGGGAATCTATGAGAAATATTCAGATATATTTGGTATGTTTAGTCTGGAAAAGAAAAGGTTGTACGAGGACCTGACTATTGGTTTCAAGGATCTGAAGGACTTCCGTGTAGAACATAAAGCAGGTACATGATAGCAGTGTTCCAATATCTCAGGGGCTGCCACAAGGAAGAGGGAATCAAGCTATTCTCCAAAGCACCTGAGGGCAGGACAAGAAGCAATGGATGGAAACTAATCAAGGAGAGAACCAACTTAGAACTAAGAAGAAATTTCCTGACAGTTAGAACAATTAATCAGTGGAACAACTTGCCTCTACAAGTTGTGAATGCTCCAGCACTGGAAGTCTTTAAGAAGATGTTGAATAACCATTTTTCTGAAGTGGTGTAGGGTTTCCTGCCTAGGCAGGGAGTTGGACTAGAGGACCTCCAAGGTCCCTTCCAACTCTGTTATTCTGTATTTTGTATACTCATAATTGTTCTAGAATACAGGAAAATAAGAATGGGTTTATTTGTTAAGGAAGTTGATGTCATTTGGATATTAGAAACTAAAAATCCTAATGCTAAAAGCTATTAAAAGTTGCTATAGTCTGCTTCAGAAAATTGTGGGTTTTCCTTTGCTAGTAGTATTTCAACAGAGGCAGGATTGCCATCTGTTAGGAATCCTGTAATAGTCGAGTCCTGCATTTGGCAAATATTTGGAGTAATTCTACAAAATTTGTTGTATTCTGTGTATTTGGAAGAACTTTTTAAAACGCCTATAACTATTTGCTTGGGTGTTAAGTTCATACATTTCGTAGGAATTATTGCCACACTGATATGAATGGGAGTTATCTGTAAATGTACTGTATGTACACTTGTCTGTTTTTCTCCTGAATGGTTGAATGGTTGGCTGTTTAAAAAAAGTATACTCAGCAAATAAGTGTGAAATTTATCCCTTTTTAAAATCTATTTATCCTTCCTCACTATCTTCAAAAACAGAACTGGAAAGTTGGAAGAAATCAGATGTACATATCTTCTCTTTCATCTGATAATATTCTCATAGTTTGTAAAGATATTTAAAAAATCAATTCTGATTAATGTGAAACATACACCTTTTAGTTCCAACATAGTAAAATGTTCAATTTAATGTACAGTATGTGTATGTTTGTGTGTCACTGATACTTTATGTGCTTTATGTTGCATGGTAACAAAATAAACCTATTAAACTTTAAAAGATACATCATTTCTAAGTTGTTGTTCACTTGTATATATAATTTAACATTACTTAATCCCCAATATAATATTATTCTGAAAAAGGTGGCCTATTGCCATTGTGAATAATAAATAAGGCACTGGTATTCAAATACTTACCTTTCATAGTATATATTTCTAGGTGACCTGTTTAATACTGGCGGCCCTCCATATTTGTTCAAAAGAAAATGACATGCATAAGATGCCACCATCTATAACAAATCTGATTATAAACCTAATTTTGTGTCTGTTGTTAAATTGCCATTCTGTGTGTGACATTTTGTGTCGTGTTGTTTTGGTACTGTGTGTGTGTATGTTCCTAGGGCCTGCCAGGCTTCCCCACAGTTGCTGCCCTTCACAGTAATCAGATCCTCACCGTCAAGGTTTGTGGCCAACACGCATCAGCCAGCCAGTCTTTCCATATCCGCATAAAGATGTCATGGATAATGAATTTGCTTTCAGAAGCCAATCAGCCCATATGATCCTTATTTCTTCAATGTTGCTTTGCAGAGAGATCAGTCAGAACTGCATTAGATAAAACCCAAACTTATATGTAAATAGTTTTAATGGCCAAAACAAATTCCTACTTATAAAGGAATCAGAAAGATTTTTTAAAATGTATAAAATTCTAGTAATAATATTCACAGGGATGCGGTGGCTAAGTCACTGAGCTTGTCGATCAGAAAGGTTGGCAGTTCGGTGGTTCAAATCCCTAGGGCTGCATAATGGAGTGAGCTCCCATTACTTGTCCCAGCTTCTGCCAATCTAGCAGTTCAAAAGCATGTAAAACATGCAAGTAGAAAAATAGGGACCACCTTTGGTGGGAAGGTAATAGAATTTCGTGCACTTTTGGCATTCAGTTATGCTGGCCACATGACCATGGAGATGTCTTCGGACAGCACTGGCTCTTTGGCTTTGAAATGGAACTGATCGCTAGAGTCAAGAACGACTAGCACATATGTGTGAGGGGAAACTTTACCTAATAATATTCACCACTTTTTTATCTTGGTGGTATTACAGTGACACGCCCTTGCATTCTTTAAAAAATAACCATCATTTTAGCTACTTAGGGACCAGAAGGCAATTATGCCTCCAGTATTTAAAAGACCTTTTGCTCCTGGCATCCTATGCTATGTGGAAAGTCTGACTGAGTCTGAACTAGTGCTTTGTCTCTTGGAATCTTTGCTCATGATGTGAAATAGAAACATTCCATTTTGATCTTCCAGATGCTGAAGAAATATTTTAAAATTGGAATCTAATTAGGTGTTTTGAGAGCAAGTTTGCATCACTACTTATTCCATAAAAGGACAACACCACGGAGGTGTTACCTCCCACCTTCTGCATCTTTGCAATAATTCTAAAACAAAGCATAGATTCTTCTGAAGACAGAAGCACCAGTTGGGAGTTATATTTGCTATTATAAGTCTAATGTATATCTTTCTATTTCTTCTTTGGTGCCTTCTGATGTTTGTTCTTCAACTCTTTCATCTCTGCACTTCAACCTTTGACCTCACCTGCCTGATCAGATGGTGTTTCCTAAAATCAATCATGGGTTTCTTTCTGCTGATCAGCAGCTCATTAAACGCCGCCTCATTAAGGTAGTGCTTCATCTCTCTCTGAACTTTTCCCATTCTCTCGCCTGCAGCTGATTGCTGGGTTAAAAGTATTGACGAGGCTTTTTTTGAACTGTATTACTATTAATGGAATGGAGGTTTGCTTTTTTAAAACAACAACAACAACAGCCAAATAAAACTTACGGGGTTTCACTGTATAGTGCTCATTAATTTTATCAATTGTGAGGGGTTTTTAATTTTAATTGGTAATTGAATAAAACAATATTGTTGAAGGAAGAGTAATTGTTAATTTAGCAGTTAATTACTCAATATGATGCATTGTGAAGGGGGTAGACTGAAGTACCTCAAGTTGTTGTTCTTAATGGTACTTTTGAAAAGGCTGCTTAAAAAATACATTAAATATTTAACTGTTAGATTTAAAGCTTGAAAAAAGTTGTTCATATTTCAGCAAGAAGTCACATTTCACTGACCCTTTAGATGTCAATCAATGCTCACTTGCTGAACCTCATGAACTAATTTCGTAACCTATCATAAAAGCCTCCATCTAACTCTAATTGCTCAACTTTTAATACAATACCCAATGAAATGTCCCATTTTCCCCACCCCCCCCCACCCCGGAAAATGTGTGTGAAATTTGGGAGCAGTAAATCTGAGATAATCTCTGTGTATTCTTCAAATGCAGAACTTTCACAAGATCATTCTAGTTTGTGTCATGTACAAATGAAGCATTTTTTTCGTGAACATTCTCTGTTAGATTATTACTTGGCTGTTAAAAGTGTGCTTACTTATGGTTTAAGAGTGCCTTGCCTTATTATGCGTGTGCATTTTGTCACTTTCCAATCAAGATGACTGATGCAGTTTGTAAAATAGCTTCAGAGGCTACAAAGAACGAAGAGTCATAATCCAACAGAAATTTTAAAAAGAATAACTGAAGCCGTGTTCTTGCCTAAAAAGAATAGCCATCAGCAGAAAGTGATTATGCACAATTAATGGTAATAATTGTTTAGGAATTGCAGGCCTAAATCCAATTCCTTGTCTTCTCTGAGAAGTAATCAGTTTTTTGCTGTTAAAATATGTTAGGGAGGGAAGGAAGGAAGGAAGGAAGGAAGGAAGGAAGGAGAAGGGAAGGGAGGGAGGGTTCAGTGCTATCTGCCAGCTTCTCACAATGAAAGTCAATGGAGAAGGCAACAGGAAATCAAAAGTCATCCCTGCTCCTGCATCAACTGATGATCCCTCTGTTTAGGTAAGGTAATACCCTTGAAATGATGACCCAGCATGCCACAGGTTGTCCAGTATGTTATAAATATGAGCAATTAGTTATGCACATAGACTGACTTGCCAGTCAATTACTGTATTTTGACCTTTTTTTTGTATGCATGACTTCTTCAACATTCTTTTTTTGTTATACTGGATTGTTTGAATATATTAACATTGGTCTTATTGATGGGTGTTCAGGGTGATCAAGGGCAAGCTGGACCCCCTGGACCCCCTGGGCCCCCAGGACCAAGAGGCCCTCCTGGAGATACTGGCAAAGATGGCCCACGTGGAGTGCCCGGGGTACCGGTGAGTTGGTCATCATAGATATTACACAACTTATGCATCATACATTAACATCAGAGGTGTAGATAGACAGGCAATTAACTGACTTATCTCATTTCAGAATATCTATCTGAAAAGCAAGTATGGGACTTAGCAGAGATGATGAAAACTTTTTTTACAAACCCTGTAGTGTTAATAACCTTTTGTTGAAAAAGGAAGTAATGGCACTTTAATATTTTTTTTTAATTTATCCAACAAAAATATTATAGCACAGTGGTACAATTATAGAAATGTATATTAATGGCAAGTTATGTTAACATCTTAACTTTTTTTTCCTATTTTTTATCATGGTTAATGATTTTTTTTTGTTAATGAATAAGTAGCTCTATGAATGCATACACACATAGAATAATAATTTAAAAACTATTATGGTTACATTTTGTACATATTGTAATACAAGAGACTTGTATGCCAGAAGAAACCTCATAAATTCATATTAAATTTATATAATTATATTTATTCTCCATATTAAATTCATACATTTAAGATATGTCTGGAAATATTTTATGTGAAAAGTTGCATTGAAAATTTTGATATTTTTTACCAGTTAGTAGTCCAGGAAATTAGTGTTAAAGTAAATAGTATTCTGTTCTTCTGTTTTGTAAGAATAATATTCTAAGGAAATACATGAACTTAATCAGAACTATCGTAGGAGAAACAACTTCTGGGAAACTATTCCTACCATATTTTTATTATAATTTTATATATAAGTAATTTTATGATTAGTTGACCATATCAAGAATTAATGGGTGCCATGCACAATAAAATAAGATAGAATGTGATAAGACAACATGAAATAAAATAAGATAAATAAACAGTGACAAGACAAAATAAAGTTAGATAAAAAAAATTAAGCAAAGTAAACTAGAGGATGTACTCTGGAATGTCCCATTTGAATAAAAAACTGGTTGTTTAGCAAAACAGAAGCCAGACAATCAGGATGATTTTACTTTATTATTTAACACTTCATTAAAAATGTGGATGCAATTAGAACACAGCAAAATCCAATTCAATAGTATAAAAATTTGATTAAACAATCTCATCTATGAGTACTCTGGAAGTGTGCCATTCCAAAGAGCCATAATGATCTGGTTGATCTCCCAGGACTAGGAATAGGATTATTGGGGGGCCCTTTCACTGGATGTGAATTTTGGAGTGGGAGTAAGGGGTTGATTCCCTCCTCTTTCTCCATCTGCTTTTATTGACAGTTTTTTTCTTATTTTATCTTAGTTGGTGTATTTTGAAGTATGCCGATACATACAGATCACATCGGATAAATAAATAAAATCTGCAATATCAGGAATTTGTTTTATTTCTTTTCTTTTTTTAAGTTTTTATTTTACACACATAAACACATCAACAAGAACACATCAACAAGAACAAACACATGACTTGAGACAACATAAGAACAATAAGTTCCATCATGTATCATACAGCAGTACCGTATCGGTTTCTTTGCAGTTAGTGTTTTCCCTTTCTATAATTAGCTATTTATAACCAAATATTGTTTATCTATAATGTGCTATATATACATACAATTCCAGGTAAACATTCACATGGTTATTCTTTTTCTTTGCCAATCTTATACTATTGTTATTCCCTTTAAGAGATTATAGAGTAGGAATTTGTGTTATTTCTAGGCGCACTTGAATTTCTAGGAAATGGCATACATACTTGAATTTCCTAGAAAGATATAATAAGTGATACTTCAAAAGGCATATGAATAATCATTTTTTCCATATAATGAAGATGAATACATCAATACATTTTGGATTAGATTATTTGTTTAGTCCAATGTTCTATAATATCTTTGGGTATATGTTTAGGATGCATGCAAAGAAAGCATGAGTGCCGTAACTTCCCACTTCTGGCATGTAAGATCCATGAAAGAACCACATGAAAACCATGAAATCCCTCACAGTTAATAGTCATTAATGGACCTATGATGAGTATCATTTTTGTCTATTGGTCTCCTTATTAATTGTATTTTTCATTATTTTGTGTTTATTGTGTTTGTAAGGGAGAACCTGGAAAACCAGGTGAACAAGGTTTGGTGGTAAGTATGTTTATATTTTCATTTTTCTGTTTGGTAGAATGTATATTCTTATTACTATGATCATTGATCATGGAACATATTTGCTCTCAAATTATGTAGTTTCACAATGGCATACAACAACATGAAATGACATAAATATAGGAAACATCCATTAATAACAGTAATAATAATCTAATGATAAATTCATAACAAATTAAAATCAAAGTACTAGAGAGTATGATCCAAAATACAGTACTGAACAATGATAGGCCAGAAATCTTTGAAAACATTCAGGCTTCACTACCTTTCAAAAGGCCATCTGAAATCAGCATACTTTCTAAAGCAGGAATGTCAAACTGATGTTCCAGATGCATCACGCCCAGGCCACACCTACCCAGAGGTGGGTTCCTACCAGTTCGCACCTATTCGGTAGAACCGGTTCATCAAATCTACCGAACCGGTTAGAAGAGGTTCCACCAGTGGACCCGGAAAGCAGGCCACACCTACAGAAGAGGTTCCAAAAATTTTTGAAACCCACCACTGCACCTACCCAACTCCGCGAATAGGAAAAACATCGCAAAATGTCACGTGACAGCAATGTGACACAGCAAGTTTGACCCTCATGTTCTAAAGGGACCCTGTTCTAGAGCAAAGGTGCTATAACTGAAATCAGCAATTTCTTGCATCAAGGGAATATGTTAAATGCTCAGGAGTTATCAGTTTTGCAAATAAATTTAAAAGGTGATAGAACTCTTGTTTCTGCTCATTTAAAAAGGTTAAAACATTATTTATATCTATCTGTCTGTCTGTCTGTCTGTCTGTCAAATTTAGTACCGCCCATCTCAGTCTCAGTCTCAGTCTCTGAGTAACCTTTCTGTTATACATGAAATGTGAAACTCTAGTGAAGAATAAAGATGTTACTGATTCTTGCCCACTTTTGAAAAAAAATACTTTTATTTAGCAGAAGTAATAATTTATTAACACTTTGGACCAAAACATGAATCCAAATGTATTTATTAAATATATCAGATTTATAGTTTTGAATTCTGCAGAAACTCCATATGTTATCAGATTTTTACTTGTGACTAAAAACATTCATAATCAGGTTCCTCCAGAAATCTTAGAATACAATTCCCAGAATTCATATGCTGCCTGGAATCCTGGAACTGGAGTTGTTGCCTAACGTATTGTTAGGCACAAGAACCAGGCTTAGGAGTTGAGTTCAAAGCACTAACTGCAACCTATATACAAAAATCTGATCTACTAACAATCAAGCCAAATTGGTTCTAAATAAGGGCAACGGAATTCATGGGGGTGGACGGGGGGACGACTTGGATTTCTTGTCTGAGTATAGCTATTCCAAACTGATAACACATTTGGTTCCACCCCTGGGCTCAGTCTACTCATCTCCTTTACATATCAAGAGGATGTTAAATTGTGAAAGGCATAAGGTTAAATTGCAGCAGGCATAAAAGAACTGCTTCTTTTTGATTGTTTTTAACCTTTTTCTATGAAAGAGGTATCTCTTCTGCTACTTGGTAAAAATGGAGAAAGATTGCTGATTCCCAATGGAAAAACAGATTTTTCAGTCATATGTTTATTAAGGGATATTTAAATAACAGACACTTGAAATTTGATAACAAAGAGTTTTGTTTGATTGCATCATCCAACAAGTTTAAGACCTCACTTTTCACAGTGCTGAATTTGATACCTTCAGAAGGCACTTACTTGTAAAACAGAGAACAACTGTCCCTGTTTGTGAAACATTAGGTACCATTTCTTAACAGCATGTTAAATTGTTAGAACTATTATAAAATACTACAAAAAACCCCAAAATAAGCCAATAATAAAACAGAAACGCAAGAACAAATTACTTAAAATGCTAACATAAATTCTTTTAAAATGTTCCTTCCACAAAAGCTGCAAGATGTCCATACAGCATGCTTGCTAAAACTAGCATTGTACCCTCTGCTATTCAGCTAGCAGGTTAAGTCAGTTTGCACCAGAGGTGGTTCCTACCAATTCGGCCCGTTCAGCTGAGTAACTCGGCCTGCCATGCCACTGAACTGGTTTTCTCATTGTCGCCATAGGTGCCACCATTTTGTTTTTGGCTTCTGCACATGCACAGAAGCATTTTTAAGTACTGCGCATGTTGGCATAGCATGCATCAAGCGCCCACACGAAGCGTGTCCCTGAGTGAACCAGCAGTAGCAGCAGCCGGAACTCACCCCTGGTTTGCATGTATGTTAATAACTTGCATTCCTTTGTTCTCTCTAAGAGTGTATAGAAAAATAGACAGGAGAGAAAGTTATAAATAGATCAGTGGTGGGTTGCAGGCATTACGCCCCGGTATGGGCGTACCAGAGTCAGCTCGGAGCACCGGATACCATTCCGGTATGGTACTCTGGCGGGCCTGCCTGCCTGCCCGAGCTCCTTACCAGTCTTTTGAGTCTTCTGTGCTTCCGCGCACGTGCACGGCACGTACAGCACCTGCGCAATGCTCCGCTGAGCAGCTGGAGTGTCATGGAGGCGCTGAGACGCATGCACGCACACTGCACGTGTCCATGTGGATGCTGCCAGGCCCGTTCCAACTGTACCGGTTGGAACGGGATCCGGAACCCACCACTGAAATAGATGATAAAAAAATAGTATTCATGACTTGAAGTACCAAACCTCATCTATGGCCATCTAGAGAGTTTCCAGAATATAGCTAGCGTTTGACTAAACCCACTGAGCTTCAAGTTCACAGAGCAAGGAACACATGTCAGTATGAATAAACGGTGAAATGCATTCTGAGGGTGGTTTTAATTACAGTTGGCATATCCAGTCACAACTGCTGCAGGCAGCCTTTTTGGCTGAAGAAAGACTTTTTTTAGTGTATATGATTCATTTCCCTCTGGGAACAGAAAGAAAGAAAAATATGTCAATATTATGTTATAATATTGTAATAAGAGAAAAAGGTTATTTTTGGAGAGCCTACTGTATTCCAAACTCATACATCGCAATGCATTATTTATTTATTTATATATTTAATTAATACATTTTTGTAATCTGGCTCCTTTGCTAGAAGAGCAATTACAACAGCCTAAATAAATCCCATTTTAAGAGACAATTACAACAGCCTAAATAAATCCCATTTTAAGAGACAATTCTGATTTGCAGTTTTTCCACAGCTAGAGGATGGGAATAGTTGATAGTAATGCTTAACACTGCAAAGTTTCCCTCTATAAGCCTTCAATTCTACACACAATTCTGAGGTAAACGGTGTTCTAATTCTGTATTTAATTGTCAAAACTTCCATTTTCTTCACCTTTATCACCTCCATTATCATTTGATGAACAAAAGGTAAAATTTCCCTCCTCACTTTAACTGCTCACATTAATAGTTGAAATATCTGCACCAATCAAGTTTATAAATTGATTTTTATTTCAACAGTGATTCTGTATAGAGAGAACACAGAGAGTGGGTATAATACAGAAAATAATCAAAGAAGAAGAAAGGGATTTAGCAGACAATTAATATTCAGGAAGAGAAAAATACCTATCGTATTTTTACAGAATGCTTATGTTTTCCCTAATGCACAAAATGTCAACTGACTTTGACTCCAGATAGACAGTTGCACAATGGGACATGCTTTTAATTAGTTATTTAAACTTAAACTGTCTACATTATTATATTAAATTATTGTTCTCCCTTTTAGGGACCTCAGGGGCCTCCAGGACAAAAGGTATAGTATACACTGTGATAAGAAAGATTTTTTTTCTGCCTAGTGCCAAGGTACAATCTACTGGCATGAAGGGCTTTCACTACTGTACCCCATGCTATAGCAGCTGTTTAGTCTGTGAGTTCTATTTTCTCAAAATACACCCCCAAAGCAGGGCTTTCAAACTTTATTTCATTGAGGGCCGCTTCAGGGTTATGTTTGATGTCAGGGGGCTGGGGTGAACATGGCCAGGGTGGGCATGGCCAGATCAATGTCACTCGTGTTGGGGGCGCCTGTGGTGGCCCGATCGTTCTGCCAGTGAAAACGGGCTCCGAAGCTCTGTTTTTGCCTGCAATGGCCTCTTGCAACCCTCTGCCAGAGAAAACAGAGCGGCCCTCCCTAGCTCCATTTTTGCTGGCAGAGGCACCGCAGGCTGGTCCTTCACTGTTTAAAGGGCGGCCCCACAGGCCAGATCTAAGCACCCCATGGGCCTTGAGTTTGACACCCCTAACCTAAAGGAAGAAGAAAAATGTCAACTCCTCACTAACGCAGCTTAGTTATAGAGATGAGGGCAATGTTTCTTTTCAGTCTGTTAGCTAAATTTACCGGTTAAAGAGTTATAATGTTCTGACATGAAGGCTGGTAAAATAATGAAACCAAACTCTAAACATAGTGGGAAATGCAGCTTGAATTTCGTTTGGTCTTTGATTAGATTGCTGCCATATGATGTAAGAAAAAAAGATTCTAGGTGTTGTTGAAATATGGATTTTTGATTGCTGGCCAGTATAATTTGATTTCTATAGTAACCAGAGAACTGACTTCCTGTGAATGTTTTCAATATTATTTACATTCATCAGGATTGACAATGAAAGAGTGAATTCACAATTTATGGACTGAAATACAGCAGGAATACAAAAAACATTTCAAATGAATTTTCTGAGGCAGCTGCCTAACAACTTAACCCCCCCTCTCTCCATCCTCAACTCAAGACAAATTGTTTTGAATACTGTTTCTTTAAAATAAAATGTTATATTGACATTTCATAAAATGTAGGGGTTCAAGAAGGAATTAAAGGAAACTAAAATAATCGTTACTTGTAAAATGTACAAAACTTCTGTTTATAACTGGAAAGTTGTATTTTCTTTTTAAAAAGATACAAAATAAAGTCATAAGCTACTATCACAATAGCATAATGTAATCAGTGTGGTTTGTTTCTTTTTATTCTCTTTTCTTTCTTTAACTTTATGTTGTATTAGATTCCATTTATAATAAAATATTGTATAATTTTAATATATTAATTATAATCATATAAAATTATAATAAAAAATCTTAATAAAAATTATGCAGTAATGTGTCCATTTTGAGTGCAGGCTATACAGTTGTTCAATTGACAATTTAATTAAGCCTGGAATTATGGTTGTAAGTCATTGTGATTGTAAATTGAGGTGTTTTGACCCAATTTTTCAATATGCAGCAGCCATTAAGTAAACTCTGTGGGCATTAAGTAAATGCTGTGGTAATTAAGTGAACACTTTTCATTTTCATTCATAGGGTTTTTTTTGTTTGTTTAAGGTCCTTAAAACATTTCAACAAGTAGCTGCATACTGGATGGATCAAATAAACTTGATTTATTTTCTTTCATATTGTTGTTTAAAAGGGCATATATGTTTCAGTTCAGTATTTTATTTTATTTTTTAAAAAGGGAAAGGACTATATTGATAACATCTAGATGATGGCCATTATCAAAATTAGCGGCATTTAGGTAATTCTTTAAAAATAGAATATGGAATGTATTCTAAAACTACGAGAAACTTTTAAATATTGAATTCATTTTTAGCACACGAACTTTGCTTTGTAATTCTGAAACAGTATACACAACAACAACAAGGAAAAAAATAATAATTCTTTATAGTTAATTTAAAAACAATGCTATTGAAAGCTGAATGTATGAATCAAGTTGCATAATTTACAAAATATAAATATCTACAGTGAAGAATTGCATGATCTGTTTGCTAATTTTGCTAAATTCAGATTTATGATTCTCTTCAGGGCTCATTTGGTGCACCTGGTATCCCAGGAACAGATGGACAACAGGTAAATTACTATTGTTTTAGATGTAATCCTAATCCCATGTTGGTGAACCTATGGCACGTGTGCCACAGGTGGCACGTGGAGCCATCTCTGAGGGCAAGCGAGCCGTTTCAGCTGCAGTGCCGGGGTGGGTTTCAGGCAGTTCGCGGTGGTCCCCGCGAACCGGTTGGTTGGCAAACCCGGAAGTAAGTAACTTCCGGGAACGCCGAAGGATCCATCTGCCCGCCCGCGTTTCTTACCCGGTTTTGACGAGTTCTGTGCTTCCACGCATGCGCAGAACGCATACAGCACCTGCGCGATCCTCCAGGAGCAGCTGGAGCATCGCACAGGCGCTAGTACGCATGCGTGCACTGCGCGCGTGCACGAGGACGCCGCCGGCCCCGTTCCAACTGAACTGGTTGGAACAGGGCGAGAAACCCACCCCTGTGCAGCACGCATGTGCATGCCGACCAGCTGATTTTTTGCCTTTGAAGGGCCTCCGAAGGGCCGGGGGGAGGCCATTTTTGCCCTCCCCAGGCTTCAGGAAAGCCTCTAAAGCAGGGGACAGCGAAAAATGGGCCTACCGGAAGTTCGAAAACGGGTTCCGGAAGGCCTCTATAGGGCCGGGAGAGATTGTTTTCACCTTTCCCAGGCTTCAGGAAGGAGGGGGAGTCATGCACGCATGCAAGGGGGTGGGGCAGCAGGGGGTCATGCGTGAATGCACTGGGGGCACACGGGGGGATTGAATTATGGGTGTGGGCATGCGTACATGTTATCACACACCCACGCATGCTTTTGGCACCAGAGCCAAAAAAGCTTAGCCATCACTGTCCTAATCCATTTAGAAATTAACTAAATTCAATGGCTCTTACTCCCAGGATAGGATTGCTATTTTAAAAGATTATTTTTGCAAACCCATGAAATTAAGACATTTTCTCTAATATGAAAGCAAAAAGTAGGTCAGTTTGTCTTGGCCAGAAAAGTTTATACAAATTGTAAAAACAGTGTGGCACAAGAGACAATTAACAATGTGCAAGTAGGATGACTGCAATCCAACACAATGTTCCATGTGTATAAAACCAAATGAAATTAATGGAGCTTGGAAAATACAGTGTTGCTCTGTGATTTAAACTTTTATTGATGACTGTAAGGTTAGAGAGCAAAGTAAGAAAGATGAAGAAAATCAAATACCTCCTGTGGGGATGGCAAGGAGGGGAGAGCAGAAATTAATGTATTTGGCAGAAAGCAAACCTAGAGATCAGTTAAAATATAGCTCCATGAGAAAAAAAGGGAGGGGTGCTTGGTAATTCTCCTTTATCAAGAAAATAAGGGATATAGGCTTTGTGACAATTTTTTAATGTAGTAGTTCACATTAAATTTTGTTATCTCACAGCTCTTTGACTGGCAACCTGCATTAAATCTTTAACTAAACCAAGATAAATATTTCAAACCAATACTATATATGACTAGAAAAAAATGTCCCTCCAGTATTTCTAGTAATTTTATGTTTCTTTAAATTTCCATAATAAAATTAACTTCCACAAGAACAATCTATCCCCAAGACCAATAGTTAAATCCCTTAAAACATGTATTCGAATTTACAGCAACTGATGTGACATTCTTGGCGGATCAGGTTGATATTTTAATAACTTGCATCTTAGATAAAATGATTTTTAAATCATGGGCCTCATAAAACTGTATTATTAAAGATTAACTTACCATGAAGAAAAACATTTGGCACAGTAGAATTTATATAATGAATGCACAAACTGTTGTCTTCATAGATACTCCTTTTTCTTTTTTAAATATTCATCAGTTTAGAATAAAATACATAAAGCAGCCTAAATTTTGTTTCTTCTACTTATTCTTGCCATGCAAAGACTTTTCACTGATTTAGCCTTAGAATAAATCAACCATGGGTGTTTCTACAAAGCTGTGTTCTGATGTTGGACATATTGCTTAAGAGGCCTGTTTCATAAATGAGAATTTATTCAACTGTTCTTAACCATGATGAATAATGCCAAAATAATGAAATGTGCATTATGATGCCATGATTTAAGTGCTATTTTGCATACTTGCTTTGCAATATTGTAACACAATGTCATAATGCATGTCTCCCTTAATGAATACCTGAAGATAAAAAAATATATTATTTTCTTTGCTTATTCTGGGCATTGGCTACTGGAGGGGATGCATTCTGATCTAGACAGTCTCAGCCACACTTTCAACTCGCAAACTCCAAATCCAATCCAAAACCAATCCAAAAATGCCAGGGAATTTCTGGAATCTTGGTATTCAGACAAATTAACGATCAACAGTTACATAGAAATATACCATATTTACAAACCATTCAAAAGAGATAACAAGACTATGGAGGAAACAAAAAGACTATAACATATCCCTCCCAGCAGCCAAAACCCATATAAGAAGGGATTAACACTAGGCAAACAATCAAATAGAAAATAATACCGCACTCAAGGAACTGCCATGAAGAAAACCACACTCCAACCAATATTGGCCAGATGAGCTACCGTATAGTGGGGGGGAGCCCCACACTCTTGAGCACTGATAATGTTATCAAGTTGGGCTATGAAATATATGTAAGCAAACAGCCAAGTTCAGAGAACACCAATGATTCAATGACTTGTTTTTTCTTATGGGCATTTTTCAGTGTTAATTCTGCTTTATGTGACCTATAACTGGATTACTATAGAAAATCTGAAACTTTAACCTTTCTCAATTCAAATCTATTTTCCTTGTGAGATCATGTTTTAATATCACTTACCATAGATGTTCAGAACAGTAGTGGGTTTCAAACATTTATACTACCGGTTCTGTGGGCATGTCAAAAAGAAATAGTAATGCATTCACGCAGATGCTCTTTTCAAATGTTAGACTTCTGTGTTTCGCAGCAGCTCTGCCTTTCTAAGACAGTACTTTGCTGTTATCTAATCATTTAATCTTTCAGATAGGAAGAAAAGTTAAAATTCTGCCAGTTTCATGACATATGTGATGTTATTATGCAAGGTGTAATGTCAGATGAAGGTAGAATACATTTAGTTCCATTGTACATTATGGAGCCTTCTGCTGTGCATTCTCACATTAGAGCTAAGGCCTTTGGAAAAATCAATAGTTCTTTCAAAATAATAATCTGTAAACCAAAACTGAACAAAGCTTAGGAATGCTTGGTTCTGTATCTCTAAATTATCTCCATATGCAGAAATTGTACTTGGAAGATTAAATTAAAAAGCTCAGTATTTTTCAAGATTCTAGAGCATTCTTATGAAGTTTAACAAATTGATCTCTAATCAAGAACGGTTACTGAATTTATAACATGATTGAAACAATGCTTTTATGTCAGTTAACTGAATGTTCCAGAGTATGTCAATTAAAATATTTTAATACAGAAAAAGATATACTGAAACAAAAATTACATTGCCTAATATTAAAAAAAAATGTATTGTTTTACATTTCTTAGATCCATTTAAGTTTGATCCAACCTTAACTTGTTCTGTATGTAACATAAATTTTGACTTACTATTAAAATGATGCACATTAGCAAGGTAAATTCTAAAATTGATGCACTTCACAATAAATCATTATGCTGGTTAATGTAGCATGTTGCATTAATATGCTTTATTCAAATGAAGTTGGACGAGTCTTTTTGTTTTGATTATCTCATAAAACTGTTGGGAGAGAAAGATAAACAAGTGCATCAATTAGTCATAAATAAACTCATGCATATGAAAAATATGGTTGCTATTGGGTTCCATCTATAACCATAGTTACTGTGTTAATTTTATGCTCATATCCATTTGACAGTTGCCCAGGAAAAGACTTTCTGCAGTCTTGTTTTGCCCTATAATCATGGAACCGAATCCTATTAAGTCACATTGAAATCAAAGAGAGAGAGAAAGTCACAACTAGAAAATGTTTAGTAATTTTAGTCATTTAGACATCTTAATTAACTAAACTACCCCCAACATATTGAATAAAAGCTTTCTGTGTGATATTCTCTGATTTTAAATTAATAAATGGGATTGGGTCTCACTCAGTGGAATTGGCCTGCTCCACCCATGCCAGCCCAATGGGCATGCTGTGGACTTCATCAGCCAAGAATTTCAGCTGTTGGGGTCCAGGAGAAGAGCCTTTTTTGCCTTGTCTTTTAGACACCCCCCCATCCCCCCACACAGGTGAGATTTGCTTCTACCCTTCTGGTTTTCCATAAGGCCTTGAAAACAACTAGCTTAGGGCCCAAAGAGGATGTAGTACTTTGGATATAGCTAATGGAGTAGGTAGCTCCCCACCTCCCCCTATACACATCTTGTGCCCTTCCTCCCCATTGTTTTAATTGAAAGTATGACTGTAGTTATATTAAATTTTTTATTGCTTCATTGGCTTTTATTGTTTGTAAGACACCCAGAGTCACCTTGAGGTGAGATGGGTGGCAAATAAGTCTAAGAAATAAAATAAATAAATAAAAACCATGAATATTTCCATTCTTTGGACTCTTAAATTTATAGGATTGTAGTTTTTAGATCTAATGATACTTTTCATTGTTTATTTCTTAATTTTTAGAAAATACTGTATTTTTCTTTATATGGTTCTTTTGCATGAGACATGATGTTTCTCTCCTAGCCTTCACTTTTTCTTTGTTTTTCTTCTTCAAATTTCCATAAAGTGGGTTCTTCATAAATTTGGTTATTGAACTTTCAGATCCAAAGGTAGCAAACATCACTGCCTTTGTACAGAAAGTTCCCAGGCAGGTTTTGTGAGCATTCAGAACATTGCTAAAAATATGCATTACTTACTGAACCTGCCAGATGGATAGAAAAGCCGTAGAAAAAATAATTTAAGATATCAGGGAGGTAATAAGGAAGAGGAAAATAATATTGAAAAGTTCTCATTCAGCTCTAGCTCGGAATGTTAGGAACATGTCTAAAAGACCACTTTTCATTATCCCTGCCTTGGTCACAAAACTTAGGAGAAATCTGGTTTCTTTTTTAAAATTGTAATAAAATTTACAAATAAATTGGCATAAGTTAGTTGAATTCTATACATTTTCCTTTTTTCATCAAGAAACTTTCTACTTTCCTGGAAAATTGAACTAAGAAATATCTTCCAACTCTATTTGGAAACATGTTAAAATACTGTTTTATCAAGTGAAGAAGGGAAATGTGTTTCAAATTGAGTTTGAAAGCTATGGACAAATCACCTGTACTGTTATTTGTTGTTTATGGCAATAGTACAGAGGTGAGTTGCCATCGGCTTTTTCAAGGCAATTGAAAAATTGCTGTTGATGTTTTCAAGGTCTATAGTTTACTTATTTTCTGGGTGTGGGATGGGGTAGTGAATGTTGTGGTTTTGTTTTTAAAGTGTTGTCTTTGTCTAGTTTCCCCCCTTTCCCTTGTCTATTGTGAACCGCCCGGAGTCCTTCGGGAGTGGGCGGCATACAAGACAAATAAAATAAATAAATAATAATAAATAGTGATAGTTCTGTCACAAAATTAGTTTTTAGGCCCATTCTTGCTTAGCTTCTTTCTCCAGGCATGTTCCATCACATATGCCCATTACACAGTATTTTTCACAAGACTGATATAAATGCATATAACAAGCTTTGGCCTGTTAGCCTTTCGATGATTCTTTTGATTCTGAACCAATACATTTTGTAAGACAGCTGGATTGTCATCAATTCTGGTAGGAGAAGTATCTTCCACAAAGTCGTTTGGGATAAGTCATCCTGCTGTTCTTTGTGATATCTATAATCAACTTTGAATGTATATATTGTGACAAAAGAACTGCCACAAGAATTCACAGTGTCTGTTTTTCAGAAGTGTAGTTTTCAGACATCAGCACCTTCATTCGGGTTTACAGGCTTGGAAAAAACCCTGTCCTGCCCAATATGAGGACTTTAAGTTAAAAAAAGTTTTATGCTTTGGCAAAATAAAGTATTTTCAGAACCTTGGAAAGCTCCACACAGGAAGCTCAAAACTCAGTTAAATCTGAGATGATGACAGGACTACATTTTCACAGGGGAAATCATATTGAGGCAGGGGTAAAATTCAGCAGGTTTGACAAGTTCTGGAGAACTGGTAGCAGAAATTTTGAGTAGTTCAGAGAACCGGCAAATACCACCTCTGGCTGGCCCTACCCCCATCTATTCCTGCCTTCCATGTCCCAGCTGATTGGGGTGGAATGGGGTTTTTTTGCAGTAACCTTTCCCTGGAATGCGGAGGGAATGGAGATTTTGTTGTATCCTTCCCTTGCGACGCCTACCAAGCCACGCCCAAAGAACCGGTAGTAAAAAAAATTGAATTTCATCAGTGTATTGAGACTTTGCTTCAGTCATGCTAAACTAGTTCATCATACTCTGAATCCTTACCCTTGTGGGAATATGACAACTGTGAGGGAATTCTGCAAGTTGAGTTTTAAGTATCTGGAAAATATACGATTTGGGGAAGGCTGTTTTACTTGAGTCTATCAAAAATATCTGAAAAGAGTAAACAATGTACATGTTGTTGCATGACATTTTGATAATCCTTATAAATATATTTTCCAACTGCGTATTTTGTACTTTAAAATGGGTTATTTCAGCTCAGATATGTTTAAGACTATGGCATCTAATAAATCATATTAAAGTAAGCTCTTTTTTTTAAAAAAATCTTGCTTAGTGCAATTATTGTCCATGCTTACCTCTACTCTACTCTTAATGTAAAACAATTTGTTGAGATTTGTATATTTAATGCTGTTAGAAATACCTTTACCCTTTCCATTTAAAAGAGGTAGTTCATGATAGAAATGAAGCAAATATTAATAAAATAATTAGAGAACTTTACAAAAAGTAGTGTTTATCCTATGTGATAGTTTAATTCTTTATATTAATCAACCATTCTTTGAAAATAATAGAAGAGAATTATAAATGAAACATACATTTTCATTTCTGTTTTTATTGCAACACTTATAATACTTTTGAACTGATCACTTAGGAGTGAAAATTGCTGATCCAGTTCAATTCAATTTATCTTTTTATGTCATTATTTCAGGGAGAACCTGGTGTAATGGGAGAAAGAGGCTTCTCTGGGCTTAAGGTTAGTAGATAAAATTTTGGCTACTTATTTTTCACACTCTATTTTTATACATGATCTTTTTTTGCAGTTCTTTTGAGGGACATTTTTTGGTAGCAGAATAGTTTGTGACATTACATTCATCAGTGGAGCTCATAGGGAGTAGAACAATAATCTTCAATAAACACATTCAGCGATTTGTTGTTATAAAATATATTTTACAAGAAGAAATGGGCTATATTACAATATTCCTATGATTCTTCTGTACTACTATTGTGAGGTTGGGAGTGCCACGGCACTTCTAGGTTGAAAGGATTGAATGGTAACATTACCATTGTCTGGGAATGCCCAGCTGGAAGCTCTTTCATGTCCCTGTTAAGTTGTCCAGCGAAGTGGGTACCCATTGATCTACTTGCAGTCGCTTGCTTTCAAACTGCTGGGTCGGCAGGAGTTAGAGCATGTGTTGAGAGCTCACGGTAGCAACCGGGTCTCAGTCACGAGCCTGCTGATTGCAAACACAACATCCTAACCTTGGGAACCATTACACTCCCTAGATTCTTCTGTAGTCATATATGGTTTAAATAATGAACCTATAAAGATGTGTGTAGATGGTACACGCATCTTTATAGAAGGTTGACCTTTGATGATAAGGATTATTCATTTTCCTAGCTCTCCACCCAAAGATGTCTTTTGCAAAATTTAAGTATTTCCATATAAACTAACTGGTTTTGTGATATTGAGTGAAATATGGATAAATGAGATTTAAGTCAGTTTCTTTGAAGTCATATTTTGATCATGATTAGCAGTACAATTGTCCCTCTCAGTTTTCAGTCAAAAAAGGTCTCAGGAATCAGAATTGAAAAGGATGCCCAGATCTTAACCAGGAAGAGCGGCTTATAGTCAAAATACTAGTCTACATGGACAGAGAATATGCATTGGTGCAAAACAGATATATATGTCCTAGCCTTATTAATTGCCAAAGGCCCTAAGTTACACATGGTGGTTGGTTTTTTAAAGCTGTTAGAAGAGATTTCTCTAACTGAAGAAGTATGTATTTGAAACGTTCTCCAAATCCCTTTATAAAGAAAAAGACGAACAAGAAGGGCCTTAAAGTTTCTTTAAAAGTTGCACCTGGCAAATAGAGTAGTCACACAGATTGCACAGTAATAGTTGCAAACTTCCATACTATAGTGATGTTTAAGTTTGGTAATAATTTGCAATTTGTAGTTTGGTATACTATAGTGTTTAAGAAAATATGATTAATAATCATATAATTAATTCAATTTGTCAATTGGTGACAAATCTGCCTTCACAAAGCTATTGACTCATTCATTAAACATACAGGAGCAAAGTTTACAGAGCATCATGCATTCTTTAAGTATAGTGGTGAATCAATTCAGTCTGATCAAATGAAAAAATGACACTAGATATCTCAGTTCTATCACTACTATTTAAATGCTCTTAAGTGTAGTCTACATTCTTGGATTACATTGGCCATGCTAATGTGTTTTTTACATGCAATCCTAGGTCACAACAGAATTTGGATCTCATATGAATGAGGCAAGACGAAAATCATCATCTATGTCCTTTATATATAACGAAAGAGCAGAGGCCTTTGGGGAGCACTCATTTATCACATTAGAATTTCACTGATTACAGTTAATAGCTAATTAGTTTCTCTATTGTTACATTTTAAAAATGCAAGAAACCAATAATCAGATAAGTTTGAATGAACTAGGTAGAGCCAAAGTTCAAATATAATCAGAGTATTTAAAGATCTGTAAGCAGTCATTAATATAAGAGCAAATTCATTTTGATAAGAGTCTGAGAATACAACTGCAAGATACTAATAAGTCAAAACAAAGCCATTAGTTATTCAAGATTATAGTTTCCCATCCTGTAGGAGAAGGAGTAGCAGAACAAGGGAGAGGAATTAAAAGAGCAATAAGGCTAGACTCTCTATCTCAGCAGTTCCCAACTTTTCAGGCTTGGTGGCCCAGTGGGGGGGGGAAGGGGAGGGGATAGTTCCCTGAAAGTGGCAGGTGGGCGTGCTCAGCTCTATTTGTGTGAGTTGCGTGCGTGCGTGTGTGCGTGCATGCATGCGTGCCCGCAGCTCACACAAAGGGAGATTCACCTGCAAGGGCAAGCAGCCGCTGCTCAACAAGGAAAACTTCACACGCATGCACTCAACCACCACTTGCAAGCTTCCAAACAGACTACAGCCTGGGGGTTGGGGACCCCTGCTCTATGTAGTCACAAGAAGTCCTCTTTTCTTTGTAATTTTTAAAATACTAAGTAAGCTGAGCATGACTAAAAATTTCTCTAACCAATTAAAAAGTATAACTTGCATAAAAATATATTACAATAATATAGCCCAAATATAAGACAGTGTATCTTATTTCTATTAAATCAATGGCAACATTACTATTTTTATTCTTACCTTTACATTTATTAAATAGGTGCAATGGTCATAGATAAAAATCTGACAGAGCTCCATAAATGTCGTTGGAGAACAATAAATGCATTATTTCTGTCCTATTTCAATTAGGGTGATCCTGGACATCGGGGAGAAAAGGTAATATATATACTTATTTATTCATACAAACAAATAATTTCAAAATTGAATTGTGAAGTGTTCAGCAACTTTTTTTATATTTCATTTTATGCAAGAACTTAGAAAATCAGCACCCAGATCAATATTATGTATTCATAAAGTGCTGTAAAAATTATAGAAAATCAGATTTTTCATTTTGAAAGATTGTAGGTCACATTGTAAGTGGAAGAATTGAAACAAGGCATACAATTTGGGAAGAAAAGTGAACAAAAAAAGGAGCTTGAACTTTGCACAATTAAGCATTTAATTGTAATGGTCTAGCTCCATGATGGCAAACCTATGGCACGTGTGCCACAGGTGGCATGCAGAGCCCTCTCTGAAGGTATGCGAGCTGTCACCTCAGCTCAGCTTCACTGCGCATGCACGCACCTCTCAATGGCCAGCTGGTTTTCAGGTCTCTGCTGCACATGCATGGGGGGGCGGGGTGCACGCCCAGGGGTTGCGCACACATCCATGGCGGCCATGGCATGTGTGTTGGGGTGAGTTGGGCACATCTGCAGGGGGAAGGGAACACATGGGGGGGTAGTGTGCACACATGCGGGGCCAGAGGACACGCAGGGAGATTACATGTGCATTCAAAAGCAATAATGAATGCCTGCGCAGGGAACAAGGCAGTGGGAGTTGCATGCACATTGGCAAAGTGAAGGGTCATGAATGTATGCGCAGGGGCAGGCACATGGTGGGAGTCATACGTGCATTGCATTATGGGTGCACACATATGCACTTTTGGCACGCGGTGCCAAAAAGGTTAGCCATCATGGTCTGGCTGATGCTATTGAGGCTTAAAGTTTCAGGAGGTTGCCAGCTCAGCTTCTACATTCTTGTGAATTTATGAAATTCTGTAAAGAAAAATAATGTTGAAAAATTTTATCAGATTTTTTTTTCTGATAAAAAACAAAGTTTTATTATTTGTCAATAGAAAAAAAAATGAGATATGGGATGAAAAGAGGGATTTTTTGGAACATTAGAGAACATTCATTCATTCATTCATTCATTCATTCCTCCTTTCTCTTCCCATTCTTTCTCCTTTTTCACTCTCTATTTTTTCTTATTTATATTAGTCTTGGCTGTTTTTTATCTTTGTAATTTTAAATTTCAATAAATATCATTGTAAAAAAAATTAAGCAAAAATAAAGTTTGATGTGACAGGAAGACAGGCTTATAGCCAGGACAGACTTAGACTGAAATATTATTTGATTTTTCTAATATATCATTTCTTTTTTCCATTACTTTCAGTCTTTTGGTTCATTTCCTTGGCCTAGTTTTATAACTTTCTTCAAAACTCTCAATAGAAATAAATTGAGGAGGTTTTTAATAGGAAGCAACTGATGAATGAAAAATAAAATAAAATAACTTATTCTGATATTTAGGGTGATGCTGGAGAAAGTGGCCCCAAAGGTTATCCTGGAGAAAAGGTACAATTCATAGAGTATATTTAAATTCATGTTAAAAACAACAGAGATTAAAATCATAACAATTTAATAATAATTTTAATGATAAAATTTAATAAACTGTAATATATTCAGAATTATAATTTGTGGTTCCAATATATATTCATAAATGTTTATTTTTATAGTGTTTTCAAGGCATAGTCAAGAAACATTTGTTTTATCAATAGGAATCATTTGGTTTTGTTTTTAGTAACTATAACCTTGGTATCATCATATTGTTTGTGATAACTAATTAGACTGATGTCACCCATATAAATGTGGGTATTCATTATAATGTGGCTGAAAGGGGACAATTTATTAGGATTTTTTTTCCAAATGAGCTTTAGTTTCACTCTTTATTACATAAAGCCTGATTCCTACTGTGAGAGCTTTTTTAAAAAATATTTCTTCTGCAAAATGTCAGTAATTACCATGACATCTCCTGGCTTGTGGAATCTACTCTCCAGATTTCTTTGTATGTCTTGTTATTATATTTAAATATTTCTTGTAAAATTAGTAAGTCTGCTCTGAGCTTGAGGCAACTGTTTCAAACCGAAATGGGACATTCTGAGCTCAAAACAGTTTGAACACAAGACGTTTCCCACATTTCTTTTTCATTTCTCCTTCAGTCAACAATATAAAAAATTGAGGGGTTCGGGGAAATCCCTTAGATCATATAGCATGGCTGAAGCCTGCTTTGTGTAACTGTTGAGTACAGAATTTTTTGCTTTGGCTTTCCTGGTTTTCTTATTCTGTTTCAGAAGACATATATGTGGACAGACATCGCATATTACTCATGAATTCTAGTTGGACTTCATTTATCTTTGGCTTGCATTTATAAAGCTTTCCTTCCCACACTTGAAATTCTCGGTTTTAACCAAATACACAGGAGATTCAAAGGTGAAACTTAGTAGGAATATATTGCCAATGCTCACATTCTCACATAGGACATATTCCACCATGTGAGCTGGTAAAGCTTTGTAAATGGTAGATGATTGAATAAGCTGTTCCTGCTCAACTAGAAACAGTTAAAGTAAGCATACATTGCCTCTATTCCTCCTTGACTTCATACCCATTAATTTTTATAAAACAATAAACCAAATTAAAATGTTTTTTTGGTGTCTTGCGGGCCAAGACTTTATCAGTTCGTATTTGTATTTGAAAATCCCACAATATTTCAACCTGTTTATTTTTTATTACTTTTTCAAATATATAGTATGTTCCCACCAGTATTTTTTTATTACTGGCACATCAAAATTTTTACATATGTTATTTTGGTGACTGTGTTATGTAACTGTTCATAATCAGTTTGTGCAATCTTTTTTGCACAAGTTTAGTATATGATCGATTACTCCTTCTGCTTTGCACAATTTGCATTTTGAATCATTGGGTGATTTTTTTCAACTCTGGCCTTGATTCCATCTTGAGCAGCCAAAATCAAGCCTTCAGTTTTCAGTGTATAAGTCATTGCCAGGTTTTATCTTTATCCACTTTCCCTCAATCTTTTATAGAAATTGACCATGTAATACTTTTCCTTGCCTGCATTCTGTTCTGGTTTTTATTCTATTAGTTCAATATTCATGCTTTATTTCTTGCACATCCAGTAAGTTCCAGTTTTTAATATCAGTGTTTGTTCTTGGCTGCCCTTTATGTAATCAGCCAATGCATGCTTTTCTTCTTCATTAGTTTTTTTTTTTTTTGGTACTTGAAGTAAACCTCTTTCTCTGTTAATTACTATTATTATTATCCAGGGTGATCCTGGATCTTCTGCTGCTGGAATTAAGGTAATGTGAATAACAAGAACCTTTTCACGTGTATGGCAAAATTTAATTTTCTGAATTTCCTTTCTTATCTTGAAGTTGATACCATCCTTTAATTTTAATCTTCTGCTTTATCATTTGTTTCTTTGTTTTAGGGTGAACCCGGACAATCGGGTAGACCAGGACAAAAGGTAATGTGTTCAAATAAATAATTTTGGCATCCTAGATGTGTTTGAACTCCAATTTCTCAGAAGTGTATTATATGAAAAATGACACTGTTCTTTTCAAGGAGCTGAAATTTTATTCAACTATATTAAATGGAAACATGTTTTAAGTAGCAGATATCAAGTAAGGAGTAGCTTCAAAATACTGTATATACTTTGATTTGTGCAACATTTTCCTGCTATTAAAATAATGTAATATTCTATTGCAATGTGATATAATTGCAGGGTGAACCTGGACTTCCTGGACTTCCTGGGTTACCTGGAATTAAGGTAAATATACATATATTATCTATACCAGTGCTGGCCAGGGGATTCTAGGAGTTGCTGTCCACCCTTCTTAGAAGTTTCTAAGGTTGACAAACATTAATCCATACAGTGTTATTATAAAAAAGGCACATATATAATTAATGAAATTAATTGAAATTTAGCAGTGCAATTTTATGTTTTTCAGTTGGGAAAAAAATGGGTTGAAAAATTGTATGTTCTTCAATTGAAAAAATTATCTTCACCCCTATAAACTTTTTAAAAGAACACTTTTACAAAAGGTGAAAAAGTAGATAGCATCATAGCAAGTTTTAGGGGGGGAGATTAATAAAAGCATGGTCTCAAGATATAAAATGAACTGCTTACTATATACCACAGAAAACTTTTGCCAATACTAGCAATAACAGATCGACATTCTTATCTTCCTTGTTTCCTCGTATTTGATGACAGAAAGTACATCTACTAATTCTACAGCAGAGGTGGGTTCCTCCTGGTACGGTACGATACACCAGAAGAGGTATTGAAAAATCTGGTGTACCAGATCAGACCGATAGTAATGGTGGTTTGGCCATGCCCCCGAATCTTCATCAGAAGCTTTTTTTTAAGCCCTTTTTCCCTGCCAGAAATGATCCCCCAATTCATTAAAAATATTTATCCTGGTAAATATTCCATACAACCAATATATATTCTGTCTTGAATTGTTTAGGTTTGTTTTTGAGATAGGCATGACACCTGGCAAGAACATGGACATGTCCCTGTAGATTTATAGGCAATATTTTTTTAGAAATGATTTGCATTTGCTTTCTTCGTAAGACTAAGAGGAGCAAAGAGGAGCAATTTTCACAGCCCCAGTTGACTTCCATGCCCAAAACAGGACTAGAAATCAGGTTTATGTGCTTCTGGTCCAGTGTTTTAATCAATGGACCAAACAAGCTGAGTTGGAAGTATCTATTTAGAATAGAATAGAATAGAATAGAATAGAATAGAATTTTTTATTTATTTTTATTTTTATAATAGAATTGGAATTTTTTAAGTGTGATTGAACACACAAGGAATTTGTCTTTGGTGCATATGCTCTCAGTATACATAAAAGAAAAAAATACATTCATCATGAATCATAAGGTACAACACTTAATGATAGTCATAGGGTACAAATAAGCAATCAATTCATATTAGGAAACAATCAATATAAATCATAGGGATACAAGCAACAAAGTTACAGTCATAAAATCATAAGTAGGAGGAGATGTTGATAGGAATGATGAGAAGATTAATAGCAATAATAATGCAGACTTAGTAAATAGTTTGACAGTGTTCATGGAATTATTTGTTTAGTAGAGTGATGGCATTTGGGAAAAAGCTGTTCTTGTGTCTAGTTGTTCTGGTGTGGAGTGCTCAATAGTGTCATTTTGAGGGTAGGAATTGAAACAATTTATGTCCAGGATGTCAGGGGTCTGTAGATATTTTCACAGCCCTTCATCATAAAAGTTGAATAAAAATTGAATATTGATCCATCTGACTTTTGCTAATTTGAATATTGAGAGAATCATTGGTTTCTTTGAGAAGGAAAGCAGAGATAATATTTAATTTGTGAATAATATGAGCTTCATAGGCATTCTCTATTAAAAACTGAATCAGTAGGGCACTTGAAGAATATCTTCACTGTATTTGCCTGAGAAGAAGGTGATTTCTTTGAAAAAATCCATACAATTACTCAGTAAAGAAATATAAAAACGCACCTGCCTGTATTCTTTGCTTTGGAAGATTAAGGCACCTTGGCCTCTGAATCCATAAAAGCACCTATCAAATCAGATTAAATATCTCTTTGTTTTCACTTTCCTGCTGCATTGCAGACAAATGCCTTATTGAAATGGAATTACTTGTTTACTTGCCTTCACACGCCATTAAGAACACTAATCTAGACGGAATCTCATTTACTTTCTGTTTTCTTAGTGAATTACCTGATGACGGCATACAACTCAAAAACAACCATTTTTTTTAACAATATGTTTTTTATGTTGTGCAAAAGAGTGTAACAAGTTTGTACTGTTCTTTTTCAAAGAACAACCAAAAAAAGTCAGAGTAGACAGAATGGCCAAATCAATGTTACATGTTGAAGTTCCGCAAAATCATTTGCATAGCTGCTTTAGTAAAATATCAGTACGCTTTGAAACTATACTTATCCACTGTCATCTTTTATAATTAAATTTGGATGGGATAGTTGGAAAAAAGTGCAGACCGTAACTTTCTGATTCACAACAGCTCTGTCAAATAGTGCTGTATTTGATTAATATTATATAACCAGTCAACCTGATGGGTAGATCCATGATAATAGCAAGATTCAGCTGAAGTAAGGAAGTAAAAAGAAATGTTCTTTATTGAAAAGAACACTCTGTATGTCTAGCTTACTACTAGCTTTACCTAGAGCTGCCAATAGGTAAATGCAAAACCTGCATCAAAAATTGTTTTCTTTATTTCACCTCCTCTGCTTGTAGGGTCCTTCTATCTTTAGTTTACTGTTTATGGGGCTTGTATGTGAGGCTAGTGTACAGTCAGTATCTTCTTGGGATTACAGCTCATATTTGAAGGACAAACGGAAATTGTACACAAGTTCCTGGTCTTGGAAGATCTTCTCACAGTCACTCATGTTTTGGTTACCTCTCAATTGGATTATGGAAATGTGCTCTAAGCGGGGTTGCTCTTGAAAACCATTAGCAAGCTACAGCTGATCTTGAATGCAGTGATGGCTATGTTGTGGCATTAGCATGTTTCCCCACTGCACTGGTTTCCATTTGGGCTCTGGGTGCAGTTCCAAGTTCTGTTAATCACTTAAGATACTATGCATTGCATAGGGCCTCATTATGTTTCTCCATATATTTCCACCTGCCTGGTCTTATCAACTCAAGGGAACATGCTCCAGATCTCTCATTTTGGTAGTGCCATGTTATAAAACTTAAGAGGCGTACTTAGAGTCACGTGTTTCTGGAGATTTGGATTGCTTTCATTTTTCTAACCTTTTGTAAACTGTTCAAAACCTGGATGTTTTTTCATACTAGCCCTGAGCAAGTATGGGGGTTGAGCCCCTTTGGTTGGTTATTGTATATTTGGCTTTTTTGGTTTGGGGTTTCTGATCATCTATTTTCTTTTTCTTCTTGATATCTTTTTTTTCCTTTTAATTTATTACCTATACACTGCTCAGAATTGCTATGGAATATCTCTACCTTAGTGACAAAAGCTTCCAATAGAAGCTTCAAAATTAAACAAACAAGCAAACACATAAATAGGCAAACCAACAAGCAAATTTTGTCACTAAGATAGAGGTATTGGTGGTTTCATAGTAATATGGTGATTCAGTATGGCAACTTTGGTTATTGCTCTTGTATTCCTAGTCAAGGCTGTGGCATTTCCCCACTGCATGATTAAGTTTAAAAACAGATTTGGGCTAGCTGTATTTCAGCTAAATTTATCCAAACTCTAGCAGCAGATTTATACTGTTTTCCTGTTATCTAATGTATAATAAGTAAACTACGAATGAAGGCAAATAAAGGTGTCCCAAGATAATGATGATATATTTTAAAAACCCTCAACTTCTTATCAAATGGACTAGAGTAATATGATTATCTATCTTAATCTAGAAATGATGCCCAAGAACAGGTCCTCTGAATAGTTGACTTATTGTGAGAATGAATTTGAGTCGATCACAGGACCAGAGATTTACTCTTCCAAGCTTTCAGACTCATGTTCGAGCCCTTCTTCAGGGCACGTCTCTCTACTGGATTATGTGCTTTGTGCTGTTCTGTGAGTCGTGTTTATGTGGTGCCATCCTATTGGCTGATGGTGTGGCGATTTCCAGCCATTAACGCACCATTCTTGTCAGTGGTGGGATTCAAAGAATTTAACAACCGGTTCTCTGCCCTAATGACCAGCTGGGTAGGCGTGGCTCAGGGGGGGTCATGTGACCATGTGTGCATGGCCAACTCACCATCACTCACGTCGATGGGCGCTTCACCTTAGCTATTACAATGTAATAAGGGTTAACCGGAGAGGCAGTTTCTGTAACAAGGGCAATGAAGATTAGGCTAGAAACAACACCAGGATGTTTCCTTCCTGCCTTCCTTACAGGATTAGCCCTGTAAAGTGGAAAAAAACAAAAGGAGATTTCTTCCAACAACCAGTTCTCCAAGCTGCTTAGAAAGTTAACAACCGGTTCTCCTGGATAGGTGCGAACTGCCTGAATCCCACCAATGATCCTTGTGCTGCCAAGCCCTCAGCTCCTAAGAATCTGATAAGCTTGTAGTAAATCAGCATTCCTGTTAATTGATAAGGAGCCTATTTCCCAGGCTTTAATCATTTCCCTGGATATCTTTGCATCTGCATGGCCAATTATCTTGGCAGCTTTGAATTAAATGAGTGTCCTTGTTAATTGCAATGTGAGGCCACCAATGAGTTTGGGTCTCCTTGTCTGACTGCTCGCTTGTGTTCTTGCAATCTGGTGGTTAGCTTCCTCTCTGTTTGACCTACGTAGTCATAGGAGCAGTTCATGCAGGGGATCCAGTACATTGCAAGTATCTCCCATCTCCAAATTATCTTTACAATGCATAGTTTGTCCTCATATGGTAGACTCTGGGCAGTGTGTGATGCCTACTTGCAGATCTCGAAAGCTGCATTCTACTGCTTCCAAAATACTTTTGAGGTATGGCAGGGTGTACCATATAGTTGGTCTTTTACCTTCTTTTTTCTCCTTTGCTTTTGGCACAGGCATCTTGTAATAAATGCTTGTGAGTGTTCATGTACCTTTTATCCAGTTGTTTAGCTTTTTGAGAACCACACTGGGTTCTTAAACTTCCATATAGTGTTTTGGTGCAGCTCTTTTTCTGTGACAGTGGATGGTTAACTGTAAATCATTCAGAGGACCTGTTCTTTGGGATCATTTCTAAATTAACAGAGATAATCATATTACTTTAGTCCAAGGGTGTTCAAGCTTGATTTCATTGAGGGCCGCATCAGGGATATGTTTGACTTCAGGGGACCAGGGCGGCGTGTCCATGGTGGGCATGGCTAGCTCGACATCACTCGTGTTGGGGTCACCTGTGTGGCCCGGGCAGGTCTAGAGGGATCTACTTTTGCTAGTAATTTGTTTTGCTAGCATTCTGCCAGTGATAACGGAGCTCAGGGTGGGAATGTGGCCCTCCTTGGCTCCATTTTCAGCTGTGATGGCCTCCTGCAGACCTCTGCTAGTGTGTGGCCCTCCCAAGCTCCATTTTCGCTGGCAGGGGCACTGTGGGCTGGTTCTTCTCTGTTTCCAATGTGGCCCCATGGGCCAGATCTAAGCACCCCGTGGGTCTGATCTGGCCCCCAGACCTTAAGTTGGACACCCCTGCTCTAGTCCATTTGATAAGAAGTTAAGGATTTTTAAATTATCATAGTAACCTGAATAAAGATATTGATAGCTTGAATTGTACTTTTGGTTAAAAAAGAGAGCAACAGTTTCAATAGACTAAGGAATGAGGAGAGATGTTTGTTTATAGGTTTATTTATAGGTTTGTATTTATAGGTTTACATAAACATAAGTAGTATTTTATGGAAAGTTGGCATCAATGAGTATGGACCGCAGCAGAGGTTGAGATATGGAGAATGAATGAAAGTGGAACATGGGTGTGAGTTTTGATGTACTGGTATTTTGAGTGTGCATATTATGTTTCTAAGGTATTGACTGGCCCATGGTACTCTGAAACGGAAGACATTTTCAAAGGCTCACAGTACAAAGTAGTTTTGATCACACAATCCATTTTTATTTCTGATCCTTGAAATCATGATTAAACAGATTAGAGAACAAAGTAACCACTGAGTTGACTTTATGGTACATTAAGTCTGTGAGTACTCAAGAAGTTTGAACCTATCAAATAAATTGCTGAAGGCTTCATTATTCCTTACATAAAAATGATTGCTGTTTCCATTAATGATTAAAAAAACATTACAAGGATACATTTGAAAACCATTCACAGTTTCATATGTAATTTGCAGTGTATACCATAATTTCTTCCCTTTTGTTCTTTTTTTTTTTTTTTTTGCAGTTTTATCTTTTTCAGGGATATGCCTGTATACCATGTCTGAATACAGTTTTTTTTTTCTAGCTGTTGAAAAACTGCCTTTGTAGTCATGCAGAGGAAATCCTTTTCATATTAATTTTATTTATACAATGCTGTAAACAGCAAGAGGACAGGTTTAATTTGTAATTATGAAGTTTAATATAAATTATGAAATCTTTTTTCTTAGTAATGCCAATGATTACATACAGTATATTACCAAACATTTATTTTAATTGAAAGGGAAATCTTCTTAAAACATATGTGGCAATGATTGTTTATTTTAACTTATAGATATACTATAGGCAAATAAAATTTCTAATTGCCTGGTATTTACATTAAAAACAATAAAATAAAACTAGGGCACTGATTAATTCAACAGGTTTGATGAGAACGTGCACCAGACATTACTAATATCTGCAGAAGAAGATCAGGATAAGCAGAAAAGGTCTTAGGGATGCAAGAAAATCTAAAAGCTACAAAAAGTGGATTGGGGTTATGACAGTAGTGAAAATAAGATAAAAGACAAACTTCCTGGGGGAACAATATGGTAAGCGAGTAACAGGGATGGGAAGAGGGATGGAACTCCTAAACTTCTACTTTGGTTTAGTCTTCTCTCTAAGTGGGAATTCTTGAATGAACTTAATCAAAACAATTGACAAAAATGAGGGAAGGGCAATTCGAATTAAGAAAAGAAATTACAGGGACTACTTGGCTACTCTGAAGCTTTGAATGATGTACTAGTAAGAAACTCAGTTGGACCAGAAAGCTTTGGGGACAGTCATGTATGGTCTGTGCAACAATATACAACAGCTAACCATTGTTTGCTTCAGACAAGCAAGTTCGTGAATAAAGTGTGTGCGGGAAAGCAGATAATAAACAAACATTTCTAATAGGCAGAAATATTGTTACATGAAACAACCAGGTGGTTATACTTGAAGAGAAGGTTTTGGAGAATAATAAATGATGGATTAGGAACCACAATGGATTCTACGCAATTTGAACTACTGAAGGCATCTGGCTGGAGTGCAAACAAGATCAGTGAAACAGTAAACGTATGAGAGAATATCTTCTCAGCCCAGAGGGACTTGGGGAAAGCTTTAGAAAGATACCCACTCCTGATAACCTGAGAGAGACTGGAAACCGTTATAATTAACATTGATCACTTTTAAGTGGAAAGAGGGTGGTAGAAAAAGTTACACATCTAAATGTCCACAAACTTAGCTATATTGGCACAAGTAACCATATATTACTGCCATATTTCTATTCCTTCACATCTGTGAAGTCATATATAGTAAATTCCCAGATATATTAGAAAACCTTGTCCAAATATGTTGTTGTTATGTGATTGTTGTATCTGTCCATAGTCTTATCAATGGAATATTATCAAATATTGTAAATTGAAAGTGTGTTTTTAATATTTTGTAATTTGTGAATAATGTCTAAGAAGAATTATTTCTGTTTTTCAATAGTATTAACTTAATTAGGTTTTTTCCTACCATAAACTAACTTAATATTATAATGTATGTACTGTATGTATGTATCAGTGGTGGGTTGCAGGCAGTACGCCCCGGTATGGTGCTCCAGAGGGCTCACCCGCCCGCCCAAGCTCCTTACCAGTATTTCAGCTCTTTGGCGCTTCTGCGCATGAGCATGGAGTGTACGGCGCCTGCGCAATGCTCCACTGAACATCTGGAGTGTCGCAGAGGCATCATGGAGGTAAGGAGGCATGTGTGCACTGCGCACATGTGCGCGTGCTACACGTGTGTCCGTGCGTGCTATGTGCATGCATGTGGGGGACGCTGGGCCCTGTTGCACCGTACCAGGTATGTATGTATGTATGTATGTATGTATGTATGTATGTATGTATGTATGTATGAATGTATCAGAGGTGAGTTGCTGCTGGTTCAGCCCAATTCGGCTGAACCGGTATTGGCAGTGGTGGGAGGCTGCGCCCATCCACCCAGATGCTTCTGCGCACCTGTTAGCAACCCACTACTGGTATCTATGCATGCATGCATGTAGTATGTATGTATGTATATCAGGTTTTCATTTCATAAAGTCTTGTGCTATAAAAGCTTCTGGTTCACTTGCTTTTCTTAACTTATGTGGGGGTTTCCTCGAAGAATTCCTTACTGATGGAAATCAAATGTGATTAATTGTAGCTGTCCTTAGCTATTGGGTTACAGCTAGAAACGTGACTAGGGAAAACGTATTTGCAAGAAAATCCATGTTTTCTATAATTATTCACAGTTAAATTAACAACGTTTTAATATGCTCATTTATTAAAAGGGTGAACCCGGTTTCCTAGGTCCACAGGGAGAACCTGGATTGCCAGGATTGCCAGGGACAAAGGTATGATTTACATTTTTTCCTTATTACACACAATTTGCTCTACATCAGATCAGAGCCTAATCGTTAGAATAGACATTTCCCTCCACAGCCATTAAAGTCTTACTAAAGGGAAAGTTTATCAGACTGAGATCACAACTCAACCCATTACAAAATGTGTAATGTGTGTAAAATAAATTAATTTAATTAAACTGCTGTCAACTCTATAGGAAATGATGTAACTGTGATTATTTTATATACGTTCTTAATTGTACAGCTGAGACTTCATCTCATTCTTCTTTTTATAAAGAGGGTCAGCATTGCCTAAAGCTGCTTTTATTCTGTGGAACCAATTTGAGCCATCAACACCTAATAAATGGACAATTAGTTATGGGAAAAAGTATCTGTTTTGCCTCTTTTTCCCACCTGTAATTATTCCTATTTTATCCATAAATGGTCAGGGATTATTTACTTCTGAAAAATCAAGAGGGAAAAAGGCATATACAATGGTACTATAATCTATTTACACTCCCCTCTCCTTAAGAGGTTTGGTACTAATGTATGTATGGATCAATTAACAATTTATCATACTCTTTGATATTTCTTCTCTTTGATGTTTCATTAGCAACTCTCATCAATACCAAAAGTTATTGATGCTCTATGATGCTTCTGTGTGTATCTGCTATGATTTTTAACAGGGTGAAAGAGGAGAAATCGGACCTCCTGGGAAAGGTGAACGAGGTGAGCCTGGAGTTCCAGGGCCAAAGGTCAGTTTGGTTTCACTTTGAAATATTTAATGTGTCTCTGAGAACTCAGTGTTTAGCATTTTCTTTAAAGGCATCCTTTGTTTCGGGATGTTAAACAGAACCAGAAAAATCAATTTCATTGTGATTGAACATGTATTCCAAGTGATTTAGATGCATGCCATTTACTTTTACTGCATAGTTCAGTCAAAGTTAATTCAACAAACAGAGAAGTTTCATATTAATCATCAAAAACTGCCACTATGTGAATATTACTTATATAGTCATAGTCAATGGTGATTAAAGTGCTTTGGGTATAACAAAAACAATACAAGTATAACAAAATTCTGATTTCTGACTATATGGGTGGAGAGGCAACTTTAAACAGATTTCATTATTTAAAGTAGAAATTTCAAAATTCTATATGGTTAGCAATTGTGTCTAAGACAGACAAAGAAGGAAGGAAGGTCCTTCAAAATCAGACTTTGCAGTGCAACTCAATTGATTTTCTATATTTTTATTAGCAAATTAAAAACCTGTGCTTAATAATATTCTGTTTATATGATACGATCATACATATAGATAAGACCTAAGAGTTGATAATAAAATGTGTGTCTATATACATATTTTAAATAAATAAAAATAAATAAATAAGATGTTTTGGCATTATATTAAGAACAAAACTGTAGTGAAAAAATAATTTGTTAATTGTGCTAGTAACTTCTAGTGCTGCATGGATACTTCCATGCAATCTTCTTGACAACAATATGGAAGTGGTCTGTAATTACTTTCTTCCAGGATGATTTCCAATTCCCAAGTCATCTGATAGACTTGGAATTAATGGTGACCTCCTATGTAACTACTAAACAAATCCAACCCTGTCTAGATGTTTTGTTGCTGTTATAATTGTTGTTGTTAAGATTAGCCAAAGTAAATCTTTGGGGATGTAATAGGTACAGTGCTTTCTGAAGGATTTCCCCCTTTCATCAGAATGGCACGAGTTCCTCTCATTTTGTACATGAATATGATGTCACAACCTGTGAACACAAGGAACAGAGCTTGCATTGTATCAACACAATGCTGTTTTCAGCATTTGTTCCCTTTGACCCCATCAAGCCAAATGCTTTTGACTAGGTGTCAAATTCTGTGGGCTTCAATGAATTCTCCCCAGTGTTTTACCAGGAAAATCAGATTGAAGGACTATTTTAATTTTAAAGGGAATATGAACAGAAAATGGAGACTTAACAAATATGATTTCATACAGCATAGCTAAACATTTTACAAATACTTCACAGTGTCTTTTTATTTGATTTCAACTATTTGTGACATTTGTTTCTATAATTGTGGATAACTGTGTATATAAGTTTCTTGATTCGAGTACATTCAGAAATTCTATTGATATTTTTATTAAATCTTTTGCATGATCTGGAAGAAGGCCACTCTTGTTTAAGAACATAACTTAGTGATAAGAAAGAGCACTAAATTATTGGTTTGGAAGTTGCCAGAGGTGAATTCTCATTTATAAAGCACTGTAGGAAGGAAAATGATTGAATCAAACAAATATTTTCAGGTTACAAGTTGTATATCTGACACTTTCACTTAGAAGTCATAGGATGTTTTTCAGGGAGTTGAGGAAATAATATTCCCTGGAACATGCACAAAACACATTTAGATTTTCTTCTACTAATCCTCTTGTGTTAAATCATCATAACATGCATGATTACTTAACTCTTATATATACATTTGTCTCTATAGTGTAACTTTATAATACCAACTGTTTTAATATGCATAGTTTCTACTACATATTTACTTCCTATAGACAAAACTAATTCTTCATATTTCTCTTTTTTACTTTTTCTGTCTCGACTCCATTTTGTATGTCTTCCAACATGCAGGGGAGGTCAGGTGAATCTGGAACTAGAGGCCCTAAAGGGTCAAAGGTCAGTTATTAGCAACATCTGGTTTTATTGGTTAAATACACTAAACCAACACAGTTATTTGTTTACTGCCATGTTTACATGTGTGAATTCTATATGTGGATGGGGTAGTAGGTATGGTAATAGCATGTCATTATCTGTTTCTTTTAGTAGAATGTTCAAAGACTATCAATTTAAAAAGTAGTAAAATTATTTTCAGTAACTGAAAAGATGAGATGTATATAGTCCTTAGCTTTTCCTAGTAAAAGTTTTCATTCCCCGGTTAATCCCCCCTTCCCTTTCTGTTCTTTGCTATATAAGGTCCTCTTTTTTTCCTCAATTTGTTGATTAGTACCACATTTTAGTATAGTATTTAGGTTCACACTTAAATTAAATAAGACATTACGTACTATTTGACATTAGACATTAAGGCTAGCAGTTAGAGGCATAGCATGCTCTGAATGAAAAATGAAAATGTTAGAAGTATGGAATATTGTAACGGAATCTTTTTTGACCTGAGGCAATTTTTGATAATTCTGAAGCAATGTATTTCAGGAAGCCAGGGTTCTGTTCCCCCAAAAGATGTTTCTAGTACCATTAGATAAAGGACAGCTTTCTCTGATTTGAATTTCAAACCTGGGAAGGTTTCCATTGTGCTTGGAAATAACTGGCTGTTGGGATTTTTCTGAAAGTGATGAAAAATACTTATTTTTAACAATTATATATGGTCAATTAGTAAACTTTTGAGGTGATTTTTAATTTATCTCCATATATAATGCATTGCAAACAGGGGTTGGTTATGGCTTCTTCTACTGCCTGTTTGTTCAGGGATGTGCTTCGGGTGCGCAAACGCTTTGGGCATGCACACACTTAATGTGCGTATGCGCAGTAGGTAAAAAATGCTTATGCACAGAAGCAAAAAAGATGGTGGTGCCTATGGTGGCGCCGATAGAACTGGTTTGGAGACATGGCTGGCTGAGTTACTACCTACTCAGTCAAACCAGTCCAAGTCAGGAGGAACCTACCTTTGATTGCAAAAGTCAATTTCATCATAAGCATGGAAATTCAGTTTTGTCTGGAAATGTGTATAATAAATCAGAACCTAGTGACTGTAGACTTATGTTATTACAATGAACAGTTTTCTGAATTGGCCTTGCTCTGTCAAACTGATGGTTGAAATTTTCTTGACAGGAAAGTATACAAAGAACTTCTTTTGGGTGTGGGTTTGGGGGGAATTTGCCTTCTGATGCCTTCTGGATGCATGGAATTTTACTTTTTAGCCAACAATCCAGACTACAGTTGGTTGTGAATTCTAAGTACTGTAGACAAACATGGAAGGAAATGCTTTGACATATTCATTAACTCTAACCCTAACTTTTAGTGCTTCTGACATTTTAATTGTTATGAGTGTAAGCAATGTTTATTATTAAATAAGAACATAGATTAACATAAAATAACAGGGTTGGAAGGGGGCTTAGAGGACTTTTTCTCCAACTCCCTGTTCAAACAGAAGTCCGCATTCCATCCTATACAAATGTTGTCCAATCTCTTCTCGAAAACTTCCAATGATGAAGCACCCACAACTTCTGGAGGCAATTCCACTGATTAATTATTCTCACTGTCAGAAAATTTCTCCTTCGTTTCGGGTTGGGTTTCTCTTTAATGATCTTCCACCAGTGGCTTCTTGTCCTGCCCTCAAGTACTTTGGGGAATAGATGAGTTTCCTCTTTTCTGTGATAGCCCCTCAAACACTAGAAAACAGCTATCATATCATCCCTAGTCCTTCTCTTTCTTAAGGGAATGTGATGACTCACCAATTAAAGACACTGAACCAAATGATGGGATGAGCTCTTGTTATTTGCCCTACCTCCTGCTAACCTCCTGCAATTCAAAAGCATGCAAATGCAAGTAGATAAATAGGCACCCCTTTGGTAGGAAGGTAATATTCTGTGCACCTCAGCATATAGCTATGCTGGCCACATGACCATGGAAGTGTCTTCAGACAACACTGGCTCCCTCAGCTAAGAAAGGGAGATGAGTACCACCCCCTAGAGTTGAACACAACTGGATATGGGAAACCGTTACCTTTTCTCTTCATTAGACTAGGCAGATCTAGTTCCTACAACTTTAGCTCATATGAGCCTCTAGATCTCTTATCATCTTTGCTGCTCTTCTCTATTTCCTTCCTTCCTTCCTTCCTTCCTTCCTTCCTTCCTTCCTTCCTTCCTTCCTTCTCTGACTGCCCACAAATCAAGTAATTTATCTTGATTGAAGGAGAGACTTAAATCTGATTTTCACAAGAGTAATTTTTTATAATTTTATTATAAAATAAGATTAATATGACTCTTCTTTTCCAATATAGTTGGGAATCTTTTGAATGTAGTTTATGCCTATACAAGTCAGGAATTTTTTTTGATTTGGAAATGATCCCAAACACAACAACCGTTGCTTAATAACACAGTTAAAAAAAATTCAGCAGAAACCAAATTTTCTTCATATTTTATTATTGTGAGCTTCATTGTTCTCTTGGAAGTAGTTTAATTTCCTTTTATGGAGACCTTGACTCTTGCTTTGTTCTTACTGAAGATACTTAAAGCCAACATTTTTGCTGTAAATTCCAAGTAAAATATAAGAAGAAACTCCATGGTGTATAAGATTATAGTCTGTCCAGCCCAGCGAATTTTGATTTAAAAGGCTAAAGATTCTGAGAAACTTTGGATATTTTTCAGTACTATATATCCTATAGCAGGGGTAATTTAATTCTTCATCTTTTATGTCTATTGAAGTCAGTGCCTTTGCAGATAGGAGTGTCTGTGCAAATGCAAAATACTGAAATATTTTTTGCTATTACACCTTATTAATTAATTTGTTGTATTATTATTTGTTTAAAATACTAACATAATTTGGGTGAAGTTCTATTTATGTATTTGAAATTTGTTCCCCATCTCAAATATTGCAGTCATGCCATCTTCAGAGCTTCATTGAGAATGTATAGGCAAGAAAGATGCCATGTTGATAACAAGACAGTTATCTACTCATGCCAATCTCTTGTAATTATTGCACAATGATCAAATGTATTCACAATTTATTGAAAATGGGAGGCTATTCCCCTGTTTTGTTTAGAAGGAGTGAGGGAGTGAGAGGCCTTTTGGTTACTCCCTGGAGCAAAACAGTTACTAAATTATTACCATACTTTGTATTCTTTATTGATTAAGCTGTTGCTGGGACATATTCCCAGAATTTTCTCAGTGCTTTCATCTTGGAAAGAATGGAGATAATTGCGGCACCCACTTCAAAATTCTGTGGAGGAATTGAAAGATTTTGGTGACTTCAATTTTTTACTGTAAGAACAAACTTAAAATATTGATGCTTATTTTTTTTCCCCCCTAGGGTGATCCAGGAAATAATGGTGATTTGGGAGTAATGGGACCAAGGGTAAGTGAGTTAAGATATGTTCCTTAATTGACAGTATACAAATGGCTCCCTTGAGGAAAAGAGATACAATTATTATTTTAAGGTTTGATTATATAATTTATATCAGTGTTTCTCAATGTTACCAATGTGTGTATTTCAGCTCCCAGAATTCCTCAGCCTTTATACTTTTCTTTATACAATGCTGGCTGGGGAATTCTGGGAGTTAAAGTTCAGTCATCTGCCAACATGGAGAAACGCAAGAAATGATCTAGAATTAGCAATAGCAATAGCAATAGCAGTTAGACTTATATACCGCTTCATAGGGCTTTCAGCCCTCTCTAAGCGGTTTACAGAATCAGCATATTGCCCCCAACAACAATCCGGGTCCTCATTTTACCCACCTTGGAAGGATGGAAGGCTGAGTCAACCCTGAGCCAGTGAGATTTGAATAGCCGAACTGCAGAACTGCAGTCAGCTGAAGTAGCCTGCAGTGCTGCATTTAACCACTGCGCCACCTCAGCTCTTATAATATCCACTTCAATAATGAATTGAAAAAAGTGAGTAGCTATAAAATGCCTTCTAACAGCACTGAGGTATTAATGTTCATCCTTGAATGGCAATTCTTTTTCACACAATACATAATCGATCATTTATTAACATATAGCACATAGATATACCAATAGAGCATTCATTCATTAACATATGGCACGTAAATATATCTGATATCTATCTATCTATCTATCTATCTATCTATCTATCTATCTATCTATCTATCTATCTATCTATATACTGATTCTCACAAATAGTTGTCTACTATTATTAATAATTTATTAAATGAATGTTGTCTGACTCTAAATGATTTCATGTATGTTTTCAAACACAGCATCTACTACAATTTACACATCTATAACCTTGCGCATTAAATAACTGATATATGAAACTAAGTCACATTTGCATACTCACAACCATAAAATGGATTAAAGACTTTTCTCCCCCAAAATAAAAAAAACAAGAAAAAAAATGCTGAATAGATATAGCTGGAGTTGCATTCTAGAGTTTGAAAAGGTAATATTGATATAATTGGGATTAGGTTTAGCAAATGCTAATAATCCAATAAATATCAATAATCTGTGCTTTGCTAATGCCGTTACGTTGTAGCTGTGAAATTACACAGCAGTTGAGACTATCTACTTTGTTACTGGTAATCCTCTTTTTCTCTTCTTCCATCTTTCCCAGCATTATAGATTTCTCAAGAAAGCTAGGTAATTGCATAATGCATTCAAAGTATACAATACAAATTACAAAGAAACCGGTTGTAAATATAGATCAGACTAAGCCAGAGGTGGGTTTCTGCTGGTTCGACCTGGATCGGGTGAACTGGTAGTGGCAGCGGTGGGAGTCTCTGCCACCTGTCTGAACGCTTCTGCGCATGCGCAGACGCCTCTATGCATGTGCACAAGTGCACGAGCCCGCACAAAAGAACCAGTAGTAAAATAAATTGAAACCCATCACTGGACTAAGCCAATGACAACAGATACAGCAACCATATTTAGAGCTGACAATACAGACATTGAAGTAGTTGATAATTTCTACTGTTTTGGATAGACTACCAACAAAAATGAAATCAGTTGTCAAAAAATGTGTTTGAACACATTGTGCAAAGACCCAATCTCTGCTGGGTGAAAGAAAATTTTTTCAAATCTTTGTGAGCCTTTCCTTAACTCTAAATTAGAAAATAGGTGGAATTAAGAATATTAATGTTCACATATACTAGTGGAACGAGACTGTAAGTAGTTACACTTGCAAAACGAGCCTAGGAAAATGAAATTTTTTTATTGCGTTCATTAACACAATTTGTAATGTGGGCTTGTGACAAATGCGACATGTTTGTACATTTACAGTGCTTTTTTTATAGGGTCCACCTGGAGAAAAAGGTGACCAAGGTGCTACAGAAATCATTGACTTCAATGGAAATATCCATGAAGCATTACAGGTTTGTGATCAATAATATAGCTATATAGCTAGCTATCAACTAGACTGGGAAGTTGAAAAAGAAACAAAATAGCTCACAAAAATATATATTTCAAATGAAGTTATTTTAATATAGGATAAATGGCTACGTGGGACAATTAGTTGTAATTATTTTATTCTAGCTGTTTATTGTTAACTTTACCCATAGTTGGTAATGGACAGGAAAGTCTTGTGTAAATTACATATCTTGTAATTCATTTCTGAAAATATATTGCTGTTAATTTATGTCCAAAGTTGTCTTCTTTTTTAAAATAAATTTGACGTAACTGAAATCACTATAGCCACCTGGAATTTAGTTCATAACACTGACTTATTTGCTTATATGAAGACTTGAGAGTCAGCTAAGGTGTAATGTTTGTAGAAAACACAGGTGCTAAATATGAAAAATGATTAGAATACTCCATATATAAGTGTCCAATCCGGTTACTAGTACCTCAGAATAATCAAAAGATTTTTCATAAAATGAAGCTTTTTAATCTAGGTATCACAAGGGATTTTGGATATGAAATAACAATGATTCTTACAATTTAATCATATATCTATCTACTCAGAAAACTGTCTCATTATATAGATATATCTTTGCGAACTTAGTTGCTTTTGCCAATATAAGATTCAGCCTTATCCCTTTTCAAGGACTTTTTCAAAGAACTTTTCAAGCTATATAGAATTTAATTTTGATGCCTGTGGTGGTTGCTTAGCACAGTAAACAAAAGACTCACTATAGAGATCAATCACTAACTTTCCTTTCTGAAGATGAAGGTTATAAGTTATAGCAAGATTTTGTTGCATGAAAGCTACATTCCATAATCTTTACGGAATAGAAAACTTTCATCATTGAAAAGTAGTAACCGTTTAATGTCTACATACAAAATATGAGATAAATGTATAAACAGCAATCAAAATACTGAAGGAATAAACATTTAAAAACCATATCCTTACTGGATTCTCCAATAACCTTCAAAATAGTGAAAAAGTAAACATTTCAAAAATAAATCCTGTTATTGTTGATAAAATATATAACTATATATAGGATTTTCATCCAAAATATAGGAATTAATGTAACTATCTATATAAGGGAAATAACTTTTTATTCGTGTTAACTGTTTAGACAAAGTTATAAATGATTAAATCTAAGCATTTAATCTACTTTAAATTTACAATAAATTTAAAGTTAGGTTTTGCTAAATGCTAAAACCAGTTTGTGCACATCTTTTGGAAGTGAAGTGACACAAGTTATTTTATTTGAAAAATATATGTTGTAGTCAAATATAAATAAATATTTCTTTTTAGTTAAATTTCATAATTCTTGTATTTATTTGTATTTTATTTGATCTTGCTCTATTCAGATCATTATTATTTTATATATTTCAGCACTGTACAGTTTATTCATATAAATTAATTTCATCCCCTTTAAGTCACGCATAGTTAAATATAGATAATTATTGTCACCTAATGATTTATAATTCCACTGATGCATATAATTGATCTTAAAATCATTATAATGCAATAGGAAATTGACAGTACTGTTTCTTTTTGAAAGCAAAGGAAGTAATTCATAGTAAATACTTCATTAAATACATGGATTGTTACATGTAGATACTTAGATGTAAAGATGTAAGTGTGGTACTTAGACAATCTTATTTTTGGGCAGCTAGTCAAATGCTTCTTTCAAACTTTCCCCAATTCTATGAAATCTGTTCTTAAATAAGCAAAGTATTCGGTTTCAAACTGAACATCTGGTAACATTATTTTCTGCTAATATATTTTGCCAACAGAGGATTACCACCTTAACTGTCACGGTAATTCCTATTGCATGACGGTGTTTTGTAGCTGTTTTCTTGTGTGATGTTGCATGTTTACACTTATTCTGATTTACAAATGTCTCTGTCCATCAGATGTTAACTGTGCATTAACAGCACCTCTATTTTCTACATCAGGTGTATCAGTGGATGCATTGTGGAAAGCTAGGACTCTAGTTTTAGTACTTATGGTAATTAATAGCAGCAGTATGGTCATTTCAGCAAAAAAAGTATAGATTTAAGTTTTCATTAGCAATATAAGATTTGTTTAACCATGTTGATTTAAACCAGGCATTAGTGCAATTTTCAGTGGAAATTTTAAAATGCAATAGCTTAAAGTGGGGTTGATTTTTCCTATAACTTACTTTTCTAAATTAATTGTTTTTTTAAAAAAATCATATTGATTGTGTTAGAAGATACAGAACATGATTCAAAATTGTATTTATTTCATTCAATACAAATGATATGAATTTAATTGCCATAATAAGTCATTTTTTGAACTGAGTCGCTTGAAATTTCAATGCAATCACTGTCTATAAAAATATTCCTTTTCTATATTATATTATACTATATTATCTAATCAATAATGACTAAAATGGAATATTTGTATTATTTAAAAATGTGTAAAATAACATTAACAGGAATTGCAAGAAACTAATTGAAAACATCATTGAGCCTCAATTTTTGTACTTTCCTATTGGCTTTTTTCACCTCTACTTTTATTGCCTTACAGATAAAACAAGTTAACAATGAAGTCAGCCAAATATAGATAAACAATTATATTTCCAGGAAATATAGAGCCAGTTTAGTATACTGACTAAGGTGCTGAACTAGAAAACTGGGAAATCATGAATTTTAGTCATCCTTAGGTATGAAAGTCATTTGAGTGACTTCTGGATTCTCTCAGCTCAATTCCCCTCAAAGAGTTGTAATGAAATAGAAAGTGGGAGTATTATCCACAACACCTAGAGTTGTACAAAATAAATGCAGATTATTATTGTTATTATGATGATAATGATAATATTTAAGTGGGTTTTGGCTTTTATAATTCATGTAAGATAATTAGGTATTAGTAGTATTTCAATGAAACTTTCGCTTTATTTGTTATAAACCAATTTTTAATATATGTAGGTTTTTCTTTATTATTTCATTGCTGTATGACACTAGCATAAAATGCCTATATGTCAAATTAGTATTGAAAGAAAAAAAGAAAGCTAAATGACAGCTTCTATTATTGATTTACTGAATACTTACATTGAACTATATGGCATAATGTCTCAAGAGCAATTCTTATCCTTTTGGTCTTTTCTGCTTACCGCATAGCAGAGTAGAGAATATCTCTGACTAAAATCATGTAGAGCACAGATTGGAAGCATCATAGTGTCTGCATACCCTAACTCGGCCCCAAATATCTTAATCGTTGCAATCAGACCTCCATAAAAAAAACAAGCTAGATCTTGTCTTTTCCTTCCTATTTTGGGGAGTTTAGCTCCCTGGCGATGCCACTCATTCCAGATCTTGATGGGAAATTTAGGTGTGTGATTTTTTAAAAATAAAATAAAAAAATAAACTTTAAGGGTGACCCTTTTGAATAGATGCTATTAAAACTCTGTAAAGACTGGGCAATTTATGTTGTAGTTATTATACCCGGGGTTTTGGAAAGTAGTTATGATCCTAACATTAACAGCCAACTAGACATATTTTATCCTGCTATAAGACTTAACTTTTTCTAGTGGAACTCCATACGGATTTGTTTATCCAAGACTTACTTACAAGATTTACAATTACACAAGTTTACTAATTAGAAGTATGCAGAAAGGAGGACAATAGTGTTGTAGTTTTCCTCTCTCAGTACTTTCTGGATAATTTTCTGGTACTAGGGAGTCAGTAATCTTTGAAATTAGATTATAGTCTTCTCAACTGGGATTCCATGAGTCCCTAAGCTCCACAAAAGGTCTGCAAGAAATCATGATTGAAAAAAGATAAATATTTTTTTAACATTGCATGCCTTGTAATTCTAGTGCTCTCAGTGATTGGAATTTTTATGTGCCAGGATTCAGCTGCTGGCCTCTTGCTTTGCTAATGTTGTACAGGTTGTAAAGCATTGTATAGGTTTCATATTTTTTGTGGGTTTTTATGCAGGGGCAATCTGAAACCTGAATATTATTTCAAGGGTTCCTTCAGGGCAAAAGGTTGAGAAAGGCTGTTTTAATCTGAGTCGGGAATGATTTGTCATACATATCCTAACCCCCACTAATGTGTTTTTTTTGTCCTTTGATCATGTCAGCTGCTTATTTAATCCATAGCATTGATAAATTCTTAATAATTCTTAGATACTGTAATATAGATTATATCAGACTTAACCCCATCCTTGTCTTGATCTCTTTGGCAAAGTTGTAAATGAAAATTAATGTGCTTTTTTAAAAAAAATCTTTGGATGGCTAGTCTTTAGCTGGGAATAGGTAGCCTTTTAAATATCTAGGGATTATGTAAATTGGCTATTATTCTACAATTAGATTGCATATCTGCCTTTGTTAGCCAAAAACTGTTTAATTTATTAGAGTCAGATTTCATCATTGCTGTTTAATACTGTCATTATGACATTTAACACATTTTATCTGTTTATCTGTGTGTGGTCATCAATTGTCATTGATGTTGTTAGTCCTTGACTGTTTTTGAGGCCGTTTTCTTGTTGTGATGCATATTTTGCATAACATATTAGAATGTTTCAGAAAAAAAGTTTGATGAATATATGGGTAGTATATACTGCAATAAAGTGAATTAATTTTATATTTAGGGTCCTCCAGGCCCACCTGGACCCCAAGGATTGCAAGGATCAAAGGTGAGCATATCAATTGTATTTGTGTGATTATCAGTACATTATGTATTTCATATAATTAATAATGACATGTGAAGTCTGTACCACTGTGTGCTTTGAAGATCTTACAAGACACTAGGATGATTAAAAAAAAATAGTTCAATAACAAATTATTGCATACCTGCTAAGTTTGTTCAACAAATTTGAATGATCATTTAATTTTCTTATACTATTCTTGAAGTACTTTAAAATAATTTAAATACCAAGCATTTGTAAAGCAAGATTATCTAGTCAATTATTTACAGGAATATTATTTATGAAAGAATTTCATGGTTTTCCAAAAATTATAGACCTGTCCATTTCTTCCTGGTCTTTTGTGAAGCATTAGATAGAGAAACTTTGTTGAACCACATCAAGATCCACTAACGGGTTGCTGTTGTTATTGCTTGTTTCAAAAAAGCATATTTTGGAAGTGAATCAGAATTTCTAGTTCAAACAAAGCGACAAACACTGTTTAGTTCAAAAATTGAAGTAGGTGCCTTTGATTTCTTCCTTGTAGGAAGAAGCAGGAAGGAGAAAGCACATTGATCAAGCAGACTTATTTATTTAGTATTAAATTACATAATATTCCAGATAATAATACCACCGTGGAATTAAGTTGGAGTTGGATTTTATTTTGCAGGGTGAACCTGGATCACCAGGATTACCTGGCGCTGATGGGGAGCAGGTACTTGAACATCATTATGATATTACTATTGATAAAGGAATTTGATATGATAATGGTTCAGTAAAAACTGAATATAAAAGGAAGAGAGGGAGGGAGGAAGAGAGGAGGAAGAATATATTTTGCTGCAGAATATTTTTCACTATCTTTGAAGAATAAAAGATACTTCCAGTTATTAATGTAATTACATTTTCTACTTCTGAAGTTAATATAGTTCAAATTGATTTACATTGTTATTATAATGCACAGTTCATTGTCATAAATATGCTATTTCAGGGGTTCAAAGGTTCAAAAGGTGATCTGGGTGACCCTGGAATATCAGGAGAAAAAGGAGGTATTGGACTTCCTGGTTTGCCAGTAAGTTTGTTTAAAATTGTATTTGATAGCATCATTTCTCACTACTGCTATGGTGTCTTTTTCTCAAAGACAATCATTCATATTGTTTTATTTTAGAACATGTCACTTGGTACTGTGCAAAAAGATTTACATAAAGGAAGGACAACAATGGAAGACGGGGAGAAAAGAGTGGTAGTTTTAATTAATTTCAGATTAGTGGAATCAAAGAATTGACAACTTTGAAGAAAGCTTTGAAAGAACAGAAGAAATAGTATTTTTTGTGGAAGGAATTCCAAGTATGTGGGTAGTGTAAATGCACTGAACATACGTGTGTTTGTTTATGCGTAAATTAAAATAAAAAAGGTATAGAAATAATAAATCATTATTGATTTATCTTACTTTGGCAACATATAAATCAACTGCTTTGATGGTAAACCAATTAATTGTGTTTTAACTCCAAGATGTGACAAAGCTAAGTAGCAAAATTGCAAATAAATATGTTAATTAAACTTAGTGGAAGGTGAACTGTTTATAAGATAAAGCAGTATATACTGTATAACAGTATTTAAAGTGCACTTTCTTTCTCCCCCTCTCCTCCCTACCCCCCCTTCTCACCCTTCTTACTTATAGTGTAATATTTATTGCCTGACCAAGTCTCCTGCATTACAGGAGATAGCATTCCTGTGAAAACATTTCCATATTATCAGACATCTTTAGACTCTTACTGTATATGTAAAATGAAAGCAGCTGTATACAGAATCCCACTGAGGAGATAAAGAACTGAAAACACTGCTGGTTTGTTGGGGCACTTATTCTTCCTCTCAAGTGCACTGCTCTCACAAGGGTGATGATACATTTCATAAATTTAAAGTTCATATATCAAGCACAGGAAATGAGCAATCAAGGTTCAATTGAACATTGATTTATGTCATGCTTACATTCTTTATAAGAATCTGAACTACTAATGGTGAAAACAAATTGGCAGTAGTTGAGAGTCAATAGAATTCAAGCTGGGATGGATTTATATCTCTTGTGGGTGTGAAGGGATTCAAAACTAATGACACTCTTGGTCAGCTTGGTCATCTGCTATAGTTCAGTGTTAAATTCAATTCAAACTCAAACAAAAAAAATATTTGAATGAGTCTATAATATTTTCCTTGTAATTAAACTTCTTTAAAGTAATAAGTGTGTTTCAAGTTTCCACAAGTTTGCTTGCAATAATACAGCAGAATAGAATACAACAATTGCATCCAAATAAGTCCACATGCAGTTCCTGCTACCTCCAAAGGGTATGTAGGGACCCAGTCTAAGATTCTGGACAAACATTATTGGTCACTATAGAATCATTTCCCCAACCTTATGCCTTTGTTGACAGAGATCCTACATTAAATGGCATTTTCTGAATATCAGAATTTCTTTGACCATCAAAATATAAGGGTCTGCCTCAGTGGTGGGTTTCAAAAATTTTTGGAACCTCTTCTGTCGATGTGGCCTGCTTTCCGGGTCCACTAGTGGAACCTCTTCTAACCTGTTCGGTAGATTTGACGAACCAGTTTTACCAAATAGGTACGAACTGGTAGGAACCCACCTCTGTTCTGCCTAATCACAAATCTGACGATGTGCTAAATACACAGACATACTCAAAGTGGCATATTGAGGAAAATTGTAACTAATTTCCAGCACATCAAATCTAAACATCTAAAAAAAAGTTTCTGATTACATCACTTGAGTTGCACCCGACATCTTGAAATAACTGAAGCTGGTACCCAACACAGATTCAGCCAGTCTAATGATGTTTCAGTGGCTTTGGACTGAATTTACCTGTGTGGAGTATGAGGCTATGTCTTATAATTAAATAGTAAGGTGCAACATGGTAAGTCATGTTTTATTGGAGTAAAGTTCATCAGCTGATAAGATGACAGTATGTATGATAATTCCATAACATTTTTTTAGGGATCCAATGGAATGAAAGGAGAAAAAGGAGATATTGGATTACCAGGTCCCCAAGGTCCCTCTGTGAGTCTTGCTATGTTCTTTCAGTGTTGCTGTAAATATAATCTTTTGGTTTTCTAATTACAGGTAGCTGTTGCTTAATGACTGCCCTGTTATTGACCATTGGAAGTTATGATCATGCTGAAAAAGCCAATTTTTGCATTTATGATCATTGCAGCATTCCCCACTGTCATGTGATCTAGATTTGGCAGCAGGCATTTACAACCATGGCATAAGTCTACAATCAATATGATTTGTTTATTATTGATTATTCACTTAAAACATTTAAACAGACACATGTTTTTTAAGCAGCACTGAGCAGCTCCCAACCAAAAATTAAAAACAACATAATACGGTATCATATTAAAAGCATGAAGCTAAACAGATCAAAACATTAAAAACCACACGGTTGCCATTTATGGGCTTCATAGCCAACTCACAGAATCAATGGAGAAAGGTGAAGTAAAAATGAGAAATCATGGCTACGTGAAGTCTTGCTTAATGACCATGGGAAATTCGCTTCATGATTGTGGTGCAAGGGACATAGATTTTGCTTAATGGTTTTAATTTTAATTTGCTAACTGCCCTGTGCTTTAGGAAGGGTAATATAGTAGTGAAATAAAAAACAACCATAATTTGCTCTAAAAAAGGGGTAGCACCACTAGCACATCCAAGGCTTTACAGATAATTGCATGGTCCCAGCAGATCAACGAACCCCTCTCTGTTAAAATGATACACTTATTTGCTAAATATATATATATATATGTATATAAATATGCATATATTCTATGCAGATTGTAGGACCTCCAGGTTCTCCTGGTCCACATGGTCCACCAGGACCTATGGTAAGCATTTTTAGCCATTTATCTATTGCGTAATTCATGAATTAAAGCAATCCATCAGTGTTTCCTGTCCTTGAAAGTCTAGATGTCCACATAATGAATACTAATAAAAAAGCCAATTGCAAGTGTTCCTAGTAGTAGAAGAGATTTGGGGGGGGGGGGGAGAACAGTGGTATAAAATGCTTGTTAGTGAATTGTAATATAGGCAGATATATAAAAGGAGTAATTTTGCAAAGATGCTTTTGACTATATAAATGCAAGCAGCGAGATCCTATTGATTCTGCTTCTGATAATTGTTTTTCATATATTTTCAACATCTTTAGAAAACATTTGGGAGCTGAAAATTAATAGAGGTTTTTAATTTGTTAGACCTGGCTTGGCTTTTATTAAATAATTAAGAGATATTACTTAATGCAGTTTTGTTCAGCCATCCGTTCATAAGTTGCACACATGGACACATCCGCATGCATACACACAGAGAGCCCATCCAATATAAATATATGGAAATAATATAGAAGTGTATCCTTTAAGCTGTTATTTTTTATTTATTTTTAGGGACCTCATGGACTCCCAGGGCCAAAGGTAAAGAATTTAATCCACAACTAAAATAATTTTTTCCAATTTGTTATGCTGTCATTCTCATTAATCATGTTGAGGCATGCACTTAACATTTTTGTCCTTGTCTCATTTTTCTGTGAATTTTTTTTAAATATTCTTAAACCTTTAAGCAGCAGCTTAAAATAAAATGTCAAAACATATATAAGGATTTATGGCAATTTCCTGTATCTGTTCCACATCAATGTAACCTAAATTAGCTTTCTATAATGTTAATTATGGAGAGCCAGTATTCATATTTAGTTGTCTGGTGATAGTTTCAAACTATGACATTTGGAACTAATTTACAAAAAAGTTTAGGAAAACAGAGGACGAGTGTTCATGTACTTAAGAAATTTTTTAAAAAAATATTTTATTCTTCACTATTGTCTTTCAGTCTTCTAATCACACTCATTTCTTATCTTAACTTAATATGTTCATTTGAATTATTTTCCCTATATCTTTGTATTTGAAAATCCATTGTTCCTAACAATACCAGTTAAAAATCCACCCTTGCAGTTCAAAATACTATTTAAAATATATGGGAATTAAATGTGCATGCAAACACATTGTTCAACATTTAGCCACTTCAAAAAGAATAATTAAAGCCCTAATACACTTTAATGCTATTTGCATTTCTTCCATATTTCAAAGTCTTTTTTGAGAATGCAACTTTGTAATTACAATATTTTTAATTTAAAAATTTACACTTTATTTTAAAAAGAATTCAATATGCTATGGTTTATTCACATTGGTTCTAAGTTATCTTCTTCCTCCTTAATGAAATCAGGCGTAACTTTCTGGAAACCATAAAATTCTATGGTCAAAGGCTATAAATTAAACAAAAATAAATGTACACATGGTTGCTCTGTAGAAATGTCATGAAATTCTATTTAGCAGAGGTAGTGAATTATTTTTACATATCAATTCTTGTAAATTGGGAAAATTCACTGGTAATTATCCTGGGTTTTTTCAATTATAAATGTTGATTCATTAGAAATATCTATATTTTTTCCCCAGAGCAAAAGAGTTCCCTTATCAGAAAGTTCAAATTTTGATAACTTTGGTTGTCAGTAATCATTTAATTGCTTTTGGGGTAACTGTTACATTGTGGTAATTAGAAAGGATAAGCCAATGTATCACAGTCTTCCTCTGTTTAACTGATAATAGCCATGCTTAAAGGTTTCGAATATATTGTCATGAAATAATGCATATTTTAGTTTGCTATCTGAAGAAATAGCCAGTTAAGGCAATGTAGAAAAAAAATACTTTGTAATTATGATGAATCAAATCATTTTTCTGGCTTTATTAATTTTGTTGAAAGTCTGCAAGATTATGAATGGAAATACATTTTGCCATAAGCAAGATGACAGTAAAACCATATCCAAATTATTCAGAAACATTCTAAGATGTACTGTATGATTCAAACATGCAAATTTATGTAGATAATTTCATGTCATCTACTTTAATAGGAGTCATGACTATTGCCATACAAAAAAATGTCAAGATCTAGCAGTGAGTGATCTATTTTGATAAATATAACCACTTGTGTTAAAAAAAAAACTGGATTTATATTCATATCCTTCACTGGCTTTCTTCTGTCCCAGCTTGAGTATCCCTGTCAGCATCTTCACAAAATAGCATTTATACTTTTATATTTAGGGTGAACCAGGGTTAAATGGTCTTAAAGGATTGAAGGGTGAACCAGGTCACAAGGGTGACAGAGGGCCCCTTGGTCTCCCAGTAAGTAAAATACTTCCATTTCAGTGCAGATTACAAGCTTCTCATTCTATTCTCAGCCCAAAACTCTGGTTTACTCAATAGCAAATATAAAGCTATCTCATGCTGAAGTGGTGTCTTATTTTAATCAAGCTAATCTTGCATCATCTCATAGTATATGGTTTTGTTATTTGTTGCTTTTACATTGTTATTTGTCAGTTGGCAACATTTTAAAGTCTTCTACCATTAATTATACCATTATATAAATGTTGTGTAATGTTTTGTTTAAATATTAACCACTGTCCACAAAAAGATTGTCCATATGCTAACTGTAGATTTTTGTTTAAGCAGAGTGGCTGTAATTATAATATAGATATTTTATGAGGCAATTATGGTTAGTATCCTAATTAACAAGTTTATGTAACAAAGTTATTTTTCATTTGCTTGTAGAAGTATATCTTCTATGATTTAACATTCTTTGGAATTGTTCTCCTTTGTATGGTACTAATTCATTGGTAGTCAGTCAAGTTGATAATAAAATCCTTATTTTGCTATCTGGAAGTGTTAAGATTTTCTAAACACAAACAATGTAAGTCATACCAGTGCAAAGTTCACTTCCTGAAATGAAAAACGTACAAAAGTAAAATAACTGAGAAAATCTATTCCAAAGGGACATTTATCCAAAGTCAAGTTCTTTTAAAAACATCGTAGAAATTCAGCAACAGCTTAACTTTGTTCTGATAAAATTAATGGAAATATAATACATAACTTTGGTTGATCAAGGTGTGAAAATTCTCAAGGGTCACCATATACGTACATAAAGTCTACCAAATAAAGCTATCTGGCATCTTTAATTCACTTTGGTATGTGTGTGACAGCACTGCATTGATCTTGTTCATATAATATCCACAGGGATCATATAACTCTCAGCAATACCAAATTGAGGGTTGCAAATTTGACAGATATTTCAGACATGATGGCTAAACTTATTGAAATAATTGGTAAAATAGCTCTAATTTTAATATTCTTTCTATACTAATCATAACCACAAGTCATCATTATTACAAAGCACTGAACTAGCTTATCTAGGAATTTATTACAGATGGTCATTCAGTAAAAAACATAAATATTTTAAAATATTTTATGGTTTTAAATCTGTTATTGTGAGACCATATATTTAATTTTTACTGCACTACTGCTTTCTTAGTGTTTTAGTTATGGTATGAAAATATACTTATATCTTTGTTTTATTTGAGTATTTCTTACTAACTTTTAAATAATGATGTGTTTATTAAAGATCAACAAACACTATAGCAAGTGAACTTTGTAGCACTAAAGCATTTAAGGACTAATTCTGATCTCATTAAGCAATTCCATTACCGTTATATAGCCTCTAGTAAAATCATAAACTTGTCTTGTGTATAAATTTATAACTTATCTAATGTAGTAGTGTCATACTTATTCCTGTACACTGTTTAAGTTGTATATAAAAAAGAAGTTGTACATGTTTTTCACCACAGTTACTAATCTAATGTTCTTGTCATTCGTGCTACCCTGTCATCTGTGCGTCTACTTAACTATACAGGGAGCATCTGGCTTAGATGGAAAGCCAGGAGCCCGGGTGAGTCCTTCCTGTTCCTACGTCCTTCTGCACTCCCGAATTGTTTCCCAGTGATATCAGCTGATTTACCATGTAGCGTTGTCTGCTTATGTTGCAGTAGAACTGACAAGGTTATTTATATACTGATATTTAGTGGGGGAGCTCTTGATAATGATAGACTAGCAACTTTGGTAGTGATTACTTAGCAATATTGTATCCTAATTTTCCCTCAGAGGATTTATAAACTTTATTTACAAACTAAATTTATAAACATATATATATATATATATATATATATATATATATATATATATATATATATATATATATATATATATCAGGTTATAGATTGATAGCCCATATTCATGGCAAATGACATGACATAACATCAAGCTACAATATAATTGTAGAAATCATAGTTTAAAGAAGTCCACCTTTCTCTTTGTTCATTGATGTTAATCCAGCCACTGTAGCTTGGTTTAAAGAAAGACAAAAGCCATGTTGGAAAATTGTTATTTGTTTTGGTGTTTGATATGGCTCCCCCCAACACCCATTAATTCTCCCTATAGTTTCAGAAAAAAAACCTTCTAAAATTTGCAATGCCTGGGATAAGCAGCTTATTCATAAAGTTGGAAGATACTACATTTACCTCTTCAATTTTTCTGTTGTTTAAAACAAATTACTCCATTTTCCAAGAGAATGATAGAATAGTTTAGTTGACCATAGAAAATGTCCTTTTTCAGTGTGTCACCTGTCCCAACTATCTTTGTGAGTCTTTTTTTGTGAATTCAGCATGGGATTTTCTTGTGTTATCTCCCTTTGTTTAACCTTTTAACTCTCTACATTTTAAATCTTACATAAATCTAAACAAGCAAGTAAACATTCAAGAGATAGAAAGAAGCACCAGAGATATTTAAGGGATACAAGCGGGGTTTCTGAGTCTGCAAAAACAACCAAGAGATTTGGAATCTCAACATCTAAACCATCATTCTAATCCATGTTCTTAACTGTTGACATCAAGCTTGATTCTGTATGAGTTCATTCAATATAAAGTTTAATTTAGGTATTCCCAAAAATTTTCAGATCATGTTTTATTACTCTTCTAGGGTATGGATGGTCCCGTTGGTCCACATGGCCCTGCAGGTCCAAAGGGAGACAGAGTGAGTCCTTGTCTGAGATGTTCAAATATACCTTAATAATATTGTATATTTTTGTGTTCTGTTCAGATTATTTATTGAAATACGCGGTGGTTGCATTCATACAAAATACCTAACCTGATTATTGAATTTTCCCATACTTTAGGGTTACCTAATACTTACAGCAATAAACCAGCTAAAAGCACTAGGTTTTACAACATATCAAAATTATCACGGTCATCATGATAATGGTTACAAAAATCTACATTCCACCTATTATTATAATTTTTACACAAATGCAAAAACACCAGACTGTTTCCAAAGATGTTAATAGGAAACTGTTTTATTTGCTGCACAATTCAAGGCTGCATTTTTTTTTGTTTCAACAGAGAAAATGTTATTGTCGTTGTGGTGCTAAGAGCTCCCTCATCAGAAAGAGTTGTATGCTAATAAAACATGTTATGAATAATGTAAATACTTGAGGTTTTTATGATATTCATACAAAATCACACAAAAAGCAGCTTTGCCTTTAGAGATGAATAACAGGAAGTGAGCATAGACCTCTCTCTCTCTCTCATCTTGACTTACCTAAGGCTTCTTTTTAATAGCAATTTTAATAAAAATTACAGCCACAATAATAAAAAAACTAATACAAACTAAAAAAAGAAAAATAGGTGTAAAGAAGAAAATTAGATATAGAACAGAAAGCAAAAATAAGAATATTGTAAAGAAAAAAGAAAAGAAATATATAGAGAATTGACTTTCCCTTCATCACAAGTATAAACAATTTTAATAACATCACCTTCTCTTAAAATACAATAAATGATTTCTTCTTCCAAAGAAATCCTTAAATGTCTTGTTGAGCTGCCAAAGGCTTCTTCTGAAAGCCAACATGGAGCTTTCGTGAAAGGTAGAAATGAGTGAAACATATTGCATAATAAATTCTCTTTACTATATATGAGCAGCATTGATATTATTATATTTTAGGGTGAAAAAGGAATTGCAGGAGATCCTGGGCCCAGAGGACCATATGGTTTGCCTGTAAGTTATATGATTTTTCAGAAGTGCAATATTTGTAAAACCCTTCATTAAATCTTGGTACATTTAATAACTGTTCATCACAAAGAAATGCAATTAGTTTAAATAGCACATCATGCCTCATGAGACTATCTCCTTATTTCAGGTTTAGACAGATTCATCCTCTCAGTGCACTTTGCAAAAATAATAAAGTAGGTTTGACATAAACAAAATAAGAAAAACCAATATTGAATATAAACTCTTTTGTATTGCTCCTGCCATTTTTATAATTTTATGAAGGTGTCCTTAGGCACCAAATTATACTGGTATGAATTTGTGTCAATAAAAAATTAGATTATTTTTTTTAAAAAACCTTACACATCTCTCCGGAGGAAAGAGCAATCAGGTCTTAATTATGCAAACCATTTTATGCTGTTATGTTTTAATTTGCATTTGAAGCAAATTTGATAAGAGTTGTTTTTGTTTTTTAAATGTTACATAATTATGTTATTGTCCTGTTTCATTAAATGTCTTAGGCAAAGTATCTTTGCTCATCAAAGATTGATATAAGTAACTGCCTTGAATATTGCAATATATTGGAAACAATTATTAAACTTTGCTAGCATTGCGGGTATTTATAATGTGCAGATATTAAATTGTTTTTGATGTATATTTTATAAGACACATATTTATATGTAGATATGTATAAATTGAGGAGACATCTCCATATCAGTATAATTTCGGGATAAATATTTTGACATAGAAATATTTTTCTATAGGTTGAATGCTAAAGAATCATATATTTATACGTATAATTTGAATTTGATGTTGTTTATTTGAAAACATTAGAATGTTTGAAAGTAATTATTTTTGTGGGAAGTTTTAAAGATTGAAATGTACTTAATTCTTCTTTGTGTCATGCACGATATCATTTATTTAAACTGCAAATGAAACTATTTGTGTATAAACACACATGAAAGGGAGAGAAGGACATAAGGAAACCGCACAAAGAGCACCTAAGTAAAAAAAATCATACAATTTTTAGATGTGAAAACTGTGATATATAAAAAAAGAATTGTATAAATTTATTTAACACATTATTTTTAAAAAAATATATAGTTACACGGTATCAGATTAGAATAAATTAGTTTGACCTATTCCTCCATCAGATATATATAAAATCTATCTATCTATCTATCTATCTATCTATCTATCTATCTATCTATCTATCTATCTATCTATCTATCTATCTTATTTTTGAACCACCCATCTCCCTTAGATAAATAGTTTTATTTAATATCATATCAATATATTTTTGCAAATGGAAGAGCGTGAAATAAGTGCATATCCATTGACATTATCTGTCAACTAAGTGTTCATTAAAAAGTACCCCAAACTTGGCAGTAGTGGCTTACTGAAAATCACTATGTGTTACAGAGGAACTAAATTGAAGAATGACCATAGTTCCTTGGTAAAGCATGCTGCCAATTGAGGCAAAAAGATTTGTCTGAAAACCTGAAGAACTGCTGCCAAGCATTTTAGCCACTCAGATTAACATTAAGACTGCTAGCAGTGCTCTGGAAACATCTGTCTCAGATTTCAAACCACACTCCATTGCAATGACAATGGAAACATCTGTTCTTCTGCCAGCTTGCTTTGTGACTTCATAGTATTTTTTCAGCAATTCAGGTGACTGTTTCAGTAAAAATATTTATTGAAAATAGTGAAGGATAATTCCCAACTTTTGAGCATTTTCTATCTCTCCATGTGTCATATAGGTAAATATTCATTCCTACTAACTATTGTTTAAGTCACGGTACTTAGAAAATGTCCACCCTAACAGATCCTACAAGATGAGAAGACGTGACTGAATAAAAGTGATCCTATTCATAATCAGCTCCCTCAGTTCATATTCTCCAGAAAAGTAGACATTGCAGGAAGAGGGCTGTGTTAGCCTCTGGGGACAAAAAAAATCAGAATCAGATGGTACCTTTTAATAAATGTTATTAAAAGGTATAAGCTTTTGTGACCCTCTTATTAGCATTTGTTAGTTAGGAAAGGTTCTAACAGATTCCCAATTTATAAAAAATTAGAGGTCCTTGATTTGTACCAGAAGTCAAAGAATGTTATGAATTGTAAAAGAATGTTGATTAACATTCTTTTAGACACTTCTGAGCTTTCTTGCAGTGGTTCTATTGCTACTAAAATGACCTGACCCAATAGTAGACATGTTTCAGAGGTTTCCCAGTGTTCTTTTTATGTGGGGTGATTGTTAGCACGTGCCTTTTAATTCTAAAGAGTTCCAGTATCCTAAGGATTAATAAGACAGATTCTACTCAAATGACATTTTGCCTCATCGAAACCTATTCTTGCAAAAGTAACCTGAGTAGGAGTTCTAATGTAATAATCAACATACATATATTACATTCCCCGACATTTAAATTGCTTGATATTAATTGGTCATTGTATATGTTCAGTGCCATGGATTTCCATTTGCTTCCTTTCCTGTGCTCCATCAGAACTTGGAATAAGAGTTTGGAAGGTTTTATTTTCATGTTTTGCTTTTCATGTTGTCTAAACTAACAAATAGTTAACTTTGGTTTGCCGAAATCTATCATAACTCACTATTTCATGCTATTTTGATTCAACAAAAGCATAATTAACAATAACAATAATAACCCTAAGTGATACCTAAATATGTTCTCATGTTTAAGAGAGTAATCAATATAAAAAGGGTAAATGCACTGTATGTGATTGTTCTTCATTCAGAGAGCTTGTTCTTAAATCAGTTTTGGATTCAGAATTGTATTTTGTACACAGTGCATACCTGAATAATCCAGGCAAATATTTGAGCCCACTCAAGTTTTATAAGAGCCTGAAAGCTTAACAAAACTATTATGGTTATTTAATAGGGCAAAGATGGTGAACCTGGCCTTGATGTAAGTAATAATTGATCACCTATTTGTGTGTGTGGTGGGTAAACACTTGTTTCTAGTAAATAGTCGCATGCTTACAGCATGTTGAAGATTATCCCATTTCCTATGCACGACAATCATGCAGAGATTATACTCAACATTGTACTGCCGTTTGTCTTAAAATAATACTAGAGAAAATAATAATAATAATACCGCCATAAATAGTACCCTTAATGGTTTTGCAGCAATTGATGCTAACTAGAGCACGGATAAATGACCACGGAATGACAAATGTTCGTGCAATTCTGTATTGCTATAAGCATAATACTAAGTGCATCAAACCTTACAAATGCAGTCAGTGGTGCTCGAAAATGCAGCCACATCAAAACATCACCACAAGGCAACTCCTATTTGCAGCAACAGTTCTTCCAAGATTTTGGGTGTTTTAATCATGCTATTATAAACCACACATTTAAAAGAAAAAAGCCTGCTACTGCATTCTAAAACAGCGAAAACGTCATGGGAAGTTGTTCCCACAGGTTGCTACAGCATCTTTGATTGCACATGCTGACTGCAATTGAGTTATATCTTATCAGAATTAAATTAGAAGCTGCGGTTAGATGTTCCAGTTTGTGCAAATTCTTTGGAACGGAGAGAAGTTAATTAGAATGCTGTTGCCCATTTGTTCAGTGCCACTAAACCTCTATGAAGCATTTGTCCTTGAACATTGCCAGCACTAATTTGCATGTAGGAAAACAAGGGTAATTTTCTATCAATTCTTTTTTTAGTTTCAAACTACTCAATGCAGTATTCTTGGGAGTGGGGTTGCCAGGGTGCATCTCATATAGCTCTTCAGTAAAAAAAAATAAAAAAATAAACCCACATATCAATACACAGAAGCCAATAGAGATATTTGTGTTCATTTTTTATAGGGATTCCCTGGTCCACGTGGAGAAAAGGGTGATGTGGGAGAAAAGGGAGAAAAGGTGACCTCAATGCTATTCAACTGTTGTTTGATTACTTAGCTTAGTCAGTTGCTCTCTCGCTCTCTCTCCCAGACTTACAATTTGTCCCGTTAAGCTTTCTGCCTTTCTGCCTTCTGTGTGCCAAAAGGCCTATCACTGCTTTGCTAGACAAAGTCATTTGTCAGACTGTGAAACTAAGCTTCCACCCACATCTAAAAAGATGCGCATATTCCACAGTGGGAGAAAGGTTTTCTCCCCTCTAAGACTCCTTGCAGTCTGTGTTTGTTTATACTCTAGTTACTGACAAGAGACATTGGAGTAGCCATAGGACAGGAGACCCTGGGCCAGAGTGACGGCTTTTGTAAATCGATATACTGGTAGGCCTACAAACTTCAATTAAATGTGCTCTGTATTTATACTTTGTAAGCACCTGGCTTTATTGCTGAGAAGATGAAAACCAAGCTAGGAGCACTTTGGACTAATTCCGGGCAAGTTAATTGCATCAGATTCCTACTGCAAGTGATAGCTAAACATTTAATTAAAGCACTTAGTCCTATTGAGACAGCTTCAATATGCTTGTCATTGGATTGTACTCACATGCAATCATTGAATTTTTACTAGAATATGCAGTGTGGAAGCTTGAAATACATGCACATATATGGCCCATGCATGGATCACTTTCTCTAGTTCTTTAGGTTTATTTTCACTGCCAGGCAAACTATGCACTGATACATACATACCCAAACATTTATACATGTAAACGTCTTCTTTTTTAGTTCAGTGGGTGATATTTAAGACATCCCAGCAGTTGAAAGATTTCCAATGTATTCTCCTTAGGTTTCTGTGAAAATTCAAATGACTTTTGATTCTGAAATATCAAAAACAAGAAATGACAGGAATTCACATCAAACTGCTCAAAGCAGTCCAAATTGGACTGTCTGTCTGGCTGTATCAGATTGCTAATAAGCAAAGAAATAAGCTTGCAATAATACTTATTTCCCACATTATAAAGATGAAAGACTGTCTTTATTATGGCAGGATATTACACTGCAGTCTATGCCCTTGAAGTGGCAGCTTCTTCTAGTCCCAACTGTAATGACCATGCATTAGGCATGATTTTTTTGCTGGAGAAAGCCTATATATTTGTATATTCCTCCTCAGCAACCAGAATGGAAATCCATGTTCATAGAGCCTACATATATTCAATCTTATCGTGAGCCTTTCTTCCTTGACTTATCCGTTCCCAAAGCCTAGCCACAGGAGATTAAAATCATCTTCTACTAGCCATAGAAGATGAAAGTCATACCACTTTGGATGTGATGTAAGCAGCATAACTGTTCCTTTTCAGTTGTGTAATTCATAAAAGAGTTGAAAGATCAAACAGAAGTCATTTTGTAAACAGTAGTGTAATATTTCATTGGGGTTGGGCAGAAAATGAAACCTAAATTGGGAGATCTACTTTGATGAGCTTCATACTAAATAAGCTTTGTTTAGGCTTATTCCCTCCTTTAGCTCATTTTCCAAAGTTTTCATGTTTTCCCTGTTGACTATGTTGGGGAAATCAATTCCCTGGAACAATTTCTAATTAACAGAATTGGGTGAAATATAACAGGGCTGCAGCACCACCTTCTGCAACAATGAAGTATAGCATGGAGAGCGGGGATTAAACTATGTCTGAATGGCAAAACTAAATTAGCTATCGTCAGCACCAGTCTCTGTCACTTTCTAGAAACTATATTTGGTACAACCTTAGCTTGGAAATGTACCTGTTCAATTTTTTTTAAAATTGTGCTTGCCAAACTGGTTTAGGACAAAGCAGTAATGCTTCCAAAGTGTAATATTTTTAGGAATAAAGAGAGCACAGCAGGGACATTCAGGGAGAAAAAATTAAGTGTGGACAATTTTAATAATAATGGTAACTTGCATCCCCCCCCCCAGCTATTTTGTGAGTTTCTTCCAATTTACTTTGCTATACAAATGTATGTTTCTATGAAAAATCATAAACGTAACTGCATAAACATAACTCTATCAAACGTACTAGATTTAGAGCTGAATAAGAAGTGAATGAAAAAAGACACTTCTTATAATAACTAATGGGCTATTCACACTTTACTTGTTCTGTGTCACAGATTAGACCAGTGTTTTTCAAACTTTTTCCTTCATTAGCCAAAACCACTTATCAAAAAGTCCTTGTTACTTTTTATCTGAAAGACCTTATTTAAATGTCCCTGTCATGATTGGGTAATGGTTCATCAGTCATTTCCAGATTTGGAAAGAACTAGATAAGACACTAAACCCCAGACTGCTGTGTGCCTCCTACCTGTATGGTTAATTATCGATTCAGTGTAATGTGCAAATATTAAGGCAATTTAGGCAGCCAGAATTTAACTTAAATGTCAGTAAGCATATTATGTGATCATAACCGCAGACTCACTTGCTTCAGAGATAATTGGAAGATCTCCAAAATCAGCTTGAGAAAAATAAGATGCAGCCCTTAGACTAACAAAATGTTGCTTTGAAGGCTAACTATATGCTTACATGTTTAAAGAACACGAACAGCAGTTAGAGTTTCGAGAACTAGGATATCAATCCTGAAAGAATAGTATTGCATCATAGTACACAATATCATTGCCTGGTGTTTGTTTTTCCCCGGACATCATTTATTTGCTGGATGAGTTAATTGTAAAAGAACACTGGACTGGCTCAGTCAGTTCAAAATTTGTCTTGTGGAGTCAATTGTGCCAAAGTGCAAAATGAAATTGCTTTCGAATCTAAATAATTACCCCTAGATATTCTAGATGCAAATAGGGAACTAATGTTTAAACTAAATTTTTCCCTTAAAATATATGAATATGGTAATTTAGTATACTGTTTAAAACTTATAAACATTAGGTCTAATTCTAAATCTTGTATCAATAAAAATGTTCCACATAATTATTCCCTGTCAAATCCGAAAAGCGCGGGAAGCCATATTTTTGCATTAGCAAAATTAAAAGGCCCAATTTATTTTCCATTTATTGTTCTCTCAAGTTACTCTAATCTATTTTTGTTGGCTCTTTTGATTCATGGTTTGATCAGAATCTGCAATAAGGGTTTTGTTTTCCTTTTCCGAAAACTTTTGTTTCTATGTGCTGACACATCTTTATTCACCCATACCTCCTCTCCAGCTCAAAGTGGCATGCAAAGCACTCTTTTGTCTGATTTTTCCCTGGGTTCAGAGTTAGCCCCATTTATAACATATGTGGAGAAATGACTTTTTAATGTAGAACTTAAATTATCAATATTAAAGATAAAGTCTGTCAGGTTGATCTAATCTAAATGGAAATGAAGTATTTCATAGTTAATTCCTTTGACTTATAGTTTCTGAGTTATATCTTCAATTGTTCAGTTACTACTAAGAGGTCCCCTCACCATTTTAAAGTTCATTATATTTTGGCCTACTCCTGAAACGGATGAATTAATATTAGTTGTAGGATATAATACAGTATATCTCTCCATGAAACTGTGTTTGACACTCATTAGATGTTTTGTCTTATGCCATAGTACATTGTGCATTTTGTGCAATTTCACTTTTTAAAGATGTTAGCACAATAATTGTATATGTTAATTTAAAGTGAGGTTCTAATTTTGGAGGGGGGATTCATTGAGTGACTTTAAGAATGCACTGCTTTAGGCACTGAAGTGTTAAATATTACTCATTGCAAAGCAATTGTTCTAAATATTTATTTTCTGCTGTAAATGGATGCATATTTTTGTTTTGAAAATGAGTGACTGTTTATTCCTTATACACCATCCTAATCTTCTCTGCCTTTCCAGAGGTGCATTTCTCCCTTCTCCTCTTACCTTGTTTCCTTAAAATTCATCTGGTCTTTTTTACCCTTTTCCTTGCAAATTAAATCCTTCCTTCAGCTTAGACCTTGACAATCATTCCTTAGTTCTGCGGTACTAACTGTCTTTCTGCTGTATCTCCATTACACTAATATTCTTAATTTGTGTGTGTCTATGTGTTTAAATAGAGTCACTTTTGGTTTTGTTAAGAACTGTCAGCCTGAAACTCATTTACCATTGTAACTGATCAGATGTGGAAACAATTCTAAATTAGTTGTCAAAGGTGTCCTCCATTGCCTTCTGATAAAGTCATTTTTGTCAGGTAGCTGTTCTTGTCTCCAAGTATTGCATTTGTGTAGTGAAATCTGTTTACAGAAATCTCTCAAGTTAAGCCTCAAACTAAACATGGCATATTTTCTTTGAAAGAATGCCTATTTTCAGACCATAAAAGTTTCTAATTTAGGGACATGAACATTTTAATCCAGGAAGGATGCCAATAAATGTGCATTAGAATATAGAGCTCTAATGTGGAAACGCATCAGAATAATCGATTGAGATACCTGGGTCTTCACAATCCTTTCGCAAGTTTGAACAAGGAATTTGAACTTTATCACTTAATTTTCTTCATTGGCTTCTCCAACCTAATGCCTTTCAGTTGTGTTAAACAGGACTTTATCTTCTATTATGATTCTATTTGCAGGGCTGTCAAACTCGTGGCCCGTGGCCCGGATTGTCATGCACTGGGCACCCCCATGCCCATGTGACGCCAGGAGTTTAACACCCCCGTATTAGGGGAAAGTTGATCCCTAATGCAAGCCCTTTACCTGAATATTTTAAAAGGGCATTATCTGAACATCTTAACATTCTATTTTGAGCCGAGGTGGCGCGGTGGTTAAATGCAGCACTGCAGGCTACTTCAGCTGACTGCTAGATCAGCAGTTCAGCGGTTCAAATCTCACCGGCTCAGGGTTGACTCAGCCTTCCATCCTTCCGAGGTGGGTAAAATGAGGACCCGGATTGTTGTTGGGGGCGATATGCTGACTCTGTAAAACCACTTAGAGAGGGCTGAAAGCCCTATGAAGCGGTATATAAGTCTACTGCTATTACTGCTATTGCATTAACGCAGAAGAACAATATAACCAAACCGATGCAGTTAATGGTTCTGATCATCATATAACTTATTTTTTTACCTAATGCATCCTGCAAACTAGCACACAGTGGTAAGTGTCCTTTCAGCCCTCCATTGGCTAACAAACAAAAACTTTTAAAAGAGATCTTTTTGATTCCCTGAAAAAGAATAAAACATGTTTTATCCAAACCATTGTGTCCACAGGGGGAAAAGGGAAAGAAAGGCAAAAAGGGGCCTAAAGGGGAGAAAGGAGAACAGGGTGCCCCTGGATTAGATGCACCTTGTCCATTGGTATGTCTCACTCATCTCTTGGAAATGTCTCCTCTTACAGTAGATAATATAGCAATATGTCATACTGCAGAGAGGAGCAAGCTACAGTTTGAACAAAGTTGTTATTCATTTAAAGACAATGCACTTTAAACATAATCATGATCTGGCCTGTTTCCATGTAAAATATCCTTTGAAGTTTTTCAAATTGTGATTAATGAAAGAGTCTTCCATAATTTGTGGTGCAATGGCTCATGTGCGACCTCATGTTTGCCATGTAGATCATGTGTTCAACTACAGATCTAAGAAGGGAAGGACCCACATTCTTCTGTGGTCCTCTTCTGGTCAGCTTGCTCCTCTTTTTTTCTATTTGCTTGTTCCAGCAAAGTTGATGTAAAAGACATTTCTTAGTAACGTTGCAAGTTAATCTTTACAAACAGGGATTCCGTGGAATTAAGGGGGAAAAAGGGGAGCCAGGCCAGCCTGGTCTGGATGGGCTGGATGCCCCTTGCCAATTGGTACAGTATTGTTCTTTCCTTCCAACCCTGCATGTGAATCCTATATTTCTAAAAAGCTGTTTCCAATGTAAAGTTCACAGTAACCAGACTTTACATTATATGTGCCCATACATGCATGTGCATGATCAAAGTGGCCTGCCTTGGTGATGATAACAGTATCCAGAGATCACTCCACCTCTCAGCATCAGCAGTATAATACTGGCAACTCATATTTACATTGCACAGTGGCTCTGAAGTTATTGCACTCCAACATCTGCAGTGAAATGCAATTTTCTATTTAAGATAGTTGTCTTTCTCACCATCCTTCCCATCACCAATAAAACATGTTCTGCCATACTTAATATGAATGAAAATTCCCTCTTTGCTGAAACAGAATAGATCCCATGACTGAACTACTGATATCACACGTCACATTAATACTTGCCCCACCCATAAGTGTGGATTCCATCTGACCTCACTCATAAACAGGTTTTATGATTTTTAATCATAGCTATATTTGCATGTTCTTTATTTTAAAAAAGATGGCACTGGAGTAATATAGTATATACTTCCAATAGAAGAGAACTTCCTCAGGGTTCAACTGTGGAGCCTTTAGTGCTCCCTGAGTTTGGTTGTTTCCTTGCAGACATTTCATTATTCAACTAGGTAACATCACCATATTAGTGAGTGTGGGGTTTGTTCTCAACTCCCACCAACAGTGAGAAGCTAAGCTATTGAATATAAACAAGGAGGAAACCGTTCACTTACTATCACTGATTATGTAATGGAGTGTCTGCAAGCAAACAACCAAGCTCAGGAACCACCAAGGACTCCAGAGTATATGTGCCTAAGAAAAGAAGAGAAATTCTCACTCAAAGCACATTAAGTGTATAACCAGGGATACTTTTCTGAGTATGGCTTCACTGGGGATCCATACACCTCAAGAAAAACAATCTATCTTATGTGTCTATTCCTATTAACTTTTTACAGGATGGGCATGAACAGCCAACCTAGGCAAGGAACTCTTAATTGCCCACACACTAATCCTTTGACAACCTCTGGGGTTTCTGTTCCTGATATTCCATTTATTTGCTTTGACTATCATCTGTTCTCATTAAGCCAATGAGGAAATTGAGAACTTGGTTTGCTATTTGCTTTTGGGCAAGTGTACAGAAGGAAGCTAAAGAGAGTGATGAACAAGTGGAAGGCATGACCTGGAGTTAGCATTATCTCCATGCTTGACCTTCTGCTTATCTAATAGATAGATGACAGGGAGACAGGCCCACTGTGTGGTTAAGGATCAATGCAAACAGTTTCAAAGAGTGCAGAATTTATCTACAGTAATAGAGGGGAATGATATAATGCATTACAATAAGCAGTTTAACTGGAATGCTCAGTTTAGCTTTTGTTCTGCGATTTCTGGATTAGATTTATACTTAGTTATGGGACACACTAACTAAAGGATATATTGAGCACAAGATTGTTCAGTTTAGGTTATAAATATTCTTTCACAGAATTATATAGTTATGTAGGTTATTTTAACAGGGGAATGTTCTTGAATAGATTTACCTGTCTGCTATTCCCATGATCACGCCTACTACAGATTGCAATGTTATGTTCACTTAAAAAATAAGCTTTATAAATCCTTCATAAGGAATTAATGGCCTGCAGCCCAAAGCACTTATTGTCTGTTTCTTAAATGTTTCCAGCATAACAGTCTTTCCTTTGGATCTTAATTTCCCACAATACATACAACAGTCCCCTACTCTTTGTTAGCATGAATTCAAGCACCTACCTATACTAAAATTCTACTTGTTGATCCTTTTCCCTTGTACCAATCTGGCAAACATTTCAATATTACGAAAATATGTTTTTTTTAAAAAAATCATCATTATCTACACATTTCTAGAAAATGCCAAAAACATTTTAAAAGGGTAGCTATGTTTAATCTGCATGTTTTGATACTGTGTGTATAGTTTAAGCACGATTCTCTAAAAATGAATGGAAAGATTTAGTGGATTTTTAAAAGCATATCTATAATCTAAATCAGTGTTTCTCAACCTTGGTGACTTTAAGTCCTGTGGACTTCAACTCCCAGAATCCCCCAGCCAGCAGGGGGGATTCCACAGGACTTAAAGTCACCAAGGTTGAGAAACACTGATCTAAATTGTCAGGAAAGCCTTTAAGTATAAAGTCCATGTTTTATTTTGTTTGTCATTGTTTAACAATAACATATTGTTATATATTTGATTGCAAATAAATAAAGCATGCCTTCATAATTCTTTAACATATATTTGACAGTATAGTATTGGTTCTGTCTGGAAATCAGTGAAAACTGTCCTCAGTCTAAGGCACCTGTTAGCAACTTTTTGCTTAGTTGTTTTTTATGTGTATTCAAGGTTTTTCTCCCTCTTCTACTCAGTCATGTCCAATTTTTGAAGATTGCCTGGACAAATCTCTGGAAGATTCGCAAAGGTTTTTCAGAAGTGGTTTACCATTGCTTCCTTCTTAGGGCTGAGAGAAAGTAACTGGTCTAAGGTCATACCCCTGACTCTGTGCCTGAAGAACGTACTCTCTCCTCACTAGAACTCACAACTCTCCTAGTTTCTAACCTGATGCCATAACCATTACTCCAAACTGTCTCTCTTTATTCACATTATCAAATGATAAACTAAGGAGGGGAAATTTATCCTAACTTTCAACTAAATGTTTTACTAGACGTTACAAGTATGTTTCATTTTCTTATAATTTTCAAGCAAATACTGTAACATAAAGCCTCTCCCTATATTCAAGTAGTGATCCTAAGTAATCTAATAATCCCACAATTTTACCAATGAGAAATACATAATTATCAGAATCCAAATTCTTAGATTTAATAGTACCTGATAACATACTACAGTATCTTATAATTGGGATAACATTTGGCCTGTTATCCTTCAGAACAAAGATATGCTATTGTTTGCAATTATTGCACAAATACCTTATGTTGACTCAGCCTGATATAATTGATCTGAAGTTAATAGGAATGAAGTCTCTCTATTTAAAATCAGAATATAGTTAAGACAAGAGAACTAAACTTATTTGAACAAAATTTCTGATTTTAGTCAAAGATAGACACCATAGATTTAACCAATAGCAACTTAAAATTAAGGTACTCTGTTTTATTAACAATATCCAGTATTGTTAAAACAGCAAAGAGAGAAAGTAGTCCACAGGCCCCCTCTTACCTACTAGCAAACTTTGTAGAATAGTTTCCCAGGTAGAAACAGATAATTTTTAGCATTCATAAGAACCTAAACATTTACTTTATAAATGTAAATCCAATCAAGTTAACCAGATGCAATAGACTAATGCTTCTATATGAGCTTAATAATGTCTATCAGCATCAGTTATGGACATTACCTTTTCATAATTTCTGAGAAGTTATATTTATTTTGTTTTCCTTTATATACTTTTAATTTCAAACATTGCATATTGAAAATGTGCCATCATATTTGAGTGTAGCTAAATTATATTATTTTGGGAAAGTAATTCCAGTGTATTCCAGACAGAAACGATGCTTGCTTATGAAAGGTTGTTTTGGTTATTTTATATTTTTCCAAGTCTATCTAATTTTCTTGAGAAGGACTAACTAATCCTACTCAAAACCAAAAGATCTATAACATGCTTGGGGTTATAACTGTCATCCATTATCACTATTATATATGGATCAAAGCCATAAATATGTTTGCATGGAATAAGGCATTTGTTAATGTATGGTGTTCCTCTGAATTGACTTCAACTATTTGTACAGTCGTATGGTTGCAGTTAATTGCTCTTCTGAAAGCATGGGGAACATATGATTATATACATAAGAATTTCAAAAATTGCCATGTACTACATCTGTTATATTGTTTGAATTTTGCTCATTTTCCTAAATACAATTGAAGCATGAAATGATGTTAGCATTGGTGCGGTGTATTATCAAACTTAACAGTATATGGTTTTCCTTATTCAAACAGGGGCCAGATGGGTTACCAATGCCTGGTTGCTGGCAAAAGGTAAGATTACTCAAATACTTTTATGCTTACCATTTTAATCTCTTCAATATGATATACGATCAAGCATCAGTAGGCAAAATGGCACCTGTCAACCCAAGGAAAGAATATAAACAAATGAAGAAAAAAGAATTGCTGTTTTCCCTTTACTAACCAGTTTCAGTAATGCGGCAGGAAGAAGGGAAAAACAACCTCTCTCCCTCCTTTTACTCCTATAAACTGAGAGTATTTTATTCTGTGGGAAGAACTCCACTTTATCCAGCTTAGTATTATTTGTACAGTTGAAACATATATTTGAATACTACTAATATTGCTAAAATGTTTTTCTTTGTTTCTTTGCAGTGATGAATCTAACTTTGCAAGCATGAAGTTGTGTATATAATACATCACCTCCAGTATTTATAATTGAAAATGGAAGCATTGGTTTTACAAGTTTGAAATATGTTTACATAGCACTGCTTCTATTTGTTTGTAGTAGTCATGTGTATATATGGCTGCAATCTGGCAAATATAAACTGTGCAATAAATGTACAGAATCCAAATATTCTGTCTACAGAGCTAATCCCAATAGAGTGATCATTCATAGACATTTGAATTATTTCTGTAGTTTTCCTTTTTTACATTTTGGGATTATTATTATTATTTTACTTTTATTTTTTTGGTTGCAGTCTTGTTTTATTTGGCTTGTGGACAAGCGTGGAGAAGAAGTGCCATGAATTAGGTTACATTAATTTGTGACCACAAATGAACTTGATAATAGATTGCCATTGGAATATAATGATTCTGTTGCTGTGTTCACCCTCATAAACTCTATCACTGCTCCATTTCCCAAACTTGCTTGAGCAAAAGCATGATTTGTGTGCTAAAACAGCTTGTTGTGCTACAATGGTTGCTTGCTGTCATATGCTACAATGGCTGTTTGCTGCCAATTTCACCTGACACGTTGAATTGTTCTTTCTATCATCTCAAGGGAGTCACACCATGGCTTATTGCAAAAAAATGATACAAGGAGATTAAGACAAAGCTCTTGAATTTGGAGGGAGCTTCAGTTCCTTCTGACGGTGAATGGCCTTCAGTCTTCTGGGTTATGAAACCATCTTTGTGAAAAAGAAGGATGATACCTGTTCATCAGCCTCTGTTTGCTTGCATTGCTCACAGTCAAGAAGCATGGATTTCCACACATGTTGGATAGTTTTACCAAGAATGAAAGAAGATGAAGATCATGCTTTATGAGTAAGATGATAGAGTTGCAGAGACATCAAATGGATCATTCAATGATAGGTCTTAGTATCAACTGGTGGACAATGTAATATTCAAAGACTGCTACAATATGTGTTTCACATGTTGTATTTTCAAGATGATAGAAGAAGTGCTTTGACAAAGGTCACCATAAAATGCCTTCTTCTCATATAATGAAATGCGGTTGACTTTTCATGGTTTGCCATTTGGATTTTAGAAATTCCTGTGCAATGGCATATGCATGTACGGGCTTGGAGAATATATTTAATTATAATTGATCAATGGTTAAAGCAAGTAGCCTCTTTGCTTTCATGCTTATAGACATTCACGTTTTGAAGAACATATTTGTGTTTAATTTTTTTCAGCATTTGTTTAGACATATATAAGGACTTCTCCAAAAGTAAAGTTCTTTTTTTAAAACTTGTTCATCTATTCATTTTTTAAAAATTATACTACATCACTGCTGGGGTTCCAGGACCCAAATAGTATGGAATTGGTAGGAGCTACAGCATAGGCTACTTTGTATCTCAAATATATTGCTATTTTCATCTTAATTTTTTTAATGTTTCTGTTTTGAATCCTTCTATTTAATATGTTTATATTTAAGCTTATATTCTAATGTATACTTGAAGGCATTCTAAGAAATGAATTAATGTTGCTAATTATTTTGCTGGGGGAGGAAGAAATACTGTTATTGTTCATATGGTCATTACATTTAATGAATGTTCTGTAACTTTTTAAAGATCTGACCAAATAAGAAATTCCATACACTTTCAAAAAAAAGTCAGAGGGATATTTTAAAACTAGATTAACAAATAAACATCCATTGCTGAAAAAAATCATTTTTATCAGCTTGTAAATGGAATTATATTTATCACCGTACCAAATATTAGTTAAATCTCAGTACTATTTTTTACCCTTAGTATATCCCTTACTTCCTTTTTTTAAATTTAATTTTTTGTTTACAGATCATTTGTGCACTACCCAGAATCTACTGGAGATGAGTGGCCAATAAATATAAATAATAATTAATAAAACAATATATGTATAGCATTTTTATTGCTTTTTTTGAACTAAGGATCTTTTCCTCAATATTGAAGCTTTCACATTAACATTTTAGCAAGTGTTTCAGTCATAACCTCTCAACAGCAGAGGAAAAAAGATTTAGTGCTCAGGAAATTCAGAGAAATGAATGCCTGCTTTTAATAAATATTTTCTTGTAGTTTTGTTATATTTTTTATCAAAACTTGTCCTGTCTGCATGGAAAGGTAGAATTGAAATTTTTGAAATGCAAAAATAGGAAAAATTAGTCTGTGTATGCATGTATAATTGCGTACACACACATAAATACACGTATTTCAGTATATATTAACATACACTTTATCCATGTAATGCAGATCATTTGTTTGTAAGATAGAAACTCCTTTCTCTTTTTGCATAGAATATTCATCCTCAAACATTTTCCCAAATCTACTCTGAAGAGTTGTCCAATTATCCAAGAAAAAAATTATGTCTGTGGAGCTAATGGTAGCGAGAGAAACAATTACCTCCATTTTTTCTGGTTGATGGATAATGTTGAATTCCATGCATACACTTCCTGTATATTAATCTTTGTTAGGTGTGTAACATCAGGACCATATATAAAGTTCCAATTAAACTGATTTATTATTACTCATTCCTATTGCACAGAAGCTTAACTAATGGTTACCATTATTTTGTCATTAGAATCAACTGAATTCAAGAGGGATTGGATTTACCATAGTCTATATGTGGATACATAGAAACTATAAACTGATTCTTCTTTTGGCTCTGCCACTCCTTTTCCTACAATCTTTTATGCATTTCTCTGTAATGTAAACTATTTCTTACTCTATCTTCTCAAACCCTATTCATTTAAATTTAGATCTGATCAGATATTACTCATATGTAAGCATAATGGACAAGCACTGGGCTGTACATTCCCAACAAATTATTTATGAGGATCATTACAGTCTGAATGGCCACAGTAAAAATAAACTTAGGTGCCATTTACAAATTATTTTTTAAGTTCTTTTTCCTCCACTTCATAGGAGTTTACCTATAAAATAAAATGCCTGGGACTATGGGTGTTCCTTATCTTCTCATTAAACATTACCTTTCTTTTTATGTTTGTAAAGCTAATAATACTAGCTCTATGAATACAAGATGAGGAAGTAGAATAGTTGGGATGCATGGAAATATCAAACCTGTGGCTTTACCCTATGGCCAAGCATACTAATCAAAAATAGAAAGTCGTTGTGGTGATCCCTTCAGAAAATCAGGCCTTTGACCCTGGTTTGTTTGTTAGTTTATTTTTCAGTTGATAGTTAAATGAGTTAATGATAGGATATCAATCACTAAGTTTAAAATGAAATTGAACACTTACAAATGTTTATAAATCTGTGTGCAGGTTGATGGAAAAGAATCTAGTCTGTACTGAAATTAACAATATATGGACTGAGAATATGAGCATGTAGCCATAAATTAACAGAAGCAGCAATTTGTCTTATAACAGCTGTAATTTTCCAGCTGTAGCAATCATTGCAAATGTTTGCTGATCTTTTTAAAAAAAACACTTGCTGTTTCAGGCTATTCATAGATTAATTCTTATTTATATTGTTAAAATCAGTTCCATTGTATTGATACCATTGTGCTAACTCTACATGCTAATCTGACTCGTTAGATTTTGAAGTAAAAGGAGATAACACAATGGTGCCTGGTTCCTAAAAATCCCTGTTAAAAACAAAAATGTGCTTAGTCTGGCTATGTAGTTGTTTTCTGAAGACTTGTTCATAAAGGTTCTGAAGACCTTTATGTTGACATTTAAGAATTAGTTTGGTGCTAAAATGTTTTCCATTCTTCTTGCAAAGTTCCTCCAAATTAATCATTTATGCTAATATATATTAAATTGCATTTTTTCTCTTGTTGTTAAACTTTCAAATTTTTGTCTTACAATGATATAGATTTTTGTTGCCTATTTTTGTTTTTATATCCTGACTGGAGACAATATATATTTGTTTACTTCCCATTTCTAATTTTCCTTATTACTTTATTTTTTGAAGTTTTCCCTCCCAGCAACATTTATTGGGTAGTGTTTTTCAGAGGTACAAAGAAATAACATATTTTTCATTCATCTTTCCTGAAATCCCTTAAGGTGTTTCATTTTCAGGTCCACAAAAAGAAGTATTATGTGTAGAAGATATAATAGTAAGCATAAAGTGACAACCATCACTCATAATATCTAAAGCTAAATATTTCCTTTCCTGATTTTATCTCATTGCTAATTTAGAAAAACAGACTAATATATTGCTTTCCACTATATAAATAAAAAACATAGCAATATCAATATAAATCTTACCAAGTATACCAAAATCTCTACCAGCAACTTGTTTAATGTATTCAGTTAAATAGGATGATAAGAAGAGAAGTATATGTAATGCAGTGGACTTGCAGAGATATTCTCTTGTGATGAGGTTAATCACCTCAAGGAAACTTGGCCTATGTTCTGAAGTGATAGTATGTACTCTAGTCTTTAATATTTATAAACTATTTAAAAGAGAAGCACTGAAAAAGGTAACTCCTGTTTACCTTTATCTGTGTCATTAAAAACTTGAATAACGTCCTCTCCAGACAGTATTACATAGAGTGCTGAAAATCTGTTTGAATGCTTCACTTTTGCTGAAATAAAAAGTGCCAAAATATTAAGACGCTTTAAGAAATAGGCCAGAGACAATCTAGGAATCAAATTGGACATCCCTGATGGCCAGTTGGAATGCCTGGATGAAGCCTTATTTTTATAGGGTATTGGTAGCCATAAGAATATGTTATTCGATTTGTTTGTATAACAGAACTGTTTTGTATCATAATTTTAAGTGGAAATGGAATAATGGACATCTTCAGATATGTAAGGTTAATATTATACATTTTTTGCAAGCCTCCTAATTATCATTACTATTTTATTATGTGATTTTAGCTGTACATCTGCATCTTTTGTCTATTAATGAATTACAATTTTCATACAATAAGCTATACTGTACCTTAGAAAAAATACATATTATGAGAAGTTAGCAGGCATTCTTTGTTCTGGAATGTCAGCTATTAATATTGTTATTAAGTGCTGAAGTTTTTTTTTTCCTTACCCGGTTTTTTTCCTATATGGTAAGAGTCATATAGCAAAAACCCACCAAAACCTTTTGGATCATGGTGGTTTAAAACAACAACAACTAATAAATAAATGGTTCATTCATATTGATTTGAATGGTAAATTTGAAATGATTTTTTTTCAGCCTATCTGAAGACTGGCTAAATATAGAGAAATGTTTTCTCAATACAGCTGTCTGAACATTAGATAAAGTTTTCCAAACAATTAAACAATGGACAGACCGGAAAATTTATTTTTTAAAAAATTACTGTTGAAAGGCATCTTTCTTTTTCTTCAGAGAATAGGGGCCTTATTCAGATCTTACTATATATGTTTAAATGAAAATTCAGCAGTTTCCACAGTTATATTTGGTACTGGTGATATTTTAAAAACATTTCATTTGGGGTTGAATGTATGTTTTTTTAACATATTCTTAACGTTGTCCGAGCTTGTCCTGGACCACTATCTTGAAGAAATGAAATGGAACAAATGGTCATCTCTAATGTTCATACAGGCCAATGGGCTTGTTCATTGTGGATATTATGCCATTGTACATGTTGGGAAACTATAATAATTTACAACCTATTTTTAAAGGTGTATGTATCTGGTTTGGGGTTAGGTTGTTTTTGTTTATTTGTCTGCTTGCTTTGGAAAATATTGTATTTTATTTGCTTTTTTACTTTTTTATAAAGTATCTGTATGTGCAGGTATTTCCATATTTCATAATGATATCTGTTAAAAGCAGAAATCTGCCATTTGGGGAAAATTATTCCTACTTGGAAGAAATCATTAATATTCTAAGCCATTTTCATATCCCATTCTAGGTATAATATCATGGTTGAAAACAATATGTGTGCAAATAGTTGTAAGATTTAAGTCACCATTTTTATCTGATATTAATTTTTGTATTGTTGTAGCCTCTGGTTCAGAATTAAAGCAAGACTGAGCTTTATCAAATAGGATGATTCATTTTCTTTTTTTAAAAAAAATTCTGGTTCTTCTTATGCTTATAAATGTTTTAATTGTTCCTGTTTTAGTTTTGTATTTGGTTTTTGTCCCAACTTTGTGAGAAGTTGAACTTCAGAATTATTTTTACACTATTTATGACTTATTTTCATAATGTAAAAAGTGTGTAATTATTAAACTCTTATCTCTGAGATTGGTTATCCATGTTGTAAACATTATTTGCTTGTCTTTGGTTGTAAAAATATGCAATACTTAAAAAAAGTTTTCCTGAACTATATTTCTTTGGTAGTCTCCTATGAAATGTATTAATCTGAAAGGTTTTTGACTTAAAACCCATTATGTTTCAAAATTCTCTTGTATAAACCTGACTGTTTTGCCACTTTCAGTATGCAATGTAAAGAATGATTTGCAGTAGATAATGAAGACATAATTCCTATAACATTGGGATGATTTTATAAAAGGGCGAATTCACAATGGTTTTAATCATTCAACTCCGTTGTGAGGTAATCTCAGGAGAAATAACTACTAAAAGAATGTCCTACGAAGTCCTACTAGAATTGGGGCTGATCTAAGAGTTGGAGGACAATCCATGCATGTTCCAAGAAATTCTTACCAGCCAGGCAGATGCTAAATTTACTTCTGATGTATAAATAGCTTCCTCTTATTCCAGGAAATATTAGTTCATACATTACTGAGGCATTGCACAAGTTATTAAAAAAAATAACACTGTCCTCTTTTCATCCAAATAAAAATCACATTTCTGACATTTTACAAGATCATAGGAAATGCTATCTTTTAAATGCATCCAGTGTTCAATATACAGCTCAATATTTCCATAATAATTCACCACATTTAATATTTCATAAAATAACCCATATATTTTAGATAAATAGATGGGAACAGGAGAATCTGGAATCCACATATCTGTTAGTCCTATCCTTATCCAAATGCAACTTGAATATAGAAAAGAAAAATGGATAATTGAACCACCCATTCTCCCTTCAAGATACATATATTGTCTCATAATGTACATATTCTGGATATTACACATAATGCATATATTGATACAGAAGTGCTGACTTAATATGAAGAGGAAAACAAAACAAAAATCATTTTATAAGCTTTACAGAATAGAATATTCCAGTTATTTCTGGATATTAGAACTTTGTTCCCAGTAGCATTTTCATTATATTGCCTTGTTTTGATGAATGACACAAGGGGAGAAAAGGAAAAAGAAAGACAAGGAAAATGTGCAGTCTTATTCCAGTTCATTGCTTATGACTACAATTGAACCCAAAATTTCTGTTGCTAAGTGGGATATTTGTTAAGCAAGTTTTGTCCCATTTTATCACCTTTCTTGCCACAATTGTTAATTGAATCAGTGCAGATGTTAAGTTAGTAGCTCGGTTGATAAATGGATCTGGATTCCTCTTTGACCTGGTTTGTCAGAAGGTCGTCAAATGTGATCACATGACATTGGGACCCTGCAACCATCATAAATATGAGTCAGTTGCCAAGCATCTGAATTTTGATCACATGACTATGAAGATGGTTGTAAGTGAAAAATAGTCATGTCACTTTTTTCAGTGCTGTTATAACTTTGAATAGTCCTTAAACAAACTTTTGTAAGTGAAAGACTACCTGTATATAACACAAAGCAGAAATGTAGAGATCCTGCCTGCTCTTCACATCCAGAAAGGCTTAAAATATACTCGATCATCATGCATACAACTTTCTTAGCTCAGCAGATATGTAGACTGATCTTCTCTATAAATGAATTGCTTTTTTAGAAACTGAGTTAAATTTTAAATAACATAGGACTTATGATAAAATCTCAGCTAAGCATACTAACAAATAGACTATAACATGTACGTTGTAGCTGTTTGCAAGAATATTGGCTGTAAATGAAAAATATGCATGTGGGGAGTCTTATGAGTTCATCTAAATTAAAAACTTCCTTCTCTAGGCTTACTAGCTGCTTATTGTGCTTTATGAATAACATGGGTGATATCTCACCAACAGGTGGCAGATGCTGACAAGGAACCATATTAACACTTGTTTATTTTCTGATAAACTTTGAAAAAAGTACTTCAACTTTGTTGCTTTTTATTTATATTAGGATCAGTATCCACTATCCATATTTGGGAATTAGATCCTGGGAACTGGCAGGAAGGAAAGGAGCCCAGTAATTTGCTTGAAATTTTCAGAAAGTGGAAAATTATAAACAGAAAAACAATACGCTTGTCTGTTAGAAAGTAAGTGTGTGTGTGTCTGATGAGGGAGAGGGAGAGGGAGGGAGAAGGAGGGAGGGAGAGAACATATGACTCAATTTTTGATTCTGGGAAACTATCTAGACAACTCTGCTGTTTTTGTGGCAAGATTTCAGAGGTGGTTTATCACTACCTCCTTCCCAGGCTGAAAGACAATCATTGGCCTAGAACTCATGATTACCTGGTTTCTAGCCTCATGTCTTAACCATTACACAATAGTGACTCTCTTTTGAGTGATTTAATGAAATTAAAACTGACTCATATTAAGTGATATGAATATTCTTTAAAATAATCAGTGATACCCTTCTTCTGTAAAAAAGACAGAAGGTATCTAGCATATACAGGTACCTGTTCCCATGCCAGAGTCAACCAAATTAACCCAACTTCCAAGGAGTCCATTGGCGGGGATGGGTATTTTTGTATCTAGAAAGTTTTGAACCCTGATATAACTAAGACAAGTTATATGTGGTGTGGTGTGCCAAAAAGTCATTTCAATTACTGTAAGCTACTAGAAAAACAGGAATGACTTGGAAACAGAAAGAACTGTGAGGTTTTAGTGTGCTAACCAAAATATTATCATCATGCTAAACAGTACTATCATTCCAGGTGTTGAATAAATCCATGGATATAAGTGGTAGGCTAACAAGAAATAGGCTCAGTGTGATATTATCAGCATAATGTCTTATTAACAAATGTCTGTGATCTTTGATGCTTGATTTCCTAACATTCAAATGTAATATGGAAAACTTTCACATGCTCTCTAAGACTCTCATCATATAAGATTGGTTAGTGTTCTGAAGAACCAATATTCTTTTGATTCGGGACAGTGATTAATGGAATGGCTTAGAGGGGAAGTCATGGATCCAAACTCAACTTGAGGTTCTTAGGAGAATAAGATGGAATTAAGTAATTAATTGCAAGTATGGTAATAAGATGTCGTTTTACAAATAAATAAAATAAATAAAAGCAATTCTCATCAGATATTTATAGGTTTTATCAATATATCTCCATTGGGATTGGATTCTTCTTTCTCTGAATGAGACACTTTTATTCTTTTGCTTAGGTTTCTTCTCTTTTTATATTACTGGTACACTTTGCTGGGCCTCTTGCCCTCAGTTTATTTACTTACAGTATGTATGCTCTGTACTTGAATCAGGTTGATAAAGACACTTAACAAATCAGTGAGAGCAAGATATAAATCTGAAGGCAAATTAAACATCTTTCTTATAGCCTTTGACCTGCCTTTGCAGCAGGAAAACAGAAATTGTTTGGTACAGCAATTCATTATCAGGGGAGAAAACCAATAAGACAATAAGATAGCATATCTAATTAAATGTTGCACAACTGTATGGCTTTATGAAAATACCTGAATGTAGAGTTTGCATCCTTTAAAAAGAAATAAACGTAAAAGGTCTCAAGATGACCCTCAAATTTAGAGTTGATTGGGAACGTCAAAGCATGTTTTGAGGACACGTAAAAAAGAACACTTTATGAGGACATGGGCAAAATGATCCCTGGATCCACAAGAATCATTTCTTTGTAAATAAGGAGTCCTTTGAAATCTTCCCACCAGCAGTGCTGAAGGGAGGGCATCAAAGCAAACTCTGGAAAAGATCCATCTATATTTACTTGTGGTTAGAGTGTATAGATATCCCTTGGTAAAGGTCTTGCAGCTGACAATAGAATTGAGGAGCATTTTAGCAATCCAAATCCTTCATTCTTTTACTCTTGATTTGGCCTTTTCTAGATTTAAATGGCCTAAATTCAACAGCGATGCCAAGATTTCAAAGTTCTTCCACACGGGTACAGTCCCAGTAGCTCTTTGACAACAGCAGAGGTATCCAACTTGAAGGGTCAAATGCAATACTGAGCCCTGAAATTAGAATTCTGCCCCAGGACTGAGCCTTAAGAATACTTGGTACCAGAGGTGGTGTTCTACCATTTCAGACTGGATCACCCAAACTGGTAGCGGAAATCACGGGTAGCTTCCCCCCCCCAGTGTCTGGCTATATGCATCCCATTTAGCCCCCCCCTTTTTTGCCAAAAACACATGTGCAGAAGGATCTCCGCATGCACGGAGTAGGCAAGGTAAGTGTATATCACCCCTGTTTGGTATCCTTAGTTCAATGTGGCAGGCACTGACTAATAATCATTAGGAGATAGAATATATTCGCTGCAGTGATATATTTGCTTAACCTGATATTAGATTTATGCAATTCAGTATATCGATTCAAAGACTGTTGAAGGCTAATTTGGGGGTGATATGCTAGGCTGTAAAAATACCTGTCTGAAGGATTTAGCTGTGAAATCATGGATACTTGTATTAGTCTACATTATTAACTGTAAGTCTGAGCTATTAAGTCATTAGTTAAAGTTAATTAACTTATCAATGTGTTAAGGAGATGTAAAGTTATTTGTGTTATTAAAAACATATTACAACAATAATATATCTGAATAGCCACTAGTCTCTTTTAATTAAGGGGGGTAAACTGCATAAATACATTTCATTAGAGAACATAAATAAATATGAATCACTGGTCACTGACCTACGAATAGTAGTAATTACTGTCATCAGCATATCCTCATTTTAATCAGAACTCACTGAGTTCCTCCCATCACAAGGTCACAGATGATCTGCACGCAGTAGCAAGGTCCAGTTAGCTGGAAATTTTACACTGTAAAATCAGACCATGATTGAAGAGTGGATAGAATAATTAAATTATAGCTGATCTCATTAAGACAATTGTTGCGTGGTTGGCTATGCATTATTACTCAAGTGCATAAATTGGAACGTTGAGGTCAGTTTGTAAGAGAAACAATGCATACAAAGAATAGGGCTATAGAACATGTTCCACTATGCCCAAAACTGGATGAATAACGGGGGTGGTGGTGGTGAAAAATGGTATTATATCCCAAAGTAGCATCATTTCTTTCTTATAATCTTATATAATTGCTAGGAATCTGTCAATCTTTTGTCCTCAAAAGAACCTTAAGGACCGGTGTTCAGTACTGTAGTAATAATATTTTTATTAATTATCAAAGAAAAAAGGTTGCTATTTTGCCAAAAGATCCAAGATACGTAATCCTCCAGTGATACATTGTTAAGCAGATTAAATGTATTAAACATGTGGGCATAGAATTCCTGCCTCAGCAAGTCATAACGTATTAATGTTTTGGGATTGGTTTTTGTTTTTGCCTGCTGCCCTCAACAACCTGATGTGAAGACATTGACTGAGCCAATATATGAAGCTCAGTTAAGTCAATAGCTCAGGGATGTCAAACTTGATTTCATTGAGGGCCGCATCAGGATTGTTTTTGACCTCAGGGGGGGAGGCGTGGCCAGAGTGGGCATGGCCGGTTCGATGTCACTCGTGTCTGTAGTGGCCCAAGTGCTCTCCCAGCTATAACAGGCTCCTGAGCATCATTTTCGGCTTAATGCAACCCTCTGCCAGTGATAATGGGGGTCTACTTTCAATGGCAGAGGCACTGTGGGCCAAAACTTTGCTGTTTCCAGGACGGCCCTGTGGGCCAGATCTAAGCACCCCCCAGGCTGGATCTGGCTGTGGGCCTTGAGTTTGACACCCCTGCAATAACTCAATTTTTTCTTTCGGAACAATCCAATCCAAAGATAAGTCCTTGGGACCGTCATTCAAACTGTGTATTCATATGACCTTGAGGCTAAAGCTTTGTTTACTCAATTAGGTGACTTGTGTTTGGCTGGTGATCTTTCATTTTTTGCTATAATTTGACTCCTCTCCAGTGGGCAAATCTCCTTTAATAATTCCTAAGCCTAGAAAAGACAATCGCTGAATTCTATCAATTGTATCAGTTCACATTCATGGTCAATGAATGGACATTTTGTGTTGGAGGTAAGAATCTGAAATATTGCTTTAGTTGAATTCATATCAATATCATTTCCAGCACAGGTATTTTCATAAAAAATACAATCAGATTAAATATGTATAGGGTGAAGAATATCTATGGAGATTCTCAGTCATCCAGGTCGTGGTTGACCCAAAGGTGCTTTTTTAAGAGGCAATTGGACTGCCTTGTTTTTCTTTGAAGACATTTTGCTTCTCATCCAAGAAGCTTCTTCAGCTCTGACTGGATGCTGGGGAAGTCAGAGCTAAAGAAGCTTCTTGGATGAGAAGCAAAATGTCTTCAAATAAAAATAAGAAAGTCCAGTTGCCTCTTGAAAAAGCACTTTTGGGACATAGGCTGAAGAAGTAGATAAAAGCTATTACTATTTCATATCTGAGAACAAGCCACTGATGTTGCTTCAGAAGATAAATAAATACCAACTGGTTTAAAAGAACATCCACTTGATGTATAGGATTTTGGTGCCTTAGAAATTAATGATTTCCAAAACCTTTTCAGGGGTTTTTAAAGAAACAAGTAGTTGACCATCAGGGATGCCAAGGTAGGGGGTTAAATTAGTGGTTTTGGAAGTCTATTGGACATACCTGACTCTTGCACAACTAGCATTCTGGCATCCCTTCAAAGGAATCATAAAAGGCTTACTGTTAGGAGGAATAGGTGTTATTACCACAAATGGAACACACACACACACAAAAGTGAGGTATGTATGATTATCACAAATGAAGCACAAATGAAAATAAGAGTCGGTCAAACACAATAGAGCTAACCAAAACAAGATCTGTTGTGATACTATTTTCAGTCTACTGAACAATATTAAGTCTGCATCAGAATTCCAACTCAACAGCTACAGGTCGGTTGTATCTCCTGAAACCTTTAACGTTCCTCTGGTATCTTAGGAGTTCATTTTTCGAAGAATTAAACATGAAGAAGATGGAATGAACAGAATGTTCCTTTCTTCCTACTGAATGCTCCATTAATGTGATTTCCCTCCCTCCTTTCTCTCCCTTGATTTTGGTCTATTGAAATCAATAGGAGTATGTGGAATAACTGAAGACTGAAAAAAATGTAGGTAAATTAGAATAGAATAGCTTTTATTGTCACTTTGAATGTACATTAATCAGCATACATTAAAATGAAACTTTGTTGCATACAGTTCTCAAAGGGTCATTACCTCTAACATACACTATATAATCATGACAGAATAAATAAATAAATAAATACATACATACATACATACATAAATACATAAATACATAAATACATACATACATACATAAATACATACATACATAACTACATACATACATACATACATAAATACATAAATGTTAAATGTTCATGTTAAAATTAAATATGTACATTGAAAAGGAATTATAAATACCATCAACATAAAATGGAGCTTGCTCAGAGGCTGGAATACACCAAGTAAATGAGAGGAAGAGTATGAAGTAGAGGAGAGAGGTAAGGGAAGAAGAGAGGGATAGGAGAGAGGGGGGAAGAGGAGGAGAGAAAGAAAGAGTGGAAAGGGGAGAGAGAAGGAGAGAGGAAGGGAAAGTAGAGAAGAAAAGGACGAACAGAGGAGAGAAAGGAGGTAGGGAGAAGAAAGTGATGCATAGAGTACAAATATGAAGAGCAGAAGAGCCAATAATTGTTTTGGGGAGTTGATGATAAGACGAATTGATGTAAACATTTAACAATATAATATGAAGTTGGTTATGTAATAGTATACATGTGGGTATTAGTTATGAAAATGAAAGAAATAAAAAAACTGTACAGAAAAAAATGAAATTTCGTTGCATACAGCTCTCAAAGAGTCACCACCTCCAATATACACTACATAATCGTAGAATAAATAAATAGATAGATAGATAGATAGATAGATAGATAGATAGATAGATAGATAGATAGATAGATTCAAAATGTTGCATATACCCACATATATGACACAGAGAAAGAACACAGTCTAGTTCGGATAGTTCGGTGTACACGTGAACTGAATATTTTTACGCCCGGAATTTAAAAAAAAAACCTGCTTCATGGTTACTGGAAGGGTCTCCTGAAGCTTCGACGAGCTGCCCCTTGGCAAAGCGTGGCCAATTCGTGCCAGACCGTCGCCGGCAAAGCGGTACTTACTGACGGAGGGATAAACAGCTTGGAAGGAGGCGGATGGAAAAATCATTCGCTCTGCACGTGACCGCCGAAGCGAAAACAGTCGCCCTTGCGCTGCCTCTTCGCCCGGCTGGCCTGGTCTGGCCTGGGGCGAAGGTGGGAGGATCGGGGATGGGCAAGGAAGGTTGGCAGAGGACTGCGGAGGCGGAGTCCGACGCCCAGGCTGCGAGGGATATAAGGAAGATGTCTCTGGCCGGCGGGGCTGGCACCGAGCGAGTCCCCGACGGCTGTGGAGAGCAGGAGAACTTTCGGGAGCGGACAGGAGGATGGAGACGTACAGCAAAGCGGAGACCCTCGAACTGCGGAAGAAACACATCGGGTGAGCGGAGAAGGCAAACTAGCCCAGGAGCTGGGGAGATGGAGCGGGACATGGGCGGTGGCATCGCCCCATGCAGTCTCGTCGTAGGGTCGCCCCTCTCCGCGGCCGCCCTTTTTCCCCAACGGAAAGCCCACCTCCACCTGAAGATGCATTCCCCGATAGAAAGCGACTCGGGCCCGCCCAAAATGGGATTAGGGCTTCCCACTAAACCAGGGGTGTCCAAACTTGTGGACTTTTAAGACTTGTGGACTTCAACTCCCAGAGTTCCCCAGCCAGCGAGTTGAAGTCCACAAGTCTGGCTGGGGAATTCTGCGGAGTTGAAGTCCACAAGTCTTAAAGTTCCCAAGTTTGGACACCCCTGGCACTAGACGGTTGCAAGGTAGGGTTGCAAGAGGCGGCTGGCAAGACCCTTATGAAGATCAGATCAACCCAAGAGTTGAAGGAGAAGCCATTCAAGGCAGAGTCGCTACTCAAACCTCAGCCTTCTGCTCTACTGATACCGCAGGATACCATTGGAAGAAAGAAGTGCTGGGATGGAAATGAAAAGATAAGCAAAGAATCCAGGAAGATTATTGGAAATACTGAAAATTGAGGCTTCCTTACTGGGAGGGGCATATTTACGGTACCAAAATGACATCTTTTCTGAACAGTTCCGACCCTGTTACTTTCAGAAAGTATTTACAATGGAAAAGGCATATACAGCTACCCTTGGTTTATAAGCTCTAGTGATTCTACCTTTTATTAGTTTAAAATTTCCCTATAAAAGCCTACAAAACTTGGGTGGAGCTTTCCCTGAGCTCAGCACATTGCATCCTGTTGCAGCTGCATACATTTTAAACATATCTTATATAAACTAACCAATTGCTTATTGCTGATTAATTTTCGTTAAAGGCTGCACTTTAGAAACACTTCATTTTGATTGTTCCTACATTTACTAACTTTCAGTGACATTTACACTTGCAGTACACTTGCTTTTATTTTGTAATGTGTGGAAGTCCTACGAATAATGAAAGTACATTTTTTCATTTAAAAGCACATGTTGAACTATACAAGTCTTCTACCCTAAACTCATCCTTGCTTTCATATCTTGGTTTCCAATGATTTCACTTCTGTAAAAATGGTCACATTAACACCTAAAAGACTAGAGCAGCATTGAATTCCCTAAAGGATATGCGACAAATATAGTAAGGACACTAAGATGCATGTATCTTGAATTGGATTAGACGAGCCAAAGTTAATTCAAATGTTGGCATGCTGACATATAACCATCGGTTTATATAACAGTCAGCAAGTGTACTCGTAATTCTTGCATAACCAGCATGCTGATGTTATGCAAAACCAAAGTTGTTTTCCAAGACAAAAAAAAATCTGTACAAACAGATAAGGGTTGTTTCATTAGGGTTGTTTTGCAAAACACTATTGCAAATATGTGTGTGTATGTGTGTGGGGTGTGTGTGTGTGTGTGTGTATGTATGTATGTATGTATAAACTTTCCAAACGTAAAAGTAGACAGACTTGTAAGTTATTTAGGTTGGGATTTTTCCCCTCAATAACAGAACTATGTTATTGATTTGTCTTTCTGTGCACACAATTTATTCCACAGGTGGAAGAAACCCTTTTATGCATCCTCAGGCACAAATCTAGGATAAGTCAGATGGAAAATGGGAGGAGGGCTAGTCTCCTTTTTGTAATGTGTTCAAAGGTCCATTGCAGGGTTGGTGAACCTTTTCGGCATTGAGTGCTGAAACAGGAGCGTGCATCTGCAAGGGAGCGCCAGAAACTAGAAGAGCAGCTCCTGGCATGCTTGCACGCTCCGGAAAGCTGAGCTTCCGGTTTCTGGTGTGCATGTGCCCACAAAGACCAGCTGGCAAGTGTGTATGCGCGTGCCAGAAACGAAGCTCAGCTTCCCGGCATGCACATGTCCGCCAGGTAGCTCTCACGTCCGCAAATACCACTGGTCGGCGTGCCGGAACCCAGAAGAGCAATGGGCGACGGCTGGTGAGCCTGGAGAGATGGCTCTGTGTGCCACAGACGTGCCACAGGTTCGCCATCACGGGTCTATTGTTTCAAAATTGTTTCTTGGTTAAAACTTGATTTAGGTTCTTAGCTTGGAACAGAGGAACCTGCTCACATGGTTTTCAACATAGATTGTAGGAAAAACGTTCTCAGTTAGCAGATTACAGTAGAACGGAGATTCCAATTCAGACACCCAATTCCATTAGTGTATCAACACTTGTCATCACTAAGTGTCTTGCAGATTAATGACTGAATTGGCTAAACTGAATTGTCATGTTTTGACCTGGCACGGCCTTTCCTCAAATTCCTCACACTGAACAATGAATGTGCATGCATCATGAACTTCAGCTCTGTTTAATGTATCGCCAAGCACATTAATAGGTCTCAGTGCTAAAGGACCACTGAAAGTAAAGAATGCAAAGCATTTTTGTGTTTGTGTACATGTAGGCTTAGCAACGCTGTTGAGCTGATCCAAATTAAAACAATTTGATATCATCTCTTGCAGGCCATCATGCAAAGTTTTCTTTGCTAAAGATCCCATTAAGATTGTGCTGGCTCGTGGACAATACATGTTCGATGAGAATGGAGAAAAATACTTGGATTGCATTAACAATGTAGCACATGGTAAGAATTAAGGAGTCTGCTATTGCCCCAACGTCAACAAATTACCAAATTGACGCATTCAGTAGCCATGACATGAAGCTCACCCATTCTACCAGAAATTTTTTCATTAATAGATATAATAGAAATAAATTTTGGTCATCCTTCTTGTCAAGTTTAGAAAAGAAAGCCTAAGTAAGGGGAGAAAAGGATTTCCTCACAAAGGTGCATGTACAGAGGAACATGGTCCACCATCTGTATCTTTCTAGACCAGGAGTGTCAAACTTGATTTTATTGAAGGCCACATCAGGGTTGTGTTTGACCTTGGGGGGCTGGTGTGTTTGTGTGGCCGGGAGGTGGTGGCAGAGGGAGTATGGCAAGCTTGACATCACTCATTGAGGCTCCATTTTTGGCCACGATGGCCTTCTACAGCCCTCTGCCAGCGAAAACGGAGCCTGGGGGAGGCAGCCTGCAGTTTTTGCTGGCAGAGTGCTGCAGGAGGCCATTGTGGCCAAAAACGAACCCCAGGCGGGCTGCGTGCGGCCCTCCTGAGCTCCATTTTTACTGGCAGAGGCACCGCAGGCCGGTTCTTTGCTGTTTTCAGGGAGGTCCCATGGGCCAGGTCTAAGTATGCCGCAGGCTGGCCCACGGACCAGCCCACGGACCTTGAGTTTGACATCCCTATTCTAGATCCCCAGGGAGACCTATCCTGAGCAAAAGAAAACATGTGATATGTTGCAGGATCCAATCTGAGTCGGTCACCAGGACCAAAGGTTTCATTTTCCAAGCTTTTGGGGTTCGTGCTGGACTCCATCCTCAGTGAACTTCTCTGTCTCCAGAATCTGTGCATTGGGCTGTTTTATGCGTTGTATTTATATGGTCAGTTACAGAGTTGGGTTGCTGCCGGTTTGGCCTGGTTTGGCCAAACCAGTAGTCTGGGTTGCAGACCCAGCAGTGACCCAGACCTGCCACGCCCCCAAACCAGTCTCCTCACTGCCGCTTAGCCGTGCTATTTTGGATTTTAGACATTGCGCATGCGCAATTCACTGTAAATTGTTCTGCGCCTGCGCAAAGAACAATTTACATTGAACAGCGCAGACGTGAGCAGCGCACATGTGGTCACGGGTTGCGAACCGGCAGTGATGCCGGCAGCAACCCACCCCTGGTCAGTTAGGGTGTTGAGGGTCAACATCCTAATTAACAGCCCAAAGCCACACAAAATCAGGAAATAATTGCCTTCATTTGACACGTGTCTACAGCAATGTTGAAAGCAAACCATTAAGAATTAAGAACCTTACACTGTGTTGCTAAAGAGATCTGTGGACTAAGAGCTTTCCTTATACTTGATCCTTTTTAGTTGGACACAGCCATCCTGATGTAGTCAAGGCTGCAGTGAAACAAATGGAGCTTCTTAATACCAATTCTCGGTTCCTGCATGACAATCTGGTCCAGTATGCCAAACGCCTCACAGCTACCCTACCGGAGAAGCTTTCTGTTTGCTACTTTGTGAACTCTGGGTATGTCAGAAGGTTTTTTCTGCCAGTTCTCTGGATCATAGGAAGAAAAAAAATATCTCCTCTTCCTTTCTCCTTCATGTAGTTGAGGGGCATATTGGTTTTGAATGACAAATAGTCGCTGCTATTTATTTAACACCAGTCTGCACTGCACTGAATAAATCCTGCTTAAGAAATTCTGTGAGAATCATGTTTGGAAATAATTAAATTTATTTTTGGGCAACTGCCTTACACAAAGATTTAGCGAGGTTATCTATTCTACAGGTGTGTGCAAACATGTATGGGCAACCTTTTGGTTTTAATGCCCAAAGAGAATCCTGTTATATGTCGCAACTTTGATTGCAATTCAGGCAGTTGCCCTGCTTTTATCTGATTGAATCGGATGTAACATAACCAACAATATTAATGTTTTCATATTGTGTTTATGCTATAAACACATTCCTCCTCCCCAATTACTATGTTTTGAGCTAAAATCCCTGAATTGCTTTTCTAATACTCTTTTACAGCTCTGAAGCAAATGACCTTGCTTTGCGCCTGGCTCGGCAGTATAGTGGCCACTATGATGTGATAACCCTTGACCAGTAAGTATGCAGAGTGTATAGATGAGGTCAGCTCTTTGCAGCATAAAATAATAAGTGCTTCAACAGCTGATTCTCTGTTGCCTTGAATCTCACAAATGCAGGGATAGATTATGATTAATTTGTATTCATTTTTATTCATATTTTATGTTTATTCAGTCATTTATATGAAAGGTGGGAAGACGAATTGGTTGATCTGTAATTATTCAGTAGAACCATTTTATTTACTTATTAGCATTTAACATTAGCATTTGAACTTATATACTGTCCCATAGTGCTTTACATCACTCTCTGGCTGGTTTATAATGTCAGCATTATTTGCATATTGTCCCCAACAATCTGGGTCCTCATTTTCCTGACATCGGAAGGATGAAAAGCTGAGTCAACCTTGACCTAATCAGGATCAAACTCTAGACTATGGTCAGAGTTTGCCTATAATGCTGTACTTAACCACTGTTCCACCAGTGGTTTATTTACTTATTATTATAGTGATGATAGTCTGCTTTTCCTCTTGGTGATGAGATAGATAGATAGATAGATAGATAGATGGATGGATGGATGGATGGATGGATGGATGGATGGACGGACGGACGGACGGACGGACTCAGTCATCAAGTTGGTATTTACTCTTAGCAATCACATAGTTTTTTCCATGATGATCTGTCTTCAGCCTGATCTTCAGCCTGGTGTTTCAGGTATTCCAAAAATGACACACAGAGGCCTCCTCTAACGTTATCCTGAGAACTCTGTGAGGAGGAATGAACTGGGACATATTAATGGGCCCAATGTCGTCTAGTCCAGTGGCCACCAACTGGTGGTCCATGGACCACTGGTGGTCCGTGAGAAAAATTTGGTGGTCCACAGAAAAATTATTTGCATTTTTATATTGCGCTAGATACTATTTATCTTTTTAAAAATTCATGGGTATGTCTAGTTTAATAGAAAGAAGGACTAGGGGAGACATGATAGCAGTGTTCCAATATCTCAGGGGTTGCCACAAAGAAGAGGGAGTCAAACAATTTTCCAAGGCACCTGAGAGTAGAACAAGAAGCAATGGGTGGAAACTAGTCAAGGAGAGAAGCAACTTAGAACTGAGGAGAAATTTCCTGACAGTTAGAACAATTAATCAGTGGAACGGCTTGCCTCCAGAGGTTGTGAATGCCCCAACACTGGAAGTCTTTAAGAAGATGTTGAATAGCCATTTGTCTGAAATGGTATAGGGTTTCCTGTCTAGGCAGGGAGTTGGACTAGAAGACCTCCAAAGTCCCTTCCGATTCTGCTATTGTATTGTATTGTATTGTATATTAGTGGTCTGCAGGATTGAAAATTATAAATTTAGTGATCCCTGAGGTCTGAAAAGTTGGCGACCCCTGCTGTAGTCAACTGCATGTTCATATAGAGATTTGAATCTTAGATTGACTGTTCCCAATCCAAGTCCAAAACCTTAATCATTGTTCCTGTATTTTGAATCACACCGTACTCATATATTTTTTCAGCGCCTATCATGGTCACGTGACATCCTTGATTGATATCAGTCCATATAAATTTAATCAGCTGGGAAAAGAGGTCAAAAAGGAATTTGTACATGTGGTGAGTATTTATTACATTTCAAGTTTTCTAAGTTCTCCCTACCAACAGATTCTTACTGTCGATTCCTGCACATGCCAATATGGAAGTTGGATCTACTGAGCTAAAATGTGGCAGGCTTCATGCAACCTGTTATTATTTTCATGTTAAAAAGCCTTAAAAACAAAAATCAATAGGTACTTTGCCTATACTCATATGCACAGAGAGAAAGATTACTGTTTTTTAAGTATAGCTTTGCTATGTCTTTTGGAAGGGAACTTGCATTGAAATGAATATTTCAAAGATTTCCCTTGCCTTTTAGGCACCTTCCCCAGATATTTACAGAGGAAAGTATAGAGAAGACCATGAAGATCCAGCAGGTGCTTATGCTGATGATGTGAGAAATATTATTGAAACAGCTCAAAAGAATGACCGTAAGGTACATTAGCTCTTGAAACTTTAAAAAAGAAAAGATTTTTCTTGCCTCTTCCCCATCCATCAATGTTCGTCCTAATTAAGACTACTTAACTATCTTATATAATTGAAATGTCTTTCAGTTTTTTTTTAACAGATTCTGGATTTTAAGGTGTTCCCTAGCCCCTTTAATTCATATTTGTGAGTTTTACAAGCACTGTTTTAAATCAGGACTGACATGGGTTTAAGAAATCTGGATTTCCCCTCCTTCTCTTTACCTGCTTGATATCTTTTGTGGCTATGAATAGGAAGCATCTTAGCAAAAGTCTGTTTTTTCTAACTGTGCTGAGCACCAGGGATCCCCTTTTGCAAACTAATGTAATAATAGATGAAGATCCACAAAGCTTCCATCTGTGAATTGTAAGCAGTATTTGAATGGATATCCCTTCTTTGAATTGGAATGCATAGGGTGTGCAACTGTTTTTATATCTGAATATTTTACGGCCACTGCCCAGAGTTGTATTTCAAATTTCTTCACTAAGGATTGAAAAAAACTCATCTGCTGCTTTCAGACTTGTGGGATCCAAAGGTTCCTAACTGCTGAAAAGAAGTTAAGCAATTTTCAAAACTGATTAGAAAAGGAAACACCTGAATCTTGTTTCCTTTAAAGGTCCCAACATTTTTTTCAAATCCCAGGTGATTTCATTCTTTTTAATTTAATTTAAGAGGGACTCCCCAGAGCCCCTCTTTGAGAGAGATGGGCAGTTCAAAAATATAAAAAATAAATGAAGAAAATCAAAATATTGTTCCATACTACAAGAAGATTATGTTAAAAGCCCAACAATTTCACTACATGCCTTCTTTAAGATAATATTGAATGCAGAAAATCAGTATAGTTCCATGGATGTCCCAGAACTCCAGTTTACTTCTGATCTTAGAAAAGGGTTTCCAGTAAGTCATTATCTGTCTCACTGCATTTCCAGCAAGTTACATAATAATACATTAACTTTGTTTTAATGCCTAAAGGAAAACTAAATAGTATATAATAAAGCTGCCTTCCCTAACTTAGCACTTGCCAAAATTGTTAGATTACAATTCTTGGGATTCTCAATCATAATTAAAACTGTTTAGCATTTTGGCTGAAAAAAGGTGAAATAGAATTTAGAATTAGAAACCACAAAACTGTATCCACCAATCTCAACCAAAATAAACACAAAAGGATAAAAAGATAATAAAACACAATGTGGTGTGGTTTGGTTTAAAATAAAACTACTAAAGTTAACTAAAAGTCCAAGTAAGAAAAGCTGAATATCAGAGCAAATACCAAAATATCTGATATACACGTGAACAAAAGCTGCTATTTAAAATCAGCAATTATAAATATTTTAAAGTGATTTTAAAAAAGGGATTTCAGAATAGACTTTGTTTATTAGCAGGTAATTAATTACGGTACAAAAATCACCATCACAAAAGCATCAACAAAAGTGAAATTGCAACCATCAGCTGATCAGTGAGTTTTAGACTTCAAATGAAAATGATGACAGTGCTGATTGAATTTCATTTTGGTTTCTAATAATTATTGATATATTTTTTTGTGGGGATCCAATAAGTAGTATACCTAACAGTGTTTAAATAAAAAGCAAAACAGGAAAACAAGGTGAAAATTAAACCAGCTAATAATTTAAAGTAAGCTAAGTGTATAGAATTAAGGATATGCACTGCTTCATATTCATTTGGTAAGAAGCACTTTAGAACATAGTGTACTACAAATCTAACATCTGCAGTCATGTGATTAAGGATTACCTTAATAATTCATAAGGAGGTACTACATTTCTATACCTTATTCTTCCCAATCAGATCTGGAGCACTGCCCAGCTCTAACAAAAACAAGCTGATAAATAATCATAATAATACAGTTTTCAGGGATATTTAACATCCTAAAAAGTGCTGCATCATTTTTTAAATTTATTTTCTCCAACTACGTACCTTAAAGTCCAGAAATCTATCAGTCTTTAATTCCTTAACCATTTTTTTAAAAAAACAAAATCTAACAGGGAGTTTCTATTTTCTTCCCTTTGTCTGTTTCTCTCCCTTTTCATATATATCTTTGTAGGTTTTGGTGCCGTAGACCTGTGATAACGTTTTACAGACAATGGGGAATCTTCTACTGCCTGGCTGTAGTGTACCTCTTCAAGTCTATGTGCGCTTCTTTACACGTTCCCCAATGAGCTTCTTTCCAGGAAGACCCTCCTGCCCAGCTACCATGGAACCCACAGATTCTCAGGGAGGGTTGCGCAAAGTGTGGGAGGCAGTCAGTTAAATAGCAAACGTGCTCTGCAGGCAGTTTTGGGGGACAGCAGTGACTTAATGCTGAGGGCAAAAAAAAAAGGACAAAAAAGTAAGCTTCATGTTCTGGTCTACCAAAATGATGATACTGACTCTTGATTTGACATAATATCTTTGTGTTTGTTTGCATTGTTTTTATTCCCAGCAATTGGAATTACTTTTATCTGTGGGCTTCTTTTTGTCAAGTGGCTCTTTTTTGTGAACGTTCTCTTTAAGTTTTTTCTAAAGGAGGGATGTCCAAAATTTCACTCTGTGGAACGTTTAACCCCAAACAATATGTTTAGGTATCTTAGCTGAGAAAAAAGGAGATGCAACTGACTGTTCCAGCATGCCATATATAATAAAAGAACGTGTCAAATATTCTTTTGATATTTGGGGGATTTGGAATAATGAATGATTAATCAAAATATGGAACCTCATCATTTATCAGATAACCTGGAAGTAAAATTTCTCTGGGTATTCCATCTAAAATAGATACTTAAATGTGTTGGTACACTTTCAAGATCAGTCCAACGCTTTCTCAATAAATATTTCAATTGGATGCCTGACCTGGCATTGAAAAATTGGGCATCCCTTACTCATAGTTATCCATACAACTGTCCAAACTCTTTGTTCATTTACTTTCCTTGTTTTGATAGCCTACATTTAATTATTGGGTCATTTGCAAAAGACTAGGTTGAGGACCATTCTTTTGTAACACCTTCTTCTACAACATCTTCTCTAACTTAGATTGCTGCCTTTATTGCTGAATCCATGCAGAGTTGTGGAGGCCAAATAATTCCACCTGCAGGCTATTTCCAGAAAGTGGCACAGTATGTATAGTGCGTGGAATGGCTTAATTGTAGCAAGACAATTAGCAGAAGTTCTCCAATCTACTATCGTGCTTGCCTACAATTTTCAATATAGCAATATAGCCAGCATCTAAGAGTCCCAATATGTATTGATGAATAGTAGATTGGTGAATAGTAATTTGCCCATTCTACCGTGTTTCCCCCAAAATACAACCTTCTCAGAAAGTTAGTCCTAGCTTGATTTTTACATGTACACCCAAGATAAGCCCTACCCCCAAAATAAGCCCCAATTAAGACCTCACATACTCCAGGGTGCACAGGTAAAAATTAAGCTAGTTGGGGATGGGGGCGGGTGGAGCTGCCCTACTACTAATCTTTGAATAGTTGCAGCCAGGCAACTCTGCTCATTTCGTCTGCAGGCAATGCTTTCCTGAAGGCCTCTGTAGCCGATCTTATTGGCTGCAGAGGCCTTCGGGAAAGCCTTGCTGGCTTTGAGGGATGAAGAAGTTCCTGAAGGTCTCTGGATAGTGAAAAAGAGTCCGAGGGTGACGCATGCAAGTGAGGTGTGTCAGTGGATGACATCCGCCCCCCCCCCCCCCGAAAATAAGATCTGTACCTTTTTGTGGCAAAAAAATATAAGACAAGGTCTTATTTTGGGGGGAAAATATAAGACAAGGTCTTATTTTTGGGGAAACACGGTACCTATTAAGAAATAGTAGCTTGTGGCTGTAATTTTTGTTCCTTGAAATAGCAGACAACTTGTAACAAGAAGGTTTGGCAAGTAATTCAGCCCAATAGCAATGATGGTGATTCCACCCACCCACCCATTGTAATATCTTATTATGCACTGTTCCCAATAATGTACATATTTAGGGAAATAGTGTTTAGAGAAGAGTTATCGTGCTACTGGATATTTCCCTTGTTTTATTTTTAGCATGTACATAACAAACTAATAATTTGAAATGAATGTCAGAATAAATGTGTAGAGTAAATAATGCAAAGAGTGGTTTAGAAAACATTCAGACCTGGCACCCCTATGGATATATTGAGGAAATCGTTTTATGAACGATAGACCTGATGGTTTTTCTGATCAAAGGTAGCAATTTCAAATTTTTAAATTGGATTTGGCCTTTCAGTAACTAAAAACCAACCGTAATGTTTCAAGTCCACTTAGTTCCTTTCAGGCTCTGATGAATCACTCTAATAAAGAGGGCAGCCTGTATTTTATAACAATAGCAGTGTTTGTAATTCTCAGACCTGAAAGGAGATTTTTAGGAGCTATGTTTAAAGTTAATATATTTTTAATCATTTTATTATGTGGGAGGATGTTCTTATCTAAGGTCATAATGAGACATCTGAACTTTTTTCTTTTTTTTCAGATTTGTCCACAAAGCAGGAGGAGTTTTCATAGCAGATGAAGTCCAAGTTGGATTTGGTCGGGTTGGGAAGAATTTCTGGGCATTCCAGCTACAAGGTGAAGACTTTGTGCCTGACATTGTCACTATGGGGAAGCCGATTGGCAATGGCCACCCAATGTCTTGTGTTGTTACAACAAGAGAAATTGCAGAAGCCTTTGGTGCCTCGGGGTTAGAGTACTTCAATACTGTGAGTATCACTTTTAGTGTTATAATAAGACAGTTAAATTATAAGTTCTGATCATCGGAATACAAATTAAGCATGTGGTGATATACAGCGTTCCAATATGGAAACAATAGTACTTACGCTACTAAAATATAAATCAGCCAGCCTGATTTAAAAGGAAGTGGAATATTTAATAAGGCAATTGAGAAGACTGATCAGATGATTACAGTCTGTTATTGAGATGCTGCAGGTTAGCTTTGTACTGTTTCATTCTTATCATCTCTAAATTGGACCACACAGTCTTTCAAATAGAGAAGTTTGTCAAAAAACCATCTCCTCTCACAGCCCTTCAAATAGAGAGTTGCCCTCGGTGAAATAAGGTCACATTTAGGGGAAAGAGATATTGGAAATTGCTGTCCTACCTTCTCAACTATTCTTGCTTTCAGTTTGGTGGCAACCCAGTATCTTGTGCAATTGGCCTGGCTGTCTTGGATATAATAGAACAGGAAGATCTACAAGGTAATGCCACACACGTTGGAAACTACCTCTGTGGACTACTCAAGGAACAACAGAAAAAACACTCATTGGTGGGAGATGTCAGGTAAGGTAAAATGTACTTTTAGGTTATTACCAACAACCAGAATAACATAAAGGAAAACTTATGCATTGGTCAAATAAACTTTACTGTTACATGTTGCCCTCAGATATCTAATACAACTAGGGCTGACCAAAGTAATGCAAGACTAAAAATTTGCTTTGGAAGACTCTGAAGAAAAGATAGTTAGTTCAAGATACAGCTGCCGGGCTATTTAGTGGTTATAGTGAAGATAATGATATCTAGCCTATGCTGACAGATTTTTACAATTTCTAGATATACAGTAGTTTAGAATGATGATGCGTCTAAAGGTCAACATAGATTAGAAACCGTGTTTCTGAAGAAGTTACAGATAGCAGTTGGGACTTTTACTTTCTATGGTAAACAAGTAAAACTTTTTCAAGTTAATATTTTTATTGAGTTATAAAGTTATATAAAATACAAAGTTAATAGGAAAGCAGGGGGGAGGGAAAGGGGAAGTGAGGAAAGTTGAGAGAGAGGGAGAGAGAGAGAGAGAGAAGGGTTGGCTTTCAACTCTCTCTGTTACAGTAAAATAAGGCATTAACATCGAATCACAACTTTTTGCTTTTTCCTGAAAGTATAAACAAGCCATTTCTATAAATCTAATCGATAAGTCCCAAAGTCAAAGTTTCATTCTTCTCCACATCAAGCATGAAGTTCAGAAGTGATTTCCATGTGGAAACAAAAGTACTTGTGTTCTTTTCTTTAATCAAAGTGGTCAGTTTTGCCATTTCAGCCAACTCCATCAATTTCTGCATAATAGGAATAGAAGTATCCTTCCATTTTTGTTCATACAATAGTCTTATAACAGAAAAACTTTTTCACTGCCATTTTTTTCCTGTTGGTTAACTAACAGGAAAAAAGTGTTTCATCACTCTTCAGTGATGCAGAGTGTTTCATCACTCTTCAGATGTTACATAAGCTGTTCTGGCATTCTTTCCTGTTGCCACATCTCTGCTGCATGCAGACAAAGAATACCCCTGCCTGTGCTCCAAATTCAAAGGAAAGCAGAGATGTCCACTTGGAGGAAGGAGTCAGAAAAGTTAATATGCTCTGTGCAGTACATGTGAAAGAGGTGGGAGTTCAGTTGCATGGAAGTGATTGCCATCTTGACTTTTTTTGACACCTCTCCCCATGAACACCTTTGTAGAAAAGTCTCTCCTAGCACTCAGCAGTTTTGCCTGCACAAGCACAGAAAGGCAGACACATATAAGCACACCCAGCTATCATGGAATGACCTATTGTTGAATAGTGAAATGTGATTTTCGTACTGTTACATTTCTGTTACATGTCCTTCTTTATGTTTTTAGAGGTGCTGGCTTGTTTATTGGTGTGGACCTTGTGAAAGATCAAATAAGGAGAACACCAGCTACAGCTGAAGCTCAGCATATCATTTACAAGTAAATATCTTATCAAAATGTAAGGTTAAACTGAAGTAAATGAATCCGTATCAAGCAAGAGCTCATTTTTACCTACCGGTATTTATTTATCTTTCCCAAGAAATTAGCCCCACTAAAACATACAATGCATTACGTACTTTAGGCAATTGAGGCACCATGGAAGGAAAATTGCTTCTTATCCTTAAGATCCTGTGTCTTCCTAAAAATTCATGAAAGTCGCATGAATTCTCCTCCTATTATGCTCCCAGTAGTATGTATGAATGAATGAATGTACAGTCGGCAGTTCAGCGATTAGAATCCCTAACACCACCTAACGGAGTGACCTCCTGGTACTTGTCCCAGCTCCTGCCAACCTAGCAATTCGAAAGCATTTAAAAATGCAAGAAGAAAAATAAGAACCACCTTTGGTGGGAAGGTAACAGGGTTCCTTGCACCTTTGGCGTTTAGTCATGCCAGCCACATGACCATGAAGACATCTTTGGACAATGCTGGCTCTTCGGCTTTGAAACAGAGATGACCACCCCCCACCCCAGCCTTGGGAACGACTAGCACATATGTGCGAGGGGAACCTTTACCTGTATGTATGTATGTATGTATGTATGTATGTATGTATGTATGTATTCTCAAACTGTGCCACCATCAAAATGTTACTAAATTCACCCAGATTAAACGTAGTTTTAAAGTAATTTCTTAAAATGAAACACCACATATTTTTCTTTGTGTTCAAGAGTAACTTTTTTGCTTCTACCTAATAAGGCTGAAAGAAAGGAAGATCCTTCTGAGTGCAGATGGGCCTTACAGAAATGTCTTGAAGTTTAAGCCACCCATGTGCTTCAGCATGGAAGATGCAAAGTTTGTAGTTGATCAAATTGATGAGCTCCTTACAGGTAAAGTATTTTGGTAGCATACTGACTTTATCTAGGTTTATTTAAAAAGCCACCCTCTAATAATATGCCACTGTATAATAGGAGGAGATCTGTATGTAATCATTGACCCACACAGGACAAGGAGTGGAGGTAGGTACAGGCAGTGGGCATAGATTTGATCATTGTAAAAAGGAAATCCAAGGCTATTTATCGATGGTTAGAGAAGAGAAACAGGAGTTAGAACTTCTAAAATTAGAAGAGAAAGAATAATTTTATTATTAGAATTGATTACTGTAACATTAATTTTGATTAATTTTTATTAGTATTAACAATATGTATTAATATTATGAGGGGAAAACACTGTTGTGAAATTACTATTAGAGAATACTATTATTATTACTATGATGAATATTACTGAAAAGAATTGTAATCAGGCAACACACTGTCTATATGGATTTTGAACATGTTGCTCTTTCTACTTATATTAATAAAAAAGAAGGGGGGAAAAGGAAGTCCATTGCTCCATTCCATGGAGAATCTGGCTAGTCCAAACTAGGGGAAAAATAAGACTTGATCCTTAAGACAAACATGTAAATAATTTCATAACTATCTGCATGATCATTGTAGATAGGGTCTTAGATTGTATATAGCCATGATGGCGAACATAACTATTGTTGAAATGTATTCTTTGAACAGAATCCAAAGGGGAATAAAACAACTTTACTGCTTTACAGCTTTGATAAGCTAGGAAGTAGTACTGGTTAAGGACTATAAACTCCAATAATTTAATACATTTAATAAAAAATTTGAAAAAGAACAAATTTAAAGAAGGATTGCATGAATTTGATTTGTCCAACCTGCTGCTTCCAGATACATTAGACTTCAAGCTTAAAATCCTTATACTAAGTAGAAGTGAATTAGGTGATCTTCAAGATTCATGTGTAATAGATTATTTATATTTCTTCATACTCAAACAGATTATTCATAAGCTAATAAATTTATTTTGTGTTCTAGATTTAGAAGAAGCAACTCAAATCAGGGCTAAAAACAGCCTACCTACAAATACTCAGTCTAAAAGAAAAGTAAGTTTGGGAAAAGCAAATTTTGTACTATTACATTGCTTTGTTTTCTACATAATTACAGTAATACATGTACAGTCACTAAGATTGGATCAAACATTTCTAGTCTGTTGTCACTTTTTCTTATATATTTTCATTAGTCATTCCAACATATTAGTCCATCAGTTCACAAATAAAAATCTACAAAAATATCTCAAAATACTGGATATGTTTTCTTAGTTTTTTTCTCCTCTCAAAAACTCCCATTTTATAAACATATTTTCTATATAATGAATTCTGATATATGTTTGTGTGTGCGTTTGTGTCTATACACGCATACATACTGTATATGCACACAGATACAATAATTACCCTGCAAAATGGGAATTAAAACAAACTCTGAATATCAATATTTTGATCAGCTCATTCATCCAAATCAATCAGGCCAAATTGCATTCTTCCCTTGGAACTACATGAGTGAAAAACAGGAATGTGAAATAGTTCTGGCTGTTCTGAATAAATCAAATATTTGTTGAAGTCAATTTCTGCTTGTTTCTCATTTCTTTCAGTTGCCTACTTGTGGGAGTTCCCAGTTAGAATCCAACAATGAAAACATCAGTCCAATTAATGGAACCATCTGCAGGCATGAAAATGGGTTTTCTGGTGAAAGCCATGCAGTGCCTTGTAAAAGAATTAGGACGTGAAACGAAAGGATTTTCTATATAGCTGATGGTGTTTAAAGAAAAATGGCTTCCGTCTACTATTTCTTATAATTCATTATATATGATAGAGAAATACCCATTTTTACCTACGGTCAACATTTGGAGCATCAGGTTTTGCAATACTATTTTGTTAGACAAAATTAGTATTGCCTTCTTTGCTTGAGATGCCATGGATATATTTTGACTGTTTTGTTTGACATTTCAGTGAGCAAATTTAAATATTAATGATGCCTCACATTTTAATGATGAACGTATAGTCTTATGCCTTACAAAGATATAACTTGTACATCTCAAAAGTAGTTGAACAAAAGGACACATGGAAGAATCTGTGAGGGTGGGTACATTTTTAAGACTTTTGAAATTCCCACCAAAAATCCTTCTTCTGATTTGTGAATCAGATGATAGGTTTCGTTGTGTTTGTATTTGTGTACATATGAGAGAGAAAATAAATTGCAATTTCTTATGTATACAATATGGAAAATAACATGGCTTATATTCAACGTTGGATTTGTATTAGTATCATGTAGCATTATAAAACCTCACTAAACTTGACTAAACATTTTGATATGACATTTATTGTATTCATTTTACCAGATGTTTGTCAATTGTTTCTTTAATGTTATCAGTATTCTTTATCACTCTAAAAGATCATTAGGTAGTTTTTTGTTTTTTATTTCAAAGAATAAAATTATTTAACCATGGAATCCTTGTGTATTTAAATGAATAATTTGTCATCAGTGTGTAATAAATACTTGGTAATGTTATTTTCTTTTTTGGGTTGATCTTTACTCCCATCTCAAACTCGCATAGCTATAAATTAACATGGTTAATGCCAATGGACAGCAGCTGCTTGGAATGGATGAATTATTATTCAAAGTTCAAACCCATATCGCTGTGAATTGCAAATATTCAAGGTACAGCAACTAGCTCGATTTGCACTCATAGCCCAAAATAGAAAGAACAAAGTTTAAATTTAACATGTTCATGAAATTATTTGTGTTCCCTTTTTTTCTGAAAAAGGAAGTGAGCTCTCTTATATTTCCTTCTGGCTTCACTTGTAATGTATTTTAGTCATTCTGCCTCTTGCAGAGTCATACATTGTTGTTTGTTGTTTTAGTTTCTGATAATCAAACTGTCTACAAACAGGGCTGGCACATTTGTTTTTAAATCTTTGTCAGAAGGTTGGGTAAATGGAATAAAACAATGTTCACTTTCTTCACAAGATTCTTGTTGTAATCAGGAAATAGGTGGTGTCGGATTCCTCCCCTTCTGTTGAAGGAAGGCTGTGTTCTAAAAACTCCCCAAACTCCTTTTATTTATTCCAAGAAGGTTCCACACCCATTGCGGTTCCAAGAAGGTTCCACACCCATTGCAGTTCCAAGAAGGTTCCACACCTATTTGCACTCTGACACAGGTGACCTTGAGGACACAGATAAATCCTCAACTGGCCTCAAGAGCTCTCAGGGAGAGTGCTAACACAAAGGAAGATTAACATATGTGGTCCAGAATAGCGTTGCAGGATCCAATCTGGTTCGGTCACTGGGACCAGAGGTTTTATCTTCTGAGCTTTTGGACTGTCCTGGAGCCCATCTTCAAGGAACTTCTCTCTAGCAGAAGTGTGTGAGAACAGAGTGCAAATAACCAGATGACTGCAAAGAAATATGATTCTTCCAACCCCCGTTGCCATCCTTCCATAACTCCCTCCATCCCACCATGGAGCTTCTTGCAAGGAAAAAAACAGGCCAGTTGCCTTTGAAAAAAGCACCTTGGAGACAAGTAAAAGAATGATTTTTTCCCCCCTCAGGAAGAGAAATCTTACATCAGTCTAACTACTCCATGCATCCAATAAAGTGATTGCAATTTGCAAAAACATGCCTTTTAATTAAAGGTGTTACAGAAAAAATGCTACTGTGTTCCTTCTGACTCCCTTACTTCAAGATTATGCAAGGTCACTATTAGTCTTTGTCACTTTGCCACCTACAGTATTACTTTGGTTGAAAGCCAAATAACTATAGGTGGCCTGAAACAGAATCATACAGAGGCAGAATAGGGATTGAAAGCAGAGACAGCAAATTTCATTCCAGTATAGTTTTCTGCTGACTCAAGGGTGGATGGATAACACTTCAACTCAGCAGTAAAGAAAAGTCATTTGACTTGTAGCACCTATAATTACAGTAATCTCTAGCTTTGCTACAAATAATAAAAGCAGGAACGGTTTTTTCTTTATTTCAACTCTTCTTACAAGGCATGGCTGTGTTCCAATTAGCACTTGAAAAAGAAATGCATCCAATTTTTCCCCAGTAACAATAGCTTTGCATCTTACACTCATCTAATTAAGATTCTAGAAGATTTCTCCATTGCATCTCACAAAATGTGATGCTTACACCCATATTAGTGAGGTATAGTATACATTCTGGAAACATAAGTACTGTGATATTGGAACTCTTTTTATTGCCTCCTTACATGTCACTACTTCTTGTGTTGGTGACCTTTTTCTCAAACAAATGAAGCTACTTAAAAGTTCCTGGATTCCTCCCTAATGAAATTTATGTCAAAAAGAGAGTTTTTTTTCTGATATACAACTTATTGTTTCAAGGAAGTTTGCCAGAATTAAAATAAAATTAAAAAGAACACCGCAGAGGTGAATACATCCAGTCGGTAGTGACGGATAAAAGGGGTCAGAGACGACCAGATGGCCACCTGGCAAATGTCCTCAAATGGGGCCCTGGTAGCCCATGCCGCCGTAGTGGCGGCGCTCTAGGTGGAATGGGCCGTGATCCCTGCAGCAGGGGCCTGACCAGACGCCTCATAAGTCATTACAATGGCCTGGTTTATGGTTTTATGGTTTATGGTTTATGGTTTTATTTGCATTTGTAGGCCGCCCTTTTCCCTGAGGGGACTCAGGGCGGCTCACAGAAAACAAGGGAAGGGGGAAATACAACATTGAGACAACAACACATAATAAAATAATGGGCAACATGCATACAACATTCGGGCGGGGTAGGGATCCTTATCCCCAGGCCTGACGGGCGAGCCAGTTCTTCAAGGCTGTGCGGAAGGCTTGGACGGTGGAGAGGGTACGAATCTCTACGGGGAGCTCGTTCCAAAGGGTCGGGGCCACTGCTGAGAAGGCCCTCCTCCTTGTGGTTGCCAGCCGACACTGGCTGGCCGATGGAATGCGGAGGAGGCCTAATCTATGGGATCTTATAGGTCGTAGGGAGGTAATTGGCAGAAGGCGGTCTCTCAAGTATCCAGATCCACTGCCATGTAGGGCTTTATGGGTGATCAATAGCACCTTGAAGCGCATCCGGAGATCGACAGGTAGCCAGCGCAGCTCGCGGAGGATAGGTGTAATGCGGGTGAATCGGGGTGCACCCGCAATCACTCGCGCGGCTGCGTTCTGTACTAGCTGAAGTCGCCGGATGCTCCTCAAGGGCAGCCCCATGTAGAGCACATTGCAGTATTCCAGCCTAGAGGTCACAAGGGCCCGAGTGACTGTTGTGAGGGCCTCCCGATTCAGGTAGGGTCGCAACTGGCGCACCAGGCGTACCTGGGCGAATGCCCCCCTGGTCACAGCCGCTATATGATGGTCGAATGACAGCTGTGGATCCAGGAGGACTCCCAAGTTGCGGACCCTCTCTGAGGGGTGTAAAATTTGACCCCCCAGCCTGAGTGTTGGATTATTGGCCAAATCTTTGGGAGGAAAACACAACAGCCACTCGGTCTTTTCTGGGTTGAGCACAAGCTTGTTAATCCTCATCCAGTCCATGACGGCTTCAAGCCCCCGGTCCATCACGTCAACCGCTTCATTGATTTGGCACGGGGCGGACAGATACAATTGAGTATCGTCCGCATATTGATGGTATCTGATCCCGTGCCTACGGATGATCTCTCCCAGCGGTTTCATGTAGATGTTAAATAGTAGGGGGGATAAGACCGAACCCTGCGGCACCCCATATTTTAGGGGCCTTGGGGACGATCTCTGCCCTCCCACTAACACCGACTGCGACCTGTCCGAGAGGTAGGAGGAGAACCACCGTAACACGGTGCCTCCCACTCCCACCTCCCGCAGTCGTCGCAGAAGGATACCATGGTCGATGGTATCGAAAGCCGCTGAGAGGTCAAGGAGGACCAGGATGGAGGGATGTCCTTCATCTCTGGCTCTCCAAAGATCATCCATCAATGCGACCAAAGCGGTTTCTGTGCTGTAACCGGGTCTGAAGCCTGACTGGAAGGGGTCTAGATAGTCTGCTTCCTCCAAGGACCGTTGGAGCTGGAAGGCCACCACCTTCTCAACAACCTTCCCCAGAAAGGGGAGGTTGGAGACCGGGCGATAGTTGTTAAGGACAGCTGGATCCAAGGATGGTTTCTTCAGGAGGGGTCTCACCACCGCCGCTTTCAGTGCGGCGGGGAAGTTCCCCTCCCGAAGGGAGGCGGTTACAACCGCCTGGATCCAGCCTCGTGTCACCTCACTGCAGTTAGAAACCAGCCATGAGGGACACGGATCCAGAACACAGGTGGAGGAACTCACAGCTCTCATGGCCTTGTCCACATCCCCGGGGGTAACCTCCTGAAACTCAACCCAGAGCTGTTCTACTTGGTCCCCCTGTGCCTCGGCTGGAACTGCAGGTGTGGAGTCCAAGTCCGTCCGAAACCGAGCAATTTTGTCCGCTAAGAATTGGGCATATTCTTCAGCTCTGCCCTGCAAGGGTTCCCCCGTCTCCCTTTTGTTCAATAGGGAGCGGGTTATCCTAAACAGGGCGGCTGGACGGGACTCAGCGGATGCGACCAGGGAGGCTATGTGTGATCTTTTAGCTGCCCTAAGTGCCCTAGTATATTCCCTGGTGCAGGTGGTTACCATTGCTCGGTTCGATGCGGACTTATCGGACCTCCAACGGTGCTCTAGGCATCTCCTCCGGCGCTTCATCTCCCGGAGCTCTTCGGTGAACCAAGGAGGTCTCCGGGATCCGCCGCCTCGGAGGAGCCGCAGTGGCGCAATCCGGTCGAGGGCCTCTGACGCTGCCAAGTGCCACGCAGCAGTCAGAGTCTCTGCCGGACTGTGGGCGAAAATGTCAGGAATAACCCCAAGCTCTGTCTGGAACCTTGCTGGCTCCATAAGACGCCTGGGGCGGAACCACCTGGTCGGTTCCTCCTCCCTACAGTGGGGGTTTGGCCTCCGGAAGTCGAGCCTCAGTAGGCAATGGTCTGACCACGACAGGGGTATGATGTCACTCCCCCTCAGACCAAGATCACACATCCACTGCTCCGAGAGAAATACGAGGTCAAGCATGTGTCCCGCTGAATGGGTTGGGCCTCGGATTACTTGAGTCAAGCCCATGGCTGTCATGGAAGCCATGAACTCCTGCGCCCCATCAGAGTTTTCACCGAGCGACGGCAAATTAAAGTCCCCCAGGACCATCAACCTAGGGAACTCAATTGCCAGCTCGGCTACCGACTCGAGGAGCGAGGGGAGGGCTGCTGCAACGCTGTTGGGAGGCAGGTACGTTAGCAGCAGACCCACTTGACCCTTGAGGTCCAACTTTAACAGCAAAGACTCACACCCGACAATCTCCGGAGCAGGGACCCTACGAGGAACTAACGACTCCCGGATAACAACGGCCACACCCCCACCCCTTCCCTGGGCTCTCGGCTGATGCAGCACCTGAAATCCTTCTGGGCACAGTTCTACAAGGGGGACTCCTCCCTCTGGGCCCAGCCAGGTCTCAGTAATACATGCCAGGTCTGCCCTCTCGTCTAAAATTAAGTCCCGGACGAGAGGTGCTTTATGTACAACAGACCTGGCATTTAGCGACAACAGCCTGAGACCAGGGTCCTGACCACTTGCGCCATCTGGTCTTGGAGTGGGACTCCTAGGGCCGGAAGGAGGGATCTCTGTAATGTAGCGAACCCTCCTTCCCCGGTAATGGCCTGCCCTAAAGTCCCCGCCGTATCTGCCCCTCCCTGTTACGACCGCAATACCCCGACCCTCTCCCGTGTCTCTGGTCCCCTCAACCACCCCCGTGGCCCCCGCAGTTCCCGACAGGTCCTCCGAATCACGCATACTCATACACTCCCCCAGACAGTCCCCACGTAAAAAGTTAAAAAACACAAATTTACAACAATATAATCATAAAAGTGGGACATTCATTCAATCAAGCATACCTCATGCATAGCCCATACAAAGGAAGAAGAAAAAGGTGTAAGGAAAGAAAGAAATTATAGATTGCGCAAAAAGTTAATTAATGTAAAGTGCGAATAGATCTGGGAGAGTCCAAAAAAGTCCAAGGTGGTTAAGGAAAGGAGAGAGCCTCCTATATACTGTAGATACCCCCACTCGTCCAGTAATGATGTTATCTGAAGTAGCAGGTCCAGGGCGGCATCAGGCACCAATAGCCGTGGCAGATGAAAGTGCAAATAAAGGAATAGATGAAAATATAATCCAAAAAGTCCAATAGCCGCATTCCGAGGGGAGTCTAAGCTCAACCAGCAAAAGGGCCTGCAATGGCAACGGTCCAGTGGAGGAAAGAATGCCCCAACAGGGGAGGCCAAGCCGAGGGGAGAGGAATGGGGTTGCAATCGTAGCAGATAGAAACCGCCTCCCATTCTCTCCCAGTATTGTCCCAGGCTAACCGTCTTCTCCTTGGGGCGAGAAAAAGTAGTAAAAGGGGGTGAGGGGGGGGGATTCTCTCAGCCCACTAGAAGAGGGGGGGTCAGGGCTCTCTTCAACTCAGCCGGGTCACAGCGGACTCCAACAGTGCTCCAAGCAATAATTACCCAGCGTCTCCAGCCGAAATGGGCCGCAGCGGCTTCCAAGCGGCACCCGGGCAGTATCTTTAAACGCCTTTCCGAATCAGCTGGGCCGCGGTGTTTTTTTTTTTTTTTTCCGGGCGCCCTCGAACGGCGTCGGCGTTCTTCGTAAAAAGGCAGCCTCGGAGAGCAAAACTCTCTCCCGTCCGCTGCCAGTACCAGCCCTCCGAGAATCGTTCGTGCCTTGGTCTTCTCTCCAACTTCCAAGCGGCACCCGGGCGGTATCTCTGATCGTTCTTTTTCAGTGGCCTGCCTCAGCCACCTGCCTATGGTGGCCAAAGACACCCTGGCTCTTAAGGACCTGGGCTGAAATGAGATAAAGAGAGCCTCAGATCTGTGCACACCTGATATTCTCTTGAGGTAGATGCACAGGGCGCGGCTGACATCCAGTCGGTGCCAGAGATGCTCCCTTTTGTGAGAAGGGGCCAGACAGAAATTAAGCAAAATGATTTCTTGGGACCTGTGGAATGGAGTGTTTACTTTTGGAAGAAAGGTAGGGTCCAGATGAAGGACCACCCTATCCTGATGGAATTGGCAAAGATCGTCCCTGGATGATAGGGCGCCCAGTTCCAAAATGTGCCTGGCCGACGTAACTGCAACTAGGAAGGCCACCTTGAGGGATAGTAATCTAAGATGGACTGTTCAAATGGTGCTCTCGTCAGGGCCCTTAGGACAAGGGGCAGGTCCCAAGTGGGAAATCTATGTATTGGGGGAGGCCTGAGGTTAGCCGCCCCCTTTAGGAATTGCTTAATCAGGGGGAAGTGAGAGAGAGTGGAGTTACCCTCCCCCCGAGGACAGAGGACAATGCAGCCACCTGGTGACATAGGGTGTTTTATGGGAGAGACCTCCATCTAACCCCTTCTGTAGGAACTCGAGAATCTGGGCCAAAGAGGCTTCGGTTGGGCAGATACCTAGCGGAGCACACCACTTGACAAACACTGACCATGTGGAGTTGTAGATCTGAGTGGTCAACAGGTGCCTTGAGACCTCGATGATTGCTATGACCTTGGATGACAGGTTAGCATTCCTCAGGAGATGGTGCTCAAGTGCCAGGTGGTCAAGTGGAGCCACTGGGGCTCCGGGTGGATCAGGACTCCCTGGCACAAGATGATCTCCTCCAGAGGAATCCTCCATGGAGGGGAGACTGATAGTTGGACAAGGTCCGCAAAGCAGGACTGTCTGGGCCAATAGGGGGGCAGCATGATGACGTCGCCCTCTCTGTCACTACCTTACTGAGAGTCCCCAGGATGAGGGGTATAGGGGGGAAGGCATAAAGGAGGCCCGACGGCCATCTGCTCCTGAGGGCGTCTGTGCTCTCCGCGGTTCAGGTCTGGAAGCGGGAGAAGAATCTCGGCAGTTGTGAGTTCACTGGAGTAGCAAAAAAGTCCACTTGTGGGGTGCCGAACTGCCAGCAGATCTCCTGGAACAACTTGGGCAGGAGTTGCCACTTGCCATTGTCGAGGGTTGCTCAGCTCAGCCAGTCAGCCTGATGATTGGACGTGCCCGAGATTTGTTCCAATACCAGTGATGACAAGTGTCCTTCCACCCATGAACTGAGTTTCAGGGCCTCTAACCAGAGAGCCCAGGAATGGGTACCTCCCTTACGGTTTATGTGGGCCTTTGTGGCTACACTGTCTGTCAGAAAAGCACGTGATATCCTACAATCAAGTCCTTGAAGTGTCAGAGGGCCAGGCGAGCTACCTTCAGCTCCAGCAGTTGATGTTATGGCAGAGGTCTGAGGCAGTCCAATGACCCTGCACCAACCTGGAGTCCATCAAGGCCCTTCAACTGAACAAACTCGCGTTTGTTGTCACTGTTACTCGGTCCGGTTCCCAGAAGGTGCAATCTTGTCTCAGAGCTGGGGAGAGCCACCAATGGAGGGACAGCCGTACGTCTGCCGGGAGATGGATGGATCGGAGGGAGTTGCTCATCCATTTTCTCTAGAAGGGGATCAGAGTCCACTGGAGTGCTCACAAGTGCAGATGGGCCCAGGGAACTATCCTTATGCACGAGAGCATCTTGCCAAGCAACCGAGACAAGGTTAGGATGGAAACTGACCAACTTCTGCGAACCTTGATTATCAGTTGATGGAGGCCAACCAGGTGGTCTGGAGAGAGATGGACCACCCCCGCCACAGAATCAATCACTGTCCCTAGGTGTAATATCCGCGTGGAGGGGGAGAGATGACTTTTGGGGAAATTGACGGAAAACCCCAGGGACTGAAGGGCCCGGATGGTAAGATGGAGGTCGATGATTGCCTGAGAGTGGGACTCTGCCTGAACAAACACATCGTCCAGGTAACATTGGAGTCTCACCGGGGTGGAGTGGAGGTGAGCCGCCAATGTCACGAGGACCTTTGTAAAGGTACGTGGAGCGGAGGCCAGGTCGAAGGGAAGGGCGTGATATTGATAGTGGAGGTTCCCTTGAGAGAACCTCAGGTATTTGCGGTGGGCTGGCTGGATTGGGATATGAAGGTAGGCCTCTGTTAGGTCTACCGAGGCCAAGTAATCCACCTGATGGATCCCCTGAAGGATGGACCTGAGGGACAACATTTTGAAGCGTCTGCATACTAGATATTGGTTTAGACACTTCAGATCCAGAATTGCTCTCTAGCCCCCCAAGCTCTTCGGAACCACAAACAAGTTGGAGAAATGGCCCAACCCACGTTCCGCCGGTGGAACCACTTCCACCGCCTGAATGACGAGAAGATGGTTTATAGCCAGCTCCATCAGGTGGTGACATTCCGGGTCCCATGAGGGAGGGAACATCCTGAAGAGCTGCAGGGGGTGGGGAGCTGGGGTGGGGTGTAGAGGAACTCAAGACACAGGCCATGGTGGACCTGACCCAGGCGTCTGTGGTGACCCGGTCCCACTGATCCACAAAATGTGCCAGGCGACCGCCTATAGGGAGATCCGGGTTGGAGTCATTTCCCCCTGTGAAAGGGCCGCCTGGACTGACCCTGGTACCTGTTTTGATCCTGGTAAAATGGGCATTGGAACAGCTGTCTGACCTAAAAGAGTGGTACCTCTGCTGGTGATCATGCTCGGGAGCCCTGTAAGAGGATCTACGGAATGGGGCTGAACGAGAGTCTGACTTTTTGGAATTGGAAGGAAGGACCTTATCCTTGTTCTCTATCAAGATAGGATCTAGAGCCTCCCCAAATAGATTAGTGCCTGTGTAAGGGGCAGCCACCAGATTCCATTTGGCCTTATTGTCCATCTGCCAACTGTGCAACCACAACAACCGTCGGGAAGTTACCAACATGGACAGAACACTAGCGGCATATTTAACAGAATCTAGGGTTGCATCGGCAGAGAATTGAGAGGCGGCTATGATTTTAGTGATATCTTGATACAGCCGCAAATCCTGGATCGGGATACGGTCCTGAAGCTGATGGAGCCACATAACAGTTCTGTGGTTAAAGTAAGAAGCTGGCGCCGCAGATTTTATTGCCCAGGCGGAAGCGTTAAAGTTCTTATGCAAGGTAAGTTCCATACGCTTGTCCTCCAGCTTCATCTTATCAGCTGCATCCCCAGAGACTACGGAGGAGGAAGAGACCAGAGCAGCTACTGGGGTATCTATTGTTGGCAATTGTAGAGCTTGGGCAAAGGTCTGCTCTATGTTGTAGAAGCGGCGATCACTGCTACCGGGATTGGAAAAGGTGGAAGGACGGGCCCACTGGTTCTTTACCACCTCAAGAAACAGGGGAGGGGCAGGAATCTCCTCCTTGTTTGTGACGGTATTAGAAAACATAACTAGATTAACTAGATTGAGAGACCGTCGGGTACCCAGTTCCAATCTTAGTGGTCTTCCTGGCTTTGTGTAAAAGTGTCTTAAACATGACCAGTGGAAACAGGCCCGGAAAGGCCAGGGGTCAGGAGGAACTGAGTCCTCATCCTCTGAAAATCCCATGTCGTAATGGTTGTCTTCCCCTAAAATGGAGCCTTCGCTGACCATGGAAGGGGAGGGGGCTTGTTGTCTGTGATGAGTCCCTGGGGCCCTGCCAGGTTGAGAAGCCTTATCTCTCTGAGACATACTGGCAATGCCTCGTGATATGGCTGTAAAAATGAGTCTCGAAATGCTTTCAGGGAGGAGATCTAGGTCTTCAAGGTCTTCCTGCGATGGACTCGGGATTGGTGGGTCCTGCAGAGTTAACCCTAGAGAAGAATGGTAGGATCTAGAGTGGCCTTCCAAGGGGTCTGCATCCCCATCCCCTATGGCTCTGGGTGAGATGGAAGGGGAAGGAGAAACTCCCTGCCTGGAGTACCTGTGGGATCTAGTAGAAGAGACTGAAGGAGAAGAAGGGCTGAAACTCCTGGGAGGAGAGCCTGAGTGGAGAGATGAGGGTCTGATAGGAGATCTGGATCTGCTGGCCGAGTTGGGCCTAGTGACCTGGGCCTGCTTTTCTGCCCTGGCAATAGTCTTCTTCAGAGCCCTCTGTCGTCTAAGCTCATCTCTTGTGGCAGCTCTGGAAGGGCGTTGATCAGCCATGGCCTGGAGAACGGCGCCCTGGTTCTGAGCCTGTCCAACTACTTTTCCCTGCCTCCACTAGGAGCCTCTGGTAGGGCCTGAGGAAACTCGGATCTTGCTGCCATATTAGTCACTCACGTGTCAGAGTATCAAGACCACTGTAGGTTCTACCGGTGCCTGGGCCTGCGGGAGCTGTGGCCACGTTCTGTTTAAGGGCCTGCCGGCCTCGATCAATGGTCACGATGCAGAGGGCTGAGGCCAACCATGTGGCTTCTGCAATTGGTCGCCTCCACATGGCCGCTTTCAAAATGGCCACCGGACCCTCCGATTGCGCTGCCGAAAGGTTCAGGATGACCGCGGCTTGTCTGTTAAGTGCCACGGCTTGTCTTTTAAGTGCCGTGGCTCCTGTGCTGGGCAGGGTTGGCGTGGCAGAAAGGCAGTGTGCACAAGGACCGACGGGAGGGCAGCACGATCAAGGAAGTGCTGCTTGCCACAAGGAAACTCCCAGTGTTGGAAAAAAAGCCACGATTTGCCTTTTAAATTATGCGGCTGATTCCCTTCGGTTCACAGCCAGCTCTCGGTAAGCTGTGCCTTGAAGCCCGTCACCCTCGCTGGCCCGGGAATCAGACAGGGCTCCTAGGCCAAAGAGTAGGGGGGCGGCGCCCCAAGGGGCTCTCCTATCCTGCGCGAGACAGAACGACAGCTGACCTTAATTTAAAATTTAGAGTAATCAATCAATCGAATCAATTAATTAATTTAGTCAACAATAACAATAATTTCCTATCTAAGAGCCAAAACAGTGCTTGGACCAAAAGACTGAAAAGAAACTGGGAGCCAATGGGAAATTGCAGAATATTATAGAAATTTCTATCAGTCTATGGACCAATCAGGCTGTGACAAAACCCATGCGTAACACCTCTCTCGATTCTACTGGAAAACATATAAATCAACAGCAAATATATAGTATGCTGAAAGTCAGAGGTGGGTTCCTACCAGTTCGCACCTATTTGGTAGAACCGGTTCGTCAAATCTACCGAACCGGTTAGAAGAGGTTCTACCAGTGGACCCGGAAAGCAGGCCACACCTACAGAAGAGGTTCCAAAATTTTTTGAAACCCACCACTGGTCCTTGGATATAATTATTCTACACTATCATGCTCATATTTATAAAATTCAGTGCCTCTGTGAAAGGTAAGGATGACTACTGCGTTTGTGGTGCAATCAGAACATTGCATGTGTTGAAGTTGTTTTTACGCAAACCAAAGATGCCTTTTAAAAAATAAGTTACATCATATTCTTATGCATGCCAGTGCTGTGTGTGAGGTAATTTAAGGTGGTTCTGATAAGTGTCGTCGGCATCTTCATATCTGCTCACATGGGTGGCAAGCCACTCCCATCCGGTCACATGGGCGGCAAGCCACTCCCACAAAGGGGGCCACACCCACAGAGTATGTTTGAACAATTTTTGAAACCCACCACTGCTGAAAGTTGACATACAGTATATAAAAATACAAACTTTAAAGTATATATAAAAATGATAGTGACAGAACTAATAAATTAGAGAACCAAAATTGAAATGGATTTTACCTCAAGGGGCTCAGTATTTAATTCTTTATTATTTTATTATTCTCAATAAAGCAATGATATTTTTGCCCTAACAGGATGGTGTCATTCCTTTTTCCCCCCAATACAGTATTGTTTTATCCTCACACATATTTTTCTGATGCATAGGGTTTGATTAGGAAACCCAGTTTCATCATATGTTCTTTGCTGGATTTTAACTTCTTACCCATAATAGCTATTTTTTAACATCTGCACCACAAGGCAAACTTCATGAGGTTCATTATAACCATCTGTGTAAATATTACAACATGCTGTCTGGTATTACTTAAGCCCTTTATAACGAGCAGTTGTCCCCTACCCAGCCATGATTTGTCGCAGCAACCTTCTGTCAACCTGTATTTCTCTGAGGCAGAAGGTAATCAGCTTTGCCCAAGAAATCAATACCGGTCATAACTGAAATGAACTTAAATACTTTCCCTATTAAACCAGTCGTTCAATTTATGACAAGGCACTGTAAAGAAGTACCTACTTGCTTGTAGTTTAGTTTAAAAACTCATCTGCAACAACAATACATGTATCGTTATACATTATATAATAGGAAGGGATCCCGTTATTCCCATTATTGTATAAAAGGAAAAGGATGTAGAATGTTGATTGTACTGCAAGCTGTTTATTGAGTTTTATCTAACTTCAGGACAGAACAAGTTATTTTGTTTGGCAAGAACCAACCCAGAAAAAAATTGAATGCTCTTGAACTTCAGCTTTATAGTTTCAGACATGTATTGTTCCAAATCTGCTACATGGATTTTATGCCATCCAAAAGTTTTTCCTTTTGTAAATGTCTTGCTAAGAAGAATGAAAAGATTAATATTCCAATGGAGCTCAACTTGACCTCCTATTCTCTAGTTTCCTACAATAATTATGTAAGTGAAGTGCGGTCCCTGATGAGTATGGAATAGTCCAATAAGAATTTATAGGTGAACGTATTTCTGAACCTGTTGCCAAGCCAAGTTATCTGCTAACTGCTGAAACCAATATATGAAACAAAAGTAAAAGGCATGCACAAAGGTACTGTCATCAAAATCCAAGAAAGGACTTTGGAAGATGTGCAGAGTACAAAACAGAAAATGGTTTGGTGAAGAAAAAAAAGAGGTCAATTATTAATGTAGAAAATATTCCTTGACTAGATAGATTGGCACATTTTTTCATTTCTGCAATATTGTTATTATTAAGGTTGTTCTTTGACACCTGAAGCAAATCTGCAAATAATGATGATGATAATAATAATAATAATAATAACAATAATAATAATCCAGTTATCACTGAACCAACTGATGAACTAACTCAAAAACAAAAAGAATTGAAGGATAAGATCATGGAGCATTTTCTGCTTAATGAGGAAAGGCAACGTTTACCATCACTAAAAACTGTGCCTAAGAAAATTTTGGCCCCTATCATGAAAATGGTTAATGCAGTGTTTTCAACAATTGAATTGGGATCCATCTTGGAAACAAACCAGTTAATGTACAGCACAGCTGTAATAGTCACTAATGAACTAGGCATTAAAATCAAAGTACCTAGTCACACAACAGAAAAAGCATCAAAGCCAAAGTGGAAAATCCGATTAGAACAAAAAGTCAAAAAATTAAGGGCAGATGCTAGTAACTTAAAGAACATGCATGAGCAACGGCTCAAAAACAAAAAAATCATAGATCGGCTAATCAGAAGATATAGATTGGATACAAGAAACATCAATGAAGCTGTAGAGATTGTAAAACAGCAGATAACAGCAACAGCTACAAAAAATTGAAAGATATGAGGCACGAATCATCCAATATAAACAAAATCAGCAATTTCGATCAGACCAACGGCGTTTTTATCAAAGTCTTAATGTGAATGGTGACACCAAAAGTGAAAAACCAGAAAAACAGGCCACAGTTGAATTCTGGAAAAAATTGTGGGAAAATGCAAAGGACTACAACAAGGAAGCAAAGTGGATACATGACTTTGAGAAAAGCATTGGCAACAAACAAATGCAAGTATTAGAAATAACAACTGAGATGGTCAAAAATCGAGTTAAAAAGGTAAAGAATTGGACATCACCTGGAAAGGACCAATTACATGGTTTCTGGCTCAAATATCTGACCAGTTTACATGCAATATTGGCCAGGCAACTGAATGAAATTTTACAAAAGGGCCAAATTGATGAATGGTTGACAACTGGAAAAACATACTTGATTCAGAAAGATGCAACTAAAGGAACAACACCTGAAAACTACAGACCAATAACATGCTTGCCAACAACCTTCAAATTACTCACAGGCATTATTGCAGATAACATGATGGATTATTTGGAAACAAACAACATCTTGCCAGTAGAGCAAAAAGGCAACAAAAGAAGGAGCAGGGGCACAAAAGATCAGCTTCTAATTGATAAAATGATATTAGAAAATTGTAAGAACAGAAAAACGAACTTGAATATGGTCTGGATTGATTACAAAAAGGCATTTGACTCACTGCCACATAGTTGGATCATAAAATGCTTAGAAACAACTGGCATTAGCAAAAATATTACATCCTTTACTGAAAAGGCAATGAAACAATGGAGAACTGAGTTGGCAGTAGGGAATGAGATCTACGGAATGGTTAATATCAAGCGAGGAATTTTCCAGGGTGATTCACTTTCACCTCTTCTCTTCATCATCGCAATGATCCCACTATCAGTAATCTTAAAAAAAATGAAATTAGGCTACCAAACAGCCAAAAAAGCTGAAAAAATTTCGCATTTACTATATATGGATGATTTGAAACTCTATGGAAAGTCAGAAATAGAAATCCAATCATTGACAAACACAGTCCGAGTATTCAGCACCGATATTTCAATGCAGTTTGGCATGGAAAAATGCGCCACTGTATCCATAAAAAGGGGCAAAATCACTGCATGTGAGGGAATTGAAATGCCCAATGGCCAATTAATTAAATGCAAAGAAAATGAAGCCTACAAATACTTAGGCATTCTGCAGTTGGATAACATCAAGCATGGAGAAGTAAAAACTATTGTCAGGCGAGAGTACACCAACAGAGTTAGGAAAATTTTGAAATCTAAATTGAATGGTGGAAATACAATCAAGGCCATAAATACCTGGGCAATACCAGTTATAAGATACACAGCTGGTATAGTTAACTGGACACAAGCTGATTTGGACCTTTTGGACCGAAAAACCAGGAAACTAATGACAATTCACTACAGTTTACATCCATGTGGTGATACTGATAGATTATACCTGCCCCGAAAATCAGGTGGCAGAGGATTATTACAAGTGAAGCAAACAGTTGAAGAAGAAAAACATGCACTGGCTGATTATTTAAAAGAAAGTCAAGAACATCTATTAATCGAAGTAAAGAACAAAAATCTACTGAAGGCCCAACAGACGAAACAAGAATACAGAAAAGATGTGATAAAATCAAGAATGAAGAGTTGGCAGAACAAAGCACTGCATGGCCAATTTCTGGAAAAAATAAAAGATAAAGTGGACAGTGAACAAACTTGGTTATGGTTAACAACAGGTACATTAAAGAAAGAAACAGAGTCACTAATCCTGGCTGCGCAAGAACAAGCTATCTGCACAAATGCCATTAAGGCCAAAATCGAAAAATCCTCTGATGATGCCAAATGCAGACTTTGCGAAGAACCTGATGAAACTGTTGATCACATACTCAGCTGCTGTAAAAAAATCGCGCAGACTGATTATAAATTGCGGCACAATTCAGTAGCACAAATGATCCATTGGAATTTGTGCAAAAATTATAATATTGAAACAGCAACAAACTGGTGGGAACATCAGCTTGAAAAAGTCACCGAAAATCAGATGGTCAAGATCTTGTGGGATTTTCGCATACAAACAGACAAAATACTGGCGCATAATACACCAGACATCACACTGGTTGAGAAAAATAAGGTCACAATCATAGACATCACAATACCAGGTGATAGCAGGGTCGCCGAGAAGGAACATGAAAAAATCGCAAAATACCAGGACTTAAAAATTGAAATTCAACGACTATGGCACAAACCAGCAGTGGTAATTCCAGTGGTAATTGGCACACTGGGTGCTATTCCAAAAGCACTGGAATTACATTTAAAACAGTTAAAAATTGACAAAATCACCATCAGTCAAATGCAAAAAGCCGCACTGCTTGGAACTGCACGCATATTACGAAAATACGTTATGACGTCCTAGGCCCCTGGGTGGGGCCCGACTAGTAACCAATGCCAAATCCGGCGAAACAACTGGCCGCTGTGATACAATTGTATTGCATGTGACACACACACACACACACTCACACACACACACGAGTTTCCCATCACGTGCCAAAAGCACATGACGGCATGGTGGACCCGTTTTTCGCTTCCCCCAGGGTCCAGACCCCTTCTAGGAGCCTGGGAAGGGAGAAAATGGCCCTTGCAAACACTCCTCCCCAAAGACCCTCCGGAGGCCAGAAATGGCCCATTTGCAGACGGCCCAGTCAGACTGGAAGGTCCGTTTTTTTCTCTCCCAGGCTCCAGAGCCTTTCTAGGAGCCTGGGGAGGGCAAAAATGGCCTTCCCCACCCCCCGGAGGCCAAAAACAGCCTGTTTCCCGATTTCTGGTGGGCCCAGTAGGTCCAAAAATCAGCTGGCCGGTGTGCGCATGCTATTAAACATATAATTTAGCTTGGGTGCTGCTCCCCCCTCCCACACCAAATGTGACAAGCAAACACAAAGGATTCTAAGAAAACCTTTACAGATGAGACACCACTGCAATTGGTGCTTCTTAGAATGTCAGTGCAGGCCGTGTGGACAAATGTACAATACAGTCTCTTAGTCAATATATAGGAAAGAGTGCTGCTGGGGGCTGAGGGAAGGCAAAAACATTTTTTTCCTACTTACCTCTTCAAAATCTTGGTGCGTCTTATACACAGGTGCATCTTATAGTCCGAAAAATATTGTATATCATGCCCCTATGGACAGGTAGTCCTACATTGTCAACAATGTGTTTTGCAACTGTTCAATGTTACAATGGTGCTTAACAGGTGGTACTTACAACTAGTCCTCAAAGCTCTCACCGTCCCAACACAACCACAGTCATGTGACCATGACTCAGGTACTTGGCAACCAGCTCACACTTACAACAGCTGCAGTGCCACTGCCCCATGGCCCCATGGTTATCATTTGAGACTTCCCTATCAGTTTTCCCCAAGCAAGTTCAATGGAGAAGCTGGCAGGGAAGATGTCCAGCAGCAGTCCTGCCATGCTCTTAGCATACACTGCATGTTGGTTGAAGAAAGATATTTTTTAAGCATTGCCTCTATAAGCCTGCCTGTTTTCTATGTCTACTTTTATGTGGCATGCAAATCCAAAACAGGTTGTAGCATGATACACTAACTCCCGTTTTGTCACTCTGAGGGAACAAAACCCCAAACAAACCAGTAATTATTGCAGTTGCCACTGTTACTAAACCTGGTGTTTGGTAGCTTTAAAATATGTGCAGTTTAACTAAATTCCAAGATTCAAGTACAGTAGGCACACTGTTGAAGGCAAAAAGGCCACAAAATTCTTCAAACTCATCCAAGTTTGACAATGATAGAACCCATCCGACCTGCTTGTCCTTTGTAGGTACTCAATAGCAGGTAAAAGTAAGTTACATAGCAGCTTCTTATTTCTTTCCCACAAAAGAGAGGGGAGCTTCTCCAAGTCACAATCTATTTTAGCAGCTCGATGAAGTGCTTTGTGCTTCTCTTCCACTGTAATTTTGTAATGCAAGCTGTTCCCGGTAGTATTGAGTGTTCAGTCCTTTGACCTTTTGGCTGCTGCTCGGAAAAGCACCAGTCGTCTCTCCCCCCCCCCCCCCCCCCGTATGTGATCATCTCATGTTCAGTCACACTGATACATTTTCAGCAGCCTAATCTTAAAAGGGGCTGCCTTTTAAGGTGCTTTCCAATATGGGTAATGGTGAGGGATACTGGACTTTAAAGAACAAAACCAAGAAGACCACAGGTTCCCACCTGCCATCTATCAGAAATGGTGTAGGGTCTTCTGCTTGGGCGGTGGGTTGGACTAGATGACCTACAGGGTCCCTTCCAACTCTGTTAATCTGTTAAAATATTATGCCACTACAGGCCAAAGCAGGGCAAATGAGACAGAATAGTTCAGGTTTTGGAAAGGTAAAAAATATGTGGCAAAAAGGCAAAGGGCCTTTTTGGAGTATGTTTTAAACTTGTGATCTACAACATGCTTACTCATTATTAATGTTTTATTCAAGTACTCCAGTTTCATGGGCCGCATAGCATGGACCACAAAGGCTGCATTGACACAAGATATTACAATATAATTTTGTGATTCATGAGATTATGCAAATACAACCAATATGTAGCAGTATTTCTGACTTACTGGCCCTAATATTGCTCAAAATATATTTAAAATGAAAAGAGACTTTTTCTTCAGGTTCTTGGGCTACTATATTATTTGATTCTGAACCATATTTTGTATTTTTCTACTTTGTTTTATTTTATTATTTCAGTTTTGTTGGCCACCCAGAGTTACCAGATTGAAATGAGTGACCTTATAAATTCAATCAATCCATTCATTTTCAGGAATTAAAATATGACATTCTCTGTCCCTAAAGACTAGAATAATAGTATCAAACACTGCTGAATGAATAGTACTTCATTAGGGAACTTCTAATAGTTTCTTCAACACTGAGAAATCTTTCTTTTCCTCCTTTGGATTTTGGAAAAAAAGATTTTTTTATTCTTGTCCGAATAAAGCAGGAGGATTCTTCTATCACAATCAATTCATATGTAGCCTGCTTGATGCTCCTTTTACAGCTGAGCTAATCTGCCTTCCCACACTAAGCCTTATCCTTAATTCCTACTAAATTACTCAATGTAGAAATATGAGCTAGTTTGATGTTATCCAATGCCTACCGACGCTCATTTGATCAACAACATGGACTGGGCACGCCCTTTGCATGCTAAGCAAGGAATAAAAAAAAATTGCACAAAGTTCTATAGAAATAGAAAGGTCACCTCAGGACAAAGCACAAACATGTGGCATCATCATCAGTGGATTGGATCCTGGTAGAGGGTGTTTCTGTGTATTCATTATTGGTTCCTAGGCAAAAAAGAGCTCAAAGCCACAACAGAGAAATGATTGCGTAGCAGTTTTCTTAAAAGAAAGACTCCCCAGAGGGCTAAAGAAGGTCAGGCACTCTCATGAATGGATCCACAAACACATATAATAATACCAGTAAATAATAAATAAATAATAATAAGTAAAATCAGAAGAAGGCTACAAGTACTTGGGGATTTTAGAGGCCTCTGACTTAATGCATAATAAAGTCAAGAAATTAACCTCAGCCAAGTACATTTGACAAATTCGCAAGATATTAAAGTCTAAACTGAGTGGAGGAAACATCATAAAACCCATAAATACCTGGGCTATACCTGTAATTCGATATGCTGCAGGAATAATTGACTGGACCCAGATGGAGCTGGACAAATTGGGCAGAAAAACAAGGAAGCTTATGACAATGAAACATGCTTTGCACCCTAAAAGTGATGTTGACCGATTGTATCTACCTAGAGCAGAGGGTGGTCAAGGACTCCTACAAGTAAAGCAGACTGTGGAAGAAGAAAGACACAGCTTGAATGATTACATCCAGAAAAGTGAAGAACCAATGATTAAGGAAGTAAATAAAGGAGGCCTTTTGAAGACAACTAAGTTAAAAGCTGAATATAAGAAAGAAGTAATTGAGAAGTGAGCTGAAAATTGAAAAAGCAAAGCTATGCATGGCCAATGCTTGAAAAGTATTGAAGGCAAAGCTGACCAAAAACTAACTTGAAACTGGTTAAAATCAGGAGTACTGAAAAAAGAAACATAAAGGCTTTATTTTGGTAGTTCAAGCACAAGCCTTAGCCACAAACTGCATGAAGGGAAAAATTCAACATGTTACCACCCACAGCAAATGTTGCCTCTGTAATGAGAAAGATGAGACAGTCAACCACTTGATCAGCTGTTGCAGCAAAATTTCACAAACTGACTACCTACGACGCCAGGACTGCGTTGCTAAGATCATTCGCTGGAAATTGTGCCAAAAGTTTGGATTTGAGTACAGCAAAAACCACTGGGACCATAAGGTTGAGAAGGTTTTAGAGAATGAGAAAGTCAAGATCTTGTGGGACTTCAGAATCCAGACTGACAGGCACTTGGCCTACAACACACCTGACATAACAATAGTTGAAAAGAAAAAAGTATGGTTCATTGACATTGCAATACCTGGTGATGCACAAATTGAAGATAAACAGCAAGAAAAAATCACAAAATACTGGGACTTGCAAATTGAGGTTGAGCGACTGTGGAAAAAGAAATCATGTGTTGTCCCAATTTTAATTGGAGCCCTTGGAGCAATACCTAAAGGACTACCTTGCTATTTGAAAATTCTAAATTTACCTGACTTGAACATTCCGACTCTACAAAAAACCACTCTACTTGGAACAACTTATATCCTCCGACATTATCTTAACAGACCCTAGGCCCTTGTTTAGGATTCTACAGCTACAGTCCCAAAGACTGTGAATCTCACCAGAGATTAACCACATATAATAATAATAATGGTACTTGGTTGATACCTAGGATGCTAGCAGCAAACCGTATCAACCATTAGCACCAATCACTGGTATTTGTAATGTATTTTTGAATATTCAGTTGGCTGAGTTTCATGTTTAATGAATAAAGTACATAATAATAATAATAATAATAATAATAATAATAATAATAATAATAATAATAATAATATTACAAAAATATAGTGCAGATGAAAACCGTGCCATAATGGCCTGTTACTACAACTCAGAGCCAGAAAAAAGAGGATATTTAAAGCGAATGTATGAATTATGGAAACAACAATATCCAGATTCAAATGTTAGTGAACAACGACTAGCAGATCAAAGGCGATTTATTATACGGAATAAAGTGTTTAGTGAAGTTGAACATGAGGAAATTCAGGCAAATTGCAAAACCCAAAAAACAATATCACAAGCGGAAATAACTGATATTCAAGACACAACTAAAGACACTATAGTAGAACTCCCAGAAGAAGCTCTCGGGGAGGAAATAACATCACCACCACTAGAACCAGTTATCACTGAACCAACTGATGAACTAACTCAAAACAAAAAGAATTGAAGGATAAGATCATGGAGCATTTTCTGCTTAATGAGGAAAGGCAACGTTTACCATCACTAAAAACTGTGCCTAAGAAAATTTTGGCCCCTATCATGAAAATGGTTAATGCAGTGTTTTCAACAATTGAACCGGGATCCATCTTGGAAACAAACCAGTTAATGTACAGCGCAGCTGTAATAGTCACTAATGAACTAGGCATTAAAATTAAAGTACCTAGTCACACAACAGAAAAAGCATCAAAGCCAAAGTGGAAAATCCGTCTAGAACAAAAAATCAAAAAATTAAGGGCAGATGCTAGTAACTTAAAGAACCTGCATGAGCAACGGCTTAAAAACAACAAAATCATAGATCGGCTAATCAGAAGATATAGATTGGATACAAGAAACATCAATGAAGCTGTAGAGATTGTAAAACAGCAGATAACAGCAACAGCTAGAAAAATTGAAAGATATGAGGCACGAATCATCCAATATAAACAAAATCAGCAATTTAGATCAGACCAACGGTGTTTTTATCAAAGTCTTAATGTGAATGGTGACACCAAAAGTGAAAAACCAGAAAAGCAGGCCACAGTTGAATTCTGGAAAGAATTGTGGGAAAATGCAAAGGACTACAACAAGGAAGCAAAGTGGATACATGACTTTGAGAAAAGCATTGGCAACAAACAAATGCAAGTATTAGAAATAACAACTGAGATGATCAAAAATCGAGTTAAAAGATAAAGAATTGGACATCACCTGGAAAGGACCAATTACATGGTTTCTGGCTCAAATATCTGACCAGTTTACATGCAATATTGGCCAGGCAACTGAATGAAATTTTACAAAAGGGCCAAATTGATGAATGGTTGACAACTGGAAAAACATACTTGATTCAGAAAGATGCAACTAAAGGAACAACACCTGAAAACTACAGACCAATAACATGCTTGCCAACAACCTTCAAATTGCTCACAGGCATTATTGCAGATAACATGATGGATTATTTGGAAACAAACAACATCTTGCCAGTAGAGCAAAAAGGCAACAAAAGAAGGAGCAGGGGCACAAAAGATCAGCTTCTAATTGATAAAATGATATTAGAAAATTGTAAGAACAGAAAAACGAACTTGAATATGGTCTGGATTGATTACAAAAAGGCATTTGACTCACTGCCACATAGTTGGATCATAAAATGCTTAGAAACAACTGGCATTAGCAAAAATATTACATCCTTTACTGAAAAGGCAATGAAACAATGGAGAACTGAGTTGGCAGTAGGGAACGAGAGCTACGGAATGGTTAATATCAAGCGAGGAATTTTCCAGGGTGATTCACTTTCACCTCTTCTCTTCATCATCGCAATGATCCCACTATCAGTAATCTTAAAAAAAATGAAATTAGGCTACCAAACAGCCAAAAAAGCTGAAAAAATTTCGCATTTACTATATATGGATGATTTGAAACTCTATGGAAAGTCAGAAATAGAAATCCAATCATTGACAAATACAGTCCGAGTATTCAGCACCGATATTTCAATGCAGTTTGGCATGGAAAAATGCGCCACTGTATCCATAAAAAGGGGCAAAATCACTGCATCTGAGGGAATTGAAATGCCCAATGGCCAACTAATTAAATGCAAAGAAAATGAAGCCTACAAATACTTAGGCATTCTGCAGTTGGATAACATCAAGCATGGAGAAGTAAAAACTATTGTCAGGCGAGAGTACACCAACAGAGTTAGGAAAATTTTAAAATCTAAATTGAATGGTGGAAATACAATCAAGGCCATAAATACCTGGGCAATACCAGTTATAAGATACACAGCTGGCATAGTTAACTGGACACAAGCTGATTTGGACCTTTTGGACCGAAAAACCAGGAAACTAATGACAATGCACTACAGTTTACATCCACGTGGTGATACTGATAGACTATATCTGCCCCGAAAATCAGGTGGCAGAGGATTATTACAAGTGAAGCAAACAGTTGAAGAAGAAAAACATGCACTGGCTGATTATTTAAAAGAAAGTCAAGAACATCTATTAATCGAAGTAAAGAACAAAAATCTACTGAAGGCCCAACAGACAAAACAAGAATACAGAAAAGATGTGATAAAATCAAGAATGGAGAGTTGGCAGAACAAAGCACTGCATGGTCAATTTCTGGAAAAAATAAAAGATAAAGTGGACACTGAACAAACTTGGTTATGGTTAAAAACAGGTACATTAAAGAAAGAAACAGAGTCACTAATCCTGGCTGCGCAAGAACAAGCTATCCGCACAAATGCCATTAAGGCCAAAATCGAAAAATCCTCTGATGATGCCAAATGCAGACTTTGCAAAGAAGCTGATGAAACTGTTGATCACATACTCAGCTGCTGTAAAAAAATCGCGCAGACTGATTATAAATTGCGGCACAATTCAGTAGCACAAATGATCCATTGGAATTTGTGCAAAAATTATAATATTAAAACAGCAACAAACTGGTGGGAACATCAGCCTGAAAAAGTCACCGAAAATCAGATGGTCAAGATCTTGTGGGATTTCCGTATACAAACCGACAAAATACTGGCGCATAATACACCAGACATCACACTGGTTGAGAAAAATAAGGTCACAATCATAGACATCGCAATACCAGGTGATAGCAGGGTCGCCGAGAAGGAACATGAAAAAATCACAAGATATCAGGACTTAAAAATCAAAATTCAACGACTATGGCACAAACCAGCAGTGGTAATTCCAGTGGTAATTGGCACACTGGGTGCTATTCCAAAAGCACTGGAATTACATTTAAAACAGTTAAAAATTGACAAAATCACCATCAGTCAAATGCAAAAAGCCGCACTGCTTGGATCTGCACGCATATTACGAAAATACGTTACGACGTCCTAGGCCCCTGGGTGGGGCCCGACTAGTAACCAATGCCAAATCCGGCGAAACAACTGGCCGCTGTGATACAATTGTACAATAATAATAATAATAATAATAATAATAATAACAACAACAACAACAACAACAACAACAACAACAACAACAGTTCCTAGGTTCTTGGTTAGGACTCGAGCTGTTGAGCTACCAACCAGCCCCAAAGGTTGTGAATCTCACCAAAGATTAACCATGCAATAATAATACCTTAACAGTTCCTAAATCCTTGGTTAGGACTCGAGCTGTTGAGCTATCAACCAACCCCAAAGGCTGTGAATCTCACCAAAGATCAACGTAACAACAACAATAGTAATAATAATCTAAAAATAAAAGAACATTGGTGACTAAATTCAAGAACGGAGAAATGTTCATAAAGGAATCCTTACTGTGTTTTAAATTCAATTCATATAGCTGGCTTTCAGCTTTCTAGCTGGATCAGAAATGGGAATGATTCAGCTGTGAAATAACAAGACTGGGAGCTGGGAAACATTAAAAACTTTGACACTTTAAGCATGGGTCAAAAAAGAAATCCGATGTAGCTTGGCGCTGAAAACATGAGAGTTTATGAAATTGAGATCCCTGACCTCAAGGCCACCCTATTTCACGTCAGTGAGCATTAGAAGCACACGTTGATAGAAGTGGAAAAAGAAGTGTATTTGTAACCAATGCAGTGCAACTGATATACCACTGCCCAGCAGGGAAGTCTGATCATGGAGGTGTTCTGGGCGAACAACAGAGAAAGGAGGCCAAGAAAAAGTAAACTTAGTTCCCCAAACATGACAAATCCTCTGAAGTTAACTCAAAGATTCCTTTATTAGGAGTGCCAGCTGCCCCAGTAAAAAGTTTCTCTGTCACAAGCTAACAAGTCTGTCCAGCAGGGAGATGAATAGTCTGCCACATCTGTTCATCTCCGCCCCCTGCCTTTTATCTTCAGATCTAGGGTGGGGCTTCGCTAGTAGTGCTGGCTCTTCCTTCCCAAGGATCAGCCCAGAGATTTCCTCTGTTCTCCTCTCCTCTGCCTTCTGCACATCCGCGTGTCAGACACTGGACCCAGCTCTTCCTCCTCTTCCTAATCAGTCATCTGGGGGCTATTGACTCTCCATCTGAGGGTTGACAGACGGCCTAGGCTCTGCCTCTGCCTCTCTCTCTCTCAGCCAGCTCCACACACTCTTCCCCTTGGAGCTCTCAGGTTGCCTTGATGCTGAACCTCACTCTCATGCCTCCTCCTCCTCCTCTGATTCGGCTGCTGGAGGGGCTGGTGGCTGATAGGCCACAACACTTAGATTGTAGTTAGAATCACAGGACTTATGATCAACACAGTTCTTTAGAGACAGAGTCCTGCTATACATGTCTGGAATTAATCAAAGCTCATCCCCGAGATTTAAAATGTGCCCAGCTGGTTTTTCTTCAAAACCAATTAAAACAGAATGTAATCCCAGCCTGCCAAAATCACCAATCGCTCACCTCTTAAAAATCAAGGGTTTCAGTGTTTCCAACATCAACACATGAAAAACGTAACTTTTAAAAAATGGATGAAATTCCTTTTTTTGATGATAGTATTGAATAGAAGAAGGAATTTCAGTACTTATAAGTTCTCTGAAAAAGTCTCCTGTTTTACATTTCAAGATACAAACCTTTTGTATTATTTTTTTTGCTGCTAAGATGTTCATAAATAGTCTAGCTGTAATAGCCTGTAGCCTGCATGAGATCCATACAACTTTACTGTTTAAAAGGTCAAGTATTTTGAAGCCCCACATGAAATGGCAAGTCATGTAATCAGCTTGAGACAGACATTTATGAAAGCTGATACTTATAACTGACAACTTGTAAGAGCATTTTGACATAACTAGATATAAAAACTATGTTAAAATATATGCATCACGTGGAAAACGTTTTCCCCATTAAGCGGACTGTTAGTTACCTTGGTAGTACCGAATTCTATAATGGCATGAAATTTGCTGTTCCTATTATTGAATCTATCTAATGCTTCTCATCCCAGTTATTGCAGTAGCCTGACTTCCCTACAAACTAAACATTAAAGATTTCACATGAACTAAATGCTGCCTTTGTATGAAATAGAAAATGAAATAAAAATGATCACTCCATATAAGAGATTCTACACAAGTTTTGAGGATTTCTCTTTGTTTACAGGAATAAATCTCACTCTATCCATTATTGTTCTAAGTACTTAATATTCATTGGACATTTTAACAAATGAAACAATGGACTGTGAAGAGTAGTAATTAGATACTAGCTTCTCTAAACATTTTTGTAATGCAATGGAATAGTCAAAATTACTAGTCAGTATACTAGTAATTTCAAAGGACACTAGATTGGGGAAAGCAATCTTACCCATATATTTTCTCCCATTATCAGTTCCATCATGCTGTACGCAATTACTAAGTTCTCCTTCATTTGACTCTGAAAGTTACAAGAATTTCAAACCATACAATATACCTCAGAGAGGCAAATGTCAAAAAAATAGAGATTATAGATTAATAAAGCTATTTATAGTTTTAGTTGGTAATTTTATGCCTATAATTGCTTATCGGGGAATGATTTCTGAATTTCACGTAACACTTGTTATTACTAGTTGGATATTTAGGAATAATTGCACATAAAATCTGTCTGCTTACACGAGGAAACATCAAACATGTAGATTGAGACCTACTTCATACATATATCAGCCATGGTTATTGAACTAACCAGTTGATTGGATTCATGTAGAATCTATTTAAAATAAAATAAGCCATATAAAGATTGTACAATTCACTATGACTGCTCACTCCATTGAAAAGAAATGACAACGAAGATGTCAATTTATATATCACCTTTATGCCGAGAAGCGATGTAAACCATTTCTAACAATTTTAGATGAAATCTGCTTGACTGGTTGTAGTTTGAAGACTGGTTTCTGAAACCATCTAGGTGTGAAAGACTATTGTTATCCATTAAAAAAAATAGTGTGTGAATTGATACAAAAATAAAATCCATAAATTGTAAAATGTGGGTTAATTTCACAAAAATTTCAAAACCTGGACAGTGTTCATAAGATATTAAAATTGAATGAATTAATTCATGAATGCAGGAACGAACAAATGAATTGCTGCTAAGTTTCTGCCATTTGATGACTCATGGGTTGCTGTTAGAAAAGGAGATGGAAGCTGTGGCCTGGAACAGAAAGATCTAGTTACTGTGAGTTATGTCTTCGTAATCATTTGGTAAGATGATTACAGTAACTAGACCCATTGCAGTTGGACTATTGCAAAGCCCTATAGATGGGATGGTCTTTGAAGATCACTTGGAAACTGCAGAGTTAAATGTAGGAGCCCATTTGTTGCCTGGCGTTCACCACTAGGCACACATCACACAGTGCTGCAGGCCACCTAGTGGTGCTAACAGGCTTCTACATGCAATTTCTAATTTAGAGGTTAATATCAGTAGATGCCATTTGCCTGCAAGGAAGAACTGGTAAAACCACAAAAACTGAAGATGCTAAAGTACTCTGGGATTTTAGAATTCAAACAGATGAGGACATGCCATATAACACTCCAGACTTCACTTAATTTTCGGTGTGAATGTCAAAAAGTCTGGAGTCAGCAGAAAAGAAGAGAAAGAACTGGAGAAAATCACAAAATACAAATACCTGCAAATAGAACTACTACGGCAAAAGAGACAGATAGTATCAGTAGTAATAGGCACCTTGTGTACAATCCCAAAATATCTTCTAGTAACACATGAACAGCACTGGCATTGACAAAATTCTCATCTGTCAATTGCAAAAGGCATTTATGTATAACAACTTACATCCTTTGACAATATCTTTATTAGTATTAGACAACACCTGCTTATCCCAGAATCATAGGTGAGACTCTATAGGTGATAAAGTATCTGACCATTTTTCTGTTGGATAACATCAAGCATGGACAAGTTTAAAATGTGATTAATAAAAAATACATCCAAAGAGTGAGAAAATTGCTAAAGACAAAATTGAACTGAGAACAGCATCAAAGCCATCAATCCCTGATCATACTTATGGATGCAGTATACTACTGAAACGATTAAATAGACACAAGCTGAACTTTAACTGTAGTTGAAAAGAAGAAAGTATGGGAAATTAATATGGCAATATTAGGGGATAGTACAGTAGAAGACAACAATGGCGAGATCAGTTTATCAAGATCTGAAAATCAAAATTAAAAGAATATGGCATAAATCAGCTGTGATGGTCTCAGTGGCTATTGGCACACTGGGTGCCATATCAGTAAATCTTGGATAGCACTTAGAAAAACTGTGCATTGACAAAAATTTCCATCTGTCAATTACCAAAGCACTGTCAATTACACTGCTTGGATCCACACATATACTATACTAACACATTACAACATCCTCCATTTTTGTGAAGAACGTGATGTGTAAGAAAGCCAAATCCAGATTAAAGAAGTGGCAGCTATGATTTTACACTGTTGTGTATATAATAGGCTATCCACTTACATAATCTGTGCAGACAGTGCCACCTGCTGATGAACTGGTACAATATTTTATTTTATCTTACATGTTATAGGTTTCAATAACAGATAACTATGAATGCAAACTATACAAAAACATCCTGTGTAAATTACCAGCCAGGCATTTCCATAAACAGAACTTTTTGAAAACATCTTTGTTTAATGTGCAGTTAGGATGACCAGTGTCCATTGAATTCACTAGAACAAGAAACCAATCAGCAAAAATGCATTTTTATGTTCCAAAGATGGAGCATGGAAATAAGGATAAGCCAAAATTGCACCATATTCTGGCACTTGCGTCTAATGGTGTGACCTAGAAGCACGGTGACTGTGGTCTACCAAAATATGGTATAGATTTATTATATAAAGGTGCCTTTAAGTTGAACTCAACTTCCAGTGGCTATATTCAAGTATATCATGGTAGCATTATATAAATAACTTGCTAATGCCTTCTCATGGGATGTTTTATTCAACATTCCAATATAATCAAAATCAGTCACTGTCCAAGTACAGGTAGTCTTCAACTTATAACCATTTGGTTAGTGACCAAAGTTACAATGGAACTGATAAGTGACTTATGACCGTTTTCAAACTTGCGACCACTGCAGCAATTCCCATTGATGATCAAAATTTGGAAGTTTTGGCAAGTGGCCTGTATTTATGACGGTTGCAGTCTCCCAGGGTCATCACATCACCTTTTGTGACTTTCTGACAGCAAAGTCAATGGGGAAGCTAAATTCATTTAACAACCATGTTACTAATTTAACTGCAGTGATTCACTTAACAACTGTGGCAAGACAGATGGTAAAATGGGGCAAAACTCACTTAACTACCGTCTTGCTTAGCAATGGAAATTTTGGGTTCAATTGTGGTCACAAGTCAAGGACCGCTTGTACTACCCAGGACCAATTCTCCTTAGTTTTTGAAAGTAGCCAAGATGAGCTAATCTGCCATCTGCTGAAGTATGAAGACATGATAGTAGCATTCCAGTACTTGAGGGGCCGCCATAAAGAAGAGGGGATAAAATTATTTTTCAAGGCACCAGAGGCAGGACAAGAAACAATGGTTGGAAGACAGAAGCAACTTGGAATTAAGGAGAAATTTCCTAACAGTGAGGACAATTAACCAGTGGAAAGGCTTGTCTCCAGAAATTGTGGGTGCTCCATCACTGGGTTTTAAAGAAGAGTCTAGACCAGTGATGGCGAACCTTTTTTGGCTCGCATGCCAAAAGTGGGGGGACCGTAGGGGTGTCGTGCACAGGCGTGCCACACCCATAATGCAATGCACATGACCCCCGCGCGCATGCATGCATGACCAGTGCTCCCCTGCATTTTTGGCATGCTTTTTTCACCCTCCATGGGCTCCAGAGGCTTTATAGGAGCCTGGGGAGGGCGAAAACAGCTTCTCCCCCCCCCCCCACCAGGCCCTCTGGGGGCTCGAGCTTCCCAGAAGCCTCTGGAGTGCAAAAATCCTGCCCCTATGGGCAAACTGGAAGTTCAGGAACTGACTTCTCATTTGCTCATAGGGCCAGTTTTAGCCCTCCGGAGCCTCCGGGGGTCTTCTGGAGGCTTCCCTGAAGGTCCTGGAGGGCAAAAAACGGCCCTACGGACAAATCGGAAGTGACTTCTGGTTTGCTCATAGGGTAGCTTTTTGCCCTCCAGAGCCTTCAGGGAAGCCTCCAGAAGGCCCTTGAAGACTCTGGAGGGCTAAAACCAGCCCTACGAGCAAACTGGAAATCCATTCCTGAATTTCCAGTTTGCCCGTAGGGCCGGTTTTTTTGCACTCCGAAGGCTTCAGGGAAGCTCCTGGAGCCTCCGGGGGTGGGGAGGCTATTTTCACCCTTCCCAGGCTCCTATAAAGCCTCTGGAGCCTGGGAAGGGTGAAAAATGGCCTCAAAAGAAGGCCAAAGTCAGCTGCTCACGCTGGCCAGCTGACAGGGCAATACCTCGCGTGCCCTGACAAATGGCTCTGCATGCAAACTGTAGCACGTGTGCCATAGGTTCACTATCCCGGGTCTAGACAGTCACTTATTTAAATTGGTATAGGTCCATGATGGCGAACCTATGGCATGCGTGCCCAAAGTGGCACACAGAGCCATGTCACCTGGCACGCATGATATCACCTGTTCCTCTTCCAGGTTTCTGGCATGCAGGCGCATGTAATGATCATCTGGGCTTTGTGCCGGAAACTGCAACAGCTGGTCTTCTGTTTTCCGGCGTGAGCATGCGTGCCGGCCAGCTGATCGTCACACGCAAGTAACTGGAAGACTAGTTGGCCAGTGTACATGCTTGCACCAGAAACTGGAAGTTCATTTTCCAGCACGTGTATGCGTCCTGGGCACCTCCTCTTCTGGGTTGCATCGCAGATGGGCACGTGCACATGTACAATATTACATCTGGAATAATGCAAACATTTATGGAACTACCTAAAGCCACAGATTCACTACATGGCCTTTATAAACACTTATCCCCTTCTATAAAAATGAGATTACTAAAAACCACACCTGTACTATGAAATGTAAAAAAAAACTTAGGAAAGCACAAGATTATTAGGAATGTAAAAGAGCACTAAATATATACAATATACAAACAGTGTTTTAATAGAAAAATGTTTTAATGTTTTCAAAAATTTTAAAGAAACAATTACTATCATACAATTCAGGGTTTTATTTTGCATATGTTTAGATTCATCTACTAACATGAATGTCAGTGTAATCTTTTCTTCATAACACAACACAGATACAAATCCATGTGCAGAAACAGTTATTTTTCAGTGCCTTTGCAAGTGGCTAGAAGACTGTATTATCTGGAATATTTTAAAGCACCAATTGCCAGTAATGCTAGAGGGAGGTGGCACCCTCACTCGTGCAGGCATTCTCCACAATCCACCAACTCTCTTCTCTTTCATATCTTGTAAGTACATGATCTGCTCTGATCTCTGGGTTGGCTTATCCAAAGATAGAGCACAAAACTAGTTGCTTCTCTGTTTTCTTGATCAAACTCCTAAACATACAATGGCAATCACTGACCAGGAGTTTTTATTCATAAATATGGAAATATTACTTTCACATTTTCTAAAGAGATTCTCTCACAAGGAGATAGACCAAGCTAAGGTATTACAAGAAAGTATAGAATTATTACTCTGAGAAGGATAGGGAACAGGATTGTAGGGTTGTGGTGCTATTGTACTGACATAATACACTTAGGCCTGATAACACAAGAATGTTGCTTTTTTAAACACTGAATAAAAATAGGAACACATTAGTTAAAGTAACTGCCTGCAACAAATCCTGTTTATATAAGGAGAAAATGAGAAAACAATTCTTTAGCAAGTCTACTCATTCTCTCTCTCTCTTGCGTCTTTAGATAGGAATGATGGGGCTATGTATTTTTGCTATCCATTCTTCTTCCTAATGAGAAGGAAATACAATCTTCAATCTGCAGCAATCAGAAAAGGCACTAACCCATCAAGTAGCCCCTAGAAGACAAAGAACATTTTGAATGGAAATGTGAAATAAAAGTAATGCTATTTAGTTCACAGTTGAGTCCATTAGATAATGCTAATTTCTTATTCTGTCAGTACCAGTAATCAGAGGTAGAACTGATGTGAAGGGCCACAAAGCCATTCTTAATCTAGACCAGTGGTTTGCAAAGTGGGGGCAATTTGAACCTTGTTTAAACCAAGTTGATGGTCTTTTAGGCTCCCTCCACCATGAGTAGAGTTCACTTTTTGAGTAAAGTAAGAATTATACAGTATGTCACAAAGGGACATCAAGATTTTAGAGAAGCTTAGGTGGGGCACGGCCAAAAACAAAGATTGGAAACCACTGATCTAGACAGAAATAATTTAGAAGGATAAAAAAGGTCAAATGCAAGATGTATTTCTGTTAAAGGAACTGCAGAGGACTTTCCATGCACCTGGTGTAATGACTACATCCTCATGTATTGTAGTTAGTATGTAGTAGGCCAGAATGCAAATTAACCACCAATTGCATGTGTTTTGTTGACAGTTACTTCAATTATTAGATTGAAACCCTTTACCAACTATAATCTTATTCTTAATTTGAAAGTTTCTAATTCAGTAACACTGAATTAACTTAAAGTACTATGAAAATGTAGTATTAGATAGCATTTCAAAATATTTAATCCCTTTACCCCAGATATTAATAGTTGATTTCTCCAACTGATTTCTACAATTTCATAAATGTAATAATCTTCGGTCCTACCCAATAAATGTACACAAATAGACTTGTGTTTGCTTATGTTTCTCCAAATAATATGTCTTTAGAAAATAATCTGAAATAACTTATGTTCAGTTTTATTCTTTTTATGTATTAATTTAAATTTTGGTTTAATCAAATATTAAGAATGAGGAAGAAAAGAATCTGAGAAAAGAAGAATTACTTACGGTAATTTCATTCGCATAAAGACTCTTGCCATGAAGAAACTCAACAAGACGCTCACAAATCCAATAAAAAGTAGCAGAAATCTATTCAGCTTTGGGATATTTGGTGCATTGGAACGATCCAGTATTATGAAACCAAGTCCACCCATTGTGAAGAGAAAACTTGACGCGAGCCCTTCCATAATGTATTGTCCATTTACTCTGCATATAAAATCAGTAAATGATCAACATTAGAGTGGTCCAGAAATTTACATGGGATTTGTACATGCAGGTATTTTATACCTATAGACCCGATAATCATCTAACTCAGGGTAGGCAAAAGAACAATGTTCACAAGTTCACTTGTAGGGATACATGCCTTTTGTCCTGAACTATTAGGGAATTAATGGTATTAAAACTAGGTGAGAAATCTGCTGAAAGAACTGGGATAGATGTCAGTTCCAAACGTTTATTATTTAGAGAGAACCAATTCTACCAACTTGAAGTGGACCACAAAATTAAGAGTCCAAATTTACTTTTCAACATTTTAGGAAGCTGCCATCGCACACTTCAGTCACCATATTCCACTGGCTGCTACCCCCATCTACTTTAGTCATTCAAAAATGATAAAAACAGGAAAAAGAAAAAAAGGAACAAAGGTAAAACCAGAAAGAGGAGCAAAAACAATCCATGTACCATAAATCCAAATAAAAAGAGCAGTAAAACAAACCAGAGTAAACAAAGAATGTAATAAGCAGTTAACAAAGACTTTACAGTGCACTGGAAAGGGGAGGAAAAGGTCTCCAGACAGACTAAAAAGGGAAGGCACAAAATTGTTCAGTTTTGGCTGGACTGTCTTAGAAATTCTGGATTGTTCTGCTTTGTTCTGTTGCTTTTCTTTGGACCATGCTGTTCCAGGGAGGGAGACTTAGAATTTTTTTAAAGTAAATCATCCAGAAGTGGCTCAAAGTGTTCAAATAGGACATTTTAGACAAAAGGTCACATCACCCCTGGAACACCTTGAACTGCTTCTACTTTGAGAATTTACGTCAAAACTGCTGACTCCCCCTTCCCCCAAAAAAATATGATCTGAAAGAAATACAGAAGGAAATGAAATCTGCCAGAACACACTAGAACAATATCCTCTCAGATTAATTTTGCACATCCGTACCAAATTAATAATGACATCATTTGTGATATTTTTAAATGTGTTGACTGAGTTTCATGTTTAATGAGTAAGTTTATAATAATAACAATTAATGAAAATATGCTACTAAAAATTCTTCTTTCTTGTAGACAAGAGATTTGATACAATATCATTTTAATATTTTGATATACTTTTAGTATTAATTACATTTTACCTATATGCCAAGAATGCCACAGGCCGTTGATGTCCATGTTCATCAGTCATTGAACCAACACTAGGAGGTTCTACAATCACATCATAAATTATTCCTATAAAGTAAAAAATATTTATAAAGAAAAAATTCTTTATAAAAGAATTCTTCCAAAAAGGAAGGCAAAGTTCACAAGTCTCTTGTTCTTTTGCTAATAGTTACAAACACAGTAGTTCTTAAAGTTCAAAACCACCACTTTGCCTGTCCTCAGGTTCTAATGCTGCAATATATAGAGAGAAACAAACTCTTCACCAAGGTTTTATTAGCCACTTTTCAAATTTCCTTCAGCCTACTTTTAGCAGGAAAATTTACTTTTCTTCTAGAAAGTCCATGGATTTACTTGATAGACATAGGGGGATTGAAACTTTCTTTGTTCAAGATTAGCTAGAAGTGGGTGATACCCCCCTTTAGTAAGTCTACCTTCTGGACTAATAGAGTTTGCGATCGCTAAATAATTTTCAAATACATTTTACTATATTTTTAAGACAGAGAATAGAAGCACTTAGATATATGTATTTAAACATTTTAAGAATGCAACAAAATCCAAGGTGGCAAAATTAAGTAAGCAAACACATAAATGAAAACACGGAATCTTACAATTAATTTTTTTTAGGCTTATAATGACCCTTTTACATCTGCCTATTCCCTGCTCCATCCATCAGCAAATCTGATTATATAGAGTAGACTTGTTCAGACTTGGGCTGCAAAAATATAGGAAAATACGAGAATGCAACTAAGAGGTAAAAAGGTTTCTTTTCTCTCTTTCCTGACATGTCTAGTTGTTTGCAGTTCTGCAGCAAAGACATGCCAGCCCAAATGCAAAGCCTCAATTTGTTCTCTCCAAGGCAGGGAGGGTTTATAAGGATAGAAAGTTATAGATAAGTAAACAATACAGCAACTAAAGAACAAAACAGTAGCTAAAATTTAGCAGTATCTCCTTTTGTTATAGGGAATTCCTCTGCCTCAACCACCTTGACTCCTTTTCTGAGCTGTGCCTTCTAGTCAGACTAGACTCTAGCAATTGCCCCCAAGTGGCCTTATGGACTTTCTAAAAAGAATGCAAATGACCAACTGTCTGCAAGAAATATAAATCTTTCCATTCCCCACCATCCAGTCAGAACTGAAGCTTCTTGGATGACAAGTGAAATGTCTTCAAAGAAAAACAAGGAAGTCCAGTTGCCTCCTGAGAAAACCACTTTTGGGACAACCATGATCTGGATGACTGAGGATTTCCCACAGACAAAAGTTCCCTAAAGTTTTCTTGGCAAGATTTCTTAGGATTGAGAGTGTCTGATCCCAAAGTCACCAATGTCTCATGGCTCTCCTGCAAATTTTTAGGTACCACAAAAAAGGGAAAGGATGATGACAGAGAGGAAGAGAGTGAGGGTGCTAAAGACCCTTCTAGTTTTAGACTGGGGGTTTTGCATCCTGGATGCCGCAAGTTTAAAAAACAGCTGAAGCGTGTCACCTGGAAATCCCAAAGTTGCTTTTTCACAAGGCAACTGGACTTCCTTGCTTTTTTCTTTGAAGACGTTTCACTTCTCATCCAAGAAACTTCTTCAGCTCTGACTGGATGGTGGGGAATGGATGTATATTCCTTGCCGACATGACCTTGCAAATGCTCATTTGCATTTTTTTATAGGGCCATTTAAGCACTCAGAGGTTTTTCTGTTTCCTCAGGGTCAGCTGAGTAGTACTCCTGGTTCCTGTAGTCTGCCATTTTTTCCTCTGGCAATCCATTCCTAGTCCCACACCATTCAAAGGGTACTCATCCCCAATTGCCTAGCTAAGAGACTGTATAGATTCTCAGTCATCCAGGTCATGGTTGTCCCCAAGGTACTTTTTCAGGAGGCAACTGGACTTTCTTGTTTTTTCTTTGAAGATGTTTCATTTCTTATCCAAGAAGCTTCTTCAGCTCTGGTGGTGGGGAACGGAAGGATTTATATTCCTTCTTACAGACAGCTGGTCATCTGCATCCTTTTAGAGAGTCTTGGATGCCGCTTGAAGGTTTATCTGAGTTGTCATCTTCGGAACAACCATGACCTGGACGACTGAGAATCTCTACAGACTCGTCACCTGGAAAGGCTTTTCAAGGGAACAACGGAGTGTTTTTCCAGCATGCAGAATTACATTAGAAGTGGGCAGGGGTAGAAGGGGTCTCTAAGGGTCGAGCGGGGGGGGGGAAGGGAGGGAAGACAGAAAGAATAGAATAGAGTCACAAGAGTTGGAAGGGACCTTGGAGGTCTTCTAGTCCAACCCCCTGCTTAGGCAGAAAACCCTACTACACCACTTCAGGCAAATGGTTATCCAACATCTTCTTAAAAAGTGTTGGAGAATTCACAACTTCTGGAGCCAAGTTGTTCCACTGATTAATTGTTCTAATTGTCAGGAAATTTATTCTCAGTTCTAGGTTGCTTCTCTCCTTGATTAGTTTCCACCCTTTGCTTCTTGTCCTGCCCTCAGGTGCTTTGGAGAATAGTTTGACTCCCTCTTCTTTGTGACAGCCCCTGAGATATCGGAACTTCTATCGTGTCTCCCCTAGTCCTCCTTTTCATTTTTCAAAGGGGGTCCTCAGGTTGTCTGAGACGGCGGGCGGCGTCCCCTCCCCCCGAGGGTATTCAGGCGTCGCCCTCGCCGTCCCTTTCTCCCATCTCCCCCGATGGTGCAGCCTGGTTGGGGGGCGGCTCCTGAACCCCTTCACCGGGGGAGGGGGGGACCCTCTGCGCCCTATCCCGGCGGCTTCAGCCCTTTGCGGTCTCCGGCATTACCTCCCGTGATGAGGAAGTAAGAAACCACCACTAGCGCATAGACCGTCATGGCCGAGGGCATGTGTACCCAACTCGGCCGCTTCAGTTTAATGTTGGGGCATTCCAGCACCAAAAACGGCACTCGGTAGAGGGTCTCCATAGCGATCCCAGCTCCAGCTTCGTCTGCTCTCGTAGCCGCTGCCTTCCTGCCCGCCGAGTTCGTTTACTGGGCTGACCTATCGCGGCCACCGTACATACTGTAACGGAACTGCCGAAAATTTACGTCCTGGAAGGGAACGAACACAAACGCTTGTAGGGGGAACTATTAAAGAAGAGAAACGAGGCGAATAAAATGATGGGCGAAAAAGAGTGTTTAATGACAGATTACTGGTAGAAAAGTTTTACCAGGGGGCATTGTCGTGAAGAAGGCATTTTAACCTGATATTAATCTTCCAGGACCTTAACATGCTCGACGTGGTCATTTAATGAATAAACGTGGCCCTGGCAGAAGTAGATGACGTAGAAGCCGCGCCCACAATCAAAATGGGACCAGCCAATGGTAAAGCTGGGAGTTTAATACGTGTATTGATCCTGGAAGGTCGTTTGAAAAGATCCCGTCCCGGCCAGAGACTGCAATTCTGCGCGAGCGACAATGATGTTTATTTCAATTAGACAACTGTAGTTGTAATTCCTCACAGAAATTGGGCTTATGCTCAACTATACTTTGGTTAGCCATTTTTATTTTATTTTATCTATTTGCTTCTGCAGAATATGCTCAGCCTTAATTAAATAAATCATATGGAGAGGTAACTTTCTTAAAGCCTGAGATGAGATTCTGAATGTATGCAGATTTTATAGTCCCAACATTAATTCAGCTCTTTTCTCACCCAATTTTCCTTGGCCCTCCTCTACCCTTTCACCCGAGAACTATGAATCTCTTAAAACCAGGCTCTTATTATTTTATGCCAGTTCCCTAATGATTGACTGGAAGGATTTGGAATTTATTTGCTGGTGTCCAGCGGCTAAAAACTTAATAATTTTGCTTTATTTTAAATCCCTGATTTTGCAGCCCTTGATTTTGAAAGAATTCTTAGTTCTGGTTTTCATTAGCAGTTAGCTACCATTTTGGCATTACTCCCCATTTCATTCATGCCACTTAGCCTAATGATTTGCACACATAAAATGAAATAGTAGTTATGAGAATGTATATGTCCTATTTTTATTCTAAATTTACCTTTCATAGATACTGTTACAAGACTAGTTTCACACATCGTGACACTTTCATTTGTTTGGTTCTGATTTTGTATGTGTACCAGTGGTGGGTTTCAAAAAAATTTAGGACCTCTTCTGTAGGTATGGCCTGCTTTGTGGGAGTGGCTTGCCAGCCATGTGACCAAGTAGTAGTGGCTTGGCAGTCATGTGACTGGGTAGGCATGGCCAACTTGTAAAATGTGGTGAATCTCACTGAACACTCTTGCTTAGCAACCAAAATGTTGGCTCACAAACTCTGGCATTTGAAGTGTGCAAATCTTAAAGCTGTCAAGTTACAAGACCCTTGCACCCCTAACCCTTTACAAAGGAAAAAAATCCAGGGATGTTCAAACTTGACAGCTTTAAGACTTTTAAGGTTTAGATAGGACTAAGAGGCGGGCGGGGCAATTGGTGAGCCAGCCAATCAGTGAGCGGCGGGCGGGGCAAGGGTGGTGCGGATGGGCAGGGGGAGGAAATGGAATTGGTTCTAAATGGCATGGTAGATTTGTGGAATCTCTTCTACAGAACGTTAGAACTGGCAGGAACCCACTCCTGGTGTAAACTGAGCCATTGTGATTTGTTAACCCAACAAATAGCACAACATACGAACTCAAAAGTCTACAGATACACTGTAATCCCAACATAAGATGCTGTGCATGTTTGAGTTCAGTATATTAGTCTCTTATGCAAATACTAATAGCTCAGACCAGCTAAGAAAAAAATCAGTTCAAACTAAAGCTATCAAAGTAGTGTGCCATTCATACTCTCTGAAATATACAAATGAGAGTGTTGAATCTGAAACATGTTTTTCCAATGCAGCTTTCTTCAGCTGTTTGGAGAATTCCCATAAACTTGAATCAACAAAGCCAATTGTCAAGAATGCTGAGAAATGTAGTTCAAAATATTTCAAGGCTACAATATTGAGGGTGGTTGTTTAAATATCCCCAAGTTAAAAACTTAGCCCTTAAAACCGATTCAAGGAAATAAATTCCTTATTATTAATAACACTTTCTCAGTTTGATAAGCCATTTGGTCCACATCAAAAATAATGAAACATTTAGGTTGCTCTCTTCAGAAAATCAAACAAAATTAGAAAGAGTAATTGAAGATCATTGAAATGATCACCATTGTTCTTTGCATCTTTAATTCAAATCCTTTTGCCAACTTTAGATGCATTGTCAAATGCATCTGACGTATCATTGCAGGAATTTATCTCAAAACATGTGGAATGTATAATCAAGATGTTTTGAAAGATAATAATTTTCCAATGTTTTAAAAAGTACAGGTTATTCTAACTTTATAGTTAATACATTTTTGAATCTCATTTTGATTATTAAAAATGTTTCTACTTCCCATAGTTGTACACTAGTTGGAATGTTATGCTAAGAAAACATGACTTCTATAAAAACTACAATGACAACTATGTGGGTTTGGTACAGGAGGGACAAAAACAAATTTATCTAGTTCTATTGTATATCACAACTAACGATTATCTCCAAGGCATCTGAGAATCAGGAGACTGGGTAATTAAATGAAAAGATTATTTTATCTGACAGGATTTTAGTTACCTAAAATTTGAAGGGTCACCTAACACTTATCAATGCTCATTCACAATACATACATTTGAAAATTAATTCACTTTCTGTCAGTTAATTTCACTTCTATAGTTAATACTTGGAAAGGCATTCTAACAAGTCAAGTTCTGAATATTTAACTAGGTAATTAGTTATACTCAATACTGTTCAGTGTTTGTGCTGAACTGCCATCAAGGAGACCATCAATTATAGCATTTACTGGCTGATTTGATACCAGTCATTGTCCATCCACCCTTCACAAGACTATTGTGGGGTAAAATAAATACTACACTTAAGATAATTCAATATTGGTTCCAGTTGTTTGATAAATTAATTTATGATAAACTTAACAGCAGGTAAATATAATGATTTCCAATATTTTTTATTCCCACATTACCCAGTCATAATTATTTAACTGGACAATTGCCTTTTAGAAGTGTTTGTTTTCTAGTTATCAGTACAGCATTCTAAATGCTTTTAACTTTACACACCACTCACCTTAAACATATACCTGAAAAATCAGGCACCATTATTGATACTCAGACTTTTAATCACGTACAAGATTTTCTCTTCCTGATTTCTTTTGACAAGTTTTTTTGTACACCAATGGCTCTTTCATGTCTGATTATTAATTGTAAATTATTCTGACTTTGTAAATATCATTATTAGCACAATACTAAAATAAAAATGTTTTGCAGATTAACTGTAAATTGGTTTGAAAGCAGTACTACCAAAAATGAATGCAAAAGAACCCCATTTTAGGATCTTATATCTTTGCTCTTGCCAATAGTTTAATATTCAGAAAAAATCATCTTGTAGATTATTTAAATCTTCATTTATTAGGTGAGAATACAAATAATCACTTTGATTTTTGACTCTGTGCTTGTGCCTTCAGTACTTTGACAACAATCTTCTGTTCCTCAATAAGGAATGCTCTCTTGATTCTAAAAAAAAAGCAAAGCATTGTTATAATTCAGCAACAAAGCCATATCACAATCCTAACAAGCATCACTTGAACATTTAGTATTTGTTATTAGATCCAATCTACATGTCATGTTAAAATAAAGCCTTTATGAAGAAGTAGGAAGAAACAGTTGCTTTTTCTAATGTTAATTCTGTTACATTTACAAAGGACATTTTTTTATAAAACAGACTCTTTAGCATCAAGTTGCCTCCATGAATTACAAATATATGCATCCCCCTTCTTTACAATGGATTCTAAGATTACAGCTACAAGATATTCCAACTGTTAATGGAAAGGTAAAATAAAGCAAGGTAGATGGATAGAGCTCTATAGGTTATTTTGAACATTTCAATTAACTTTACATCAACATGCCTTAAAACTATTCTAAAGTAGGTGACTATTCTAAACTATGTTCTCATTTATAGTTCATTTCATTTCATTTATTAAATTTATAGGCCGCCCAATCCTGGAGGACTCCGGGCGGCTTACAACGAAAGAAAAAAAGAAAAGCAAAATAAGTAAAAAAAATAGTTTAAAATTCACAACACACATACGTTCTAATCGGGGCTGGACCTTAACACTAAGGTCAACAGCCCCAGGCCTGCCGGAACAGCCAGGTTTTAACGGCTTTCCTGAAGGCGGGTGGGTGGGTAAAGTCCGGACCTCTGGGGGTAGCTGATTCCACAGGGTCGGAGCAGCCACAGAGAAGGCTCTCCTCTGGGGACCCGCCAGCCGACACTGCCCAGCTGATGGTATCCGAAGGAGGCCCACCCTGTGGGATCTTATCGGCTGTTGGGAGGTGTATGGCAGTAGGCGGTCTCGCAGATAGGCTGGTCCTAAGCCATGTAGGGCTTTAAAGGTAATAACCAACACCTTGAATTGTGTCCGGAGACCAATTGGCAGCCAGTGCAGCTCGCGGAGGACAGGTGTAATATGAGTGTATCTCGGTACACCCAATATCGCTTGCGCGGCTGCATTCTGGACCAGCTGTAGTTTTGTGGATAACTGACAGAAAACAAACTATAATATATGTAATTGGAATACATTTAAATGAACCTATACATTTCAGCAAAATTGTACTCAAAATATCATTTACCTGTCACGAACACATTTAGCACACATAGAACCTCCGTAGGCTCTACTAACGTGTTTCTTTGTTTTGGAAAGTCTCATAAGAACTTTTGGACGAACAGCGCGGACCTGTAGAAAATAAAATACATCTTTTTGTAACTCACCCCTGAAATTTATTGGATTAAAAAGAAAGTAGCCCTTATAATTTTTGTGCTTATATAAATCACCCATTCATAATAATATGACAATGGATTTCTGAATGAGTATTATAAATGCATAAGCTTGTTTTAATTTCAAAGATTATATTGTTTAATACCAAAAAGAAAATATATTCAGAATAGATTCACTGAAATGGAGATTTAAGGTAGGCATGATATATTTTGCTATGTAGTTCATTAAAATATTATTAAGTTGGCTCCTAACAATATTCTTTCAACAGTTAAACCCACACTTCCTGAAATTATGTCAAATATAATAGTTTTATACTATGAAATGACTACATCAGCTTGTCCCATTTCATCTGACAAAGAAGATATGCTGAGGATCATCTGTCAGGGATGATCATTTGGTAGATCCCAGGAAGTGGGCCTTCTCTGGCCTAGTCCCTGTTTCATGGAACATTTTCTCTCCCACCACACCAGAGGTTAGATTGGATCCACCCCTCTTGATGTTCCCTATCCCCTGAAGATCTGCTTGTTACTATGGCTGGAGGGGTAGCAGGAACCAGAGACATATTTGGATAGCTCCATTACTGAGATTAAGATATATTCACTCTTTCATGCCTAGGGTTTGCATAATTTTAGTAATCTTTAATGTCTGATGCTTTTTAATATTTATGTGTTGCTTTATTAATTATTTTATAGCACCCACATAACATATGATTAATTAAGAAATGTGACAGAACAAATAGGTATCTGTGCAGCTGGAATATACCACTGCATTTACCACATCACTTCAAAAGTTAATGTTCTCTCTAAAGAACTTTTAAAGAGCTTGAAGAGAAGAAAAATGCTGCCTTAAAAGAGGAAATTCTATAGCAAGCCAAGTATTTTTAGCTCCTCAACAATTATGTTATGATCTAGCATTGTTTTCTGAAAGTTAAAAACTGCTACTAAATTTAAAGTTATTTTATACCTATTTAAATACAAATCAATAGAGACATAAAAGTAGTCATGTGAATAATAAGTTATCAGAGTAAGTGAATTACTAAACACTTATTAGTAATATATATTACTATATGTTTATAGTACACAAACAACACACAAAGCAATGTAAAGCAAAGAAAACCCACTAATGATATGAAATATAGATTTTCACAATGAAAAAAAGTTATTTCTCGAGAGTCATACAAATCTGATTTTCTCATATAAATTGTCTTATGTCCTACAGCTTGGTCTTTGTACAAAGCTAGTTTATTAAAAAAAAAAAGAGACTTACACCACGAAGTCTTCCTGGGCATACACCGCATGCAGACTTTGGTGCCTTGCCAACTTTCTTAGTATAAAGATATACAATCCTGTTGCCAGGTGTCCTGGACCTGTATGAACCAGATAACAAATACTTAGTATGATCACAAACTCAAAACAAAAGACATTCAATTAGAGAATGGCAAGAATTCTGATTAGACTTACAGCCTGGTCTTGTTAGAGGCTGTATTGTAGGACAGCCTACGCCGATATGTCAGACGCTGGACCATTTTCAGTGCCTAAAACAAGAGAAGGTGAATGAAATGTGAGAAGGATCATTGCTGGACTACAACTGTTTAGATTTAGCCATATACCAACCATCTCCAAGGTCCCATTGGCTTGGCTTATAGTATCCATAATCTCTGGATAATTACAGTGTGGGAATTCTAGAGTTAGAATTCATCACATTGAATGCTACTTTTGCACTCTTGATTATAAAAATCATGCTGCTGACATTAAGCATAACTGTTTTTTATTCTTGTGGACAGAAAATATGTCATAAGGTCAAAATCTATTAAAATCTATTAAAATTGCAAATTGCAAAATATTTTTAAACCAGTACTACTATTAAGCAAGTATGTCACAGTTGGTATGCTGCTAAAAACGCTGATGCTCTAACTCTCAAAGCCTTCGCCCTTACATGAAAAGCAAAGATTTGCACCCAGATTCTGCTAATCCAAACCAACATCCAAACATACCACTATCTCCAAAACAGTCCTCCCAAGATATTACATGGGGAGATAAGGATGAGGTCATGAGCAATAACTATCACACAAGGATATTATAAATAAAACTGAAAATTGGGGGTGGAAAAAAAAACCCTGATGCAAATATTTCCTTTCTCCTTGCCCCCAAAAACGTCCTAACAAACTTGGTTTGGGGAAAATATTTCTGAGGGGTCCTTAGAGTTTTCTGAGCTTGCTTGTTGTCTTGCAGACATTTCATTACCCAAACTAGGTAACATCATCAGAAAATATCTCTGGGCAGGTGGCAAATGTATTTGCATGATGTCACAATCCTAAAAGGTTTAAATTTACTGCAGAAATGCTGCAAACTGCTCAGTGCTGTGCCCATGAAACAAGCAGCGTAGCTGAGCCGCTGGAGACTCAAGATCTCGTATAACTCCGGGCAGGTTTCGAGAAGGCTTTATTAGTCAAAGGGCAGGCCAAAAGGCCTCCTTCCTGCGATCGCCATCGCGGCCTCCTCCTCGCCTATTTCTTCCATTTACCGCAACCCACACGCCCTCCATTCTTCCCACCAGGCTCCCAACCGCGTCACGGCAAACCTTTGAGCTCACCCAATTTTTCTACACAACGGATGGAAACCGATTAAAATCAACCCTCCACCCCTCTTCCCCCAGAAAGAGAACCAACCTGAAGCCGAAACTTGCGCCGGAAGAGAAAGAAGGCGGCAGCGGGGAAAGGTTAAAGTTGAAACGTGGAACGTAAGAAACCGGAAGTGCGGTTACGTCGCTTCGTTCAGCTCCCAGGGAGAGGAAAGGCGGGCGCTCCCATATTTCCTCCGGAGGAGGGAAAAGGATTTCCCTTCAGATGTAAAGTCGGATGACGAGAGTTAACGGCCGCTTTCTTACTGCGTCAGGGGTTTATAGCCGTGATATTACACCAGGGGTCCCCAAACTTGGCAACTTTAAGACTTGTGGACTTCAACTCCCAGAATTCTCCAGCCAGTATAGCTGGAGTATTCTGGGAGTTGAAGTCCATAAGTCTTAAAAGTTGCCAAGTTTGAAGACCTCTGTATTGCACTATAAATATAAAATAGTGCTGTATAGTACTTTTAAATAAAAACCCTCCCTCTTTGGCCAAAGCAACCCACAAGACTTTTAGGTAATTTTATTGTTCAGCTTATCGGAATAGGAGGGATTTCTATTAAAACGCAGCGTGTGTTACGTTTTAGAATAGTATTAAAGCGATAATAACCGTTCGCATTACCTAAGCCTGCATGTTTTCATGTAATTTCTGCTTTCTCTTAATAAAACGTCTCCATTTGCAGGGTGAATGTCTCGTGTTCCGATTTACCAAGGTAACTTGCAGCCCGAGGATTCCAAGTACTAATCAGGTTGTAACATTGCTTAGGTTTTAGGAAACACAAACTGCACTGGAAATAATGTGCAAATGAAGACTTTTTAAAACCGTAGCTATAAATAGTTGGTAGCGCTTCACAAGCTAGATTTTAGTAATTTTAATTATCTCTTGTTTTATTGGGACCAGTATATTGATTTTTTATTGAAAAGGGGATGAGGTTGAGCACCAAACTATGCTCCATGTTATTTTTAAAAATATCTTTAGAAACAGTAAAGGTAAAGGTTCCCCTCACACACATGCGCTAGTCATTCCCAACTCTAGGGGGCGGTGCTCATCTCCATTTCAAAGTCGAAAAGCCAGTGCTGTGGGAAGACTAAACATGACTAAACGCCAAAAGCACTTGGAACACTGTTTCCCACCAAAGATGGTCCCTATTTCTCTACTTGCATTTTTACATGCTTTTGAACTGCTAGGTTGGCAGAAGCTGGGACAAGTAATGGGGGATCACTCTGTTAGGTGGTGCTAGGGATCCGAACTGCCGACCTTTCTGATCAACAAGCTCAGCATCTTAGCCAATGAGCCACCACTCATACTAATTGAGACGTACATCCTTGAGTTCAGTTGGTCTGTCTTAAATAAGGAGCTGCATTTTACTGATATTTATTAAATATCTTTTTGCTAAAGATCCAGTTTGGTATAGTAGTGGTTAAGAGGTGCTAGGTCCCACCTTAGGCACAAAGCCAGCAGGGTGAACTTGGGACAGTTGCTCCCTCAGTCCTAGAAAAGAGGAATGGCAAACCATGCCCCCCCCCCCCAAAACCTTGCCAAAACAGCTGCAGTCATCAGGTATTAACACTGACCTGAAGGCACAAATATATTCATTATTTTGATTAACTGATTAACTCCAACCTAATGAACCTACAATTATCTAATTATTATGGTATCTGCAACACATCAAGAGGTGGTGTTTTTTTTAATTCCAAAGCTTTATCATAGTTTTCCCAAGAATATGGTCCAGATTAGGTACATCCTTCCTAAAATTCTGTTTCCCAAGTATTCTATATATGGTCTGAATAACACAGAAATAGAGAAGAAAAATGACTTATCTTGATCTTGATACTGTTTTTTTTTGTTTATGTAACCTGGGATTGTATTTTGTATAGCCCTATTGCATTGATGACTCACGTTCAGCTTGTGATCCACTAAGATGCTTTTGATTTTTTTTTCTAGCTAAATAGACATTACACTTGTGGTGAAATTAATTGTTTTCTGTCCTTTGAATTTTTCAAAAGCCCATGGAATATTGATACTTTCCTTTAAGGCAGGGCTATCAAACTCACGGCCCACGGGCCACATGCATCACGCACTGGCCATGGCCACCCCTGGTTTAGTGAAGAGAAAAAAAGTCACAATACACCAAGTGATGACAATGTGACACCACGAGTTTGACACCCCTGTTCTAAGGAATTTATTGTGTTCCTGCCATTTCTATATCATACATAAATCTGATAATCTTTTTCTTACTGCTCATACAAATACAAGGAAGAATACAAGACCTATAACAGGATCATAATCAAAATCACTTGGAATCTTTGTTCCGCTTGACCTGGAGCCTGGATAGATATACTGGACACAATCATTCAACAAGTTTGATATTCGATATGAGTCCAGGCCACATTTTACATCTTGTTTACTAGGATTTCATAGGACCGTGATGGCGCACCTATGGCACGGATGCCACAGGTGGCACAGAGAGCCCTCTCTGTGGGCATGGCAGCCGTTACCACAGCCCAGCTCCACTGTACATGTGTGTGCACCTCCCAGTGGCCAGCTGGTCTTCGGGTCTCTGCTGTGCATGTGCGGGGAGCGGGGTGCATGCATGGGAGGCACTCACATTGCATTTGGGGGGTGCACGTGCGGGCACCCCATGCATCCCATTTTGGGCCTGGAAGGTTTGAATCAACTTGGACACCAAAAATGGGCAAAGGGGGGGGTTGCATGCACAAAGGGCGTGCACGTATATGCAGGGGCGGGTTGCATGTGTGGGAGAAGGATGCATGCTCAGGGGCCCCTCACGTTGTATTTTGGAGTTGTGTGCATGCGTGCATAGGTGCATGCTTTGGGCACCCGGCACCAAAAAGGTTACCCATCACTGTCATAGGCACTTCTATTTTGCTGAAATTAAGGTCTACTATGCTTAATGCTGATAAGCTAAACTTATGCTCTAAAAAGTGATGGTTTCTTTTATGTAATTTTGTGTGATTAGTTCTTAATAAATTCCTGTTGGTTTCTATGAATATCCAGGACAAAGTAATTGAAGCCTTGCCAGAAGTACCTCAAGAGACAGAGCAGGAGGAATTGGTTGTAGAAGAAGCCAGCCTTGCTATTTAATTATTATTTCTAAATCAAGCACCCTCCTCTTAGGCTTATCCTCTCATTTACACACAAGAGGAACTGAAAGAATAACTGAGTATTTAGAACAGCATAGAAACAACAGAATAATGTTGCACTAGGTATAAAGCTGAAATAATGGACTGGGCTCAACCTGAAGTAAAAGGCCTTCACAGGAAGACCAGAAAAATAATGACAATGAATCATGCCTTCTTCCATGCATTGATGTTAACAGACAAGGAGCATAGGTGGACCTCAGTGGTGGGATTCAAATTTTTTTTACTACCAGTTCTGTAGGTGTGGCTTGGTGGGCGTGGCTTGGTGGGCATGGCAGGGGAAGGATACTGTAAAATCCCCATTCCCTCCCGATCAGTTGGGACTTTGGAGGCAGAGAATAGATGGAAGCAAGGCCAGTCAGAGGTGGTATTTACCAGTTCTCCAAACTACTCAAAATTTCCACTACGGGTTCTCCAGAACTGGTCCGAACCTGCTGAATACCACCTCTGGGTGGACCTGGAATATTGCAAATATACCAGATTGCTAAAAAAAATAATACACTAGATAGCTGAAGAAGAAGAAGAAGAAAGGGCATTGGAAGGAAGTGAAGGAGGTGCACCTTTGTGATGCACTGTAGTACAGCACACTATGAAGGCTTGCTGAATAAGACCAGACTGGCCTGAATAAAAGACCAAAATGAAGAATAATACAGAGACATGGCAAGGCAAAGTATTACATGGCCAGGACATTGGAAAAAAAAATCAGATAACAAGTCCTGACTGGCTGAGACCAGGAAAATTGAAAAAGAGGCAGGCTAATTTTTTTTAATATTATATAATTAATTTTTAAAATTTTCAAACATACAAATACACACAAAGAAAACTTAGACATAAACTACATTTACACAACACATTGGAACTTTCTGTTCCTCTTACAGCAGTTTCAAATCAGTACAATTCTCCTGATGTTATTTCCCCTTGTAATACATTTCATTTGAGTTTCACCTTTTTTAACCCTCTTATTTTACTTATCTATCTGATATATTGGCTATTACCTCTAATAAGTTTCAATTCTCTTGAGTACATATATAGATAGTAACCCTCCTTAACTTCTATTTTTGGGCTTTATTGGCTTCTTTCATTGACCCTTGTTTCTTTCCTCCACCCACCTGCATCCAAAACCAGAATTGAAAAGACACCAGATACCTCTGCAAAAAATCTGAAGAAATAGAATTACAGGTAGTCCTGTAGCATTCAAATAGAGTGGCACTGAGAATAGTGATGTATGACAATAACCATGATCAAAATCCAGATGCTTGGCAACTGGTTCATATTTATGACAGTTGCAGTGTCTTGGGATCATGTGATTCCCCTTTGCAACCTTCTGACAAAGACAAAGGAGAAGCCAGATTCACTTAACAACCGTGTTACTAAATTAAAAACTGCCAGTGCTTTCAATTAACAACTGTGGCAAGAAAGGTAATAAATGGGGCAAAACTCACTTACAACAGAAATGTTTGGGCTCAATTGTGGTCTAATTCTCTGGAAGATGATCATATGGACTGACTATAAATAAACCGCATGACAAAGTGGCAATAATGGTGTACTGGGCATATCTGCAGAAATACCATTTGCCTGCAAGCAAGACTGGTGGGACCACAAATAGACAAAATAATACAAATGAAGAAGCTAAAGCACTTTGGAGTTTAAAATTCAAACAGCCAAGCACTGTCATGCAACACCCCAAGTCTACCGTGTTTCCTCGAAAATAAGACAGGGTCTTATTCTTTGACAACTCCCCCCCCAATTTTGCTTGGCCCATATTATCGGGGGGGCTTATTGGTTTGGGGTTGTCGGGTGGCTGCTCTCTTGCGAGTCGGCGCCCGAAGACCCGTGCACAGCCTCAGGGGCAACGGCTGTGTTGCACTGTCGCAGCAGCGTAACAAAGCCGCCATGAGGTGACCATGCTCATGAGCAGCTGCCTGGCAATGCCCTTTCCAGCCAGGGCAGAGCGCCACTCACTGACCCAGTAATATCCCAAAGGTGCTAAGCCACATGGCACTCTGCCCGGCTGGAAAGAGAGGTTGCGTGAGCACTTGTTCTGCCTCCAGCTCGCGTGCCTCCCTGCCTCACCATGCTCAACTCTCCCTGCAGGGCTGGGCCAGGGCACAGGTGCCGCCACGGCCCACTGCTGCCATGGAAAGGGGCATTGCCGGGTGGATGCTTGTGAAAGCAGCTTCCTGGCAACCCCCAGCTGCAGCTGGGCACGCGTCACCCACCAAACTAGCGGTACCCACAAGCAATGTGAGCGCTTCCCCCCCGGCTCCGGTGGCTATGCCCTTCGGGATATCGCTAGGTGGTGAGTGGCGCTCTGCCTGGCTGTATGGGTGGTATCCAGGGGGTTATTCTTGGGGGAGGGCATATATTTTTGCCCACAGGAAAATATGGCATGGTCTTATCAGGACATGTCGTAATTTCGGGGAAATACGGTAATACCTGTTAACAAGAAAGACAAAAAAAAAAGTCTGGCTTGTAGACATTGCAATATTAGAGACAGCAGAAGAGAAGTGGAGAAAATCCCAAAATATAAAGACCTGCAAATAGAAATAGAACAGCTCTTGACAAAGAAAGCAAGGATATTACCAATAGTAATAGGTGTCTTGAATGCAGTCCCAGAACATCTGGAGCATTACTTGTATACCATCTGTATGGACAACATCCCCATCAGTTAATTGTAAAAGGCAGTTATTTTTAACAGCTTTTATCCTGCAACGATACCGTTACTATTAATAAATACAAGCATCTGCATATCTCAGGTCCTTGGGAAGGACTCAGTAGGTAGGTAAAAATGCCAAATCCAGCCTAAATATCTGGCTGACTGTGCAAACAACAGCAACAATAATTTGCTTGCTTGCAGGATTTATTGGAGCTCCCATCCTCCATAAAAAGATATGTTGTGTAAAAATTACTACTTTTTCTTCATATGTAAAGAGAAAACAGATAACGGTAATTGATAATAGGTGTGGAACATAATCCTTAGAGTGATTTTTTTTGCAGTGGCTGTTTAATTGAACAGATTTATTAGCATGCTTAAATATATATTACTAGCTGATAATCCGGGTATTGTCCGGGTATTTATTTATAGGGAGAAAATGTCCGTACCAAATAATTTCTAATGTTGGATTTTCCCCCTTACCAGAGGGAGCCCCCTTGTGGAGTACTGTGAAGCCATTACTATGGCAATTCCAATGGGCAGTACAATAGAAGCCATTTTACGCAGTACAGTAGAAGCCATTTTAAGGCACAACAGGCTGTATCTTAACAGAACACACCCTGAGAGGTGTTAGGGGTGTCTTATCCCCAAAAGTATTTTTTTCCAGAAAGTAAGTCATCTGTGTACCAAGTGTAGTTGAAATTGCTCGAGGTGTTCCAGAGTTTTGCTGGAACGAACACACACATACACACACACACACACACACACACACCATAATTGATTGGCTTTGTGTACCATGCTAGCTCCTAGTCATACCTCACATATATGCTTAAACCAAAGCCATGGAAAATGGGGGTTTATTCCAGAGGACAAGGATATTTATTGTGAATGTGGCACTATTCAAACAACTATCCATTTTTTACAATGCAGGAACCAACATGCACATAGAATACAATTCTGGGACCAACATGTTCACAGCATGACTTGCTGTCCACAGGTATTCTGCCATCAATGTGGCCTGGCATTGGGCTAGAACTACATACATTTATGCTTTTATTAAAGTACATAATATTTTTAAATATAAATCAATAACTATCCCCTTTCTAGTTCCTGCATTTCTGATACGAAATGAGATGAAACAAGACAAGACCAAAGCCAAACAAACCATATTAAAGCTTAGAATGCTGAGTGACCCTGGCAGTGAATTACACTTACACTACCAACTTTAATTACATAGTGTCCAAGGTTCCATTCACACAACAGAGAGTGAGTATAATTCCAAATATTTATGACTTAAGAGGGTAGAGAGCAATAGTTGTAAAATTCCTCATAAGTGGTTGTATATTCTTATTTGCATGATAGCAGAAAGATTTTTATGGAATGTTAATATGCACAGTTCCATGAAATATCATATAAATTATGTTTACTCTTTTAATTCAATATACAGTATGTATAACTATTGTACCTTGGCTATAATATAGATCAGTGGTGGATTCCGGATCCCGTTGCAACCGATATGCTGTGACGGGCCGGGCGTCCACCTGGGCATGCGTACTGTGCTCACATGCACACCCACTGCCCTGCGACGCTCCAGCTGCTCTGAGGAGGTTGCGCAGGCACCATACACTGTGCGTGCGTGTGCAAATGGCCAGGTTGGCTTAAAAACAGGTAAGGAACATGGGTGGGCAGGTGGGCCCAGCAAGCACCCTTCGAGTACAGTGGCCACTGCTGCCAGCTGCCACCAGTATGCCCGTACCGGGGCGTATCGGCTAGAACCCACCACTGATTTAGATGACTATTAAATGTCAGGAAGAAGATTTCTGGCACTTTTCTGTCATCTGCTGGAAATGTGGATATTTGTGGCCCGGAGAATCTTAAATATGAGGGCAGCCTTAAATTTGCAGAGCTTCGATTGTTCAAAAGTAAGCTGACTTTCCAGACTTTATGAAGGTTTGACACCATCATTAGCTGCTTCTGCTTTCATCTTTTAAATAGTATCCTTCCAAAAGCTTTGATGTGTATTCATGGCCTTATTTATAAATTTGTAACTTACATGTTGCTGAGAAGTATTCTCACAGCCTGATACCAATATAAATTATTTTGGTTAATTACTGGATGTTCTCAAATGCAAATTTAAGACACCAGCATATCTCTATCTCCTGAAGTAATGAGAAAAAAATGTATAAACAAATTATGCAAGCTCATTATAAAAGAAACACATTTTCAACCACAAATGAGTTTCAGAGCAATTAGAGTATTAAATTTGACCTTTCTGGGTCCTGAACCCTAGAGGGAAGAGACCCAATTAAATGACATTAAATAACAATGACCTAAATAGAAAAGGGTAACATAATTCAGTTGTTAAAGAACAAAACTTAAATTGCTGATGAAGGAATCTGGAAATGATCCCTACAAGAAATATTTTTCTTTTTCTAGAATATTAATATTTTAAACAATAGTGCCGATACTAGTTAAATCGATTTAGCTCCCATGTTCAAATGACAGATATCCTAAATTAAAACAAAGGGAAGAAATTTCAAATATACAAATACAATAGCAGAGTTGGAAGGGACCTTGGAGGTCTTCTAGTCCAACCCCTGCCTAGGCAGGAAACCCTATACCGTTTCAGACAAATGGCTATCCAATATCTTCTTAAAAACTTCCAGTGTTGGGGCATTCACAACTTCTGGAGGCAAGTTGTTCCACTGATTAATTGTTCTGTCAGGAAATTTCTCCTCAGTTCTAAGTTGCTTCTCTCCTTGATTAGTTTCCACCCATTGCTTCTTGTTCTGCCCTCAGGTGCTTTGGAGAATAGTTTGACTCCCTCTTCTTTGTGTAACCCCTGAGATATTGGAACACTGTTATCATGTCTACCCTAATCCTTCTTTTCATTAAACTAGACATACCTAGTTCCTGCAAACGTTTTTCATATGTTTTAGCCTCCAGTCCCCTAATCATCTTTGTTGCTCTCTCTGCACTCTTTCTAGAGTCTTTTCTACATCTTTTCTACATTGTGGTGACGAAAACTGAATGCAGTATTCCAAGTGTGGCCTTACCAAGGCATTACCTTACATATTATTGTACCAAATTTTGTGAAAAACTTTGTCTCCTTTGGAATTTCCTGAATTTTTCTTTATTTTTGCTATTTTGTGTTATCAGATGTGGCTATAGATCCAATTGAAGAATTGCTTCATTCAGTGCTGACATGTCCTGAGGCAGCTTGGCATCATAAAACTATGATATTCCCATCTCTTTGATATGCCCATCTCTCTGCTACAAAGTGCTTGTAGTTGCTTGGTGGAATGCACTGTTTGGTTTCTGCCAGAGATAACATCATCCATGTAACCTGAAAAGTTCTACATTTGGCTCCTCCATAAAATATTCCTCCAAAAGCTCAGAAGGTCATTCAGTTGATTATTACAGTCTTAGACCAGAGACCAGAACAAATAAAAATTCTCAGTAAATATACAATTACAAATTTAGTATAAAATAATAAATAACAACTAAAATTTATTTAAAATCCATTCTATCAATTATACATGGTCTAACAATACTAAAATTACAGCCCATAAACTGTGTGGCCCGTTCTAGGTTCAACGCTAAAAGGAAAAAACTAAACAGTGCAAACGGTATAAATGATCCAACATAACTCTGGAGCTCCCTAAGCAATTTCAACCAAACTTGGTACACAAATGACTTACCCTCTGGAAACAAATACCTGGGGTTTAGACACCCCTGGTCTGGGTGTATGTTTGTATGTGTTCCAGCATAACTCTGGAATGCCTGGCCCGTTAAGCAGAGCGAGTGTGGTGTCCTAGAGTGGCAATTGTTTGTGATGTCAGTTCCTTCACAGCTTCCTCTGGAAAGCCAGCCGTGACGTTCGCCTACCAGTGAACCAATGGGGAAGTGCCTGATGGATTTGCGGCAATGTGTCAAGATCGTAGACAGGATAGTAAAGGGGGAGCATGGGAGGGGGAAGGGAGAGGGCAGGGATGATGGGAATATGGGGAAAGAAAGGCCCCTGTCACACAAATGCTTTGACGTCTATAAATATCCGGGCAATGCCATGTCATCAGCTAGTTTGTTATATAACATAACTATGGTGGAGAAGACATGTGTTTGTGATGAATCCCCAGTGCTGCTGTGCAGAATCTGGCCACCAGCACTGTAGTTATGCACTGTTCATCCTTAAGCAGCCACTGAAGATAGGTAGTATCAAAGCAGCCAGGATACCTAGCAGTTATCGGCAGAATATGATTTTTTCTAATCTCTGTATAGAAGGAACATCTAAGGAGCATATGACCCACAGTCTCAATCTCTCCTGAGCCGCAGGAACAGAGTCTTCCCAGCAGTGGTATCCTTTTATACTTGCTGTACAAGACGGCCGATGGAAATGCATGGCACCATGCGAGCGAAAATGCTTTCTAATGGTTTGCTGACTCCAACTAAGATAGCTGGGAGGAAAAACAACACATCTAATGGCATCTGGAGCCAGAAACAGCGGAGCTTTCCCTAAGCCTGCCTGCCTCTTGATGCTCTCCACCCTTTGTCGCAAGGTTTATCTTTGCTAGGTCGTAGTACATCTTGAGTATTGAAGCTGGGGAAAGCCTAGTTTGGCAAAGTTGGACTCGACAGCCTTGATCCATGACGAGTAGAATTTGTCTTGGAAGATTAATGGAGCAAGACCTCGTGGAAAGAAGTTAAGCTTTAGCCAGAGATTCAAGGACTCTACACAGATTTTTGCTTCGACTTTTGTCAATCCTGTCTCCAGGTACAGACGTGCATTTGAGACACAACATGGGATCTAGAAAATTGATTCAATGAATTTGGATTGAACTTTTCTTATGGTGTAAAACAGGAAGCTGATGTTCTGACCAAAGTCATTCAAATGCTTTTTAATGAAGTTGAAAGAGGAATACAGGATCTTGCTGACCAATGGCTTCTTCCCATTAATTCACTGCTTTTCTGATTGGGAAGTCAAGCACACAGACTTTTACCAAGACAAGAAAGATGTCCCTGCAATTCTAGGTTTCCTTGTGAACAATTTTATGTTGCAGTTTTGAAGTGATTTTGAGAAGATAGCCTCTCTTGGAAATATATGTGTTTATTTCAGAACTTTTCCATTTCAAGATTGTATTTGTTGTACCAGTGGAATCCCAGAACTTTAGAAACAATCTTTGTAATCTTTTAAGTACTGATAAATTTAAATGATTTTTTACAAAGATTGTCAGAAACTTCTTTTGCACAAGAAATTATGTACCTGTAGAATTTTTATTATAAGAACTTCACTGAAATGAAGTGACCCAGAATTTCTGGCATTTTCAGAGGGAGGTCTGGCCTACATGAATCTTGATTGTTTCATGAGCTACTCACACAATTAGCCCTGGTGTACAAAATGCTAGATTGCTAGTTTGTTTTGCTTTGGTTTTGAACAAAAAGATTGAATGTTTGTTTGAATTCAGGAGTGGAAAAAGGTTTTTTTACCTTTAGAAAGATGGATTTCCCACAAGCATCAGGATCGCCAAAGAAAAGACTAAAATTTGCTCCAATTTGAAATAAGCAGCACAAAGCCAGGTAAAGTTAACTCTTTTTCAATACAAGCCAATGTCACCTGTTGGACAGATGTGGGGCCAATATTAAACTAAATATTAAACCTTTTGGGTGCAGATACTTGCTCTTTGGGAACTTTTTCAACAATTTCAATAATTTCCATGATCTGATTTCCTTCCCTTCATCATTATCCTTTCCTAACATCACTACCGTTCTCTACCTATTAAAAATATTCTAGTATCTATCAAGTAATTTTCTATATTGGCTTTGCTCTCTTAAATTTTGTCTTCTAACTTTGCTTTCATTTTGGATCTCTTGGTGACTCATTTTGAGTAGGTTAACATCAGTTTATTATTGAGTTTGATATCAGAAGTAGCGAAGTATTTGAGGTTAGAATTATTTTAGCTGGGATGTGAAAACATATTTTCTCCTGCAAGATGATGAATGAATTAAGGAATAGCTTTCTAAGCTCTTCTGACAAAAATGTTTTAAAGACAGGCTTTTGAGTTTCATCTTTTGTTTATGAAATTAGACCTATCTCATATTATGACTTTTAAAGGGCATCTAAGGGAGCTTGTATGTATACAAAATAACATTTTAATAATAAATGTAAAAAGTTAAGCACCAGAGAAGCAGAGAGATTCAGACCAGGCATGAAATGTTCTAATCTTCGCTACCTGTTTGGAACTGGGAGCGTGCACATGTGCATGCTTGCTTTGTTCGCGCACGGCACTTCTGTGCATGCGCAGAGCCTCCCGCCACCTCCACTATTGGTTCGCCCAAACTGGGGCGAACCAGCAGAATACCACCTCTGATTCAGACTATATTAAATGCAAGATGAATTAGTGATCATCTAATCATGTAATATATCCATTAAACTAGTAAAATTAGTAAAATCCAGACAGATATATATGGGATAATTCCAAAATTTCAAAATGGTAACCAAAACTATCCTATCCTGAATCTTTTGTCTGAGGCAGTAAATTCTCAGATGTTAATCATCTTTGAAAGTAGGTAAGCTGACAAGAATCCATATAGCAGGTGGATGTCTCAAGTCTGTTTAGAGGTTTGTGGATCATAACAAATACATACAATTCAGTTAAAATACTAATAAACATAAATAAATATCCATTAAATGTAATTTACAATAGAGAGGGATCAACTTAAAAATAAATATATTTCAACTGAAGTGTGTTTCAGAAACGTAGCATTAATGTAACCTTAGATAAGCCACGTTTTTCAATATACTTTTCGTTCCAATCTGGCATAGAATGTAGAGACCTTATTAATAGGCTCTTAAAAATAACTGAAGTCATGTAAGGAAGCACTTGGACTGTGGAATAACTATAAAACGTATAGTATTGTTTTATTAATAATATTGCCTAGAACAGTGATGGCTAACCTTTTTGTTGTGCCGTACCAAAAATGCATGTGCATGCCCACCCATAATGCAATGCACACCTGACACCCCTGCATGCCCTTCCCCCCACGCATGCACTCGTAACCCCACACATGTGCACACGCTCCCCTGCCCCCCTGCGCATGCGTCCCGATCCCCCCTTCACCTATTTTTGGCTTCTAGGTTGGTGCAGGAAGCTTTCCAGGCCCCAAATGGAGCGCCAGGGGGGGCCTTTGTGGCAAAGACCTGAACACCAGCTGTCTGGTGGGAGGTGCGCGTGCATGCGTGGTGGAGCTGGGCTGGGGTGACGGTTTGTGCCCATAGAGAGGGTTTAACTGATTTAACTGAATTGCCAACAATATGCCCCAGTAAATATGTGACATTACAAGGATCCAGTGTTCATTTCCACATCAACTGTATTTACTTAGTAAATCAAAATTACAGTATTCTTTACTTCGAAAGATAATTCCATAGAATGCAATCAGTCACATACAAATGCATATACTCTAATGCATTTGGGCTGAAATTTTCTTATCCGAAAAAGAAGAGCAGATGTAATTACCCTGTAAAAAAAGAGAATTAAAATGCTGTTAATCTACCCACATGATAAGTAAAGTTATCACGGAAATTCTAATTAAATAGGATGATTGACTAAGGTAGGACATCAAAGAAAAGTACCGAGTATGGTAAGTTGAAGTCTTATTAATTAGTCCACATGGAAGACATACCAGAGACGTCAAGCTGAGGCTGCTGCAAGGAGGAAAAATGGCAGACAAGGAAAAGTGTGTTTCTTTGAAGTTAGGAACGGAGATAGCGATGGAGGTAATTGTGTCTGACTGAATCCAGTAATGAAGAGACGTAAAGTCAGGCCCCAGAATTGGAGGCCAGAGCCAAGTAACGAATATGGGTATCCCCCTGCTGTGAAGAAACAGAATGCTGAACTGACTAATTGACCCAGTCTATCTCCCAGGAGCTGCCTGTTATTATTTATTAATTTTTAATTTCTGAATTATTTACATTCTGGGAAATTATTTTTGGCAGCCTGTTAAGAGCACCAGAGTTAATGGAGGACGAAAGAGGCTGCAACCAGAATTAGCAGAGATGGAGTCACAGGCTACTGGATTTAATGATTTTGGAAAGGATAATTGATTTCACACAGTGTGTCACTTTATACTACTTTAGGGATACACCAGCTATTTTATTAATTGAGGAATAACCAACTCAGAAGAATATTTGAAGTGTAAATGAGTTGGGGGCTCAACTATTTATGCTTGGTTCCCTCCCCCCCCACTAGGCTACATTTGAAATTGGTTTCTTTAAACTTTCTGACTAAAACCCATGAAAAGGCAAGCTTTGTTGTACTTCAGTAAAACTTTTGCAGAGTTCTGCAATAAATAAAGGCATTATAATACAAATAATTGTTTAACTATTGGATGGATGGATAGATAGATAAGGTCACGCTGTATCGAAGTAAAAGCCAATAGTAGTCATACCTAATATAATAATTTTTCAAATGAAACTGCAAAAAAATTCACTGTAATCATCACTATTTAAAATTATTTATTGATGCTGGTTATGACAGAATAATTTCTAATATTTATTTAAGGATGTTTCAAGAAAGTTGAAACAAAACTCAATTGTACATCCTGCCTGAGACAGAAGAAACGTAGATTTCAATTCATGACATTTATCTGCCAAGGAGTGGAACTGAATCTGAGAGCCAGCTGTTGTTCTAGTCCACATTAGTTTGTGTTTTTTACACTATTTATACTGAACAGCTGCAAGACTGCAGAATTAACATAGTCTTCGCCTTGATGGTTAATTGTATATTAAATTTGACCTATAAATAAGTGTAAAAAACTTTGTTTCTTTTACCTTTTGTTAGTGTTTGCCAAGATTCTCATTTTATTTTGAATAAAATGGTTGGTAAAGAAGAACATTGATGGTGAACTTGCCAAATTAATGTGTCCTTACCATAAATTTCTTCCTCAGAGATATATTTCTTCATGAGCATGTGATATTAAAATCATGTCCCAAATTGTGAACAGCAGAAGTGCCCCAAAAGAAATAAAGAACAGGTTCTTCCTCAACAGAGAATATGGTGAAGCTCTTCATGACTTCCCAAACTAAACGTTAGGAAAAGTAACCAGTGTTGTGTCAATATCTATCCTTGAAAAATTGGAAACATTATTTTTCTTTCAGAGGTTTAATGGCTTCCTTAAATAGTTGTTTTCTATCTGGCTTATTTTTCTTGTATTTCATGAAGCTGGTGAGTATTCTGTTTACCAAGAACAACATAGTAGTTTCAGTTAATCTATTATTTTGGATTACATTATTGACAACTAATGAAGCAAGAAAGATAAAGACATTCTAAGCCAGAGTGTCAAACTCGTGGCCAGATGCGTCACATGCTGGCCACGCCCATGCCCACACCCATGCCCATGCCCATTTTAGTGGAGGGGGAAAAGTCGTGATACGTCATGTGATGACAACATGACAACCATAAGTTTGACATCCCTGTTCTAAGCCATGATTGACCTGTGACCTAGGCTTCAAGAATTGTTTTGTTTCCTCTCTCACAGTGTTACAGTATTCCTCCAGTATCCTCTTTTAGGCTACCATGAAGATTTTATCAGAAGGACAAACAAAGACAACAATGGTGGAAGAATCCTAAATCAGGGACCATTAATAGTGTTCCTTAATGAACAGGTTTCATACTGACGTTGCTGTTGATATCACCCAATTAGTGGTGGGATTCAAAGAATTTAACAACCGGTTATCTGCCCTAATGACCAGCTGGGTAGGCGTGGCTCAGGGGGTCATGTGACCATGTGTGCATGGCCAACTCACCATCACTCACGTCAATGGGTGCTTCGTCTTAGCTATTACAATGTAATAACGGTTCTGTAGAGGCAGTTTCTGTAACCAGGGCAATGAAGATTAGGCTAGAAACAACACCAGGATGTTTTCTTCCTGCCTTCCTTATAGGATTAGCCCTGTAAAGTGGAAAAAAACAAGAGGAGATTTCTTCCTAAAACCGGCTCTCCAAACTGCTTAGAAAGTTAACAACTGGTTCTCCCCAATAGGTGCAAACTGGCTGAATCCCACCAATGCACCCAATTCAAGAGAAACAAGAAATCAAATACTATCCACAGCTATACTAATACTGATACATAACAGAATATTGCTCTTACTGAATTAACTTTTGAAGATGATAGTTGAGATCACACATATGCTATTCATTAAGTAGATTAAGTAGCCACATCCTAAGACACAAATTAGGCTTATAAACTACAATAGCTAGATCCACATTTTGCTCCAAGTCATAATACAACTTATTTGGCTTTAGATTATGTTGTGTGAGTCTAGCCAATTGTGGTGTAGTCCACAAACTACAAATAAACCATATTTAAATGTAATAACTTTATGTTATTTTAGAACTTCCTTAGAAGTTCTTCTCTTGTGGTTTTCATCTCCATGTTGAATTAGGTACCAATTTATTATATCAGAGTGATTTGATTGAAATTTTATGATTTAACTTCTTCAAATGGTCTTCTTGGCACAATCATTGCCATTGATAAAAGTTAAAAGATGGAAGGAATAGATTTAACAAAAAGAAAAGTAAATGAGAAATTTCAGTGGCAATGAAATGCATTTCTGAAAAATTCCTCAAAGTCTTCAAAATAGAATGGAACTTTTTAATACAAACATCAATATGAAAATATCTGGTGTGGAATTTGAATGGAAGCCTTTGAATCAGTTCAACATAAATTGGATAAGTATAAAGGAGATGTATTAAAATTGTTTTTCAAAAACATTGGCCTTGGGTTTTTTCTTTGTTTTTTGCAGTAGTTTTAAGTGACACTCAAGCCTTCCTTCTTTCTTTCTTTCTTTCCTTCCTTCCTTCCTTCTTCCCTCCCTCCCTCCCTCCCTCCCTCCATCCTATTTATTTCTTTTTCCATTACTCATTTTTCATCTGTAAGCCGTCTAATTTTAACTCTGTTTTTTTTTTGGTACTGATTTTGGGGGGGTTTGAATTTTATTTTCATGATTTTGTTTAGAGCTGTTTGCTAATAAAAGGGAGAATACCTTACATTATTAAAACAAATGTAGCCTCCTGCTAACCAGCACTAATAACCTTGGAATTATCAGTGACTCCATTTTTTAAATCTACTCAGAAATTATTGCTGACTTGGATTTATGCTCTGTAACAGGTGCATTTTAAGGCCAACTTGAAGACATTAAAGAGAATTAACAAGGAGACAAACCAGTAGATTTCATAGGTAAACTTTTTTGCAGTAGGCTGAGCAATCATTGAAAAACATGGCAAAGTTTTATGTAATTAATTTGTTCTCTGAATCTGTTTTTATACCATGCTATTTGGATTCCTTAAGGCATTTTCAAATAGCCACCAGTTTAATTAATGAAATGCTATCAATCAATTCCCAGTGATGTTGTACAGAAGTGCATGTTCAGCCAATATTGTGCTCCTGTCGGATCCTCAATTCTCAGTTTTCTCAATACCGGTATTTGCAGCCAAAGACATATTGTCAATGTGAAATGGAAATTTTTTCATTTAAATACAAATGAAGGGGCTGAAATGCAACGGGAACTGCCTATACCCTAGCTTGGGTATAGCTTGGTGCTACCCATTAGAGAATTTTCTGCAGTGATTACTTTGGTGTTTCTCTGAAACATGAATTGAATAGTTTCAATTATCAGAATAATATGTAAGAAATTACATTGTGTTCTCTGTTGTTGGTAGGCTTAATATCTTCTAAAGTAAGTTTCAGCATTACAATGACTTGATAAGGCAAGATGAGATGACATGAGATGAGATGAGATGAGAAGAAAGATGATAACATTAAGATAGGATAATGTAGGGTAGGGTAGGATAGGATAGGATAACCTTTTTGTCATTTTTTACTGAGCACACTGGTACATATTAAAAATGAAATTCTGTTGCCTGCTCTCAAAGTGTACACATACATAGCACACATATAGTCATGCTATATAAGTATATTATGTAGATACCTACACCCTTACATATAAATTAATCACTGCCCCTCTTGAATACATAGAAGAAAGAGGAAGCTTGAAATTCACAAGGTTGATACTGTATGGAACAATACTGTGACTCAATCTGGATGTTCGGCTTCGGATTCCATGAAGCCTCTTTTCAGAAGGTAACAAGGAAAACAGGTCATGAATAGGATGTGTAGTGTCCCAGACAATACTGTGGACCCTGCTCAAGCAACATTAATATGCTACGTCCTGGATAGAAAGGAGTGGACCAGGATGAAATACTCCTGGTTCAGCCCGGTTCGGCTGAACCAGCAGGGACAATTGGCATCAGTTCTTCAAACTGATGGCAAAAATCCCTGGTGGCCCCACCCACGCCACCTGGTTGCCTGTCGCTGCTCATCACTTCCGGCCACTCAACCCATCCACCCAATCCTAACCTTTCTCTCCCTCCATTCACAGCAGAGCTGCTGCAGGCTGTCCCTTTAAGGTAGACCCAGGGAGGAGGGGGCGGGGGGACCATGTTTGTATGTTTATTATACTTGTATGCCGCCCTATTCCTGAGGGATAAAGGGAGCAGCGGCTCTGCTGTGAACAGAGGGAGAAACGTTTGGATTGTCTCTGCCACAGAATTCAGCGTTAAATGCAGCAGAGACAATCCAAACGTTTCTCCCTCTGTTCACAGCAGATCTGCTTCAGCCTGTCTCTTTAAGGTAGACCCAGGGAGGGGGGGGGGGGTACCATAAAGGGACAGCAACTCTGCTGTGAATGGACTCATACACACATTGTTTCCTACCGGCCATGCTCACAGAACTGGTAGTAAAAAAAAATATTTTCACCAGTGGAGTGAACTGCCAATAATCTTTTCTGCCCATTCTCACCACTCTGTGCATCCCTTTCCTGTCCAAAGCAGTAATGCTTCCAAACCAGACTGTAATGCAAAATGATAGGATGCTCTCAATCGTCCCTCTACAGAAAGTAATAATACAATACAATACAATACAATACAATACAATACAATACATACAATACAATACAATACATACATAGCAGAGTTGGAAGGGACCTTGGAGGTCTTCTAGTCCAACCCCCTGCCTAGGCAGGAAACCCTATACCATTGCAGACAAACGCCTATCCAATATCTTCTTAAAAACTTCCAGTGTTAGGGCATTCACAACTTCTGGAGGCAAGCTGTTCCACTGATTAATTGTTCTAACTGTCAGGAAATTTCTCCTCAGTTCTAAGTTGCTTCTCTCCTTGGTTAGTTTCCACCCATTGCTTCTTGTTCTACCCTCAGGTGCCTTGGAGAATAGCTTTACTCCCTCTTCTTTGTGGCAACCCCTGAGATTTTGGAACACTGCTATCATGTCTCCCCTAGTCCTTCTTTTCATTAAACTAGACATACCCAGTTGTCTAACATACCATATGTTTTAGTCTCCAGTCCCTAATCATCTTTGTTGCTCTTATCTGCACTCTTTCTAGAGTCTCCACATCTTTTCTACATTGTGGCGACCAGAGCTGAATGCAGTATTCCAAGTGTGGCCTTAGGAGTGGATGCTCAATTTCTTTTTGTTGTTGATGTTTGTATAGGGTTGACGGCTGGAGAACTGAAAGAAACCATTATTGTTCCAGGGTCAGGTAAACTTTCCTCCCTCCCTCTTGCCCTGCTTACACAGTCCAGCACCTCCACCTGCATTTTTCCTATCTTCCACCCTTTCTTTCCCATTGTTCTCTCCCCCCAACCACTAGCCTGCAGGATTTAAATACAGGCGTGGCTGCCAGGCTACAAAGTTGAATGCTTCAATTCCTTCTAGGAAACTTATGGCTTTTTCACACCCTAAATTCTCCGACAGTCTAGTTTGGGGAGTTTTTCCCCCTCTCTTCCCACTCCCTTCCCTCTGTTGGAGTCCCAAAAATCTTTGACACCTTTTCGGTGTGTGGCTTGGTGTGTGTAGGGGTGATCATATGACTGAGTGTGACTGACATCAAGTTGGCCATGCTCTCTTAGTCACATCCCCCCCCCCATCTAGCTACACCTACAGAACCGGTAGTAAAAAATTTGAAACCCATCCTTGGTTACTAGAATAGGTTACTAAGAAACGTATAAATTCGAAAAAAGAAAAATTACTTCATGTTTGTTAATTTTGCATAAATGTGACTAATTTAAATTATGGCACCCATGTGAATCTGAAGTTGAAGATTGAATACAATAAAATGGAATATAATGGAATAACATGTATATGAACATTAATGGAATGCTTAGTGAATGCTTTTAAAGAGTAGAATATATTTTGTAAGGCAATAATATAACTTTTGGCTTGGATTGTTGAAAGCAAACATAAAGAACAGTTTTTAAAAGCTTCTTAGGGAAAGATGTTTGAGTCTTTTCATATGTAGAAAATGCCAGTGGGGAATATGGATCTTCAAGTTAATGTACTTTCACTTTAAAATTAATATTCAATAGTTTGTTTGATAGAGTGAGTTACCACAGGTTTGATATGGTGAAAAAAATCAGAGCAAATATATGAATTTGTGTATCTTGTTCTAATCTTTATTAAAGAAGGAGAAAATTTGTAAGTCATCAGATTCAAGTTAGTAAATTCTATGTGATCTATTGTGAGGAATGGATGTCTAAGGAAGCAAAATGGTTGTATATAAAGAATACTTTTAGCCACTTTGTTACTTAATTATGAGAATTGCATGTGTCAGGAGAAACAGTAATAACATAAATACAGGGTTAAGAAATGTGTGTGATATAAACAAATACCTGGCACATACTACCACCTGTGGTGGACCAGTATAAACAAGGAAATTTTGGATACAAATTCATATGTGGTTAGAAAAAATGGTTAGACAACGTATAGAGTTTAAGCAGGAATTATTTTTATTAGGCATTAAATCAGACAAAGGGACAATATACCTAATAATATTATACATCTTGACCGCAGCAAGAATGATGTATGCAACAGTGGAAGAGTGAAAACACCCCTTCAGAGGAGGAGACGATAAGGAAGATACTAGTCTGTGTGGAATTGGATAGACTAATGCTAAAAATAAAAGACAAAGGAGATACAGAATTTTATGCTACATGGAACAGATTCTATCAATGGTTAGAAAACAAGGTGGAAGTTGAAAGCGAAAGAATCAGGTTAGGTGGATATGGATCAGTGGTGGGTTTCTGCCGGTTCACACTGGATCGAGAGAACTGGATGGTGAAATAGACCTGGAAGTAACTTCCGGAACGCCTTCCCCGGCCCTGTCATGCTCCACGCTCACCCCTGCCTGCTGGAGAGGTCCAGTGGCACAATTCACCAGAAAGCAGAGGCAAGCTCAGGAGTTTTCTCCTGGATTCCCCTCTGTCTTGCCTCCTCCAATCTCCCAAAGTTCTTTCCCCAGCGTGTGATAGTTTTTCTACTGGATTCCTCTCTGTCCTGCCTTCTCCGATCTCCCTAATTTCAGCCCTTAATCCTCCAGTTGTCTATTTTTGGGAGGTTTTCCCCTCTCCCTCCCCTTTCATAGGAGTTCCAAAACTTTTTGCCACATGGCTTGGGGTGGTGGTCATGTGACTAAGTGTGCATGAGTGATGTCAAGTTGGCCATACCTGCCCGGTCACACGACTGCCAAGCCACGCCAACAAAATCGGCCACACCCACAGAATAGGTTCCAAAAAAATTTGAAACCCACCACTGACATGGATACTATATATATATGGTGAGTGAGATCTCGCCAAAACATTGTCAAGACAATCTCAATCTTACATGGGAAAAGACCCAATACACAAGACCAGCATACTACACCCATGAAAATCTACGAATATCTATATCTATATATTTATATCTATCTGTCTGTGTGTGTGTGTATGTATATGTACAACACCACACACCACATATATATAAATTTGTTTTTGTAGATTTTCATGGGTGTAGGTATACTAGTCTTGTTGTATTCGGGTCTTTTCTCATTTGTAAGAATACAAACACACACACATATATATATATACCATACAATACATATATATATACATACATTATATATATATATATATAATATTATATATTATTATATATATATAATACACCACACACACACATACACATACATACATACATACATACATACATACATACAATAAAAATATATTTAAAAAGAAAGAAATGTGTGTGGTAGAAAAAGCAACAGGATCAAGAATGATGGGTACTGAATGAATATGGACTGACTCCAAAAGTGAAAGGCTAACATGAAAGAAATACAGGTGAAAATCAAAAAATTAGAATATCGTGCAAAAGTTCATTTATTTCAGCAAAGCAACTTAAAAGGTGAAACTAATATATGAGATAGACTCATTAGATGCAAAGCAAGATAGTTCAAGCTGTGATTTGTCATAATTGTGATGATTATGGCTTACAGCTCATGAAAACTCCAAATCCACAATCTCAGAAAATTAGAATATTACATGCAATCAATAAAACAAGGATTGGACATAGAACAATATCGAACCTCTGAAAAGTATAAGCATGCATATCTACTCAGTACTTGGTTTGGGCCCCTTTTGCAGCAATTACTGCCTCAATGCAGTGTGGCATGGAAGCTATCAGCCTGTGGCACTGCTGAGGTGTTATGGAAGACCAGGGTGCTTCAATAGCGGCCTCCAGCTCTTCTTCATTGTTCGGTCTCATGTCTCTCATCTTTCTCTTGGCAATGCCCCATAGATTCTCTATGGGGTTCAGGTCAGATAAGTTTGCTGACCAATCAAGCACAGTAATCCACAGTCATTGAACCAGGTTTTTGTGCTTTTGGCAGTGTGGGCAGGTGCCAAGTCCTGTGGAAAATGAAGTCAGCATCCCCATAAAGCTCGTCTGCGGAAGGAAGCATGAAGTGCTCCAAAATCTCCTGGTAGATGGCTGCATTCACCCTGGACTTAATGAAGCACAGTGGACCAACACCAGCAGATGACATGGCTCCCCAAATCAACACAGACTGTGGAAACTTCACACTGGACTTCAAGCATCTTGCAGTGTGTGTCTCTCCATTCTTCCTCCATACTTTGGGTCCTTGGTTTCCAAATGAGATGCAAAAGTTGCTCTCATCAGAAAAGAGGACTTTGGATCACTGAGCAACAGACCAGGTCTGTTTTTCTTTAGCCCAGGTAAGATGCTTCTGATGTTGTTTGTTGTTCAGGAGCGGCTTGACAAGAGGAATACGACATTTGAAGCCCATGTCCAGGATCCGTCTGTGTGTGGTAGCTCTTGATGCACTGACTCCAGCCTCAGTCCACTCCTTGTGAAAGTCCCCAACACTTTTGAATGGCCTTTTCCTGACAATCCTCTCCAGGCTGCGGTCATCCCTGCTGCTTGTGCACCTTTTTCTTCCACGCTTTCCCCTTCCACATAACTTTCTATTAATGTGCTTTGATACAGCACTTTGGGAACATCCAACTTCTTTTGCAATTACCTTTGAGGCTTTCCCTTCTTTTGAGGGTGTCAATGATGGTTTCTGCACAACTGTCAGGTCAGCAGTCTTTCCCATGATTGTGATTCCTACTGAACCAGACTGAGAGACCATTTAAAGGCTCAGGAACCCTTTGCAGGTGTTATGGCTTAATTAGCTGATTAGAGTGGGACACTTTGAGCCTAGAATATTGCACCTTTTCACAATATTCTAATTTTCTGAGATTGTGGGTTTGGGATTTTCAAGAGCTGTAAGCCATAATCATCACAATAATGACAAATCACAGCTTGAACTATCTTGCTTTGCATGTAATGAGTCTATCTCATATATTAGTTTCACCTTTTAAGTTGCATTACTGAAATAAATGAACTTTGGCATGATATTCTAATTTTTTGAGTTTCACCTGTATGTTGAGGTGTTTGTATAGAGAAAGGAAATGCAAATCAAATTGCTCAAAAAAAAGACAAAGAAACAGTGAATAGATAGAAAAGAAAGACTAAAAGTCATGGTTAAGTGGAGTTGATGAGATCCTGAAAAAGAGGCATGAGAATTTTAAAGAGCAAAAAAAGCAATGTATGCATCATTGTATACGTCCGATGGAAGCAAACAAGCAAGAAATACAGAGACAAGGAGGAAAAAAAGTGAATTATATGGATTCTGAGAGCAGTGATGTTGCAGTACAAGTATTTGGGGATAGATATAATATCACTCTGTAATATAAGCTCAAGGAGTATGTATTATGTAAGAGAACAGAGAAATAAAATGGCATCCATACAGAACTCAGAAGTAGAGCTCAAATTGAACACTACTTATTAAACAAGGTTAATTTGTTCCTACTCTACTTGAAATGGCTTCAAACACTTCAAAACTAGGTCATTTGATTGCTATGAAAATACATGTACAAGGCTACCCTTTTAGCAACAAGTTTATTGAGAGTTTTGATTGCATCCCAAAAGCATGTGAGATATTTCTGACCATATCAAAGAAAACTCACTGCATTATCAAGGCCCTCTAATGAGATGGTTTGTTTAATTGAAATGCTTTAAATTACCATCTGGTAGAGCATGAAAAAATCATTTTTTTTCATTAGAGGAACTCCTTGTTAGCAAGAAATTGAAGTTACAAAATAGCACTGCATGATATACTAAAAGTATTGTAAAGTATATTCACATTCAAATTATTAAGACATTTTACATGTAAATTGAATTTATGTATTAATTCGGTATAGCGATTTAATTTAGGCATTTGAATGTATTTTTTAAAGCAGAGCATGCATGAAGATCATTCTATAGATCATATTATTATTTTGTAAACCATAAGACCACATTAAGCTGACATAAAGCAATTTAAAAAATCTCAAATTATATATGCATAAACTATCCATTAATATCTTATGCACAAGATTTAAATTGTGTTGTGTGGCAATTATTATTACATTCTTATTTTAAGGCTCAGATTCTTCACAAACACTGTATACAGTATGTATTTCCTGCTAGAAGCAAATGTTAGAATCATTATACACATTTTACAGGCAGAAAAAAGCCAGACAGAAGTGATGACTTCAGGTATTTTCAGAAAACTTGTAAGCTTATATTTGAACCCAGACCTATTTAACATTTGCAATGATTTTGCTTATCAACTGTCACAAAAAGATCATAAAATTGGGCGTGACTCACTTAAAAGCCACCTTGCTTGGCAATGGAAATGTTCCAGTTATCGTCATGTCAAGGATTAACTGTACTTGCTACAGTAAAGCTGATGTCCTTCACTTGTTGTTGTTAGTTGCAAAGTCAAGTCTGACCCCATGGACAACGTTCCTCCAGGCCTTCTTGTCCTCTACCATCCTCTGGAGTCCATTTAACCTCACGCCTACTGCTTCAGTGACTCCACCCAATAACCTCATTCTCTGTCGTCCCCTTCTTTTTTGCCCTCAATCTTTCCCAGCATTAGGCTCTTCTCCAGTGAGTCCTTCCTTCTCATTAGGTGGACAAAGTATTGAGTTTCATCTTCAGGATCTGGCCTTCTAAAGAGCAGTCAGGGTTGATCTTCTCTAGGACTGACCGGTTTGATCGCCGTTTGATTGCATTGTAAGCCCTTTTGTATATATGTATGTGTGCGTTGAATACAATCCATCTGGCAAACACCAAGATGGAGAGGACTGGATTGTTAGCATAGAAAGCTCAGAAGACCAGTTTGCATAACAGATAGTTTTTGAGGTTGGGTTTCCAGAATTGAAAAACCTAAAATTTTAGTTAAGAAATGTGTGTCCCCCCATCCTCTCTTACACCAATCATTCAAGTCTCTGGAATTGGATGATAAGCTTAAAACATTGGCAGAAATGCTGTGGATACCAAGTGGAAAATAAGAGGTGGCATACAATATATGCACCTACTATGTGGATTTCTTGCTGTACTATATCATTAGATAACTGCTTCTGCCTCATTGAATCTCTGTCATGAGGCTGACACTAGTAGTTGTAATTTGTCATTATATTCCAGTGGACAAGCATTTAATCCAGTTTTCTAGGTCCATCCCACATCTGAGCATTGACATCAGAGAGGCATTGATAACACTCAAATCCAGTTTTTAGTTAATGAGAAGGGATGCACATGTGAGAAAATGAAAAAAAGTCCATAGTAATGGTAAACCCCAACAGAGGGTTTGAGTTTAATTCCTGGCCCTTTCAGGAAGGGAAAAAAGGAATAAGCACAGTAAATGTATTTAATTTAATGTCAATAAAATTAAGATCAAGCTAATTGCTTTCAAGTTTTTGTTCTAGCCCTGTTTTTTCATTGTAATAGTGCTACCTTGCATTGGGACTGTAACTCCGGCACATCACTGAAACCTGTTCTGTGCTCATGATCCTAAAAGAATCTGCACTATTGCATTATATTGTAATGCTCTTATATTGTTTTAATATAAGAAGTAGATTATTCTGTCTGCAATCCTTTTCCTTAAGATAATACCATTAGGACGTGTTTTTCCCCTGTAGATGGCACTCCTTAGCTAAATAGAAACCTTAGTCTAGTATTCTATTCTAATGGTCTGCGTAGGTTAGACCTTTCAATATCAAGCAAATGCCAAATGGCCCAATGTAACGGGTTGAAGTGAGAACTCTGGAAGTTGTGTCACAGAATCATTTTCCAGGGTTCTAAGCTAAGCATGATCCAGGTTGATTTCAGAAAATAAGAAGGCTCCGTATGATAAAATATTATTTCAGAGAACACTGTCTACCTCAAGCTGTTGCCAAATGCAGCTAGGAATGTCCAGTTGTGGCATAAAGAGCAAAGCCAGCATATGCTACTGAGCAGCTGCTGCGCACACAAATAGCTTCCACTGACGGCTGTATCATATGAACTACATGATACCCACACAGGTCTCGTGGGCATATTTAGAAAATAAGAATGCAGATAGCGCCATTCTTGTGTTTTGTTTGGAAACGTGTAACCATTTGGCTGTGAACAATGAAAGAGAGATATAAGGTGCTAGAGCAAAGGTGTGAAACTCGATTTCATTGCAGGCCACATCAGGGTTGTGTTTGACCTCTGGGGTCTAGGGTGGGTGTGACCAGGATGGGCGTGGCCAGCTCAACGTTACTCGTGTCAGGGGCTCCTGTGGTTGCCCAAGTGCTCTGTCAGCGAAAACAGGCTCCTAAGCTCTGTTTTTGGCTGCTGCAGCCTTCTGCAACTCTCTGCCGTGGGCCGATCCTCCACTATTTTCAGGGTGGCCCCGCAGGCCAGATCTAAGTATCTTGCGGGATGGATCTGACCCCCGTGCCTTGAATTTCACACAGCTGTGCTAGAGAGTGACTTGGGGATATTAAAGGTATTAGAAAGTATCCTCCTAATTTGCTTGCTGCTCATTAGTTTTGGGATGGAAAAGTGATCATTGCAGCTGTTTTATGGCAATAGTTGCAGCTTGCTCTATAAATTCATATCATTCCAAAAGGTTGCATTTCTGGAAAATGCAAGTTGTGGTAGCTATTATTTTTTTAAATACTTATTATTTTTTCTTTCTTTCAAAGTAAAGATTCCCCTCGCACATATGTACTAATCATTCCCAACTCTAGGGGGTGGTGCTAATCTCTGTTTCAAAGCCAAAGAGCCAGCGCTGTCTGAATACGTCTCCGTGATCCTGTGGCCGGCATAACTAAACACCAAAGTCACATGGAATGCTGTTACCTTCCCACCAAATGTGGTTCCTATTTTTCTACTTGCATTTTACATGCTTTCGAACTGCTGGGTTGGCAGAAACTGGGACAAGTAACGGGAGCACTAGGGATTCGAACCGCTGAACTTCCGACCTCTCTTTCTGATCGACAAGCTCAGTCTTAGCCACTGAGCCATCATGTCCTTTCTTTCTTTAGAAGTTGTGATTGCTATAGTTTGAGAATGTTTATCTAATATTACATCTTCTTGCTCTCACAGCTAAACCCTGTTCTATTTTTCTTTTATCTAGTAGACTTCCAGTTTGTATTACTTTTCACATAGCTATAGTAACTATTCAAACTTGAATGGAATGAATATGAACTGTATTAATTAAATCAGTTTATGCCAATCCATTTGTACAAACTAATATGAGTATTTCTTTTGCAAAACCATTAATTTTGTTAGACATACTGAGATTTGAATTAAACATCATAAAACTAATTTTATACGATATATATTTTGTTTGCAGTTTACAGTAACTAATGCCACTAGCTTTGAAAATAAAGTTAGGAACAATGTTTTCAGTTTCAACATTAATAGATGTTTCAGCTGTATTATTTCTGAAATATTTCTCACACTGCTGTGCTGCTTCTCTAGAACAATATTCAGAAATAATTTTACACAGAAAGCTTTGGTGTGGGGATCAGCTGATTGGTGCATGAGAAATCATTTCAGGATAAATGTCCAATGCCAACTTTTTAAATGAGTGTTTCAGAAATCAACAGAATTCATATGTTACACTATATTATGTTAATTTAACCGTGGCTTATTTAATAAAATGTTACTGGTTTAGTGAATTTGATTTATATATTGTTTTAAGTTATAAGGCAGATCTGTAATTTGAAAGGCTTAATAGGTAAGTTCCTACAACATGTTACCTAAAACAATTATTCATGTTAGCACAATGTGGAAATCCTGCCATTGAAAAAGAAAAGTTTATTCATTTACAGGTAATCCTCGACTTATGAACAGTTCTCTTAGTGACAGTTCAAAGTTCCAACGGCACTGAAAAAAGTGACTTATGACCACTTTTCAAGTTATGACGTTTGCAGCATCTCCATGATCATGGGATCAAAATTCAGATGCTTGGCAACTGCTTCATATTTATGACCATTGCTGTGTCCCAAGGTCATGTGATCATCTTTGCTACCTTCTGACAAGCATATTCAACATGGAAGCCAGATTCACTTATCAACTGTGTTACTACTTATCAACTGCAGTGATTCACTTAACAACCGAGGCAAGAAAGGTTATAAAATGAGGCAAAACTCACTTAGAAAATGTCTCCCTTAACAACAGAAATTTTAGGCTCAATTATGGTCGTAAGTCAAGGTGTCAGCTCCCAGGCCTGGAGCTGCCATTCAGGAAAGAAGACTGGGCCAGCTGCCAAGACTCATCATCCCACCTACACAAACTGAAGAAGTTCATGCTAACAATCCATGATTAATTGCCGGGTGGTTTCGCTCTGGGTCACAAGGTGATGGGGTGCGCATGTGCACGGTGTGGCTTATCTTAATTACCAATGTAGCTATAAAAGATGGTGGGAAGCACAGGATGGCAGCTCTGACAATTTATTCATTGCCTTAGTGCTTTGTTGGTCAGTTCGTGCCAAAGGAAGAATACAAACTGCATTTCAAACCATTTCTGTGTTTGGCTGGTTTCATTACTCCTTCGAAACCTGACACAAGGATTACCTGTATTGTATTTCAGCTGTCTCTTTACCAAAATTCTCTATGTTAAATGCCACATATCACCCAAAAGGCTCTCTATCTTGTAAGCCGCCAGAGAGAACTTGCCGTGATAATCCTTTATGAATTGTCTGTATGAGGTGTAATAATTATTCAAGAAAGCAAATGTCTAAAAAAAGATTGCAAATATTTACAGATGGAAAGATTTAACGATGTTTGCTAGGGAGGAATTGTTGACAAAATTGGCAGATCTTGCTGAATTGGATAAACTAACTTCTTTGATTACAGAAAAGATCTACATCTACATTTACTGGTAACTAGAAACTTCTCATGGATTCTTTCTGCACAAAAATGAAAAAAAAATAAACTTGCATTTATGGTTTTAATGATTATACAGGATAGATTATAGAAAGAAGAGTATTCTGATATAACCTTAGAAAAGTTAAAATAAACATATAACTCAGTGGTGGGATTCAATTTTTTTTACTACAGTTGTGTGGGCGTGGCTTGGTGGGTGTGGCATGGCTTGATGGGCGTGGCAGGGGAAGGACTGTAAAATCTCCATTCCCTCCTAATTCCAGGAGACAGTTACTACAAAATCTCTATTTCCTCCCAATCAGATGGGACTCGGGAGGCAGAGAATAGATGGGAGTAGGGCCAGTCAGAGGTGGTATTTACCGATTCTCCGAACTACTCAAAAGTAGTAGTTCTCCAGAACTGGTCAGAACCTGCTGAATACCACCTCTGATATAACTGCTGCAAAGAATATCGGAACCAGCTATTATTTTCTGTCCTTTCCATTTCTCTTTTTTCTTTTCCTGCACTTTTTGTTTTTTCTATGATTTATTTCTTTTTGTCTTTTCTTTTTTTACTTTGTGTGAATTTTATCTTCTTTTTAAAAAGGTTGTAATAAAAATTACACTTAAAAAAGGGTTGCAATTCCCCCCCCCAAATTCCAAACCATTCTTGGACCTTGAATGGCATGACAGAATTCTGACTTCAAAAACCAGCAGCAAGAACCAGGAACCCCTCCCCCCATATTTCAGTATATTTCCTTCTGTTTGCATTTAAAATTGATTAATATTTATCACACTTAATATTAGGGCTGCACAAAATTCAGGAATAATCTATTCCTCTCCAGGCCACACTGAAACTCCTTATGGACCATATTGTACTCAGGATCATTTGATTGTTTTCCACAAGTAAAAAAAATATTTAAGCAGCTCACAGTGTCCTGAACTTGATTTTTCACCCACTGCAGCTTAAGCTACAGTATTTTTCAGAGTATAAGACGCACCCCCCCCAAAAAGATGAAATTCTTGGTGCACGTTATACACTGAATACAGCATTTTTGGCCTCCTGAAACACTGCCCCATCACAAAAATGGATGTGCATAGCCTTTAGGGGGCCTGCAAAATGCTCCTGGAAGCTGTTTTTTTGCTCGTGTTTTTTGGCACTCCCCCCCCACCCCCTGAGCACTCTACAAGCCTCCTAAAGGCTATGCATTGCCAAAGGAGCACTTTGCAGGCCCTCTCAACTCAAACTTTTCACAAAAAAATGAAACTGCAGAGGGTTTTGGGAGGTCTGCACAGTGAAAAAACTTTTTTAAAAAATTACCTCTTCAAAATCTTGATGCATCTTATACTCCAGGGGTCTTATACAGTGGTGGGGTTCAAAAAAATTCGAACCTACTCTGTGGGTGTGGCATCCTTTGTGGGAAGTGGCTGCCGGCCATGTGTCTTTCTTTCTTTCTCTCTCTCTCTCTCCCCCCTCTCTTTCTCCTTCCTTTTGTCTCTCTGTCCCTTGTTCTTTTTTCTTTCATTTCTCTCTCACTTTTTCTTTCTTTTTTTTTTCTTTCTTTCTTCCTTTCTTTCTCTTGCTCTCTCTGTGTGAGTCTCTCCTCTCTCTCGCTCTCTCTCGCTCTCTCTCTCTGTGTGTGTGTGTGTGTGTGTGTGTGTGTCTGTGTGTGAGTGGTGGGTTTCAAAAATTTGACGAACCGGTTCTACCGAACTGGTGCGAACTGATAGGAACCCACCTCTGGTCTTATACTCCAAAAATACGGTACTTCAAATCTGAAAGACCTACTTCTGAGAAATGCCACACTGTGCTCTGGGGTAGCCTAACTCTGGGAGGAAATTAGGCACAGTCCAGATAGCTAACTGAAATTTCTGAAATGTTTCGTTCCCAGATGAGTGAGCTTTGCACAACTCTAATTAATATGAATACTCTCTAGTCACATTTTTAATAACTCTTGCTACTTCCCCCCCCTCTTGTTGCATACATCTTTATTACATGGTTACAAAATCTGAAGGTCTCTAAAGACCTCAGTCAAGGGTTTGGAGCATCACATGGAATTTAGGGCACGGAGTTATGCAGCTCTGATCTAAAGCATTTATAACTTATTTCCCAGTGGACAGCTCTGTTATATTGATAACTTGCGATCTGACTTGGTTGTACAGTTGAGAAGAAATTAATCTAGTTTCAATGGAAGTCAACAGAGGGCAGTAGAGGATGAAAAAATATATTAAAAAAATATTCAGTCCTGAATTATTTTGCTTTCGGTCTTCGGTACTAAAGTACAGCTTTTCTTTTAATAGTAAACTGAGAGTTCACTTTCACGCAAGAAACTATCCACAACCTATACTTATCTTCGAATGTGTTATCTTTTGTGACCACCAAGCATTTTAATTAATAATGACATGGTGGTATATGCAGAGCAGAAATGGAAAGTCGGGGATAAAGTTAGGAATGGTGGCAGATATTAAATATCTCTATGATTATATGACTTTCATCAAGAACTGTTATGCTATCAGCAGTCAGATGGCATTTAGAGCTAATCCATGGGTGTTAGCAGGTACTGCATTCAAAGAAATGGGAATAGTGGCAATAAGATAAAGTAATTACCACCATAGCTTTGTAATCATAAATACTTTTTGGTGTAGCACTCCAGATGCTTCCATATTTGGTGCTGCTATAGTGTTACTGGAAGAACCATATAAATATATCAGGTCATCCGTAAATTTCTTTGCTTACTGCAAGCCTCAAAACCTGTTGTGCAAGTGTTCAATCCCAGATGCTTGAAGCAGCCATCAATGGTTCTTATCTTCACTGCCAGATCACATTAGTAGAGTGCAGTGGTGGGATTCAGCCAGTTTGCACCTGTTCGGGAGAACCAGTTATTACTTTCTAAGCAGTTCGGAAAACCGGTTGTTGGAAGAAACCTCATTTTGTATTGTTCCACTTTACAGGGCTAATCCTGTAAGGAAGGTAGGAAGGAAACATTCTGGTGTTGTTTCTAGCCTAATCTTTATTGCCCTGCTTACAGAAACTGCCTCTCTGGTTAATCCTTATTACATTGTAACAGCTAAGGCATAAGTGACTTTGAGCTGGCCATGCCCACCCAGTCACATGACCACTGAGCTACGCCTACTCAGTGGTCATTAGGTCAGACAACTGGTTGTTAAATTATTTGAATCCCACCAATGGTACAGTGGTAGAAAATGGTGGCAAAAATCATTTTCTTTTCAATGAAACTGATAAAGGCCTAGGAGCCTTTTGGAGAAGGGAGGTTAGATGTGATCTTCATAGTTCCTAATCTAATGGCCATACCTCCCATTTATCTTTCCCTCAGGTCAGGAGCCTATTCTGTCCTTGTGCGCTTCTGCTAAGAATTAACCATTTTTGCAATTAGCTGTAATGAGAAGCCATGTTTTGGCAAATCTTGCAAATCTTTTACTGAAATTTAGGTTACTTATTGAGTTGGTATAGAAATCTAAACAAATAAGTTGTTAAATGAAATATGAAATGAAATATTAAAGTGAATCTTTGCACTTCATTTTGTAGAAAAAGAATAGATATTTTATTCATCAGAATAAATTTTGTATCTACAAAATCGCAGGTTCAATTTCCAGATTTCTGGTTTCACAAAAGCAGAGAATGGAAGGGGATAATATGGAGACCCCAGGCCTTTTAAAACTTGTGAATGCCCTGGGTTTTAATGTTCATTCAACCATAACACACATAAACACATCCCACTATGTTTCTTCTTGAATCCAAAATCAGTGTCATTTTTCCACGCTCCCCCCCCCCATTGGAATTACAAGCACAGTAACCAAGAGTATATACGGAAAGCTGATATAGGCATTGTATTTTTACTGCTTTGAATGAAAAATATTGATCTCTACATTTCAAATAATGAATTACAATTTTGGTGGGACCAAGGGCAATTGCTCCTCTCCCATCCCACCATTTAGAAAGATATGCATCTGCTGAATAACCTGGTGAAGTTTTAGAGTACAATAACTTTAAAAATGTCTAACTCAAGACAAGATTATCAATAACTGTTAATTGTGATGACTATAAATCATTTCTAAGACTAAAGGTTACAATACCTAAACAGTTTTTGTTAGGGAAACAACAATGGGAGATCTGATTGGCCATTGTAAATCAAACATTTGGAGTAATTAATATTTGGTATCATCCAACTGCTTTCACCCCCCTGTTCTTAATATGCCATGCATATCTCCAAATATGAATGGGCAGATACAAGAACAAAGCAGAATATCTTCCAATTTGGATGAAGCCTATCATAACCTATTGCAAGCCGGAGGCTTTATGTTTAGCCTAGTATCTATCATAGTGATGTTTTGACAAATGATCTCTTCTTTTATCTAAACTTGTGAACCAACTTTGTTGGCCTCCAAATGATCAGATTTCCTAAAGAGCAATGCAAACGTCTGCCAATAGCTAACATTTCACTGAATGTATTATCAAGTCACCATGGCACATTTCTTCAAAGCTACAGAGAAGCTCCTCTAGTGATGCTGCCTACCAAGCTCTTGGGTTCCAGCTTCAAGCATTTGCCCTCTTGTAGACATATCAGCATAACCAGCTCCGTAGCATATTCTCTCAGGAGGCTATGAGGCTGATTGGGAGACTAAATAATTAGCTTTACTGCCGTTGGCTACAGAAATTATTATGAATTTTTAAGCACAGCAAGTGATTGAAGAAGTTTTGGTTTGCTTTCCTCCCGCCTATTTGCAATCCTTCATTTGAAAAGGTAGATTATGCCTGAAGCAACTCGACATGCAGGTGGGAAGACATTTAAGACACAAAAAAGTCTGAACAAAAATGCATTACCTAGAATTCAGAACTGAAGAAGCCAACATGTCTGCAGGAGAGAGGACATGATGTATATATATATGAGAGATGCCAGATTAAAAACCTTTTCAAAAAGGTTTACCTACTTATGCACTCTTGGGTCTTTCAATTCAAAGATCACACCCAAGGCAGTTTGTTCCTAGGGGAGATAAATTTGAAGGGGAGATTAGGAGTACAGAAATTTAGCTGTGGCAGATTTAACTTTTATTTAAAAAATGCTTTAAAACGTAAGATTTAATGTTAGTGAGAGGCATCATGTCGATAGCTTTAGAAACCAAATTTTATCTACATTTCACAAAAATATTCTCAACTAACCAATATTTATTTCATGTAGCATTCAGTTCTAACCAGGGGTGAAATCCACTAACCTTTGCTACCAGTTCAGTAGCAATGTGAGCGCACACACGCTCACTTCCGTGCATGCACGGGACCTTCCGCACATGCACAGAGCATCAAAATGATGTCTGGGTGGGTGGGCAGAGTCTGCTACTGAGCATGCCTGGCAAGCGAGTAATGCGAACAATGAGATAAGCAAACAGAGAGGGGGGGGGGAGAAATCCGCTGTGCCACGCGATTTAGATTATCTAGAAAGCAAGAAATCCTACTTTCTAGCTAATATAAATCACATGGCACAGCTGATCGTCAGAAAAACCAGTTCGCCCTGAACTAGTAGCATTTTTTTTTACTACCGGTTCGGGTGAACAGCTGGGACTTTTGCTACCGGTTCAGGCAAACTGGTCTGAACCAGTAGCATTTCACCACTGGTTCTAACCCATTTGAATTATCACCCACTTTACTTTATTGCCACTAAATCAATAGATGTATCAGTGAAAACAGAGGCACCAAATCCACATCTGTGCTGTGGGCTACCATTCCAGATGAATGGTATCCATTCCAGGATAAAAATCGGATTCTTTCTAGAATGGCTTCCTTTTTTGTTTCAGGTTCCTGCTTTCTCATCCACACATGCAATGTTCACATGTACAGGTGAGTGTTTAGTGGAATAATTTTCCCTAACAGCATAGCTATAGGAGCTGAAGGTGATGGAAACTATAGTTCAGTATCTCCGAGGAACAACCAGTGATTCTGACTGGGGGAATTCTGGGAGTTGAAGCCCACACATCTTGGATAATCATAATAAATAAAGCATACTCTCTCTAACAACATTCATTTGGAACCAGCTTCAGTTGGGAGTGACATAATATAAACTACCTTCTCCAAACATGACATCCTCCAGATGGTTTGAAATTCAGTTCCCCAAATTTCTAACCAACATACTGATTAGAAATTTTCAAAGGTGGAATCCCCTCATAGTTCTTTGTTATGGGAAAGCAGAAGAAAAGGAGGGTTTCCACCTGACTTGGAATTTAAATGCTCTGAACTAGATTTTTAAAAATGCTGGTTTGTTGCAAAGAAGAATGTCATCCTCCATCACCACCTTTATTTATAACAGGGGTGGAGAACTAAGGCCCTTTTATGACTTGGGGAATTCAACTCCCAGAATTCCTAGGCCAGAGGGAGGCTTCTGTGCCTCATATAGGTTCCATAGGCATTCTTAGAAAATAAAAAAAATGTTGGATAATTACTCTATTTTCCTTGAGAGGATAATTCAAGTGACCAAGGACATTTAGAGTCAGATAGGATGGTAAGGACCACTCCCAACATTGGCTTCTAATAAGCAAATATTGGATAATTGAGCAATTATTCTGCCACTACATCTTGGTAGCCATTATATGGAAGTGCTCATGTTCTCAAATCCCAAACAGCTGTAAAAAGGGTCATTAACTTGCAATGGCAGCTTACTTTGTTTTAGAAAGATATTTAAAATAGCTAGAAGTATTAGCTTCTTCTGACATCACCCAAATAACCAAATGAATTAATGAAACTAACATTGAGACATAACAATTGATATCTATCCCTTTTTAGGTGGGCTTTTCTTATTAATAGCCAAGAAATGGGGGTGATCTATCAAGATGCAGTTCATGGCTGACTCCTAGCAATAGAAAAGTTCCAGCTGAGTTCATTTTTTGTGCAAATAAGCTTCACTGGAGACTTATTTTACTGATGTTGTCTTTTTTCCACCATGTTTTGATTGCTGCTTTGTCTCAGTTAATGATATTATATTGTATATTGAAAACTATAAGTCTGTCCTGCTTTTCTTTCAGGTTTATTTAATGTCAGATAGACGGATGGTTCCATTATCAACAACCAAAAGCACCAAATCTGTAAGGAGAAGATAACTTTTCTGTACTTAGAGGTGTGAAATATCCCACGATAATGGAATTCTGTTGAATCCTACAGATCAGTTCTTTTTATCATAGTAGAAGGCTCCAGTGTATCTTTGCCCAGATATTTCAGACCACAATCGCCAGACTTGACAGCCACATTTTCTGATTTTGGAAAGGCATCAGGTGGAAGAAGCATCTAACAGAATAATTCTAACTACTAGTAATAGTTTGTAGTACAGGTCTGAAGCCCACAGACAAAGAAAGAAAACAAAATTATTCTATCATTGGAAACATGAAGCACAAAGTTTTTAATTGCAGCTTTTCGTTTACGTACACAACATTGGCCAATGGACCTTCCAACTGTCAGCTGAGATGAGGTTTGCACAATTATTTGTCCACCCCTTCATTTATCTCCTTCCAAAACTAAACAAGTTTCACCAGAACAAGGCTTTGATTGTAATGGGAAAACATAAGACTCCTGCGTGGTCCATATGTGTTAAGAGCTTCCCCATTGACTAAACTTACTTATTAAACTTATTTTCTGCCCATCTGATTTAAATTGTTTGAGTATCAGTCAGGTATCCCCTTTCTGTACTCATGTAATTGTACAAATTTAAACCACTTCAGTGAAAGCAGGATGACCTAATATTCTTTTCCATTTTTTGTGGGGTCTTCCATATTAGTGGTGTATAGCTTCCCAGCCACTGCTATAGTGATAAATCATTTGTTGCAAGTGGGCTTTCTACAGTATTGCCACAGCTTATAGAGAAACCCTTTCTCTGCTGGAAAAAACATTCTTTCAGGTATTATCATTTGGGGTGGGGGAACACAATTGACCTGGCTGGTCAAGTCATGAAAATTGATACCACACTCTTTGTCTTTATAGCAATAGCAATAGCAATAGCAGTTAGACTTATATACCACTTTCATACGGCTTTCAGCCCTCTCTAAGCGGTTTATAGAGTCAGCATATCGCCCCCACAGTCTAGGTCCTCATTTCACCCCACCTCGGAAGGATGGAAGGCTGAGTCAACCTTGAGCCGGTGAGATTAGAACCGCTGAACTGCAGATAACAGTCAGCTGTTTATGCTTTATGCTATTTCCCCCTCTATCTCCAAGGCAAAAACTGTGGAGAAAAAATAAATTGTGTGAATTGATCACTTGCTGAAGCTGTTTGAAAGGAGTGTAGACGGTGGTTTTCTGATTACAGGTTATCCACTCCCCTTTTCAATGTTTTCATCTGTCTGCCTGCCTGCCTGCCCCCCCATATGTATGTATATATTTATGTATATATGGTGTGTGTGTGTGTGTGTGTGTATGCACACATAAATGCATACATACATACACACCATTTTGTGCTGCATTTTTGCTGATAAAGTTTCTTCCTGGAAGACTCCTGGGGTGGGGCTGAAAGGCAAAAGGGAAGCAGTATGCTCCCTCCCATATTTGGGCATACCAGGTGCTTTGACAAAACACTTAATCATTCCCCTGGCTCAGCTGATAAGGGAGGAGAGCTTGTGGCTTAGAGGTTAATATAACTGCCTAACATATAAAAACAGCCCAAGTTTGAATCCCAGGAAGGGTATGGCTAGCTGATGAGAGCTAAATAGCTTGAAATAGATCTATACTAATGTTCCTTCATTTATTTATCAGCAAAAATGCAACACAAAATGATTTTACTACCTCTGAGGCCAGCCTGGGGGTAAAGATTTGATCCGCCCCCACCCGAATGCTGAATGAATGTTGTTTATTTTTTAATTACGTGTTATGTTATATGTCACTGTTTGTATCCCCTCCCTATAAGTTGTTAGCCGCCCTGAGTCCCCTCAGGGAAAAGGGCGGCCTATAAATAAACTTATTCCTATTCCTATTCCTATTTGCCTTGCCGGTTCTCCAAACTATTCAAAATGTCTGCTACCAGTTCGTCAGAACCTGCTGAATTTCACCCATTCTGTCTGTCTGTCTGTCTGTCTGTCTGTCTGTCTGTCTGTCTGTGTGTCTGTGTGTAATCATGATACAGTAGCTATTTGAAACTGTTTCCCTATAAAGACATGATCTTGCAATGACTTTGCAAGCAATTGTTTTCCCTATGGAGTCATAATCTTGCAATGACTTTGCCAGGTGCTCTGAGTTAATAGTTTAAAGACTAATCTTAGATGCCATGGATATCCCTTCCAGTGTCTTCTGAAACTAAGTGTCCAAACTAGATTTTGGAAGAAACCATGAAAGGTTCATAGGGCAAGAATAGCTGAAACCCCAAAGAACAGAAAACCTTATATATTCAGAGCAAACATTTCTTTCTTTTTCCTTTGGAATAAGGCTTTTTCCCATCAGAAACAGAGGTTGTGCCCTGAGCTGTACAGCCTAAAGAAAGACACTTTGATGTGAAAGAAGATCTCTGCAAAGTACCGGATACAAATGCCTCTGTGGAAACAGAGCTTCCAGGAACAGGAAAAAAACATTGCCCACGAAGGTTTATTTATCCCTTCTCCATCATCACTCAGACAGTCTGGGTGGTTTCCTCTTGCAGGTCCATGAGCTGGAAGGACAGCTCCATGGCAATAACATGACAAATGCTGATAAATGTCACATGTCTGGCAATCTCAATCTCATGTGCAGATGTAACCTATGGGAAGAAAACCTTCCCATATGACCAGTATTTTTATTATAACCATACAAACACTGGTCATCTCATGAGGCACCACTAAATTTTAAGAAAGACTAGTAAAATGAATTACCAAGTATTTTGGTAATTGGGATCTCTGTTTGGGATGTCCTATCTCCTCCTTAACCCAAGATGGCTTAAATGAAACACTTTTTGTAACAAGCCAAATCAAAAACAGGTCCTGAATAATTTTCAGGACACATTTCTCTGAAGTAAAAACACCAATGTAAGCTGTAAAGTGGAGGCACGATGGCTTAGCAGTTAAGACATTGAGTTTGTCAGCTGGAAAGCCAATAATCCAGGTTCAAGACCCAACTGCTGTGCAATGGGATGAGCTCTCATTACTCACCCCAGCTCCTGACAAAGTTCAAAAGCATGCAAATGCAAGTAGATAAATAGGGACAGCTTTGGTTGGAAGGTTACTGTGTTCAATATTTTCATGCTGGCTACCCTGATGAAGAAGTGTCTATCAGACAATGCTGGCTTCCTTGGTGGAGAATTGGAGATGACCCCCTTGAGTCAGTCACAACTAGACTGAGGAAACCGTTAAATCTTTTAAGCTCTAAAATTGGCATATCAAATTTACAAAACCCAGGAAAGCTCATCTACTTTGGAAATCCAGCCTCATCTCATCTGTGAAATAATGCACCCATCTTATGATTCTTGTGTCTCCACCCCCCATGTTAAATGTGGTCCTTGTCACTGAAAAATTGCCAGCTCCTGATATACACAGTATACTCTCATGCAGAGAAATAAATAAATGCTTAAACATTCTGACCACTTAAATAGCTTTGCCTGGCAGACAGACAACTTAAATTTGAGGGAGCAAACTATTTCATGTTTTAAACAGATTTTCTGTCATATATTCCCTCTAAGAGTTCATGATAACAATCAAAGCATCTCTCCCTCCTCCAATTTTATGTCCACAACTCTTTCTTCTTTCTTTCTCTTTCTTTCTTCTTCTTTCTTTCTTTCTTTCTTTCTTTCTTTCTTTCTTTCTTTCTTTCCTTTCTTCCTTTCTCTCTCTCTCTCTCTCTTTCTCTCTCCCTCCCTCTCCTCTTAATTTATGCCACCATCTCCTCTGTAAGGTGACTTAGGGCCATAAGATATATTAAATGGAGTGATAACTGATTGGCCCAAAGCCATTCAGTGAATTTTCATACCTGAATTCTGATTTTAACTTCATGATCTTATTCCTAAACTTAAGATTTATGGTACAGTGTCACTGACATGAACTCCATTCTCCTGTTTTCATTATTCTACTCCCAAATCTTCCCAATTATTTTTTTTTTGCCAAGTCTTATGTTTATATTTTTTGCTCCTGAGAAAACAATGGGATTAATCTTGAATATGACCTCCCAGCATAACTAATGTAGCAGTGCTAGCATTGGTGATAAATATTGGAAGTTGGAATCTGCAGTGGCAGCAGGGGAGACTTCTAAAAGTTTTTCAAAATTGTCTATATGAGCTCTATGGTTGGATTGCCACCATAAACTACTTGTATATGAAATGATGCTCTTAACTGATCTTCAGGACACAGAAATATCTTATGCTTATGGTCCTGGATAGGAATACGCTAGAACCTAAGAAGAAAGAGGTCACATATTTTAATATTTTAAAGATATATTCCTTTTACATGGGAAGTAATTTGCAGCTGATGTGATAGATTTCAATGGACAGAATTTTCCCAGGGAATTGATATTTTATGCTCATATCTCTCTATGAATACATATTTAGAAGCTTTTGCAACAGGAATTAAAACCCACCCCTAATATATTTTCCCCTACTCTAACAGCTGCAGAAAAATCCAAAAACGGAAACCACTATTTTTGGAATATGTTCATGCTTTAGTAATTTTGCTCTTTAAAGCCATTGTAATGAAAGACATTGAATTATTAAGATGTAAATTGTACTTCTTAAACATTTGAATCAATTCTTAACAAGTCAAAGGTGATTTTAAGGTTTGCATCCTAAATATCCTGTTGATTTCAGTAGCACAACATCAACATGACTTTTCTTATAAATAATTCTATAGCAAAGTACGAAAGTCATAGCCTTGGGTACAATAAATTTAAAAGAGAAGAGAAGCAAGGAGACTAAAAGGCAAATTACTATCAAATGAAGGTGTTTTTTTAATAAACACAAACAGACCAAACACACACACAAAACACACAAACCATCTTCCATACAAATTGTAGAAAGTGTGTCGATTGGTTACAAAAACTTTCGTGCATCCCTTCCACAGTCATCACCTACAATTCATATCAAATCATATATTTTAAATCAAGTATATTTATATATATTACTATAATCCTACCTCAACCTTCATTTGACTATAATGTTTTTACGTCCTTTATATAAAATATTCCAGATTTAAAGCAAAACCACATAATGGCATTCCATTAGCTCTTCCCACTATCATCCAGTAACATTACATCTTTATAACATGTTCTAAATAAAAATTGATTGTATTTAATAACAGAGTTTCTAAACATCCTTTCGTAGTCACCATTTGCAATTTATATCAAATTTCCTCTTATCAAACCAATACATATATATGCATATTATCATTATTCAATCAATTATTTAACTGTATCCATTATCACTTCATTTTATACATAATGTTCTAAATTTAACTAAATTTGACTTATTTTTTTATTATAAGCTTTCATTACATCAACCTGTGTCTTTCCAGTAATAGTGCAGTCTTATGTGTCTTGCCTTTTGTGGCATTAGTATTCTGGTTATTTCCTTAGAAAGTTTTGTATGGACTTCTCTTTGCAACTTATTGCATATCTTGTATAAGCTCGAAACCCTCCATCTGTTTCTTTGATCAGCTATCTTTGGTTATCACCAGTGCTTCTGACAAAATTTCTCTCCTTAGTTCTATCAATTTTCTCTCTTTTCTTCTTCTATACTTTGAAATCTGGGGTAGAGCTCCAGTCCATCTATCTCCCCTTTCCATATTCCACTCTTTCCATTCTAACCACGCTCAGTTCACTGTCAGTATCAACAATTTTCTTATCTCTTTGTTTATTTTTTTTCCTTCAGTTTTAGAACTCTGATCTCCACTTTCTTCATTTAATGAACATCCTCAATTTTTCCATCAAATTTTACTCTTCTACGATCTATGTTCTCCAATCTCTTCTCAATTTTCTCTGTTACTTCTAATAATTTTTGAATTTCAAATATAATCTTTTGCAATGTTAAGGTTTCCTTTTCATGGTGCGCCATTCTTCCATCTTGTAAACACTGCCACTCTGCATTCAAACTTTTTATTAAATTTAAAGCAAGTTCATTTATAATCTTTCAAGACAAGGCTTTGTTTTCACTCCACTCCATCTGCCAATAAAGCTCCCAAAGAGCACCTCTATAAACAACCCCTGCTCTTCTCACTATCACTCTCTGTAAACAAGCTGAGGAACCTTGAAATGCAAAGTCAAATGATCAAAGAGAAAAAAGAAAAGACAATATTTCCAAGCTTTCCAAGCCTCCAGGCTCCAAGTGGCAGTGTTACTTCCTTTCCCACTGTTATTACAGTCCTCTTTGTATTCCTTTTATATCTTCTTTATATTCCAGGCTTAAGAAAACAAAATTCTTAAATAGAGAAAAAAATAATAAACCCATCCAATCCAGCATTATAAAAATAAGGAAAAAGATTTTAATCATAGGTATAAAAAAAGAATATAAAAAGTAGAAGAAAAACTAATCCGTTCAATTAAAGAATAGGAAACATTTGCAAAAGTTCCATCCATAAAAGAAAATTTTAAAAAAGGATAACACCTGTCTAATGTAGCTTAATTTCACCGCTTGTTCTCTTCTGTTTTCAAATTTAATTTAGCTTTAATCTTTTTTGGGGGGTAGTCTCTTTTATAATAATAAGATTTCCTCACCAGATGGACACACTTCTTCTTTCCGTTTTCCTTCCGTTCCGGAGCTGTCCCAACTTCAGCAGCTTCAATGCCTGTACTTCTGTCACCGGCAAAAAGAGATTCTCCTGGATCAATCAGGGACTTTGCGGTGTCTCTGAGATCAGCAGGATGTACTCTTCCCTGTCACAGTCTCTTTGGGATGGTTTAGGTCCAAAAGGACCGTCCAGCGGCAAAAATATCAACTGCAATCTTGGAGCTCCAAGATCGTACATCGTGTTGTCGTGGCATCAGATCCTCCTTCCCAAATGAAGGTGTTTTTGTGCACCAATTACTTGAATTTGATGTGCTTTATTTTTATCTTTTTTTTTGTATTAAGGAAGTTCTAAGTCTTACCAGCCTGCTGGGTTGCTAAAAAAAGAGAAGAGGATGCATGTTCTCATTAATGGGTGACAGAAGATTTGCCCATAAGCTCTTATCTATAGGATTGGAAAAGATCAAAGGAACTTTAGCTATAATGGTGCTGCAGCGAGTAAGCCAGTGATACAAATATGTAAGGTTGAGACATACAGTATACCTATCCCTCTATCCTTTTGTATTCCTAAGTAAAATTTACTGTTGAAAGGATATTAATGAATCTGTACACAGTATGACAGTAGACAGTTCTAACTAATTGTTGTGTCTCCTAGTTAAAACATGAGAATCTGTACTCTCATAGTAGGTTGGTTCATACAGGTAGTCCTCGACTTACAACCACAATTGAGCCCAAAATTTATGTTGTTAAGCCTGACATTTGTTGAGTGAGCTTTGCCCCATTTTATGACCTTTCTTGCCACAGTTGTTAAGTGAATCACAGCAGGTGTTAAGTTAGTAACATGGTTGTTAAGTAACTTCTCCATAAAATTTGTTTGTCAGAAGGTTACAAAAGGCCATCACAGGTTTCCAGGATGTGGTGACCGTCATAAATAGGAGTCTGTTGCCAAATGTCTGAATTCTGATCATGTGATGATAAGGATGCTGCAATGGTTATAAGTGTGCAAAAAAAGATCATAAGTATTTTTTCCAATGCCATTATAACTTTCAGTGGTCACTATATAAACTCTTGTAGGTTGAGGACTACCTGGATATGACATATACTGTAAACCTTGATTTACACATCAGAATGGATTCACATATCCACAGAGACCCAAAACTACATGATAATTTAGTGTAATATGTAGAGCTAGAAATGACGTATCATAGCAGCTAGAGAAAACGGAGGAGAGCATCAACTGTTCCATGTGATGACGCTCAACTCATATGGCAATGCCTTTTTTTTTAATGAATGAAAGCTAACAAACTGAGATTGCACAAATCCAGGCAACCATAGCAACTGTTGTGGCCCGCCAGCGACCAGCAGACCTGGCAGCAGATTTGGACAATGAGGAGGTTGGGAAGGAACATGGGCCAATCCTGGAGTCTGGGAAAGGCTCTGTGTCGTAGGCAGAGAGGGGGCCAGGGCCTTATGCCAGTTATCAGCTGCCTTCAGAGTCATACATCAGAGGGACAGACAAACAGCTGGGGCCTGTTCCTAGTATGCACAGAGTTGCCAGACGAAGGGAAAAACTAAAGAGCAGGGGTCAACTTGGGAGTAAGGCCAGATACTGAATGGCCCCTCCCAGAGGAAATAAAAGAGGAGCGAAAAGGCAGTGGAGTTTGCAGGAGACAATTAGTTTGCTAATTGTTTAGTGACTCTCCGAGACTCCTTGCCAAGTTCTCCAGATATGTCAGCTCTCCAAGCCAGATAAGGTGTGTGACCGTAATTCCTCCTTTGAAAGATTGTGAATGAGCAGAATTCACTGTAAATTAATAAAAGAGGTTTTTGCCGGACAAGGAGTTTGTTTCATGCTCTTTGGAAGTCAGAACAGCAATAAAGAGTGTAGCCCAGATCCTGTGCTCCTTTACTCACTCCTTTACTCACATCTGAACAGTAGAATGGTTCAGATAACATTTACTGTCATTACAGAAATCAAAGCAGCTTTAATGTAGCTGGACAGTAGCCATAAAAGTGACTGGATACACACACTACAGTAAGATACATTCGCTTTAAAACCATTTTTTGTTGAATAAGCCTTTATCACAATTCCCTCAATCGTTAATTACTATTTGTTTATATGCTGAGCTATTGGAATAAACAGAGTGAAAGTAATACATTCATGTACTGAAATGCCGTATTTGCTTCTAAATTGTTTAATATATAGTGCATTTTATTATTGATGGATGGACCTCAGTATTTTGAGATATCAATTCTATACTATGTTTAATTCATTGAAGAACTGTTTTTTCTTTGAGCACAAACACATCTTTTTGCACTTATAGTTCTCACTGCATCAAATATTACAATAATAACAGAAAAAGTTTGTTTTATTACTTGAGGTCATGTGACCCATATTCAGCTTGGGAAAGAGAAAAATCCTCAGGTTCTTCATGGTATCATTTACTTTGTTTGTTTTATAAAGGTGTGCCTATGAATTCAAAAAGCTATGTGCCATTGTATTACACTTTTTTGGTGGCAAACATTTGTCTTAAAAGTAAATCAGAGAATAGGCTCTTTATTTGCACATTGCAACACAGCTGGAAGCCATGCAACCATCTGAAATGGTCCATGTTGTTTTCATTTTCTTAAAGCAAGTAGTTTTTTTCCCCCTGGAGCTAAATTAACTTCAGCAAAGGAGCAGAATATTACAGAATAGCAGTCTCCCCTTACCACATTTTTTTCATATGTGCTTTCATCTCTTGTGATTTTCCTCTGTGTGTTAGGTCAACCAATCTAGAAAGTGAAAAAGAAAATGAAACTCAGAATTATACTAGTTTTGTCTCATAAATCTTGAAAACGAAATAGGAAGGCACATGATTATGGCAATTTGAGAAATCAACATTACAGTCCTATGCATAGCAACCTAGAAATTAGCTCAATTGAATACAGAGATTTACCTCAGAGTAAATATACATTGGATTGTTCTGAAAATTGCTGACTTTCATTATATTGTGTTTTTTTTTAAAAAAGAGAGATTCAAAGGGATTTGGAAAAGTATTAAAATCTTCTTGATCGTTCATTCCTTAATATTCAAATGTGTGTATTTTAAGAAAATCGTATGGTTTTCTTAAAATATTAATAAGACCACAAACATTCTCTGAGCTTTATACACCAGACCAATTGTCTGTTTTACTTACCATCAACATTAGCAATATACAAGTTTGTTTGTTAAAAGCCGGATAGTCCTTGAAACTATGGTATCAAGCGTTAATATGAGAGTTTTGGGGAAAGATGCAGTCTTCTCTGATTATAAAAATAAATTATGTACTACTCTTTTGCATCACTCTCTTGAATATTTTATATAGCCATGGTTCTGAATCAGCAATCATTAGTTCATAACTTGATTAAACTATATTATATTGAGTTAAGGTTTCATTATATTATGAACTCTTTGTTATAAGATCAACACTGGAGTTGTTATAATAGTTCATACAGCATCATAATATCTGTACATTTTTTATTATGTAAATCAAACTACAAACAGTGCAAAATAGCACAATGTATTCCTTATGTGGAAGTTACAATATGGAGCTACAATCAATAGGGCAAATCCATGTGGTAAAGAGCTAACGAACATCACTATGACGCGAGTTGATACCTCATTAAAACATTTGTTAACAGCTTCCATGTGGGAACAATGAATATAATATAAAGTAAGAAGCATCTCTTTATGTGCTGGATGTTTTGAAGTGGTTTATATATATAGTGTCTAACCAAGCTTCTAGTTGGTCTAAAACAATAGGAGAGAAATAGCAAAACGAGCAAAGATGTAGGAGCAAGTTATGTCGTCTTTTAAAGACAATTTGAAATGTAGGAGAAATAGAAAAATACAAGCATCAACAAGCCTTCTAGCATATTTATTATGTTTACTTTTATTTTATTCATAAAATTTATTGGCCACCCATCTTACCATAGAGTAATTTTGGGTGGGTTACAGTCATAAAAGCACGTCTATACATATACAATAAAAACATAAATAAATGAAAATCAAACATTAAAATCTAAGGACATGTGGAGGGGCAGGGGCAGAGTGGAAGGAGTGGGATCTGTTGTTATTCGATCAGCCACCTCCACTGCGCTGTTCCCTCACTGGTGCCCCAAGCCAACTAACAGAGCCACATCTTTTGGTCCTTATGAAAGGATAGGAGGATTGGAACCAACCTCACATTGGGGGCCAAAATGTTGCAGAGGATAGGAGCAACAGCAAAGAAGGCCCTCCACGTGGACCCTGCCAGCTGGAATAATTGGGCTGATGGGACCCGCAGCATGCCTCCTCTGCTGCATGAATGGGATGGATCACCCCCAGTGGGATGAGATCAGTGGTGGGTTGCAGGCGGTACGCCCTGATACTGGCGTACTGGAGCCTGCCCGGAGCACCAGATACCCTTCCGGTATGGTGCTCCGGAGGGCCCACCTGCCCGCCTGAGTTCCTTACCTGTGCTTTAAGCCTTTGGTGCTTCTGCACATGTTCATGGTGCATACAGCACCTGCGCGATGCTCCGCCAAGCAGCTGGAGTGGCACGGAGGCTTGTGGAGGTGTCGCAGGCAGATACAATGCAGGCGTAGTGCGCGCGTCCATGTGGTTGACGCCGGGCCCATTCCAACCATACTGGTTGGAACGGATCAGGAACCCACCACAGGATGAGATGGCCTCTCAAGTATTATTCCTTCCTTCAGACTCTTTTTTATTATTTAATTTTTAGGCTGCTTGAATCACAGCTATTACTGATGAATTCTACACTTCTGTAAACAAAGGATAAAGCAATAAACAATAATAATCAATATCCCAATGCACCACAAAAACAGTCTGTCATTTGCCCCCTGCTGTTATCTCCATTCCAATCCCCAAAAGCTTTTGGAACAGTCAATTATTGATGGCTTTTCTCAAGACATGGCTTGAGTCTAACATAGCATGAGTTATGTCCTTTCTTTTAGTATGATATTAAAATTTTTAGGTTTTGAATGAGATATTGCTATTCTTTTTCAACTTTTTCAAAATTCCTCTTGAAATCAGTAATCACTACTGCAGCAAGATTAAACTGAGTTGGGAGCAGAATGAACTGTTTATAGTTCCAAAGGTGTGTCAAAGTAATGCAGAGAAAAGAATGACTGCATATTATATGTGTTTTAAGAACACCATTGATTAGTTAATGGATAGGTTCAGATTTTAAACCATCCTGTAGTAAGAAGATATTGAGCAAAGCTCCACGATGGACAAAGGAAGTGTTGGATTTTACATTAAGGATGTCGATCTGACTTTTCTAAGGCTTTCAAACTGTCCTTTCATTCTCCAGTGTATTACTAATGCTTACTCTGGATCCAAATAAAGCATGTCTATTTTCCCAGCTTTAGAAACATTTTTATTAGATTTGTGCAATTAATGAGAAGAGGAAAGAAGAAGAAGAAAAATTAGGATGAGGAAGGTATCATCTCTAGCAGTGACAGTAAGGTAGATAGGCAAATATTTGGAAAAGAAAAGAGATTATTATAATAATTGGCCCATAGGCCAGATGGGGCAACATTGAATTCTGTCTATTATATTTGTCAATTATATCTATCCTATCCTACTGCGGTACCTTTGAAATGCATTGGAGTTCACTTCCTAGAATGTCATGCTCAGTGGTGGGTTGCTAACCAGTTTACTTCCAGTTTGCTTGTGTTCATGCATGTGCTTGTGGTGGATGGGCGGAGCCTCCCGCCGCTGCCATTACCGGTTTGGCCAAACCAGTGGTGGGTTCTGGATCCCATTGCAACCGATATGGTGCAACAGGGCTGGGTGTCCACCACATGAATGTGTGCAGTATGCACACAGGTGCACGCAGCACACACATGTGTCCTTACCTCCTGCGATGCTCTGCAACGCCTGTGTGATGCTCCGCCAAGCAGATGGAGATGGAGATGCTCCGCCATCTTCTCGGCGGAGCATCACACAGGTGCCATATGCTCTGTGCGCATGTGCGGAAGCGCCAAAAACTTCAAATACCGGTAAGGAGGCACGGGTGGGCAGATGAGAACGGTACCCAGTGCTCCCAGCAGGCATCAGTATGCCCGTAGCAGGGCGTACCAGTCATAACCCACCACTGGGCCGAACCGGGCCGAACCGGTAGCAACCCACCTCTGGTAATGCTTGCTACAGATCTAGGGAGTTGAAATCTAACCATCTAGAAAAGGGAAAATGGTTTAGTGAAAGAATCAAAACCAGATAACTTTCCAGATTTCCACCACGAGCTTAAAACAAAAGCAAGATCTGGGAAGATTGCTATCTGCCATGTACAATTTTTGTAGGAAAGTGGTACTTTGAAGGCTCAGCAGGTGACAAGACTTGGCTGGCCTTGATTAGGTTAAAAGCTAAACATGGTTGATGAGAAACCATCAGGGAAGTTCAGGGCCATAGCCGAGACTAAGAAGCTAAAGAAAATGCCTGAAAGCAGTAGTGATAAATGACTTCTGTACAGTTGCTAGGAAAAACTGTACAAGGGTCTGCCTGTAAGTCATCAAGGGGCTGAAGTTGAATTGAAGGTGTCTACTTTATTGAAGCACTTTGAAAGAAAAGCAATTATTACTTAAGTAAATGCTATAATTCTCCTGGTCAAACAGGTTGAAAGAAATCCACTTTAGACTATCTTGTTCAGTTGATTACTATAGTTGTCTTTATGTGAGGAAAAAGAGAGGTCATTTGTGCTGAAAGTCTTAACAAATGGAAGGTTGTTTGTTCTCACTTAGGACAGTGGGAAGTCCGTGCCAAATGGGAAGACAAGATGAGAAGTGCCAGATGTCAAAAAAAGTGAAATTTCATGATGAATGGAAAGCTCAAATGCTAGGGAAGAGGTGTAGAGTTTGCTTTACTTTTATTAGCATTCCCAGCATCTACCTCAGCAAGAAGAGACTTCTGAGGAAACAACAAAAGGCAATGATATTCTGAAATGAGGATGCAGGGAAGACATTTGGTAAATGTTTACGTATCTGTTTATTGTTGTTTTTGCTACTTGTTATTGTTCCTCCTGGGAGGGAATACTTTGTTTTGTCAGGTTGGAAAACCTAATGCTAATATGGCTTAATTACGGTTGTAAAATTAGCAGTGACTATTCTGAGGCAAATTATTTAAGTACAGAATTATAGGATATCATCAAAACTAGTCAGTCAGCCAAACTGTATTTCAGTGAAAGACAAAAGATTAAGAAATTGTTTAAAAGGAGGAGATATAAAACAGAAGCTAAAAGAATGATACTGAATATTGTCACTATTGTTACTACTACTTGTAAACTACATCGGTAGGATAAAAAAACAAACAAACAAAAAACAACCCCACAACCAGAATATTATTTGTCTAAAACTAAAGTATAAAGCTAAAAGCTAAGATAAATGTTGATTAAAATAAAATAGAATGAAATGACATCTAACAATATACACTTATTTAGAATTGTTCAGAAATTAGACGGATTATATTGAGGTAAGGGAATTGATCTGCTGAAATGTTGTCTTACTAGAAGAGTTTGACAATATGCAGAGAGGTAGAGACTCTTTGATCAGAAATTAAACTTGTCCTAGAAAGTATCAGAGTAACTTGGTATTTTATCAGGTCGGGAAATAAAACAGCTTCTAGTAAGATAATATTTTTATAAAAGCAGGGTACAGTTTAATATGGGCAAGAGATTCTATGCACCTACACCACATGGATATAATTGATCAACATATAGAAATTTGTATATATCTGGCTTCCGAAATGGCTAACTTATTAAATCAAGCCAGCATCAAAGCTGTTCTCAATTTGAATACTATAATATTGTTTATGTACTTTGCCAGTCTAAATATATAAGATTGGCTGTTCAGGAAAACATTCCTGGCTGGGTAGTAAATCCTTCTTGTCTTTCCATTTGCAGAACAATTTGTGTTAATTTTTTTAGATATTCAATTCCAGAGAAAGGAGACCTTCTTATAAAAAGTCATAAAAGAACAATTCATCAAGATGATATTGTTTCCACCTAGAACTAAAATTGCTATTAATGTTAGGGGGAGCAGTACTATGGGGCTGACTCAAACTAGTCTTTATCCCCAATCAATGTGTTTTCTTGTTTGTGTATGCTACTTTTAAGTCAAGTAGCCATAAAGATGGATGAACAACAAACCTGGGATCCTTGACAAACTGCCTGGACTTCAATGAGCCCTCATTCACAGAATTTCCAGTACTGTGTAGACAAAAAAATATCCTACAATTAGGACACCAAAGCAGGAACTGTGTGTGACTTTAGAACTTTCCTGTCTTCCTCCAGACAGTTATTCTGCTTCTTTTGTCAAATCCCATTTTGGCATCTCCCAAATTAAATGTGGAATAAAGACAGACAATGGAAAGACACCACAACAAAATAGCCCCAGAGTTGAGAGATGTAACTCTTGCCATAATTATTGGCTAGCTAGGCCATGTAAGACATGAAAAATGAAGCATGCTTGGCTACTAGTATTTCACCTCAAGAAGAGAAGAAAGGAGAAGGGAAACTACGGGTTGCCAATAATGAATAAAAACCAAGCTCGTTATTTTGGGGGCTCTTATAAGCAAAAGCAGGATAGCTATATCAAAAGTAGTAAAATGACAATATTGCATTTCAGAAATACGTCTTCTGTTGAAGTAGATACGTTCAGATATGGTTTCCTTTTCTTCCACAGAGAAAATACGCTGGCGGAGTTATGCTACTCTTGTCTACTTTCTTTATAGTCTGAGAGAAGTTGGGTGTCAAAAAATAGAGGGGGGGTGGGTAATGGGTGTGAAAAGAATTCAGGAAATCAAGTGCTAATGGAAAGAACAAATGTCCCAGAGAGAGACATGGCTTAGGTGGAGGACTGACTAGGGACCAGAGGAGAAGGGATATGTCTTGTGTCTCCTGGTACCCCAAAACAACATATCTTGTCACACAGCAGTTTAGTTGCTTTCAAAATAATACATGACAAAAATTCATAGATTTCCCAAAACCTTGAAAGTTTGTAGGACCATGTACAGGGAATAAAGTGGGGGAAAAGACTTGCCTTGCCCCTGGTATTCTAGTGCAATTTCAGACTATTAAAGCACAGGCTGGGGGTGAGAGGATGGCAAGATCATTACGTAGGTACAGCTGGGATTATCAGGGCATGACCCTACCATGTAAACATTAGATCAGTCTAGAGCCTAGGACTGGGTGGTTAAATCTTCTGGCCTTAGAAAACTCAGGTATGATCCAATTACTGAGAAACATATAATTATGTACTTACCTTAAACCTTTTTACATGAAATAATATTCTGCTAAGTTTCAACAAGTCCTGGTACGGTTTATGGAGATACCACTCTGAAACTCTGCTTTTTTTATATTTCTTTTAAATATTGGTGGAAGGAAGACGCAGGAGCCATGGATGCAAGACATATCTTTATTTCAAACAGAGATGACAGTGATTCAAACCCGCCCGGTAACGCGCCAGGGTATTTATACTCATAACTGTAACTGACAGAACATTGAAAACCAATCAGGTTGGAGCTTGTCATAACCAATCAGGGCTGGTAACTGGCTAGCAACAGGCTATGCTGCGTCCCAGCCAATCAGAGAGCAGCATAGGCTGTTGCCGGCCTTTTAATAATCTCCTGTATATTCAACATTTTCAATTTGTAAATTTATAACCTTGTTTTTAAATTTCACTTTAATTATGATTTTAGTTCCATGTTTATATGGAACTGAGGTGGCGCAGTGGTTAGAGTGCAATATTGCAGGCTACTTCAGCTGACTGCTAGTTGCAGTTGGACAGTTCTAATCTCACCGGCTCAAGGTTGACTCAGCTTTCCATCCTTCTGAGGTGGGTAAAATGAAAATCCAGATTGTTGGGGGCAATATGCTGACTCTGTAAACCACTTAGAGAGGGCTGTAAAGCACTGTGAAGTGGTATATAAGTCTAAGTGCTATTGCTAAGTGCTATTATTTTATAATGATGTTTGTAAACCATTGAGAGCGAGACATACCCTCCCCATTCTTGTCGGCCTCTTCAGAGATGGAAGGATTAAAGAATGCTGAATTTGTCAAACTTCTTTAGAGCTTCATTTCTTCAGAACTTCCAAAGAAGGGAAAGTAACTTAATGCACAATGCAATTGTCTGGATTGGCTTTCCAAAGAGTCTCAAGACTACTTAATTGGATGATGCTGTTTGTGTGATATCTAGTTAAGTCAGTTGTAAAAAAAAATCAAAGAAAAATAAGCTGGACTTCATGCTATAAAAATGCAATGCACAGTATTTTTTCCTGGAAAAGATAAGGCCAAATTATTCTTAAAACCAAAAGTGCAATTAAGCAGCACTAGCACAAGGGGAGGATTTCTAAATGAACAAAGCCATATGTGCTTGCTTTACAGTCCTCCACTGGCTATTAAGGACTCTGCATGATACATTCACACTTAACTACAACAACATACCAAAGAGGGGGGACATAGCTGGCAAAATGTAGGAGAAATTTGCATCAATTTTGTAGGTCAGCACAATAAAACCTTTACTTTTACTAAAGAACAGAGACCTTCTTCCAATATTCATTCCTGTTCTGCTGGCTCTGGATTTTCTCAGTGTGATAAAATAAGTTGCCCATCGGCAGAAACAAGTGATCACAGGTGGGTTTTTCCCCCTGAAAAAGTCTGTCCCATTTCAATTTGACAAGTGCTTCTGGCATTTGAAAGGAACAAGCAAAATCCCTGTACTGAGATAATCTAGGATTAGAGAGGAGTGTTTCAAGCAGGTACCAGAGGCAGACAGAATGAATTTGGGTTAAGCCCACAGCCAATGTAACTTTTAAAGGTGTGTACAAATGGACACACACACACATACACAAAGCATTATCTCTCACCTATAGTTAATATTGTATTTTCAATTCAGCGTGTTTATTGGTTCTAATAAGTACAAGACAACATATTCATACTGCCATCAATTTAATACATTATTTGTAATGATTTTTATTAAGATGAAAATCAAGAGAGTCTAGAACTGAAGAGTGTGTCAAATTGGATATAATTCATTTTATAAGGATTTATAGTTTTTAATCATTGACAGAGTACACAGTTATTTTAACTTAAGGATGATAATATTTTTGAGGGCATATGACAACAATGTAATACATCTAAGACAGCTTACATAAACGCCTATTTCTCCCTTACAAGCATAGACTCCCTCAACACAAACATCTATTTATTTTATTTTTATTTATAAGATATATTTCTAAAACAAATCCGTGCCATTTGGTTATTTGGTAATTTTTTTTACATTTATAAGAAACATATTTTATCTATATATTCCAGGGAGTGCCAGTTCAGTCAAATTCAAATTCAAGTTGAATTACAAATTGAAATTTTAATCTGAGATTCGGAAGCAAATAATATTTGATCTAATATATTCTATTTTTTTAAAAAAAAATCACCCGAACCCACCTCATAGGGTTGTTGTTGTTATTATTATGGAAAAAAATAGGAGGAAGGAGTATAAGGTATGTCCATGCCCTTGAATTATTCATAAAATAATAAAGGCAGGATAAAAAAAAATCTAAAAAGATTTTAACTGGATTAGTTTCAAACACCTCTAGGGATTTGCTTATATATTCACAAATAAAATGTGGAATGGGAAGGGAAGCTGAGGGCAATTAAGACAAAAATGTCTCATTTTTTTAATGGAACATTTTGTAAGATGAATAAACTAATTGTATTACTTTGTGATTAACATTGACATGTTGGTCATGATTATTATTATGATTATTGTTGTATTTCTACTTAAAACTAACTGTGCCCAGATGACACGCTGTGCAGATATGGAACTTTTTATGTTTATGTTAAAAAATGTATTAATACAACATATTTTTAAAAAGACAAATAATGTTTGTTCCTGACATGGAATTTGTTCCTTTTGATTTAAAGCCACAATTCCACAACAGGCATATATTCTCAAAGCTAAAGTTTCTGAATTCTAATTAGCGGAGCAAGGCTTTCATGCTGTCATCTTCTTAGGTCTGTTGATGTCAGGGAAGAACAGCTGAGGTCTTCCATGCTGCCTGAGACCAACAGTAGTGTTGGATGTGCTTCTCAAAAGTTTTCAGAAAGTTGCCAGTGAACTGAATTTTCTAAAGAGGCAGAATGACAAGATCAGCAAATGCATGGAGTGTCATCATTCTAACTTTTAATGAAAAGTTAATTACATTTTAATTAATTAAAATTGATTACATTTAATTAATTAAATTTAAGTCAAATATGATATAATTTTCTTATTCTGTCCTCAGCAACTTATTTATTTATTTAATTTTATATTCCACCTTTATTATTTTATAAATAACGCAAGGCATAATCTAACATACATTCCTCCTTCTATTTATCTCACAACAGCAACCCTCTAAGGTGATTTGGGCTGAAAGGGAGAGTGACTGGCTCACAGTCACCTTTTGGTAAGGTAGGATTTGAATTCATAGTCTCCCACTTCTCACCTAATGCCTTAACCACTAGTATTTAGTATTTTAGTATTTATTAATACTTATAGGCTGCCCTTTTCCCTGAGGGGACTCAGGGCGGCTTACATAAAATAAGGGAGGGGGAAATACGAAACAATAAACATAAAACAATACATAAGAATAAAATAGTACACAACATTCATTCAATATTCGGGAGGGGGCAGGTTGTGATCTTATCCCCAGGCCTGACGAGCTAGCCAGGTCTTAAGGGCTGTGCGGAAGGCCTGGACGGTGGTGAGGGTACGAATCTCCACGTGAGATCGTTCCAAAGGGTCAGAGCTGCAACTGAAAAGCTCTCCTCCGTTAGTTGCCAGTCGACACTGACTGGCAGATGGAATTCGGAGGAGGCCCAATCTATGCGATCTAATCGGTCGCAAGGAGGTATTGGCAGGAGGGCAGTCTCTCAGTAGACCAAACTGCTCTCTTATTTATCTTGACCCCCAAGACTGTTTGGAAGATAAGTTCCCAGCATGCCAGTCAGAAGTAAAATGAGTCTGTTGACATGAAAAGTGAAGTATATCCTATATATTCATGAAATTTGGTCATTATGAGCCTTCCCATTCAAAATATTCTGAATTACTGCAGGGTTGTACCAAACATTCAAAGAAAGTAGTTCACAAAATATGTTAGCAAGAATAAAGCAGCCCTCTTCAAGTGTTAATGCGTTCATATTCTAAGTTTCAATTGTTCCACAACGTGTATGCAAAAAAAAAGCACATCTGCTGTTGTCTATCAGGAAGTGAGATGGCATTTCATGAACCTAAAAGTAAGAACAAGTGAGGGCAATTTTCAAAGCATTATATGAGTCTTGGAAAAGACATGGCTATTTTAATGCTTCAAACGGTGGTGCTTTATTCTGCCTAAAGCATCTTGCAAAGTATCTCTTTACCCAACTCTAACAGTCACACACACAGTCAAACCTCAAGTAGGCCAATACTTTGAATTCTGCTATAGACAAAGCAGAGGTCCCATTGGGGAATTTGGAGAGATCACCTTGTCCTGAACAAAATTACATTCTCTATAGAGATGCTCTTGGTTTGAAGGTGACATGTAAAAAACATCCAGCAGTAGTTGGATCAGAATTAACATGGGCAAGTCAACTCCTCATGAGACTCTTGTCAATATAGATCAGGTGGCTAAGGAAAGATAGACTACCTGCTGGATGGCTTAAGTTGTTTTATTCTGAAAATAGACCAAAGATCATACGATAGTAGCAGGAAGGTTGCATGGTGCCTTAGGGCTACAAGCTGTCTAAATCAACCATAATATTTCTGGATATCATTGTGAGCGTATTTAGGAGTCCAGCATCCAATAGCATTTCCCCATCTGCTTATGTTGTCAGCCAGCTGTAGCTCTTTCTGAGATCTCATGTTAAAATGATCTTTGCCCTGGCAACATCCCCGATGAGACTACAGTATTGCAATGAATTGTACGGGGGTTTTGCCTTTGAAGAGGTCTTTGAACCTTGGTTTAGTCGAAAACACAGCTGCCAAGATACTAGCTGGGACCAGCTAAAGGAAACTACCTTAGTGGCTGCTGATGCCATTTCCAACCACCTTCAAAGTACTAGGCAATTACCTATAAAGCCCTAAATGGGCTTGAGACTGAATCCTTCCTATCCTTGATGTGAAGTATCTGATGATAGGGAAGACTTTCCCCCCCTCAATATCCATGTGAGGATGCCTTCTATTTGGTGCCAAATCAGAAGCAATACTTTGCCAAAGAAAGACCCTCCTTATCTTTCACAACTTAGCAACATTTAAATGAATAAATAAAAGTAAGAGTGGATGCCCATGATTATATACTCTCTGCCCCTGATCACAAAGCGATATTTATGGAGTTGGAACACTATGAAAATAATGTATTACATTGATGGAAGTTAGGCTTCTAGGTGTTTGCCAAAGGAATCCAAACCTGGAATAAACATTTGTGGCACAAAGGGCCTTAATCTGAATCTCTTTTAAAGTGTTTTAGAAAGTCATATTTTCCTAGCTTGCCTTTTCTTAAGTTTTTTCGTGGCTCTTCTGTCATGCTATGGAACTCCTTTGCTAGATTATATTCCTTCCAGAGTGCTATTAGCTGACTTCTGGTTGTTAAACTGAACAATATATTCTTAAATATTTTCTTTTATGAGCTGCCTTGAAACGTTCAAACAGGGTATAAAATAATAGGAGAAATAAATAAAATGAATGCATGCAAAACTGGACATAAAAAAATAAGGAAACTAGTAGCCAAATATTCAATGAATAGGAAGATGAGGTAAACACAAGGATCTTTATACAAACTCATGCTCAAATTAGGGATGAATATCATAGCGGGTGACAGCACCTAGAAGATTTTTTTAAAAAAAAGGTAACTTAACCAGATTTAAACATTGCTTGTAGTTGTATGGCAACCCACTTGGCACTGACTACCCGAGAAGTAAAAATACAGTTTGAAAAAAGTCAATGGCATTTATTTAAATTAACAAGAAATAACATGGAGGTCTCCATGGAGTTAATGTTTTGATTGAACAAGGATCAGTTTGAGAAGCAGGATGCCTATGAAGTGAACTCTTGACCATCTAATTAGGAAATCCTGTAAGGCAAGTACCTAATCCAGCCTTACTCAGCTAGGACCTCTCCAGTTAATCTAGTCCCCATGGCCTTTAGACAGAATAACTAATAGCTGACAGAAGAGCTGGGGAACATTTGAGGGCACCAGACTGTGGAAGGTGGTTTAATATAACAATATCCTGGCAATTTCCACTAGATGGCACTGAATAATGAGCTTAATTTATAAATTAAATAGGTGGTTGTGTGCCAGGGCAAGGGGGAGGGAGGCTACTAAAAAGTATTGTAGGAATAAATTACTTCACTTGTTTCCTTGTCCCAAAGGACTTCTTCTGAAATGTTTAACAAGAGCACAAGGAGGTTAGAGACAAGGCTATTAGTGCAGCCATCCTTTTACTAAAATGAAACAAAGCTCTGAATATAAGATTATCCTGATAGATCTTTATTAATAACATGTTATTTGAAACACAAATAGATTAAAGAAAACTAATTTGCACCTTTACCCCTAGAAGTGCTAAACTCTATTATTTTTTTTAAGCCTATTATACTTACACTGATGATAGGATCAAATTACCTCTGGTCTCTGACAGTTTTACTGATGCTCATTCATGGATCTTTGCTGTCCTATTTCCTATATACGTTTTTTTTTTTTTAAAAAAGTAGTTGTGTCATTGCAGTAGTAAAAAAGCATCTTCTTGCACACAAAATGGCCTTTTTGGTCTCATTTTAAGTCTCCAGACTATTTCAGAGCATGGGATGTGGTGGATGGGTTGAAGAAGGTAAGGAGAGCAAAGGCCCATTTAGAAAAAACTTGATGTTCAAAAATAGATATTTCAAGTCAACCATGAAGTATGCTGGTTAATTTTAAATCAACCACTAGGCTGGCTTGTATCCAATCCATGGCTTGCTTAGCAATGGCTTGTGGACTAAACTATGATGTGGAATTTTATAAACCAAAAATGGATGAGTTCACACAATATACTAATCTCATGCCAAATAAATTACTTTGTGATTTAGAACAATACCCAACTAATCTCTCTGCTATTGTATGGTACCATAGTAGTGAGATTCAATTTTTTTATACTTATACCTTTTTATAACAACTGTGAAATCAGGAGGTGAATTATGACCTATCCTAGGCCAAGAAACATATAAAATGCAATTTACAGTCTAAAGTAGTTGCCTGTCTTAAATGTTAACAGAAATACCTATTAAAAGAGTTTCACATCTGCTTGGGGGGAAAATAAAAAATTATATAATTGCCAATTATATTTATTGTACAAATGTAAATACAAAATAATGAGATAGTTCATTTTTTGTTTTCAAAGATATATATAATTCTAGCCATTCCTTTGGCAGCAGCAATAGTATTAATTTAAACAAAAGATCAGACCTACTCAGTGCAGTGGTGGATTGCCAATTTGTTTACTACTAGCTTGGGCATGTGACACTTCTGCGCATGCGCAAGAAGCATCTGGGTGGATGGGCGGAGCCTCCTGCCATCGCTACTACCGGTTCGCCCGATCCAGGCCAAACCAGGAGCAACCCATCTGTGACTCAGTGTTTTTAAAATTTAATTATATCTACTGATTATGTCAAGTGTAATTGGGTAAAGAAGCAAATGGGGAATCCAGGAAAGAAAATTACAGTTGTTTCTTTCTTATAGGGTTAATTTATCTATATTATATACATAGTATATACTTTATCTTATCTATCTATCTATCTATCTATCTATCTATCTATCTATCTATCTATCTATCTATCTATCTATCTATCTATCTATCTATCTATCATCTACCAGATTAGTCTAGTAGTTAAGGCACCAAACTAGAAACTGGAGACTGTGATTTCTAGTCCCACTTTAGATATGAAAGCCATCTGGGTGACTTTGGACCACCCATTCTTTCTCAGCCCAACTCACATCTCAGGGTTGTTGTTGTGGGGAAAAGGATAAAAAAAGAGTATTAGGTATGTTCACTGACTTGAGTTATTTATAAAAATAATAAAGGAAGAGGAAAAAACACTTTAAAATATTGTCAGATAAGTATAACAGCTGAGTTGATAAGTCGCTCAGAGTTACTGTATGATGAAATGATCGGCTAATAAATTTTACAAATACGGTAAATACAAATAAACTTAGTAATGGGATTTATATCATATTTTTTCCCATTAGATGCTATTCAAAGTCACTTACTATATTTATATATATTAATTTCCAATCAAATTTGGAAGATGGAGGAGACAACATTATGATCAACATTATGTTGATAGAAGGTATAAAATGAGAGCCTATTTGGTGTATTGGTTAAAGCACCAGCTAGAATTGATGCCGGTGAAGCCTCCTGATGCGGGTGAAGAAGGAGAGTGCAAAGTTTGGCTTGAAACTCAACATTAAGAAAACTAAGATCATGGCATCTGGCCCTCTCAATTCCTGACAAATAGATGAGGAAGACATGGAGGTAGTGCAGATTTTCTTTCCTAGGCTCAAAGATCACTGCAGATGGGAACTGCAGCCAAAAAATTAAAAGACACTTGCTCCTGGGGAGGAAAGCTATGGCAAATCTAGACAGCATACTAAAAAGTATTTTTTCCTCTTTAAAAGAATTTTTGGATTTCTCCTCACCAAACCTTTAAGACTGAAAGAGTTAGAGTTGAAATATAAAGAGATTGTCAATCGCCATACTGTTAGATTGATAGGCAATTATGGACTATCTTGATTATATCCTCCTTAGAAAGAATATGCTACTGTATGGTTGAGAAAAAGATCAAACTTCATTCCATGGAAACCCAACAAAATTCATAGGGAGGGTTTCTTTCTGCGATGGGCTTCTTGGGTCAACAGTGAATATCAGTTATCAAAAATGTAGGTAGAAAATTAAGCAGGCAATAGGCAATTACAAAAGGGAACCTGTTCTGAACTGTTTCTTTGCACTTAGTGACTTATAAATAGACTAATGTTCTGAAAACCTGGCCTAAATTACTATATATTTTAAATAGGTGCAAAGCTATGCTGAAAAAGTTGTTTTCAAGGTATTGTGATAAATTCAATAAAAAGAAGGGAATTCTTGATGAACTTAAGGAGAAATGAGAGTATTGGATAGTAAATGGACAAATAAAATTACCAATCAAAAAGAATATTTGCACCTCAGGGTTGAAATGAGATGTTCTCTCTTACTCTTTCCTCTTCCTCTCTTCTCTCTCTGTCTCTCTCATCCTCCTTCTCTTTGTCTCTCTTCTTTCTCTCTCCCTCTTTTCCATTCTTCTGCCACTTTCTCTCTCATTCTCCCTTCTCTCTCCTCTTTGTCTCTTTCTGTCTCTCTCACCCTCTTTCTCGTTGTCTCTCTTTCTCTCTCCTTCTTTCCCACTCTTCTGTCACTTTCTCTGTCCTTCTCTGTCTCTTTCTGTCTCTCTTCCCTCTTTTTCTTCCTCTCTCCCACTCTTTTATCACTTTCTCTCTACTGCCCAACCTGTCCCCATACTTATCTTCGATTGATCATGTTTGCAATAATTTACCTTCTTTCCCTAAATAGGCACAGTTCCCTTACCGGATCCCTCGCTCACGCAAACACACACACAGACACACACACACACACACATGCACGCACGCACAAAACCATTCTTCTCCATTCCAATTCGGATCCTATAAATCAATTGTTCTGTGAAACATCTGTGAAAAAAATTCAGGTGCTCAGGCATGAAAATGTGCTGCTCAAATACTATACTTTTCCACACACACTGAAAAAAAAATAGAGGGAACATTGACCCTGACTGCTCTTTAGAAGGCTAGATCCTGATGATGAAACTCAAATACTTTGGCCACCTAATGAGAAGGAAGGACTCACTGGAGAAGAGCCTAATGCTGGGAAAGATTGAGGGCAAAAGAAGAAGGGGACGACAGAGAATGAGGTGGCTGGATAGAGTCACCGAAGCAGTAGGCGTGAGGTTAAATGGACTCCAGAGGATGGTAGAGGACAGGAAGGTCAGGAGGAACGTTGTCCATGGGGTCGCGATGGGTCGGACATGACTTAGCAACTAAGAACAACAAAAGAACTTGTGCGACTATGACTACATTTCAATAAAATATATTTATGACTATGCTTTCTAGTCTCACCTTAACACAAAACCATTTGGGTGATCTTGGGCCAGTCACTCTGTCTTAGACTAGGAACAAGATAATGGAAAACTATAGCATTTCTGAAATTTGCTTAAAAAAACCCTGCAGTCTCCAGGAGTCAAATAGTCAACACAAAAACAAAGGACAGGCTTCATAATGGTACATCTTCCCTCTGGCAGATTTTGACACATACCTTCCCATGGACAGGTAATTTCCAGCCAAAATTCCCATTTGGAGGATTCCTGGGATAGGCGGTTGAGATATCATAGCCAGCTTGTATCCCATATTTCCCTATGTGTAACTGCCAACTTTACATATGCATGAATGAGTGTGATCCTTGTTAAAAAGTGACCCCCTAAAACAAAAGGGAAGGTCTGAAATCAGCATAAAGAAAGTATGTTGTTGTCCAAATCCCTGAATAGGTATTTCAATGGGCTACTTTGGTATGCATGCTCTAGATAAAACAGTGCTGTGTTTCAGGTGCTTTATTTTTGCATGGGGCCATATTTGAGGAATTAGAGCTCAAACTGGTGCATCAATTCCTATAAGGATGGAACTAGGTGCTTAGATCTTTATTGGATTTTCTTCTGAATACTAATATCACAAGGGAATGAATCTGAGCAGACCCATGCCTTAGGGAAAAAATAGTTTGTCTAAACATTTACCCCATGCTGGTTTCCCAATTTAAACCACTCTCATGTATAACAAAAGTTTCTCATCTCCAAAACTTTCAACTGCCCTGCTGAAATGATAGAAATTTGCATTTCCATGCTGACTAGATTGGAGGCATCCCACCTCTGCAGTCTGTCTGTCTGAAGATTCCCAGCAGTGAGTTTTTTCTACTCACCTCTATGGCATTCTGGTTACCCATGGTCACTCTTAAATATAAGCTGATTTATATTCCTTTTCTCAAGTTATTGGCCCTGCAGGTACTCCATGGTTTTCTTTATAGAGCAATACACATCCCTGGGATAGTATTTAACTAAATTGGATATACAGGTTCTTTTTAATGCTGATGGAATTGGAATGGGAAAGGTCAGCATCCTCGTGCCAGAGTTGATAGCTGTTCCATTTTATAGCTGTCTTAGCTGAGATTTCAGACTTTCTTTCATTTCAAACAGGCTGAATAAATAGAATCAGGATTTGACAGATCAGTGTGGTTCATAAAGCAAATCCTGATGTAACAAAAAAAAAGCTGCATCGTTGATAAGAGTCTCTCAACCTCCTTGCCTCTTGCAAGCATTTCCCTTTGAATGATGCCTCCAAACGGTACATAACCTCTAAAAACTCCCTTTGACGGCTGAAAAACTTTCTTCCTTTAACGGTGTATTGCTCATATCTCAGCATCATACAGGAACCTCCTGTGAAGAAGAGCAATTCAGAACACTGGTACAAAAGTGGAACACGCAAAGGCAGGACTCGTCCTTTTGCTCACTGAAGATACCAGGTTAATAATAACAGGTGTCAAAAAAAAATGAGAAAAAAGATAAAATGATCAGAAATGAGGAATTGATAAAGCCACCTGGAAAAGCCAAGGGAAATCATCAAAACCATTAAAAAGCAAAAGTTAGAATATTTCAGACATGTGATGATGCGACACCCGAATTACTTCACTTAATCCTCCAGGGAAAGATTGAAGGCAAACGAGGTCCAGGCAGAAGAGCATCATGCTTCAAATCTAAGGGAGTGGTTTGGACAAAACTCAACAGCCCTTTTTTGTGTGATTGTTGATAAAAAATAGGATCACCAACATGATCGCCAATGTCCGATGATGGTATATGGCAGAAGAAGAAGAAGGAGAAGAAGAAGAAAAGAAGAAGAAGAAGAAGAAAGGAAGGAAGGAAGAAGAAAAAGAAGAAGAAGAGAAGAAGATGAAGAGAGAAGGAGGAGAAGGAGAAGAAGAAGATACTGCCACCATTCCAGGTAGATCAATCTAGGTGAGATAGTCCAGATTTAATCTGATATAAATTCACTAATTAAGATGGCAGTTGTTATACCATCAAAGCTTTGCCAGTCTTTTATTTGTGTTGCAACCATAAAGTGAAAAAAATACATATCACAAATTTAGTACTAACATTTCTCTTCTCAGCATGCTCAGCAGGTCTGTGTCACATCATACCAATTACACAAATACATAAGGGCAGCATTTGCATAATAATCTTATTGCATCTGTGTGAGTAATCATGGTTTGTTATAGATGCTGCTGGTTTCTTCCCTTGAAATTTGTTTCTCTTGGAGGACCTTCTTCTGTCCATTTCCAATTTCAGTGCAAGAAGGTGCAATGAAGTATGTTTTCAACCATCATGTAAGTTTCTTCTTCTTCCTGCAACTGCCATCAGACCTTGATCACATTTTTAGTTGTAGAAGAAATCAAATTATTGTTGTTGCTCCTACTGCTATTATAGCTGGGTGCAGAATCAGTCAGATGTTTAGACTGTATTTGGCATTTTTATGCACCTATCAAGTCCTTCCCAAGTGCCTGGGGTAGGCAGATATTCTCTGATGTTAGAAATATCTCCACAGGATGTAAGTTGTTCCAAGTAAGCTGCCTTTTGCTATTGACTGATGGGATTTTGTCAATGCCAATCATGTTCAAGTGTTGCTCCAAATATTTCGGGATTGTACCAGTGGTGGGTTGCCAATTTTTTTACTACCGGTTTGGGCGTGCTTGCATGCATCCGGGTGGGTGGGCAGAGCCTCCCGCTGTTGCTACTACCGGTTCATCTGATCTGGGATGAACTGGGAGCAACCCACCTCTGGATTGTACCCACTCTTTTCTGCTGCTATTGCTTATGTTCTGGTTCCTTGCCAAACAGTGTTATCCTAAGTTTGAGTACGCAGCACATCAAAAGTCAATGGATTGAATTCAAGCACCCTCCAGACAGCACTAGCTATCTGTCTGTTATGTCACAATCACAAATCACCTAGTCTCTTTTCTTACACTACATTCTGTTCTAACCTATGTAAAACAAAGACAAAAAGCATACATTGAATTTATGAAGGTAGATGAGCTACAAGCAGCATTTCTACTTCTACTTCTCTCCTTTTCTTTACTTACTTTATACTGGAAACAAATTCTGACTTCCTCTGTTCAGAAGGCAAAGGGTTGAAGTTGTCTTGCCATTACCCTGTTTTGCTATTTGAGCCTTGTGCTAAACCAGTTATAAAAGTTATAACATTAAGGAATGTGCAATGCTGTTAGTTGAACACTGGAGTGTCACAATGTGTCAGAGCATAGTATCTAATTCTTCAGAGAGACAAAAAACACAGTGGCATCAGAAAAAATCAATCAAGGACTGAAGTGCCTACAGTACATCTGCCAAAATGATCAATAAGAGCCACTCTGAATTCACCCACTACAGGTTATGTGATTTGTCTATGATGTAATAGCTGGGGCATCGTAACAGATTTTCCTCACTTCATTGCTGTTATTGTGGGCCTATTGGCTTATGGAGAAACTGTCCGTCCTAGGGATTAGCAATGAATTGAAGGTCATAACGTGGGAAAGCAGCCGAAACAAATGTTGCCAAATATATTTGTGACGTGCTTAGGTAAGTAAAGAGAAGTTCTATGTTCTTAAACTAGGTCCTGTCCTTCTGGTATGGGGCAGGAACTTTGCTTTTGCTGATGGCTTGATTATTGATTGCCATTGTTTCATGATACTTTTGGTCATCATATTTTTGCATTAGTATTTTTTAATCATTTACTTAGGATTGAAAGTTATAATTTTTTTTCTCACATATCATTTGATTCAAGATTCACAGATCAAGTGATTCATTAACATATGGTATCTGGGTGGTTGCAATTACTGTATATGGCCTGCATTGCTTTCTATTTGAATCATGCACCCATCGAATGATATAACTGTCTTCAATCTAGTGCTTGTTAGATATTTTGTCCCACAACTGCCAACATCCCTAAACATTGGCCCTGAAGGGATCTAGTCAAAAGATACGAAGTATTCCAAGGTAGGAGGAAAAACCCAACCTAAATATATTATTATGTTAATGATAATTCATGGGCAAAACTCCTGAGACCAAATGATTTTGTATGGATAGATTGCTGTGGTACAGAGCATCCCAGCTAATGAAAGTAAGTTTTAAAGAGCTATAATTCCAAATTAAATGTTCATGAGGCTTCCAGTGTGTGTTCTTAGTGAATAGCACAATGAAGTGTCAAACAACAGGCTTATTTCATATTAAGAAAATGTTTACTTTCTAGGAATTTACATTGGTCAATAAGCTGCCAAATTTTATAAGATCCCCAATTGTAAAGATACAGCTGAAAGTGTGAGTCCATCACTAGATTCAAAGAAAGTTTACACAGAATCACTCTTTTTATATATATTAAGGATTATAACCTTTTATAAAATGTATTTTATTGTGCTGCAAAGAAAATAAGGAATATTTCTTGAATAAAAATGCAATGTGCTGTTAAATTTTACTGCTATGATTAGCTATTTAATATACCTCTGTGCAACACTTGTAAAATCAGTAAGGGTGATGGCTGATCTTTCCTGATTTTAAAAAAAACCCGCTGCCTTGTATGTTGATTTTTGATTTTATTATATGCCGCCCTTTTCCCCCAAAGGGGACTCTATCTTGGACGAGTCTATCTGAAAACAGACTTAAAGCTTAGAGCTTACTTCACTGTATTTCTTCTTACAGCCAGAAATGTTGCTCAACTGACGTAGAAATCTTCATTACCATCTTATCATCCCAAGTGTAACAGTGAGATATTAATGTTTGTTGTCTTGCAGGCATCCAGTGATCACTGGAATGCAAGAAGCATTAGACACACAATGTTAAGAGTAAAAAAAATGATGGAGGGAAAATGAGTAATAAGCAGCAGAAAGAAGCAGGAGGCAGAGAAAAAGCTTGTGAATATTTCCTTCAACAATCCTCAGAAGACCTTTCTTAATACTATTGTGAGCCAATTTTCAGCCATTTTGAGACACAATAGCATAAATGCATTTCCTTATCATAAATATGAGACTCAACTTTTCTTTGCTATTCCAGTCTTTTTTTTCTGCACAGTCTGTGAAACAAGATATAGCAGAGAAGTTGGGGGTTTTTTTTTGGAGTGGGAGAGAAACTGAGTATAATTTCCTAGGTTCCCCACATGCCCAGAAGATGGCACAGAATTTGAAACAATTAGATAGCTTCTTATTCTTCACCTCTATAACTGTCTGATTTGGCTCCGCAACCAAACAAGACTGACACAGACTTCAGGGGATAATTAGAACTGCAGAAAAAACAATTGCTACCAATCTGCCTTCCATTGAGGACCTGTAAACTGCACGAGTCAAAAAGTGGGCTGTGAAAATATCTAATGTATTCTATTTTATTTTTCTTTATGTACACTGAGAGCATATGTACCAAAGACAAATTCTTGTGTGTTCACACTTGGCCAATAAAGAATTCTATTCTATTCTATTCTTCTTCAAAGTAACACTGGTATTGAAGGCAGTGAACCAGAAAGAGAGGAGACTTAAAATACATTGACATAAATTGCTGTAAATCGAGATAACATGAATTGTCACAGAAGTTTCAGAGATTTTCAAGAGCCTGATACTTGTGCACTGAGTAAATAAGTTTTCGAGGTGATAAAATTTCACTTTTACAGAGTAATAGTAAGAATATAAGTAAAGCTGCTGGATCGGCATTCTGTCATATCCAAAAACCTCACAAGTAGGATCTCTGGGTGGTAGCATTTTCCTACTTTTTCTCTCAAATAATTTATCTGATTAAAATAGCTATTTCAGCCAAGTAGAGGTAAGGAATAGAAGAGTGGATGGGTGGAAAGGCAAGCAATTAAGAAGCCAAGTAGCTAGACTTAGCAAATTACATGCAAATGGATTTTCTCTCTCTCACTGCACTGATAAATGATTTGCAGAGGGCTTATCAAGATTTTGCATTGCTAAGTGTATGGCTACCTATGATTTGCAGCTATTTCCATGTAGTTAGCTAAGGCCCTTGGTCCAGCCCTATCTCCATGAGCCATCAAATTGTTCATATGCCTGGCAACTTACTTGATTTCTTAGGCTAATGGGCGTCTGGCTGTTTTTCCTGGAAGATATTGTTTTGGGGAATGTTGCTGTGTTTTGTCTTTGTTCAGATGTCCTTTGTAAGATGTTAAGAATTGCTGATGCTAATCAGATACATTATGACCAGACAACCAGAAGCAGCTAAGCAGTGACTATAAAAGAGTGAAAGGAAAGTGAGATAGGGAATGAACTCACACATTATACTAACCAACCATTGGTTTTTTAAAGTGTTTTATGTTTATACAACATGCTTGGGTACAAGCCAAGACTTACAAACTGCTGTAGTTGCATTCACCCATTATTGTAAGGTAATATCTTAATAAAGCATATTATGGCTGAAAGCAATTTATGAACACGGTAAGAAGTTATGCCTGTCCTTTTAAAATTTGTAACTGAAAAGATAAAACAGAAGCATTTCAGCTACTAAATACAAGGCTCAAGGCTAGGTGTTAAGACAGTTTTAATATTGAATCTCCAGCCCATTGAGTTGGATCTCAAAAGAAACAGGTTTCCCTGTCTTTGTGGCACAGGCTCTAAAGAGAAAAAGGAATGTGTTGCCTGTTAAAAGAGAATCCCTCTGAGTATGTGCAGAGTATATGGGGCAATGTGTTCTGGATTACAGATGCTTTTATTGAAAGGCAGATCTGCAGAAATATGGTTTAGATAAAGCATGATGAGAATCTGTGAGGGAAGTTTGGGAATTCTGGGTGTTGAAGTCCACACATCTTAAAGTTGCCAAGTTGAAAGTAACTCTGTATTAAATCCTTAGAGTTCCATGTCTATATATAAATGAAAAGAACTTTCAAAGAGGTCTTTCTTTTGAGTGATATATTTCCTTGATTTTAGTGATATGCACGTCATTCTTTGCTATCATGTAACTACTGATAAAAAGGGATGCAGCGGCAGTGGCTAAGATGCTGAGTTGGTGATAAGAATGTCAGCAGTTCAGCAGTTCGAATACCTAGCGCCGCAAAACGGAGTGAGCTCCCGTTACTTATCCAAGCTTCTGCCAATCTAGCTGTTCAAAAGTATGTAAAAATGCAACTGGAAAAATAGGAACCACTTTTGGTGGGAAGGTAACATTCTGTGAGCCTTAAGCCGGCCACATGACCATGGAGACGTCTTCAGACAGCGTTGGCTCTTTGGCTTTGAAACAGAGCTGAGCATCACCCCCTAGAGTCGGGAACAACTAGCACATATGTGCGAGATGAACCTTTACCTTTACCTAACTACTGATAATCCCAGTGGAGATAGTTTAGTAGTTTCTTCATTCATGGAATTAGAAGCATGGTAGCTCAGTGGCTTAATGGTTTCTGCTCCAGACCATTAATGGACACTGCTTCAGTGGCTCGAGTCCTAGTGTATCTCTTCAGTGGGGAGCTGAGCAGACCTTCCTGACCTCAGATTATCTCCAGACCTGTTAATGTTTAGGAAAACGTAAACATTTTGGGGAGGGGGGGGAAGGACTGCTTTTACAAAAGTAGTCATTTAAATGTTCCTGTATCGTGACCTTATAAACGTATTGCTTCTTTCTTTTCCACATCACTTGACAGTCTAAATTTACATTATTTAATTTATTTCTTGAATCCAGCAGTCAGATTCGATCCAGCCCCTTCTAATCTGGGATAATTATGGGATATAGAACAGATGGCTCATCAGACATTTCTGAAATTTGAAATTTGAAAATATGTCATGGTCGATTCTACATTATCACTAATATACATGTTAAAAATAAAAAAAAGTTGCTGGGAAACATTACAACTTTCTAATGCTGAGGTGTCAAACTCGTGGCCCTACGGGTGGGATGCATCATGTGCTGGCCATGCCCACCCCTCAGGGAAAAAGGCACGATATGTCATGTGACGACAACATGACACCGTGAATTTGACATCCCTGTTCTAGTGCCTAAATACATGTAGGTCTATGCAATATATTTTTTGCAATATTTCGCTATTATTTTTGCCATAGATGCCAAGAAGGTTAAACAGTTAGTGTGTCTTCCTTTCCCTCCCACTTTTGATCTCCTTTATACTAATTGTCCTTGTCCTTTTTTGCCTGTTCGGTTATCTGGCAATCCTAAACCAGGATTTTTCCCCATGACTTACACCAGAGCCTAGGAGTTATCTATTTTCAAGGGAAATTGTCACTGAGTGATTTTAGGATTTTCCTTGTTCTTTTAGATCAGTGTATTTCAAACTCAGCCACTTTAAGATTTGTGGAGTTCAGCATGCTGGCTGGGCAGTTCTGGGAGTTGAAGTCCACCCATCTTAAAGTTCTCAAGGTTGAAAAACAATGTCTTCAGGAACATTTATTTCTTATATGAGCCTCATCACATAAGAAATGATAAAGGCTAGGTTTGTTTTCTTTTTACCAAGAGTTTGAAAATCCATTGCAAGTGTTCTTGAAATAGAAGGCAGCAAAGGAAGAAAAAAAAGAGCAAAAGCTTTAAAATGTAATAGGGGTTTGATGCATATTTAAACTTTTTCCTGAAGTCAAATACCCTGTGCAGGATACACATTTTGGAATTTGGTGTTTAGGAGAGTTAGGAAGGACAAAAAACAAAATAGTTCATTTTAATGGGAAATGGAAATAAAGGGATTAAACATCAGACGAGTGATTTGTAATTGGTCTCCTGGCTGCCCTTCTTCCTTTAGTGGAGTGAATAAAATGCACAGAAGGACTTTATTAGCAGCAGCTTTCTTCCTGACCCTGGGATTACTGGAATACTTTAACCTTGACACGTTCATTCTATATCCACAAAGCTTTCCTTTTAATAGTCTTGTTCTTCTTCCTTCTTTATACTTGTCTGGTTTTTGCACATGGCTCTAAAATCAAAAGAGAATCACACAGCACCACCTATTTAAAATGTAATGAAAATAAAAGAAGGCGGTTTTATCTATGTCTTCTTACAAAGCTCTGTTCTTAATAGAAAAACAAAACAATGATAAAAATCCTTCTGGTGTTCACTGATGGTCCATCTGATCAAATCTGTATTTGTTTAAAATGTATAATCATGATTAAATCAGTTATTGTAAGATATTAATGGTGATGAAGATCTATTTACGTAGCCTCATGATTTGACTGGTACATTAGAAGATGATAAATTCTTACTCCATTTTATATGTAAAGCTGAAATTCTGTACAGGTTAGGTTGCAGGGGAAATGATGAGGAAAAAAGTGGCATTTTCTTTCTGTTACACATAGGCTCACTATGGTAAATATGTTAATTGTGGGAAAGATTTTAGCATACATAAACAACATCAGTTTCCCATTGTTCATATGGAATATCAAGAATATGGAGCTAGAACATGGATATTTCATTTTGATACTTAGTTGAGTTATTAACTATTATTTTTGTCCAATAAAATATATAATATTCCCACTCCATGCAGTGCATTTATATATTTGGTGGTGCATACGGATAAGAGCCGAGGTGGTGCAGTGGTTAAATGCAGCACTGTAAGCTACTTCAGCTGACTGCAGTTCTGCAGTTCGCCTGTTCAAATCTCACTGGCTCAGGGTTGACTCAGCCTTCCATCCTTCCGAGGTGGGTAAAATGGGGACCCGGATTGTTGTTGGGGGCAATATGCTGACTCTGTAAACCGCTTAGAGAGGGCTGAAAGCCCTATGAAGCGGTATATAAGTCTAACTGCTATATGTGTCAAAGAGATAAGTGGAGACTAATGCTTTCCCAAATCCAAAATCATCGATTGGTGTACCATTCTGATTGTTTCTTGGTCAATGTAAAGCCTGTAGACTCTATGCTACAGATGACCTTTCTGTGATGCTCCAAGATCTTTATTCTTGATAAGATGGTAAAGCCTTGATTAGATTGATTGATTGGTAAAGCCAGTGCAAAACATGGGCATATTTGGGACAAAACAAAAATTTGATTTCATATAACCAAATTATATAATTACAGATCACATGACTATTCCCACAAATTTAATTTCTAATTAATTAATTTCTAATTAATTTTCATTATGTGGTTCCACCACAAAACTGCGCTCGACTAAACCGCGTCGCTGATGTCATCAACAAGGCGACAACAGCGCGGAGACAGAAGCACGCTGTAAACCCTAAACCTAAAATTAACCCCTAAACCTAACCCCCCTAAACCTAATCCTAAACCTAACCCTAAACCTAACCCTTAACCTAACCCTAAACCTAACCCTTAACCTAACCCTAACCCTAATCCTAACCCTTAACCTAACCCTAACCCTAACCCTAACCCTTAACCTAACTCTAAACCTAACCCTAACCCTAACCCTTAACCTAACCCTAAACCTAACCCTAAACCTAACCCTTACCTTAAGTTGAATCGGCTTGCTTTCAAAGTGCTATTTAAAGCGCCCTTCTTTCTCCGCGCTGGCTGTTGTCGCCCTGTTGATGACGTCAGTAACGCGGTTTAATCGGGCGCGGCTTAGTCGAGCGTGGTTTTGACGGGTCACGATTTCTATCTGCTTCCAGCTCTTATATGTAGCATAACATAGATGAAACACGTATTTTTAAAAAATGTGTGCAATACTGTAGTAAGGAGATAGTTCTGGAATCTGGATAGCTTTTACAGATAAACACCGTCCCATCCTTGAGGTCAGTGGAAATAGCCATAAGAAAGCCACTAATGTTTAAATAAAACTTTAGAATTATTATAGATGTTGAACACCACAAATAATGGTAAGTAAAAAGTATATAGCTTCAGTGTTATTGTCTCTTTCAAGAGAAGCTGACACTAAAGACTAAATATAGGAAAAGGTCTTTTTTTTTTAAAAAAAATGGAGATATATTTTCTTTTCCAGCATCTTTTCTTATCTTCCAAGATCATGGAAATTGGAATATTATTACTACTTATGCTCAGGTGTATAAACTGGTAAGGTATAGGACACAATAGCTGAATCCCAAAATTGAAAAGAAAGAGACTGTGGCATATCACATATGGCAAAAAGAAGAATGCTTACAGAGACATCTGCACGTTAATTGTGAAATAAAGAAATATCCCTCAAAGGTATACATTTCCCCTGTGCACTGATTTATTATAATTACAGAGTTTATCTATACCTTTTTTCTTTATCCAGCCACATATTTGGGTTACTTTAGATTAAAGTATATGTCTTGTTAATTATGGCATTTACTTCTCAAAATGTAATTGGTGTCTGGTGCTCTTAAGCTCTTATAAGTCTTCTTGTCACTGTTTCAAGGGGGGGCTGTTTAATTTGCCTGGGGTAAGCTGAAATGGAAAGTACCGTCTTACTTAAATAATTTCAGTTTCTTCTTGTGGCTTTAGTGATTTAATATCACTCTGGTGTGGGGAGGAAAGGAGGAGGAAAAGGAACAGATTTTGGAACCTTGTCTGCCAAGTCTTAATCAAGTCCCATGCTCTGTGCCAATAATAATTTTAATGGGTTTATCATGTCTTCTGACAAGATAAACGTAGAAGTGTACCAAACAAAGTAGCACTGGACATTGTAATTCAATGGATCAGGCTGACAAGGCTATTCTCCCTCCTTTTTTCCTCCTCTTTTCATTTTCCTTCATTTCAAGAAACTTCCAAAATATTAGAGGGGGGGGGGGTTTACAGAAATTTCCTATGCGGAAAACTTCCTGTGTGGTGTAATATTCTAAGCTTTTAGCTTAGGGTAAAAACAAAGAGGGACACATACAGTTTGCAAAACAATGCACAGAATAAAAATACTGAGATTTTTCTCTTCCTCTCTCACTATCAGAACTTGGGGTCTATCGTTGAAACTCAATCCAGAATCATTCAAGTTCAATAAAATAACTTGCATTTTTTACACATGAAAATTTAAATTGTGTAATTCAGTACCTACAGATGTGGTTATGGTCACCTATTTTGGTTTTTTTTAATGAATGAAGGAATATGTGAGTGAGTGAGTGAGTGAGTGAGTGAGTGAGTGAGTGAGAGTGAATGAATGAATAAATAAATAAATAATAAATAAATAAATAAATAAATATTGCCAGTTGTCTTGCCAAAATTTTAGAAGTTGTTTGCCATTGCCTACTTCCTAGGGCTGAGACACAAGGTCAGCCAGCTGGATATTTGCCTAAGTAAGGACTAGGATTCATGGTCTCCCAGTTTCTAGTGATGCCTTAAAATGCTTTAAAATGTATTAATCAAATTTATGGAGGATAGAGTAGAGTAGAGTAGAGTGGAGTGGAGTGGAGTGGAGTGGAGTGGAGTGGAGTGGAATAGAATAGAATAGAATTCTTTATTGGCCAAGTGTGATTGGACACAGAAGGAATTTGTCTTTGGTGCTTATGCTCTCAGTGTACGTAAAAAGACAAGATACATTCATCAAGAACTATACGGTACAGCACTTAATGATAATCATAGGGTACAAATAAGCAATCAGGAAACAATTAATATCAATATAAATCATAAGGATACAAGCAACAAAGTCACAATCCTGCAGTCATAAGTGGGAGGAAATAGGTGATAGGAAGGATGAGAAGACTAATAGTAATGCAGCCTTACTGAATTGTTTGACAGTGGCGAGGGAATTATTTGTTTAGCAAGTGATGGCGTTCAGGGGAAAAATTGTGTCTTGTGTCTAGGATTGGGCTATCAATGGCTATTATTCTAGATGTTTGTATAATATCTCCTGAATAAAGGACAGATTTCTTAAATAGTTCTGGTTGAAGTGGAAGATTTAGAAACAGCTATCAGCGAGCTTCCTGAACTGACCTAGATGGCTACTGTGTGACATAGAAATCTGGACTAAATGCTTATCCAGAAATTTCTTAGGGAAAGACATGTAAATTATTTCAGTGACCAGCATGCTTAAAAGTCAGCTTTTGCAGGCATTAATTCCAATTAGCAAATTGCCACTTTCCCCTGAACAATTATTTGAAAAATGAGCTTCTGACTATTTTTTTTTCCCATTCCAGTTTGGTTCAAAAAGGATAATATAAATATAAGTAGATATTTATTTATTCTATTTTCATACTGTAATAATCTCATAACTCTGATATTGCAATAAAGGCAATAGAGTTAAAATAGTACTGAATCCGAATTGCAAAATCAAAGTAGGAAAGAAAAATAATAACACAGTGCTAAAAGGCTCCTCAAGATAAGGTGTATTTTTCAGAACTTCATACAAAGTACCAGGGAGGCCAGATCAATCTCAGTGGAGGGCAGTCCAACCACATCATCTGGGCTGCTACACAGAAGCAACTCCTTCTAGCTTCAGATCCTATAACACCTTGGAAATGAGGGACAAGGATTTTTAAATGATCTAATAGGGCAAGTAGAATCCAACTGAAGATATTGAAATGCCAAACCAAGAAAAGTTTTAATATTTAAATTCCTATTCATCAATTCTGGAATGTAGGACTACCATTAGCTATTGGATGCAACTTTAAGGACTTTCATTATAATGGAGAATTCTAAATCCCATTTTTTTTAACTGTCCATCACGGTTGCGGTAAGGATATTTCCACACTAATAAGAGCTACTTCAATACCGGTTTGCAATTCTTACTTTTTCTTTCCTAGTGGAAAATTTTAATCTGCACTGATTCTGTTCCACAAATCTATATGAATGGGGATTGTCTTTATATTATTATGTGATACAAAAGGAACTCTTACTAATGACTATGCCCGTGATGGCAAACCTATGGCACGCATGCTGGAAGTGGCACGCAGAGCCATCTCTCTGGCATGCAAACCCATGCTATTCCAGATTCCTCCGTGCTGACCAGCTGGTCTTCACTCATGCAGGAGTGCCGGAAAATGGAAGAGCTGCCACCCAGTGTGCATGTGCACGCTGGGAAGATGATCTTCTGGTTTCTGACACATGCATGCTCACTGGCCACCTGGTCTTTCAATTTCTGGTGCACATGCATGTGCCGGAAACCAGAAGAGCAGCCTCCCAGTGCACATGCATGTGCTGGGAAGATCTTCCGGTTTCTGGTACACACTGGGCATCTGCTCTTCCAGCAGCTCTTCCAGCACCAGTTTCCGGCAAAAGGTTCACCAAAACTGGACTAAGTGGTTGACACTGTTATATCTAATGGAACCAACCATCTCACTGTGTGTGAATTGTGCAGTTATGTAAATTTGATAAATAAATAAATACCTATTCTGAAGAAAAGAAAATAGGAGGGACAATCTATATATATATATATTTATTTGGTTTTTTTTGTTTCTTTGCGTAATGTATTAGCTGCCTATCTAGCCACACAGCACCTGTGGGATGTGATGATGGATGTGGTTTCTTTTCTTTTCACTTTCTGCCCAGAGACAGCGATTTAGAATAATATTTGCAGAAAAGTGGCTTTCAATGTAGCAATAGAGTTATACCTCGGTACTCATCATTAATTGGTTCTGAGGTGCAAGGAGTACCAAAAATGATGAATATCAAACAAATTTTTCCCATAGAGAATAGTGAATCACAAGGCACCAACAGGTTCAACCAGTGCATTGAATACCAAACAAAGGATGAGTACCGAGACAAAATTTTCGTGTCAAAATGCATCGAGTACCAAATTCAATGAGTTTCAAAGCAGTTTAGTACCAAGGTACCACTGTAATTTTCACTAGAATTGCGGCACCCATATAATATCATAAACCTGTGAATAATGTACTAAAAGTCTTCTTTTTTGAAAGAATGATGAACTATTTTTAAACCCATAAGAGGCAATACAAATTTTCAAGTTATATTTGTCACAAGTCCAACTGTTGAAAATTCCTTTTATTTTTAATCCAGAATAATTTTGTCTTGCATATAGTAATAGTTAAGTAACTTGAGAAAGCTAAAAAGGATTCCTATAGATATGTCTATCCTCCAGGCTATTAATAAAGAGAATGATCTATCATACAAAAAAAATCTTTATTTTGTAGTCACTATAGACTCAATTTAATAGAATTTAGCAATCAGTTTGAGGCATTTTTCAAAATTCAGAGGTTTCATTTTGGCAATCTTTTCTGAAGAGTTCCCCTCCCCATTCCCCCAAACCACAAATGCTTAGTGCAAATATACATAGTAATTGTTCTTTCCTGTAACCTCTCATGTACCTTGCTGACATCAGCTCAATTTGTGAAATAAGGCATATTCAGTCATCTGCAACATTGCTTAAAGGCTATACTCCTAACATGCAATCCATTCTTTAGCTTTCATCATTTTTGTTAATTGTACTTTTAGATTTCTCCTTTTCTCTCTCTCCCTTCTCTCCATTTCCTGTTTTATTTATCCAGATATGATAATATTTTTATTTATCCAGATATGATAATAGCATGACTTACATAAAATTTGCATGAATGCATCTATAAATAGAACATATAAAAGGAGGATTATTGATGGAACTAAACTAACACACAGTAGAGCAATTACCCCTGCTTGAAAGAGATTTTAATTTTCTTGTTCTGCGATGCCTATTTGAGACAAGAATGCTGTCTGACTCACTTGCCACAGACACAGGCAATCATAAATCATTTTCAACACAAGTTGCCAACTTCCATGTAAAAATGGCATTGTTTTGGCATGATTCTTAAGTAAGAAGTTTTCTCTCTACAAATAAAGATCCATTTAATAAACCCAACAATTGTGGTTTGTAATGCATGGCTTCTGGCTTCATATATTGGGCAACTCCAGTCAGACTTTATTCCATAAGTCAAATAAAACATGATTTAGTGTAATTTGTTAACCCAGCTACGGTCTATGGATGATCTGCATATCTAAATTGGAGATCAGACAGAAGAGCATTGCATTTGTAATAGTAACACATCTCTATATCAATATCTTTTCATCTTTCATATTTTTGAATATAATGTAGCAAATTTTAATTTTTGATGTAAACTTACTATGAAGATTCTTAATTTAATAGGAATAAAATTCTATCACCCTTTATGAAATACAGAAATAGGGAGATCTTATCTTCCTCAGCATTAAAACTTGCACTTATGTAATTTATAATGCATTAGAACTAATAATGTCCACTTTTCAGGAAACATCTTCTATGGATTAATCTTCACATCAGAAGATATGTTATTTGGCTACCTTGTTTCATGAGACAATTTTCTTTCATGGACCTGAGAAATGTCATGGCCAGCAGCTGATTATTTAAGCAAAGTAAAAAGGTTTATTTTTGTCATGCCCATAAATTGAGTATGGATTTGATATGCACAAAAAGTGGAACATCACCATTATATATAATCATCTAAACTCCCTTTTTACTATCCTGTAATCCCTTAATTTGGGATTGATTTGGGCAACTGGATGAAGCTGAGTGTTTACGGGCTGGATGGTCTGAATCAACAAATATATAGACAAGTAAACTCTATATTTCTATGAAATTGTCTTTATTCTGATTTGTAAGCAGAACTGTATGTCTGTAGTCAATTTTTGACTCTGCCTAAATTAATCTCTGCAGGCCTTTCAGCAAAGTTTTGCCAAGTAGTTTGCCATTGTCTTCTTCTTATGGCTCAGAGAGAGTGATGGGCCTAAGGTCACCCAGCTGGCTTCATATCTAATGATCTCCTGTTTCTTGCCAGATGCCTTCTCCACTACACCAACCCGGCTTTTAGAATTAAGAGCTGGATTTGTTTTTATGTCTCAATATTATTAGCCAAATAGTTATTTCTCTACATAAATCTTACCCAGTACAGATAAAACAACAACACATGTTTTACTTTTGACTTACCTGTGTAGATAAGTCTGAGTCATGATGACAACAGACCTTGGCCTTCTGTATTTTTCTATCAACAAATATGATTTGATTTCTAAGAACCAATTTTATTTTGTTTTAAAGAACATCTGATGCAAAATCCCAATTCATTCCCTAAGTGAAATTTTTCCCCATTACCATCTAGTTTTTGCTGCAAGACGTTTGTGTCCCAACCCGACATGTGTAGGCCTGTTGCACATTAACATATTGTATCTGTCAACATCAGAGGTGATATTCAGCACGTTCTGACCAGTTCTGGAGCACCGGTAGCGGAAATTTTGAGTAGTTTGGAGAACCAGTAAATACCACCTCTGATTGCTTTTCCCCATCTATTCTCTTGACTCCCAAGTCCCAGCTGATTGGAAGGAAATGGGGATTTTGCAGTAGTCTCATGGAGTGGAGAGGGAATGGAAATTTTACAGTATCCTTCCCCTGCCATGCCCACCAAACTACACCACGCTCACCAAGCCACGCCCACAGAATTTGGAGTAAAAAAAAATTGAATCCCACCACTGCAACAACCCACAATTGTTGGTTGCTAGCCAGAGAAGAAAAAGGGTCCTTTTTGTTTCTTCCACTTCCCCTTGTATTTGTTGTATCTTAAACATCTATCTCAAATTACTGACAAGGAAAGGAATAAGACTTATTTTGGAAGTATGGATCAGTAACACTCTTTCCAGAGGTGGCATCAAAGGACTCCATGATTGGGCATCCCTCAAGGCCCATCTAAACCTGTACAATTCCTACTGCAAAACTCTCTCTCTCTCTCTCTCTCTCTCTCTCTCTCTCTCTCTCTCTCTTTCTCTCCCTCCCTCCCTCCCTCCCTCCCTCCCTTTCTCTCTCTCTCTCTCTCTCTCTCTCTCTGCCATATTGGCTGAGGCATCTGGGAGTTTTGGAAAGTCACACATTGTACACCATGCAAGCTATAATGTTGATTTATTATGTCAAGAGCCATATTTGCATTTGAGTAGCAAACTAAAATTTGCAGTGAGTGCATCTATTTCTAATCCCTTCACGCTGCATCAAAAAGTATCAAAATATTTATGCTAGAAAAAAAGCAATATTTAGAATTTATATCCTTCATCTAGCAATATTAATAAAGATAATGAAAAGGAAGAGAATGGGTTAATTATCTAGAGGTTTATAACTTGTTCCAATGCTAATTTTAAAAGTTTAACAATTTGATAAAATGCTAGTTTTAATGGAGGTCTCACCAGAACAAATACTTTTAATTTTATATAATGTAATTTTATTTGTTTTTTTTGTCTCCTATCCCACTTTTTCCATGCCAGAAGCCATATACCCACCTCCCAAATCCAAAGCAATTTATATACTGCTACAGTATAGTGCTACTTGGTACAGTAATCATTGCCATTATTGTAGTAGCAATATATACTGTGTTGTCATACCAATTCATTAGTATTCCATGTGGAGTTAAAATTAAACTGTGTGTGCAGTGGTTAGACTTCAAACATGAACCTTAGACAACATGGATGAGTCTATGAGAGGGAAACTGAAATGAGCAGATCAAATAATTCATCCCATGTGGCTTAAGCCAGATGTAGGTTCATATAAGAGCCACTGACAGACACTCACATGGGAACTGGTTTTGCATAAGATTTATTTAACCTTTTTGAAAAAGTCTCCTGTGGGCAATGGTGCCAAAAAATGTTGGAAAACTGTGAGGGTATGAGAAAAAAAACACATAGTTTCTTTTTTTAAAAAAAATGAAGCTTTCCCAGGTATCATTTATATAAAACAAAGATACAACTCATAAATGAGAATGGAATAATTTAATATTTGTTTAAGATAGGACTGCAAGCAAGAAATCTGAATCAACTTGATTTGCTTCATAGAGGAAGAAGTGAAGAGATGCTTGACACGATAAATACACAAAAAGAACACCTTTTTAAAATACAGTAGTTACAACCTAAGTAACAAAAAGTAAACAAGATGACCAAGGTCCAAGTGTCTTAGGTTGGTTGAATCTATGTTGAATCAAAATTATTCCCTTTTGAAGACTGAAGGAGGGACGCGACAACCAGGATGAACAACTAACTGCTTTATTCACAAACAACTAAGACAGCGATTCAAAGTGGCGCGGTGCGCGCCAAGGTATTTATATTAATGGTACAACCAATAGGAACCCGGGACTTGGGCAGCAACTGCTGTCAAGTCCTGGTCCAATCAAATGGTAACTTTCGGCCGGCAACAGCTCCTGCTGCGTCCCGGCCAATCAGGAAGCAGCAGGCTGTTGCTGGCCTCCGAGAAGGTGCTGAACTTGCCGAGCCTAATTTACATGGCTCATTAATATTTAACACCCCTTCCCCCCAGTTCCGCGCATGCTCCCCGGGTGGAGCATGCGTAGTCCTGTAGATAGGCGGGGCGGCGCCGGACCCGCCCAGGCTTCGCAGTTCTACAGGAGTCGTCGGCGGAGGTGGACCTCCTTGTCGTAGCTCCTCCCGGAAGGGGGTGTAGCTCCAAGGCACGCCCTCTCGAGAAGGCCCAGAAGGCGGGCTCAACAACGAGGGTAAGCAGGGACGAGGCGGCGTGTCCATAACAACAGAGTTAGGCATGGGAGGAGAGTCACTGGGGAAGGCAGGAGCAATAGGTGGGGCCTTTTCTGCGGCGGCTTGAGTGTTCTGTTGGTGCTCCCTGCAGGGGGAGCTCGGGTAGGCCGGGCCTGGTGTGGTGAAGGCCCGAGAATGTACTTCTTCGGTTTGAGCTCCAGGCAATTGAGAGGCGAGGCCTGGTCTGGCGAAGGCCTCAATTGGCAACCCCGGAAGGGCGGTGTTGTCTTCAGCAGAGTCCGGGTTGCCGGCCGGTGGCGGGAGGCGCCTCCTTAATTGAACCAGGTGGCGCCTCCATTGGGATCCGTCAGCCAGTCCGACCCTAAAAGAACAGGGGCCTGTCAGGGCGGTTACGGTGGCCGGAACCCATTGGGTAGCCCCTGAGAATGCCCGGGCCCAGACTGTGTCCCCCAGTTTAAACGAACGGGGAGGGAGAACCCCCAGGTTGCTCGGCTGATCCCCTGAATAGAGCGGGTGAAGCCTATCCAGGGGAGTCCGCAGACGCCGGCCCATCAAGAGCTCCACGGGGCTTCGGTTGGTCGTTGGGCAGGGAGTGGAATGCTGGCTTAGCAGGTAAGCCGCCACTCTCGCCTGCCAGTCGCCCCGGTCCATGCAGCCCAGGGCCTCCTTCGCTGAGCGGACCGCCCGCTCCGCCCGGCCATTGCTGGCCGGGTGGTACGGGGCTATGGGCGCGTGCTGGATCCCTTGCTCGGCCAGGAACTCTTGAAATGTGGTGGACATAAATTGGGGCCCATTGTCCGAAACTACTAGGTCTGGCAACCCGTGGGTTGCGAAGAGCCTTCTCAAGGCCCGGACCGTCCTCTCGGCCGTGGTGGAGGGCATCAAGACCAGCTCCACCCAGCGGGAGTAGGCGTCCACCACAATCAAGAAATTCTGGCTGTGGAAGGGACCAGCGAAGTCGATGTGGAGGCGTGACCATGGGCCTCTCGGAGCCTCCCACTCGCGAGCAGGCCCGGCGGGGGGGTTGGGCCTGGACTGTTGACATGGGGTGCAGCGGCCTAAATAGGCCGCTATCTCTGAGTCCAGCAAGGGCCACCAGACATAGCTACGGGCCAATGCCTTCATCCGTGCTATGCCGGGGTGATCCTTATGGAGCAGAGACAGAACTTGTGGCCGAAGTGCTTCGGGGATCACTACTCGATCCCCCCAAATGAGGCACCCCCCGTGGAGGGAGAGCTCCGCTTGTCTAGATTTAAAGGGCCGGAAGCCCTCTGCCACCTTGTCTGTGGGCCATCCCCTCAAGACCCAGGAAGCGACCTGGGAGAGGATTGGATCGGCCTTAGTGTAGGCCGCGACATCCGCGGCAGAGATGGGGAGGCCGGAAGACGCGATGGTGAGGATTGAGAGGCAGGGCACGGGGGCGGTATCGGTCTCCGGCAAGGGGCAGCGGCTCAGGGCATCAGCGTGCCCTAGCTGCTTGCCCGGACGGTACTGCAGCGTATACGAGTACGCTGCGAGGAACTCCGTCCATCGAGTCATGCGGGGGGAGAGGATGGGGGGGTCGGCTTGTCCCCCGCCAGAAGCCCAAGGAGTGGCTTATGGTCGGTGACAAGTGTGAAAGGCCGACCATAGAGGTAATCGTGGAACCTCTTAATTCCGGACACTGCAGCCAGAGCCTCCTTGTCGATCTGGCTGTAATTGCGCTCCGCCGAGGAGAGTGTCCGGGAATAAAAGGCCACGGGGGCCTCCGAGCCATTCGGGAGGACATGGCTCAGGACCGCCCCGACCCCGTAGGGGGAGGCGTCACACGCTAACGTCAGGGGCATCCTGTCATTATATTGAATCAGGACTGCTGCTGACGTCAGAGTTTCTTTGACAGCCGCGAACACATGCGCTTCGCGGCTCCCCCAGCGCCAGGCCGCGGATCGGTCGAGCAACCGATGAAGCGGCTCGGCTAGTGACGCCTTGTGAGGTATGAAGGGGGCGTAGAAATTCAGGAGCCCTAGGAACGCCTGCAGCTCTGCCTTGGAGGTGGGTGCCGGGGCGTTCCTAATGGCTGCAACCTTTGACGGCGTGGGGTGGATGCCTTGGGCATCAATCATGAAGCCCAAGAATTCCACCTTAGGGACAGCAAATGAGCATTTGCTGCGTTTAAGTTTTAGGCCCGCGCCCCTGAAACGACTGAGGACCTTCCTGAGTATTTCGATGAGTTCTGAGCGGCTGGAAGCAGCGATCAGAACGCCATCGAAATACGGTACAACGCCCGGTAGCCCATGGAGCAGCCACTCCATGAGGCTCTGGAAGATCCCCGGGGCTACGGAAATGCCGAATTGAAGGCGGCGACAACGGAAAGCCCCACGATGGGTGACGATGGTCTGGGCAGCCGCCGCATCGTCATCCACCGGGAGCTGTTGATAGGCCTGCGCCATATCCAGTTTGGCGAATGTGCAACCCTGCCCCAGGGAGTGGAGCAGGTGTTGCACTACAGGGACTGGATAGGGGTTTGCCTGAAGGGCCAAGTTGATCGTCGACTTGTAGTCGGCGCAGATCCTCACCGACCCGTCTGGCTTGATTGGGAGGACAATGGGTGTCTCCCAACGAGAATGGTCCACGGGCTCGATGACTCCCTGCGCCAACAATTTATCCAGTTCGGCGTCAACCTTGGCCCTCAAGGCAAAGGGCACCCTGCGGGCTTTCAGCCTAATGGGAGCAACCTGGGGATCGAGGCTTAAAGAGATGGGGGTGCCTTTATAGCAGCCGAGCTGGCCATCGAAGACATCAGCAAATTCTTTTAATATGTCTTCGATGGAAGAGGGGACAACCCGATGCACCCCCCCAATGGACAACCCTAGGGCTGGGAACCAATCCAGGCCCAAGAGGGCCGGTAGGTCGTCCCTAACAATTAGGACGGGCAGTTTACCTTGGAACGGCCCATAGCAAACTGATATAGGGAAGGAGCCTAGCGTGGGAATCAATTTCCCTTGATAATCCCGCAGGGAAACCTCAGAGGGCAACAACTGGCTCTGGGGAACTTTGGGACAGAGACGGGAGAAAAGGGACCAGGGCAGGAGAGACCGGGAAGAGCCGGAGTCCACCTCCATCCGGCAAGGCTGACCTTCCAGCTGGACGGAGGCTGCGACCTTCCGGGCTCCCGCAGCGGCTTGGTTAGCTACACCGTCAGGAACAGTCGGCTGACAGGTGGAATAACAGTCTTCAGCCCGCCGCGCGGGCCGCGGCTGCTGGCGGCGCGGTTGCGCCTGGGATCGGCTCGAAGGTTGCAGGAACGACGGTGCCGGTAGGAGGGCCCTGCAGACTTTAGCCAGGTGGCCTTCACCCTTGCATCTGAGGAAAATAGCATTTCGGAAAGGGCAGGCCGTGCGGGTGTGACGGCCTCCACACCCGCGGCAAGGCACATTTTGCGCTGCGGTTTGCGCTGTGGACTGTGGCTTGGGCTTCCGTTTAGGCTGTGCCCTCATTTGTCCCACAACGTCTTCCTCCTGGTCTTCAAAGGTCAGCTCGTCCTCAATCATATGGGTTTGCGTTGGTGGCTCCGGAGGTGGCCGTTCCGGCGCAGCAAGCTGTAGCCGCTCAATATCAGCCGTGGACTGCTCCGAGAGCTCGGCTGCTCTGGCAGTCTCCACGGCCTGGAGCAAGGTGATCTGGTGGTTCCAGAACATGCGGCTCCGCAGGTTGACGTCGCGGACCCCGCACACAAACTGTTCCACCAGATTCTCTTCTAAATTAGAAAAGTCACACTGAGCGGCCACCATGCGCAATGCCTCTAGGAATTGACTTATTGATTCGTTTTTCTTCTGGACCCGGCGGCGAAAAGCAAAGCGGCGGGCGATGACAGATGGGGTGGGGGCATAGTGATTTTTCAGTCTTGCCATAAGTTCGTCCCACCCCAGCTTGTATGCTGGCCTCGGGGCGGCCAGGGCTCTTGTGGAGGCGAACATTGAGGGTTCGCAGCAGGAGAGGAAGAAGCTGCACTTTTCTTCCTCGGTTTGAGCCTGGTTTTTTGATGCTATCAAGTAGCACTCAAACCTCTCCATAAAACCCTCCCAGGATTCTCCGGCAGAACCAAAGGGGGCGAACGGAGGAAGCGCAGAAGTCATCTTGGTGGCTGAGAGATGGATGAAGGGAATGGAAAAAAAAAATTCTTTCTTCTTCCGAGCAGTGTTCGTTGCCGGCTTTGAGCGGCGGCAGCTAACTACCCCTCTCTCTCTCTTCACCCTAGCGTCGCGGAATCGCCAATCCCATCCTCGTCGCCAGTTTTGAAGACTGAAGGAGGGACGCGACAACCAGGATGAACAACTAACTGCTTTATTCACAAACAACTAAGACAGCGATTCAAAGTGGCGCGGTGTGCGCCAAGGTATTTATATTAACGGTACAACCAATAGGAACCCGGGACTTGGGCAGCAACTGCTGTCAAGTCCCGGTCCAATCAAATGGTAACTTTCGGCCGGCAACAGCTCCTGCTGCGTCCCGGCCAATCAGGAAGCAGCAGGCTGTTGCTGGCCTCCGAGAAGGTGCTGAACTTGCCGAGCCTAATTTACATGGCTCATTAATATTTAACATTCCCAACTCAAAGAAAGGAATTTCTTCTCCTTTTTGAATCCTTATATTTTCATATTAGAGGTTGGCTATGGACATGGCTAGCATTTCATAAACTCAGCTGTGGTTTATAATCCATATTGTGTCCACTGTGTTGGAAATTGTTTCAGAGTATTCACCTTTTGGCTTAAATTTGAGTTTCCCTAACCTAGTTGAGGGACCTTATTTCTCCTTGATTTCTTTTTCTCTGAACAGGTTATTTTATTTTATTTCTTCTGGCATAATTTTCTATTCCAGTGACAGAATCTGGAGCCAGCCATCTACTCCAACATTCTCCAGCCCCTACATTTTTAGTTCGAATTGAGTCCTTTCTGTGAAAGAGCCTTTTGATCAACTTTGGCTGAGGTCTGTTTAGGTTTAGGCCTATTTGATTCTCTGTTGGGCCTGTTGCCGAGCAGAACAGTCTAGCACAGCACTCAAGCGAAATCCACTAGTAACTAATATATTTCATTGCATTTATTGCCTTTAAAAAAATCTTCTGTCTTTTAAATCTCTTGCCAAAGCTAAGCAGCTGGAGGGAGCTGGGGGAGAGGAGGAACACCCTTCTGAAAAATGAATGAAAGTTTCTGTTTCTTGAACATCTGGGGCCCATTAGTGACAAGACTGTAACTGAAAAGCACTTTGACTAGGCCGCTTTCAGGCTTCCACTGGTAGACATCTGATGAACGGTCTTGGTGGCTGACGAAAACTCAGTTGTGGAAAGGCCTTCTGCCAGCAGCTGCTGTTGCTGATATTGAAGTGTGAAGTGCACTGCTAGGTGAAGAGATTCCCTGGAGGACTGGAAGCATTGCTGCCTCAGAAGTCAAAGCCATATATGAAGTGATGGTGGCATGTTCGAACACACCAAGAAAAAAAAGAGTCTCCTGCCTATGCATTATTTATTACTTTCCTATATTTATATAATATTCTGCTTCCTGAAAGTAATTTGTTTTGGATTGTGTAATGCTGGGCAGAACATCAAAGGTATGTTAATCAGTGGTAATAAAAGACGAAGATTTTCTGGCCACTGAGGTATTAAATATTGCTAATAAATTACGGGGTTAGCATTTTAAATGAGCTATCGCTCGAAAAGAGCATCAACACCAAGGCCTAAAAAGTACTAATTGCCTGGGCTTGGTTTGATGGGCACTGAGGATTCCAAACAAGTGTATTTTTCTTCTAAAAGTTTTAAATAGTACAGGATATAATAACTTGTAAAAATGAAGAATTAATTGCCTTTTACAGTCCCATCTTCACCTTTAGGGCATTGTGCTGATCATTGATATTTTTAATATTAGCTGTTCTTTGGGCATATAATGTGGCAGGATGTTTCCAGTCAGAGGCTTTTAGTTAAATCCATCAAAGTTGCCTAACTATTTCAGGTTTTTATCTTGAATGGATCCTTTTTTCTTTTTCTTTTTTGATAAAAACAAAGGGAAAGAAATAGTGGAGAAACAATCGAAAGCTTTTTTTTAAAAAAAAAAAGATTGGTCCTCTACCCCAATTATATCTCATGAAAAAAACAGGATTGCTATTTTTTTTGTTACATAAGAAATAGTAATTGATAATAAATTGATATTGGTCTTAATGTATCACTTCCGGAATCGCTCCAAGAGAGGTGGAATATATATATATTCTTTCCACCTTCCCAAATCTTGATTCCTAGTATTAAAATCCATTTTAATGCATGATGAATATAAAACTTACACATACTATATTATTTTGAAAATACAATACTGATATCCCACAAGAAAACATCCAGGCAGAATGCAGATCCTGCAAGTGAGATCACACAAACTCAATACAATAATTCTTTGAGACTCCTGGTTAGGCATGCATAAATGGCATCATTCATATTGCAGATTACGAAGGAAGAAGTTAAAAGTCATCTATCTTATCTGAGAGATATACATTTGAGAACTCTTTTACAGTAAACTTTCCTATCATAACAATTGCAACAGTGTCTTACCTTATGCATATACCATGATCACTCTTTTTTTTTAAAAAAAATGTATTGGATAATGGTATCATACTTAAATCTGGTTTATATATGGCTCTAAACCTGTCTTCCTCAGGATAGCTGTCTAGCTCCTAGAATTCTTAGTCACACCTTTCCTAGCTGTGAAATTACACCTTACATCTCTGGATGGCACCCACATTTTTAAGGAAAATCATGATTCAAATATGTAATCTGGATTACAATGAAGCAATGACGCAATTACAGTATATTAAATTTCATGTGGTAATTATCTTCTCCATCCCTCTCTCGTCTCTATCTAGCTCTAGCTCTGTATCTCTCTATCATCTATCTATGATTATTTGGAAAACTCATCTGTTTCTTTCAAAACATTTTTTGTATATTTGTAACTTTTAGAGATTAAAACTTACACTTATTTTTCAAAAGATAGGAAGCAAAGCATTAAATTGCTCTTGCAAAGCATTGAAATTACAGTGGAACAGTAGATTAAAAAAAGTAATGGAACATACATTGGCAACAATTTAGAATCTGTACCATTGTTCATTACTTTATTAATGCATATTGGTATGTACTGTTCAAGCTATGTATAAGTTATTGATGTGAGAGTCATATGTGACTTAGTATTTCAAGAAAACAGATCCTCCTACTTTGCTGCAAATCTTGGGATTTAGATGGTTTCCTAAGAAATCTTATGAAAATTAAATCCTTAGAAAAGTAAAGTACCCTTTAAGTGTTCTGGAAACATTTTGGGAAGGGATTTGCAATGGCCTCATCCCTAAGGCTTGAAAAGAGTGACTGATTCAGATCACTCGGCTGGATTTCAAGCCTACAGTAAGCTAGAGCTGAAACTCCCATGTTCCTACCCTACCATCTTCATCTCTAGACCAGGGGTGTCAAAACTGAATTTTATTGAGGGCTGCATTAGGATTGTGTTTGACCCAGGGGTGGGCGTCAAAATTTTAGCAACAGGTTCTCTGCCCGGTTGCTGGGTGGGCATGGCCATTGTGGGCGTGGCCTAGTCAGCCTCTTGCACCATGGTGGGGGGGCATTTTCTTTCTCCCCAGGTTCTGGAGGCTCTCTGGAGGCCGGTAACGGGCCTGTTGGGCATGGCCAGCTCAATGTCACTTGTGTTGGGGGTGCCTGTGGTGGCCTGAGCACTCTGTCAACAAAAACAGACTCCCGAGCTCAGTTTTTGCCTGCACCTGCCTCTTGAAACCCTCTGCCAGTGAAAACATAACTCGGGAGGGCCGCCCACAGCCCTCATAAGCTCTGTTTTCTCTGGCAGAAGCACCACGAGCTGATCCTTTGCTGTTTCCAGAGTGACCCCGTGGGCCAGATCTAAGCACCCCACTCCGGCCCCTGGGCCTTGAGCTTGATACCCCTGCTCTAGATCAAGCATAATCTCAAATAGCATAATAGCAGTGACTAAAACCATAGGATGAAGCCTTAGGGTGCACAAATTGCCAATGCTTGCTACAAGGAGGTACTCAGAGTTTCTCCATACTCATGTTTTCTTCTTCTTCTCTTCAATTGTATTTGATTCTCAGAGACTGCTTGCAAATGTTCCCGCAGTTTTCTTGACAAGAGTTTTCATAAGTGGTTTGTCATTGCCTCCTTCTTAGGGCAAGAGAAATTACTGGCCAAGGTCACCCAGCTGGCTTCCTATGTAAGGCAGGACCAGGAATTATGGTCTCCTGGTTTCTAGCCAGATGCCTTAACCACTACAGCAAACTGACTCTCAAATTCATGTTACAGTGAGTTAAAATAATAAAATAAAACCTAACTCTGTCAAATGCAATGAAGCCATCAACATAGTTACTACTGAAAAAAATAATTGCATCTGTTCTGCAAAGCATGACAAAGGCTGAGCCTTGCTGTGATTATAAGTAATTAAAATAAAACTGACTGAAATATTTCCTGAACCTTTTAAATCCATATACAGGAAGAAAAGGCATCTTCTGTAAATGTCTGATCTGTCAAACACAGGACAATTCTGTGAGACAATGTTGGTCTGTCTTGGCAGAGGACTATTACTGCTTAATGACTTTGGAGTGGGAAGTAGCCTCTGTGGAGTAACAACGTAGTCTAGATTTGTCCTGTTCCTGAGGGGATTTGCCATCAGCATTCAGGAAATGAATAGTCCAAATAAATGAGAATTCAACGGATGTTTGTTTTGTATGAAATTTTGAAAATAATAATCCCCATTCCTATACCTCTAATGGCAATGAATGGATCTATTCAGCAGAAGTATGAAATCACAAGGATCATGCTTATGCTAAAGAAGTCTCAGTTGGATTCTCTCTCTCTCCCTCTCTCTCTCTCTCTCTCTCTCCTTCCCTCCCTCCTTTCTTCCTTCCCTCTTCCCCCCTCTCCCCGTGTACTGCTAGCAAAACTGAGCAATGACAATTGCAACTAAAAAACAAACATATCCTGATATCCAGGATAGCTTGGAAACATGGGGATTCTTCGCAGGGAAATCCCTTCCCTTCCCATAGGAGAAGGAGTGGCAGAGTCTGGGAGCAAGGTCAAAAGAGGGATTAAATTAATGTACTAAATCCAACCCACCATGACGTCTGTTTGCCCTTATCTGATTTTTAGTAGGTCTGACCTTAGTTGAGAATATTCCTGTGCTTAAGCATGAACAATGTATCTGTTTAATTAGAAATTTACAGTGTGATCCTGATCTTTTGTGCCTGACACTCCCTTCCCTTCCCCTGTCTTCTAACACGAGTAATAAAATAGTAATGAACATGCATATACTGCATATATGCACAAGGCATAAGCACTATTACAAAAAGGAAACACCTTAAAACTGACTAAAGGTATCCCATTGTTGCTTGATCCTAGGTTTGTACATGGATTCCAGTGGTGGGTTCCAGGCGGTACGCCCCAGTAGGGGCATACTGGTGCCTGCCCGGAGCACCGAGTACCATTCTGGTACGGTGCTCTGGAGGGCCCACCTGCCTGCCCATTGTCCTTACCTGTCTTTAAAGTGTTTGGTGCTTCCATGCACACGCACAGCGTGTACAGCGCCTGCGTAATGCTGCACCAAGCAGCTGGAGCATCCCGGAGGCTCGCAGAGGCATTGCTGGAGGGTAAGACACATGTGTGTGCTGTGCATGTGTGTGTGCACACTGCGCACGTTCATGTGGAGGACATGCTCTTAGCCCTCAAAATAAGTACATTTAGTGCTTTGATGCTGCCAACCCTTACTAATGATAGGTTGAAGCTGTGTGTACTTGCCATTTCCATGGATGAGATTAGACAATACATTTTTTCATTGAACGTGTGGCTGAAATCCAACAGATTAAAATACTAAGCAATTTTTGAAGTGCTGTGTTTGAGGTGAGGTGAGCTGTCATTAGCTTTGGGTTTTCGTTTTAGGGTACTTTGGTGAGTTACATCCCTGAGTGTATTAAACATCTTTTCACCTTTGTCCCCACTTGAAACTATGTTGTGTTTCGATTTCCTCTGAATTGAGTTTTTATCAGACATAGAATGTAAGACAAATGAAGGGACATCTGTAAAACAACAGATAAACACAATGAAAAATCTATGCGATCACTGTGAGTCAACACTGACTTGATGACACATAATCAACCAATCAATCTAAATCAATCAAATCAAAGGTTATAAGATAAAAGACAGAAGAAAACACTCATGAAATCCTAGCGAGTTGCTGAAACTTTATTTCTGCAACATGGGGGTCAGATAAACAGCTTCAAGTAGCTCATTCTGGCTGTGATTGAATTTGCCATGTCCATAAGCTAACATATTGGTAAATAATTCCTCCACATAGTTTCCTTGATAGGCACAACTCCTTAAGTACAGGAGAGAATTTTATTTACCTTATTTCAGTGAAATACCACAGAAATGCTGGACGTTTCAACAAACAGACCATTGTTTGTATAAATTAATTCTATATCCCCCAGAATACAGTCTCTGAAGAGATGCTACAGACATGTCCCTTACATGTGGTTTGGAAGGCAGCCAGAGTGGAGCATACAGAAGCCATATGTTTCCCTCTCAAAATGTCACCCTTCAGGTGCAGAGTACAAACAGTAACAAAATCATAATCTCCTTCCCACATGAAAGACAGAGGTGGGAAGGAATTAGGCAAAATGCCAGCTGCCTGCTGCTTAGGGAAATACCACATCACAACTTAAATTTTGAAGTTCATAAATAAATCCCAAAATGTTGACACTTCAGGGTACTAGCAATAGAACCTACTGGGCTCCCTCACTCTTTCTTAATGCTATAATTAATGTATTCAGCAACAGAACTAATGACTAAGAATATTCCTTGAGGTCTTGCTCATGGGTTTCTGTCAAGACGGTAAGTGCAATTAGTGCCTAAGAGAATATATTTGTATCTCATGAGTTATTAATCCAGCTCCCTCATTTGATTGCAAACCAACCTGATTGAGGTCTGTGGTTCAGCTACACCATCTAGGCTGCAAGAACAGCTTATATTAGAATGGTTAGCTGATCTTAAAAGTCAGTCAGAACTGTATAAAGCCTTGATCTTAAAATTCCGCCTTCAGTTTGTTCAATGTCTCACTATCTCCTGGTTTTATAATTTGATCTTGACTGGCTTCTTACTCTTTTGGGTTAGCCGCTTCTAATTCCTCTAATCCTTGTTGCTTATTGTAGTACCTTAGTGTCGCATGCCAATATCCTTCCTCTAGCTTGCTTCAAGTAACAAAATGCTGGGTCATACTTGCCCCTGTACAGTCTTCACCATACTTCAAGTCATCAATGAATCCACTTAATTAAAAAAAAAATAACTAAATGCAGGGGGGGGGAGGGGGAGAAAGAAAAAAAATAGAGATAGAGTAAAAGCATCTGAAAATATTAAATCTCAAAGTTAAATTAATACTTATAATTGCTTCTTACTGAAAGGGAACTATTTAAAAAAAAGATTTTTTTTACATTTCCAACATAGGTAGAAAAATATTATTCCTAAAGCATTATTTCTTGTTGAACATTATGTAGTCCAAACATCTACTGAAATTTTTGGGATTTGTTTAATCTCTTCTAGACCACAAAAGCAAAAGAAATATATTCAAATTTAAAGGTTTTGAGGACAATTTTTTTTAAAAAAACCAAACAAAAATGATTTCAAAAAATTGTAAAAAGAGCCTCCCTCACACACACACCCTTTCTTTGTTCTAGGCATTAATTGCTACCTGAATATTTTTATAGACATTAATACAAATTTCTGTTTTGGTTGGGTTTTTTTTTTTAATCATTATAACAGTTTCTTTTTTTTTTAACTTCAGAAACCATATTGTAAGTGTTTCAGCTTGCCTTCTTATGTGATATGTTGTCTATACTATAAGGGAGTCAGTCCTGCTTGAATTTGGTCAGACTTTAGTGATTGCTTATGGCCAGTTTTTCCATGGCCACATACCCTTCATTTCAGTCTCCCAATGGATCAACTTTTGAGAGTCCCACATTGATGTGTTTAATATAATAATAACTCTACTTTTTCTTTATCTGATTCAGACTTTTACCAAGTTGCTGCCCATATTATGGAACTGCCACTGAAGCTAATTCAAGTATCTTTCTTAGCATTTGAAAACAAATAAACAAGAATTAAAAATGACTTATAGCTGTTGCTGCTGCTGAAAACACGGATGCCTTTGAACACTAACAACAGATTAGAAGAGGCTCCTGGCCTTATGAAGCTAACTCTGTCTGTAACATCTAAACAGGTCTCTCTCTCTCTCTCTCTCTCTCTCTCTCTCTCTCCCCCTCCCTCTCTCTCTCTCTCTTTCTCTCCCTCCTTCTCCTTCCCTCCCTCCCTCTCTCTTCCTTCCTCCCCCTCCCTCTTCTTTTGTCCGGTTATCTCTTCTCTTTGCCTCATCTCAATACATTTTTATTCCCTCTTTTTATTTTGCTTCCATATTCAGTCCCCCTCCTCCCCCTCCTCCTTGCCTGATGCTGGTATATACCATGATTTAATAGCTTACTAAGGTGACCAGACATCCCGCTTTTGGCGGGACACACCCGCTTTTTGATGCATTTTCCCACGTCCCGCCCGCTTTTTTAAAAGGCACGCTTTTTTGGGCGCTCGCAGCTCCCGCCCATCAGCTGCTGGGCTGGCTCATCGTTCTGTTCTATGCTACCTACAAATTTAAGCCAGCCCAGCCTGCCGCTCACTGATTTGATTGGCTGGACTCCAGCCAATCAGTGAGCTGGCCAACCAGCTCACTGATTGGATGGACTCCTTAGCTGAGGACGCATGCGCGAGTCTCCATTTTATTTTGTCTTTCTTGTTGGGGTTGCAGCTGCGCTTACTGGTGGTGAGTAAAATAAATCATGTTTTGTAAATAATGTACTTATTTTATTCTTATTGTCTTATTTGGTACCGTGGGAATTGGGAGGCGCTGGGCTGGGGGGAGGAGACAGCCCCCTTCTCCCCCTTTGGCTTTGCGGAGTTCACAGCCAGCCCCTGTGCTGCGCTGGAACAGGAGGCAAGTCTGGATGGAACCACGTGGAAGTTCTCTGCGCGACCGGCAGCCGCTTTTTACTCCCGAGTAAAAAATTTACTCGGGAGTAAAATTTACTCCCAAGTAAAAATTTTACTCGGGAGTAAAAAGCGGCTGCCGGTCGCGCAGAGAACTTCCACGTGGTTCCATCCAGACTTGCCGCCCGTGCTGGCTGTGAACTCTGCAAAGCCAAAGGGGGAGAAGGCAGGGGGCTGTCTCCTCCCTCCAGCCCAGCAAACAGAGTCCGTTTTTCAGCTGTGCAGACAACTTCCACGTGGCTTCCGCGGCTCTCGCAGCCCGGCAGAAGCATTTTTTCGGGGGAGGGCTCTGCCTTAAGCAAGAATTGCATTAAAGACCAGAGCAACAGGTATGTCCTTATTTGCCTGGAGATAAATAATTCCTAGGGATACTTGCCATGTTCTTTCATCACCATGACGATCTTATTTTTTTGAGCTAAATGTATTTTTCCAGTTTGAATTGGGCATAATCTTTTTTTATTGATCCACTGTCAGGAAGAGGGATTATAATTTAAAACAGATGATTTCAGTGGCATCTTTTTTATTAATTTAAATTTCTTTCCGTTCTCCATACCCATCTTCTTGTATCAAATAATAGCTGTGGATTCATTGGTATTAAGTGTATATGTTTGAAGCAGTGCAGGAAATCTTGAAAACTTATGAATTTCTCTCCCCTCTGTGGCATTAGGCCTTAGTATCTGATTTGCTATATAACTAATTAGCACTCTTGGTGAATGATTCCCTTTTCTCAAATTATCTTGAACAATAGTTTGCAGTGTTTTCATATCTTGTATCCAGCTTTTTAAATTTATTATTAAATAATTTGTATTCTATCAGGGGCTTTCAGCAGTTTACAGCAACAAAAATGCCAAATAAAATTATATTATTATAAAATCATTGTAACAATTCCACAAAAACAATAAAAAGAAAATCCAGTGATAAAACCATATTAAATCCCAATGGCTCTAGAAGACAGAATAATTTGTACAGCCTTCCTGAATGGACAGCAGGTTAGGGCTCCCTGCTCTGGAGGAGGTTTCCAAAGGATGGGCACCAGCTGAGACCTTCCTCCTGAGAAAGCCCTACCTTTGTCATGAATGGGATTACAGGGCCTCCCCAGAAGATATTTAAAGCTCTGGTAAGATAGCTTTGAGGGGGGTGGTCTTTAAATATTTGGACTTTAAGCTGATTTTGGAACATCTGTAAATTTGAAAGCACAAAAAATGCTATTGGCTTGTTTCCAGATGAGTCATTTACTGTAAGGAGTATAGGCTCAATGTATTTTAAAATAATATTTTATTTATTGTGCATATGATTTTTTAAAATAGTGGTATTCTGTGTTGATTCTTTTTTTAAATTGTCTTAGACTATTTAAAAAAAGATTCTATCCAAAATAAATTGAAACAAGCCATTTTTAAAATTTCTATGCACAATACTTTGAAATGGACTCAGGAGTCATGATTGACACTGAGTGAATTTGCACTTTTAATAATCAGGAAGATACAATGGCATTGAAAAAAGTGACTGATGACCATTTTTCACACTTAGCGACCATTTTCACACTTAGCGACCATTGTGGCATCCTCATGGTTACGCGATCAAAATGTTGATGTTTGGCAATGGATTCGTATTTCTGATGATAGTTTGAAATGGTGACAGTATAAATTATTGCTGGTGTAATACTTAATGGTTTTTAAGGATTTCTTTTATTTATAGAATACCTTTTTTATTATTTTGGGGGGATTTTTACTTTTAAATTGTTTATAAAATGTATTTACTACAAGAAATGTTCCTTTTTGCAAATGTGATCTTTGCAAATCTTTGTGATGCAATATGTTCAGACCAGGTTTATGTGTCTCAAAGTGGCTGCTATTCTATGGGCAGGCCAGGTTGGTGCAAGGCAGCTTTGCCAGATTTGGTGTGTTTCACCCTCATTGAATTTTATATCGTATAAAGAATGGAAGTTTAGTTTAGTTTAGTTTTATTAGAATTTGTAGGCCGCCCTTTTCCCTGAGGGGACTCAGGGCGGCTCACATAAAACCGGGAAAGGGGAATACAGACATCAAGATAGAAACATATAATAAAATGGTAGGCAACATACATTCATCATTCGGGAGGGGCAACTATCCTTATCCCCAGGCCTGACGGGCGAGCCAGTTCTTCAAGGCTATGCGGAAGGCCTGGACGGTGGAGAGGGTACGAATCTCTACGGGGAGCTCGTTCCAAAGGGTCGGGGCTACTGCTGAGAAGGCCCTCCTCCTTGTGGTTGCCAGCCGACACTGGCTGGCCGATGGGATACGGAGGAGGCCTAGTCTATGGGATCTTATTGGTCGCAGGGATGTAATTGGCAGAAGGCGGTCTCTCAAGTATCCAGATCCACTGCCATGTAGGGCTTTATGGGTGATTAATAGCACCTTGAAGCGCATCCGGAGATCGACAGGCAGCCAGCGCAGCTCGCGGAGGATAGGTGTTATGTGGGTGAATCGAGGTGCACCCGCAATCACTCGCGCGGCTGCGTTCTGCACTAGCTGAAGTCGCCGGATGCTCTTCAAGGGCAGCCCCATGTAGAGCACATTGCAGTATTCCAGCCTAGAGATCACAAGGGCCCGAGTGACTGTTGTGAGAGCCTCCCGATTCAGGTAGGGTCGCAACTGGCGCACCAGGCGAACCTGGGCGAATGCCCCCCTGGTCACAGCCGTTAGGTGGTGGTCAAATGACAGCTGTGGATCCAGGAGGACTCCCAAGTTGCGAACCCTCTCTGAGGGGTGTAAAATTTGACCCCCCAGCCTGAGTGGTGGAATATTAGTCAAATCTTTGGGAGGAAAACACAACAGCCACTCGGTCTTTTCCGGGTTGAGCACAAGCTTGTTAACCCTCATCCAGTCCATAACGGCCTCAAGGCCCCGGCCCATCACATCTACCGCTTCATTGAGTTGGCACGGGGCAGACAGATACAATTGAGTATCGTCCGCATATTGATGGTATCTAATCTCGTGCCTGCGGATGATCTCTCCCAGCGGTTTCATGTAGATGTTGAATAGTAGGGGGGATAAGACCGAACCCTGAGGCACCCCATAATTTAGGGGCCTAGGGGACGATCTCTGCCCCCCCACTAACACCGACTGCGACCTGTCCGAGAGGTAGGAGGAGAACCACCGTAACACGGTGCCTCCCACTCCCACCTCCCGCAGTCGTCGCAGAAGGATACCATGGTCGATGGTATCGAAAGCCGCTGGAAGGAGGAAGGAAGAGAAAAAAGGAGGAAGGGAGTGAGTGAGGAAAGAAGAGGATGGAAGGAGGGAGGAAGGAAGGAAGAGAGGGAAAGAGCAGAAGACAGATAAGGTGAAGGTAGATAAGCAAGAGGAATGAAGGAAGAAGTGAGGAGTCTCGAGGAGGGGGAAAACATTTAGTGACCAAAGTTACAATGGCATTGAAAAAAGTGACTGATGACCATTTTCACACTTAGCGACCGTTGAGACCATTTTTCACACTTAGCGACCGTTGCGACCATTTTTCACACTTAGCGACTGTTGCAGCATCCTCATGGTCACGTGATCAAAATTTTGTTTGGCAAAATTTATGCTGGTTTCAGTGTCCTGGGGTGACCTTTTGACAAAAAAATTTTTTTTTAATAAAGCCCCCCCCCCCCCCCCCGGTCAAGGGTGTCCCTCTTTTCCAATCTGAAAATCTGGTCACCTTAAGCTTACTCAACTCAAGGCCAGAATTATAAGAAAAAGTACTTACTTCTTCTGATTTCCAGCAAATATATATTTTAAATCACTTCTGAAATAGAATTTTTCTTTTCCTTATGTTGTTTTCTTAGGCATTTTGTGAGTTCAGTTATATGTTTTATGGGATTCAAATTTTGTTTCCAATTATATTTTAATTTGTATTGTTTTAATATGTTGCCCGTTTGATGTTGTAGTTTAGTGTAGAGAGCAAGTTTGGTGCCGTGGTTAAGGCACCAGACTAGAAACTGGGATAGTGTGAGTTCTAGTCCTGCCTTAGGCACACAACCAGCTAGGAAAGAAACATTGGCAAGCCGCTTCTGAAATGATGCCCCAAAAAATGCAGGGTCAGCTCTGACTGGAAGGGGCACACATACACATAAACAATACAGCATTCAATATGTGCTGTAGATAAAAGCACAACAAACTTCCTGTGATTTAAGCTGTGCATTCTATTTGTCTCGGTAAATTTTCCTTTTGTTTCATTTTTAGCCCCTTTTGTTACTCTATAAAGTTGGGTTTTAATTTCATTTCTGTCTTCTAAGGTACTAACTGTCTCATTCAATTTTTCATCAACTGAAAATTGTATGAACATTTGTTTCGTCTTTTCATTCAACAGAGTAGGATGCCAGTCCTCTCGAGCACCATTTTTTAAATGGAAAGAATGATGGAATACATACCCTTACTACACTCCCGGCCTTCCGCAAAGCCACGAAGTCCTGGCTGCTCCAGCAGGCCGGGGGGCTGTTGAAGTACCCAGCCCCACGGTAATCTATGAATGTTGTGTATTTTAAAGTGTTGTTTTGTCTATTTATCCCCTTCCCTTGTTTATTGTAAGACCAATAAACAACAACAACAACAATACGTACCAGTATACCATTTTTATAGTAATCCCATAAACATTTTATTTATTTCTCATATCTCACATTTATATACTGCCAGAATTCAAGGATTCTTAGCAGTTTACATCTATAAAAATGGGTTTGTCTTAAGGCCACCTTAAAGTAGTGCAATCAGAAACTAATTTGAAAACTATATCACTATATTAAATGACAGCTTTTATAGTCTAAAAATCATCTGCCCTTTGTAGTAATAGGATGAAGCTCTCTGCCATGCTAAACATATTATTATTATACTCATCACAACATGTTACTAAGCCTTGCTCAAACAGTAGATTTTGCATGCAGGAAATGAAGATTTGAAAGATAAGGCATTAGGAGAGAATCAATAAAGCCTTCTCTTTTACATATCCCCGAAGTCTAATTAACTTCAAAGTGGTTAATATGAATATAATTAAAAAGAAGAATAAACAGAAAAAGGGGATGGGAGAGACTTGATTTAATATCATTACTAAAATGATAGTGCTTAGGTGTGCAGTTAACCATATGAAATTATGTCATCAAGTTAATGCAACTTCATAAACAAACAGTATGGGGGTCTTATCCGTAACTGGCTTGTTAAAGCAGCTTGAAAGAGGTGTCATATGAGGGGGGGTCCTATCTGTGGTTAATTCTTCTCTAAATGAGAGGATTGTTCCATTACCACTCACTCCCTCTGCAAGAAGCCATTCCTATACCTCACTTTTCTGGACATTTTTCCTCCTCCAAGATGTTTGAGACAATATCTAACTTCCAAGAAAGTTGAGACACAGGTTGTGTAGAAGCTTCAGGTGACCTTGGAAGAGGTGGTTTATCTCGATCCTTTTCAGTCAAGATTCAAGCCCATGTAGGGGAAGGAAACGGCATTAGTTGTGCTTTTATATTACCTCTGGTAAGGGCAGGATGGAGATTGTACTTCCAGCCTTGCTCTACTTGACCTCTTGATGGCTTTCAATACTATCAACGATGGATCATGGGATTGAGGGTGGGTGACACAGTGTTAACTTATTTACCTCTTTTGTCCTGGATTGATTCCTGTCAGTGATGCCTGTGGAAGAGGGGTCTCATCCTCAGCCCCTACTATGGGCGCTGCTGCAGGATTACCCCTCTCCTATTTAACATCTACGTGAAGTTATCCAGAGCCATGGGGTAAGGTATCATCAGTACACTGATGGCACCCAGTTACAATTTCAAATTAAGGAAAGCTGTGAACATCGTATCCTGGTACCTATACCCCTCCCTATTTTATGTAAGCCGCCCTGAGTCCCCGCGGGGAAAAGGGCGGCCTATAAATATTAATAAATACTATAGCTGAGAAGGTCTGGATGGGAAACAACAGGTTTCAGGTGAACCCTGGCAAAACCTTCGGGTTTATGGCCTGCCAGTTCTACAACTATACCACCTTTGGTGCTGGTTAGAATTGTGCAACCCTGGTGGGAAATCTGGGGGTGGGTGGGAACGGAGCTTCTGGATTTACAACTCCTGTTCAAAGCTTTTTTACAGCTTTGAGTTGTGTATCATTTGCACCCATTTTAGATCAAATGGGTCCTGCTCACAATCATTCATGCCTTAATCATCTCCTGATTAGACTAATGTAATACACTGGAGATGGGGTTTCCCTTGAAGAGCATCCAGAAGATTCAGCTAGTGCAGAATGTAGCAGCATAGACAGTTATGTATGCTTCTAGAGCAGCAAATATTACACCTCTGCTTGCAGGCTGCATTGGTTGCCAGTTTGCTTCCTGGTCCAGTTTTAACTTTTTAAATTCCTTCATGGAAGGGGTCAGGTTATCTGAGGAAGTGTCTCTCTCCAATTATATCTGTCCATCCCATCAGGTCTAGTAAAGAAGGCATCCTGTGGGTTTCATCTGCTAGGAACCTACACTTCGCAAGTCCCAGAAGGTGAGTCCTCTCTGCCATGGTGCCTGCCTTATGGAACATTTCTCCCTCTGAAGTTAGGTTAGCTCCATCCTGCATCCTTAATAGTCAGAAAGTCCCTTAAGGTTTTATCATCAGGCCTGGGAGTTCCAGGGATGGTTCAGTCATTATGGCTGATCCACTCTTCCCTGAACCATGTGGGGTTTTTAAACAATGTCTGTTTTATATTTTTAATAATGATAGTTTTAATATATTTATTGTAGGCCACTCTAGGCAGTCATATAAATTTGATAGATGATAGATAGATAGATAGATAGATAGATAGATAAATAGATAGATAGACCAACTAAGTTGATATTCCTTTCAATGTTTTCCATACTAACATACTAATTATACATTGAATCTTGCTATTAAAGAAAAAGAGGCATTGATGAGCATAAACAATCCTTCTAATTCCATACATACCTAGTGTTGTCCTCTAAGTCATGGTTTCAAACTTTTTCATAATGTCAGTCCTATGATCAGTCAATTATTCTAACAATCCAGGTCCCAATAGGAGAATAACATATGCCCAGTCTTCCAAAAAGGATCATGTTCACATGTATTGATATTATTCTGTAAAAATTAAAACTCATGATGATTTTTGGACATACCAAAGAAGAGACCTAGTGAGTATAGAGTGAGTTTATTTTTCTTCAGGAACCAAGGTTCCAAGCTATGCAAAGTTTTATGTCTGAAATAACACTTTGAATTAGACCTCAAAACTAATTTGAATCAAATTATTAATGTCTGTTAAAGAGTGGTTTTCATGTACAGATACATACAGTGTATAACATTTAAGGTAGATAGCAGTCTAGATACAGCATAATACCACACTCAAAGTTAACATGTCCAAAAATCATCATGAATTGTAATTTTTTACAGAATAATATCAATACATATGAACAGGGGTGGGTTTCTCGCCCTGTTCCAACTGATTCGGTTGGAACGGGCCTGGCGGCGTCCTCGTGCACGCGCACAGTGCACGCATGCGTACTAGCGTCTGTGCGATGCTCCAGCTGCTCCTGGAGGATCGCGCAGGCGCTGTATGCGTCCTGCGCATGCGTGGAAGCGCAGAACTCGTCAAAATCGGGTAAGAAATGTGGGCGGGCAGGTGGACCCTTCGGCGTTCCCGGAAGTTACTTACTTCTGGGTTCGCCGACCAACCGGTTCACAGGGACCGCCGCGAACCGCCTGAAACCCACCCCTGCATATGAACATGATCCTTTTTGGAAGATTGGGCACATGCTACTCTCCTATTGGGACCTGGAGTGTTAGAATGATTGACTGATAGAACTGACGTTATGAAAAAGTTTGAAACCATGACTTAGAGGACAGCACTTAAGTGTATTTGGAATTAGAAGGATTGTTTATGCTCACCAGTGCCTCCTTTTCTTTAATAGCAAGATTCAATGTATAATTAGTATGTTAGTATGGAAAACATTGAAAGGAATATCAACTTAGTTGGTCTTGTGTGTGTCTGAATTCTCCCACTAAGTGTCAAATGAGACTATAGAGTGGTGTTAATTAAAACAGTATTTCTTTATTCACTGCTTGCTGCTAGGCAAAATGAGGTTCCTCTTGCTAGAGATTAATCATTTAATAATATCTTCTTTATGTGTGTTCCAGTTTAATGCCAGAAATTGTTTTTTAAAAAGTGCAGCAAGTTGTTAATGGATTAGATCGTACCCTTGCTGAGTTCCACGTTTTGCTTCCAATGGTTTGTGCTGTCTGTTGTCATCTTCTAATCAGATTCTTTTTTCACCTGGCAACTCAGATGGTGGGAATTACTTTAAATCTACATTAATGGACCTTTCAGGGATTTACTGTACAAGTGCAACTTGAAAATAACTGTATTTCATGGCAGGGGCATCGGTGGCCGGGGAAAGGGGGGAATAGGTGAGGCACAGTTAAAAGGGGCATGGCTTTGGTCACACTGTCATGGCTGCCTCCTCCCCTTGGCCCTTGCCCTCTGACACTGTTGTTCCATAGCTGCACAATGGAGGGAAATGGAAATGTATTCATTGCAAGAGATTGAAGATCTAGTGTTTTAGATGTTTTTGAAAGATTTGATATTTTAGTAGAAGAGGGGTGTCTACAAGGCTCTCTGGAACTTTGGCAGTTGGCTCTTGATTTACTAAGGAACTGCAAGGGTAAGGAACTGCAAGGAACAGTTTTCCACCTTTGTCAACCTGGGTTATACTAAACACTTAATACTCTCTCTCTCTCTCTTTCTGTGTGTGTGTGCGTGTGTGCGCGTGCATTTGTGTGTGTGTGTGTGTGTGTTCTAGCATAACTCTAGAATTCCTTGAATAATTTCAACCAAACTTGGTACACTCTGTGGAAACAAATACTGTGGGGGTAAGACACCCCTAACACCCTCGGGTTGTGTGTTCTGTTACGATACAGCCTATTGTGCCTTCAAATGGCTTCTACTGTACTGCCATAAAATGGCTTCTATTGTACAGCGCGGTGGAATTGCCATGTTAATGGCTTCACAGTACTCCATAAGGGGGTTCCCTCTGGTAAGGGGGAAAATCCAATATTAGAAATTACGTTTGGTCTGGACATTTTCCCTCTATAAATAAATACCTGGAAAATGTTGGATTATCAGCTAGTAAGTAAATAAAAAGGCTACATATTTATGCATGGGATCAGTCCTACCATTTGGTGAAATGAAAATGGCCACAAGATGCAGGACAGACCTATTTTGCAGAATATGTTTGCCATGGATCAACTAAACTAGCATGCTACTTTCAAAAATAATGGAGGCCCTTTCCAAACATAATGGTTGAAGAAATCTTCAATTTCCATTCCGGTGGCTTTACTATGTGGAAGGAGAGGGTGGCATCTTTTCATTCTTTTTTTTGTCTCAAATAATGAATTACCTTGGATTGAGTCTGGCTATATATTATTTGAATATTTACATCTAGGTGCCCATTACTGTTGTTATTGTTGTTATTTGGAGTAAAATACAATGCATGTGATTGTCTGTAGTTGTGAAAAAGGCAGCCAGGTGATCCTATATACCTGCTCAGTTTATTCTCCATATGCTAACTGATAATGGATAAAGATGAATAGAGGCTGACCTAAGACATATTGTATCTGAAATAGATACAATACATGTGATTGTCTGTAGTTGTGAAAAAGGCAGCCAGGTGATCCTATATACCTGCTCAGTTTATTCTCCATATGCTAACTGATAATGGATAAAGATGAATAGAGGCTGACCTAAGACATATTGTATCTGAAATAGAGAAGCAAATAGTTGCATAGTGCCAGAAAAATTCAGCTGGAATATCAGGCACAAATTCTACAAGCACTTCTCCCCACTCCCCCCATTCTGGGTACTAAAAGTGCTGCCATAACAAACTAAGTTATTAATGTTTTCATGACATGATTTCTACTGCCAAGCACCCGCCTGCTTCCATCAAATGGATAAGAAGATTTACAGTTTGGGTTGTTATCTTTAAACTGGCCTAAACCTTCTTGAATCAAAAAGACTGGGTCACAAAAAAAAACCTGGTAACTTCACTTCATTTTCTGTAAAGTATACAAAAATTGCTGTAGAAGTCCTAAAATAGCTTAACATATATTTTTAAAGGAAAAATCTCACAGTATCTATACAAAACAAGGACAAAAGGAAAATTTTAATTTTAATCTGTTTTTCTTCGTTTTGCATTTTTTAGTACCATGAGTAGCTGATCTTTTGTTCCTCTTGATTTTTTATAATTTCTTTTTTGTTCTACTGGATACAAACTGTTTTCCATCAGATGATTGAATACTGAATTTGCCAGTAGCCTTGTAAAAAGTTTGAACGTTGTTGACAGACAAGTAATTGGGTGATAGTTGCTTGGTTCTGTGCCTTTTTCTGGATCTTTCATTATCAAGTATGTTTAGCCAGCTGTTAACCATTCTTCGCTTGTTGCATTTTGAAGCAATTTGATCAAATTGAGTGGCCATGCGATGATGGAGGCTTGTCAGGTGTTTTAGCCAGTATCCATGCAGTTCATCCAGGCCAGGTGCACTCCAGTTCTTGGCCTTCTTTGCTTGTTTTGTCACCATGTCAGTTTTTATTACAATATTTTCCATCTTGTTTTGTGTTGTTTGTTGTTGAATATCTTTGATCCATGAAGCAGTGTTGTTGTGTTCCACTGGGTTTTCCCACAGTTCTTTCCAAAAGTTCAAAGTTTTTTCTTTACATGGGTGAATATTAGTTTGGATTCGATTTTCATCAAGGGATGGGTAGAAGAGGTGTTGGTTTCTTCTGAACTGGACATTTTCACGATATTGTTTTATTCGTCCTTCGTATCTTTCAAATTTCCTTGCTGTTGCTACTGCACATTGTTTTAGTTCTTCCATAATTTCCGTTATTGTTTTTTCCTCCAGGTTGTATTTTTTGTGTAAACTATTTTTCAGCTTTTTTCTTTAGTTTTCCTTCTTTTAAGAACTTCCGATTGCTGATATCCCCTCGTAGTTTTTTAATTTTCTTTTCAAATCGAATTTTCCACTTTGGTGTTCCAGTGGGTTTCTTTTTTGGCATTTTATAACCAATCCTCCGGGATTGGGCAGCCTATAAATCTAATAAATTGAATTGAATTGAATAGTTCTGCAGTTATAACGGCCGCTGTGCTATACATTAATTGGTTGGTTTCATATAGTGTGCTGGATGGGATGGAAGTTAAAATGTTGTTCACGGCAGTAAACAGATCTTTTACTCATTTGCTATGCCCTTCGTGAATGATAGGTGGTCTATTATTATTATTATTATTATTATTATTATTATTATTATTATTGCGATATTTGCTTTCTTTTGCCATAGTTGTTCTATTTCTATTGGTAGGTCTTTGTATTTTGTTATCTTTTCCAGTTCTTTCTGTTCTATTCTGCTGCCTAAAGGTATTGCCACATCCACTGTCCTGACATTTTTGTTTTTCTCATCAACAATTGTTAGGTCTGGCTTGCTTATCATCTTCAAAATCATTAGGATCCACTCTAGATGGCCTACTGAGTAGGCTGGAAAAGTGTTCAACTGACGAGTTTTCTAGTCCTTCCTGGTATTTGATCAGACTTGCTCCATCAGATAATAGCAGGGGAGAGCATTCTAATTTAGAAGAACCATAAACTACCTTTATGGGCTGAAGAACCCTTTGGTGGCATGCATGTCAGCATGAGTTTCACCTGCTCAGCCATTCTCTGCCACCACTCATCTTACATTTCTTGAAGTTCTGCCTGTACTTTAGATGTAGGTGTTTAAACTTGTCTTTCTTTCAGACAGATGATGGATCATTCTGCCAGTCTGCATAGGCCCTTGTTCTTGGCCTGAAGGGCAACTGAAATGGTCTCATGGCTTTCATCAAATCAGTCTTGGTGTGCCCGGCTCTTCAGTCTGAGAACAGTTTGTGTGATGACATCTCTGAACTGAGTCCACTTTTCAGAACAGGTTCCTACAAGTGGTAAATTGCCAGAGAGTTTTTCATTCATTACATCTTGAAAACGTGAGACTTGGGCTGAGCCTTGCACTCTGCCACTTTTGAATAACATTCAGACAGTCCTTGATTGCTTGTGGTGTAATGTGACAGTCTGCAAGTGTAGGTCCGACTAGAGCAGCCTCTGATCAATCCATCACTCAACATTTTGCATGGGCCAGGTGATGGTGATGTCTTTAAGGTCACTGACATATTTGGACCTGGGATGCATCCGGGTTGTTTTGTACTTGTTAGTACAAACATTTTGTTAGTAATACACATGTTGTACTCAGCACATGTACTCAGAAACAGCAGGCCACTGTTATTTGCTTTCCCCCACCCCATGTATTCTGAAGACTCAGTCCCAGTTGTTGCTGTCCGTCCTGACCTAGACTTCAGGTTGTCTAGATTGACGAGTTGGTTTCAGGCAGGGATTATTCAAATAATCTGCTCTGGCTCTTATATAAACCTTCCTTGTTTATATAAACCATATATAAACCTTCCTTGTGAGAATTGGTGCATGCAGATGTCTGTGTCATAAACAAACCTGCACATGCGTGTGTTTGTGTGTGTGTGTGCACGCACTTACACACACACACACACACACACACACACACATTGTAGTTCTCTATCTGTTGTGGTCTGCCGGTGGCCTGCAGACTGGCAACAGCGTCGGACAGAGTGGAGGTTGGGGAGGAACATGGGCCAGTCCTGGAGTCTGGGGAAGCTTTGGACAAGAGCTCAGCGTCGGAGGTAGAGAGGGGGCCAAGGCCATCTGGTAGTTATGTGCTGCGTCTGAAGTCTCTGGAGTCTGACATTAGCGAGGCAGAAGAACAGTGTGGTCCTGTTTCCACTCTCCGCATGCCCAAAGCTTCCAGAAGGCAAGAACAATTAAGAAAAAAAGAGCGACTTGGGAGTAAGGCTTGGAGATGATTGGCCCCTCCCATAAGACATAAAAGAAGAGCAAACGGAGGTGAGCCTTTGCAGGAGGCAACTTTGTTCATTCTGGTTAGTTCAAATTCTGAGAAGCTCCATATGATTCTGTGCTCCGTTTGGCCTTGCAAAACTAATTGGCAATTAGGTCTCTGGCAGCGTTTCAAGGGAGATAAAGGTGGGTGTTTATAAACGTTACCCTAAAAGACTGTGGCAGACTTCTGTCGGACTCTTCACAGACGGTGAATCATTACAGGCTGTGAATGACCATAATTCACAGCTGTTTAAATAAAAGAAGGGTTTTGGGACCAAGCATGTGACTTATGCTTTATCAGGAAGCCTGGGTCAGAACATTATCCCCCCACAAAAAAAACCCTCCTTAAAAGCAAAAGACATCTCATCAAATGCAACATTCTGAAATAACTTTTGAGGAGGCTAAGTCTGCAAAAAAGATATCTTTTCTTCCTCCACCTGCCTGAAAACAAAAAGATCAATTTCATTTGGAAAAAATATATATGCAAAACAGTATAATTAATCTTTTGAAATATCACGTACATCTGAACTTTGAGTGCTTCTTCTTTGATACTTATTGTCTTTTGAGAAAGGAGGGGGAGCATGTTTATTTTCCCCTTATATTTAGTGCAATTCAATGACATACTTAAAAATGTTAATTTCATTCCTTATCATGCATTCAGGTGCTAAGAATAAGCCTACATTAAACAGGAGGGCTCAGTTTTTGAAGGAGGAGGCTGCTTGAGAGGGATATCTTTGTACTTTGTGTTATTGCATATTAAAAAAAGAAGGAAATGAACTCTATTAGTCAAATACATGGTGGTGGCTCAGTGGCTAAGATGTTGAGCTTGTCGATCAGAAAGGTTGGTAGTTTGGCGGTTCGAATCCCTCACACCGCAAAACAGAATGAGGTCTTGTTACTTGTCCCAGCTTCTGCCAACCTAGCAGTTTGAAAGCATGTAAAAAATGTAAGTAGAAAAATAGGAACCACCTTTGGTGGGAAGGTAACAGCGTTCTGTGGATCTTTGGCATTTAGTCATGCTGGCCACATGACCACAGAGATATCTTCGGACAGCGCTGGCTCTTCGGCTTTGAAACGGAGATGAGCACCACCCCTTAGAGTTGGGAATGACTAACACATATGTGTGACTGGGACCTTTACCTTTGCCTTAGTCAAATACCTAATGCCTACATGCAAGGGAATTAAGCTGCCTAAAACAGCCTTCTCACCTAGTGTGGTCTTTGCTTGTTGAGTTTTTTCCCAGAATTCCCTGGCAGCCTATGAAAAACATTCTCCCTATATATTAAGTAGCTGGTATAACAGACCTATAACATACTTCTGGAGAAGGGGGAATTTCTGGGGAATAGGATGTTCTGCTTTGACAATCAATTAAATAGAAAGACATATTAAATGCACGTATGCAAATACACACAGAGCAGTTAAGAAAATTAAAACAAAACTATCCAACTTAAGGCCTCAGAGGCTCCTGCAAGCTCCAACTCCTTGGATAAAGTCCCTAAACTGCTCCAAAAGTTGTTTCTGAAGTTCAATTTTTAATGTGACAGAAGAGGGAATATTAATACATACATGAGGTGTAAGCAATCCTACTGTCTGTATAACCATATTTAATTAATTTAATTGTGCTACTTTAAATTTAAATTAAATGCAACCAATTTCGTTTACATCCTGCCTGCACAAGCAATACAGAGTTCAGCTCCCAGCACACTGTTCCAAGGCCAAGGGTAGATTTGGGCTCTCAAACATCTGAAAACTGATCTAAAAAAAAAAGGATAGTAGCAAATAAACAGCCGGCATTATTAGACTAATTCATACCAAAAGCCTTCTGGGACAAAACGTTCTTGGGATGACAATATGTTGCCAGAAAAGAGTCAGAGTGATTCCTCTAGAAGGAAATTCCAATGCCTGAGATAACTAGAGAGATCATCCTGTCCCACAATTCCTCCCCACCCACTTTGAAGGAAGATTTCCTTTATTGATCTCAGTAGATGGATAGCTTCGGGAGAGCTTCATTCTGACAGAATTGCCATATTTATTTATTTATATCCTGCCTTCATTAAATAGCTCAATATTTGCTCCCAGAGGCAAAAATCTGAATCAATTTGATATACTGTATGCTTATTTATATGTAGAGGTGCACAAAATGAGGAATTTTTACCTGGAAGTATCTCTTTTCCTTGTGTTAATCGAAGTGCTAATATTCTTTCTTAGCAGCTTTTAACATTGTCCAAAGACATTTCTGTGGTCATATGGCCAACATGACTATACACCAAGGCATATGGAATGCTATTACCTTCCCATTAAAGTGGTACCTATTTATCTACGTACATTTGCATGCTTTAAAACTGCTAGATGGGCAGGAGCTGGGGTAAGTAAAGGGAGCTCACCCACATGTGCAGCACTTGGGTCTCAAACTTGGGCTGTCAACTTTTCAGCTGATGAGCTCAGCATCTTTAACCACTGAGCCACTGCACCCCATAGCCCCTTAAATAGAGGAAGCCCTCAAACAAAGAACTATCCCATCAAAGCTTTCCACTGAAAGACTGTTTTCTGTAAAATAGGATATATCTATCTATATCTATATTTATTTATTGATTAGCCTATAGGCCATATCAATGCACAGGTTCAAACACACATTACCAATAAAATTCCAAACAAACAATTTAAAATGTGAGTAGGGTAAAATACAATAGTTATAGGATAAAATACAATAATTTGATACATAAATATATAAAATAGAATAAAATAACATAAAATTATATTTCTTTATCACTCCTGTAATCTACCCCACTCAGGCCCATATATGCCGATCTCAGTCAGACCATTTTAGTCAGAAATTGTACTGTATTAAATGTTGCTTTCAGATTCTGGCCACTACGAGGTACGTTGTTTTAATATGGGCCTCCCACTGGATATATGAGTATCTGAAATCCTAATCTGTTTAAACCAGAGGTGGGTTTCTGCTGGTTCAGCCCAGATCGGGGGAACCTGTAGTGGCAGTGGCAGGAGGCTCTGCCCACCTGCCCAGATACTTCTGCGCATGCATAGAAGCGTCACATGCGTGCAAACCAGTAGTAAAAAAAATGGAAACCCACCACTGGTTTAAACCCTGGATACGCAACATGTTGAAGATCCCATCATCCTTTAACATTGGCTATGTTGGTAGATCTGATGGGAATCCAAGTTCAACAACACACATCGACTATTTCTAGTTTAAAGAACATAATGATGACAATCAGCACCCTGAACTGAGCAAAGAGAAGGTAAAGTAATAAACAAGAGAAATCACTTGTTCCCGAACATTTCAGCATCTGAAAATCTTGACTGCCACATTTTCAACCAGCCGAAATATTTGGACACTCTTCAAAAGCAGCCCCACATACAGCATATTGTAGTAATCCAGTCTTGTGGTAGCTAAGGTATGTGTAATTTTAGATATGAGGATTAAGATGCGTTATATGCAGGCAATCATTTTCATCCATGAAACAATGGAGGGGGTGTAGACAGCATTTGTCCTTATACTTTCACTCTGGTGCTATATTTACATACCATGCAATCCTCCCAAACAGATGGCACTTTTTGTCAGACATGTAAATATAAGAGTTCAATATATGGGAAGAAGCTTTTACATGTATGTAGACATGTGTGCAACAGAAGTAATGTCATCTATAATTGTTAAAGGAAGTTGGCACAAGGGATTTGTAGTTTCACAGGAAAGGATTTAACAGAGATATCTAGACATCTAGGTGAATTTTCTCTTTTATTAGAACATTACCAAGATGAGCAACATTTCTTTCAACAGTGCAGATATTTTAAAGTCCAATAGAGTCGATCAAAGGCTGGACTCACTTCTACTTTTCCTTCCCCTTCCTGATAAGCAAAAGGTAACTATTTTCCTACTGAGAGAAGGCTTTGTAATGTCCTTAGACCTCTACTCCACTATGTGTGTTTCTATTTCTAAACTTTCGCCTCTTATAGTTAAGTAAGGATAGTATCATATTTCCATTTTATTTATTAAAAGCAAAAAGTTATAAACTGCACTGTAAAATAAAATTCTGCCTATAAAAACAACTTTAATATTTTTCCCATCTAGCTCAGTTTATACATCAGTGACATCAAACAAGTTCAGATTTCCCCCATAATTACAGCATATAAAATGTGTCATCACATTTTATGGGTTTTGTTATGGATCATGCAAAGATAGAAGCCTGCTCATGTGGAATATCAATAATACAGATAGTTCTTGCTGAATGACCAATTGCTTAGTAAACAATCAAAGATGCAACAGATACCTCCAAAGCTATCTACAATCTGGTTCTGGATTTCCAATACCTGCATATACCCTTATGATCATATAAGGCACATTTCAGGCACATGGCAACTAGTTCATTTTTATAGTCACATGCAATGTTCCAAGGTCACATGACTATGAATTACAACATGTTTGTGTCAGTTAATTGGCCTTATCAATTGGTTTTTGGCAAAAAAAAATGTCCATAGGAATACAAGGATTTGCTTAACAATCAGAGGATTCACTTAATGGCCAGAGCATCTGCTTAACAACTATCACAAAAACATAAAATTGGATTCAGTCACATGGGTGCTTCATCTTATGACCATCATGACATGATGGAAACTCTCTATTTACAAAATGTCCTACAAAGCCTTTTTGGATTCAGCCCAAGTTTTGAAGAACAGAAAACAATAATTAACATGTTGCAAATCAAATCCATCTATGCCTCATCATAAAAATGGATGTACGCTTTTAAAATTTTATATTCTGCATCATTTTCATTGAACATATAGAATTCCTTTTTCCAAAGCAACAGAAATATTTTTTCCCCTTGAGTGTTTACTTTTATTTTGGATGCAGGATCACATTCCTGTGAACTCAGATAAGGACCCTATCAAATTGGAAAATCCTTGAATGTGGAGCTGCCTTTGAACCCTGTTCAGAAATTGCAATTGCTTCTGAAACACACAACAGCCATTCAGAAGCTACATGACTGACTGGGTAAAGCAAAAAATATCTCCACTATGTTGGAAATTCCTGAGTACAAAGTGCTGGTTTTAATCTTTAAATCTCTAAATTACTGGAGATCTGGGTGCTTCAACTCCATTAATCCATTTGAAAATGAAAATCAACCTTTCAGTTATTCTCAGGATCTCTTTTCTAAAACTTTTTTGGTTACCTGGCACTCCAGACTTAACTAGATCTTTTGCATGAACTAATTTTTTCTAACTTATTGCTCTCAGATATGCTAGACTGTAGCTCCCATAATTGCTATAAAACTTTGGTCCTGCTGTTTAAGAGTTATGGAAGTTGCAAGAACATTCAATCTGGGAATGTTGATTTGATATTATAGAGGTTTTAATTATTCTCTAATCTTTGCTGGAATTTGCAGAGCTTTGATTCTTTGTACTATGTGACTGCCTTCTTAATAATCACTATGTCTTATTTTGATTTCTTTTTAGAATTCATTTTTAAAATGAGCATATAGAAAACATGCAACACTCTGGATAAAAATTACAGAATAAAATTAGAAGACAATGGTGTGTTCATTGTACTTTCCCAAAAAACTTTGGGGACTGAAGCGTAGGACATATATATTTTAGGATAAAATAAAAATTTGCATGAGAAATAGGAGTAGGGATATGAACTGTATATAATTGGAAAGAGACAATGAAAGAAGACATTGTCTGGAAAATTTGAAAGTTGTAAAAGTTTTGACAAGAAACTCGGTCAGTAAAGCAAGAAATTATTCAATTATTCTTTCACTTTAATGAAATATGCAGTCTTTTTTTTATTATTCTAAAAACTTATAACCCAAGAGAACAAATTAACCCTGATATACCAATTAAAATACTTGACCCACAGAAGCAGTACTGAGCAACAATAATAATATAACATGAAAAAAATTAACAAGAATCAATTGATGTTTTACAGGTCATGTTAAATCATTACATATTGTGTATAATATTGTACAATATAATTTAGAAGCAGAGCCTGCACAACAAACCAAGACAAACTTAAGTAAACAACTTTATGGATTAAAATGGTATGTGAACTTTCTTTCAGTATCACCTACCCCACAGAATTATTATTTAAAGAGGGAGAGTTATAGCCTGTTTACTTCATTTCATCTCTTAGAGAATAATGCTGCATTAATTTTGTACATTAAAATTCTGTCCCATCTACTTTTCTGTACTGATTATATTTGAGCACTGGGCTTTGTGCAATTTCAAATCTTTTGTAATTAAGAAATTGCTGTGGCCATGGAAGGAAAGAATGTATATATAGTAAACAAAGACCACAGGACTCCTGAAGTGTTTTTCTTTTTCTTTTTTCTTTTAAATGTAATCTGGTCTGACAAGAGACCTAACACATGGTATATCCATATGGAGGCAGCTTTCATTCTATGAATTCCTGAAGCACTCTTAATGGTGAAAGACAAGAACATATTCTCTTGATATGAATGGGGGGGGGGTCCTGTCTAGTCAAAATAAATACTCTTAATGACGTAGATTTTTCAACTGCTTGTTTTCTTGATTCACTAGTATTTTGTTTGTTAAAACTTAACAATGCAATTTGGGGTCGTCACTAAAATTTGTAGCTCAATAAGATTTATATTGCCCTATTTCAAGTTTCTTAATACACGTAGTTCTCTGCCTATAATTGAGCCTAAAATGTATGTGGCTTAGTGAGACATTCGTTAAGTGAGTTGGGCTACATTTTATGACTTTTCTTGCCATAATTGGTAAGTGAATCACTTAGTAACACGGTTGTTAAGTGAATCTGGCTTCCCCATTGACTTAGCTTGTCAGAAGGTTGCAAAAGGGAATCACATGACCCCAAGACAGTGCAACCTTCATAAATATGAACCAGTTGCCAAGCATCTGAATTTTGATCATGTGACCACAGGGATGCTGCAATGGTCATAAGTGTGAAACATGGCCATAAGTCCCTTTTCTCAGTGCCATTGTAACTTTGAAAGGTCACTAAATGAACTGTTGTAGGTCGAGGACTAACTGTAAAGGTCTGCATTAGGTTTTTTTTCCCTAGGCAAAGTCAGTTGGAGGAGACACAAGACATCATAGCGTTTAGGGGAAAAGCAGCAAAGTAACGCACAATGCATTATTTCCTGTTTCAATACGATTCCATTTGCCATATTAGTTTTCTGTAAGTACTAGTCCTAAATGGAGCACTGTTGGCCAAAAAGGTTGCTTTAAATTCAGAATTTGCTAGGGACCATATTTTGTGTCCTATAAATTTTTCATTTTCTTCCGTTTTCTTCTATTCAGGTAGTCTGACAGTAGAAAATACAATAGAAGGGGAAGGGATAGATTTGTCAATGGATCAATTACAATATAAATGGATCCTACCTCCTACCTTTTCTGCCTCCTGGGGTTAAGCCAAGCAATCACAGATTCCTGAAATTATTTCTGTTGAAAAAGATTGATTACAGGTTTGGCCTGTTATGAATTGCAGAGATTTTCAAGAAAGTGATAAGGCTCCCTATATGGGCCTAGTTGATCCCTGCTGGACAATCAATACATGGATATTACAAACTCTGTTGGTCAGGAAGGGAATGTGGTTATCATTTCTAAGGATAGATATCTGTTTCCATATTTTCCATTGGAACATAATTAGTTTCAGAGCTATATTCTTGGTTCCGAATAGTGATGGCTAACACACCAATTATGTTGCCGTGTTAGCCATCCTCGACTCAGCAAATTCCCTGATTTCCTGAAATATATGGAATTTGTATTGGAGGATGTCTACCTTCAATATGAGGTATCCAAATTATGCTGAATCTGTTACATAAAGATAATATTTCAATCTGGGGTTTTTTGCCACTTGGTGGGAGGAGCGTGTACATAGGATCTTGGGAATGATAAGCAGACTGCCTGGTAAAATTTGGTTTGTTTAATGATTTATTTATTTTTTTGCATTTTCTCCTTTGTAGGAAAAAGGACCAGATAATTTGTCCTTATCAGGGGCAAATTATCAAGGAGCTAATGGATCAGCTCTTCTCTGATTACCAGTTTAGAAGTCAAGTAGTCTTCTGTCCCATTGTGGAGAAATTACAGATTATAAAATATAAAGGCAGACATTAAATAATTTAAAAATCTGAGAGGATACAATGGGATTATCAGTATATAATGCTTTGCCATGCAATCAAGCCTATGTTGGCCAATGTCCAATATTTCATTTTTTAGTAAAGCACTATAGTTCCAGGAGCTATTAGATGAAACACATTACCTTGATCCTTTTCAGTCTGGATTCAGAACTGGATTTAGAAAAGAGACAGCCTTGGTCTCCCTGAGACATGAGAGGTACAACTCTTTTGATACTCCTATATCTTTCATCAGCTTATCATGCTTTGAATACAGTAACTTGTTGAAGTATTTCGGGTGCGGACTGAGGTTTGTAGGCAATAATTCACAATAATTCTGTTCCTATTCCTCTGGCTATCATCAGGAAATAATATTTCAGGACTTCTGCTCAAAACTTGTAAATGTTCTTGAGGGGGATTCTGACTTGTCTGTCATATTACTTGACATCATATGAAGCTTTTGGGAAGAAATATTTACTGGTCTGAAATTAACTGTCATTCACAAACTGTTCATTTGCAGCTATATTCTAAGCTTGAGGGTGATTGTCTCCAGTACTTCTATGTATCTCCAATCTATAAAGAACCAGATGTGGGAAAAGAAGCTGAAGTTAAGTTTGGAAAAGGCACAATTTTTACTAAATTCAGATGCTAGAATTTAGATTCAGGCATTCTTACTGCTCACAAACCTGTAAATAGGTTTGCAGTTTGAGCATCTAGCATTGACTCTCAACATCCATATAACTGATTCCTATCATGATAATCCAAAACTCAAACTATTGTAATGTGGTTTCCTGGATTTCACTGAAGATGGTTCAGAAATTACAACTGGCCCAGAATGTGTCAGCATGGGTGATAATGAGCAGTATTTCTCAAGGATCTCATATCGCTCAGTTTTTAATCAACTTTACTGGTGGCTTCTGAATCTATTTTAAGATGCTCAAAACCACATCTAAAGTCTAACACAGATTAAACCTAAAATGCTTATAGGAACAATATAAATCACCATGCCTTCTTATATCTGTAATTAGGCATCATCTGAGAAGAGTCATATTTGATTGTACAGATAATAACAGCAGCTAGAATTATAGTTGCACAAAATTGGAAAACAGATAAAATCCCATCAGAAGGAGAGATAATAAAGAAGATATTTGTGCAGAAATGAACAGGTTGACATTGAGAATAAAGGACAAAGAAGAATCATACTATAGGACATGGGGCGATTTTATGATTGTTTAGAAAAGAGATACAAATAGAAAGAGAAAGGAACAAAGTATAAAACAAATAACTCAGATGACACATTATTAAATTGGGGGAGGAAATGGAAAGTATTAAAAGGCAAATATATAAGTTAAAAATGATACAAGTGGAATTATTATTAGAAATAAAATGTAACAAAGAAAATTAAATGTATGAAAATATAAAGTTGAGATTGCTGAAATGCCACCCCGGCCATCAAATGCCATCAGAGAAAGTAAATAAGCAAGGAAAACAACGGAAAGGATGAAGGATAAGGAGGGAAAGGAGGAAAGGGTAAAGCAGAGGAAGTAAGGAAGAGGAATCAAGAGTAGGAGAGAGGGTAAGAAGGAGGAGAAGAGAGAAGGGGGGGAAAGAGGGGAAGAAGAAAGGAGGAAGGAGAGGAGAAAAGAAGAAGGCAGAGAAGGGAGGATGAGAAGATAGAATGAGCAAGGTTGTTGCAAAATAAGATAGGCATGGGGTGGCAAGAAAGTGACCCAATCTGTATTCTATGTATTTGTAAGAAAATAATGATGAAGATTAATGATGAATAGATAAATACTAATAGTAATTATAAGAGTATATATTTGTGAGTGAATTTGAAAGAGAAAAAATAAAAAAATAAAAAAAATAAGGCATCAGCTGAAAGAGGTTCTTATTAAGAAATATATTTTTATTCAAACTTCACTGGCCAAACCTTTTGTCCTGTTTGACATTCTGGTTAACAAAGCCCCTGACAGTTGGCTCAGGTTTTTCAGAATCAATTTTGTCATGTCATTGGTCTTATGGGACAAAATATAAGAAATCATACTCACACAAGGCATTCAAATCATTTCATTGAAGAGGGCCACTTCATTATACTCTGGTCTGTTTTGCTCTGTTAGCTGACACATCTTCAAATGCCTGCCGACTAACCCAAGGACAGCTGTGTGCAAGGCACTGGCATATCACAGGCAATCTGCAACAAGAGATAAAATTATGGTTTACACTTCAAAGAAACGGATGGTAACTATTCTGAAATCAGATGATTCTCTGCTGCCATTGCCAGTTGGTTACTCTGAGCTCAAGTGTGGGGTGTAAGCTCCCAAATATTTGGAAACTCTCCAGATCTTCAAAGTGCTATATATCAAGATAGGGAGATGGAAAGATGACCAAGCCAACTGTCAGCTAGGAAGATGGAAAGAAGACCAAGCCAACTGTCATGGTATTTCTGCTATCGTAATGCTGGCCCACTGCAAACAGCTCTGAAGATAATGATATATTAATTACATTTATATTTATCTGTTCATTTTAAGGTTCCTCAAAATATTATGAGATGTTCAGGGAAAGGTATGAAAGATTATTAAAGGCAAAGGAAAATAAGGTCAATGGAGAGAAATTAAATGTTGAGCCAAGACAAGAAAAGGCTGATAGATGAGCAGAATGGTAAGCTGTTATTATGAAGTGTTTAAAGATGTGGATTTAATAGATCTTAGTTGAAACTGATCAACTGAAAGTGCAGTTGTCTAGGAGTCAACAATCAGGTGTATATGCAGCATTTCCAGAATGATTTTTTTCCCCCAGCCTTCAACAAGTTCCCTAGACTTGTAACCATAATGATTAAATCTGTTCTGAGAACATAAAAACTCCAAAGCCTAATTCTTCCTCAGGAATGGACAGAAATTTCATTCCCAGCTCAAGTCACCTTCATACCCCTTGCAACACTCAAGAGACCAAAATATAATAAATAAGTGCATGTCTTGAATGAGGGGAAATTATCCATCTCCTATATTTAACAATATAATCGCTCATTTCAGATTGGGAAGCAGAACATCTCACTGAAAGTCAGTAATCAAAGGTTAGACAGATTTCCTACATCAAACAAGCAAATAAGACATCACCAACTCAAGGATTCCATTCCTGCTTTGGAGGGAAGCTATATGGACCCTGTCTATCATTTGGAAACTACTATATATATATATATTTGCAATTTGCCAAGCAGCAGCAAGGAAATGGCGTGGGAAAAATCTTTACCTGAGATTTTGATGCACAGGTTTTAATGCTTGATGACAGAACAAATCAGTCTGGCTTAGTATAAGATTTCTTCTTCTATGTGGAATGGGCAGATTAATGTACTTAAATGTGGGATTTTGCAACATTCCTTTCAGAGCCTTTGTGATATGTGCATTGTCTTATAGCAGTATGTGTCAGATTCTTGTACTAGGGACACTCTCTCCAACATGGACCCTTTAGTTCAGGAGTGTCAAACTCAAGACCCGCGGGCTGGATCCGGCCCATGGGGTGCTTAGATCTGGCCCATGGGGCCAGCCTGGAAACAGCAAAGGACCGGCCTGTGGTGACTCTGCCAGTGAAAATGGAGCTCAGGGAGAGTTGTGTGCCCCCGCCCCGAACTCCGTTTTCACTGGCAGAGGGCTTCAGGAGACCATTGTGGCTGAAAATGGGGTGCGTGGGGGCCACACACAGCCCCTGACCTCTTTTTTTTGCTGGCAGAGGGCTATCAAAACAAGCTAAAAACAAAACAAAAGGAGAAATGTTTCCCCTTTTCCATTTGAGCGTGCAAGAAGGGACAGGAAAGGAGAAAGGGAAAGAGGAAAGACAAAGAAAAAGAAGAAAAGATGGGAAGAGAGCAAGGAAGGAAAAATGAGAAGGGAAGGAAGAAGAAAGGAGAATAAAGAGAGAAGGAAGGAAGGAAGGAAATTATAATGAGAGGGAGGGGGGTCTCAGGGGAGTCCTGCCTTAGCACTTGGCCCTGGCACAAGTCATGTCAAGCTGGACACACCTACCATGGCCACGCCCATGCCCATTTCCCACGGCACCCCTCCGAGGTCAAACACAATCTTGATGTGGCCCTCAATGAAATTGAGTTTGACACCTCTGCTTTAGCTGCTTTGTTATATTGGTTATATTTCAGGTAACATTAAGCACTAGCTATAATCCCAAACAACTTTTAAGAAAGCTTCATAGAACTCAGATGTATAGATTTCTTTTTTTTTATTGTTGAAGGCATCAAAGTGTATCTTACAATAAATCAATTAATAGTAGAAAATAGCAATTTTGACCGAAGACCAATAAATAAACATGGCTGACTAGGGAATTGATCATGGTCTGTTCCTATGAGCCACTATCTTAAATAAATGATTTATAGTCTAAAGAGAGGGCGTATATAAATAAGCAGGAAGCAGAGAGATAGAGAGACAGATGAGATGATGTTATGGAAAGGGCAGCCTTGTCCATTTGCTCTGTCTTGTCCACTGCATTTAATGTGGGCTTTCCACCACAAAATACAACTTTCTCCAGGGATCAAGTATTGAACTGCCATCCTGCACTTTAAATGGAAATTTCCTGCCTTTGCCAATCTTCATTTCTTAAGAGTTCTTCAGCCATGAAAAGCAAAGAAATGCTTTCATGGTTGATGCTGATTTTATTCTGAAACAGCCTGTTGGCCCAATCAATGTGGCAGTCATTTTAACACTGTTCCTAATGAATTATTTTAATTGGAAATGGGTCCCACACCCATCGTATCTGTTAAAAGGAGTCACTCTCTCACTTTTGCTGCTGTTAAGCCCCATACCTGGTTTGAGGGACCAGTGTTTCAGAGCTAGTCAGCACCTGCTTGGAACACTTGATACACTCCTGATTTCTTTCAAGTGCAGCCAAAGGATCAAGACTTAATTAGCAGAGAAATATATCTTACATAGATCAACCCATTGCAAATTCCCTGAGGGATACAGATTTGTCTCTATTTGGAAGCTCCACCCCAGCGTCCCATTCTCACTAGGCAGCTTGTGTACATTTTTTGTCATCTGGCAGACGTATTTATGCACTGTATGATACCTCTGGAGCATTTCTTGTGGCAAAGGAGACTTTATGTTTGCAGGTAAAGATAAGGCAAGTTGCAGCAGCTTCAATGCATACTTATGTTCCTTGAGTGCCAAATCAAACAAGACGGGGCAACTTGCCTCCTTTAATGCTCTTCAGAAAGATCCATTCCTTGACTCATTTGTTGGCTTGATTAATATCAAAATATTTTAATTTTTTTTAATCCTAAGAGTAACCATCCTTCAGTGCAATACTTCATTGACAAGATTGGCCTAAGGCAGCAGATTAAATTGTAATGCGGTGGAGGGAAAAATGCATATATATTTTTCTTTCCCCCCAAATAAATTTGGATGGGAAATTATTATAATACGGTTTATACTCAGTTTGATAGCACATGTCAACAAAGTCAAAGGGATTTTGGCAAACAAATATTTCATTCATTCAAGTTTACAATATATTATGATATTTATCTTCCTCTTGATTTGCATAACACTGATTTTAAAACTGCTTTATTGTTCCTTGTTTATCTTTTTTTAATGACAAACTGAGCCATTCAAATAATCTAAACTAATCCCACTGCAGTCAAAACATGATGGTTAATGTTCCCATGGGAGAAACTGTAAGGAACAATTTGTATTACCCTGTGACACTACATTGTGTCAAATTTTTGGCCAGTTCCACACCTTAGCATGTGCTGAAAACTGAGTTGACTCTATGGTCGTAAATTCCTTCCATGCAAGAGTTCTTCGATCCAGTAAGCTCTTACTTTTCTGCTACCAGGGGAAAAGAAAATTAAAATTTAGTTCTGCCTTATAATTTTAATATAGCGCTGTATTTTCACGCCATACCCTTCCCTGTTCATCATGATGCATACTTTCAGCAATACCAAAAGCATTTAAACTTTTATACCACTTCCTAGTGATTTACAGCATTCTCTAAGCGGTTTACAGTCAGCGTATTGCCTCCAACAATCTGAGTCATCATTTTACCAACCTCAGAGGGATGGAAGACCGAGTCAACCTTGAGCCCCGTCAGGATCGAACTCCTGGCAGTGAGCAGAGTCAGCTGCAATACTGCATTTGAACAACTGCATCACCATGCCTCTTGTGCTAACTAACACTTATCCTATAATTTGTTCTAAAAGGCTACAAGGGCTCAGTTCTGAGCTCGTATAGTCACATTCGCCCACGAATGGTTGATGTTGAATGCAATGGTGGGATCCTCCCAGTTTAACAACTGGTTCGGTGCTTGCACGATCGCGCTGCGTGCACCTGCACAGTTTCAAGAAATCTTCACTTCCGGGTTTCTTTGGAGGTGTAACACAGCTGATCTGCATGGCAGAGCTGTGCGAATCAGCTGATAAGATAAAGGTAGGAAAATAGCACAGGCGGGCAGGTGGGCCCATCTGATCATCAAGGCGAACCGGTTTGCTTCCAGCTGATCATTAGAGCTACCAGTTCGCCCGAACTAGTAGAATCCCACTCCTGGTTGACTGTCGCTCCCAGTATCTTCTGAGGATCATTTGACTGTCTTCTGAAGCAGCTATGACAGGCTATGGCAGAAGCAGCCACTTCTGGAGGTGGTTCTCCCCAGTTATTAAAATGGGAAGACACTGGAATTCCCCAGCATCTCCTGATTTGCTTGGTAGGGAGGAGCTGATTGGTGACTCTTCTCCCCATCTGCTTAAGCCGTGTGGTGAAATGGAGCAAGCTGCCTTGAGAGATGGGATTTAGATTTTTGTTTCATGCAAGAGTGGTGAAGACCTGAGTGTAATCCATCAACAATACTTTTGCTCTTAGAGATTAGCAGTACATGGGCTGGACACACATTGCAACCTTTCTTTCCTCTTACAACTTCAGTTTCTGCCACTTGGAGGGGTTCCACCACAAATCTGCGGTAGACTAAAGCGCGCTCAACGAAAGCACGTACGTGACATCATCACAGCGCGACGAAAACGGCACGCTGTGAGCGGTAAACTTAAAATTAACGCGTAAATCTAAACCTAACCCCCCCAAACCTAACCCTAAACCTAACCCTAAGCCTAACTCTTAACCTAACCCTAAACCTAACCCTAAACCTAACCCTTAACCTAACGCTAAACCTAATGCTAACCCTTAACCTAACCCTAAACCTAACCCTAACCCTTAACCTAACCCTAACCCTAACCCTAAACCTAACCCTTACCTTTATGTGAATCGGCTTGCTTTAATTTTATTTTAATTTTAATTTAATTTATTTTTAATTTTATCTGTCGCGCTGCTGATGACGTCACGTACGCGCTTTGATCGGGCGCGCTTTAGTGGACCGCGATTTTGACGGGTCACGCTTGGAGGAAGGTTAGATTTGACAGAATGAGGATAAGTAGTATCACCTGGACATTTCATATAAAAAGGATCAGATGAAAGATATTGTTCCCACAACATTTTACAATGTCTAATTATATTTACCAGAACAAGAATCTTAAGGAGTGTAGTAGTCTTCCCACTGTACAGATAAGGAGTAGTGGAACAAGGATCTTCCCAGTCCATGATCTAAAGGGCAGTTTTGCTCAGTTGAGGTAGGGCATTCAAATATTTTTTTCCTCAGAAATGTTACTTTTTTTCTAGTCCTCAGAACTTCAGAATATTATTTTGAAAGAATGAATTATTCTTCTATGTAGCAAAGCCATATTCATTAGAATACGGATAGTTGAGTGTGCCTAGAATCTGATCCAAGGCAGGATGTTAAGATTTGTATAGAGGCATATTTATAAAAATCTGTAAATTAAAGAATATTTCTACAAAGGTTGCCAATGAAATAGCACTTGTCTAAATTAATATCTTGTTTAACTATGCATGCAAACATACGTGCACTTCTCCAAACACACATGCACACACGCATCAGAATTTATTGGCTTTTCTTCAATTTCTTCAGAAGAGCTGTATTAAAAATAAATGAGAATAACTTTGCACGGTGATACATCTACATATTATTTGCCATGAATAAAGTCGTTTGTTCTCCAAATGTACTCATACCAAATTTCTTTTTGCAGAGCTGTGAAGTGCACAGCCATCTTAAATGCAATTATGAAAAGTGTTTGCCTCAAAATAAGAGCTGCATTAGCATCAAAATTACCATTTTTTTTCTTATGGCTATGTTTGCTGATAGATTACTACTGCTCATAATGATGAAAACATCCCCACCAAGTCATCACCCCTCCACCCCTCCGGGGGGGCGGAGCCTGTCGCCGAGGAGGGCTCAACCGAGCTCTCTCAGAGATCTGGTCTGTATATCTAAATAAGATCATAGATATCACCCCTTTTTGGCTATAAAGGGGCAGGGAGTAGCTCTGTGTGCTAGGGTCTATTCGTAATTCACAGCCTTTCTCTTTTTTTTTGGCTGTGGACAGAGATTAGATCCAGCGTGAGCGGAGCTTTTATCTCCAGCCAGTTCTTCTCAGCTGCCTTTTTTTGCAGCCCTAGACAGGCGATTCCCCCCGCCCCCAGGACAAAGCAAAGTTGTTTGAAGCTAGGATTAATACGGGCGGGTCCCACTCCTGTGAGATTTATGCTTTTATTACTATCTTAAATACCAGCACCATTTGTCTTAGAGGCTTCTTTGTTTAAACGGACTTCAAAATGGCGATTTCTCTCCGTTGGTGACTGATAGGGGATGTACGTAGCCGGTTTTACCTTCCTGCAGACCGCTCCTTAACAAAATAACTTTTTTTGTTTTTTTTTTGGAAACAGAGGGGAGCGAAAGCGCTGTTTATTTGTTTATTTATAATGGCACCCAGGTCAAAATCGAAGCGTCTCTCTACAAATGTGCCTAAAGAATCTGTGAATGAGCTTAAAGAATTTACACTGGAATCGCAGCCCTTGTCTCCTACGCCCTCTACTGGAGAATTCTTAACACAGGAATTTTTTTTTCAAATGTTTAATGATTTTAAACAAGAAATTAAGGAATTTGTATTGGAGCTATATGGTGATTTAAAATCTAAAATTGACCAAATGAAGGTGAATACGTTTGCAGCCGTGTCTGCCCTGTCAGATTATACCGCTGAAATAGAGAATAAATTGGAAAGTTTGGAGGAGGCTAATTCTAATTTGACTACTAATATTCAAATATTACAACAAAAAATTAGAGACACCCAAGAACAGCTCGTTATGATAAACTTTAATAAGAAGGCATTCGCAATAAGAGTCAGAGGATTCCGCGAAAAGGAGCGAGAGAATCTGAAACAGACCTTTGTTGAAGCCCTCAGCCATGCGGTGGGAAGCCCGGGACTTAACTTTGATTGGCAGATTCGGAAAATCTATCGCCAGAATTCGTTGGTAGCGGAACAGCGACAGCTCCTGAGGGACGTAATCATATATTTCTCCACAAAAGAATCCAGAAAAGCGATCATGCAAAAATTTTACAATAATAGATTGAGAGTTGATGGCCAGGACTTGATTGTCTTCAAAGAAATACCTTTCCAGATGTTAAAGGCAAGAAGGGACTATACCTTTTTAACTAAAGAGCTTAGAAATCATCAGATTCAATATAAATGGGATGCCCCAGCCGGCATTACGGTCACATTTGAGAATCAAAGACTTCGTCTCAATTCTGTTTCGGAGGCTCGAGATTTCTATTACAAGACTTTGAAGGCGGGACTTCCTGATTCACTTGGAAAAGAGGAGAGACAAGCCGAAGGAGAAGGCAAGCAACAGACCACATGGCTGCAAGATGGAGGGGGTAGCTCCCCCTCCCTCGGAGAAGCAGAAAAGCGGAGTTTGAGGATTTAGACATTCTAAAATATTCACCAAAGTTGTGGATTGAATGGGGGTTTGCGACCTCTCTCCGGCAGAAAAAGCGGAATGTATTGGTGGGGTGATACTGAATGTATATATGTAAAATGCATGCAGAATGATTTACGTTGTTTAAATCTTGTTAGAAGGGAAAGTTTGAAGAGATTATTTTAAAATAGAAGGTAAACTGATTCTTGTTGAAACTATTATTTGAATATGTGGAATGATCTATGCTATTTAATTTTTATTAGAAGGGAAAGCTTGGTGAAATTATTTTGAGCTAGATTTTAAACTAATGTTTGTATAAATTTGATAGTGGCAAATATTAGAGAAGCAAGGGATGAGGGTAAAATGCATGCGGAATGATTTACGTATATTGGTGGAGTGATACTGAATGTATATATGTAAAATGAATGCAGAATGATTTATGTTGTTTAAATTCTGTTAGAAGGGAAAGCTGGATGACATAATTTTAAAACGGAAGGTAAACTGATTCTTGTTGAAAGTATTATTTGAATATGTGGAATGATCTATGCTATTTAATTTTTATTAGAAGGGAAAGCTTGGTGAAATTATTTTGAGCTAAATTTTAAACTAATGTCTGCATAAATTTGATAGTGGTAAATATCAGAGAAGCAAGGGATGAGGGCAAAATGCATGCGGAATGATTTACGTTGTTTAAATCCTATTAGAAGGGAAAGCTGGTCGGGATCATTTCAAGATAGAATGCAAACTGATTTTTGTGTAAAGTAATACTTGATCCACGCTGCTTAAACTTTACTAAGAAGGGAAAGTTTGGTCAGATTATTTTGAATTATTGTTTGAAATTAAGGTTAAGAAAGGGAAAGTTTGATTATTCTTCTGTAAAGTAATATTTGAATATGTGGAATGATCCACGCTGCTTAAATTTTACTAGAAGGGATTATTTTTGAGTTAGATTGTATATTGATGTCTATACAAATTTGGATAAATGTTTATCTGAATACAAGGTTAAGGAAGAGGAATGGGAGAGTCTACAGGAGGTCGGGGTAAATAACAAAGAAGCAAGAGACGAGAATAAAATATAGATAGAATGACTTACACTATTTAAGCATATATAAAGATGGGGGGCTGAGCTTAACACAAAGAGTTTCTTTTTTTTTTTTTGGTTTTTTTTTTCCTTTAATATATTGCTTTTATTTTTAATCCATATGAATATAAGATACTTTAGATAGAAGGCAGTGCCAGGTGTGGGCCCTGGGAAGTCGGGAGGAGTAGGGATGGGGATTTATGGGGGGTGGGTGGGTGGGTGTTAACATAGTCTCAATAAGAACAAGAATGCACTTATATACGGTTGTTCTTTTTTTTTCCTTTTTTTTTCTCTTTTCTTTCTTTAATTTTTTTTTCCCTTGGTTTATTTTACTTTTTATTAGATTATAATAAACAACACTTGAATAAAGGAATACACCAATAAGAATATTTCTACAAAGGTTGCCAATGAAATAGCACTTGTCTAAATTAATATCTTGTTTAACTATGCATGCAAACATACGTGCACTTCTCCAAACACACATGCACACACGCATCAGAATTTATTGGCTTTTCTTCAATTTCTTCAGAAGAGCTGTATTAAAAATAAATGAGAATAACTTTGCACGGTGATACATCTACATATTATTTGCCATGAATAAAGTCGTTTGTTCTCCAAATGTACTCATACCAAATTTCTTTTTGCAGAGCTGTGAAGTGCACAGCCATCTTAAATGCAATTATGAAAAGTGTTTGCCTCAAAATAAGAGCTGCATTAGCATCAAAATTACCATTTTTTTTCTTATGGCTATGTTTGCTGATAGATTACTACTGCTCATAATGATGAAAACATCCCCACCAAGTCATCACCCTTCCACTTGAAGAGAGGAGAACGCTCTGAGCCCATTAAGTCTTATAACTGGGTTTGTGTTCCTACATGGGGAGAGGGATTGTACGTTGTGTGTGTATTCATATCCACACATACCGGCTGTCCATATATATTTATATACGTTCTTATATGCTTGCACACACATCTATGCGTGAAGATAAGTACAGTCAAGCAGCAGACTGTTTATTTTTCAGGCGACTTTGTCAGCTGCTCCTATGTGCCCATCTTATAAATATTTCATGCCCAATATTTAATATTATTCGTTTCCCAAATCGGATCAGCTTTGAAATGCTCCTCAAAGTGAATTCTCTCCTAACAATGGTTTGATGCAAAAGCCTTTTTTCCTCTCTTAAGAAGAAGAGGTTGCACATGGTCTGCTGCCATAGCAGCATGAATAGTTCTTTTTTAATGGAAAATCAAAGATACTTTACATTAATTCAGAGAGAAGTGGTGAGAAGGGAGGAAAGCAAAGCTGGACACATACACACCTTGTGCTTCAAACATGGGAAAACAACATATCTTTCTTTCTCTGATTCTGTGATTATTACCCACCCTGTTTTTGAGCTCTAATGGGAAGTGACAAGTTTATGTAAATGATCCACCCAAGGATTTTGCTCTTATAAAACAGAGCAGTTACTTTGGGCTTTCTAATTATTTCATGCCTTGTGGTTCTGTGATAAGGCAGAGATGACGATACTTGGAAAGTCTATTGTGATTGACGCGCCACTGTCCCTGTGGAACTCATTAAGGTTTGTGTTTTATAAAGGGGGAAGAAAACCCTACCAGGCAAAAATAAAGTAAAATAAAAATAAATCAACCATTTTTAAAAATCCCACTGGTGATGGCTCTTTTTCTCTGCTTATTTGTTTGGAATTCTGTGCTTATGGAAGAACCTTAAAATATAAGAAGCAGTTCTGCTTGCTTACTCTGGAGAAGCTCTGGTTTTCAGCCTTTATATGTGGATACTTTTTCCTAAGCTGATTATTCCAAATGATTGTCTATATGCAAGGTCATCGAATGCACTGTAAAATATTCATTAGACAGTGCTATGAAGAATTAAAGGCTAGACTAGTAGTCATTTCTTTTAATGTATAAAATTACACTCATCTCCCTTCTTTTTTCTTTGATGGAACTAGTAATAATATCAAGGTATGTATCTATGTATCATGTATTTTCTTCTTCTTTTAATTCTTGATCTCATTAGAGAACTGTTTAAACCACATCATTCCAGATCGTGGTATCAGCCTTGAAAACTATTATATATAGATTCCTGATTCATCAATCTGAATATCTTCTCTGTTAATCGACCTATCTGAACATGTCAAAGTCAGTTGTTCTGTTATAGAAAAACCAAATGATAAACTGTTGGAGGAAGGCCACATAAGTCTAGGACATTTTTTACCCACTGTGTGGAGTTATAATACTTTTAAGACCTTGCCCACGTTTTCTTGAACTAATTTCTCAGAATGGTTCCACTTTTCCCTTCTTCTCCTTTTCCCATTAGTGTATACATATTCAAATATATGTAGTTTCAAACCTAATGACAAATCTCAGGTTGCATATCCACTTATGTACTTATAGATTGAGGCAGAAGTCAAGAAATAGAAGTGATATAATAGTAGGGAATGTGAACTTTCAGTATATCTTGTTTCTATGATTGCTGAAGTACAAGAGATAAAAGTATGTGGCACAGGTTTGTACAATTCTTACTCTGACATAATTTTTCACCCACTGAACAGTGTTGGAATTAATCATACTGGTTGCATTATTGTGAGTATCTAACCCTTTGCATTATTCAAGTAGAAGTTGATTGGGGATGAGGGGTGCATCATTCAGAACCTGAACACATCAGGTTAGCTAAGACTGCTAGTTTTCTAGTTGAGATTCTTTTGCTAATTGTGATTCTTTTGCTAGTTGAAATTCTTCTACCAGAAGATGCCAGCTGTTTTTGTATATATGTGTTGTTACTGAACAAAGGACCGTTTGTCAGGATCTGATCGATAATGTGACATCTGTGTTGAAACTCCCATTCTTTTCTTATTAGCATTAATCTTTCAAAAAAAAAGTGAGTACAAGTATTCAAGGACCACAATTGAGACCAAAATTTCTATTGTTGTTCTGTTGAGATTTTATGACCTTTCTTGCCACAGTTGTTAAGTGAATCATTGCAGTTGATAAGCTAGTAACCAGTTGTTAAGTGAATCTAGCTTTCCCATTGACTTAGCTTGGCAAAAGGTTGCAAAAGTGATCTCATAACCTTAGGACACAGCAAGTCATAAGTATGAACCAGTTGGCAAACATCTGAATTTTGATCACATGATCATAGGGATGCTACAAAGGTTGTAACTGTGAAAAATAGTCATAAGTCACTTTTTTAAATGCCATTGTAGCTTTGAACAGTCATTAATGAACTGTTGTAAATTAGGGACTACTGGTATATTAATTATCCATAATCTAATGTGTTTCATTCATGCAGATTAAGCAATTCTTCTTTTTTCATGTTTTATTTACTTCATTTGAATAACATCTAAAAATTCAATTTCAATCAAACAGTGTGTTATCTGGGTTCAGTTGTTTTTAGGCAGTCATAATCAATATCAATATCAATGTTATTGTGTTTACAATAACATTCATCACAACAACATTGATATTATAATAATAATAATTTGTTTGTCTATTTTATCAAATTTCCATTTTAACATTTATCTTTTTTATGACCCTGCATTTCTAACTTCCGTTTTTATTTTCCGTTCTTAAATAAAAAAGCATTCAGTTTCTTCTTTGTTCTTAATAGTAAGCGTTAGTCTATCCATTTCTGCACATTCTAATATTTTCTTAATTATACTCTCATCTGTCGGGATCTTGTTACACTTCCATTGTTGAGCATATACAATTCTAGCTGCAGTTAATATATGTAAAATCAAGTATATAGTCCCTTTGTCATATATTTCAGGCAGAATATCCAATAAAAATATTTCTGGTTTCATATCTATGTGCGGTTTTATCATTTTTTCTGACCAAGTATGTCTTTTCATCTAGTATTTTTTGGCTTTTGGACATGTCTACTACATACGATAATATGAACCAGGTATTTGGTTGCATTTCCAACAATTTAGCAGAACTATCCTTATAAATTTTTCCAGTATGTTGGTGCAAAATGCCATCTATAGAACATTTTATACAAATTTTATTTATGTGCAGTTGACATAGTAAATTTAACATTTCTATCCCACAATTTGTGCCATTTATCTAGTTCTATTGCATATCCAAAAATTTTAATCCAAACAATCATTGTCTCCTTTACCTGTTCACTTATTTTTATTAAAAGTTTTTTTTTCAAAACAGACACAACACAAAAAATCCTCTTTCTTTACATACTGTAGAAAGTGTATCAGTTGGTTACAAAAATTTTTCGTGCGTTTCTTTCATGATTCATATTAATTCTAGTATTTTAAATGAAATATATTTGTACATATTACCATCATTCTACCCCCATTCTCATTTTACTATAATTGTTTAAATGTCCTTCATCATAAAACATACCAAAATTCAAGACATAACCACATACTGGCATCTCATTTGCTATTTCTAATATCCCAATAACACTATTCCTTATGGCCTATTCTAGCTAAACATCAATAACATTTAGTAACAAAGGTTTCTAATCTTCCTTTCCAAATCACTGTTTACAATTTACATCCAATTTCCACATGTAATAACCATACCTATATGTTGTGACTCAGCAACATTGTTATCATTATCTCTCCTTTATTTGACTATATCCATTATCATAATTTAGTTATTTTTTTATTAGTCTTTATATGTAATCAAACCATTTCTCATCTTCCTTTCATAGGTACCATTCAATATTCATATACAATTACTATTTGTTATACCAATACATATGTATACATTATTATCATTTTCAATTGTTTATTTAACCATATCTAATTGTCACTAAATTTCCCTAAATCCAACTAGTTTTAAATTAAAGACTTTCATTTATCAGCCTGTATCTTTCCAGTAGTGAAACAGTCTCATGTCTTCTGCCATTTGTGGCATCAGTTCTCTAATCGTCTCCTTAATCAAGTTTCTATGGACACTTCTTTGCAACTCATTGTTTATTGATTCTCTCAATAATGTCGATGCCCTTATTCTTTTTCCTTAATCAGCTTGTCTTTAATTGTCAGTGTTGTTGTCGATGGTGTTACTAATAAAATTTCTCCCTTTTATTAAAAGTTCTTTTTTATTTTCTTCTTTTGTATCTTGCCATCTAGGGTAGGGTTCCCATCCAACTAGTTCCCCTTTCCGTATTCCACTTACCTGTTCACTTTTTTAAGAAACCAGGAACAAACAACTATTTGGCTTAGTTTAACATGACACACCAAAAAACAATTAGAGTGTTGTGTGAACTCAGCCTATGTTAAGGTGACCAGACGTCCCGCATTTGGTGGGACAGGCACGCTTCTTCATAATTTTTCCCACGTCCCGGGCCATTGTCAAAAGATCCTGCTTTAATTTTGGCATCTTCTTTGATCGCTCTCTCCCCTGCCCAGCCTCTGCCGCTTGCATGGGCGGGGTAGTGTAGCGAGTGAGCGAGCAGATGGGCAGGGAGTGAGTGAGCCGCTCATTCGTTCCCCCACCCATCCGCTGCCTCTCGCATTGGGCGGGGTAGTGTAGCAAGTGAGCGGGCAGATGGGCGGGGGAGCGGCTCACTTTTCCAGCCCCACTTCCACCTGGACAAGCCATGGGAAAGCCTCTGTCTCTCCGAAAAGAGCCACCTGTGTGTGTGGCCCTCGGCAGGGTCTGGAAGCGGAGCCTTTCCCCAAAGCATCCCTTGCGCACTTCGGGGGCTGGCAGGTGAGGCGAGCGCAGTGGCCAGAGACTCCCCCGTGGGACCACTGTTCCCTCTAAGGCAAGAAAGCACCACACAGCACTTTTCAACTCCCACGCAGCCGCAGTGATTTGTTTTGATGAGTATGGGGCGACTGGACTGACGGTAAGCCCCCACCACCACCGGACTAACTGCTGCTGCCTCCTCCTACTCTAACAGCATCGCCGGATTTGCTGCCCGGCGCTGCGGCTGACATGAAGCCAGAAAAGCTCCTGCCGTGCTTTTGAGGAGCCTTGAGGCCATGGGAGCCAGTAGGAAGGTGGCGGAGGGGCGGGAGAAGGAAAAAAGACCCGATGGCTCCTCAAAAGCATGGCGGCAGAGGAGGGGGCAGGGCAGGGGTAACAAGCACTGAGATGTTAAGCTTTGCTGCCCAGCACTGGCAGAGGGGGCGGCTCCCCCTCTGCTCGGAGCACCTGAGCTGGGCACCATGTTACCCCTGCCCCCTCCTCTGCCGCCGTGCTTTTGAGGAGCCATCGGGCCTTTTTTTCTGCTCCCGCCCCTCCGCCGCCTTCCTACTGGCTCCCGTGGCCTTAAGCAACATGGCGTTTCCCCGGAGCGCTCGGCCTCCTTCTCTGGGCAGAGTTGGAGCCTCTCCTCCTCCTCCCAATGGAGGGGCACCCTAAAAAAAAAAGGAGCCAAGCCGTAGCAGAGATTTGAAGGGAAGCTCCAGGCAAGAAAGTGGCTTTCAAAGCTCCGTCGAGCCCCGCGTGTGGATTTGTTTATTATTTGCTTGGGGATCCGGATCCGGGCCACCTGTTCCTCCGAGGGCAGCCCGAGCCTTTGAGCGGTGAGCAGAGCTTTCTCCCGAAACGGCGCTGCTGCTCCACTTTGGCACTTCGCTCTGGGAGAAAAATGGAGCGTGACAGACTTTCTAGCGCGGATCAGAAGCTGATCTGGGAGAGCTGGCAGAAAGTGAGCAACAGCCCCCTGGAGCACGGCGTCGTCCTGTTCACCAGGTAGGGCAAGATAGGTTGCCAGACCGGAGGGCGCAGGTGAGAACTCTTGAACGAGAGAGAGAGGGGTGGGGTGGGGGTTGTGGTCGCCTGGTCAAGTTTGAGGCTGGGCGTTTTAAACATCGGAAGTAGCCCACCATCCTCAGCGAACTTAATTCAAAGCTCCCTCCGCAGGAATGTACCCTCGTGGATTGACCAGCCGCTGACTTGAAGCTAAAGCCTTGGTTTCCTTCCCATTTCCCTTCTTTAACCTAACCCCTCCCTCCCCTGCCTCTAAATGCCTTTTCAGGGCATCTGCTCCCTGCTCAGTGCCAATCCAGACTCACTCACTCCCTCTTGCAGCCCGCCTCATTTGCGCCGGCTAGAAAGGTCTTCACTCACTCACACTTCTTGCAGCACGCCCCGATGCGAAAAACGCCGATGTAAACTGGCTGTTTTTGCCTGCTCTCAAAAAGATGAGCAGGGTTGAACCTGGCTAATAATTGGAGAAGAATCCACCTGGGAATCTCAGTACTGTATATTTAATAGGAAAATATTAAAAATTGTCCAAAAGCAACAATGACAATTTCCATACTACTGCTAAGAAAATTACGACACATCAATAAAATTATAGGAGCTGAGTTTAACTCAAGAGAAACTTTTCTAAAGGTAGACAGTTATATAACAATTCCACAATTCTGAAAGAACAAGCTTGTTCTATATGAAATTTAATGCTACAGCAGAATGAAGTAACACTAAAGATAAGTACAGGTAGTTCTCAATGCACGACCACAATTGAGCCCAAAATTTATGTTGTTAAGTGAGAAATTTATTGAGTTTTGCCCCATTTTACAATTTTTCTTGCCACATTTGTTAAATGAAAAAAATTTTTTTTTTAATCACCACCCCCCCCCCCCGTCAAAGGTGTCCCTCTTTACCAATCTGAAAATCTGGTCACCTTAGCCTATGTCATTTATTTTATCGTTCAGAGAATTGTGCAAATCCAGGCAATTGAATTGATTGAATTAATTCTGGAATAATATGTTATAAATATACTCACGTGTTCATAGCTTTATTCTGGGGGTTCTATTGAAGAGAATATCATTAGATGCAGCTTTTCCATGTACTTTTAGTGACATGGTTAATTGTTAATTGTCTCAGCAGCTGCTAAAGATATAGAACCTTATGTTTAAAAATGTCTGGCTGCCCTAACCCTCAGATTTCTCTAACAATACATTATGGTCTGTTTTTAGTTAAAATTTAACAATCAAATTAAAGTACTCATCTATTTCACCCATTATGCTAATCTGTAGTGTGTTTGGGCAGGTTTAGCATGTTTGTGAATGGAGAAAATTGTGACATATTCAGCAAACCTTTGTTAAACTAACCAGGGTTTATGCGTGTATTCATTTAGGGTTAGTAACTGACAGATTTATTAACCGGTTTTATAACGCTGCCTAGCGTGCCTCTTAAAAGAAGGCTTACAACAGTGTTACTGGTCCAAACAACCTCAACAATTAGGCAAACTAAAGGTGCAATTGTATTCTGGAGACATGTGTAAATGAAATTATGGTGGGTAGCTATATCAAAGTGAAGAACTTCCAAAACTGGGTGTTCCAATAAGTAGTGTTGACTTAGCACTCTGGAAATCAGGTGTTTTACCTATTTTGTCTGGAGTGGAGTTTAATCCAATTTCTGCTACAAATATTATAAAATGTTTCCTAAAGATCCCCGTGCTTTTATTGACAAATGTCAGACATCTTCTTTCTAGGCCTACTTTCAGATCTACAGCTGACCCATTTTGCTAGCACAATTTAATCTTTTCTGAGGGCTTCTTATCCCTTGACAAACCACCTGCTAGCAACTTTTGCTTGTTCTCCTTTGAAATGTGTAATTATGGCGAAGCAAATGACTTTATTTTCCTTTTCAAATTTGATATGGGCATTACTAATTTTCCTTACATTAGTTGGTTGCTTTTCTTTTCATCTTTTATGCCACAACTGTACCTTCCTCAGAGGTCTTCTTTACTTAAAACACTAAACATTTAGATACAGCAAGTCTGAAAGAATTTCAGCATAACCACAACAGAACAAACAAACTGCATTTGCTCTTTCTAATTATGAGACGCTGACATATGGTAACAGGGAAAAAAAGCTTCTCCCCAAAAGTACCAAGAAGATCGATCCTTCCTTCCTTCCTTCCTTCCTTCCCTCCCTCCCTCCCTCCCTCCCTCCTTCCTTACTTCCAAGATGGCAGCTATGATTGTGTGGTCACAGCCACAATATTGACTTTTTTTAAACCTTTCCCTCTCCCCTAGAGATATCCCTGCTTGCTTGCTTCCTTCCTTACCCCCCACCCTCCCACACACACTATAAACCATGAATAGAAATAATGCTGAGGGAAGTAGAAGTGCTGCAGGGATATAGGCAGCTTTCTATTTTTCATATGTTAAGATCATTGATTCTCCTGCATCAAGAAGATTTGCCTGAGGAAACAGAGTACAGCTAAATGCCAGAAGATCAAAGTGTTGGCTTTGGCTGAATCCGTCAATCAATGTGAACTTCGGCTTCTCTTCACCCTGCAATTTGGAGGTATGGGACACAAAATCCTCCTCACTTTACCACTGAGTTGCTCTCAGAAACTCTCAGCATAAACATAGAGATTGGCATGTGTAAAGAACTTGGAATTCAAAACATTCTGAATTTGAAATAGATTTCCTGACTACATAAATGTTCTGACATGGTTTCCAACAGTTTCAGAAACTCAAAGACAGAATCAGTTCATGTTTGAGACACTTCTAAGAATGCTTGGAAAAGTATCAGAATAACACTGGAAAGGTCAGAGTGGCTGTTTTGAACTAAAAATGGGGCATTTTTCACTCAAAAATGTTTTGAGCTAAAAACACTTTGAATTTGAATGGCACAGATACATATATCAGAGGAATAAATTAGTTTTTTTTCTCACTCTTTTAGTTCAATCAGGTCAGATTTCAAAGAAACATGTATCCTATTTCAAATCAGACCAGTATTTGGCCTTGCCTTTTCACTTTTTAATAGGCAATGGTTCAAGGATTGTACAGATATCGTTCCAATTATTTTAGTTTTTTAGATGTCATTGATTAATCCTAGTATACTTGGTTATTAAATCACAATCAGCCCTTAAAGGGAATTTACATTATGGTCTTGTGCATACAAGTTTATTTGAGATTTTTCAAAATCACCAAATTAAAACAAGAGCTTCCTACTTCCCAGTTATCAAGAGAGTTCTGCTTTTGTAAAACACCTTTTCTGTCTTCTCCTTTCTTCTTCCACATGCAGTAATCCCAGGGGTGGGTTTCTCGCCCCGTTCCAACCGGTTCGGTTGGAACGAGGCCGGTGGTGTCCTCGCGCACACGCACGGTGCGCGCGTGCATGCACACAGCGCACACATGCGTACTAGCGTCTGTGTGATGCTCCAGCTGCTCCTGGAGGATCGCGCAGGCGCTGTATGCGTCCTGCGCATGCGTGGAAGCGCAGAATTTGGCAAAACCGGATAAGGAGCAAGTGCGGGCGCGCGCGGGCGCGCGGGCGCGGGGGGCCTTCGCCGTTCCCAGAAGTTACTTACTTCCGGGTTCGGCGACCAACCGGATCGCAGGGACCGCCGCGAACCGGTTGAAACCCACCCCTGAGTAACCCATAATACAGTAGCAGTATTACATAGCACCAGCAGCCCTGAAATGGTTTGAACAGGTATGGTCCATGTCAAATGGATACGATCACTCTGTAATATACTCCCTGAGTTTTTGCAAATTGCAATAATCATGGTCATTGATGAAATATATTCATAATTCATAATCATAGGAACACTGGTGGCACAGAATGCAATATTGCAGGCTAACTCTGCCCACAGTCTGGAGTTTGATCCTGGTGAGTCTCAAGGTTGACTCGGCCTTCCATCTTTCCAAGGTCAATAAAATGAGGACCCAGATTGTTGGGGGCAATATGCTGACTTTGTTAACTGCTCATTAGAGAGTGCTGGAAAGCACTATGGAGCAGTATAGAAGCCTAAGTGCTATTGATGTAATCTCTCTGTGTGTGTGTGTGTGTGTGTGTGTGTGTTTTCCAGCATAACTCTGGAACGCCTTGAGCAATTTCAACCAAACTTGGTACACAGATGACTTATTCTCTGGAAACAAATAATGTGAGGGTAAGACATCCTTTTGGGGGGGTGTTCTATTAAAATACAGCCTGTTGCACCTTAAAATGGCTTCTACTATACTGCCGTAAAACAAATTCTACTATACAGTGCAGTGGAGTTGCCATGATAACAACTTCACAGTACTACACAAGAGGGCTCCCTCTGGTAAGGTGGAAAATCCAACATTAGAAATTACATTTGGTCCGGACATTCTCAATACAGTGGTATCATTTTTCTTGACACTTCTGGGGGCACAGAGAAAATATTTTTAACTAATTTAATTGTTGCTGAAATCAGGGCGCAGGGAGAAGTTGATCTTTGCCATCGCCTCTTCAGGAATTGCGGCAATGTTAATGGAAGGAGGGAGGACAGCCCATTCCACACTTATGTTGCTGCTTATAATTCATTCCTTTTCCTGTCTAATACAGGATTGGAATAAATAAATAACCTGGCAACGCCGAGTTATTAGCTACTCAGTAATAAAAAACATGTGATCATTTCCTTGTTGGTATCCTGGTTTTAAGAGTGGAAATCCATGAAAAGTCTGAGCAAAATTTAGACTATAAGGAATGCAAATTATCCTTTTTTAGCAGAAATCTTTTGTATCCCAACTAATGACTGTCCTAATATTGCAATGTTCCTATCATCCATAAGGTCCCATCATCATTAGGCATTTCAATATCTTGAAGTATTTGTTAACATGGTAATCAAAATATGTGTGATTTGTGTTTTATCAAAAGTAAATGCAAATATGAGTTAAAACTCATATTTCAAAACACAGAATCTTTCTTTTCACTCTATGGAGTACAAAAAGAAAAATGGTGTGCAAAATATGTGGTCTCACTTTTTCCAGCAATAATATGGCCATTTGTGCTTCCAGTGAGAATTCTGAATTTATTCTATTATCCTACCCCACCCCATTTCCTCTAAGCTATCCATGATATTCTCAAGAATGTTATCCAAAACTGAAGCTCAAAACTATCAATATTTTTATCATGCTTATTAAAAGTCCAACTTTCACATCTAGAACTTCACATGAGCTATAGACATGTCATGGCATCTGAGTATCTCCTCCAAGGACTTCCTTGTACCTTACCAAGCTTAGTGCTTGATTTCTTTGTGTTCCATTTGGTACTATCCCTGGGTATAAACATCATTTTTAGTTCTTAGAAGAATTATTAGCAATAAAAAAACCATTGGATTGGCAGAAACCTCTGTTTTCCAGATCATACGGTTCAATTACATTTTTCCTCATCCTTTCCAACTTTGGCATTTGAGTCTCCAACAATAAGTAGCACATGTTGCTTGCATTTTTGATTATTTCAGATTGAAGTTGACAATACAACTTGTCAACTATGTCTTTTACATTAGTGCTTGAGTCATAAACTTGAATAATCATTATATTAATGGGTTGTCCATGAAACTGATATTATTGGTCATTGACTGCAATGTACCCAGTGTTAGTTGCCAACTATGAAAGTAATGGGATCCCTTCATTTTTCCTGGATGAGTAGTAAACAGCAAATCCAATCCCACTCTATTACAATTCATGTTCCTTGCATTCTTGCTTTTTTTTTTTTTTACAATGGATGATTGTAATTTTTTTTAAATGTTTTTTACATTGTAAGCCACCCAGAATTGTTGGATATGAGATGTGCAGCAAATAAATTTCATAAATAAATAAATTCCATGTTTTTATTATAATTCTGCCTTTGGAATTTTTTTTTTTAATATACCTATCTGGTCCCCGGGGTGCTTAGATCTGACCCACGGGGCTGCCCTGGAAACAGTGAATGATCAATCCATGGTGCCTCTGCCAGTGAAAATAGAGTTCGGCAGGGGGTTGCAGCTAAAAACGGAGCTCGCAAGGGCCACAGGCAGCACTCGCAAGCTCCATTTTTGCTGGCAGAGGATTGCAGGAGGCCATTGCAGCTGAAAACGGAGCTTGGGAGCCCACTGGCAGAGTGCTTTGGCTGCCACATGCACCCCGAGGTGATGTTGAGCTGGCCACACCCACCCTGGTCATGTCCACCCTGGTCCTCAAGGTCAAACAAAACCCTGATGCGAAATTGAGTTTGACATCCCTGCTATAAACCATGACTATAAATTATTCAAAGATGATAATAATAAGTATTCAATTAAAGAAATATATGATTAATTTATAAATACACTGACAAATCAAGGCCTAAACACCAGATATGCAAAATGAATAAATAATGTGTCAATGGCTAATAATAAAATATATGTCATATTTTACACATATAGGGAAAGAGAAATATCTCATTAAAGTTGACAATTTCTGAATTATTTGGATGGACCATTGAAGAAGGTCAAATCCATATGAACCAAAAGAAATCAATTGAAAATTAGCCTTAATTCATATGATACCAAGAGAAGAGAGGTAGGGTTCATGTTATAATACAATTCTCACCCTGATGATTCCAAAGACAGGAAAAGAAACAGCCCATATGGTTATAACTTTGTAGGTTAGCCTTGAATAGGACCAGAAAATGCTGATAGCACACATCCTTAATTTGGAGAATGAGTTCAATAGACTCTTACACTCATCAACCATAATATTTACTACTTGAATATCTGAATGCCAGCTGATCTCCCAGAGAGAGTTGGAGATAGGCCAAAAGGCATGTAAATGACATACTTCAAGTAAGATGATAGCTGTATCTCTTTTATCAGGTTAGATTGTTAGAAGTGTATTAGACTCTGCTTCTGTTGTTGGTGCCATAATCTAGGAAGGAAATCTAGGAAAAAGTCTTGGCTTATGGAAAAGATCACTACAATCTTTTTTTTTTCTTTTGTGCTAACTATGCAAACCACATTAGCTTTTTTTTATCTCGTCAGATTAGCTTGTGTGGTGCCTGACTGTCTTAGAATAAAGTCTGGGAATTTCCTCCAAAGTGTATAATATCCTTGAGGTCTCTAGCTTTCAATATTTAATTGCCAGAAAAGTAGGGTGTATTTTGTTGGCTTCTTTCCATGGTGATGTAATTCAGGGACTATGAAAAAGACTGAGATGGAAAACACCTTTGAGTAACTCTGTAGTAGACATCTGAATATTGGGTAATAAATTAAATAGGGACCATATTGGAATGTTCTATCTTAATAAAGTAAGGCTAACAATGGCCTTCATTTCATAGATATGTCAGATATTGGGCTATTTAATCATATTTAACAACCACATATATTTTGTTTGTTTGTTTTCCGAATGACTATAAACAAGTCATTTATCCACTTCTATTCTCAGCCCCTTTCTTAAAAGAGCAGGAATAAAATCATTCACAGAATAGTTGTCTAAATTTTTGCTAATGGAAATCAACAATTCCAAAATGGGTAATCCCCTGAAGAAAACATTAAAAATATAATTTAAAGGATAGCATGTTCCAGGATAAGTAGTCCTGCTAATTAAAATCTTGAAAATTGTTCTTCAGGCAAAAAAGAAGTATCTCATTTTTATAGGGTAGACCCGTGATGGCTAACCTATGGCACACATATACCACAGATGGCACATGGAGTCCTCTGCAGGGACGCGAGCTGTCACCCCAGCTCAGCTCCACGGTGCATGTGCACGCGCCTCCCGCCAGCCAGCTGATTTTTGGATCTCTGCTGTGACTGCATGGAGGGCAGGGTGCATGCAGAAGACTCGTGTGCATGTGCGGGGGTTGCATACACATGTGGGGGGGCAGGGATGAGCGTGGATGGTGTGATGCATCCCCCCCTGCCCCCTTTATAGTTTCAGGAGGCTTCAGGGAAGCCTGTTAGGCTCAAATGGGGCAGGGGGGTCATGTGTGCATGCTTGAGGGGGCAGGGTGGGTTCACATGTGCATGCACATGGGGTGGGGTGCACAGGGGGTATCATGTGTGCATTGCTGTAAGGGTGTGCGCACACATGCGTACGCTGTCGCATGAGCGCTCACACTTTCAGCACACAACGACAAAAAGGTCACTGGGGGGTAGACGGTTGTAAAGGGGACATTTTCACTAGAGGCAATAATATATGGGCCAGTACAAAGTTGCAGATTTTGTATCTCCTCACCATCAGGTTTTTCAATATGGCCTATTTTTCAATTTCAAAAACCCATTTTTTTAGAACAAAACCAGGAAAGCTTTACATATAAGCTATATATTCTGTCACTGAATTTGACAGATTCTCCAGGTGAGATTTTGGGTATCTTGTAGCAAATGGGTTGCCTTTTTTTCTCTGTACTTTGAATTCCCAAATGTCAGGCACAACATGACATATGGAGTTGGACCTGTCCTCCTTGGACATTCATGTCTTTATTATTATAAATGTTACAGAACAAACATATATACAAAGAATCACCAAGGGATGTATAAAGAATTAGGGTGATGCTTGTTATTTGTGCAGTCAAAATCCTGTTCCTTTCTCTACAAAAAATATAAAAGAGTGGGATGGGGATGATTGCAACAACCATCTTTACTGTTTTGCCAGACTCCCAATTAAAATACTTCACGTTAAATCCAGTACCTAATTCCTAACTGTAAAAGGAGAAAGAGCTCAAAATGCAATAAACCAAACAAAGTTAGGAAAGCTATGGGGAAAACTTACTTGGTTCCCAAATATCAAACACAATAGAGACATAAATTCCAGACAGAATTAGTATACTGAGTTCCTTCAACATACTAATTCAAAATATGGTTTATTTGTTGGAGGCTGTTATATAAACATTGCTAGTGCAATTTGTAAAGTAGGCTTCAGGCTTTTAGTCTATTGTGTGACTCTTGCCAATTGTGGTTAAATAAAAAAAATGATTAAGCAAATCATGGCATGGAGGGATTCTCATTTTTTTTTAAAAAGGCACTGTTTCTGAAATTGCATAAAGATGAAACTGCCTGCTAAATGATTAGCATAAAGAAAGAATTAGTATATATCATCAATTGAACCTATCCCATACAGCGCAGTTGACTGTGCAGTTTTATCCCACTGTTCAGTTTTGTGACATGACAGATTTTTAAAAAAATTTAGAAGACTACTTATTAAACATAAAGTGTTTAGTGTACACTTATTAGATAATAATGCATTCATTAGCAGATTTGTAAATGATTAATTAACAATAACAGCTAGGAAATGAAGTTCCCACACCTTTTCTTTTACAAAGTCTCTAAGCTAATTCAAATAAGTTTAACTTCAAATATTAGTATCATAATCATAACATTACTTGGCTAGAATATCACTGAAATTGAAATATCATTAATATCAGTAAAAACCCAACTCTTGGGTATGGATATGTCCCCCAGAAGGGGAAGACAGATTGTTAACTAGAGCTCTTGATATGATTATTATTAACTAGATCAAGGGTATCAAACTTAATTACATTGAGTGCCACATCAGGGTTGTGTTTCACCTCAGGGGTTGGGGTTGGGGTAGGCATGGCCAGAGTGAGCATGGCCAGTTCTACATCACTCATGTTGGGGCACCTGAAGTGCCCCGGGTGCTCTGCCAGCGAAAACAGGCTCACAAGCTCTGTTTTCGGTTGTGATGCTTCCTGCAACCCCTCTGCCAATAAAAATGGAGCTTGGTAGGGCTGCATGCGGCACTCCTGAGCTCCGTTTTCACTGGCAGAGGCCCAATGGGCGATTGTTTTCTGTTTCCAGGGTAGCCCCATGGGACCAATCTAAGCATCACAAGGGCTGGATCCAGCCTGCGGGTCTTGAGTTTGACACCTCTGAGCTAGATTGTTTTGGAAGCTTGATGGTTGCCTATGTTTATATTATATTGTAGGCACCTATAGTACAATTACTATTGTGAAATAGGCAGTTATATACATAACAAACAATAAGTTGCATTAACATTGTTACTCTCTTGAATTTCACATAGGTCATCATGCAACTGTGAATATTTGAGAGAGGGGATGAATATTACCTTTCTCTTAGGCTTAATCACAAAAACCTTCTTTATTTGCTTTATTATATGCTTTATTCAGTAAATTAACCAAATAATCATACACACACTGGAAGCTGATTAGTTTAGGCAGAAGAAATTGTGATTACAAAGTTTGGATGGTTTTATAAAAGTGATTCATTTGCCAAACCTAGGCTGAAAATATATGGAGTAAAGGATGCTGACATAATCAAGATTGTCTCCTTGTATAAAAGGCTGGCATAAGGTAATTCTGCAAACAACGTTATGACAAGTGTAGTCACAATGTTTCATAAAATATACGTCTATAAAGGGCACAATATACTATATAAGAGTGGATGTTACTCCAACTATGGAAAGGGATTTTAACTAGAAGAGGCACCCTATGAATAGAAAATTCAATTCCTGTTCCATTGTACTCTTTTCCCAATTAGCATATGAAAAGTGTAAAAAAAAAAAAACCTCAAGAAACCTTTCTTAGGATGATTCTCTGTAAAGCACTTAACATCAATCAGTTATTATGAAAAATCCAGTCTATTTCTTTATCCAATGGCCGCATCCCCATTTCTTCCTCTTTGAAAACATGTTCCCTTGCAAAGAGCAACCTGACAATAGGAGCCCAGGAAGCAGCTGGTTATTAAGTAGTCAGTGTTCTGTTTACAGAGAACAGTCCCCTGTTTTGTAACATCTTCTGTTTGAAAAGCCACCCAGACCAAGCCAGAGAAACAAAGAAAAGGAGAGAGGATACGTAAAAGTGTCAATGAACAATTAGCACTTGCTTAGTAAACTCTCCTGGTCACAGAGATCCTGGTCTTCCCCACTAAAATGGAGTGTACTGCAGGTCTACTGCATTTCAGTAGGCTTTCCTTTCACTTCCAGTAATATGCTGATCAGATTTATATTATTATAATTGATCATCGCACAGTCAGCCAGTTCAGACTGGGTTTGGTATTTTTGTCTACCTATTGAGTCTTGACCAAGGACCTGGGATAGGTAAATCTGGATGTTTGATGGTTATTATAGATGATGATGATGATTTTGTGCCTTCAAGCCAGCAGTTTTCAAGGATGAAGTTTTCTTGGTAACATTTTCAGAAGTGGTTCACCATCGCCTCCTTTCTAGAGCGGGGACAGAGTGACTGTCCCAAAGTCATTTAGTTAGCTTCATGCATAAGGCAGGACTAGAATTCAGCCCCTCCCAGTTTCCTAATCTAGTGCCTCAAATTATGACTGTAATGGAGCTTGCCAGTTACAATCATAAGTTATCACAGTTGTAAAACAGGTCACCCTGGCACCCAACCTTTTGCCTCTGGGAGGGTGAAAACTGCCTCCCCCGGGCTCTGGAGATCCTCTGGAGGCAAGAAACGGGTCCATTTCCTGCATTCTGGAACTTCCAGGAAGCCCGTTTCCCCCCTCCTCCCCGAGCCTCTGCCTGGGCCCTGCACTTACCTCGCATCCAAAACAGGCCACGTGGAGACTCCTGGGAGGGGAAGGGTGGTGTGGGCAGGGCCAGCAGGGGTGGGATTTGGAGGTTCTCTGAACCAGTCATAACATTAGCTATGGGTTCTCCCAAACCCAGACGAACCCGTGGCAGTCCACCCCTGATTATACCTTACTCTTATGCATTCTACATTATATGGCTTACCCCAATAAGAAACAGCATGATGTATATGTGTGGATGTAGCTATGCATACTTCAGATCCTGTACAAGCATAGACTATCTCTGATTTGTATTAAAACACCCTTCATTTTCCATGATTCGAAGTCTGCATCCCAAATAAACACTTGGACGTTTCCTTTCCATCCCTCAGGTGAGTTCTTCTAATGTCTGTTGTAGCCTTTAGAGGTTAACAATAACAAGAAGAAAGAATTATGAACCCAATTGTAAATAAATCCCTGTTCTTCCATAGACAACTAAACCTACCTGCTATTATTTTATGTTAACAGAAAGGAACATTATCCAGGGGTGGAATTCTACCGGTTTGGACCGGTTCGGATGAACTGGTAGTTCCGACTATCAGCTGGGAGCAAACTGGTTCGCTCCGACTTTGAAGTGGGCCTACCCACCCGCCTGCCTGCCCCATGCACTATACTCACCTAGATTTCCTTTTCCAAAGCCCAGATGACCAGCGCGGCCGAATAGATTGCCATGTCTCAGCTGTTTTCCTCACCAGCAATAATGCGGAAGATGAGTTTTCTGTAAAGTGTGCCCGCATGCACTCAGCAAACAAGTTGTTAAACTGATAGGATCCCACCCCTGATTATTGCCCATGAAGGAAATCAACCATAGTTTTCACTGGGCATCAGATTTGTCTCCAGACATCTATCCAAACCTCCACCTCCAGTTAAATAGCTGCGTGGCTTACACAAATCCTGCTATTTTGCTCTATCTGCTTTTTCTTGCCAGATTTCTTGACTCTCATCAAATCCCAGAAAGAGAAAGAATTATACTATGTACGATAAGCATGGGCTGGTTGGCCTGTTCATGCAGCCTTCAGGATGAAGAAGATGACAGTTCTTGGTTTCCCTTCATTTACACTAGAATGATTTAAGCCAAAGCTGAATCCTGACAGGCACTTCCTGTCCTGCACACACTCCCTTGTCAAAAAGCTCTACAGAATATACCAAAAGAGGATTAGCTGTGCTAGATGTCTGCCTGTCACTTGCGAGTTGAAAATCTCTGCAGCACTAGCTGTATTCTATTTTTATACCTCTGTAGCCCATTGCCATGCAGCAGCTTCTGAAAAAGGAATTTCATTCACACTTTTTATGCCAGGTCTGTCCTGGGAAGAAAAGGACCACAAACCAATTATTCCTTGATTAATTCCTAGACATCCCCAGAGGCCATTGCCTCATCCTATGGCATCCTTTCCTAACCCTCCCCAAACGGGATTTTCCCCCCAGAAGTATTGACTTCAGTTCCCAGAATTCTCAGCAGTATTTGTGTTGCCAAGATAATTCTGGGAGTTGAAGTCTATGTAACCAATGCATACTCAGATTGAAATGTTTCAGTGTCCATCCTCAGACTGAAATGTTGCAATGTCCATGGTACAGGAGGCAGACTAGGCCACGTCCACCATGGTCACCCCACCCAGCAACTGGGCAGCGAACCCATTGCTGAAATTTTTGAAGCCCACCCTGGAACTCATAATTACGTGGCTTAATAACTGAAATTACAGTTCCAACTGTGGTTGTATGATGAGGACTATACATACTCCTAAACCACTTTATTCCCCAATACTGGCAAGAACACAGGCATCCATTGTAAAAGCAAAAGAAAGATGCATTTATTTATATTCACTAATAACACCTTGCATATTTTTAAATGTTGTAACAACTTTGTACAATTATATTTTAATATTGTGTAGATGAGTTTAATAAATACTGCTTTTAAGAGAAGGACATTTTTTTCATTAGCTGCCAAATAGATGAAAGTTTGGTTTATAACACTATCTCGGACCAGAGGTCAAGTGATTATCTATGTTCTGGCTTTCGGCCCAGCTGCTAAGCGTCAACTTTTACTCCTCATTTGGCATCAGGACAATTACTCAGTAATCCTATATCCAGGAAATGTTGTTCGTTTTTACTGCTCCTTCAGTTTTATGAATTACATCCATAACATGTTTCCTTTTTCCTTTGATAATGGTATTCAATAGACTCAAAGAGATGACTTCTGCTTTTGCCAGATTTACGTATCTGCAAGTTCTTATGGAGAACGTGGATGGATTTTTTTTTTTCTCCCTTAAATAAATTTTTGTAGTTCTTAGTAAATTTTTAAAAAGTTCCTGTGATTTGAACATTACAGATAGTTCTCGACTTACAACTACCACTAGAACAAAAACCACACGAACATTTTAAGAAGATTACAGATAGTTCTTAACGTATAGTTCTTTCAACTACAACTGGAACAGGAATCTTGGACATTGAATGAAGCAAGACACCACCTGACCACTTCATTCAATGACTACAATCCCAGCTCTCCCAATTAAAGTGACTGCAGAGTTGTTGAAGGGCAGAGCAATATGCTGCCTGCTAAACGAGGACAAGTAGCTCTCCTCTCTCCAGGCCAGTGAACAAATTCCATTCTCCTCCATCTGCAGAAAGGAACTAATGTGCTAGATCAGGAGTGTCAAACTCAAGGCCAGCGGCCCGCATCTGGGGTTCTTAGATCTGGCCCATGGGCTGCCCTGGAAACAACAAAGGACCAATCTGCTGTGTCCCTGCCAGTGAAAATGGGCTCCCAAGCTGTTTTCAGCTGTGACGGCCTCCTGCAACCCTCTGCCGGTGAAAACAGGACTCGGGAGAAATTTGTTTTCACTGGCAGAGGGATGCAGGAGTTCTGTCCCAACTAAAAACAGAGCTCGCAAGCATCTTTTCACTGGCAGAGTGCTCGGGGCCCCACAGACGCCCGCAACACAAGTGATGTCAAGCTGGCCATGCCCACCCTGGCCACACACCCCAGCCCTCCTCCCGATGTCAAATGCAACCCTGATGCAGCCCTCAATGAAATTGAGTTTGACACCCCTGTGCTAGACTGGAGAGCAATTATGAGATTGCCTCCCTTTTTCCTCTATCTCTCTGAGATTCTCCCCTTGCTTTCTTTGCATTTCTCTCCAGCCAACAGACTAGTATTTCTCAACTTTGTCAATGTGAATTTCAAATCCCAGAATTTCCCCAGCCAGCATTCTGGCTGAGGAATTCTGAAAATTGAAGGCCACACATCTTAAAATTGACAAGGTGAAGAAACACTGCAGTAGGCTCTCAGATAAGAGATAGACCTTTCTTGCTAGAGGTCTGAACTGATTACAATGGTCTTTTCAAATGCAGCTGTGGGTTGTGCGTTAATTAAAAACATTGTAGGGCAATTTTAAACCTGTCTGCAAAATACTAGATAAGTCTGACAATTAGCAATTAGAATAGATATAGGAAGAAATAACAGAATTGGAATTGGAAAGCACCGTCACAAGAATAATAGTTTAGTATCCTGCAATTTGCAGGCAGATCAATTAAACCAGCCTCAAGAAATGGTTATTCCATCTCTTCTTAAAAACATCCATTTATGGAAAAACATCCATTTGTGGAACAGTTTACCTCCCATGATAAACTGTTCCACAATTGTACAGTATTGAAATAAACTTTGTTCCCAACCTAAGCTACTCAAATTACTAGTTCCTTTGTTTACAAAGTCAGAAACAAAATAAGATTTCAGTTGCTCTTTGTCATCTATTACTTTTTCTCTATTTGTGGTTATTAAGTGAACCCATTACCTCCTTTATGTTCCTCTGCTATCAACATATTGGCTTAAGTTGATATCCTACCTACACTTTTATTTACACCTTCATACATTTCTGAGCTCAAGTTTGTTCCTTGGGTTATAAACCCATCCTTCCTTCCATTTCCAAGGAGAAACTTGGCTTATATTATAGAAAGCAGGTTCAAGAGATCATACTTAAGCTAATAATATTTGGCTGTTCCTTTTTCATTTGTGTGGATGAAAAATTACACTTTGGTAAACCCTATATTAATTGTAGAAGTATTTAATTATCTGTTATATTAATTTGGGTGGGTTTAATTTGACTCCTTTTTACTTAACTCAAAAACAGCTAATAATTAAAGCAGAATTTTAAAAACTGTTAAAATTTAACACCAACATTTTTTTAAAAATATAGTACTCGGCTGATGTGAATTGACAAAGCTGACATGTTCCCTTCAATTAAATATCATATTATATATAATATAATTTTACATCATTTTATTCTATTTAACATATTTTATTTATTAAATTATATTATATCTTATCCTATAACTATTGTATTTTACCCTACTCTTATTTTAAATTGTTTGTATAGGATTTTATTGGTGATATGTGTTTGAACCTTGTGCTTTGATGTGGCCCATAGGCTAATAAATAAAGCTATAATATTAATTAAATGGTATCAACTTTTGAAACCCAAGTCATGCTTTTCTCTATCCTTGGGAATGCCGAGGTGTTTTACTCTGAAGGGCCTTGAAGGACCTGGTCGTTCTCCTAGGTCTTGAGTTAAGCATTTATTGAACACATCATCCTTGTAATCAGTGAGTCATTTGAAAGAACATAATAGTTTGGAACAGCCGAAAATGAATTAAACAATGCGCCATCATATTTGCAATTAGAACTATTCTGAAACTGTGCATAGTTGTTCAACAATTTGTGATGTAAATATTAAGAAATCATGAATCCAGATTAAAATTACTATTCCCTACTGCCAATGAAGTCTAAAATTAAGTTAAACATTGTATGAAGAAATAGTTTGTTTATCCTGAACCAATTGGCAAACAATGTTCATTAATCCTAACGCTCTGAAAATTAAAACTTGTCCTTTTAACTCTCTATCTGTAGCTTACCATTCTATAAATTACATTCATAGGTCAGAACCAGTAGTGGGTTGCAGGCTGTACGCCCCAGTATGGGCATACCGGTGCCTGTCCGGAACACCAGGTACCGTTCCGGTATGGTGCTCTGGAAAGCCCAACCGCCCGCCCGAGCTCCTTACCTGTATTTGAGCTTTTCAGCACTTCTGTGCACGGAGCGCATGACGCCTGCGTGACGCTCCGCTGAACAGCTGGAGCATCACGGAGGCGCACACTGGGTGCGTTCATGTGGCGGACGCCGGGCCCCGTTGCAACTGTACCGGTTGCAACGGAATCCAGAACCCCTCTCCCCCCCACTGGTCAGAACTGCTATTAATAAACTTTCACTTTAAACCACCTTTAGAATCTCTTATGCCACCAGGCTTGAAATTTTGGGCTTGGACAATCTGGAACTGCACCGCCTGCAGTCTGATCTAAGCATAGTACACAAAACTGTTTGCTACAACGTCTTACCTGTCAGCAACTTCTTCAGTTTCAAACACAATAATACACAGGCAAACAATCGATACAAACTCAAGGTAAACCGCTCCAAACTCGATTGCAGAAAATACGACTTCAGCAACAGAGTGGTTAACACCTGGAATGCTCAACCCAACTCCGTTGTTACATTCTCAAACCTCCACGGCTTCAACCTTAAACTATCTACTGCGGACCTCACCCCATTCCTAAGAGGTCCGTAAAGGGGGCATGCATAAATGCACCAGGATTCCTACAGTCCCTGTCTTACTGTCCCCATTTACTTGTATTCATTTCCTTCGTTCATGTCCATGTTCATACTTTACCTGCTATATTGTACATGTTTGACAAACAAATAAATAAAATAAATAAATATACACTGCTTGCCTATAAATGCATATTAAATGTAATCTATCCTATCATAAATGTGCACTCATTTCATCAATGTAGATCCAAAAAAGTATTTCTAGTTTTTATGTAGAATATAAAAATTAAGCAAATTACATTAAGACATTCAAAATATCTTTTTTAAAACGTCCTTTCATTGTTTGCATTATTTTGGTGGGGGTTTTAATTGTATTTTTTTTCGTCTTTGCCATACACGAATATCAGTTTTTTTCCTCCAACAGACAGCAGGCATTTTCTTTTTCCTTGTTTGAATATCATCCTAATAAATTTAAGAAACTCTTTGCATAATGTCCTCAGGATAATCAGGAGATGGATGAAGTTTAAAAATAAGTGGGAGGTGACAGCTAAATCTTCCAAATCAGGGTATTACTAATTTCTATGTATGTATGGTTTTTACTAACCACAGAAGTTTATCTTGTGGAGCAGATTAACTGCACCTCTAATTTATAGGAAATTCCAGTCTATCCTTTGACTTTCTTTTCTTTTTAAAAAAAAAGCAACTTCTGCACTTTAGGGCATCAAGGCTGATCAACACTTTTGTATCCATTTCCTCTGCCCTGCATATATTCTATGTATGCTTCAGGGCAAAACCAGTCAGTCTCTTTCAATAATCTGGCTCATATTCCAGCTTTCTATTACACACCAAATGATCTTTAAAATAAGTGAATCGCACAGCTTCCTAAATTTATGCAACAAACTTTAAAACATTTGCACTTTTAACATCACCGTGACTATTAAAGAATTTGCAACATTCATATGCAAATTTGTACAGGAAGTTTATATTCATTTAATCAATACCAATTGTGTGTGGGGGATGTTTCCCCACTGTATTTACATTGTTGCAAAATTTATCATGGATCAATATTTTTCTTGCTTTAACTGTAATAAGATAAAAAAAAGTGCTTCTTGTTTCTCTTCTATTCAACTTTACCACACCTTACCCAATTTTAAGTAACATTCTTATGAAACAGTAACAGCAATAGCACTTATATATCACTTCATAGTGCTTTGCAGCCGTCTCTAAGTAGTTTACAGAGTCAGCATATTGCCCGCAACAATCTGGGTCCTCATTTTACTGATCTCGGAAGGATGAAAGGATGAGTCAACCTTGAGCTGGTCAGGATTGAACTCCTGGCATTGAGCAGAGTCAGTCTGCAATACTGCATACTAACCACTACGCCACTATGGCTCCTACTATGGTGTAATACTGGAAATATTAATACTGGTAATAAGCTACAGTTATGTCCAAATGTTATTATGTGAGTCACGATGTAAACATGATGCTCTTCTATATGTGTTTCTTGATCTCTGATGCAAATAGATAACTTGTATCTTTTGTGTGATAATGTCTTCTCATCTATGTTATTATTCCTTTTCCCTTGACTGTGCCGTGGATGCCACTATTGTCAAATAAGGGATTTAATAGACTAGTTTATTCCACCAAACTAAGTACAATATTTCTGCTTAGTCTGCACAGCCATTAATTTGGAGAACAAGACAGATTTAGATTTTTTAGATTTTATTTCTTGCTTACTCCAAATGATGTAGAGTTCACTACAGCAAATTTATGGAAACAATGGCACTGGAGACTACTTAATGCAATGTTAGTGCAGAGAAAAGCAACAAAGATGGTTAGGGGACTGGAGGCTAAAACATATGAAGAACAGTTGCAGGAATATCTAGTTTAATGAAAAGAAGGACTAGGGAAGACATAATATCAGTGTTCCAATATCTCCCTCAAAAAAGAGGGAATCAAGCTATTCTCCAAAGCACCTGAGGGCAGGACAAGAAGCAGTGGGTGGAAACTAATCAAGGGGAGAATCAATTTAGAACGAAGGAGAAATTTCATGACAGCTAGAACAATTAATCAGTGGAACAACTTGCCCTCCAGAAATTGTGAATGTTCCAACACTGAAAGATTTTAAGAAGATGTTGGATAACCATTTGTCTGAAGTGGTGTAGGGTTTACTGTCTAAGCAGGGTCTTGGATTAGAAGATCTCCAAGGTCCCTTCCAAACCTGTTATTCTATTCTATGACTCTTGCTATAAGTATTTAAAATGGTTGCTTCCATAAAATAAAATTCTTGTTAGGATTGACCAAAATCAGGCTTATTTGCAAGACAATGTTTCTTTCTATGGGTTCCGCCCAAACCCAGATCCTAAACTGAAGTAGAATAGTTCTTGATAACTGTCTGTGTACCCAAGAGAGACTGGAAGCCTTCTTTCTGAGCTTCCCTGGGGATTTGTGCAAAATGATCTCAATAAAGAAGGAGAAGAGATATTGGATCATCCCTTTCTTTTATCAACATATCGTGTAAAACCTGAAGAATAAGCAGAAATTAAAAATCAAGTTTACTCTTTCAATCCATAGGAAAACCATGTTAATGATGATATAGAAAGCAACAGCTACACTATATTTTATTTTTAATGTTCTGTAGAGTAGGCGAATGGTGAATGAACAGAAACCCAAATAGCAAACCCCAGAACTGCAAAGTTGTTTTTTTATTGTTGTTATCAATAACTATTTTTAAGAAAATGGCTATATTCTAAGCATAATCACTGGAGATGATGTTTAAATCTAGTTTAAAGTTTAAATAGGGAACAGTTATTTCTTTAAATCATCTAGTTTAAACTGTTGAGGACCTGAAATTTTCTGCAAATACTATTGGACACCAAGTTACATCAATCTTAGCAAGCAAGGTTGAAAGTTAGAGATGGTGGGAGATCATCTACATTCACTATTTCGCAAATCATAACTTTCGACACAAAATTAAGACAAGCATTTTAAATCACTCCAGAAACAATTGGGTGATCAAAGAATTCTGGTGTTATAGTTGTGATGTTTTTTCCAGACTATCAATTAACAGTTAATTATACCATGGATTGCCCAATGTTAATGCAATACAATAAGCAAATCTGATTGTTTTCCATAAGTATGGCTATGTTGCACTACCTCTCCTAGTAATTCCAGCTAGCAAGCTATGGTGCAAAAAGTCTAAAAATGATGTCATAATCTAGCTAATCTGCCAGACTGAGAAAAGCTGTTATCAAGAGATACATAACTATGGCTAGATCTCATTTTTCCAAGGTTGCTGCTAGCAAATTAGCCAAGCATAACAAAAAAAATGTGGCAAATATTTTCTGGCGCATTTCTCCTGAAAAGCCACTAGGATTATAGAATTTTTAGGATCCTTATCAGAAGCTGAATAATGGTATTTTCAAAGATATGGTTCCTATTTTTATCTTTTGTCTTAGTATTAGCATATGACCCTACGTGCTATTGCTAATACAAAGTTACTGCACCTCTCTCCCCCCCCCAAAAAAACAAAAAAACACCACGTTTCTAAACTTTATTATATAATAAAATGTTACCTACAGGCAAAATCTGCAGGTAACACATTCAATTAAAATTTGCACTGCCCCTTGAAACAAATATCTTCCTAAAGAGCAAAGCCTTAATCATTTGGTAAAAAAAATATTATATGAGCAACCAACTTTGTAGAGAGTTTTGAAAGTTCAATACAATAGTATGCAGATTTTTGTCTTTATTAATGCCGAAAGTTCGTGTAGATCTCTGACTTCAGATGCATCAAGCATTTGCTACTATCATTCACAAATCAAGATCTGAATAAATTCCCTAGCTCTCTTGAGGCCATTAGAACAATTTTTCCTCATTTATCTTTACTACTAGCAAAAGAAAGATTGTTTGATACACGTGCACACCCACAAAGCATAAGCTGTTATCTCCAGTTGATCAATATCAGTTTTGTGTGGGAGGAAACCCAATAAGCATTAAATACATTCCAGCTCTAGGGCTGTTCCTTTCTGAGATAACATCAGGTATTAGCCAAAAACACTTGGCTCCTGTTATACAGATACTGACAGTAATCAGTTTTTAATTACATATATCTCTGTCTTTGGGTGTTTTTAATAGCAACATTAAAACACACAGAAGATTTTAACTACTTAGGATTTGGGGGATCTTTGGAAGGTAGAGTATTCCCAGTGAGAATGTGCTTAACACAATACATCAGGACTATAAATCTGTAGCTGGATATAAAGTAAATATAAAAAGCAATACTTTAGAGATGAAGGTAAATTGGGGAAAGTGTTGAAATTCTCTTAGACGTGAATGGTACTCTGATTTCTGTAAAGTGCAGAAACAGGGAATATATGGGTGAAAAAAGCTACCTTCTCAAAGCATAACTTTAACTTTCTCCCTGGCTTGCCTTGCTAGATGGGAATTTGGGGAGCTGCAGGTTCAAATTGTATGGATTACCGTATTTTTTGAAGTATAAAATGCACCGGAGTATAAGACACATCATGATTTTGAGGAGGTAAATTTTTTAAAAAAGTTTTTGCACATTGCATGCCTCCCAAACCCTCTGCACACATTGCTTTTTGCAAAAAAAAAAAAAAAAAAAAACAGGGGGGGGGGATGCAGACCTTTGGGATGCTAGTAGAGTGTTCCTGGGGGTTGCCCCCCCCCAAAACAAGCAAAAAATGGGTCGTTTTTTGCGCACAAAAAAGGGCACACAGAGCCTTTGGGAGCCTTGTAGACGGCTCCGGGGGGGAGAGGCAAAAACAAGCAAAAATGGTCCCGTTTTTGCTCATTTTTGTCCTCCCCAGCTCCCAGGAGCATTTTGCATGCCTCCCAAACTCTCTGCACATCCATTTTTGCAAAGGAGGTGGGGTTTCAGTACCCAGATTTTTACCCTCTATTTTGGGGGGGAAAGATGCGTCCTATACTCTGAAAAATATAGTACATTAAAATTAAATGGATTACATTAAAATATTTTAGTATATACATGACTATATTTTCTGATATTGTGGTAGTCGTGTCCTCCCTCTGTGATGTTTTTAAGCAACCCGCAGGTGTAAAACACATATTAAGCCTTAGCCACAAAGAAATAAACCGACTGCAGGCTGATCATTCACTGTTTCCAGGGCAGCCATGAGGGTCCGATTTAAGCACCCCATGGGCCAGATTCGGCCCATGGGCCTTGAGTTTGACACCCCTGCTATACCATTACAACCTAATCACTAAACTACATCTAAACCTAGTTACTATTTTGCTGTTTTAGACTACGGCAACCATAGCCTAGCAATTATAGATCTTTAATGCATTAGAAATGACTTGCATCCTCAAAGATCACTAAAGCTTTCTTCTTGGGTTTAATGGCAAGAAACAGCCATTTGAGGAACCAATAATGTTGGATACATGGGAAAGAATCTGGGTAAGAAATGTGAAATTTACACAAGCTCAAAATCTGAGAGAAAATTTTTACAAGATGTTCTATAGATGGCATTTAGATCCTAAAAAGTTGGCTTCTATGTATCCGAATGTACAGCCTAAATGTTGGAGGTGTGGCTCTCTCGATGCTACATATTATCATATATGGTGGACCTGCCAAAAGGTTAAGGCATTTTGGATAAAAATATGGTGGGTCATGCAAAATGTTTTTAAAAGAAGGATAAAGTTTAGTCCTCAGTTATTTTTACTAGGTATATGTACTGACTTTACAGTGGTAGAGACCAATTTGATTCTGCACCTGATAACTGCAGCAAGACTGTTGGTGGCGCAATATTGGAAGAAGGAAGACTTGCCTACAATCCAAGAATGGACATTGAAAGTAACAAACTTAGCTGAAATGGCTAAAATATCGGCATATCTCAAAGATCATTCAAATGAGATATATAAACGAGACTGGAAAAAATGGATTGACTATATACAAAATAAATACGGGACCAAGAAATTCCAGTTAGCCTATGCTTAAGATCAGAAATGATTTAAACTGTTAAAAGTCAGTTCAGTAAGAAGAAGCTAAGGTCAATCTAGAATGTCATTAATTTCTTTATTTCTTTTTTCTCAATAGATTTTAGACTGTGTTAGTTAAAAATCCATACCGTGTACGGGTTCTGGGAAGTCGGGGGGGGGGAAGGAGGAGGGGGGGGTGGGGGGGTGGAGGGAGGGAGGGGTACACACAACAAAAAAAATTGTACTTCAATGTCTTAATGATTGACAAATGATGACATATTTGTGTTTTTTTTAAAAGAAAAATAAAAAAGTTCTCTTCGGAAAAAAAAAAAAAAAAAAAGAAATGACTTGCATCCTCAAAGATCACTAAAGCTTTCTTCTTGGGTTTAATGGCAAGAAACAGCTTCCATTAGTACAATGCGCTGCGACACTGGCTGAGCCCTTGATAAGTGGTTATCCCAACTCATCCCTAACCATATATATCTGTGGCACTGTTCTGTCCCAAGCCTCTACAATATATATGGACGCAGACTTGGCTATCTGCCACAACTAAGGAGGGAGATAAGCAACTTCTTGGCTGGGAGCCCAGAAAGCTATCTCAATGAAACAAGGCTTGAACTCACGAAATTCTCCCAATGTTTCTCTCAATTGTTGTTTCCTGCAAAATTCCCCTCCGATCGCCCCATCTATAAGCTTTCTGGGAGGGTCCAATCAGTAGCCACCTGTTCCTATTTCCTTCTGTGACCCTTTTTCCAAAGTTGCTCCCTCCTCCTCGCAGCCCTACACATACGTACATCAGGGACAGCCTCCCTCTGTTCTTCCTCATTGCTCCCTGACTCAGATGCCATTTGTGGCCAACAGGCCTCTCTAATCCCTGCTCTGACTCCGAACACCCCCCAGAGTCTTCCTCGGCCTCAGGGCAGTCCCATAGTGTTCATCGCTCTCAGATTCCATCAACAGCTCAGCCGGCCGCTGTTGGGTCACAACAGGCCCAGAAACGTATATACAAATCCTTCTAGAATGGGATTTCTAGGCACAGGAGCAGTGAGACAAATTGTCCCAGACCTTCCTCATGGAGAGATCACCATGAAAGGCAATGATTTGTATTTGAATTTTTCAAATGGAACAACATAGTTGTTGTTCCTACCATTTGAAGGAAGATAAATAAACCATTTAGGATATTGGGGCTGTGCTGAGATGTTTCTCTTTACTGGCAAATCACTGAATCCTGCAACACATAGCAGCCTTGCCCCTTTGCCTTACTCAGCAGCAATGGCTTCATAGAGAAAAGCTACTACAGGTAGTCATTTAGTGACTGTTCAAAGTCACAATGGCACTGAAAAAATTGACTTATGACCACACTTAAGACTCTAGCAGCATCCCCAGGCTCATGGGATCAAAATTCGAACACTCGGCAACTGACTCATATTTATGACCACTGTGGAATTTGGCTCTTGTAGTGTTAAATCCCTTCACACTTTCTAGGGACAGCACCAAACAAGTGTGGCTCTGTCAACTAGTCAGGAAGGTTAAGTCAATGAGAACAAGAGACATAATACCCACATCAATATAAATGAATGAATCTGACCTTTTGGCCACATTTTATTGTACCAGATTTCTAGAATATTTCTTTCTAATGACAATGTCTCTTGCTTGGTCTGCTAAATTCTTGGGTAATCCCCAGCATCTGAAGAATGGTTGCAAAATTTGGGGATTGGTAGAATTTTAAACTGCAGGAGCTTACAGGTAAAGGTAAAGGTTCCCCCTCATGTGCATCCTAGTCATTTCTGGCTCGAGGGGCAGTGCTCATCTCCATTTCTAAGCCAAAGAGCCAGCGCTGTCTGAAGATGTCTCCGTGGTCATGTGGCTGACATGACTAAATACTAAAGATGCACAGAGCGCTGTTACTTTCCCACCAAAGTGGTCCCTATTTTTCTACTTGCATTTTTTAAAAACCTGCTTTAGAACTGCTAGGTTGGCAGAAGCTGGGACAAATAACGGGAGCTCATTCTGTAACGCGGCGCTAGGGATTCGAACTGCTGAACTGCCGACCTTCTGATTGAGAAGCTCAGCGTCTTAGCCACTGAGCCACCACGTCCCCAAATTAAGGGCTTACCTTACCTCCAAAGAAAACCTGCTTTAGGACAATGCCAGAAAGATTTCCCATGAGTTATTCCAGGTGTCAGCTGGGAGACCTTGCACAGTTGTGGAGAAAACAGGAGAAAGAAAGAGATATATTCCCCGCCTGGAATTCTTTATAAAAATATTGAAAGGTAGGATATACAGTAAATTAAATAAATAATGAATAATATTAGAAACCTCCCACAAATTAATATTGTTGCAAGACTTTACTTGAAAAAACAATATGAATATTCTAACAAGTGTACTTTCAAATGCAAGAGCTGTCCAATACACAATGACGTCTCACCGAGTTTGTGAATCTGTCTTCCATATTTATTAGAAGTTCTTTTTCTCTTTTAAAAAATGAAAAAGATGGGATCTGGGCAAAATTGGATAGGCTTTTCCATATCACAGAAACTCTCTGTTTTATCATTCAAAATAGGCCTCTCTGGAGCCTATTTAATGGGGTATAATGTATACCAGACCTTTGCTGGAATAAGTCACGCTCTGTTCTCTCCTCTGATGTGTTGCCAACAGGGAGCTCTATCTTGCTGGCTGTGTTTTTATTCAGAGATGCAAATACAAAATTTAGCATCCGGAGACATTACGCGCCTTGGTGACACTCTTTTGAAAAACACTCCAAGTACCATAAATCAATAGATAGTCCAGGCAAGCTTCCAGAAATGTTGCCTTATGGAAAAAGGTAAAATATGTTTTTAACATCAAGCCACACTTATATTATAATATCTTGGGTTCACATTGATTAGGATACAGGCCCATGTGTTAAAGCCTGCTAGCCAGGCATAGTAGATCCAGCCTTCAGCTGAGCTAATGGAAAAATGATGTAAAGAGGTTAATCTGAAAAGAATTAAGAAAGGAGAGTCTTTGTGTAACACCTTTGCTCTTAAAAATGCCTCCCACATGCACATCCCAAAACATGTTTTTCTGTACACAACACAGAAGTAGATCCAGAATTTACTTTTTGGAGCTGCTCCCAAAATAGGCAGCCTGAGCATTCACTACAGTGGTGGGATTAATTTTTTTTTTAAAACTACTGGTTCTATGGGCGTGACTTGGTGGGCGTGGTGTGGCTTGGTGGGTGTGGCTTGGTGGGCGTAAAATCTCCATTCCCTCCCCACTCCAGGGGAAGTCTATTCCAAAATCCCCATTCCCTCTCGATCAGCTGGGAGGTAGAGAATAGATGGGGTGAGGCCAGTCAGAGGTGGTATTTACTGGTTCACCACAAACCAGTGTATATGCATGTGTGAATAAATACAAAGCTGTCTGGAACAAGGTAGATACAAATCTTCATAGTGATTCTGCTTCAGCTAATAATGTTTCTTATTGTTGCTTCAAACTTTATATGTTAGGTGCAAGATGGTTTCCTTATTCTGTGCCTATTTTTCTTTCTTATCCATAACATTCAACCCCAGCCATGTTTTAAAGTTGCTTCTCATGAACAGGAGTAGCAGACCTTTATGTGAACATGTTAGCTAATTTTTTAATTAACATGGATTCTCAAGTGGCAATGGATTAATGAGTTCTTACTATTGGCATCTCTATATGAATCACATCACATAGAGGCTATTTCTCATCTGGAAGGGAGGAATAGAATCTCACAAACATACAGCACTTCCGCAAACCACATTTCTGCTCCCTAGACGTTTTACAGCAGAAGTGTCAAACTCACGTCGTCATGGTGGCGTCACATGACGTATTGGGACTTTTTCCCCTTCGCAAAACTGGGTGTGGGTATGGGCAGCGCGTGACGCATCCGGCCCATGGGCAAGGAGTTTGACAGCCCTGTTTTACAGTATTTTGAAGTCACCTGTCCTGTTTTGTAAAAGAGAGGCAGAGAAGCAGAGGGAGGGAGAGAGAGAGAGAGAGAGAGAAAGAAAGAGAGGGAGGGAGGGAAGTATTTTGTTGGTATGAGAAGGATCAATGTCATTGATCCTGGACATCAAAATTTCCTTGTTCTGCGTATAAATAGCCACTGAAGTTGTAATAATGGCATGACACTGTTGTTTCATAAGCAACCCCTTTTCCAACAGCTGCAATCAAAGCTGGAGATCATAGCACAGAGTTTCTGTGTGTGTATGTGTGGGAGGAGAGACAGACAGACAGAGAAAAATGGTTTTCTTAAACTCAGAAGCACAGTAGATTAAACAAGAGTTTGTTATATACCAGTTATAAAAGCAAGAAAATATAAGCAGGGAAAATGAAGCCTATTTTACAAAGACTCTAAGACTAACTGCAAACAATAGCTCTTGACAGAAAGGGGGTCTTCCCCATCTATGAGAAGAGGCCATTTATTTATTTACTGTATTTATAGTCTACCCAATCAAGACAATCAAATTAAAATGGAGAAACATATAAACAACAAAAATAGTAAACCAAATCCCTCAAGGTTGAGCAATTTGATTAGCATTTCAGTTAGGGTCTTTGAAGAATAAAACAGCCTTCAGTGAACATATAAATACCACAAGGCAGTTGCTTTTCAACAATATACAATTTTCCTTTCTCAAAGTATCAACATATCAAAAAGTTAAGATTTGGAAGCTGTGGACAAACGGAACCTTGATGCAACACAAAAATCATGAATTCTTGTTGGTGTGCTTGGGATTCACATTGGCTTGTATATTTTCATAGTCCCTGTCTAGAAAATCCTAGATCTGAGTTGAAAACTCAGTCTCTAATGAAACTAAATGACATGCTATTGTAACTGTATGGTAGGTCTACTTAGATGACAAGTGGCCATTCCAGATTGTATGTATCAATTGCATATGTAAAATGCACTTGTTTATGTTCAGTACAAATCCAAAAATATCCATCATTGATACTTTGTACATCAGCATTCTACAACCTGGTGTACTCCATATGTAGCAGGACTGCAGGTCTCATCAGTACAGGTAGTCCTTGATTTATGACTGTAATTGGAGCATGCCCATTATAGTCATAATTTATGACAGTTGTAAAACAGATCATCAGATGATTGATCCAATTTTACAACCTCATTAAGTAAATACGGTAGCCATTAAGAAAATGTAGCAGTCATTAAGCAAACCCATTATTTGCTATGGGTCATTTTCTGCTGAAAACTAGAAATAAATACCGATCTTAGATCATGCGAGCTTGAGATGGTGCAGGTGGCTATAAATGCAGCATGGCTGCTAAGCACCCAAAATGCAGTCATGTGACCCAGAGGGGGAGTCATCAGAATTTGGGAACCAAGTCATAAGCACCGTTTGGGGAATTGGTCATAAGTTTGAATGGTTGCTACCACTACCTGTATAGAAACACCACATAGAGAAATGCTGCCCTGTTTGTATGAAATGCTATTCTACTAGAGCACAAGTTATTATGATTAAATTCTTAGTCCTTTTAATCAAATTTAATCATGGTATTTGAGTTTCTGGGGTGGAAAAAGGGTTTAACTTCTTTGTATGAGAAGAAAGTTTATGTTCTATTTTTAAAAATTCATTCTAAAAAGAAACTAGCAACTTGGCTTTTTACACAGTAGATTTTTTGTGACAGAAAACCTTCCATCACCCCCATTCCCAAACGAGAGAGAGAGAAAGAAAGAGAGAGAGAGAGAGAGAGAGAGAGAGATGAAGGGAGGAAAAACATGTCACCCTCAAGCAGTTTCAACAAGAGATGAAATTTTAAATCACATCATGTCTCACACCCATTTCTTAGTGCAAAATAAATCATTCTAACAGAGTGCAAGCCAATTTTTTTACTTTTAAAAAATATTGTGTCCTAAGGCTGTCTTCTTGAACTTCAAAAGCACACTTCGTAATTACTCTACCTATCAAAGGAAACTCAATATTTCACCTCCAACCCCATTCTACTTGTGTTTTAATTTTTAATTGTTAATCAATTATATTAATTTTAACAGGCCATTCTCTCCTGAAATTACATGTTTTTAGAAGCATCTTCCAGCTTATTTTAAATGAATATCTATCCTTCAAATTTATAGTATGGCGAATTGTTTATAACACTATTCCCAATTAACTTCTATATTAAGCTCACTTTTTGTCGTTCTAAATTGATTTGCATGATGTTACCCTTCATTTATGAGCTAAGTATCTTTCATTTAAAGTCTTCAGATGTTTGTGGTACAGGAAACTTTATTGTTAAACTAGGCTGAATGCATTCTATGAATGCAAAGTATTGGTCATTTTAAAAGGTAAGAGAGTATCTTTCAAACTGTGTCATCAAACTGTTTGAAATCATCAGCGCTGAAGAAGCTTCTTGGATGAGAAGCGAAACGTCTTCAAAGAAAAAACCAGAAAGTCCTGTTGCCTCTTGAAAAAGCACCTTTGGACATACTTGTGTCTCTGTATTTTGGACGAGTTCTAACTTCCAGCATTCTTTGGTATGATGTAGAATACAATGCAATTTAAGTAGGATTTTGTTCCATAATGCTAACTAAGATTATATGTTACAGAATAACCACTAAAAAAAAAATCAGACAAGGTTTAAAGCATCAATTTTCCTCTTTAACTCTAACTCTTTAATTCAAGCATTTTCCAATCCACCTTCTCCCAGGGCTTCTGGTCCTGCAAGGAAAGCATACAGGTAGCGGTATAATTCAGCAGGTTCTGACCCGTTCTGGAGAACTGGTACAGGAAATTTGAGTGGTTGGGAGAACCGGTAAATACTACCTCTGACTGGCCCCACCCCCGACTATTCTCTGCCTCCCGAATCCCTGCTGATTGGGAGAAAATGGGGATTTTGCAGTAATCTTCAAAACCTGGCCATCATGACCTGGCTGTTCTGGCAGGCCTGGGGCTGATGAGTTCCCAGCCCCACTCGAAATTGTGTGGCTGTTGAGGAGTTTTTTTATCTGTTTTCTGTATTTTGTTTTTTGTCTTGTTTGTTTTCTTTATATTGTCCCCATTCCCTATCGGTTTGTTAGCCGCCCTGAGTCCCTTCTGGGAATAGGGCGGCATACAAGTTTAATAAACTGAACTGAACTGAACTGAACACCAAGAAACCAACATTTCAACACTGGACTACATATATTCTCTATTACTGGAATTGCTTCTTATACTGGGTGATATCTAGAACCCAGAAAGGAAATCCCCTACCCCATTGTTGAATGGAGATACTAAGCCTGAATGCAGACTTCCAGCTGTATTTTCAGATCCAGACTAATGTTCATGCGCTATTCTCTCTAACTTAAATTCTCTCTCTCTCTCTCTCTCCTCTCTCTCTCTCTCTCTCTCTCTCTCTCCTCTCTCTCTCTCTCTCTCTCACACACACACACACACACACACACACACACACACACACAATTACCAGACATTAGCTGCGCTCATTCAATACACTAAGCTGGTGTTTCTCAACCTTGCCTACTTTAAGAGAGGTGGACTTTGATTCCCAGAATTTTCCAGACAGAATTCTGAAAGTTGAAGTCCACCTCCCTTAGTGACCATTTTGTTGTTGTTTTAATTTGAAATTAAGTATGGGGGAGACATCCAGTGACTCTAGGTTGTAAACCATGGTTTATGAGTTAGTTTGCTAAATGAACCCAAATTGGTAGAATAAACCACAATTAAACAGATTTTATTAGTCCATGTGAATGGCTTCACATGGACTAATAAAATATGTGAAGCCATTCTTATTGACAAAGAATTTAGAGGGTATTATTGAAAAGAAGGTATACTGCAGGGTAGGCTACAAAAATTATGTCACATCCCGAAGCTATATGGACCATTTTGGCATTGTTTTGTATATTTAATTAAATGGTCTCCATGTTTAGAACTTCTAACAATATTATTTTACATTTCTAAGTTTAAGAATCAGGAGTAATCTACTGTAGATTTTTATAGCTACACCCAGCATGCAGTGCTATAAGCAATTGAAAGCATTTTATTTGGACAAAATGCTGATTCTAATGTTTCAAAGAAAATTCCCATTCTCTTTGTCCTTTCAGGTCATAAAGAAATGAAGTAGTAGTATATGAATCCCCTGTTTGGAATATATTCTAATAATTCTCCTGTATAAAGAAGCAGTGGAAATTTTCATCCTGACTTTTCTAAACTGCTGGTGGGCTGTTTCAAACAGATGTGGCCAAAAACAAAAGTAGAGGGAGACATCTATCTTTATCAAGTTCTAAGATACAAAGTGGAAAATTTTATGGGATCATACCAAAAATGTATATTCGCTGTTATTTTATACTATGTCATATACTATGAGCCACGGAGCGCAGTGGTTAGACTGCAGTACTGCAGGCTTCTTCCGCTGACTGCCAGCTGCCTGCAGTTTGGCAGTTCAAATATCCCCAGGCTCAAGGTTGACTCAACCTTCCATCCTTCTAGGTGGGTAAAATGAGGATCCAAATTGTTGGGGGCAATATACTAACACTGTAAACCACTTAGAGAAGGCTGTAAAGCAGTATATAAGTCTAAGTGCTATTGCTATGTTGTACCAAAATCTTAAACGAGCACAGGTTTTAGCTTAAAGACATTTTTAGTCCCTGATAAGGAAGCATTGAGCTAAGATGTCTCTATTATAGATCTCACTGGATGATCTTACACAAACTTTATTTTCTCAGCCTTTCTCCCTCTTGCCATGAAACTAACATTACTTGACATATATTAAATACAACTTGGAGACGTATCTGTATCTGCAACCCTACAAAGCTGTCATAAACATAAACACATACGACACTTTACTTTTATTAAACTTGTAAATCTACTGTCTGTTTGTATGAACACCAAAGCAGATTACAATAACTATATATTTCTGAGATAGTACACTACCACCTGCCCTGTGATTTACATTTAATGACTAACCATCAGAAACAAAATATTATTTAAGAGTTGTATTACTAGACAGTGGCAAACCACTTTCCAATGTTTTTGTTTTCTTTCTTTAATAATCGGGTATGCATACACACCTAGCAGTTTGGAACTTTTGTAAAACCACTTCTCAATCTAAGCAAAATGATAAAAGTAAGTAAATTCAGTGTGTATTCTTAGTAAAATTTGGGGTAATTAAAATGTATTAGTTACTCAAACCTATCAAGAACGTCAGCCATTGAAGTTCTCTAGGTTTCCAGAGCAATAGCAATAACACTTAGACTTATATACCACTTCATAGTGCTTTTACAGCCCTCTCTAAGCAGTTTACAGAGTCAGCATATTGCCCCCAACAATTTGGGTCCTCCTCCTTTTACCCACCTCAGAAGGATGGAAGGCTGAGTCAACCTTGAGCCTGGTGACAGCAAGATCTGGCTTTTGTCTAAAAACCAAGTAGAACCTTCAACAGATATTTTCTAGGAAAGTGAAAGTACATATCAAAGAAACTCTCCAATGAATGAGACAACCCCAACAGATAAGAGAACCTTATCTGAACCTACTAGTTGGGCATAAGTCTTCAGTCATAGAAAAAGCAGCCTATGATATGGATTCAGGAAGGTTCTGATCTAGGTATGCCTAAATATGTCATTTGTTGAAAGGATCTATTTCAGTGTTTCTCAACCTTGGCAACTTGAAGATGTCCGGACTTCAACTCCCAGAATTCCCCAGCCAGCGAATGGTTGAGAAACACTGATCTATTTAGAGAAAGGCATCGGAATCAATACACCCTATTTTTTGTGAACTTGCAGGATTATTAGTCATTGGGGTCAGATACGCCAAGCAACATCTTGTTTAACTGTTGTTAAATGTATAAATTGCCACAGACTGGGTTCAGGCAACACATTATAAGTCATAAACTTTTATTTACAAAGTACAATGTTTGCAAATAAGCTAAAAGCAACAAATTGTATTATGCCAGTGGTCCCCAACCCCCGGTCCGCGGACCGGTGCCGGGCCGTGGAGTACCTGGCACCGGGCCGCGCAGCGGCCGGGGGCCATGATCGCTGCAGCGGCCGGGGGCCATATTTGCAACTTTGTAGTCCTCATGAACGCGCCCTTTCTCTGCCCCCCCTGCCGCCCCAGATGTGCGGGGCTGGGGGGGGTGAGGGGAGGCCCAATCTCCCCCCCGCCCTCTTGCTCTGCTCACCCCGGGAGGGAGGGGGCGGCGGCGGCGGCCTCGGCCCGAACTTGGGATGCTGCTGGCGGAGGCTGCCTGGGAGGCGAAACTTTGTCCGCGGACTCGCCCGGCCCGCCTGCCCCGTGGAATGACGGGGGGGCAGGAGGGGGCGGCGGCGCTGCATTTTCCTCCAAGGAGAAACTAAGGTTGCGGGGGGGAGGGGCGCAGCGCGGCCGTTTCGGGGGAACTTGGGGAGCTTTGCCATTCCGAGAGGCGCTTCGCGCGCAGCCCCACCCATGTGGGAGATGTTTTCCTCCGCCGAGGCGGGGAGGGGGGACTTTACGTAAGACTCGCGGTGCAGCTCTGCCCCCCCCTCCTGGAGTGTCACCTGCCTCCCGCCCCTGCCCCCCGCCGCTCCGCCGAAGCGCTTTTTGCGTCAGGCCGGCGGGGCTCTCGGGGGCCCTTCGGCCGCAGCCCGCCTTCTCCCCCTCTTCCCTTCATGGAGCGCGGCGCGGAGGCCCACCCCCTCGGAAGCAGCCGGCCTCCACCGCGCCAGCCGCCCGCCCGCCCGAAGTAGGACACAGCGCCATCTTTTTCCCCCGCCGAACTGCAGCGAGGAAAAAGGGCTGCCCGAGCGAGCGGATCGCGGGGTCGGTTCCCCCTCCCTTCCCCCGGCGGCCGAGGAACAGGCGGGGTGGCCTCGCGGGCTGTCGGCCTTGGCGTGAAGGAAGCCCCTCCCGCCCTGCGGAACGCACGCCCAGGATGGCCGCCTTCCCACCCGCCGGTCCGGAAGGCCGAGGGAGGCTCGTCTGACTGGTCCGCGGCGATAAAAAGGTTGGGGACCACTGTATTATGCCATAGTACGTTAAGCAACTCTGTTTAGAAGCCTGAATCAAGATAAGCCTTTGGCCTTATCATGGACAACCATAGTGAGATAATGGGGGCAAGTGATGTCATGTGTGCTGAGAGATGACATCAGGCACACATGACATCATTATGGTTTGTAACCAAAGGTCCTCAACTCATACAGTCTTAAATTATAATTGCATCAATCATAGACAAAATGTTTCCTTTGAATGCAGAGTTCATGTCTGAGAATAATTTTAGAACTGTGGCTACCTTCCTACAGTAAAAGCTATTTTCAATGTTTTTAATTGAAACTGTTTGAAGTATTGTTTTAATGGCTATTTCCTATCATAAGAAACAGCCACATCTGGCAAAAAACTTACATTGCTATCTGGTTATGCTATATTCTCTAGCACATCTGTAGTTCTGTTCAGTGAAGAAAAATAAGTAAATAATAAAAATTCAGGAACACTATTTAGCATGATATTTCTGTTTGTTCATTAAAATAATAAAGCAGGGCAGAATTTTGCATAAAACATATTTAATTGCCATTGCTACTGAACAGTATCGAAGCATTTCACTATTCAATAAGTAGACACACTGTCTTTTTTTCTTCTGACTTTAGAAAGGGAAAAAGCAGCATAACTTTCTACAGTTCTTGTAGGAGATGACCAGGCTGAACCTGAGGGAGGGGTCAAATGCATCATAAGTCATGAGTCCCTGAGTGCTCGCAAGAGAGCTAAGTCCAGCCCACCTTGAATGCATCTTAATTCCTGCTCGTTTGCCTTGACATTTAGTAGCTCAGTTTTTGTAGAGGGCTTAAGCTTGCAATAATTTTTTACACTTATTTGAACTGTCTGAATTTTCTGATTTCCCTAGTGCTTGACAGTTACGCAGTTAATTTTTACAGGAATTTGATATGTCTAGTTTAATGAAAAGAAGGACTAGGGGTGACATGATAGCAGGGTTCCAATATCTAAGGGGCTGCCACAAAGAAGAGGGAGTCAAACTATTCTCCAAAGCACCTGAGGGCAGGATAAGAAGCAATGAATAGAAACTAATCAAGGAAACAAGCAACCTAGAACTAAGGAGAATTTTCCTGACAGAACAATTAATCAATGGAATGACTTGCCTCCAGAAGTTATTGATGCTCCAACACATTGATTCTCCAACAGAATGGATGTTTTTAAGAAGAGACTGGATAACTATTTTTCTAAAATGGTATAGGAAGTTGGACTAGAAGTCCTCCAAAGTCCCTCCCAACTCTCGTTATTCTGTAGCTATGCATAAATATGCTGATATTTTTCTGATTTGGATGATGGAAAGCTTTCTGGAAGATAGGTAGTAGATCAGTCAGATTCTCTCATTCCTATTGGTTTACCAATACCAATAACAACCATTCTAAATTATAAAATTGAAGTTAAGAAACAATTTGGGCTTTTGCATTAGGCTATGCCCAATAAAGTAAAAGGTCTGGTAAAAATACATTCCACAACATGAAGTCTCTTTATTTCTTACTTATATAAGAAAATGTTCACAATCCTGGAATAAGAACTTAGTCTTAAGATACCACTATATTATACAATGATTTGAAATATTTAGTTTGCTCGAATAAAATACATTTTAAATATTGGGCCAAAGGTTTGAAATAATGGGCACCTTGAGTTAGCACCCCAGAGATAAAAACTGGTCTACTCTAAGGAGATGGTGCAAGAGTTATAATTAGGAAACAAGCATGCTTGTAAGCAACACATACTTTGCAATACATGTAAGTGACTTACTCAGAAATAAGTCTCGTTACAACAGAAGCTGTAATAGCTGATACAGCTGAGATCTGCATTCACATCTGATGTCTTTGGAAATCTGCCACATACTTAAATTTATTTGTTTGTTAAGAATGTTTACAAGCTATACAATCCCAGAGTCAAGGTAACTGTACAAACATACAGGAAACAAACAAGCAAAAATATTCAATCCACTAACAGAACTATAAAACTATGAAAATTAACAATATAACAATAAAACTCTAAAATGCTTGCAGTAAGGTCTATGTTTTAAGTTCACTTCTAAGGAGCAGACTGGTCATCAGCAATTACTTTGCAATGTAAGCCCTATGAACAACTAATTCCAACAAATATCTGTGGTGGGACTTGAAAAGATACTATTTAAGACTATATAGGGAGTGTCAAACTCAATTTCATTGAGAGCCGCATCAGGGCTGTGTTTGACCTTGGGGGGGGGGCAGGGTAGGTGTGGCCAGGGTGGGCATAGCCAGCTCAACATCACTCGTGTTGGGGCGCCTGTAGTGACCTGAATACTCTGCCAATGAAAACTGGCTCACGAGCTCCATTTTCAGCCACGATTGCTTTTTGCAATCCTCTGCCAATGAAAACAGAGCTCGGGAGGGCTGCATGCGGCACTCCTGAGCTCCGTTTTCACTGGCAGAGGCCCCATGGGCTGATCCTTTGCTGTTTCCAGGGGGGCCTCACGAGCCAGATCTAAGTACCTTGTGGGCCAGATCTGTCCCACAAGCCTTGAGTTTGACACCCCTGATTAGGAATAGATAGCACAGATAGTAACTGGGCATATGCTGTGTAGTGTTTCCTTTTATTGAAATTGCCTTCTTTTGTTTAAGCATTCAGTGTTGTAAGGTTCTGTTACTGTAACCTTATAATAAAAATATTAGCATTCACAACTTTGGTTTCCTAGTTTGGTCTGCTTTGAAGGGCTGACACTTCCTCTTCAGTTTTTATTTAAAATTCAGAACCACGGAAGAAAATGACCACCTATAAAAAAGGCAGCCATGTGACAGACCAGACATCCTGTATCATATGCTGCTACTATGAAAAAAGACTCTATTGGTTCATAATACAGTCAACGAAAAGGGGGGAAAGGCATTAGAATATCACACTAACCTATGTTACTATGCTTAATTTGAAGCTAGGTTTTTCTCTTACGGTCCTCCAGTTCAGCCACGTGGATTAAGAACTTGTCGCTTTCCTTTTTATGTTTTAGTCATTAAACGTTTTACATGTTAACAGACATAAGCTTGATTCATCCCCTCCAACTCTTTGATAAAGCAAACTGAAATTTTCAGCTTCAATTATTTTTCAAGAGATTAATTTTACTTCTACTGATTTTCTATATTTAGTTCAGCAGCTAAAATTATTTATCCTTGTTAACATAAAGCTGTCTAATTGTTTCTTATTTCTGTTTTCCAACTATCAAGGAAACTATGTGTGGTAACAAATGATAAACATAACTAGGGCTCCCCCCCCCCCGAAATGTGGGTGAACTATTATGGTTTGCATCTTCATCCTAACAGTCCTAGGGCAATCCTATGTGCAATCTGAAACCATCATAGGACCTGATGCAGTCTAATTTGAATGTTTCTCATTTTCTCTGATAATCCATTTTAACAGTCTGACCATGTAGGCTTCATAATTACAACTCAAACTAATTCTCTCCCTTCTAAACCCTCCCTGCTCTGATCTTCTATTAAAAAAATATTTTTTTAAAGTTCTAAGAAGTTCTGATGATCTCAATAGCTTGTACATTTCACTCAACTCTGAACTAATTTTCCTCTTTTGACTTTTTGTTTTTTGTATATCTAGAAGTGTGTGTATTATATATTGACCAAGGTACTTTGCTGCCTCCAAAAGATCCTAAACTCTTTTCCCAAGGGAGACTCAGCGTGTTAACACATTTTGCAGAAATCATAGATGCATACTCCTTTCATCTTCATTTATCAGACCACTTGAAGGTTACATCACAGCCTCTGGGGCAAAAAGCAGTCTTGACCCTTTTTATTATAGGGCAATAGCACTTAGATTTAGCATGTAGACCTATATACCGCTTCACAGTGCTTTTTCAGCTCTCTCTAAGCGGTTTACAAAGTCAGCATATTTCCCCCACAATCTGAGTCTTCATTTTACCAACCTCGAAAGGATGGAAGGCTGAATCAACCTTGAGCTTGGCAAGATTTGATCTGCCAAATTGCAGGCAGATGGCAGTCAGAAGAAGTAGCCTGCAGTAGTGCACTCTAATCACTGCGCCACCAAGGCTCAATACAAGTCAAAGCCCTATAAAATCAGAAGACTGGATCCAAAGATTTGCTTACAGAGTTTCATTGCAATTCCTTTGCAGCTCTTAAAAATATACAGTGAATCTTTTGGAGACTTTCCAAAAAATTAAGGGGGGCACATGAAGATAAAAAAAACTGGCAACAAATGTTTCATTTGTGAAAAACGCTAGATCGAAATGAGCTGGTACATACCATAGCCTTGGGATATCTAAAATATTAAAACTGATTACTTCTTCTATCAGTTTAATTCCTCATGTTATTTTTAAATCCACTTCAAATAATTAAGAAACCTTAAGACCCATATAGGCAAATATAGGCAGACATAACTGCATGCAGCCTTCAGTATCCTATTTGCAACTCATTCCCAAGCCCTGTAATGATAGCAATAGCACTTAGACTTATATACCACTTCACCAATGGTGGCATTCAGCCAGTTGCTAACCGGTTGTTAACTTTCTGAGCAGTTTGGTGAACTGGTTGTTGGAAGAAATCATTAGGCCAGAGAACCGGTTGTTAATTTATTTGAATCCCACCACCGCACTTCACAGTGCTTTTACACTAGGCGGTTTACAGAGTCAGCATATTACAATCTGGGTCCTCATTTTACCGACCTCAGGGGATGGAAGGCTAGGTCAATCTTGAGCTGGTATTGAACTGCTGGCAGTTGGTAGAATTAGCCTGCAATTCTGCATTTTAACCACTGTGCCACCACATTGATGCTGTTGAAATTCATCAGTAAAATTTCTAACTTTCAATAAAGGGGTATTTTAAGGTTTTTTTCTACACAGAAAGTTTAGAAATTGGAATAAGCATCTGCTGAGAAAAAAGATCTTCTACTGTATACTCTTAAAAATCCTCAAAGAGCTCCAGGAATGTAGCAATTTTGTTACCTAAATTTGTCACTACAATATTTAGAGCATTTTAATGGTAGAAATACAAGCAATTTGCCTCCTGCTCAGTTTTTCCAGGATAGCCTCTTAATTACCCTCAAAATTTCCATATTCAGTTGACTCCTTACTATGACATCACAAAGTTTCTAATTATGTCATGTGTGGCCCATCTATTGGTTGCAGGAGGAAAGTATAGCCTCTCACTCTAGAAATATGTACCACAATGAGACGGTTACATTCTTAGAAAGTTTTCTCAAAACTTACAGTTTACTGCTCTGATCTTAGAAGTGACAATTTGTCCTAAGAGCTAGTTTGATCAAGAAAAAAAGATAGTTATCTCGATATTTTCAAAATATGTTTCCAACTGACATTTTTCCTTGTCAAATACTGACTCTATGATACAGTGGATCATAGTGGAGTTCATTTGGCAATAACTTCATAACTGCATTATGGTTTTACCCGAGTACTTCAACTTCATCAACTGAATGCAAATTTTAAAAAAAGTCTCAGTATACCAAAGCATCATTTATTTTGCATTAGACCCTTAGGCAATTTTCTGTAGATTCATCAATTCATAATTACCCTTCCTTGTTTGAGTTCAAGTGTTAAGTGAGAAGCTCACTAACATAATCAATCTTCTCCAGTTTAAAAGAAAACTATTTGAGACATCTTTTAATAAAATCATGGGTTGATCATCTGTTATTAAACTAAAACTTATAAATGCAAATGCACTTCAAAATCCTACTTCTTTATACGCTAGGCTACAAACTAAGCTCACTAACTGAATAATTTGGACCCCTTCGGAGACTGGGACTGGTCGTGTCAAGCTGTAGGAGGTGATTAGAAAAATGGGAATCCGAGAACATCTCATTGTACTTGTGCAAAAGCCACATATAGGTCACGAACCCATAGTTCAGATAGAACCTAGTGAAACAGACTGGCTCTACGTTGGCAAAAGAGGGGGAAAAGACTGCAGATTCTTCCCTTTTTTAATTCAATGCTGAATATAACTTAAGGTCGTGATGGAGAACCTATGGCATGTGTGCCACATGTGGCATGCAGAACCTTCTCTGCAGGAACATGAGCCATCGCACCAACTCAGCTCCACTGCACATGTGCATGCACCTCCTGCCGGCCAGTTGATTTTTGAATCTCTGCCGCACATATGGGAGACGCACATGCATGCACACAGGGGGCGTAGGTCACAAGCATGGGGGTGCATGGATTACATGCACATGTGCAGGGGTGGGTAGGAGTGTGGGGGTGCAGTGCCCCCCGTGCCACAGTTTTGGTCCCAGAAGGCTTCAGGGAGGCCTGCTAGGCCCAAAATGGGTCGTGGGGGGGTACAGTGCTCCCTGTGGCCTGTTTTTGATCCCAGGAGGCTTCAGGGAGTCCTGGTAGGCCCAAAATGGGCTGTGGGGGGTCATACGTGCATGCATGGTATTCAGGGAGAGTTTGTGCATATGCGCGAGGCAGGGGGAGTGTGGGGGGAGTGTGCACATGCACAGGGGACTGGGCATGTGGGGGAGTCAAACGCACATTGCAATATTGGTGTAAGCACGCGTGCTTGCGCTGTCTTGCATGCATGCTTTTAGCACATGAGGACAAAAAGGTTAGCTATCACTGACTTAAGGGAAGCTGAAAAAGGAACATATATTTAAAATTGGAAAAAGAAACATCAATAACCTGTTCTATGCAAGCAACATCTCTCTAAAATCTGAAAATGCAAAAGATATGCAAGTAAAACTGTAGGAGCACAGTGAAAAAAATTGGATTACAATTAAATATAAAGAAGATCACATACAATCTTAGAAGTGGCAATGGCTACTGAAACGATTTAGCTTCTGCCTTTCAGGATCAACCATCAAGACTAAGGAAGCAAATAGTCAATAAAATGCATTGCAAACCAGCACTTGATAGCGCAGCCATTAAGGCTTTGGAAAAGATATTCTGATATCATGATGGATCTGTAGTGAAAACCGGATGGTGAAGAAGTAGGATAGAAAGAATATTGACACTTGAAGAAGACTCCTGAGATTATCATGGACAAGAAAGAAAACAAATGGATCATCAAACAGATCGACCCAGAATTCTCATTAGATGCAGAAATGACCAAGTTTAAATTATCCTAGTAGGGGGACATTATATGAAGAAGGCTCTAATGCTGGGAAAAGTGGACGGAAAGAGAAGAAGAGGATGGTCAGCAGGAAGATAAATTGACTCAATTACAGCAGCAAACCTGCAATTTAAAGGACCAGGTTAGAGGCAGATCATCATGGAGAAAATCTATGTGGGGATTAAAAGCTGACAGCAATTTAATAGTACATAATCCATCCAATAGACCAGAATCAAGTCACATTTTAGCACAATGTGTATAACCTACAGTAGTTATATGAGTAACACAAAGACCAAAGGCTGCTCGGTGCAAATCTAATCAAACTGGGTGTGCCACTAAATACAACATCATCACAGGATAATTTTGAGCCACCTCTGTTTATTGGAACCTGTAATAGACTGCTTGATAAGAACAGAAGTGAGAGTGCTTTGCTTATAAGAATGCTGCAGCCTTGGGCAAAAGGTAGTCTGATTCAGGGTTTTTCCTATGTCTCACAGCAGCCAGCCCAGTGGTGAAATTCAATTTTTTTTACTACCGGTTCTGTGGGAGTGGCTTGGTGGTGGGGTCCTGTGACTGAGTGGGCGTTGTTGTGAACAGAGGAAGAAATGCTTGGATTGTCTCTGCTGCATTTAATGTTGAATTCTGTGGCAGAGACAATCCAATCGTTTCTTCCTCTGTTCACAGCAGAGGCTTTATGGTTCCCCCCGCCCCCTCCCTCCCTGGGTCTACCTTAAAGGGACAGCCTGCAGCAGCTCTGCTGTGAATGGAGGAATAAACGTTGCGATTGGGTGGCGGGTCAAGCAACCGGAAGAGGTGACCAGGCCACCAGGTGGGTGTGGGTGGGGCCACCAGGGATTTTTACCACCAGTTTGGAGACCTGATGCCAATCGTCCCTGCCGGTTCAGCTGAACCGGGCCGAACCGGGCCGACTTCACTTCTGAGCCAGCCAGATACATTTCGATGGTTACAAACATCAAAACTAGTACAATTTGGATAGTTTTATGAACCCACCATAAAAGTATCCAATCTTCAGAATTGATCATTATTAGTACACAATGTATTTGGACACTGGTACACAATTCAATCAGTACTTGTGTTCAGCTGGAAAACTCACAGCGTCTAGTAATTTTTTTGCACAAAGTTTATCCGCTTTTTTCTATATAGACTCCAAAGGAGCATTGCTGGCAGATGAGAGAGAGAAAGAGAGAGGAGGAGAGAGAAGAGGAGAGAAAGAAGGAGAAAGAGGGAGGGAGAGAGAGAAGGAGAGAGACAAGGAGAGGGAGAAGGAGAATGAAAATAAGAAAGAGAGAAGGAGAAAGAGAGACAAAAAGAAACTAGAAAAAGAGAGGAGAGAGAGAAGGGGAGAGAGAATAATGGATGAGCATATATCAGCATTAAGTTTGGTTTAACATATTGCGCAAACACACTCTACTAGTGCTTTATAGGTGCTGCCTCTTTGTTAGTATAGTATCTGATTATTTAAACAGATTACGTAGTTAGTAAAATAGTTAATAAAACCGTCCAGTAGAAATCCTGTCATAGGAAATAGCCAAGATCCAAGGGTATGAATGTTGGTGTTGATCACTTATAAAATGGAATCCACAAATTGCTCGTCTTCTAGGATTTCTTTTTAAAATTGCCCATGGAGTATTCCATGTTTATCCTCCCAAGTCACTGAAGTTATACATCAAAGAGCATGTTTGCATTTCTGTAATAGATAACAGCACAGAGTCAGGCTCCAGGGTTTGTACAAACCATAAACTGAATTAACAATCACACATTAGTATACTATAAAGATTAAGCAGAGACAAAAAAAGAAAAAGAAACCCTTGTAGCAGGTGAATTAACAGTTTTAAAAAGCTTCCCAATGCCACTTTTTTTTTAACCATAATAGTCTAAATCCAAATGACAACATTTTGCTTTCATTCACCACAAATTCCCCTCAGTTTCAAGAGATTAACCATAGTCCTCATTCCAAGAGTTTTAGTGCCTGAAAGTCAGGTAACCTGGCCTCTTCTTTAGGCCAATGGATTCCTCTGTTGCCAATTTCATTGAAATGTTTGAGGGTTTAATACATGTTATCCTCAGTTTACGACCACAATTGAGCTCAAAATTTCTGTTGCTCAGTGAGACATTTGTTAAATGAGTTTTGCCTCATTTTGCCATCTTTCTTGGCACAATTGTCAAGTGAAACATTGCAGCTGTTAAGTTAGTAACACACTAAGTCAGTGTTTCTCAACCTTGGCAACTTGAAGATGTCCGGACTTCAACTCCCAGAATTCCCCAGCCAGCATTCGCATTCGCTGGCTGGGGAATTCTGGGAGTTGAAGTCCGGACATCTTCAAGTTGCCAAGGTTGAGAAACACTGCACTAAGTGAATCTGGCTTCTCCATTAACTTTGGTTGTCAGACAGTCACAAAAGTTTTTCACATGACTGTCATAAATATGAACCAGTTGCCAACATCCGAATTTTGATCAGGTGACCATGGAGATGCTGCAATGGTCAAAAGTAGGAAAAACAGTCATAAGTCATGAGTGATTTATGTCACTAAACAAACTATTGTAAGTTGAGAACTACCTGTATTGCATACCAGCAGCACAAAGTAGCTCTTATAATAGCCAGGCTCATTTACTATACTAAACTATGATGTAGAACAAGGACCAGGGGTGTCAAACTAAATTTCATTAAGGGCCGCATCAGGGTTGCGTTTGACCTTGAAGTGTGAGTGTGGCCAAGGTGGGCATGGCCAGCTTGACATCACTCATATTGGGGGCGCTTATAGGTACCTGAGTTGCTCTGCCAGCGAAAACAGGCTTCCAAACTCTGTTTTCGGCTGTGATGGCCTCCTGTAACCCTCTGCCTGTGAAAACAGAGCTCAGGGAGCTGTATTTTCAGACAGTGTTGAGGACTCGGAAAGTCCTCGACGTATGACCTGGCAGCTAGCAACAGGCCAGGAAACGCCCTGATTGGCTAGGGCTCAGCATCACCTGTTGCTAGCCGCTAGAGGCACCCTGATTGGCTAGGGCGCAGCATCATTCGTTGCTAGACGCTGGAAGCGCGCCCATTGGTTATCCCTGCTTGACAGCCCATTTAAATAGCTGTCAAGCAGGGATGGTGCTAAATCGCCTATAAATAGTTCTGTTGAAAATAAACCTCTTGTTTTGGCAGTCCTGGCTCTTGTCTCGTCTTTCTGTCGATCCTCAAAAGACAGAATAGCCTCCTGCAGTCCCCTGTCAGCAAAAATGGAGTGCATTGCATCCCATGAGCCATCGTGGCTGAAAATGGACCATGGGAGGGCCCCATGTGGCTCTCCCTAGCTCAGATTTCGCTGGCAGAGGCACCATGGGCTGTTTTCAGGGTGGCCCCGCAGACCACATCTACGGTAATCCTCCAGCAGGTCAGATTTGGCCCGCGGGTCTTGATTTTGACACCCCCTGATGTAGACACTTTCACATGTATTTGTGAACCAGATGGAAAACAGATCCAGGTTTTTGTGTTTCAGAAACCTCAACAGTGCGGGGAAGCAGAGCTAGTTTATTCCTGGCTCAGCTCTGCAGCAACTACAACTGTTGCAGTGCAGGTTGTTCATTTTCAGATGTTTTGCTTCATTTCCACACTAAATGAAACTTTTCTTTGATCTGCCGAGCTTCAGGTCTTGCAAGAGGAAGGCTAGCTGGAGGGCTTTGAGGTTCCCCTCTCAAACAGCAAGTGTGAAATTGACAAGAGTTTTTGTCAGTTTCCCTCTAGACCTACAAAATGCTAGGCCACGTTTTTGTTGTTTCAGTTTCTTTTCCCCCCCTTTTGCCTAGAGTGAAATGGGAGGATGTTTGTTGCTACAGACCTGCAGTAATGCAGAACAGAACAGTAATTTTTTATTATTGTTCTCGGCATTTCAAGTTGGAAGAAGTGAAAACAATTTCGGATTGCCTTTAAGCTGCTTCTGAGGTTAAAGGAAGTAAAAAAAAAACAAGTGATAGCGTAGAAATATCCTGTCATTTGTTTAGCAGTGGCTTAGTAACTTTTATGAACACGGCGCTATGTTTTGTAAATTGTGTGCTACAACTTAACATTCTACCGTTTCCCTGAATATAATAATATTCATTAATAAGCCCAATTGAACTTTTGAACCCATGCGCTAAAATAAGTCCTCCCCAAAAAATAAGCTCTCCCCAAAAATATTGCAACATAGCAACAGCCATGAGGTGACCACACTCGCCGCCTCCTGCACCTCAAAAATAATAAGACCTTCCTGAAAATAAGGCCAAGTGCTTATTTTGGGAGTCAAAAAAAAATACGACCCTTATTTTCAAGGAAACACTGCATACAAATTCAGCTTATTGTGGCATAGTTAACAAACACTCAATTAGTGTGAAGGGAATCAATGTCAGTACAAAAAATGAGTAGCATGGAATAGAATTTCATCGTGATCTTCATTTAGAGGCAAAAGAAGCAAAACATTATTCATTTGGTTGAATTTCAGCAGAAAAAAGCATAAAAAGAAAATGCTCAATTTTGCTTGATCTTGTTGTTTACAATTAGTGTTATTGTAACTAAGAAGCTGGATATGTTGAATAGGTAAACTTTATTCCAGAATTTCCAGGATGTAAGCAGCTAAGATCTCCTCACCCAAAGGAAGAAACTGAAAATATCAAATATTGAAAGAAAGCACATCAGAGAAAAAGGCTGTTTTTGAAAAAAAATGAGCACCATTGACAAAATACGTAATAAATGTTCATGGCAACTCCATTTTTCCTGAAAAATGAATAGAAAAAGGTTATTAAAATCTAGTTAAAACTGAATATTTAAAAATTGCTTTACCTAAGCAAAGGTAATCGTGCACCATTTATTCAGTATTTAGTTTGAAATAAGCTTTACTTATTCAACAAATGCACTTATTAACATTATTTAGATATAAAAGTTAATCAAATCTAAAATAACAAAAGTGCCTCTAAATGCAGAAGCTGGTGGAATTAAAAAACAAAAATTAACAGTGATCTTTTACTTTAGAGAAATTCACGGAAACAAGGAATACTCTAGGAAAATCCCAGTTGGAAAGTTGGAATTTGAGGGGACGGGAAAGTCATAATTAAAAGATCTTCTTATTCAGATATTCTTATTGCTAAAGAGGTTTTTATTCCATTTGAATTTTTGTAAAAAGAATTTGGATTGGCTGAAATTGTGAAATGACAATATGTTCAATTAAAAATATATCTTGAGTTCACAATATGGTCAAGATCAGTTGGCAACATCTAAAACTTCCAAATTAATACAAAATATGTTTGACATCCTCCTAATAATATTACAATACAATACCTCAAGTGTTTGCTAATGTGGATATTAGCTATTTGCAAAAATTCTGAAATAGAGTTGCAACATACTTTATTAACAAATCAGTGGCTTAGAGTCTTTTGGAAGTGTTGTGGCACTAATAAATTGAATAAATGAAATAAAGAAGAATAAGAGTCTTAAACATCTATGTGCAAAATTCATCAATCTGGGAATGGCTTAGCAATTCTGAGAGTAAACCAACTGAATCACAATTGGTGTGAGGGACCAGTGTGATGCTGGTGCCACAGTTAACCCAATTCCTCCAAAATATTATGTCCCAAACACTCACAATGCTTATGATTTGGATGATTTATATCTGGTAATCCCAATTCTGGAACATTTTGTTTTTGTTTGATGACTGTGTCAAACCTATCCCAGAGTAGGTTGCATTAGGGACAATTTGGGGATTGCCATGAACAATTCAGAGCATTAATTATGATTTAAACAATTTACTTCTCAGAATTACTAAGTCATTCCCAGATGGATTGATTGATACTTTTTCATATATGTTATATTTATGCTGATAAATAAATAAAGGGAAACTAGTATAGATCTATTTCAAGCTATTTAGCTCTCATCAGCTAGCCACACCCTTGTTGGGAATCGAACCTGTGCTCTGTTGCCTCTTAGGCAGATGTGTTAACCATTGAGCTACAGAGCTCGACTCCTTATCAGCCAGCCAGGGTGAGAGGTATATATTTAAAGTCACAACCCCTGGTATGCCCAAATATGGGAGGAAGGTCACACTTCCACTCTCTGTCTTCGGCTCGTCACAAGAGACCATCCAGACAGAAACCCAATATTTTTTACTGTTGCCTTTTTGTTACATTTGTTATATTTATTATATATATATATATTTCATATATATATATATATATATATATATATGTATATATGTATGTATGTATGTATGTATGTATGTATCAGGGGTGGGTTTCTCGCCCCGTTCCAACCGGATCGGTTGGAACGAGGCCGGCGGCGTCCTCACGTACGCACGCGGCGTCCTCGCGCACGCACGCGGCGCACGCATGCGTATTAGCATCTGCGCGATGCTCCAGCTGCTCCTGGAGGATCGCGCAGGTGTTCTGCGCATGCGTGGAAAGCGCGAAATTCAAAAAAACCGGGTAAGGAGCGGGCGCGGGTGTGCGGGCGCGCGCGGGCGCGGGGGGGGGCTTCGCCGTTCCCGGAAGTTACTTACTTCCGGGTTCGGCGACCAACCGGATCGCAGGGACCGGTGCGAACCGGTTGAAACCCAGCCCTGGTATGTATATATGTATATGTATATGTATATGATGTTTATGTTTATGTTTATGTTTATGTTTATGTTTATGTTTATGTTTATGTTTATGTTTATGTTTATGTTTATGTTTATGTTTATGTTTATGTTTATGTTTATGTTTATGTTTATGTTTATGTTTATGTTTATGTTTATGTTTATGTTTATGTTTATGTTTATGTTTATGTTTATGTTTATTTATATTTATATTTATATTTATATTTATATTTATATTTATATTATATTTATATTTATATTTATATTTATATTTATATTATATTATATTTATATTTATATTTATATTTATATTTATATTTATATTTATATTTATATTTATATTTATATTTATATTTAATTTATATTTATATTTAATTTATATTTATATTATTTATATTTATATTTATTTAGATATATATTATTGTAAAGCACACAGAATCTCATATGTGGGATGGGTGGCTATATAAATTGAATAAATAATATATGTAAATAAGTCTAAAGATAATAGGAATATAGGTTTCTGTTGCCAAAGCTGTCCACTCAAAGAAACCGAACAAACTCACAATTGTCACATCAGTTATTGCTGAGCAAAGATAGGAAACAGTTTCTACCTGTTGATCTTAACTATGATTGAATTAATCATAATTGCATGGTGAGTGTGTTATATCAAAATCTGTAGTCTACTAACCAGCATTGCTGTGTTCAACCAATACTTTAAACCAAGCCAAAACAGATTATGGTTTAATATGTATGAAGTCAATCTGTCTCTTTTCCTTCTCTTAAATATTATTATACAACAGCTGAAGAGTAGAGCAATGATACAATGTCTTTGTATTTGTATTGTGAAAACAATGCAATCCATATTATTGTGTTTTCTTCGGAGGATATCATTTTCTGTCTTAAATATTGGCTGCAATCCAATATATACACTCACCTTTAAATACTGTGTTTCCCTGAAAATAAGACAGGGTCTTATATTCTTTTGACCCCTGAAATAAGCGCTTAGCCTTATTTTTGGAGAGGTCTTATTATTTTTGAGATGCAGGAGGTCCCTTAACTTCGGCCCGCAGCCTGTGCATCAGCTGATCCAGAGAGGGCTGGAATTTCTGACTCTGTTTCTGGCACACTCTTGCCAGCCCTACCATCACTGGGCCTGCCATTCTTTTTGCGACCGCCACTAAGAGAAGGGGCATAGTAGCTAGGGTTTGTGGATTAGCCTCCGCAAGGCCATTCCACGTGGATGGCAGGTGCATGTGAGGAGCATGGGACATGTCCCGCCCTTCTCTCCCCCTGGAAATGGTGGGGACAAGCTGTGCATGAGTTTAAATATTTCAGGGAAGGGCTTATTTTCAGGAGAGGGCTTATTATCCAGGGAGGTCTTATTTTCGAGGAAACAGGGTCGGTCCAACTGATTCCAATAGAACAGATTATTTGTAGCTCAGGATGGAACTGGAGCCCTTGATGGTCTCTGAGCTTGGTTGTTTTCTTGCAGACATTTCATTACCCAACTAGGGAACATCATCATCAGTGATAAGGGTGTGGAGTTTGCTTGAGCAAGACAGAATCAATTCTGAGGAATCAGTCCCAAGGATATCCAAGGCAAACTTTTGTATCTTTGTCATGTATTCCCAGCACTAGGAGTTTTCTCAGAAACCTGCTAGAAGTCAGTTATGCATTGTTACTACATTTTCAATAACAAACCCGGAACCCTTCCTAGACCTGCTGAATCTTTTCAATATGTGGATTGAAAGCCAAACTCATCTAGTAAATCACACCAATTTTATAATCAGGGGCCTGCTCCAAGGGAAATAAAGCCAGTTTGGTCTAGTGAATGAATTACCAGGCTAAAAGTGGAAGACTGTGAGTTCAAGTCCTGCCTTAACCATAAAATAGCAATAGCAATAGCAATAGCACTTAGACTTATATACCGCTTCATAGGGCTTTCAGCCCTCTCTAAGCGGTTTACAGAGTCAGCATATCGCCCCCACAGTCTGGGTCCTCATTTTACCCACCTCGGAAGGATGGAAGGCTGAGTCAACCCTGAGCCGGTGAGATTTGAACAGCCGAACTGCAGATAACAGTCAGCTGAAGTGGCTGCAGTACAGCACTCTAACCACTGCGCCACCTCGGCTCTTCAAAAGCCAGCTTTGATAATAATTCTTTATTGTCAATGCACAGCATATGTACAATGAGATTGGTTGAGCTCCCTCAGTGCACACACACACCCCAGGGGTGAAATCCAGCAGATTCTGACAGGTTCTGGAGAACAGGTAGCGGAAATTTTGAGTAGTTTGGAGAACCAGCAAATGCCACCTCTGGCTGGCCCCCAAGTGGGGTGAGAATGGAGATTTTGCAGTATCCTTCCCTCACCACACCCATGCCATGCCCACAGAACCGGTAGTAAAAATATTTAAATTTCACCACTGCACCCCCCCCCAACACAATACAACTCACAGTGGAGAGAGGGGGGGAGGGAGGGAGGGAGGGAGGGAGGGAGGGAGAGAGAGAGAGAGAGAGAGAGAGAGAGAGAGAGAGAGAGAGAGAGAGAGAGAGAGAGAGAGATCCCTAACTCAATAAATCATGTTAACAAAGACCCATTACACCATGAGAACATGTTACACATTGCATGGTTCTGCAAGTCCATCATACTACTTAGTTATTTCCTGCAAGTCCATCATACTACTTAGTTATTTCCTGCAAGTCCATCATACTACTTAGTTATTTCCTGCAAGTCCATCATACTACTTAGTTATTTCGCATTCAGGAGTCTGACAGCTTTGGACCAGTCAATCTCTCTCTCTCAGTCCAACTCACAGGGTTGTTGTTGTGGGGAAAATAGGAGGAGGGAGGTATGTTGGATATGTTTTTCACCTTAAGTTATTTGTAAAATAATAAAGGTGGGATATAAATAAATAAAATTAAACATCTTTAGGCACTAACAAGCGATTCCATGGTACAGGGTTCATTTTTCCCACTCTCCTTCTGGGAACATTACTGATGAAATGTCTTAAGACATTCCCCACTTGAAACAAATTACCTCCACCAAAATACAGGTATTTCCAGATTAGGAATTGTCCAAAGGAAGCAGTACCTTTCCTTCAACTATCTGACCTTCTGATGATCCTGTGTGTAAAACCAGCTCCTCGTTATCTCAGTTCTGACCAGTTTCTGTGAAAATCAAAGTACTTCATGTTTGCCTGCTTCTTGTTTGAGATAGGGTCTGTCACCTCAAGGTCACAGGTTCAAATCTGGCCCACATCAGTGGTGACTTAAAGCGTTTACCATCTGCTGACAATTCAGTGGCCTGTGTGAAATGAAGTGAAGGAGTTATACTTTGTTCTTGGTGTGTGTGTGTGTATATGTATGTGTGTTAAAGGTGTTACAATCACACCCAGAAAGACCAATTGGTAATTTTCTGATAGTAGCTTCATCCAGAAAGGCCAAATTTAACAACTAACTTTCCTGAAGAGTATTTGAAGGGTGTGTGTTTGTCTGTCTTCTATTTACTAAGGGACTATTACTGTACCACCAATTCTATTCCAGAATTTCCATTTTTTTCCAGTTCTAGGGAAAGATTTTTATGTCCTTTGCCACTACCATAATCTCATGAATCCGTAGTCCTTGGCTATTTGTAATAGATCCACCTTATATGTGTTAATGTATTATTTCAGATGTTTAAACCCACAAAATCTGGTTTTGTTGGAGGGAATAATTTGGTTATGTACCCAAGTAGTCTACTATCCGTCCTAAATAATCACATATAGAAGATTTAGCAGCATTTCCAATAACCACAGCAGCTGAATCCAGTAAACAGTAACAGAGTTGGAAGGGACCTTGGAGGTCATCTAGTCCAAGCCCCTGCTCAGGCAGGAGATCTGTACTAGGGATTTGAACTGCCAACCTTTCTGATCGACAAGCTCAGTGTCTTAGCCATCTAAAAGCAGACATTCACAGACTTCTGAGTGGAGACTACAGCTAGTAGCATTTCCAATAACCACAGCAGCTGAATCCAGTAAACAGTAACAGAGTTGGAAGGGACCTTGGAGATCATCTAGTCCTGCTCAGGCAGGAGATCTGTACTTACAACTACATTTGAACCCAACATTTCTGTTTCTAAGTGGGACGTTTGTTAAGTGAAATTTGCCCCATTTTACAACATTTCTTGCCATAGTTGTTAAGTGAATCACTATAGTTGTTATATTAGTGATGGTTGTTAAGTGAAACTGGCATTTCCATGGACTTTGCTTATCCAAAGGTTGCAAAAGTTGATCACCTGACCCTGGGACACTGCAACCGGGATAAGTATGAGTCAGTTGCCAAGGGTCTGAATTCTGATCATGTGACTATGGAGATGGTGCAACAGTCATAGTTGTGAAAAACGGTCCTATGACACTTTTTTCAGTGCCGTTGTAACTTTGAATGGCCACTAAATGAACTGTTGTAAGTCGAGAACTATCTGTACTGAACATTCTGCTATCACCGTACTATCATGGTCTTCTGAAATAATTGAGGGAATTACCCAAGGTCAAACACAACCCTGATGTGGTCCTCAATGAAATTGAGTTTGACACCCCAGCCATGGGTGTTAAAATAGATTGTGTCATGTGATGTCACATGATGTATCACAAAAATTTTTGCCTTTGCGGAGCCGGGGTGAGTGTGGCCTGCACATGACGGATGTGTCCCACTGACTCAGTGGTGGGTTCCACATCCCGTTGCAAGCGGTACGGTGCAACAGAGCCCGGCGTCCACCACATGAACACACGCAGCAGCTGCCCGGCGGAGTGTCGCTCAGGCGCCATACGCTCCCTGCGCGTAAGTGCCGAAGAGCTCAAATACATGTAAGGAGGGCAGGCGGGAGGGTGGATCCTCCAGAGCACCATACCAGAAAGGTACCCAGTGCTCCCGGCAGGCACTGGTATGCTCATACCGAGGCATACCCCCTGAAACCCATCACTGCGCTGACTGCTAGTTTGACACCCTGCCCTAAGCCAGTACAGGAAGTCCTCAACTTAATACCAATTTTTTAGCGACAGTTCGAAGTGACAACACAGTATTGAAAAAATCAATTCCGGACCATATTCCACTCTTACGACAGTTGTAACACCTCCATGGTCACATAAACAAAATTCAGGTGCTTGGAAACTGGCATGCATTTATGAATGGTTGCAGTGTCCTGGGGTCATGCGATCCTCTTTTGTGATCATCTGACAAGCAAATCTGGGGAAGCCAGATTCACTTCACAGTCGTATTACTAACTTAACAACTGCAATGATTCACTTAACAACTGTGGCAGGATAGGTCATAAAATGGGACAAAACTCACTTAACTGTCTTGTTTAACTATAGAAATTTTGGGTTCAATTGTTGTAAGTCAAGGACTAACTACATGTGCCCCTTCACCAAAATTGTATATGGCCCTCATCCATATTTATTCTAAAATGCAATTTTTCACATGATACAGAGGGAAAACTACTACCATGTTTTTCGGAGTATAAGACGCTCCGGAGTATAAGACGCATCTAGCTTTGGGGGGGGGGAGGGGGAAACAAGGGGAAAATATCTGCCTCTGCCTCCCAGCAATTTGCCTCCTTGCAACAAAAAGCAAACAGTACAGACAATATATACTTTGTAATGTTACATTTCAGACTATACTTGTACAGATGCTGTTAAAATTGATGTGCTTTCTGGAAGTATAGTTATTCTCTGCCTTTTAAAAGAAGATACAATAGCAGTGGGCCTCTTCAGATCAAGCATTTATTTTAAAAAGCTTCTTCATTTTTTTAAGCAGTCTACAACAATAATAAAGCAGTCTTTAAAAAATAAGTCTAATAATTTGAACATTCTATATTTATTTATTTATTTATTTATTTATTTGTCTTGTATGCCGCCCACTCCCAAAGGACTCTGGGCGGCTCACAATAGACAAGGAAAAGGGGAATAAATAGACAAAGACAACACTTTTTTAAAAAACCGCAACATTCACAGTTTCCGTGGGGCTGGATGTTTCACAAGCCCTCCGGCCTGCTGGAGCAGCCAGGACTTGGTGGCTTTGCGGAAGGCCGGGAGGGTAGTAAGGGTCTGGATCTCCACGGGGAGGTCATTCCAGAGGGCTGGAGCTGCAACAGAGAAGGCTCTCCCCCGGGGAGTCGCCAGCCGACATTGGCTGGCGGATGGAATCTGGAGGAGACCTAACCTGTGAGATCTAATCGGTCTATGGGAGGTAATCGGCAGGAGGCGGTCTCTCAGGTACCCAGGTCCGATGCCATGTAGGGCTTTATAGGTTACGACCAGCACCTTGAAGCAGGTCCAGAGACTAATGGGTAGCCAGTGCAGCTCGCGCAGGATAGGTGTGACGTGGGTGTACCTGGGTGCACCCACAATCACTCGCGCGGCTGCATTCTGGACTAACTGAAGTCTTCGAACACTCTTCAAGGGCAGCCCCATGTAGAGCACGTTTGCGTTATATGCATTTATAGTTATTGACTTACCTCCTTGCAGCAAACAGCCTGATTAGCACAAGGGGGGGGGGAATCTGCCTCTGCCTCCCAGCAATTTGCCAGTGGAGCAAACAGCAAGTTTCACTTTCAATTTCTCCCAATCATCAGCTGCTTCAAGTTGTAGGGATTACTATAGCCTATTGCAGCCTCTGCAAGCCCCCCTTTGCTGCAAGGAGGTAAATTCCTGGGAAGCAGAGGCCAAAGGTTTGGAGCTGGTAAGTGGGTGGGTGGGGCTACATTCAGTGTATAAGACACACTCAAATTTTCACCCTCTTTTAGGGGGAAAAAGGTGCATCTTATATTCTGAAAAATACAGTAAATACTTGACAGAAAAGTGGTTGGTTTCTTAAACAAAAATTCATTAAATAACAAAGAAATGGTAATAGCAATAGTAATTTGTATAGTAGATTTACAAATGGCTGTTACGTATAAGATGGGTTGACAAAATCAGAAATGAGGAGGTAAGAAGCCACCTGGGAAAGCAAAGAGAAATCATCAAAACCATTGAAAAGCAAAAATTAGAATATTTTGGACATGTGATACCACATCTGGAAAAATACACCAATCCTCCAGGGAAAAATTGAAGGAAAACGAGATCCAGGCAGAAGAAGAACATCATGGATTCAAAATCTAAGGGATTAGTTTGAACAAAACTCAGCAGCACTTTTTCATGCAGCTGTTGATAAAAACAGGATTGCCAATATGATCGCCAATGTCCAATGACAGATATGACACAAGAAGAACAGCAATAGCACTTAGATTTATATATCTCTTCGCAGTGTTTTTCAGCCCTCTCTAAGCAGTTTACAGAGTCAGCATATTGCCTCCAACAATCTGGGTCCTTGTTTTACTGACCTTGGAAGAATGGAAGGCTGAGTCAACTTTGAGCTATTCAGGATCGAACTCCTGGAGCGAGCAGTGAGTTAGCCTGCAGTACTGCATTCTCACCACTGCCTCACCAGGGCTCCTAAGAAAGTAACATTTGTTGTTTTCACACCATCCATTACTTTTAGCAGAGTCATCCATCAACATACCACTCAAATCTCTCATGCACAAAAACTGTACTCCTTGAGAACAGAAAGAATGATCAAGAATTGAATTTATCCTGTTTGAAGAGTCATCACTGACATCATCCAGTATCCTAACCCCCATCCATGTTGGGGTTAAGAAAAATATCCAGTCCAAACCAGGGGGGAAATTGAGCAGGTTCTGACAGACAGAGAACTGGTAGCAGAAATTTTGAGTAGGCAGCAAATATCACCTCTGGCTGGCCCCAGAGTGGTGTGGGAATGGAGATTTTGCAATAGCCTCCCCCAGGAATGCAGAGGGAATGGAGATTTTGTGGTATCCTTTCCCTGCCACGCCCACCAAGCCATACCCACAGAACCGGTAGTAAAAAATTTCTAATTTCACCACTGGTCCGTATGTTGGATTCACTGTGATCCTCCAATAATAAAATTGCACCAAGCATACAGTACATATTGCAGAAAATTCAGGGATTTTGCAAATATGTTTCTTTCGGAGAAAATAATTAGATATTTAGCCCAGTCACACTATAACGAGCTTTCTCTTATTGCTGGTAGTCAAGTTCTCAGAACCAAAAAATATGATTGATTGAGATGCTTTATTTCATGAGCCTAATGACATCATTTGTTCCTAACTAGAGCAGTTGTATATCTCTTGGTCAAATGTTGCTGGCCAATGTTTCCAGGCTGGGCATTCTCTACGTGCAGCATCTAGCTGGAAGCTGAACAGACACTTTGTCTGGCTGCAACATCATCAACAGAATAAGCACAGCTGTTTGAGCTATGGGGTAAATGCTCATTTATTTTATCTAGCTTTTTTTTTAATGATTTCAACACTCTCCATGACATTACCATAAGTCTTCTCCTTTTTAAGATTTTGACTTGTCTGAAAAATGCATATGGAGAATATACAGTGTACTGTTTTTCCACCTATTTCCTGTAGAAATGAATTGTTAGAGTCACACCTTTCATCTATTTTTTTTCCAACTAAGTTCCTATTCAAGATTGCAGAAATATAGGAAGATTACATGCGCCTTATTTCCAAATGACAAACGATAGGATGAGTCATAATGTTACTGGATTTATGCTGGTCAATGACTAACAAACCATTCATTCTTACTGGGGGATATGTTCTAGAACATGATGTCAAACTCCCGGCCTGCGGGCCAGATACATCATACGCTGGCCACGGCCACACCCAGTTTAGCAAAGGGGGGAAAGTCCAGATTCATCACATGATGCTGCCGTGACGATGTGAGTTTGACACCCCTGCTCTAGAACGTGACTAGATGTTTTCAACAGACACATTTCTGAGGTAAATAAAATTACAGAAATGAAGTTCTACTGTCATAACATTTGCTGATACTCCAAGTTCAGCTATATATGATGTAATTTTGAATATAATGGCAATTACATTCAAATCTTTTTTTTTTAATTTTTAGAAAAATATCAATTTTTCATGAAGTTTTGTGGTTTCTAAAATTATAACAAGAATTCTAGGATACCAATCATGCAGAAAGAAATATAAAAGTTGAGGTTTAATAGTAAAACCTATTTTTATTCCTGTTAATTAACCCAATAGGTCAGAGATGTCAAACTTGCATCATCACTGTGGCATCATGTGACATATTGTGACTTTTTTCTCCTTCGCCAAATCATGTGGGTGTGGCTAGCGTGTGATGCATCTGGTCCGCGGCAATGAGTTTGACATCTCTGCATTAGGCAACCACAAATGGCAAAAGCTAAGGCATAATATTTTACAAGCCACTTTAATATAACACATTAAGCTATGGTTGAACAAACCACGTTTATGCTAGATTGTACAATATATTGGAAGACAATTTTGGAAAATTATTCATACAGGCATATGTTTTCTTTACTTACAAATCTTGTAAGCAGTTCTACAAGTTGTGGAGTTCTGGGGTAATACTAACTTGGCATTGTATGCTTAATAACCATAGAGAAATTAACAGTTATGATTAAGGAGCCTATGTTTATATTCACATTAGTTAGTCGAATTGCCACTCATTTAATATGTTAAATAAACATGCTCACTAATTAAGCTATAAAAATTCCCTTTGCAGCAATGGAAAGCTTTTTAAAAACCTACTTACTGGAGAATTCTTGGAATAATGCCCAGTTGAACTCAATGGGACACATTTATTAGCATGTGTGTGCCTCTGATTAAGCTGTCTGTCAGCAGATACGTTGTTCTGCTCAGGCTGCATTTCTTCATTTAACTGGTTTTCCATTTTAATTTTAATGAAAAGAAATTCTGTTTCCCTCCTTCAAACAAATTCTAGTATTCATTGCAACAAAATACACCTGTATTTGTACAAATATATCTCTCTGTGTATATATGTTTAAAGGAATTTTTCTCTTAAAATACATGTCTTATTTGGACAAAAACAGTCAATTAATGGGACAGTTGTGCCAAAATAAACAATTTCTGCAGAATATGGGAGATAGAGCCCAATCTATCTGGGAAACCCTGAGCTATGGAAAATCAGCGTCTAAACGTCCAATCTTGTCATTATCCCAGTTGCCATACAGCTGAACTGAATGGATTCTGGGGCCAAATCCTTCAGAAGAGATTGATTTATCCATTAAAACCTCTCAGTTCACTGAAAGGAAAATAGTGGGCTACCAAGCTGAAATTTAAAAGTAGTTTTAACAGATGTTTCGGAAACAGCACCATTCTACAAACGGTTCCCTTGGCTAATGTTTTGCCAGAACGATAGCTAAAGCTGAATCAAGAGGAAGCCGCTGTATTTGAAGAACCCGTTGTAACTGCACACATCTGGTTCTCAGTTTATCTTGGCCTGGCAGAAGATTCTTCCAGAAAGTTTGTTTCAATTATTGTTTTTCTGTGTCACACACATGAGATTTCTGGAAAACTACCAAGTTCAGTAAATCAGCAAGAAACCACTTCCCAATAATTAGGGATTAATTTAAAGGCAGATTTCCCACCATACCTCCTCTAACTTCGATGTAAGATCATTCAAGAGGTTTTGCTGTGTGTCACAGCAGAGAGGAATAAAAAGTAATACTAGCAGTAATCCTTCTCAACATCTTTGTTCTAATGGCTTCAAGCAGTGAAAAGACAGGAGGAATCTATAGCTTTGTAAAATAATAATAATAACAGCAACAATAATAATAATTGTGCATTTTTTACTTTCAAATAGAGATAGGTCGTCATTTGGAACACAACACACCAGATATCACGGTTGTCGAGGGTTGAAGCGTCGAGTTTATTGATATTGCTGTACCAGGAGGCGCCAAAGTTGAAGAAAAAGAATTGGGGGGAAAAATCATGAAATATCGCAACCTGGCCATTGAAACTACACGACTATGGATGAAACACGTAACAGTGATACCCATTGTCATGGGGCATTTGGTATCATGTCCAAGAATTTTACAAAACACATAAAGAAATTGCAGCTTCCTGCAAGAACACCAGTGGAACTGCAAAAAACTGCGCTACTCAGAACATCTTATATTTTAAGAAGATACTTGGTTGATAATTTAAGATGCTGGCAGCAACCCAAATCAACCATTAGCACCAGTCAATGGTATTGGTGGCATCTTTAAATGTTCAATTGACTGAGTTTCATGTTTAAATGAATAAAATAACAACAATAACAATAATCATCAGCAGCAGCAAACCGTATCAACCAGTAGCACCAGTCACTGGTATTTGTAATACTTTTTTGAATGTTCAGTTGGCTGAGTTTCATGTTTAATGAATAAAGTATATAATAACAACACTGCCAGTGGAAGAGGATGAGTTACAAAGGGGGCAAAGGGAGAGCAAGACTAACCCTCTCTCCTAATGTAATTGCCAACATGCCAAACGCACTTGGAAACGTGGGAGGAAGGAAAACTAACCCGCTTCCTCTGATTGCTTTGATTTGTTTTTTTTTAAAACTCAGGGTTTCTCCTGCTCCATCCACTCAGTTTGTCCGGAGGCTGAGATGCGTCAGGCTCGGTGGGGTGGGGTGGCCCCCCTCCTTCCTCCTCTTCTTCTTTTTTAACTGTTATTTCCAAGTCGCATTTCAGATTCAACTCCCCAAACTCTTTGATCTTTCCCTCGGTCTCCTTACCCGGAAGAGAACCTTTGCCTGCTCAGCTGGGCGCTCGGAGCACACGTGGAAAACCTGGCGCGGCTCCCCCGCTCTTGCCAAATTTAGTCACACAAAGAGGCCAGAAAGGGGAAGCGAGGGAGAGGATGAAAGAGACAGCCGGCGGGACTTCAAAGGGAGAGCCTGCCCCGCCCCTGCGCGCCCTCTAACCCCGCCTCCTGCCTATATAAGGAGAGGCTGCCGCGGTGGCCTTTCTCACGCAACGCTAGCTCGCCCCTCAGCCTGGCCCGTCCCGGGTTTCTTTGCGCTCAAGCTTCGCTGCGCCTCTCTTCCTCTTCCGTCCCCTCCCTCAAGTCAATAAACACATCATTTATGTATCTATGGGTGCGTTTTTAAGGTCTACACACGCGAGTAGAACGTGTTTTGTTTCAGAGATGACTCACCGAGTATGACACCACCCCCTCCCTCCCTTCTCCGCTGGCTTGTTCGCTTTCACCCCCCACCTTTTCGTCCCACCTCATTTGTTTTTCATTAAACTGACTACATTTCCGGATCTTTTTCCGGTCCACAGGCTTGGCTGGGTCGGCGGGCAAAGGTTATCCATTGTTAATTGGTGTGTGGTTTACTCCCAATCATTCAATGCGCAACCTTCGCACGACGCGCGGGACTCGAATAGGGCTGCCTAGGTTCAAAGAATTGGCTGCGTAAAACAGTTAACCCCAGATTTAACCGCACCCTGGTTTACAGAATTTGCCCACTTGCTTGGGGCCGTAGAGCAATCAGCGAGCTAAAGAGAATCGTCCAAACTGGGAGATCCCCACGACATATCAAGCCACGAAGAAGTCATCTGCATCCAAGTTAGCTCGCCCTGATCGGCCAGGCATCTTGTCCCGGGGTACTACACCACGTCAAACTAAAATGGGCACAAAATAGACCCATAGATTATAAATCCATAAAATAGACTATTCTGGCTTTGTGGTGGTTGAAGCCTTAGACCAGGGTGGGGAATTCTGGAAGTTGAAGTCCACAAGTCTTAAAGTTCCCAGGTTTGGACACCCCTGCCTTAACCGAAGCGCCTCGAGTTTTAAACTGCAAATACATTGTTGGCTTGTTTGTTGAGCTCGGTTCGCACACGGGGTCCAAGCCTGATGATTAACCCCGATGATGTACTTGCAATGTTCCTGGGACACTGAGGAGAGCGATCCCGACCACTGGTTCTTGTTTCTCTTTTTCTTGTGAATCCTGCACCTTATCCTTGGGGCTGGGGCTGGCGCTCACTTGGGAGTTAAGACTCAAGAAGAGGCACCCTGATTACTTCTGAGTGTGTCTTGGGCTGTGTTGCCGATCCTCAATTCCCTCGATCAAAAATGAGATGGCTGCCCAAAGGGCATTTAAAATTCACAGAACGGATTTGAATATTTCTCTTAAAGGCCTTATCAAGCCCCTTTCCAAGTTCTTACTCCCTGAGAGAATACAGATCCTTACTTTCCAACTGTACCTTAAGTCAGGGCTGTCCAAACTTGGAAACTTTAGGATTTGTGGACTTCAACTCCCAGAATTTAATTGACGGCAGGATCTCTTCTGGGGAATTCTGAGAGTTGAAGTCCACAAATCTTAAAGTTCCCAAGTTTGGACACCCCTGACTTAAGTTTAGCCTTTAACCTTCTCCAACCTAGAAAATCAATAATTACTGGGAGGGGAGGGAGCAGGATTATTTTCATCTACATCACCGGAAATACACGTTTCTTGGAGGAGTAAAGCTAATGGAATGACATCATGTGCCTTGTTGGCTTTTTTCCAACCTGGCGCCCTCTAGATGTGTACACCCTGTATTTCCATCACTCAGCCCTGGAGCACATCTAGGACGCCAGGTCGAGGAAGAATGCACGACTGAAGCTACTTGCACGACTGAAGCTACTTGCATCGAAGCTACGTGAATCATCCTTGATTGGGTATCCCAAGAAACCAAGATTTACATATCAAACTTAATACGAAGGCTGTTTAATTGACGGCAGGATCTCAACCAAGCCAAAACTGGCCATCCCATTTAGCCTCTCCGTCTGGGGACTCCCAGACAATGGGATTCACTTTCAAATAGGCAAGTCGTTAGTGGGATCCTAAAGATAGGAAGGAGCATAGGATTGTATTATAAACCAGGTTAGTCCGAACTTAGGTTTTTATCCAGATACAGTTCAGTTCAAGGAAGGCTTCGCCGAAGTAAATACAGCCCTTTAATGTTCAATTTGGAGGGTGGAGGGAATCCTATTGACTTCAAGAGGGTTTCCAATGAAGAAAAAGTGCTTTGGGAGATTCTGAGTAAATTCCACTGGATTAAACGGAATTTCCTCTTAGGTCAATAGACAAAGATACCTTATATGTAACACCTGTAAAGGTTTTATTGGAGTAGTTTCTATTTACATGAGAGCTGACAAAGATAATATTCCAAGCAAGAACGCCTTATTATCCTTAGTCTTTCCATTTCTAACTCGTATCTTTTAGCTTGATTCACACAATGCATCGCCAAACTCATAAGGTGACGGGATTGTTTTGGGGTTAGGCTCGTTTGTAAGCGATGGTTGATGGAGGGAAACCGAAGAATGGTTACCCAGCCAGTGAGCTTCAACGAAGCAAACCGTCGCTTAGTTTGATGCGCCAACCCGATAGCTGTTCGTGCTGAATCCCAAAACTAGCTAATCACATTTCTCTACGGTTAGTTTCGTGCTTAATGCGTCGGATGGACCCAGAACATTGCATTCGTTCTGCCACCCATGCTTCATTTAAGCATGATAACCATGGGAACCCAGCCAGTCACTATGCGGAATCGAGGCTTTGAAAGGACCTGCGGTGTTTGCAAAGCAGCCTGACTCGCGGCTCGCTTAACTCTCGTTCCCTGAATTATACCCCCAAAAGAGCCGAATTGACCCCCAACATTCTGAATCGCAGGCAGGTCAACCACATTTCAGCCTAACTTGTCGCCCGAACTCAGAGAATTCTTTGCATGTTGGGGTGTTTCTCTCTCTCTCTCTCTCTCTCTCTCTCTCGACTGCGCTCAGCAGCCTCGGGCTTCCTCCAGCCTGGCAGTGGAGAGTTTTCCTGACTTGATCCGCTTGTCCTGAAGCTCGACTTTTCGTCTTCTCGCTCCGCCCCCGCAACTCCTCTCTGTTTTTCCCTTTAGAGAAGATTCTCACCCACCCATCACAAAAAAAAAAGCCGGTCGGGAAAAACCTCCAGCCCACATCAAAGGGGAAAGAGGTCTTTCTTTCTTTCTTTCTTTCTTTCTTTCTTTCTTTCTTTCTTTCTTTCTTTCTTTCTTTCTTTCTTTCTTTCTTTTTCTTTCTTTCTTTCCCTTTCTTTCTTCCCCTTTCTTCTCTCTCTCTCTTTCCTTCTTTCTCTCTTTCCCTCTTTCTCTTTTTCTCCATTTCTCTCCTCTCTTTTCTTTCTTTCTCTCCTTCCTTTCATTCTTCCTTTCCTTCCTTTCTCTTTATTTTCTTTCTTTTTTCCTTTTCCTTTCTTTTCTTTCTTTTTTCCTTTTTCTTTCTTTCTCTTTCTTTCTTTTCTCTCTTTCCTTTTTTCTCTCTTTCATTCTTTCTCTCTTTCTTCCCCTTTCTCTCCTTTCTTTCCTTCTTTCCTTTCCTTCCTTTTTCTTTCTTTTCTTTCTTTCTTTTCTCTCTTTCCTTTTTTCTCTTTCCTTCTTTCCCCTTTATCTCCTTTTTTCTTTCCTTCTTCCCTTCCTTCCTTTCCTTCCTTTCTCTTTCTTTCCTTTCCTTTTCCTTTATTTCTTTCTTTCCCCATAAAACGAGGCGCAGCTTTACTCTCTTCAGTTGGACACTCTTCAGTTCTTTTGCTGGGGAGACCCAGTTGGGGGGGGGGGCTTGGCTCGTTATAAGGATCGTTGTAGTCTCTTATGGCGAAGGGGGCTCGAAGTGCACCTCTGCCCACCGCGGGAACCCGAGCACAGCTGTGCCTAAGGCTCTCTTTCCCACGTCGCGTCTTTTACTTCCTCTATTCGGGATTTTGCGAACAGTATGACCGGTGGAAGGAAAGCGTGGTTCTCTGCCGATGAGTATATATAAGCTTATAGACGTGGGGAGAGGAAAGGTTTAGAAACTGCATAAATCCTTTCCTAATTGTTTTATTAGAGGGATCAGATTAATACTAAACCTCCGTGCGGGAGAATCCTCCCCCGGAGAAAGCTTCCACTTTTCCCTCCCATCCGCCTCCTTCGGGATCCAGGAAGAGTAAACATCGCCCAAATCGACCCAAATCTGGTTGAAACTTGAAAGGATTTCGCTTCCAGGATTTCGCTTCCATTCCATTCCTCGATATATATATATATATTAAATGGCGATTCCAATCGATTAGACACGTGCTAATTGGAGACCGGGATGCTTAATCGCTACGACAGCCAATAAGAATTTCAACCCAAAAACGCTTGTCGTACCTAGGCTGTTGCCTTCGCTGCTAGTTAATAGAAAGTGACCCAACGTAGCCTTAAAACGCGTTATAGGGAAGGTGTTTTCCCAATGCACTTCCCCCCCCCCCATAAAACGCAAATCGCGCTGCGTCTCTTTCCAAGGCAGAGGCGAGCGTTTTAGCGACAAGACTTAAACAGCAAAATCCTCAGATCGCAGGCGACTGTCAAAGGAAACCGTGGCTTGTTTGGCTTCTCCAGAGGAAGATGGGTGGGTGGGTAGGTTGGTTTTTCCCGAAGAGGAAGATCTCTTTGCGCCAGCAACATCAAATGCAGCCCCCCTTTTTTACGCGCTAATTTTCTCCCTTTCCCTCCTCCCGCCTCTTAAGCGGTTCCCATTATGTAGTTTAAAGTACAATAATCTCGAGGGCAAAGGGAGGGATTCTGCAAATGAGAGCGGCAGCTCCAACAATTAACATGAAGGGGAAAATAGGATTCGAATTAGGTGGAACAAGATCAACATTTAGCAAAAAGCGCCCCTGAAAAGTTCCTCGGCTTCTAAGCAGCCGCCTAAAGCTAGAGAAGGGGACCTGGAGGCAGCTTTTCGCCAGCTGCGACCTGCTGAAATCAAACGCGAGTTTAGGGGGCGGGGGGGGGAGGACCAAGTTCCCGGCCCCATTCATTGCTGTGGAAGTTGCTTCCAAAGACCTTCTCTCCTTCATTGGCTTGAAGAGGATATATATCCCACGGAGATACCACCTAGGGCCAAGCTGGGCCTCTAGACAAAAATCCACTCGTGTTTTGCTGACCACAAACTTATATCGGAGTAATGCGTTGCCTTCTATGCAGCATCGTGGGGTTTCGTGTTCCTCCACTCTCTGGAGCCCTTTGTCGCTTTTCTCCTTATGGGGCTCAGTTTTTTTTTTATTATAATCCCCAGATGGAAGCAGCGCCTTGCAGCTATTTCGTATTTGCTTTTATTCATCGCAACTTTTTTTCTTCTTCTAAAAAAAGATCACTTCAAGAAACCATCCGTTCTTCTCTTTGGGTCCTACAAAAAAAAAAAAAAAAACACCAAAGGGTTCTGTATTATGGGATCAACTTGAATTTTGCCTGACATGTTTCCATTCCTCCGTTTTCCGGTTAGGGCATATTTATACATTTGATTCAAACAAGAACCAAGTAACAAATATGTGCACTCGAGAAAGCTGCAGCATCCCAAACAGTATTTATTCAGAAATCCCACCCAAGCCAAGTCGCATTTATTTCCGAGTAAACGTTTCTTAACTCGGCCGTCTATCTTCATTATTTCCTTTCCCTATACATGCAGGAAGGGGTTGCAGAGATGAATGTATAAATATAAGGCAATAAAAGGCTCGGATGTCCCAATGGGCGCATCAGGGACTAAATGTGAATATATGGAAGGAGAATATATGAAGATGCTATGTACACACACACACACACACACACACACACACGTGTGTGTATTCAGCACAATCCGTTCAGTTCAATGGGACTTCTTTTTCGACTCACTGGGCATAAGATTTCAGATTTAAATGTTCCATTTCAAATATGATTTCAATATTCGGGAATCGGAAGTCCGTATGAGTCTTGTCACGTGTTTTGCCTCTTGTCATTGTAAACATAGCATCCATATGAGAACCCCACTATCAGCCCCCAAGAATTGGGTATGGATACACAGCCTCCCCCCCCCCCCACACACACACCTCTCCAAAAAGAGGAAAGACTTGAGCAAACAAAACAAGAGATTTTTGTCTCAGATTTGTCTGAGGATATCCGGATCACTATTACTTATTATTCCCGGAGACTTCGATTTTGGGGGGCAGGGAGAGACGGTCCACCCTTCCCAATAGCAGCACCCAGCCCACCCTCGCCCCTTGTTTAGTGTTCACCCAGTCTCAGATCGTTGTTTAAAAAACAGCATCAACGACGCTGAAGAACGGGACGGGAACAACCGTTGCGGTGAAGGCAAAAACAAAGGCAAACGAGGGCTAAGAAACCGCAGCCAGTCCTACGTTCCGATTCCCCGGACTACTTTCTTGGTCCTCCCCTCCCTTCCCCTCCCCATCCAGCATCTTCGCTCTCCACCTTCTCCCAGGTGAAACTTTCCAGCGGACTAAGACGCCGGAGATGTTTTTGTGCTTTTGTTTTAACTTTGTCGGCCTGGCTTTCTGCATCTTCTTTGTGTGTATGTGTGTGTGTGTGTGTGTGTGTGTGTGTGCTTGGGTTGGTTTTAAGACTAAACGAGCTTTCCAGCCCATCCTGCAGCTTTCCCGGCTTAAGGTTGTTTTTCCTCCCCTTCTCTCTGTGGGGCTGCGTTTCCTTTTCCTCTCAAGAGCATCTCTCAGTGAGTTGTCAATCAAGGCGGCGGCTTCGCTTTCATCTTCTCTCTGCCCGCCCCCGCCCTTTTCAAGAGAGCCAGAGAGAGGGGAGAGGGGAGGAGGGAGGGGGGAGCGGGAGGAGGCGAAGCGGGCGGAGGGACGGCAAAGTTACGGTACACGAGGAGAGCGCAGCGGGCGGCTGCCTTTCCACCTCGCGCGGCCCGCCTCGCAAGCCCACCAAGACCTCGTGGACAACCAGGACCCCTGGTCGACAGGGGGGGGGGACCCTGGTCGCAAGCCGGAGCCCAGAGAAGAGCAACCGGCACCTTCGGCCAAAGGAGACCTTTCTATGCCCGTCCCTTTCCCCGACCAAAACCAAGCCCGGGATCCCCCACCTACCCACCCACCCAAAAGAAAAGCGAGTGTGTGGGACCGTTGAAGGGGGCAGAAGCAGCGGCACCTGGAAGAAGTTTGGGGTGGGTTGGCCTTTACGTCTCAAGACTTTTGCAGCCCGGCTCGAGGTTTTTTTTTGGGGGGGGCAGCGGGAGGGGTTGCTTTTCTAATTCCTGGAGAAGCTAACTTTCTCCCCTTCTTCTTTTTTTAAGGAGCGTCCCTTTTTTTTTTTTGCTGCCGCCCATCTGAGGACTTTCGCTGCTGCTGCTGCTTCTGCTTTAGCTGCACCTGAGGAATTTGTCGGCTCCGTCCCCCCCCCTCCCCCGGTAAATGCCAGCCGCCCGGTTCGCTTCGCTTCGGGAGAGCCAGGACGGCGGCGCAGAGGATTAGGCAGCCGGGCAGGAAGGGGGGAAAAAGTCTTTTCCCCTGCCAAGGAACAAAAGCGGAGTCCTGGTGTGTGGGTGTGAGATTGCCCTTCCCTCATCTTCCCACCGACCTTTTTTTTTTGTCTCTCTCCCATTGGCGTCCTTCCTGCCCAGGGACCTTCCAACTTTGCGCCCCGGACCTTCGCGCGGGATGTGTGCGCGCACAGGCAGGAAGACCCCCCGTCCCGTCCCGTCCCTCCTTGGGGTCACTTCTGTATCTCAGAAGGCTTCCATTTAAAGGGCTCGTTGGCTTTTCCTCTCGAAGACCGGCGTTTGTGCCTCTCTCCTTCTCTCTCTCCCCTCCTCTCTCTCTCACACACACACAGAGGGGGGGAGGGAGGGGGGCTGTGGTCCTTTCTTTCAAAAAAGGGAAAGGGAAAGGAGGACCCATTAGAAAACCAGGTTTAAAAGTCTCTGAGAGAAAGCCAACTTGCCCGACTTTCGCGTCGTCTTGAACTGCAGACACAACAGAAACCGGCAGGGAAGAGAGACGGGGGGGGGGGGGGGGCGCGCGTCTGCCTGGCTCTTTGGCTTCCTTTTCCCCTCCCCTTCTTTTCAAGCAGACAAAGTAGACAGGGCCGGCCACACTTCCAGTCTTGCTTGCTCTCTCCCCTCCCCCCAGGTGTTTGGATATGGATGGGGTGGGAAAGGGAGGAGAGCGCAGCGTTTAGGCTGAGAGAGAGAGGGAGAGAGAAGCAGGCGGAGGGGGAGGAAGGCTATAGGAGCGCAGCGCAAAGCGAGCTCGGCGTCCAAAGCCTTTTAACTCCCCTCGCTCTCCTTCCTCCTCCTCCTCCTGTTCTTCCTCTTTTTTCTCTCTTCCTGCTCTCCTTCCTTTCTTTCCCGGGGTGGAAAGAAAGCCACTATGCCTCAGCTCTCGGGAGGCGGCGGCGATCCGGAGCTCTGTGCCACCGACGAGATGATCCCCTTCAAAGACGAAGGTGACCCCCAGAAGGAAACCATCTTCGCCGAGATCAGCCACCCGGAGGAAGAAGGAGACCTGGCCGACATCAAGTCTTCGCTGGTCAACGAGTCGGAAACCATCCCCAGCAGCAACGGGCACGAGGTAGGCAAGAGGAATTGGGCTTCACTCATCTCAACTTGGAACGTGGTCTTGGTGGGAAGGACGAGCCGGGGCTGCCCCTTGGCTGATGGAACTGCAGAAAAGTTTCTGGAAGGAGCGCTGCTCATGGAGGGGTAGGACGGTGGCAGCGGGAGTCCTGCCCGGAGCAACAGAGTCCTGGCCGGAGGAGACAGTCCGCTCTCGCTCCCTGGGTGGGCTTCCCTTTGGGTGGGAAACCATTTCCCGGCTTTCTTTCATCTGTTGGCCTCGGGTCTGCTCTGGGATTCGTGTAAGAGAATAAGGGGGGGGGGAGTTATTTTATTTTATTTTAATTTAATTTTAAAGGGCTTTCCTTGAAAGTTCAAGTCCCCTAGTTTCTTTCTCTCGGTCTGTCTGTCTCTCTCTCTTTTTCTTCACGGCCAGCTAAGGAAAAGGGGGTGTGTGATCCCAGAATGGAAAACGGGAAGCTGCAAAGCCGCCAAGTGGGTTACAGATTTTGACCACGGCGCTTTGAAAACCGATCTGCCTCTGTTCCCCATGAATGAATAGCAGCGCTTGGCGTAGTGGTGGGTGGAGAGAGAGAGAGAGAGAGTGAGAGGAGTTGGAAGCTGTTTGCACTCCCCTCCCCACAGTAGAGCCCGGGCTCCGCTCGGAAGCTGAAATAGAACGATTGATTTGTTTACTCAGAGTTTAATCTTATTGCTGCTTTATCCCCCAACTTAGAAGGGAAGGGAGGTGGGGGAGGAGAGACAAGGACGCGGCTGCTAGAATGCCACTATAGTAGCTCCCCACCACCACTTCGGCTCATTGGCTTTTTCCTTTTGGCAAATTGGTTCCTTTTGCCTCCTTCCTTGCATGTGGACAGCTGTTAAGGATGAATTGTAAATCCCCTTCTGTTTTGAGCTTAAAACTTTTGAGTTTGATGCTGGGCGTTTCTCTGTAGGGCCGCGATTATATTTGGTGCCTGGCCTTACCCTGATGTAAAGTAGGCTTGGGAACTGAGAACACAGAGGCAATTATGTGTGGCTGAGTATTAACTATTTAACTCTAGATGGAGGAAACTGAACAGGATCAGGACAGTAGTACAGGGGTTCTGACCTCCCCTCCCCCACCCATAACATTCTAAGCACTTTTCAAGAATAGACCTTGCCGGGCAAAGGGTCGCAGACTTCTCCTCCCAAAAGCCGCAGTTAGGGATTTCCATTTGGATTTAAGAGTTGATTATAAATGGAAATGGCAACTGTAGGAAAAGAGAGGCTCTGTGCATATTTGCATATTAGGAAGTATCGACTGCTTGCATTAGTGATTCATGCATTAATAAAACCCATGAAGGTCCGTCTGAATTTGTTTACATGGGAAAAATAGACGCCTGAAAAGGTTTGGAGAAATGCTATTTCTGTAGCCTAGATAGCTCAGAGATAGTAATAGCTGCTCATAAGTCAGAAGAGCCTTTTTCTTCCTGTTGCTTCTGGCAGGGGTTGATGTAGAAATATTTTAGGAATGTAGCAATGGGCCCTGCCCTACGAATAATTGGGAAAAGGGTCTCAAACACATTCGCTCCAAGTAAATTTCACTCACAATGTTATTCATAGGTAGGTACATACTCTTTCTGTGTGTAAGTGCGTGTGTGTCACACCGAAGTGGGACTAGTCCTACCACCCAGCAGAATGAAACAGATGCTTTTGGCAGCTAACTTTGAGTTTTATCAAACAACAGCACTAAATTGCTGGTTATTTGTTTACAAATGTTGGCTTATTCTAGGAAAAGACACTTGTACTTCTCCAATACCAGAATAACTTTTTGTTCTTTTTGTTTTGTTGTTGTGCATAACAGTTACCTGTTTTCTTTTCTTGTGCAACAAAATACCAAGGTTTTTACAATGAAAAAGAGACTGGTTGAATGTTGTTGAATTTTCCAAATTAGTGCTTCAATCTGTATGAACTTTTATTGTTTACAATGAAGCTAGGAGCCTGTTGAAATGATTGTTCTTTAACTTAGTGTTATTTAGTTAATACCTAGTGGTATCACATTGTATGCCTTTCCTTTTTTGTAAGGAATAAGCATAATGTGAGAGTGCCCTTTCCCCATAAGGTTCCAATGTTTTATGTTTACATGACAAGCGTCATCCAACATAGTAATACTTTGGATTAGATGTGTATTGGTTTGTTTTGTAAATTAGTTTTCATGGCATACTGAAGGCATGTTCATATGACTCATAGGATCATACAATAGCATTAATCTAGAGCAGCCATGAATATATTTGGATTGAAATCAGAAAGGTTACAGGATTAATCATAAACTCTTCAAAGGTTTTACATAAAGTATTGGGTAACTACCACATCTTAAAACAAATTAGAGAGGTTTTTTGTTTTTAATAATGCAATTTTCAATAAAAGAAGCATCTAATGCAAAATAAGGACTATGGAAGCCATTCTTATGTAGCTGAAAAGAGAATATTGGGACATCCTTCCCTTTCGCTTATTTGTCCTGGAAAATGTTTAAGAGACACTTTTACTGAACTTGGACACTGACAGTTTTCTGCTATGTATCACAAAATATCATAGCCGTCATATATGGTTTTATTTTATTTTTTTGGTTAGGTGTCTAGACAAGGCCAGTCTCAGGAAGTTTATGAAAAAAGCAGAGAACATCCTGAAGAAGGTAAGAGATGTTGTGTTTATAGCAGCTTTATCCAACCTTGCAGTCTCCCATTATATTGGAAATATACTTCTTGTTCCCAAGTCAGTATATATTATGGTTAGATATATACGACATGGTGTCTGGATTTCACTATTGAGATAGTGGATTTGTTATGCTAAATCCTATTTAGCTTGGATCTTGCAGCATCTAGTAAAACTGTATAGGTGGGCCATCTAACCAAACCCATTCTTTTTGAATGTGGGTTGTTGGTCATGAATGTGATTTTGGTATCTGACATTGTGTTTCTATGGCCTGGGAATGTTTCCTCAATCAAGTCAGTGCCCCATTTTTTTTAAAAAAAATATAGTTTTTAAAAGATAAATTGCTTATGTGCCAGGAAGGCAAAGCATATGTATACTATTCTTACAAGACAAGATAGCACTATTTATTTATATACTCAGTTGTTTGCTTATTTATTTACTTAAGTACAGAAATGGTTAACAAACCTTCCCCCCACCCCCATCCCCCCAAAACATGGTGAAGGGATTAGTTTAATTCACACAATGCACTGGAGATCTACCCTGCTGTTAATTAAAGACAATTGTAGGAAGGTCTGCTGGATATTTGGTTAAATAAAATCTTTCATTGAGTCCAGTTAGGTGAATTTTTTTAAACCACAAAATATTTCAGCTTCTTGTCAAATCCTGAACACAGACATGCCTTCTGTTATCCAGGAACTGTGATGAAGCACTTGTCAATAAATATGGACAACCTACATCCAACTTGCACTTCTTGCAAACTAGCCATTATTATTTAAATAAGATATTAAGCAGATTAAAAATGGAGACTCCTCTGATGAACAGGCTCACTACTATCAGCAGGGTATTGTTGTATGCCAGCCTGAACTCTTTTTCTCCTTAATTGCTTCTAATTGGCCCAATAAGAATAAGCCAGATCATGTTGCATGTATAAAGACGACTAAAGTTTTAGAATTACACATTAAAAAAACAGTGCATATTAATCATTATATTAGCACACACAAGCCACATATATAAATGTTTTCTTTTCTCTGTACCTTGTAGGGGTAAACAGATTTATTTGGCATTTTTAATATCGTAGAGATCTGGCAGGCTGCAATTTGGAAGGTTGGAAATATTTGCTAGAAGTCAAACTGTACAGCCTATCACACAGCATATGTGTGGAAAGCTAGACTCTTACATACATTCTATTCTTTCAAGAGGTTTTAAGGAAAGACTGAAAGCAGAGATGAATCTTTAAAAAAAGACTAAAGCTGCTTGATGAAGATCATGTTATATAAACGTTTCTTTTATGTTAGAAATGTAAAGAACAAGCTAAAATAATCCTTGCTTTTTACAGGCAAACACATAGATGGTGTTCTGTACAATAAAGGACCTTATTCTGGTTATTCCGGGTATATCATGATGCCAAATATGAATAATGACCCATATATGTCTAATGGATCTCTCTCGCCACCAATTCCTAGAACGGTAAGTGTTCTTTATATATATATATACACACATGCGACTGACTGTGTCTCTCTCGGTGTGTATCTGTGTCTGTGTGTTTTTATGCAATGAATGAAGTAAAGTTATCTTTGGAAAGACAAGCTTTGTTTACTGAGGAGCAAACATGTAGTTTTGATAACATTTCAGAAGTCTCCTTCCTGCTATGTGGCAATTCTTCTCCTCAGAATCATTTATAATTGCATTCAGACACTTTAATAATATTTGGAAACCTGTAATAGAGCATAAGGGCTAAATTCTACAGAATGGCTGGGTGGTATAACTTCAATAGCAGATGTAACCATTGACATATGCTTGTGATGTTCATTATAAAGTACATCTTTGTAGATGCTGTCAGTTGCCAAAGCAATTGTTAAGTTTCTTTTAAGTTTTCTTAGGCTTAAGCTCTATTGGTTCAATTAAGTCGATTACTTCTGAGAAACATATGTAGGGCTGCTCCATTAGTGGTTACCTGAGTCTAAAGAGACTGAAGTCCCCAGGCAGGCGTAGGTAAACCCAATAAAGATCAGGTTTGAGTTGGGCTAGTGGTAAGACAATATTATCTATTTTTGCTGGGCAATTTTTTCCCTTTATATTAATTTTAAAATGGGAACAAGTATCCAGTATTGACAATACTTTAAGCAAAAAGCTAGGGTCGCTATCAATACATTTGATAGCCACAATAACATATTTTAAAACCAAAAGTTATTTTAAGAGCTAAATTTTCAGTGTTCCAAAGATTAATGTTATTTTTCTCTTGTTGGGCATTCTTAATTCATGCAATAGTTTGGGGCTTGCTTAAATAATTTATTTAATTCATGGTGGAAAATCCACAGGGTTTTTGAGTTTTTAAGTTGTTGTGTACTTTAAGAGTGTTATAAAGATTATTATAACTGGAATGTTATAAAGACAGAAAGTGAAGTGAACTGTAATGTATTAAAGCTTATGTTAAAATGTATTTGATTTAGATGGCACACAATCCTTTTGTGATTTCAACTGTATTTGAGCCCTGATTGCATGAGACATAGAATTTAACACACATCTATAAAATGCACATATCATCCTCAAATATTATGCAGGCATATAAAAAAGGGTCCTCAAGATATCTATCCTATAATCAGAGTTTCAAAATTACTTGTACATTTGGAACAATATGAATTTAATGGCAAACTTGATTTAGCACTGTGTGATGTTTGAAACAGTGACTTCATCTGTTTCAGTAGGAATCTTGTTTTAAGTTGGTGGGATTTACTGCTGAGTAAACATGGATATAATGTATTGTGTACCTAGAGATGGTGGATGCAATGTTATCTGCAGTGCTTTTGAGAAGAGATAAATCAATGGCTCAATGATGTGCATGATACTTCCAAATATGTGGTTTATTGTTATATATTAACATGCTATGATTTACCCGGAAACAAGTCAAATGCCCCAAAATTCAATCAGCTACAATTTTATAATTAAATGTTACCTTCTATAAAATGTTTGTATTGGCTTCCTCTAGACACTAATAATTGGTTTGGCTTGATGAATAGGTTGAATCTGGAGAGTGCCAGTAACTTATAATGGTTTTGTATTTCTGCCTCAACTGAAAATGTGATGGTTGAAGAAAAAATAATTATTTTTCATGCTAAATATCTTATCAGTATTGTACATATCAGTATTCACGACTGTTTTATGCACTTAGTGATTTGCCTGATAATTAAGAAAACAGAAAGTATGGTACAATAGACTCCTAGAACGTATATCAAACATATTTGTAGTAAAGAGACTTTACTAAGGTGGTAATAATATTGTTCATTTTCTTAAATTGTCAACATATTTTCTTTTATATTGCTGTAATTACCTTGATCAGCTACTTGTTGTGCTTCTTTTAACAAAAAGACATGCTCTCAGCACAATGTATTTTCAAATATTTAGAGACTTTGTGACTAGAGATAGTTGAAAACTAGTCATTATTTTGTGTTTTCTTGTTTGTTTTATTGTAGGTTGTGTCATTCAGTGATAGGATAAACAATTGTTTCTGGTTTCATTCAACTTGTGTGTTGGAGGAAAAACTATAGTTACACAGAATCCCATCATATTGGAAGTGATTTTAATTGAAGGTTAGGTTTAGAGCTGGAAGTAATTTGAATTGGGAATTGAGAGGTTAAAACATGGGGACATCTGTAGTAGCCTTTAGGAGCTTTCTCCCCTAAACTCACTAGACTTCTCAAGATTTATACTTTCTTGTCATACATACAAGCATGGGGAATCCACACTTTTCTGCCACAGCTTTTTCAACTTCCCAAAAATGATCACTGACTGCCTTTGAACTCTTCCTCTTTTTAGGCAGATTCAAATGGAGTTGTTATGTGTGAGTTGGGTGGCTATATAAATCTGTTTAATTAATAAATAAATAAAAGACTGCTCTGATAGATTACGTTGAAATGGTTCTTGGTTGAATTGAAATAGCCATGTATGGGTTTGTTTTATGTTACACGTGTGGAATTCCTCATTAGCATAATGAAAGGTTCACATATTGATTATATATGTTGCCCAAGGTGTCACTGATGGTTCAAATTCTGAACCATCGAGGGCGGTGGCCTTTTTTTCTCAGCTTACACTCAGTAGACTTAATTTATTCATGTCCAGGGAATGAAATGGATTCCATTACAAGCTTCATATACTTTCCCCATATCTAATAAAAGTTCTGTTACCATTTTTTCAACATGTTTATTGTGAAATCCTTGGTGATTATTTCTCTTCTTGGGATGCTAATCTAATTCTACAACCCTGGATATTTTGAGTATATCGTCTGAAAATACTCTTGAACAGAAATGTACTTACAAAAATTCTCTAAAATATGTTTTAACGTAGCTTATATAAACACTTGAATGCATATTGCATAACTTGCCAAGTCAAACAATATTGTTAATAGGGTGCTTATATTTGGATATGGTATGGCAGTGTGGTAGAACAGCAGTATGTACGTCTTTTTGGTACAGTTTTCAGTGTATATGAGGATTCTATGATGATTTTGAAATTGCACTTCTGTGTTAGATAAATTGTGTATCATATATGTATGTGTGGTACTCTAGATTATTTTGAGAAAAGTTGTAGCTTTACAGTATGTAGGGGTGAGTAAGGCTGTTCATCTATTTGGAGTTTTCTTTCTACATCTTGATTCCTCTGATTTTACTCATAGTGTTAGGCTACACAGAACAATATATGTTATGTGATAACTGTTCTTCATATCTTGTTTACAAAATCTCTTCTAGGTAATATATAACAACTAAGCATGTAGAAATTTGAGCAGGTTGAAATTTAAAATTCTGTGGTTTTCTATACAAACCTTACTCTGTAATATAGTGAATTTCCTAAAATAATAACATAAATTGTGCTATGAACAATGAAAATGATTTCTATTTTTGTTTTTGGAAAAACGTTACTTATTTTATTTTGAAAGTTCTCCTGTTACATTTTGCATAGCTTACTTTCTTTCTGAAATTCATCATATTATCATGGAATAGCTGAAGTTACGGCCTTCAGATTTACTAAGAAGCTGCTTATAAAGTGTGGAAGGAAGCAGGAGAAACAGGTGGAGCCCCCAAAGGCAGAAGCCGCCCCTTCTCAAAGCAAGCCATCATGTAGCACAAATGTTCAGAGTGAGATGTTCAATCCTTGTGAATATAGCTTTGGGTGCCCTTTTGGCAGTTCCTGACATAGCAGAGAAGGAACTAATGGAAAGCGAGAGAGAAGAAAGTGATATATATATATATATATATATATATATATATATATATATATATACACACACACACACACACACACACACACACACACATACATACATACATACATACACGTGTTTTATGGGATTTTATTCCTGTAAATAACTGCACATTATTCACCCATCTGTATGCAATCTTTTCCCCAAGCAATTCGATTAGAAGTTGGGTAAAATTTTGAGTGGCAACATTAAGTAATTCTGTGCTATATAAGAGGCAACATTAAATAATTCTGTGCTATATAAGAGGTTTCTAGTTGCAGTTATTAATTTGCTACTTAAAAAAAATCTTTTGCTCAGTGGAAGAGCCACGTGCTTCTTAGAATAGTCAATAAATGAAGCACTAAGTTTTTAAAACTGCTATAAATCTAATTTTCAGATCGAAGTTGAATGTTACCTTCGGTTTAAGAAGCATCCCAATCTTAGTGATATCCAAAATATATGTGAATAGAAACTACCCAAATGTATAGCATAAATGTTACCAAAAACCTGATTATATGAAAGGAATCTAGTTTTAATTTCAAATCACAATGCTTTTATTTTGTTTTATTTTGGAAGTCTTTTATATAATTCTTAAAGAGCTGCAAGTAAGGAAGGCATAATGTGGCAAATAGTGGACAACAAGCAATAATTTAAGCCAGAGTATGCACGGATAATTAAGAATATAATCTTCTATATTATATGTTACAGTGTCTATACTGCAGTCTTAAAAAAATAAACTGTTCTTGGAGGAAAAAAATTCTTACATGTAAATTGGCAGAGTACATTTATTACATATTCCTAATTCTGTAGCATCTTCCTCTTGATAATTTTCAAAGGTTTGCAATAGTAAAAGTTGGAAATTTGCAGAACCATAGAAAATGCATTTCTTAAAGGTCCTACTCTTTCAATTTGATTATGTGGAAATGAAAGACTGCATTTTCTCCTTGCAATTTTCCTAATGTTTATGTTCCATGGAAAGATTCATTGAAAGGATATGTTCCTTTTGACCTCTTGCCCAACTGAGATTGACCTTTACTAAAATTTTGAGCACAGGTAGATTTTAAAATATGCCCGTAGGCACAAATACACCTTAAAAGGATTAAGACATGACAAAATTGCAATGGTGGTGATTCAGTCAAATGATGTTGAATGCATACTTGTGTTTCTATGCATAATAATGGATTTAAACAAAGCATAGCTATATAAACATTTTAAATAAATACATTTAAAAAAATAAACATCTTAATATCCTTTCTTTTCCATCTTGCATATCTAATGATGGTGGCATTGTAGGCAAAGACATTCAGTCTTTATTTAATGGGGGAGAATATACAGTACATACAATATTATTAGATTAATATTTTAAAGGATATGATTGTTTATTGAGCTTAAGACCATCATTCGTCCAGTGCATACATACATACATGCATTGCATACCCAGCATTTTATTTGTTTTTTGGATTGACAGTATTGCTCCAAGTGCAAAGTAAGCAATATTAAGAAAAGATTAAAGATCAGGAAAAGGAAACAATACATCTATTTTATACCAATATAATTCACCATATAGTACTTGCTCTGTTTTTGCACACCTCCTTCTTCTCATCTCAGCCACATCACTTCATATGCTATTTTCTCACTTCTCTCTTTTTAAAGATCTCATCCATTTCATTAGTTTCCTGTTCTTTCTATTTTTGTCAATTCAATGACTATTCTTTGATGTTTTGTGATTCTATTTTCACAAATTCTCTGTGTATAACCAAATCTCTTCAAGGTACTTCTTTAACACTGACCATTCGATTTTATGTTCGTTCACTTGTTTTTCATTGCGCATTTCTTAAATAACCTTTTCACTGCATATTGTTTGTCCTGACATACCCAAATCTCTTTTCTATTTTAGAAAGTATTCATAAATATATTTTAATACGCTACTATTTTCACTTTCTATATATACTTATTCATCACAATAGACCATATATTATTATCTCAGTGCCAAAATTTTAATTTTAGGGTTTCTCCATCCATTTCCTTATCAGAAATGTGCTTTCTATCAAAGTACACATATTTATTTACTTACTCTACCTCTTCTCACTCCGTATATAACTTGCAAATGTTCATATATTTTTTTCTGCTGCACATGCCTATCTTTGTCTTCAAAAGATTGTCAGATCCTGACTCCTTGTTGTCTAATATCTGACAACTATTCCAGTCTTCAGCCAGCTACATAACATTGCCTTCACAAAAAAGTAGATTAACATTCATGTCCATTGACCATCTCTAATGTCATCACAAGCATTCCTTATACATTTATCCAAACATTTATTAAATGTCTGTTTAAGTAAGAGGACATTACATATTTTTTGTTGTTCCTTATTCTATGCATGCGCTTGCATGTGTAACATTTAGCAACTGATCTCCACCTTCACATAGATGTAAAACATTCCAGGATTTAAGCAGATTCATTTTTTTACAATTCCTAAACAAACCTGCTCACATTCTGGCAAAAAACTCGATAGGCAAACTTATTCCTCTTTCCTTTTTGCATTCACTCATAGCAAATATTTTCTTTGTTAAAATAAATTTACCATATTTTTGGAGTATAAGACACACTGGAGTATAAGATGCACCAAGATTTTGAAGAGGCAATTTTTTTAAAAAAATTGCACTCTGCAGACTTCCCAAAAATGGCCCATTTTTCACAAAAATAGGCCCGTTTTTTGTCAAAAAGAGGGTATGAATAGCTCTAAGGAGGCTTATAGGGTGCTCCTGGGGGCTGCGGGTGGCAGAAAGAAACAAAAAATGGCTTGTTTTTCACACAAAACGGGCTCATTTTTTTCATAAAAAGGGCATGCATAGCCTTTAGGAGGCTTGTAGAGTGCTCTTGGGGGCCGGGAGGGGGCAAAAACAAATAGGGTCAGCAACTAACAAAAATGGTCCATTTTTGCTCATTTTTCTCTCTCCAGCTCCCAGGAGCACTCTGGAAGCTTTCTGAAGGCTATACATGACCATTTTTGCAAAGGGGTTGGGTTTTCAGGAGGCCAAAAATGCTGCATTCGGTGTACAAGACACACCCAGATTTTCACCCTCTTTTTTGAGGAAAAAGGTGCACTTATACTCCAAAAATACAGTAATTTATGACCACAATTGACCCCAAAATTTATGTTGCTAAGTGAGACATAGTGAATTTTGTCCCATTTTGCTACTTTTCTTGTCACATTTAACTGAATCATAGTAGTTGTTAAGTTGGTGACACAGTTGTTAAGTAAAGCTGGTTCCCCCCTTGACTTTTGCTAGTCAGAATGTCGCAAAATGTTATCACATGATCCGGGGACACTGTAACTGTCATAAATATGAACCAGTTGCCAAGCATTCGAATTTTGCTCTTGTGACCATTGGGATGCCACAACAGTTGTATGTGTGAAAAACTTTTATAAGTCACTTTTTTCAATGCCATTGTAATTTTGAACAGTCACTAAATGAACTGTTGTTAGTCAAGGACTACTGTGCAGGTGAAATGAATTGCTAGTTGCTGACCCCATTGCACAGCAAATGTAAGAATTATTGATTGTGATGCTGAATTTTTACTGCCTCTGTCTCTTTGAAAAGGAGATGTTATGGCAATTGTTATTCTAAAATAGTGAACTAAAAGTTTATATATAGTGTTTATATCTTTTTCTTTGTTTATTATTGTGGGAGACCATCCAGTTTAGACAAATGTAATAACAGAAAGCTATAGAAACTGCTCTATAAAAAGATGTATATATATTTTTACGATAGTGACCCAGCCTCCAATAACCGTTGCATTTATTCCCAACTTCAAAGATTGGATAAGTTTGACGGACTGGGGGGAAAGAGGGAAGGAAGGAGGCCAGGAAGAAGAAGTGGATGGGAAGAATGATGAGAAAATGGAAGATTAAACACCAGGTTATTTCCACTGGAAATCATCCTGACCTAAATCCTACTTTACAAAGTAGTAGTGTCAGAGGGCCTTGAAGAAGCAAAATAAAAGGAGAATTTATGTTGTTAACCTTAAAAACAACAATTGAAGTAATATATATTGTATTGGTGTCAGATGCAAACAACCAGGTCCACACATGTAGAATTAAAGCTAACTACTTTATTGTATTCTGCCTATAGGTCAAGAATCTTCCTAGACTCCTTGCCTTCTCTTAGGAATGGATAGATAAGGTTCAAGCAGTTTTGGGGATGGGGCTGAATTCTGGATCTTTGCAGTTGCACAACAACTCAAGGGTAACTCCCTGCTTGATCCCTCCTTTCTGTCTGGCTAGGACAGGGGTCAGCAACCCTCAGCTCTGGAGCTGCATGTGGCTCTTTCATCCCTCTGTTGCTGCTCCCTGTTGCTCAAAATATGCGCCACAACCACCAATGTGTGACATCCACCGGCACGCAATTTATTGAGTCTTTCAACCCCTGGTAGGCCAACCATGGACAAATCCAAAAAAAGAAAAGTTTCAAAAGAAAACAATGTTCAATTCAGCTACATATGCTAATTTTGTGGCCGCTCAGGAAATAATCAGGCATGGGAAGAGTTTTGTGGCTCCTGGTGTTTGTTTGTTTTTTAATGTGGGGAACTAGTCCAAATGGCTCTTTGAGTGTTTAAGGTTGTCGACCCCTGGGCTATGCGTTTCCTAACATCTGGCAAACAGGCATTGTGTTGATCTGTTTGAAAGATACTGGTCTGTTTGGATCTACATATAGTTGGCAATACAAAATTAATTTCCAACTACATGCAGTTGGTTATATATGATTAAAGTTAATAAATTTCCTCTTCAAATAATTTGAGGGCTATGACAAGATATGTGGTCTGAATTAAGATACATTCTGCTGAATTATAATGTATTAAATAAACCATGTTGGCTGGGTTCCCACATGTTCAGACATAAACTATGATTGGCACAATACACTCAATGGGCTAATGCCATCCACTAATGAAAATCAGATAATTCCTTAGCATAGGATAAAAATCCAGGATGCAAATAGATTTTCATAACCTATTAAGTGGAGTAAGAATGAGAAATTAACCTTCCTGGGAAACATTTATGGGTGCAAGTGTTAAGGTTGTAATCTGACACCTTCAGGATAGAAATTTAGAGTACATTTGCAAGATCAACCTGAAAGCTAGCTAAATCCATTGCCTAAAATTGCAGCAACCACATAGATTAGCAACCTAACGTACTCCTGGTATTGCTGACAAAGTATGGCCAATAGCAAAGGGTTGAGCAATGTAGTTCAATATCCTTTGCCTATGCTACTTTAACAGAAAGCTTGATATGAGTATTGTTCTACATTGTGAATATCTCACCCTACGAACTCTGCTATTCTGGATGTGTTCATTTTCTCTATACTGGGTAGTACTTTAGTATAGTAGTTTAGTAGGCGATATATCTATCAAAATATTCATATTATCCTCAGAGAATTACAATTTAAGAGTGGGAAGGCCAAACTATAAACAAAAACTGCTTTGGCATTTGGAAACTGGAACAACAAAGTGCAAACTGAAAAGAATAAAATATTGGCCCTACACATCTGGAAAGTGTCATTCTATTGCCACATTTCTGGTGTGGCAATGGGGTTGACACAAGCTCTCCTGAGGTATATCCTCTCTATCTAAACAAGGGGTGCCAAACTGGTGGCCCACGGGCCACATGTGTCATGCAGATGCCACACCCACCCCAGTTTGTGAAGGGAAAAATGTTGCGATACATCATATGACGGCAACGTGATGCTGGGAGTTTGACATCCATGGTTTAACTGATGTTGGCTTTGAAAGCTTTGGGTAGAAATAAAATTGGCCGACTTATCTATTACAGTGGAAAGTAATATTGCAATGTTTAGTAAAATAGTGGAAATAACTTCATAAAGTACTTTTCAGAAAACATTTTTGTACAGTATTTGCATTCATACAACCAAATACATATTTAATTTTTAATTGATACATCTTAAATCTTTCCTATTTGCATTATTTGTTAAGATAGCATTATTAAAATGTGTACCTGTGATAGACAGCATAATATTTTTTTCATTACTTAGTGCTGGAACAAGAGTCAAATACCTCATAAGCAGACTGAAAAGCTGCTACAGAATTATTCCACTGTCCACAGTTGCTTATACAGGCATTTTTCCAAATACCTCAAAGTAATATGAAATGGCTTTTAAGAGATGACATTCTTTCACTCAAATAAGCTTGGGTTAATATTTTTTTAGAATATGTACAGATTGTTTGTTTCACAGATTTCATTAGGCTCATTCAGTAACAGTGTGTTCCAAAAATATGTTGTTATAAATAAAATTGATGCAGAGATCTATTTCCTTTGTACTTTTGGTAGTTATGAGAGAAAAGCTTTATCTAATTATTTTTTCGTTGCTGAATCTTTACCTTCCTCAGAGCTACATTTTACTATTTTATGAGGCAATATATGAAAGAATAAATCATGTTTCTATCCATTTTCCTGAAAAAAAGAATTTTCTCATAATAAACATGGGACACATAACATGTATCAGATGAAGTAACTCAAATTGACCACTTTTAAATACAGTAATCCAGACAAGTGAACTAACTTGCTTCTAAATTAACTTTTTGCATTCAATAAACTAGTCTACTTGGATCTATCTAATGTGTTAGTAAAGTAGTATATTTTCCTGACTAGGTTTAGACATTCTGAACATTAGGGAATATTAATGTGTACACGTGTATTAAAGATATTAATATGATGCAAGGTAAGAGAAAGAATGGGTGGAAGCATCTGGTAATCTCCAAAAGATTGTACCTGAAGATCGACATCCAGATAGGTAAAAAAAGTTTCTCTAGTCTCTTAATATATAGTAGTTAGCTGATTGCATAATACTATTTTATAATCTTAAGCTTTGGTTTAGAAACTACAATGCGTTCGTGATTGTGTTTTGCCCAGAACATCTTTGGTGATATGGGTGACTATTAATGTGATCAATCAATAAATTAAAAATGGACAATGTAGCAAGTAGAAAGCCAGTTTGGTCTAGTGCAGGGGTGTCAACCTAGATTTCACCGAGGGCCACATCAAGGTTGTGTTTGACCTCAGATGGTTGGGGGGGGCATGGCCAGGGTGGGAGTGGCTAGCTCTACATCCAATTTTGGCTGTGACAGCCTCCTACAGCGCTCTGCCACCAAAAATGGAGCTCCACACAAATCTCTTCCAAGGTCTGTTTTTGCTGGCAGAGGCACCACGGGCTGTTCCTTCACTGTTTCTAGGGCAGCCCCACAGGCCAGATCTAAGCACCCTGTAGGCCGTATCCGGCCCACAGATTTTGAGTTTGATATCACTGGTCTAGTGGTTAAGGCACCAGGATAGAAAGTGGGTGACTGTCAGTTTAAAACCCATGTTAGCCATAAAAGCCAGCTGGGTGACTTTTGGCCAGTCACTTTCTCTCAGCCCAACTCACCCCACAGGGTTGTTGTTGTGGTGAAAATAGGAGGAGGAAGGTATGTTAGATATGTTCACCACTTTGAGTTACCATGTTTCCCTGAAAATAAGACCTCCCCTGATAATAAGCCCAATCGGGCTTTTGGGTGCATGCGTTAAAATAAGCCCTCCTTGAAAATATTGCAACACAGCAGCAGCCATGAAGTGACCAGGTTCTCCGTCTCCTACTCCTCAAAAATAATAAAACTTCCCTGAAAATAAGGCCAAGCACTTGTTTCGGGTGTCAAAAGAAAATAGGACCCTGTCTTTTTTGGGGGGAAACACGGTATTTGTAAAAATAATAAAGCAAGGATACAAATTGGCCAAGACCAAACAAAACCTATTGTGTTGTTTTACAGTCTATGAACCCAGCCAATGTATCAACAGTACATATCTGGAAGTTTAAAAGTTAGATTTTGGAATAAGAGTGCATGAAATATGCAATGGATGTGGCGAGGCAATATTGCCATATAGCCATGGTATGTTTTGAAACAGAATTCCTTTCATAAAGAAAGAGAATTGTTATCATTTGCTCTCAGCATAAGCTCCACTGGTCATCTCCAATAGTCTAAACCAGGGGTCCCTAAACTTGGCAACTTTAAGACTTGTGGACTTCAAGTCTTAAAGTTGCCAAGTTTGAAGACCTCTGGTCTAAATAGACATCTCAACAAACTACCCAAACCCAAATATTTTAAGGTTCTGAAAGACTGGGAATATTAATTAATTGGAATCATCATTATTGACACCACATTTGCTAGAGAAATTTCATGAAATCAAATCTTCAGTACTAGAGCTATTTCAACTAAAGAGATATGCTATTCAATTTATTTGGGCTAGAAAAAGTTTATTATATCTCTCCCTGATATTAAGAGTTTAAAGTGGGATCAGGGGTAGGTTGTGGCTGCCGCTACTGCCGGTTCGTTCAGAGATGTGCTGCGTGCCCGCATGCGCAGTGAAACCAAAATTGCTTTGCGCATGCGCAGAAGACAAAAACAAGATGGCAGCGCCTATGGCTCTGCCGAGAGAACCAGTTTGGGCGTGTGGCAGGCCTGGGTCACTGCTGGTTCCAGCGACCCAGGCCACCAAGTTACTACCGGTTGGGCTGAACCAGTACAAACCGGTAGGAACCCACCTCTGAGTGGGATGGAAAGATCTCTGTTTAGTTATATAAAGAAGCTTCTTCTGTTGTCAAGAACTGTTGAAAAAGCTAAAACTGGCATTTGAGTGATGAAGCCTAAGAAAGGGGAGATTAAGTGTAAATGCAGCCACCTCTTGCATTCCTGCATTTGTATTTCCTAGCAAAGTAATGCAGGTTTGCCCTCAGGAAATGTTTTAAAACTGATACTAGCAGTTGTATCAGAATAGTTTCTGGGCTTGTATTTTAAGCTAGTAGTCTTATCATTTAAAACAAAGGTGTATTTTAAGGTAACTTGTAATAAAATAAAAGATCTTATGTATGTCCTTTAGCAGCTTTCTAATCAAAGCCCAGAAATTACTCTCTTAAAACTTAGAAGTTTGTCAAGCTCATTGTTATTTCTTTACCATGTACAAAATTTTTCAAAGGAAGAACCACTAACTTTATTCCAGACTATAAAAGCTTCCATGCCAAGAAATGGATTCCTACTAGCCAGAGGCGATCCACATTTCTGTAGACTTGATACATGAATCTCAAGAGAAATTAGATATCTGCTCTTTACCTCTGTACAACTCTGCATAGAAGATAAGTCTGTGTGATACAATACTATTGAATTCAAAAATGTATTTTTTATTAAAAATAATTTTCTTTTAAAAAATGTGTGGTATGCATCCTTACAATATTTTGCTGTTAAGTTAAAACAGACATTGCAGAAAACTTTGGCAAGAATTGGCAATAACAAAAATGAAACTGGTCTCCCCCCCCCCCCCCGTTGTTTGCTGGAACATACTAATCATCACTTTGTACTTTGCTTTTGAGTTTTCAGAAGCGTTTTGCTTTGAAACAAAATAGGGAGATGAGTTTTTAGTATCCTAGATGCCCTCAACTTGGAGGTTACATGGGATATTCTTGTACCCCAGATGTCTGTTCTTTCTATTGTATAAGGTAAAGGTAAAGGTTCCCCTCGCACAGTGGTGGGTTTTCATTTTTTTACTACCGGTTCCCTCATCCGCGGTCAGATGCTTGCATGACGCTTCTATGCATGAACAGAAGTGTCCGGGTGGGTAGGCAGAGCCTCCCGCTGCCACCACTACTGGTTTGCTCGATCCAAGCCAAACCGGGAGCAACCCACCTCTGCCCTCGCACATATGTACTAGTCATTCCCAATTCTAAGGGGCAGTGCTCCTCTCTGTTTCAAAGCTGAAGAGCCAGTGCTGTCAGAAAATGTCTTCGTGGTCATGTGGCCACCATGACTAAACCCTGAAGGTACACGGAACGCTGTTACCTTCCCATCAAAGGTGGTTCCTATTTTTTAACTTCATTTTTACATGCTTTCAAACTGCTATGTGGCAGAAGCTGGGACAAGTAATGGGAACTCACTCCATTACATGGCGCTAGAGATTTGAACCACCGAACTGCTGGCCTTTCTGATTGACAAGCTCAGTGTCTTAGTCACTGAGCCACCGCATCCCCTTTCTATTGTATACTTCATTCAAATTATATTATTTCTTTATTTCTGAGATGAATAACATTTCCTGAGGTTGTTCTGCACAGAAACTTATGGGGACTACTGAATTTTGATGAAATTCTTGTTTATGAAATTTTAGTTGCTTTTACTGTGGTCTTTATTGACTATGGACACCTGGTTAATCCAGTCCTCCCAAGACTGTTTATTTTCTGAGAATTATCCAGAAATCATTCTGCATTATAGAACGGCTTTTAATTTTTTTTGTCCTGCCTGACTTTTTGAAAGCTTATGATGTGACCTTTATAATGTTTTTATATCATGCAAATCTCTCACTGCATTGTTCTAGTAAAGGTGGGATATTCTTTATTGAATAAATATTTTTGTAGAATTATTTGTCTTTTTAAAAAAAAATGTATCATGTTATACCATACATCGGGGTATCAAACTGGTGGCCCTTGGGGCGGATGCATCATGGGCAGGCCACACCCACCCCAGCTCCATGAAGGGAAAATGTTACGTGGCGGCAATGTGATGCCACGAGTTTGACACCTGTGCCATACATTATGTATTCTCCACATCTGAAAGTTGCAGCTGTAGATCAGATAAAGCAATGCTTAGGGCATAAGTATTTCTTTTCAGAAAATAAAAATGATATTAAAATACAAGAGAAGGAGCAATTTCATTTGTAAATAAAACAAAAAGCAATAGATTTCAAATTCCAGGGAATTACGGGTAGGAATCAAAATAAGAGAAATGTGAGCAATAAAGGTAGTTGGTGAACTAAGGGAAGTCCAGCAATTAAGTGCTAATACAATATTATTGTTATAGTTTGAGTTTTAAGTTTGAGTTTTATTGGGATTTATATGCCGCCCTTTTCCCTGAGGGGACTCAGGGTGGCTTACAACCACAAGGGAGGGGGGTGCAGTGTCAAAAACAGAACAGTATGTGAACAAAGAAAAAATAGTAAAAACACAACTTTCATTCAGCAATCAAACACTCGGGCGGGTAAATTGGGAACCTATCCCCAGGCCTGCTGGGAGAGCCAGATCTTGAGGGCTGCGCGGAAGGTCTGGATAGTGGTGAGGGTACGGATCTCAACGGGGAGGTTGTTCCACAGGGTCGGAGCTGCAACAGAAAAGGCTCTCCTCCGTGTGGTTGCCAGTCGGCATTGACTGGCAGATGGAATTCGGAGGAGGCCCAGTCTGTGCGATCTAATTGGTCGATTTAGGGAGGTAATCGGCAGAAGGCGGTCTCTCAAGTACCCAGATCCACTACCATGGAGTGCTTTAAAGATGGTCATCAGTACCCTGAAGCGCACCCGGAGACCAACAGGTAGCCAGTGCAGCTCGCGGAGGACGGGTGTAACGTGGGCGAACCGCGGTGCGCCCACTATCACTCGCGCGGCTGCATTCTGGACTAGCTGTAGCCGCCGGATGCACTTCAAGGGCAACCCCATGTAGAGCCCGTTGCAGTATTCCAGCCTAGAGATCACAGAGCAATCAGATGGAATAACTACAAAAGTATTGCTCTATCTTATGCATCTATTAATTTTACTAAGAATATATCTTCAGTTGTGAATTTCCTAATTTACCAGCTACTGTATGCTAGCTATCCCAACACATTGGAGAACAGCAAATGAGGAAAGCTAATTTAGAGTTGGTTTCTTAGCTGCCTTGTAATCTCTCTCTCTCCCCCTCCTTCCCTCTCCCTCCCCTTTCGTGTCTCCCTTTCCCTCTCCCCCCTTCCTCCCCTCTCTCCCCCTCTCTCCCCCTCCCTTTTCCCCTCTCCCTTTCCCTTTCCCTCTCCCTCTCCCTGCTCAATATTGTTTTTCAGCTAGAAAAAGCAAACAACACTCTGCTTCATATTTTAACTAGCTAGCAGTGGGAAGTTTTAAAAACTTTTCTGGTTGAAGCAACAGAAGGAGTAAATGAGGAGGAGTAAGAATGATGGGGTTGATGTGCTTGCCAGGAATGTTCTCGATGCAAAGATTTGCTGTACTGTTGACGATGATAGCTTTTTAAACATCCTCAATCTGTTTCCTCTACCCTTGTGTAAAGTTGAAGTGAATGGAAATGATAAGATAATTCTGTATCTCTTCCAGAAATATGATAAAGGTTTTGAGTGTTCAGTAAATGTATCTTACTGTAAATATAGAACTAGGAAATGTTGATATAGGCTACCTCTCATTTTACTTGATATTTGTAGGCTAGCCATAACTAAATGTTCTCTGCACAAAACAAAACAAAATAGAATCACACTGTTTACCTGATTGGAACCAAATGAATTTCATTACTGATTTTTTTTAAAAAAAAAACCAATTTTATGAAATTTATGGACTAAAAACTATACTAAAGACACCAAGAACCTGTGAAACCTGTATATGATCAAAGGAAAAAAAATAAAGAAATGTTGTATTGATATGTACAAAATAGAATTTCATAATCGCAAATGCTGTGCATTTTGTTGAATCCTGAGTATTGTCAGTTAGGTGCAGATGACACAATCTAAACAGAGCATTTACTGGTTTGTTCATATAAATTATGTTTATCTGATACTTCAAACACTTAATATGCCTATCTTGATACATACATACATACACACACACACACACACACACACACACATACATATATACATATATACATATATACATATATACATATATACATATATACATATATACATATATACATATATACATATATACATATATACATACATACATACATACATACATACATACATACATACATACATATATATATATATATATATATATATATATATATATATATATAAGATTTTTTACAACCCCTGGTAAGCCCCAATTATGGGAGGAAGCTAACTGCTTCCATCATCTGTCCTTCGGCTCGTCACAAGGGTCCATCACGACAGAAACCCAATATTTTTACTGTTGCCTTTGTTATATTTGTGTTTTTTTATTTGTGCTGATAGTCTCCCTTTATTTATTTATCAGCACAAATAAAAAAACACACACACATATATGTATGTATGTATGTATGTATGTATGTATGTATGTATATATATATTGAAATGTTTCCTTAAATTACAGGAATGCAAAATGATTTTATACTTATATGGTGATATAGGAACAAGGTTTTTGTACAAAGTTTAATTTAAAGATGAATATGCTGTGGAAATAATTATCAGCTTTTTATATTTGGAATAAGACAGTCATATTCTTTTGTACTGAGATTTAAAATTAAATTACGTAATTTCAAAATTATGTAAAAGTCAATGATTTGTGGTAGCTTTATTCACCTATATATTAGAGTGAATATTTTCTTTTATTTCTGAGTGAATGTATTGGGATTACAAGAATATTAAAATTAGTTCATTACTAGGCATATGTAATATGGAAGGCATCTAGGTTAGCTAGGGTACTTGACATGTAGTTGGATTTCATGAATTGCTTCAAGCATTAATTTTCTAGGCTGCCTTTTTGTATTTAGTCTTCCTTTATTTCATTAAGCATCCACATCCATGTCCCTAATAATCAGTTCATTTTGTGTGGTCCAAGATAGAAAAATCCCCCCTTCTCTTCCTTTCGTAGGAAAAACATGTTTTCCATTTTCAGAGATTTTATATAATTTCATGTGTGCTCACCCACTTTTCTTCTATATTAGTTTAGATTAAAAACAAATGCTTCCCCCCCGCCCCACCAAAGTTTGCATGTAGCAATTGCAGAGTTGTGGAAAAAAAATAAGTCCTATTTCGGCTTTTTGTTTCTTTAAAAACAGCTATCAGTGATGTCAGAGTCAATACTAAAAGCATTAAGAATGCTGGCAAAATGTAATGCAGCTGCAATCCAACATGATGCTGGAAATGGGGTTGAGAACATAAAGGCTTTCCATATTCCCAGGGCGCACAACTGCTTGCGGCCTTGGCTTTGATCTCTTCAAAGGCTGCTCCCTCCTCCTCCTCGGCAGAGAGACTTGGCTGCCACTCGCTTGCATTGAAAAAAGGCAGAGGTCTCTATTCAGGCAGAAATCAATCACTGTGCAGGAACAATTATGTGTAATTCAACCATCATGAAAACAGGATGAGATTATGGGTTTGTTACCTGAGTGACTGTGTAGAGATGGGGAACTCTGAACACAGGAGTCCCGCTGACATGCCACATCTTGATGACAATTATAGACATATGAATGATATAGCGGGCGGGGGAGGTGTGATGACAAATGCTGGTCACGCTGTCCAGCAGAGCAGAAAATGAGGTTACAATTGGGAGATAATGTTTGCATATGTAACCATATTTCATCAAGCTGGGAAACTTCAGGGAAGAGGAACGCTGGGCTACAGTTAAAAAAAAACAAAACCCAGAAAGTATGTCCCTAACGTTGTGTACTTGATATACAATTCATCTTCCCATTTGTTTAGAACTCTTGTCAAGGGATTATATTGACAAATATCCCAGCAATGCTTGTAGATATGGAGATGGGATGGCGGGAGGGGGCAGGAGGAGAAAATGGCGACAGGAATCATGGGTAATTCCAAAGATATCTAAAACAGGCTGCTTTAGAGCATGCCTTAGCTTTGTGCTTGCTGGTGATGGTTGATGAATTGCTGGCCTTTTGAATTGCAAGCATAAATGACTCCCACTGGTTTTCCATCCAAGATGGCCTTCATAGTAGTATTTGCGTAGAGTTGAACTTTTTTTTTAATGTGTAGAGATTTTAAAGCTCCTTTCAAAATATTTCAACCACAAGCTTTCTATTTCATCTGCAAACCATCTTTTTTTTAAAACAAGAGAAGGGAAAGATTGCTACACTAGGAGCTGATGTAGCAACAGACTGATTTCTTTTTAAAGTATCTTTATTGACAAAGCAACAAAAGTAGTTTAAAATAGCCAGTTTATTCTAGTGGTTCAGATGTTGGATTAGGAGCAAGGACACCTGCTCCTAATCCAAGTTCTAACCCTGCCTTAGGGACAGAATTTGGAAGAGTTGTGTTCTCTAAAGCTTGCAAAAAAAAAAAAAAGGCAACGACAAACCACATGTTGCTTAGAATATTGTTTAGGCTTGTCTGTCTGAAGTCAATTGACTTGAAGGCAAAATAAATGAATAACACTCTTAATTGAGAAACCATCCAGGACTGATGGATTTTTAAAATGTCACTTTATTGTAAAATATATGATCACCCACCTGTGTCTCTCACCCCCCCCTCCCAAAAAAGCAAAATGAAATGCTAAGAGATGGCTCGTTGTGAATGCCATCAATACTCAGTTTTGATACATGAGCTGGATTTGCCGTTTATGCTGCTCAGGCTTTAGACATCAGAAGCGTGAGAGCTGCTTTGAGTTACAGATCTTCAAACAATAAGTCAAAACAAAAAATCAATCCCGCTGGTCCCTGGCTGTAGTCATCTAAAGATAAAAGAGAAAAATAAAGTTATGCTAAAGCAGATAGAGAAAAGGAGTAGAAATGTCAAGGAAACGCAGAGGACAAGTGTAGAGTTGAAATGGACCTAGCCTGAGCCAACATCAATGCGTTTTTATCTTATCAAAAAGTTTTAGGTTTGCCAACTCTCTTCAATCTAGATCTACTCTGCTTCAGGGCAGCCTGAAGCACTGGCTTCAATGAAATTGCTTTCTTCTACTTTCTTAAACATAATCACAGAGGAATTAGAATATATTTCACTCGTGGTGTAAAACTTTACTGTAGACTTCATTGGTAAATTAAAGACTGAAATAACTCCTCCATGCTTCACTAAATATGAATTCAGGTCTTTCTGTAACACTTAGTGAAAGGCCAGTTAGGCAGAGTCGACAAAAACCTGATTTTCTCATAACTTCATGTATGTGTTAAGGTATTTTTCTTAGTAATAATATGGAAGTGCTTGCCACTGTTTCCCCGCCAAGGTTCCCAGTCTAGCCTACAGTTTGATAAGACACTGACAGTCCCCTATTTACATTCTCACCAGGATCAGCCTGCTAATCTTCCAAAACAACTAAAGTCACAACCACAAAAGTAGCAATTGTAGGATCCTTTTCTAACAGTTAAAAGTAACCTGAAACTTACAGCTTTCTTATTTGAGAGAAAATCGCATTCAGTTTTTTTGTAAATTAAGAGAAAAAGATTTTAAAGGAAACATCTTGATTAGTTTAGACCAGGGGTGTCAAACTCGATTTCATTGAGGGCCGCATCAGGGTTGCGTTTCACCTCAGGGGACTGGGGTGGGCGTGGGTTAGGTGGGCATGGCCAGATTGATGTCACTCATGTCACCTTTGGTGGACCAAAAACTCTGCCAAGTTCCGTTTCTGGCTGCGTCGGCCTCCTGCAACCCTCTGCCAGAGAAAATTTTCACTGACAGAAGCACCACAGATTGGTCCTTTGCTGTTTTCAAGGTAGCTCCGGATTTCCCAGGCAGGCTGGATTTGGCCTGTGGGCATTGAATTTGACCAAGCCTGTCGAACTTGTACAGGGGCAGGGGTAATGTAGACAAATTAAAAATTCTTCTGGACTGCAGAGGAATACCTGGAACCCTGATTACCATATTTAGGAGTGTAAGACACATCTTTTTCCCACAAAAAAGAGGGTGAAAATTTGGGTGCGCCTTATACACCAAATATAGCCCCACCTACCCTCAGCTGATTGGGGTTTTTCCAGCAGTCCGATCCACCCACCAATCAGCTGTGCTGAATCATTCTGCAATAAGTGCTGAAGCTGACCTGGCTGGTCAGAGTTTGCAGCAGTAATCACATTCAGAAAGCACACACAAGTAACAGATTCATCAGGAGTCAAAATAATAATAATAATAATAATAATAATAATAATAATAATAATAATAGTTGAAGAAGAAAAACATGCACTGGCTGATTATTTAAAAGAAAGTCAAGAACATCTATTAATCGAAGTAAAGAACAAAAATCTACTGAAGGCCCAACAGACAAAACAAGAATACAGAAAAGATGTGATAAAATCAAGAATGGAGAGTTGGCAGAACAAAGCACTGCATGGTCAATTTCTGGAAAAAATAAAAGATAAAGTGGACAGTGAACAAACTTGGTTATGGTTAAAAACAGGTACATTAAAGAAAGAAACCGAGTCACTAATCCTGGCTGCGCAAGAACAAGCTATCCGCACAAATGCCATTAAGGCCAAAATCGAAAAATCCTCTGATGATGCCAAATGCAGACTTTGCAAAGAAGCTGACGAAACTGTTGATCACATACTCAGCTGCTGTAAAAAAATCGCGCAGACTGATTATAAATTGCGGCACAATTCAGTAGCACAAATGATCCATTGGAATTTGTGCAAAAATTATAATATTAAAACAGCAACAAACTGGTGGGAACATCAGCCTGAAAAAGTCACAGAAAATCAGATGGTCAAGATCTTGTGGGATTTCCGTATACAAACCGACAAAATACTGGCGCATAATACACCAGACATCACACTGGTTGAGAAAAATAAGGTCACAATCATAGACATCGCAATACCAGGTGATAGCAGGGTCGCCGAGAAGGAACATGAAAAAATCGCAAAATACCAGGACTTAAAAATCGAAATTCAACGACTATGGCACAAACCAGCAGTGGTAATTCCAGTGGTAATTGGCACACTGGGTGCTATTCCAAAAGCACTGGAATTACATTTAAAACAGTTAAAAATTGACAAAATCACCATCAGTCAAATGCAAAAAGCTGCACTGCTTGGATCTGCACGCATATTACGAAAATACGTTACGACGTCCTAGGCCCCTGGGTGGGGCCCGACTAGTAACCAATGCCAAATCCGGCAAAACAACTGGCCGCTGTGATACAATTGTATAATAATAATAATAATAATAATAATAATAATAATAATAATAATAATAATATCTAATACAGTACCAAAAGCAACTTTTCCAAGTAGCAGTAAATAGAAGCAAAACACAAGCAGTTTCACCTTTCAGTTCTCGGCTAAGCCAGGCTCCTTCCTGTCTCTTAGTTGCTCACCCGGCAACTTTCAGAGTCCAAATAGCCCTCATTGGCTGACGTGGTTGCTATGCCTATTCATTGGCTGGTCTTGTTACCATGTGTCAGCTGAATACCATGGATGCTGGTAGGCAGAGGCAGATTTTTTCTTTTTCTTATTTTCCTCCCCAAAAACTAAGGTGCATCTTATACTCTGGAGCGTCTTATACGCCGAAAAATATGGTAGATGTTTGATGGCTAGCAGACGAAGGGCCTGAGCTGATGGTAATGAGGCCTGGAAGTGTTAGAGATTCTTGTCAGAAAAATTTTGAGGGCAGTATAGCAAATTTATTGATTTTTTAAAGAGTGCCAACACAAGATTGCTTAGTTGGGCCATATAGTGTGCATTTTAGATGTTTATTGCAAATGAATCATCTACAAGGAGAAGATATGTGTAAGTGAGCCTTTCCTAACATTATCCAAGCATCATGGGGAAGCTACATGGTTAATCTATAATCTCTTACTTTCTGGACTGCAATGTTTCCATAATCCCAATTTCAGTTTTTTGGATGTGTTTGTGGATAAAACTGCATGACCTATAAAGACACATTATGTAGGCAAGCATGGTAGACTGTCTGCCTATATCATAACTTTTAGGCATTGAATGTGGGTTGAGAAATTCTAGTTATTCTCTGGGCTGACATGTCATGTCTTCATTTGCCAGTGGGAGAAACTTGCTCTGAGGCTTGAGATACTACAATTAAAATTAATATGAAACGAAATGAAATAATTCAAGCAGAAACACATTTAATCACACAAATGCCTGCTTAACCATATCCTTACACAAGCTTAGATTTTGTACAGCTTGAGGAATGGGATCAGCAGCTACTGAGAATTCCTCCTAGCACATTTTTGATTTTTGGGGATTTCTAGAAGCCCATCTTGAGGCTGCTTTTAATAGTTCTTTCCTCTGTTTTCTCAGAGCAATAGAAGGTATAGCCCAGCAAAGGGAAAACATATGTAAAATTATTGGCATATACCTGGTTACAACTTTTGCAGTACTTTGGCAATCATGAAACTAGAAAATATATCTTGGAAGACATTATCTTTGGCTTAAAATTATGTGCAATTCAGTTGACTTTTCCAGTTGTTGTTATAGCAGAGTTGGGCAACCTGTAGTGCCAGGGCCATAAACAAATCTCCAAAACATTGTGCCAGGACATGAGAGACCTTTAGGAGTTATAACTAAAGTGTATATTTAGTGTGATATAAATAAAAATGATTAAATATATCAGAGGTGGTATTCAGCAGGTTCTAACCAGCTCTGGAGATCCAATAGCAGAAATTTTGAGTCGTTTGGAGAACTGGTAAATACTCTGACTGGCCCCTGCCCCTATCTATTCTCTGCCTCCCAAGTCTCAGCTGATGGGGAAAAATGGAGATTGCTTCCTATGATACAATTAGTCCTCGATTTACAACCATTTGTTTAAATGTCTATGGAGATTCTCAGTCATCCAGGTCATGGCTGTCCCAAAGGTGCTTTTTTCAAGAGACAACTGGGCTTTCTGGTTTTTCTTTGAAGACACTTCGCTTCTCATCCAAGAAGCTTCTTTAGCTCTAACTGGATGGAGGGGAATGGAAAGATTTATACTCCTTGCAGAAAGCTGGTTAGTTGCATTCTTTTAGAAAGTCATTGAGGCCACTTAGATGTTAACTTGGGGTCACCTGAGTAATGCAAATGGGCGTGGAGCCTTCTTGGAACTGCTGAATGTGTTGCAGACTGGAGATAGTTGATGTTGTATCTTTCTCCCCCCCCCCCCCCCTTGAGAGAGGTCTGTTCAATTTTGACATAGATGGCTTCTTTGAGCCCTCTTTCAAACCAACAGTCCTCTCTGTCTAAAATGTGGACTTTGCTGTCTTCAAAGGGACAGGGTCTTTGTCTTTTAAATGCAGATGGGCTACTGAATCTTTTCCTGATGGGTTTGTTCTCCTATGTTCTCCTTTTGTTGCTTCTTGAAAAAGCACCTTTGCGACAACCATTTATTTACTGACCATTCAAAGTTACAATGGCACTGAAAAAATTATTTATGATTGGTCTTTCACAGGTTGCAGCATCTCCAAAATCATGTAATCAAAATTTCCAACAAGCAAATTAATTAGGGGAAGCCTAATTCACTTAATGACCACATGATTCACGTAACAACTGCAGCAATTCCCTTAACGACTATGGCAAAAAATGTCATAAAACTGGGTACAAGTCACTCAACAACTGCCTTGCTTAGCAACTGAAATTCTGGTTCCAATTGTGGTTAAGTTGAGGACTACCTCAATTGGGAGTAGAAATGTATGGTTTTGTGGTTCCCAAACTAGATAAGGAAGTCAACCTTATTCAAGCGTGTAAGAAAAATTCAGAATGGGAAGCTATGGTTAACCAATTTAATTATACTTAACTAACATGTTTATTTGGAAAAGTAAAATAAAATAAAAGTAAAATAGATTTGTTCACATATACATTTATAATGGGAGATAATTGGCCAAATGTAGCCTATATTTAAGATAACATCATTTAAATGTTTGAATGGAAGTGGCATGATCTGACAAAATGAAATTAGTGGTAGCAATGACAATGTGAGCTAATAATTCTTCTTTTACATGTTCTTAGGTAGAAGCAAATAAACTTATATAATTATCATAAACCCTAGGCTGATAGGTACACATGGAAAACTAATAAAAGAAAAATATGAGTCTTACAAACATGTATTCACACTTAGTGAGGTAGTCATAGTATGAATCAAACAAAAGAAAACCATATTAAAGCAAGAGTTTTATCACATCAATTGTAATTAAAACATGGTGTCTCTAGCTCCAATAAGATGATAAACAGTGTATAGTTACGATAGTTTCTTGTTTGTGTAGAAATTGGTCTATCAGGTGAAAATACGCTGTCAATTTTGCTGCTTGGGTTTATTTATTTTATTCTTTTTTGCTTGGATGATGATTTTGTTGTTTTTGTTCGTGCAGATTGCTGGATAATTTATGTTTTTGTACGAATTAATATGAATTTAACAGACTGTATTACCCTGGAAATATAAAACACCTCTGTTAAATATGAACCACTTTTGCCTTTGAGGGAAAGCAAACAATTTCCTTGATAGATAAAAATTGAAGTAGAAAGAAACAAGACGTTAGGATTTTTTAAAAAATTGAAATAATCAAATGGCATTATTTTTTAAATGAATTGAATGAATTATTAACTTAAAATGGGATAAAGGGATTTTCCAGGATCATAATGTTTTATAATTTGGAATATAGGGAAGGGATTATAACCAAATGATTTCAGCATTTTTCATTTAGTAAATATCCGTTACCAGTTTTTTCTGCACAGCTCGTATATGTACAGTCTCTTGTGTGTCTCACAATAAGTTTGTGATAATTCTTTGTTCCTTGTTGCTATGATCTTTATGAAAGTCTGTTGTAATTTCTAGAATCACTGAGTGTAATTTTTAAGTCTTGATTTTTAATGTGAGCAAATACAATATGCTCATGCTTAATGTTTAATCATTGCCTTAATTATATATCAATAGTATTCTACTTTTCCTTTGTTTTATAGTTAATAGCTTTTAGTTAATAGTTAATACCACTTTTATGTTTTACCATTTGGTCTCACTGTTGCCACTAGAATTCTCTTGCGTGTACAGCACTTGTGGCATACAGATTTTACATGACTCGGGGCTTCAGATTAATTTTGCAATGATAAACAAACAAATAAACAAAGTATTTTCTTTTTGCTGAAATAATCATATAATTCATAAAGCCATCATAAAGTCAAGGGAATTACTTTCTGATTACATCAGTTGGGAGTTCTTTCATGAGATGTTTCTTCCACAATTGTAGTAAGTTCCTAATTTGTCCTATGACTGCAGCCATTAATTTTCCTTTTGGGATGTCCCGGGATTCACATGTCAAGCTGCTTTATTTCTTCATTTTTCCATTCTACCTGAATCAAATCTTTTCACTTGTGGATAGATACCATTAATCTTGCTAAGGGTGTAGTCCTCACATAACCTTCCTTGACTCAGATCCTCATTATCACTATATCCATATCTAGGGTGACAGTACATCTTTGATTCTTTATCACCTGAGATACTTGGTCCAATTTGAAGATATATCAAGGAATGAACCTCTTCTACAACTGTTCCTAAGGACAAGAGAATCAATGGAAATGAGCGTAGGAAAGGTCCCATCCTTGAGAAGAGCTGCATGGATTCAGCCAATTGCATTCCTGTTTCAGAATTGTCTCATCAGTCATTGTTCACTTCTGCATTACTGTATATTTTGCTTTCTGGAGCTATTTCCATTTCCCAAACTGTGAATTTACTATTTATCAGATACAAGAATGCAACGTGGATATCAATTTGTTTCGTCTCAAAGATTGTATAATTCATATGCTTCTCTGCCTGACTTCTGAGTAGCCCTTCATAAGAATTTCTTTTGCCAAGATAATATACTTCAGATTTCACACAAAAACTAATGGCTTGGTGTTTATTTCATAACAGTATACCTTGCACATTTTTTTTCATTCTACATTTTGGTGGATGGTACCTTTCTCTTACATAATTCATGAAAGTTGGCACTTCATGAAAGTTGGCTCACCTCTATCTGCTGGTATAAACACCGCTAATTCTCTTTGTATTATTATCCAAGCTTTTAAAGTGAAGGATCACTGTTCCCATAATCTCCTACTATAGAAGAATTGAGAATCCATCCTTCCTTATTCTTCAAATGGGCACAGTAGTTATTTACCCAGTTGTTTTCTTTCCTCCAATACCACTCTGTATCCTATTTGAGACAGGACCCTACATTAGTTATCATTTTTCACAGTTCATCAACAGTGACTGAGAAAGAGTTCTATTCTCTTTATGTTTGTTTGGAAGGAACTGAATGCATCTAGCATCATTCCGATGGTGTCTATTTTAGGTCTTTCAAAGTTCACTTAATGAATTGAGGATATCTTCATAATGATTGTCCAAATGTATAATGACCTCTTTCTCTGTGGAATGTGAGAATGACCTTGGAAGATAAAGAGAAGATCAGATAAAAGAAGGAGGAGAAATTGCAACTCAACAGACAGAGAAAGAAACATAAAAAGGATCTGCTTAATTTATCTGGTGGTAAAAAGAGATAGCAAGAGATTTGTAATTTTATACTTCCAAGATTCTTTTATACAAGTTTATAACAAGGTGGAGTTAGGTCATTGCGTTTTGTTTCCTACCTGGACTGCTTGGAAGGCTAAGATAGAATCCTATGAACTGACTAAAGAATAGTCTCCCTTTCATATGTCTTCATTATACAAGAGTGACAACTATATTCATATTTGCCTTTGCAGAATCTCTTCTGAAGTTATAAAATCAGACTAGTGCTGTACAGATTTGAAAAACTATATTATTTTGTTTCCTTGAACTACCCACATTACTGCATGTATTTTTTTTATCTTGCCCAGTACCCTAGTCTACTGTTTCCTCATTTCCCCATTAGGCAAATCAGGCAGCATTACTTGAACCAGCCCAAGATGGAAAACACCACTTGTAGTGCAGAAGAGGAGAACACAGATAGGGATCTCATTTGTAGTAGCGTGGAACAGGACAAGTACTATAGTTTTTGGTTTCTGTCCTCCACAAACAGTTAGTGGCCTGTACTCTCAGCTGGGCAAACTGATATTGTGAATATGCCCTCTGTCTATGTATGAGATATGAAACTGCCCTTTTCCAGTTTAATGCATACCCTATTGTCGTGATGGCAAACCTTTTCGGCACCAAGTGCCCAAAGTGGAACACATGTGCATGTGTGTGTGCCGGAGTGCTGGAAACCCGAAGACCAGCTGGCCAGTGCACATGTGCATGCCAGACAACTGGTCTTTGGATTTCCGGCCAGCTAGTCTTCATGCGTGCCAGAGCACCGGAAACCAAAGACCAGGTGGCGTGAGTGCATGCCTGTTTTTTGAGCATTTTGGGGCTGTTCTCAGGCTGTTTTGGGGTCATTTTTGCCCCCCAAAACAGCCCTGACAACAGCCAGAAAAATGTCTGGGTTTTTGGCTGTTTTGGGCCATTTTGGGGGGCTATTTTCAGGTCGTTTTCTGGCGCTCTGGTGCCTGCAAAGACCAGCTGGCTGGTGCACATATGCATGCCGGAAAGCAGAACAGCTGGTGATGGCACATGTGCCTAAAGAGAGGGGTCTGCATGCCACATCTGGCACGGCTGCCATAGGTTCGCCATCATGGCCCTATTGGCTACTAACAAGAGATTGGTTAATCCTGGTTTATGGCTTAATATGATATGGAATCTGATTAATTATATCTCTTTTAACAAGCCATGGTTAAACCATTTATATTTGGAGTGATATATAAACTGCACATAGTATATGGTGTTCAGCTGTAAGAGGCTGGAAGGGAAAAAACTTATTGCATGATCAAATATGCCCCTGAATTTTTTTTAAAAAAAAATACAGATATTAGTAAAATCCAACTAATTTTCAAAGTGCAGTTTGTAACAAGAGCTGATGAGATCAATGCAAGCAGAATAATTTTCGTATTACAAACCTCATTTAGCAATTTCCAGATTCTTAAAATCTGCTTGATAACATGTATTTTGAGACTTTTCAATGCTACTCAATTTGTTTTCCTAAGATTGAGTTAGGTATAGATGACCTGATAATGCACTTACTTTCCAAAAAGAAAAAAGAAAACATTCAGATTCACAACATAACCCTTCTGATTTCATCTCTTGAAAGAATTAGATTACTGTTTAGAAAAGCTTTGCAAACCTCAATATTTAAAGCACCACTGTACTGGCGTAGGATCTAAAGGAGAAATGTTGGCAAGGCGAATGAAGAATAGATGAGAAAACACTGACGAGGTTTGTTTGGGAGATTTTAGCCGGTGTGGTGACTTGTTGACTGCCTTCATTGACAATTTTTTACAGTTACCGTTTCAAAACTAGTGAAAGTAACCATAGAAACTTCCCAACCTTTCAGTTTCCTCTGTTTGGAAGATGACTATGAATGTAGAAGCAATTCCGCGGAAAGGCATAAAAGCAAGGTCCAGGTGAGACTACTTGAGACACACGTTATTATCTATATGGAGATTAAATCAGCTTCCCTTTTGTGAACGGCTTTTCTATTGAATGGGATGCTGAAACACAAAAACAGACTCCAAACGGAATGCCTGTTGGTTTTGGTATTGCTGTTAGATTTTCCAGTTGCTGTTATAATGAGGTTTGCAGAATTCAGAAATGGTTGCTGCTTACTTTATACAATGTGAAGGCACCATATAGTCAAAGCTGCGAAGGAAGCATCCCTGCTTATATTTTATTTATGAAAGTGTGCTTGTTTTCAATAGTTCTAAAGCTTGGAGGAAAATACTTGTAGAGATAGTTACCCAGAGGCCTTCCTGAAATTTGGTTTTATGTATGACTTTTATTTTTTATTTTTATTTTGGTTGTCATCGGATCAAGGTTGATTCATGGCAACCTTGTGGATTGTTGTCATGATCTGTTTTTGATTTTCACTCCGACAGCTAATTGTTGCTACAGTAGCATCCACTCTATGACCTTTCTATTCCCGTCACAATTATTTTATTTTTAGTTATTACCTTGATCTTATTGAGATGTGGATTTTCTTTAATTGTAATGTTTTCCCCAATTCAGTTATTTAAAAGAATAGAAGAATAAATCCGGCATGAAGGAAACAAAAAGCTTTGGTGCTCATAATGTCAAGAAATATAGACTGGTACACTTCTAAAACATAACTAGGAACTGTCTCCTGGAATAATGAAATTAAAATGTTCAGCATTTGTAATTCCACCTTTATTCACAATTGGTTATTAACATTTGCTTTTAGCTTTGTGGTTAAAAGACTATTTCAAAATTTCAGCTTTCATAAGTTGTTTTTCATATCTTCTTCATCAGTTCTTTGTTTCGGTGTTCTTGAAAGAAAATGGGCTAATTTTTCTTGAACATGAACTTTGCTCGTCTTTCCTAGAGAAATAAAATGATTAGATTTACCACAATCTAATTGGAGAATGACTTCTGATTTCTGTTGGACAGTTTGGCTGAAGATATGAATCAGATCAGATCTACAAATTAAAATGTAGGGTGTGCTGAATGTGTAATATAAGAGGATGTAATACTAGATAGCAACATTCAGTGAACAAATAGCAAAATGACAAATGAATGCTTGGTTTGTATCATAGCTATCATTAAAGCAAATTACTTTTTTGATTGATTATGTGACATCAAGTCATTTTCAACTTCTAACAACACATCTAGGATACCTTTTTTCCATGATATTCTAGCCCTAGCCTAGTCTTTCAGGTTTTCTGATGGTGTACTCATTGCTACTGTAACTGACTCTGTCCACCTTGCTGCTAGTCATCCTCTTCTCTTCTTTCTTTCTTTCTTTCTTTCTTTCTTTCTTTCTTTCTTTCTTTCTTTCTTTCCTTCCTTCCTTCCTTCCTTCCTTCCTTCCTTCCTTCCTTCCTTCCTTCCACAGCATTAGAGCTTTCCCCAGAGAACTAGTCTCCAAATAAGGTCTCCAAAATAGAATAATTTGAGCCATTCATTTATGCCTTTAGGACGAATTTGCTTTATGATCCATTGGTTTGAATCCATGTCTGTCCACAGTATTCTCAGAAGCCTCCCTTCGGACCCAGAATTAGACCTAGCATTAATAGAATTATGGCAAGGAATTAATCCCAGGAACAGTTTTCTCTGTAGTGGCCATTCATATATAGACTACTTTCCCCAGGAAAGTACACCTGGCCCTGTCTATGTGAGGTGGAGCCCTCAAGGTTTATTCATTTGATTTTAGTTTGGAAAGATTTGAATAAGGGTCTGGTAATTTAATTTTAAAAAGAAGCTTTGATATGCTAGTAAGTTTCCTCTGAATTAAAAAAAAACATTTGATTATATTTGCTGAGTATATGAAACTGGACATTGTGTTATTTTGACAAAGCTGACTTGGGACAGTGATTAAGAAATATATTAAATACCATATATTTCAGACTATAAGATGCACTGGAGTATAAGACGAACCCTGATTTTGAAGAGGTAAATTTTAAAAAAGTTTTAGCACTCTGCACACCTCCCAAACCCTCTGCATGTCTCATTTTTTGCAAAAAAAGGGGGGCATCTAGAGGCTTTGGGAGGCTTGTAGAGTGCTCCTGGGGGCTGGGGGGGCAAAAACGAGCAAAAAAACAGTCCATTTTTGTCCTCCCCAACCCCAGGAGCACCTGCAGGCCTCCCAAGCCCTCTGCATGTCCATTTCTGCAAAGGGGGTGGGGTTTCAGTAGGCCAAAAAATGTTGCATTCAGTGTATAAGACATACCCAGATTTTCACCCTCTTTTTAGGAGGAAAAATGTGCATCTTATACTCTGAAAAATACAGTAAGTAAAAAAAGAAATATGCTTTCTAATGCTATAAAATAGTTAACAATTTTCTAAGGCTTGTATTTGGTTCTATGATCTGTGTGCTTCTGAATCCTCCCTACTGTTGTATGGAAACACAACTATTGTTGGCTAGTTGATACACAGAATTAAAGGATTTAGAGTTGCGTAACTGTACAGGTGCCATATTTTTTGCTTATGATTAAACTAGAACATTGGTGTAAAATGCACCCGCTTTATCTTTGGGAGCTTCTAGGTCAGGGATGTCCAACTCGTGGGCGGTCGGCTGGATGCGTCATGCACTGGCTATGCCCTCTCCCAGTTTAGTGAAGGGGGGAAAGTCACAATACATCATGTAACAACGTGACGCTGCGAGTTTGACACCCATGTTCTAGAGGGAAGGATTTGCCATATCTATGATGGGACTCACACAATTTCTGGGCTATCTGCTCATACAAATGAACTTTTGCTGAATGGGAAGTTTGGTATCAAGTTGCATCGCATAAAGGTACAACAGTATTGCCAGAATAAGTGTTCTATGTCTGTCCTAAAAGGGTTGTTCATTTTAAAATTCACAGAATAAGCAAAAGAGGAAGGAAGAGAATTCAAAGGTTAACTGCTAACATCCTTAACTATGAATTGCCCAGTAACAGCAATTCCCACTGTGTCTTAAACAGGTAGCCATATAGTGACTGTTCAAAGTTACAATGAATGTATTTACATCCCAGATTCATTCACTCTCCCCTCCCCCAAGGTTATGTGATTGTATTTTGGGCACTTGGCAACTGGCCCACATTTATAACTGTTTGAAGTATTCCACAGTCATGCTATCGTGATTTACTATTGTTTTGCCAGAAACCATCTTTAGTGCATGTGATAGATGCCATTTACTTAACGACCAACATCTCTTACAATCACAATTCTGGGTTCAATTGTAGTTGTAAGTTGAGGACTACCTGTACTGAATTTTCCTATCTATATTTGCAAAGAAAAGATGTTCCACTGAAAAATATGGGAGGATTATAGTTGTCTTTTGGCTTTTGTCGTGTGTTCCTCCAATAAAATTTTGTTAAAGAAAACTTTTAAATACTTGTCTTTAGGTACTGTATGGAAGTTATTGTACTAATATCACACAGTTACTTTTCAGCTTGACTCATTTTTTCCCATAAAACATCCACAATTGATAGGCAATAGATAACTTTACATTTGCAGCAGTGGCGGGATTCAATTTTTCTTACTGCCGGTTCTGTGGGCGTGGTTTGGTGGTCATGGCATTGCTTGGGTGTGGCTTGGTGGGCTTGGCAGGGGAAGGATACTGCAAAATCCTCATTTCCTCCAGATCAACTGGGACGTGGGAGGCAAAGAATAGATAGGGGTGGGGCCAATCAGAGGTGGTATTTACCAGTTCTCCAAACTACTCAAAATTTCCACTACTGGTTCTCCAGAACTGGTCAAAACCTGCTGAATACCACCTCTGATTTGCATGCAAATTAGCTGAAGAATGTGTCTGCTTCTTGTGCCACCCTAACTTCTCAAAATGCCTCTAAAATAAATAATCACTCATGACTCCTGTTTATATCTGCCCTTTCCCACCCACCACCCCTAGTTTTGTTAGAAAATTCTTGTACTGAACTGAAGTGGTTGCTATATAGACATTTATCAGGCGAGAATTCTATAATTCATAGTGATATAAGAGCTGCAATGCATTTGTATTCTTCTATGCATAAAACTCGAAAAAAATTAGACCTTATGGTGATGTTTTATGATTGGAAGACATGCCAATTTTGTCTTAACAGAGCACTGTTCTCGGTTAATGAAGAAAGATGGATTGCACTAAATCAGCATTTTAATCATAAAATTACCATGAGACCTACTATTACAGCTGGTGTAGACAGAATAAACTTGCATATCCAAAACTCCAACATTTCCTTTTTTCTTCCTTTGATGTCCATTCACTTTACATCCTCCCTCAGTTTAACTGAGAGAAAAGAATTTGAAGCATCTCTTATACAGCCTAGTTCCAGTGGGGGAGTTTATGAGGAAATGTAATTCTACTGCAAGCAGAGGGAATAGTATAACATCTGAATGCCTGTGGTTGCCACCTTTAAAACCTTCCCCATTTAGTAAAATTTGGGAGATAAATATTTTAGTTAAGTATTAGATTTTAAGTTATTTATAAGCATCCTTACCTGTGTACCACATTGCATTTCGTTAACTCTCAATACTAGTAATAGTAAAATTACTATTAGATTTGTTTTATAGAATTTTAAAAAAAATTAGGTCACTAAAGTACTTTGGAGGGGATCTTGCTAATTTTATTAACCTGCAGACACTCTGTTGCAAGATGGATGGCAAATATAAATTGCTTAAGTAATTAAATAATTAGCCTGCAATTATGTCCAGCTACAACTTCCAGCACCTAGCTCTGATGCTTGGGGATGATGAGAGTTGTATCCAATGTACCTGAGGTTTTCACATGGAAGATACAGGAATATAAATCATGCGGGACAAATGATGTATCATTACATCAAATCAAATTTGAAGTAACACACAGGATTTTTATGCCTGTTCAAAACTTCTTATCTAAGCTGTTGTTCACTACAATTCTTTCTGCTTCAGAAGCTTTAGGTTTAAGAAGGATCTGTTATCTTCAATGCCTGTTGAATTGCTCATCATGTTCTCTAAATCTGATCATATACATTTCATCTCTTCATTCATATAACTCCTTTATATGCACTTTTTATGAGCCCTTTGTTGTAATCCTTAGTATTCATCAACTTCTTAGACAAAGTGTACCTAGAATTCTCATGTAGAAACAGTAGCAAGAAATCCATATTTTAAACTGAAGATAATGAGTCAGTTTATTATCTGTTCTGCTAAGCTTTTAGCTTGACAAGTGTGAGGACAAAGCCATTATACTCTGGACTATGCTTCATTACATCACATCTCATATGTTCACATGCATTTATGATTTGGTAGACCTGGGCAACTTTTAGATGTGTGAATGTCTATGGAGATTCTCAATCATCCAGGTCAGGGGTTGGCAACCTTAAACACTCAAAGAGCCACAAAGATCCTAACCGAAAGCCCCCCTTTCAATTCTGGAGCCGATTGGAAGTCCGGTTCCCCCACAATAGTCTCTCTTCCTAGTGCGGCATCCTTTCGTCTGCCAACTCGAAGTCCAGTTCGCCCACCATAGTCTCTTCCTAACTCAACGTCCTTTTTCCTCTACTTGTCCTAACCAAAAGCCCTAACCCTAACCCTATCAATTGTACAGCCAATAGGTGACTGGGATCTGCAACAGAGGAATAAAAGAGCCACATGCAGCTCCAGAGCCATGGGTTGCTGACCTCTGATCTAGGTCGTGGCTGTCACAAAGGGGCTTTTCAAAGGGCAACTGGATTTCCTTTGCTTTTTTCCTTGAAACATTTTGCTTTTCATCCAAGAAGCTTCTTCAGTCTTGGAGAACTTAAAGAAGCTTCTTGGATAAGAAGCAAAACATTTTCAAGGAAAAAACAAAGAAAGTCACCCTTTGAAAAGCATCTTCGGCACTTCCAGATGTGTGGACTGCAGTTATAGAATTTCTCAGCTTCATAACAGTTGCTTGGGACTGAGAATTTGAAGTTACTCACTTGGAAGTTGTCAAGGTTGTGACTCATGAATTAGAATGGAATGACTGTTTTATTTCTTGGCACACAAAGACACATGCAATCTAATAAAATCCAGAGGATTAAGCAGAGTAGTTGCAGAATAAAGGACTGGTCTTGCGGCACTTAACATTTGAGATATAGGTCAACATGGACAAAGAGATAAAATAATAGATAGTGCTTTGCACAACAAGACTGCATGTTAACCCTTAAAATAGATAGCAGGTTTCATAGAGCTAGGCCTAATAGGAAGAATATCCACAGTATGCTTTTTTCTCATCCTCCAAAACCTTAGAAAAAGTACAGCCTGGATTTACTCACAATCTAATTGGCAAATTCACCTGGTAGCCATATAAAGTGCTTCAGTTAGGCGCAGGACTGAAGCTTCTGCTTCCACAGAAGTACGCTGGAAGAGTTCTTGCAGGCATCAGCGTTGCTCTTTGTGGAATGCCTGACCTTTAGGGGGGCTTTGATCATGCAGGCACACAGTTTGAGATAATAAGCCCTTTGCAGAATCTGGAAGGATATGTCTTTTTCATGTTTTAAAGCAGATTTCTGAGCCTAAAGAAAAAAAAATACAACATGTTACTTTGCCCAGCTGTGGGCACATACACTGTGCTAATTTTGAAAACGTTTATTTAGCGATTTCTATCAAACAAACAAATGAGCTTAAAGAATGATTGCTGAGAACTTTGTGTGCAGAGCAAGAGTTGCCAGGTCAAAATATATCAAAGGACATCATGAAATTGTGGTTATACCATACATGGATTTGTTGAGACTAAAGTATCTGGGGCATAGCATACCAAAATCCTGAACTCTGGTGGAAGTTAGTCATTTCGAGATTTGGCGGTGAGAATGAGACAGCTAAGTAACTAATTAACCAAGTTTTAGTAAACTTTTAGTTCCACAAATTGTTTGCAGAAACCCACTACAGTTAAAACCCACCTTGAATTTATCATACTATATAAGTCAGTATTTCTCAATCTCTGCAGCTTTAAGATGTGTAGCTTTCAACTCCCATAATTCTCCAGCCAGTATGCTTGCTGGGGAATTTGAGGAGTTGAAGTCCACCCATCTTAAAATAGTTGAGGTTGAGAAACATTTGCTACATAGCTCTCATGATTTAGGGGGTCTTAACCTGGGATCTGGTGGGACGGGTTGGGTAAAAAGGGACATGGTGACTAAGACACTGAGCTTGTCAATCAGAAAGGTTGGCAATTTGGCAATTCGAATTTCTAGCACCGCGTAACGGAGTGAGCTCCCGTTATTTGTCCCAGCTTCTGCCAACCTAGCAGTTCGAAAGCATATAAAAATGCAAGTATAGAAATGGGGACCACCTTTGGAGGGAAGGTAACAGCGTTCTGTGCGTCTTTGGCATCTAGTCATGCTGGCCACATGACCACGGAGACGTCCTTGGACAGCGCTGGCTCTTCGGCTTTGAAACGGAGATGAGCACCGCTCCCTAGAGTCGGGAATTACTAGCAATTATGTGTGAGAAAAACCTTTACCTTTAACCTGGGACCCAGGATTAGACTTCTGGATGGTTAAAATGTGTTGGCTAACCTATAATTGAAATTTAGTTTGTTTGGTTATAATTTAGTGGATTAATAAAGAAGCCTATAAATTTACCCTTTTTGGTACCTCCAAGTCAGCCTGACTCTGGCAGCTGCTGGTAGTCTTGGCTGTGCTTCAGAATGGTTACATTGACATTAACTGCTTTAGATTGAAGGCCTTTAGCACTACCAACCAAAGGATAATGCCAAATAGAGCTACCATATCGAAGCTATCAAACCTAAATGGCAACAAATTGATATAGAAAATGTTAACTTTTTCCTGACATCTGATGCTCATACAGATTTTTTCTGCCCAATTAGGAGTGCCTGTAGATGTCAGGCCCAGTCCAAGAACCATCCAATCAAAGCTCAGTTCTTTGTTGCTTATTGCCAATAGACAGAATGTTGCCAGACTAAAGCTAGAGCCCCCCCCTCCCCCGAGATTCTAGGGAATGGCAATCCTAACTTTTTTCCTCTGTCTCCTTTCCAGCTCCAGGCTATGTTACTTCCTTTTTTCCTCACTTCACTGTAATGCATCACACCATCCTCCTGTCCTTAGATTCCATCTCTCACATCAGGATCAGGCAAAAAAAAAAGTCATGATGGCAGCAGTTAAGATGCAATCAAAGCTGTACCTTTTTGTCAGTTTGCCTTGGACAGAACTTCAATTGTAGCCATCATAGCTGTCAATTTTACTTTTTTTAAATTCTATCCTACTGACACTCTTGAGCTAGTTCTAATACATTGTATTAAAGATGTCTCCTTTCCCTTACAGACTTTACAGATCTTATCTGGACAGCAACAGACTTTCCATTCTTGATTGTGTTTCTATCAGTTGAAATGTCTAGCTAAGAGTGTTTAGAGATTTTTTAAAAAATAATTTTCTGGTGCTTTGTTAAAAGGAGTTTTTTTAAGTGCTTAGAGCAGTGTTTCTCAACCTTGGCAACTTTAAGTCCTGTGGACTTCAACTCCCAGAATTCTGGGAGTTGAAGTCCACAGGACTTAAAGTCACCAAGGTTGAGAAATACTGGCTTAGAGGAACCCATTAATATTGAAAGGAAGCAGAACAGTCACAAATTCAGAGGTTAGAAAGGTCAAAGCATTTATTCACCTCTAGAATGTTTGTTTTTTTACTTTCCTAATTATAGTCCTAACAAATTACTCACCATTAGGGGCCTTATTAACAACTTTTCATTAGGAAAAAAAAATAACTGGAAGGGTACCCAGATTTCTGCACCAGCTGTATGCACTCTTTTCTTATTTTGAATCTGTAAAAGAACTGCAGATAAACAATAAGCGTGCCTTCAAATTTTCCAAAAAGATTCATAGTTTATTTTATAGAGATTGACAGTTTCTGTTTATTTACAGATTCATTGAAACATACATAGATATCTTGCTTGACAGGGGTATCTAAAACTTCGCAAGTAACTGTATAAGTACAGGTAATCCTTGCTTAACAACACAGTTGCTAAACACTGTGGCCATTAAATTATGTGACTAAAGTTCAAAGTTCAATGTTTAATGAATTTATATGCCGCCCAATCCTGAAGGACTCCGGGCGGCTTACATAAAAACAACTCTAAAAGAATACTAAAAAATTTAAAATAGAGAGACAAAGCAAGTTAAAAAGACACATCATGCACTCAGCCTTAGTGGGGCTGGACCTCATTCAAGAGGTCAACAGCCCCAGGCCTGCCGGAATAGCTAGGTCTTAGTAGACTTTCGGAAGGCCAAGAGAGTGGGGAGGGTCCGGATCTCTGTGGGTAGATCATTCCATAGGGCCAGGGCAGCTACAGAGAAGGCCCTCCCCCAGGGAGCCACCAGATGACATTGTCTAGTCGACGGCACCCGGAGAAGGCCCATCCTGTGTGACGTCTGAGACGTCTGACCTCACTTCCTCTATGGTTGTTAAACAATTCATCGTGGGTCATTAAGTAAGACATCATGTGACCATAAATTGCAATTTTAAAGTCAGTTTGTCCATTGACTCTGCTTGTTGAAAGCTGGTTGCGAAGTGTGCAAACAGAGATCATGTTAATGTGACATGTTGCAACAATTGTAGAGGCCTGCCAGTAGCCAAACACCTGTGATTATAACATCAAATGCTAAACAAGCTAGTTGTTAAGTGAGGACTATTTGTATTGTTTTTTCTAAGTAAATGAGAAGGGAAGAGTCTCTGATAGGAAGAATATGAAAATAAGTGGCAAAAATCTTGCTATACCTATATAGACAGGTGTGAACTTCATTACCTTCAAATATACATTGGCTGAACTCCAAAACAATTGAAGGCCATATCTGGTCATAGGCACACCTATATGTGCATACATCAATCTACACTCACTGTCTTTCAGCACCTGCATTTTACTGTTCCCACATGCCAGCCTTTTATGAAAAGCTATTGTTTGTACTTCTGTCGGGAAAAGCACATTATATTTTGGAGCACAATATCTACACATGGAAAACATTGTTTCCTGCATTTGTGATAGAGCAGCATTTTTTAAAATCATATTCTGCTAGAAAAGAGAAAGGACTATAAATTAGAGAGCAGCACAGTATTCTGTATCTGTTTTCCACCCAGTAAAGAACCAAAAATCAAGATGGTGCCGCCACTTGATTGCCGCCACTGATAGAACCAGTTTGGGAGTGTGGTAGGCCGAGTTACTACCTACTCTGCCAAACTGGTACGAACCAGCAGGAACCCACCTCTAGAACCGGCCCACCTAAGCAATGGATCGGTGTGTCTGTGCACACTGGCCTGCCACTTCTGTGAATCAAGCTGCATGCACACTTTGTGGCCCATTGCTCACATGAGTTGAGCCGCACATGCACATGCCAGACTGCCATTCATATGACCCACTTCCAAACCAGCCACAGCTCAGTACTGGACTGTAGCTCAGAGGTTGGGAAGCCCTTCTCTAGATTATTACACAAAGAAACACATTTGGGGACAAGTTTTGATGGTTTTTGAAAATGATGTGTAGAAATGTAGGACCACTAGAGTTTCACTGCAGATTAAAGGAAATATTGATGCCCAATGGTATAGTTAGCCTATAAAATTCATTTCTGTGAGATGGTTGCTTCAAAAGGAGATTGGATCTATCAACACTAGCTAAACATATTGCTTCCAGATTTGGAGTAGTATCCCTTTGGATTATCAATTGCTGGGGCTTAATTGGAAGAGAAGGCTATGGTAGTTTTTAGCTAACATAGGCTGATCTAAACAAGCCAAAATTAAGAGGAATTGATTTGGTTTAGGACTTGTATGTGCAACAATAGAAAACCTGAGCAGTAGAGACAAGACTCAGAAGCAAAAAAGGGATATTTTGGGAAAAGATGGCCAAGAAAATTGTATTGATATGTCCATCCAGTCACCAGAAGTTTGATTCAGCTCAATCTAATTGAAACTTTGTTGTCTACTTGGCTAGAAAGCAGTGGTGGTTGTTGCAGGTACAGCCTGGAGCAGCTGAGAGTGTACTGGTACGGTGGCTCGTTTGGCGCACACACCCCCCACGCTCTATAACTGTATTTATGCCAAAAGGCACACTGCACATGCGCGAGCCCCAACAAGCAGCTGGTTGTCGCAGGGGTGGTGGATTGCGCATGCATGTGCAGTGCACATCAGGCGCATGTACAGCGCATGTCCGGTGCTTGCACAAACAGACCACGATCAGTGTACTGGTAGCGACAGTAAGAGCAATCCACCGCTGCTGCAAAGGTAAGCGCCTGAATGATAAGGGCCTAGATCAGCCTCTGATTTGCCTTTTCCAACTCTGTTGCCTCCACATAAATTGGAATATAATCCTGACATTCCTCCATATTCCACACACAGTTTTTTTTAGATTTCAGAGATAATCTAAAGAAAATTAGATTGGCAAAGAGTGTTTTACCCTCTTGGAGTGGAATTTGTAGATAGTGAGCTGGTCCATAGAATCACCAAGAGTTTGACACAACTGAATGAATAACATCATCCTCATATAAGCTCTTAAGGTGGGACTTGTATTCCTCTTTTATAGCTGTCGGGTGCTGCCTTTAAAACTTGTGAAGATTAGGTTTCAATCAGTGTGCGGAACTGGGAGCGGTATGTGCAGATATAGTTCTACACTGTGGGACCAATTGCCTGGAGCTTGTATGGATGAAAAAGATTAATATACTTCTCTTCCAGTCAACCCATTGTACAATTCTAAATTTATTGAGTTATTTTGTATATTTATGTTCAATGATAGGATTATGTTTTGTTCTTTGCATGTTGAGTCATTCAAAGTTTTCAGCAAGACATGGTCTTGGCTGTATGAGTTTAGACTGCAAATAGAAAGAGGTTCAAATAACTGAATGCTCCCAGCTGCAATTTTAAAATCACGTCATTGAGAAATTAAGTGTATTGAGGATAAGAGTAGAGTGGAATCTTTTGTGACACGTTATGTTATTGTACAAGGATGAAAAAGAGAATTTTTGTCATGTAAGACCTCACCTAAAATGTAAAATGATCCTTTGAAGATGCCACCTTGTAAAATTGCACCTTTCATTTGTTTTCATTTAGAGGCAGGGAATTTGCCAGAGAAATTGCATTTAGTTGAAAGTAAATTGTGTAGCAGATGAATCTAGATTACTTGAAAGGTTTTGAGAATATTTTTTTAATTGTTTCTTTAGAACATGTACAGGTAGTTCTCAACCTATGACCACAATTGAGCCCCAAATTTCTGTTGTTAAGTGAGACATTTATTAAATGAGGTTTGCCCCATTTTATGACCATTCTGGTCATGGTTGTTAAGTGAATCCTGAAGCTGATGAGTTAATAGCCTGATTGTTAAGTGAATTTGATTTCCCCATTGGCTTTGCTTGTCAGAAGGTCGCAAAAGGAGATCACATGACCTTAGGATGCAGCAATGGTCATAAATATGACTCAGTTGCTAAGCATCTGAATTTTGATCACATGATCATGGGGATTGTTAGGAATATAATCTAACAGTTGGGTTGGCAATATATAAATCATGTGACAATGTTGTACCTGTTTCTTTAAATCATACTATAATATGTGATTGGTTGCTGTTTTCCTCAATTGGCCATAAGAGGGAGTCAGAATGACTGTTAGCTCTCTGTTTGTTAGATGCTGGGCTGATCTGATCTGAGTGTTTTGGAAGCTGGCTGTTAGAAAGTGCCGTGAGCTATTGTAAGTTTTGCAACTGCTAGCAAACTTTGAGTACTGAACTGATTATATGATACTGGACTATGCTATTTGGATTATCCCTTAACTGAAAGACATTGATGACTGACTGTCTTATCTGTGTATGATTTGGACTGTTTGATGGACTCTGATACCTCTGTTTCCACAGAAGAAAAAGCCTATTTAAACTGCAGTATCTCTGTATGCTGGTTTGTGTGTTCTCCAACAACACTCTCACAACGCTTCTCTGAACGTACTCACTCTCCCAACAGGGAGTTTACCTAACAGGGATGTTGCAAAGGTGAAAAAAAAGGTCCTGTCACATTTTTCAATGCCTTGTAACTTTGAACGGCCATTAAATGAACTGTTGTAAGTCAAGGACTACCTGTATTGCTATTTTTAACCTTTATATAATGCTTTCAGAGATGACGTATCAGGTAAGATAAAAGGAAAGAAACCATGTAACATTACAAAAAATATGATGGGCAAAAGATTCAGGCAGGACAAATTCAGTCGTACTTCACCTGAGAGACCACCTCCTGCCGATTACCTCCCATAGACCGATTAGATCACACAGGTTAGGCCTTCTCCGGATCCCATCTGCCACCCAATGTCGGCTGGCGACTCCCCGGGGGAGAGCCTTCTTTGTTGCAGCTCCAGCCCTCTGGAACGATCTCCCCGTGGAGATCCGGATCCTCACTACCCTCCTGGCCTTCCGCAAAGCCGTTAAGTCCTGGCTGCTCCAGCAGGCCGGGGGGCTTTCAAAATATCCAGCCCCTCGGAAATTGTGACTGTTGTATATTTTAATATGTTGTCTTGTGTATTATCCCCCTCCCTTGTTTTATTGTAAGCCGCCCAGAGTCCTTCGGGAGTGGGCGGCATACAAGCTCAATAAAACAAACAAACAAACAAACAATACTCTGGAAACTAAAAATTATAAAGTTTAAAAGGTAAAGGTTCCCCCGCACATGCACGCTAGTCTTTTCCGCTTTAGGGGGCGGTGCTCATCTCTGTTTCTAAACCAAGGAGCCAGCGCTGTCCAAAGACATCTCCGCGGTCATGTGGCCAGCATGGCTAAATGCCGAAGGTGCACAGAACGCTTTTACCTTCCCACCGAAGGTGGTCCCTATTTTTCTACTAGCATTTTTTATATGCTCTTGAATTGCTAGGTTGGCAGAAGCTGGGACTAGTAACGGAAGCTCACTCCATTAGGCGGTGCTAGGGATTCAAACCGCTGAACTACCTACCTTTCTGATTGACAGGTTCAGCGTCTTAGCCACTGAGCCACCACGTCCCTAGCCACCAGACTCAGGACTCCAGTCCTAATAATTCCCTCTTTTAGCTGTCTATTGCAAATATGAAAAACCTTCTGTATTTTTATGATCAGAAAAGCATATAAGTCCAGTATTCTATTGGTATCCATATCTTATTACATGCTTTTGATGTCAACATTTGTACATTGAATTGTTCTGAATTATGTGGGAGAACCATTGTCATGCACCTTAGCTTCATTGACTTTTTTTGATTGCTAATATAAATATTAATGTTTATTTATTTTCTTTCCTGACAGACCAAGTGACCGTACTTCTAGTGCTTAGAAACAGATTAAAAATGAATGGTCTTTTTATTCTAAGAGCTACAGTTAGTCAACTTTTTCTTGTTTCTGATGCTACTAGTAGTGGAGACATTCGGTCTAACAACCTTTTCTCAAAACTCAGCTGACATCCGGCATAATCTGGGATGTTCTTGGTATTTATATATCTCCTGCATTCATGTCTTGCCTGGTTAACTGTTGTACAACCCAAAAGCTTACTTGCTCATTCTGATTAGACTTAATGATAAATTTATTACTCCAATTGTTGATCTGGGATTTTTTTCCTGATGACTCAGCAAAGAATGATTTTTACAATTTTTGAAGAGATTTAACCAAAAAAAACAAAAACCCATGACTGAAGTCTTTAGTAAAGTATAGAGAAGCAAAGAAGCAACAAGACAATATACAACATTATTCAGTTAGATGCTTATTATAATAATTTGTTCTGTCTTTCCTGCTAACATATTTTTGTTAAAGCAGCTTTAACATACATAAGCATTTTCAAATGATCATGATCATTAGACAGAGATATTTGCCCATCAAACCTAAGGCTGAGATAACATTTATTTGGAATTATTAGGTCTGATAACAGTTTTAATGCTTCCCAGGATTTTAAATAAAGTAAACATTCAATCTCAATAAATCCTCTTGAAACAACAATTCTTCTCACATAATCTGACCATCTAATTCAGCTCTCTATGATGAGAATTTTGGGAATTGTAATCCATGATATATAGTGAATGCCAGATTGGGATATTTCTCAACATTGCTAGTTTCTATGGTTGATGTAAATTATGATTGCCATCTTATTATTAAGGAAATGATGCCTTGAGGTTAAGATGTGTTTTTGAATATATATTTTTAAAAAAACACAAACCATCATCAGTGTTGTTTACTAAAACATCTTGCAAGCAAAAGCACTAAAGAAGTGTGAGCAGGAAGGGGTGTTTAAAGGGTGTTTCCCCTTTTCCTTTAGAAATATTTCCTTTGAACACTCTCTCTCTCTCTCTCTCTCTCTCTCTCTCTCTCTCTCTCTCTCTCTCTCTCTCTCTCTCTCTCTCTCTCTCTCTCTCTCTCTTGCTACACAGAGGAAGATCATTTGGAGCAGACAAATGGCAGGAAGGAAAAACACATTTTCTCTATCTACTTCTCATCTGCTTTTGATTCCAAACTACATCTGTAACTTTTTGTTGAGGCTGATTGACACATATGTGCTATAGAATTTCTTCTTGCACTGGAGTTTACCATCTGAAGTGGCTCTTCTTGAGTCTTCTGGTTGGCAACCACACTTTAAATTATGTTATTTGAAAGACTTATTATTTTCTATTATAGACCAGTGAACGTTTGACTATGCTGAAATCTGACCAAGAAATTCTCCTCTAAATTAGTTTGTAAGAAGTGGTGCTATTTTACAGAGCTACTTCAATTCCAGATGCTAGAATGACGTGCTTCAAAGTAATATCATCTCACCTAAAAAGAAATCAGCTGTAGCTTCCTTTTAGATATGTACTGGATACTGCTTTGCTCTGAAAGAATGGAAGGGGCTTTTCAGTAAAAGCTTCTGAACTAAAATTAAACTTTTCTAGAGGATCATGTTGTCTTAGTATGGAGACATTTCTGATGATTTGATTATCATATATACTTTTACCCAAGGTTTGAGCCAAAGATTCTAACTCTGCAGCTACCAAACAGGTTTCTGATCTATCTGGTTGACAATTTCATTTCTTTCAAATTCAAGCAAAAAGTTCAGATTTTAAAAAGTGGTTTCCATGTGAAAACAAAGTTAGACAATGTCTTTTCTTTAATCAAAACAGTTAATGTTACTATCTCAGTCAACTCCATTAATTTAAGTTCCATTGTACAGGTGTTGTTTATCAATCATAAATCTTATTATAAAAATTCTCTTTCAAATTGTAATTCAGTATACATTTTATCCCTTTATCTCATACATTGTTATATTCAAGGTATTTTAGTTTTAGTTTAGTTTATTATTTACAGGCCGCCCTTTTCCCTGAGGGGACTCAGGGCGGCTTACAATTTATAGGGAGGGGAATACAAAACAATAAGACATAAACAATACATAAATTAAAATAGAACACAACATTCATTCATCATTCGGGTGGGGACGGATTACGATCTTTATCCCCAGGCCTGACGGGATAGCCAGATCTTGAGGGCTGTGCGAAAGGTCTGGGTGATGGTGAGGGTACGAATCTCCACGGGGAGATCGTTCCAAAGGGTCGGAGCTACTACTGAAAAGGCTCTCCTCCGCGTAGTTGCCAGTCGACACTGACTGGCGGATGGAACTTGGAGGAGGCCTAATCTGTGTGATCTAATAGGTCGTGAGGAGGTAATTGGCAGGAGGCGGTCTCTCAAGTACTCAGATCCACTACCATGGAGGGCTTTATGGGTGGTAAGTAGCACCTTGAAGCGCACCCGGAGATCAACAGGTAGCCAGCGCAGCTCGCGGAGGATAGGTGTTATGTGGGCGAACCGTTTTACCCATTTGATCATATAATCTTTGACATATTAGTCTTTCATATCTATTTTCAATAATAAGGTAGACATCTTAGCAATACATGTTGTTCCTTAGTCCATAAATCGAATTCAAAATATTTTTTCTTGTCTCTTGTACTAGGGAGAATGATATCTAGCACACCCTTGTTGATGGTGGCAGAAATGTATGAAGTAGAAACTCTAGCTTCTGCTTTGGTCGTGGGCAAAAATGCTCACATGATTATTACACAGAGCTCCATTTTTTCTCTCAATTCCATCTTGTTTATTTTAGAACTCCTGCACCTGGGGGCCCAGCAATAGATTTCAGTCTCCGTAGTGATTTCTCAAATCCATCCAAAGGTCTGTTTCAGTCACTAAACTGTTGCATACAAATATCTCCCAGGATCTTTAAAAAGGCTAAAACTGTATAATGATCAACTAAGCAACAAGATTTAGAATGCTGTGCAAAAAAAGAAGAATTAATGTTGTTTTTTCTGACAAACTGTCTTTGTTATCTCCTCTGTCTGTTAGATTCCTACATTCTGTGCAAGCATTATTTTGAGGTTGTAGTCCATAGAGTTATTTTCTTTTCCAATCAGTATCTGAGAGACAAATTAAGGATAGAACAACCCTTCACATGGTCCACTATTAAATACCTTTTCATTCCTCATCAAAAATTGGTAGTGGAAACATTTATCTCTGATTTCTAAAGCTTTCCTTGATTGTCACCATTCTACAAGTGTTATAATTGTCTCTGTTGAGCAGAAGCTACAACAGTACTGCTCCTTTAAGTATTCATTTTGGGCCATTTTCCATATCATCTTTTCTCCTTGTGGTAAAATCGATAAAGAGAGGGTTATATATCTTATCATTCTTAAATCTTTTCATTTCCATCTCTATCCTAGTGCACATAACAATGCTGATAAGGAGATTACATATACAGTAACTGCCAACCATCAGACAGGTATGGCTTGGTACAAATAATTACCTCAGGAAATGGTAATACATTTCCTCATCTTCTAGAAAGACAAAGAAGTGTGCAATTGTGTCCTGTTAGTTCAGCAAATTCATTTTAGCTACACTAAGAAGACAGGAGCTCAACTATTTTGGACCTTGGATATCTTTCATGTTAATCAGGTGATAATATTTATTTTGATATTAAGCAATGCAGAGAGCCTGTGCTAATCCTTCCCTCCACCTCTACAAATATCTGGGCTTTTTGAGGTACCTGTGCCCTATTGTTGCTTATATGGTCTCAAACACTAAAGATGAAGACTTTTTATTGAATTCAATTTTTATAGCATAATTTATGTAAGCACATTGATGACTGCCATTTAAAGAGCCACACTTACAAATAGTCAACCTGTTTCTTTTATTTTATAATTTGGCCTCCTATATGCATCCTTAAGGTAAAAGTAAAGGTTCCTCTTGCACATATGTGTTAGTCATTCCCGACTCTAGGGGGCGGTGCTTATCTCCATTTCAAAGCCGAAGAGCAGCACTGTCCAAAGACATCTCCGTGATCATGTGGCCAGCATGACTAAATGCCGATGATGCACGGAATGCTGTTACCTTCCCACCAAAGGTGTTTCCTATTTTTCTACTTGCATTTTTACATTCTTTTGAACTGCTAGGTTGGCAGAAGCTGGGACAAGTAACAGAAGCTCACTCTGTTACTTGGTGCTAGGGATTCAAACAACCGAACTGCCAACATTTCTGATCGATAAGCTCAGCATCTTAGCCACTGAGCCACCACTTCCCTTTATGTATCCTTAATTTTTATTAATTGTACCCCTTCCTAAAAGCTTTCTTTCTCTCTACCTGCCCCCCTCCCCTTATTTATTTGTTGCTGCATTTGTGTTAATGCTTGTGAAAATTGTTATAAATTTGTTAACTGAGAAGCATTTATTTAAAGTGAAAGAATAATTAGACAGTGAACGTGACTGGGGAGCCCATTTTAAAGTCAGCTGTAGAAAATCTTGATCTATTTGACTGAGTTTTCACAAAGGAATATGCAATTTAGGTTACAAATGAAAGGAATTCATTTCATGACTCAAAATGAAAAATATTATAAAATCTCATTCCAGTTTTTAATGAAAAGATGGAAGTGTGCTGGTGTACCAAAGACATAATTAGTTATTGAGCAATAATTGGCTTTGCTATTATTTATATAGGTATCATCACTTGCAGAACATTTGTTATAAAACAACTATAATATTGCAAAAGATGTGAAGCCTCAAATTACACCTAATTTCTTAAGAGGTGTAATGCCCTCTTTTAGCTTACTCAGTGAGGCTATTATAAACTCATTCCCCGGCTATCAAGGTGGAATATTTCTTTACCATTAACTTTCAGTGTCCATAATACATTCTGACATCCATATGATAAGATGCTTTAAAGCACGACACTGGACTATTTATTTTTATAGCAGTGTGAAGTTCTGCGTTTTCTGGTTCAATTCTGCTGCACACACTACGTCCTGTACAAAGTATGCTACACCCTTCACCCTTACAGGCACCAAATGAAAGATTTCTTGTTGAGATGGAAGAGGACTAATAAAAACTCTGGAACTTATTTTTTAGGAGCTTTATGTGAATTATAAGGTAGAAGAAGCAACCAACTGTTGCCCTGTTGTGACTGTTATAATCAGCTGAGGATGCCTCGTTGGATATTTCCAGTCCAAGAGTAATGGGGTGTTATATAGTGATATCAGTCAGAGACTAAGAAGCAGAATAGCAGGTTTAAATTGAAACCGTCCGTTTAAGAAAAGACATGTGAAATTCTGTCTGAAATAATACATGGACTGAGAATGTATTCATTGAGCTTTCTGAGAAGTGATAAACCTATTTTGATCAGATTTTAGTTGCGCGAAAAATCTGGAATTATCAGTGAAAAGCCTCTTTAGTACCAAGTCTCTCTCTCTCTCTCTCTCTCTCTCTCTCTCTCTCTCTCTCTCTCTCTTTCTCTCTCTCTCTCTCTCTCTCTCCCTCTCCCTCTCCCTCCCTCCTTCCCTCCCTCCCTCTCTCTGTGAGTGTATTCAAAGGAACATAAATTTTTATATTTGAAATAAACCAATAATGTCACACATATATTCCCAATACACTTAGAGTCTATGTGTGTATTTTATCATGTCATTATGATCTTGGGACAGAAGAAAATTTACTTAAAAGAAATTGAGTATAAAGTACAGTATTGTATTGTATTGTATTGTATTGTATTGTATTGTATTGTATTGTATTGTATTGTATTATTTGTATGCTGCCCTTCTCCGGCAGGACTCAGGGCGGCGAACAATTCAAGGGGGGGGGGGAAAGGGAACATAAAAGACAAAATACAAATAATAAAAGTAGACAACAGTCGCACAGCCATACATGTCGAGGGGGGAGGGAACTCATCACCCCCAGGCCTGCCGGCAAAGCCAGGTTTTGACGGCTTTTCGGAAGGCCTGGAGAGAAGTGAGGGTCCGAATCCCTGCGGGGAGTTCATTCCAGAGGGCCGGAGCTGCCACAGAGAAGGCCCTCTCCCGGGTAATAGCCAGGTGGCATTGGCTGGTAGATGGCACCCGGAGGAGGCCAACCCTGTGAGATCGAATGGGTCTGTGGGAGGTAATTGGCAGCAGGAGGTCTCTCAAGTACCCAGATCCACTACCATGAAGGGCTTTATAAGTTACGACTAGCACCTTGAAGCGTATCCGGAGACTGATCGGTAACCAGTGCAGTATATCAATTCTGAAATAGTAGGTTGTTTAAGTTGTTGGAGTTAGCCTTTTTATAATATATATTTATACAATATAGCAAAGATTAGTATTTCCCAGCATTGTGTTCTCTAGATACTGTATTGTAGCATGAAAGATTTAGAATTGAAATCCCAGCATCTTGGAAAGCCATGGAAGGAAAGTTGCCATATAGTTGATTTTTCTTTAAAAGTATTTGTGTATTTTGTAATTGAAGAGCCGAGGTGGCGCAGTGGTTAGGGTGCAATACTGCAGGCCACTTCAGCTGACTGTTATCTGCAGTTCAGCGGTTCTAATCTCACCGGCTCAAGGTTGACTCAGTCTTCCATCATTCCGAGGTGGGTGAAATGAGGACCCAGACTGTGGGGGCGATATGCTGACTCTGTAAACCACTTAGAGAGGGCTGAAAGCCCTATGAAGCGGTATATAAGTCTAACTGCTATTGCTATTGTTTATGCTCTGAAAGAAATTATGTGGAAGCCTCTTTTTACTTCTAGATAAAGCAGGAATGATTTTTTCAAATTTCAGAAATAGAAAAAGAAAGAAGGAAAGAAAGAAAGAGAGAGAAAGAGAAATAGAGAAAGAAGGAAAAGCAGTTGCTTTAAGGAGATAACTCATAAAGATTAATACTTTTATTTCCCTTTTTCCAGAGTATGACATAACATTTAAGCCTGAACAATGAATGTCTTACAATCAATCAATCAATCAATTAATTAATCAATGCATATATAAATGATGGAATATACTATAAATAGTTTTAAAAGGATTTATAATTGCTTACAACTATGAGTTTAAATGAAACAATAGTTAATTTCGAACTTGGAACAAAGTACAGATTTGAAATGTGCAATAGAACATTTCCAGTTAACTCAGTGGAACAATATTCATTTGTCTTTGTTCCGTATTAAACTTGATGTGTTTTTACCAACAGCTTTAGTCTTGTTTTCCATCCAGAATAACTGGGGTTCTTGATCATGTTAGATGTCTGTCATCAAAATTGCATAAACTCTGTGACTTTTTGGAAACATTAACATCTGTTTTGGACATATTGGGAACATCTTTGCACTCGCCCCTTAGTTGAGATAAGAATTTGTTATTAGGAAACCTCCAACGGAGAGGTATAAATAGAAGTCTTATTATTTCTTTAAATAAACCCACTAAATAGCTTATAGGACAAAGCAGCTAATCTTTTAAATATTTCTTTCAATTACCATGTTCCAGTGAGTAGTCGGAAGACAAATACATCTGGCCTAAAAATAAAGCAGGCCTAAATGGTACCTCCCTCTATCTGCCTTAATTTTTTAAAAAGTTCTTGTCCAGGTTTTCTGTAAGCAATGACATCCTACATATTTGATGAGATCAATTAACAAATTTGGAATTCTTTTTTGCCAGCCTTTCAAGCATAACCCCAGGGAAAAAATCCAATTTGTTTTTTTCCTAATATTTTCCCTTGACTAAAAGTTATTAGATTTTTTTTAAAATGAAGAGGTGGTGGTGCTTCCTAACTCATGACTAATGATATTATATTAATAGGACAAACTATTCACAACATTTCTTCTGCATTAGATGGTCCTAAGGATATTGTACAATAATTTGCATGCTCCTTGTTTGGATATTAGTTATTGATTCATCTGTTCCAGTCTGTTAGTCTTTGTGTTGCTCTTCAAAATTTCTTGAAATGTTTAGTTAAAGATTTTACAGATTCTTCTTCAATTGCTTGCTCTATTCCTGTAGCCTTCTGACTTGGTAATAATTGAAATGATGTGCTTTTGCAATTGGAAAATATCTTCCAATGTGTCAAACTGGCAGCCCACGGGCTGGATGCGTCACGCACAGGCCATGCACACCCCAGCTCTGTGAAGGGGGGAAATGTTGCAATAGGTCACATGATGGCAATGTGATATCCTGAGTTTGACACCCATGTTCTAAGGTATCTTGAATGTTGACATCTCTACTATTCAGAATATTGTTCCATCTTAGTCTGATTTTTGATTGGTTACTCTTGATCATTAACAGCATATCAGTTTTAGGCTAAGTCTTTTGAATTCAGGGATCTTTTGGAATCGTCTACTATTTCTTAGCTTTCTTTATAGATGTTGTCAAAACAACTGCATCTTGTCTAACCTAATAGTTCTGTGAAATTCTTTGTTAAGATCATTCCTGGAGTACTTGTTTCCTTAAGTTTCACTTCTTTGGGGGGCAATTTCTTTTTTTTATAGTTTTAACAATTTTATTAGCTTATAAAATACAAAAATACAAAACCAAATAGTAGGGACCAAACAGGAGAGAAAGAGAAAAATGTAGAAAAGAAGGGAAAAAATTAAAAAAGGCGTAGATTTCCGACTCTCTCTGGTGCAGTAGAATAAGGCATTAACATGAGGTTGCGCAGTGGTTAGGGTGCAGTACTGCAGGCCACTTCAGCTGACTGTTATCTGCAGTTCAGCGGTTCAAATCTCACCAGGTTCAAGGTTGAATCAGCCTTCCATCCTTTTGAGGTGGGTGAAATGAGGACCCAGACTGTGGGGGCGATATGCTGACTCTGTAAACCGCTTAGAGAGGGCTGAAAGCCCTATGAAACCGTATATAAGTCTAACTGCTATTGCTATTGCTAACATCAACTTTTTGGCAATTTCCACCGTGTGTTTTAACATCCAGTTTGCTTTCTTCTGTTTTTCGACTGTGGTCATTTCTTTTCACATTCCTCCCTAACAATTGCTTTGATTATTTCACTCCATCATTCTCTATTTCCCTATGAATGAAGTGTAGGATATTAACGCTGTTTGTGATATTTTTCTTGAAAATGGTGACAATATTTGTATTTGTATTTGTGTTTATTTGTATGCCGCCCTTTTCCCTGGGGGGACTCAGGGCGGCTCACAATCCAAAGGAAGGGGGGAAAACAGACTTTTACATATAAGACAGTACATGATTAAAACGCAACATTCATACCATTCGGGCGGGTTACAATCTTTAGCCCCAGGCCTGACGGGATAGCCAGATTCTAAGGGCTGTGTGGAAGGTCTGGAGGGTGGTGAGGGTACGAAGCCCCACGGGGAGATATGCTCAAGACCATGTAATTAAGACTAGTCAGTTTTCTTCTATCCTCTATCTTAACTTGGAACTTGCACACAAGCAGTTCAGTTTATGTGCAGTCAATTTATAACGTATATCTATGTAGTTTTCTTGATAAAATGCAGGAGAAGTTTATCATAGGTTCTCCTAAGTGTTTTTTCGGTGAGGTTGATCTATCAGGTCAACCTGATCTACCCAATTATGGGACAGAACATATTGCTTCCACTTTTTCCTTTCAGCCCCAATCCAAGAGTCTTTGCAGGTAGTCGCTTTCGTGACAAACTAATTTTTTGTTGAATGTACTTTTACTGACATAGAAATAAAGGGAGCCTAGATCTATTTCAAGCTATTTAGTTTTCATCAGGTAGCCATACTCTTCTGGGATTCAAACCCAGGGTACTTTCATATTAGGTAGATGTATTAACCTCTAAGCCATAGGCTCTCCTTGCTTTGTCGGCTATACCAGGGGAGAAATTGTTTTTTTCTGGTGAGACCGGTCTACCAGAGCAATCTGGTCTACCCAATTATGGGATAGAGCATACTACTTCCACTTTTGCCTTTCAGCCTCAGTCCCGATACTGCCTAGGTTCTCCTATGCAGTGTGACATGATATTTTTGCTATTGTCACTAAATTGAACGATCATCACTAAATTACCATCTACAACCCCCCCTCCCCCTCATATATGACTGCAGTCAAATAAAGGCAGTCCAAAGGTGGTTTGCTCCTGGTTCATCCCGGTTCGGCTGAACTGGTAGTGGCGGTGGCAGTAGCCTCCGCCCACCCGCTCAGACGCTTCTGCGCATGCACACGAGCACAAGCAAACCAGTAATAAATTGGTTAGCAAACCACTCCCGAGGCAGTCCCTTGTTTTAAACAGGCAGTTAGAATAACCTTCATGCCTTAGATGACCTTCATGAGATTATATACCCTTACATACATTCCCAGCAATGCTTCCCTATGCCACGGTGAGGCTATAGGACTTGAGATGAGATAAGAGCTATAGGTGATATTGTGAAATATGCAGTCTGATCAGCTAATAGCTGCCTTTCTTAATCTGAGTTCCTAGGGATGATTTCAACTATATTTGGATTTCAAATATATTTGGAACTATATTAGGAATTAGTGCCTTTAGAGGCATTGAGGTTTTAGAAAGCTATCCTATTGGTAACATTGTCAGGCATATGCAATTATGCATTGAATTATTTCAGATATTATATAATGGCATTTTACTATAGTATATAAAATGCTATATATAATTGTACTATAAAATTATATAATTAATAATTTGTTGATGACATAAAGTTTTAGAAGGGCCCATTTGCTTCCTCAGGACATTTTATTGGCTGCTCACATTCAGCCAGATGTTTAGGCTGAATTTGATATTTTGTCCACTAATCAAATCCTTTCCAAGGAACTAAGAAAAGCAGATGTTGAGACACTGGAAGATTTTTTCCAATTGCAAAAGCACATCATTTCAATTATTACCAAGTCAGAAGGCTACAGAATTAGAGCAAGCAATTGAAGAAGAATTTATAAAATCTTTAACTAAACTTTTCCAGAAATTTTGAAGAGCAACACAGAGACTAACAGACTGGAACAATCAACAACTAATATCAAAAAAGGAGCATGCAAATATTCCAAATATTTTGGAATTATACTCAAGACACTTATTATTATTGGTACTACTTTGCTTTCTTTTGCCCATTCTATTTCTGCTTCTAGATCTTTCTATTTTGTGATTTTGTCCACTTCTTTCTCTTCTATTCAGTAGTGGGTTTCAATTTTTTTTAGAATCTCTTCTGTAGGTGTGACTTGCTTTTGGGAGTGGCTTGCCGGCCATGTGACTGGGTGGGAGTGGCTTGCCAGCCATGTGACTGGGTGGAAGTGGCTTGCCAGCCATGTGCCTGGGTGGGCGTGGCCAACTTGTAAAATGTGGTGGAACTCACTTAACAACACTCTTGCTTAGCAACCAAAATGTTGGCTCAGAAACTCTGGCATTTGAAGCATGCAAGTCTTAAAGCTGTCAAGTTACAAGACCCTTGCACCCCTAACCCTTTAGAAAAAAACCAGGGGTGTTCACACTTGACAGCTTTAAGACTTGTGGATTTCAACTCCCAGAATTCCTCCTTTCGCTCTTCATCTTGATGATGTGCGGACGGGTGGTGGGAGGGAGCTGGAACTGGTTCTAAATGTAGATTTATGGAACCTCTTCTATAGAAGAGGTTAGAACTGCCAGGAACCCACCCTTGCTTCTATTCTATTGTCATCAGATATTACAGATATTATTCAGATGTTTTTGTCTTTCTTATCAAAAGTTGTTAAGTCTTGAGTGTTGTGTCACAAAATCTTGTCTGTTTGACTTCTAAAGTTCCAGAACACTTTAGCTTTTTATTTGCTATTACTTTGTCTATTTTGTGATACCCCCACCAGTTCTTGCTTGCACAGAACTATTGTTTCTTGCAGATCTTCCAATGCATCATTGTTGCCGCTTTGTAATGCCACTGTTTGTAGTCTGTCTATACAATCTTTTTACAGTAGGTAATTATGGTAGGTGGTTCACTGTTTCATCAGCTTCTTTGCAGAACTGGCACTGCTGTCTGTTGCTGTCTTATTATTATAAAATACACAAAAATGTGAAATCACAGCTGCCAGTTCTTTAGCTGGTGTTGGCCTTCATATGCACTGAGTTCTTCTAAAGAACATAGGATGTCATAATGTATTGTCATAGCATGCATGCAGATCTAAACAGTGTGGCCTTTTATAATTTACAGATGAAAATTTTGTAAATGCGCATGTTTTGCAAATGCCATCCAAGATTTTTTGGTTTGGCACCCAGATAACATCACCAGCTTTAAGTTTCAATTTTCAGATATTTATACTTTGTGATGTTCTCCAATTCTTTGTCCTCTATTTTACTATCCCCTCGTATTGCTACATCAATGATTCCCACTTTCTTCTTCCCAACTACAGTTAAATTTGGTGTCTTTTTTTTTTTTTAAGATTTTATTGGTAAAAAGAAAATACAACATCCATAACTTGTAAAAAAACAATACAACTACATTTCGAGATATTCCCATACTATCAAATCATTATAAACATCAAAGGTTAGGTATCTTTCCTTCCCTCTTTTCTTCCCTCATTTCTTCTTTTCCATACCCTTTTCTTCCCTCCCCCCCTTACTTCCTTCTCCCCTGCCTTCCCTCCTTTCTTTTCTCCTTTCCTCCTTTCCTTCCCCCTCCTTTCCCTCCCTCGGTCCCCCCCTCCTTCTCACATACCTTTCCTCCTTCCCTGCCTCTTTCCCTCCTCCTTCCTTTTCTCTTAATCTCCCTCCTTTCCTCCCTCCTTCCTTCCTTCCTTTCAACTCTCCTTCTCTCTTTCTTTCCCTCCCTCTTTCCCTCTTTACTACCCTCTTCTCATCCCTCCCTCCTTCCTCCCCCAGTTTCTTCTCTTTCTTCTCTCCTTCTTCTCTTCCCACCTTCTTTCCCTTCTCTTCTTTCTCTTCCTCCTCTTTATCCTTCCCCCCTTCTTCTGCCTTTCCTATTCCTCTCCTTTCTGCACTAAGACTTTATCAGTTTTTGTTCAGAAATCCTCCAATGTTTTAATCTGCTCATTTTTTAACTTATTTTTCAGTTCTATCAATTTTTTATTACCGGCACATGTTAATTTTTACAGATGTTCCGGTGTCTCATTTTGGCAACTATGGTATGTTATTGTTTTTAACACATTACTTCATATTCACATTTTATTTACTGTATATTCAATAAGTTCCAATATTTAATTTGCATCACTACTGGCAGTCTTTTATATAACCAGCCAATGAATGATTTATTTTTTTGACTTGAAGTAAATTTGTGCCCCACAATTCCTGTAGTGAAGCTATAATCTATCAATATCACTAGGAGAATGCAATACATAGTGAATAGTCATGAGTTTTCTTGTTTTGGAGTTCAAACAATCAAATTTAGCTTGTGTTCAGTTAATAATTCTAGTAGTATATTATATCACAGGTGTTGATGCTTTGAAGCTGTTTCCCCTATACATTGTTTTTAGCATTTCTTTCATGCTTTGGATGTTTTCTGATGTTTATAATCTCATTTAAATGTTTCCATGTTTGATGTTATCCAACTGTTAAATGTCCAGATACTTGTAGATTTCATCCTGATAGCTCTAGAACAGTGATGGCGAAACTTTTTTGGCTAGCGTATCATAAGGGGGGGAGCGCAGAGGGGGTTGTGCCCAGGCATGCCACACCCATAAGGCAACATGCGACCCCCCCCCAGTGCGCATGCCCACATGAGAGGCACTCCCTCCATTTTTTGCATTCTTTTTTCACCCTCCCCAGGCTCTAGAGGCTTTATAGGAGTCTGGGGAGGGTGAAAAAAGCCTCCTCCCCCCCAGAGGCCCTCTGGAGGCTTCAGGGACCTTCAGGAGGCTTCCCTGAAGCCTCTGAAGGGCAAGAAACAACCCTATGAGCAAACCGGAAGTGACTTCCGGTTTGCTCGTATGGTCATTTTTAGTCGGTCTCTGAGGCCTCCGGAGGGCTTGAATCAACCCTAAAAAGAAACCGGAAGTCCGTTCCTGAACTTCCAGTTTGCCCATAGGGCTGGTTTTTTTTTGCACTCCAGGGGCTTCAGGGAAGCTCCTGAAGCCTCTGGACGGCCTCTATAAAGCCTCTGGAGCCTGGGGAGAGTGAAAAATGAGCCGAGGTGGCGCAGTGGGTAGAGTGCAGTACTGCAGGCTACTTCAGCTGACTGCTAGCTGCAGTTCGGCAGTTCAAATCTCACCGGCTCAAGGTTGACTCAGCCTTCCATCCTTCCGAGGTGGGTGAAATGAGCACCCAGATTGTTGGGGGCAATATGCTGACTCTGTAAACTGCTTAGAGAGGGCTGAAAGCCCCATGAAGCGGTATATAAGTCAAACTGCTATTGCTATTGCTAAAAATGCCTTTAAAAAAGGCTGGACTCAGCTGGCCAGCTGACAGGGCAATGCCTTGCGTGCCCTGACAAATGGCTCCGCGTGCCACCTGTGGAATGCATGCCATAGGTTCGCCATCCCGACTCTAGAAGATTTGACCTTTTGGCATTTCTATTCCATTTGTGATTTTACCCCAATTTATTGCTACTATAGCATATTTATCTAAACCGGATTCCACTGCTCTGTCTGTGCTAAGAAATCTTATGGTTTTTGTCAGTGACTGGATTTCAATTTCTGATTTTTTTAAATAAATCCTCACCTTTATTATTTAAATGTCTATGCCATCTGACTGTCAGAGATTCTGGCAGATTACAAATTATTTCAAATATTATAAACAAGATATTAAAAATGATAAGAAACCAAAAAGGTTGCAATATAACAAAACAGAAAGAAAAGAAAAGCAAGTTAAAAGGAGGCTTCAGTCACCCTGACCAAAAGCCTAGGCAGAGGCATTAACACACTTTTCTGACTAAAATGTGGAGTTTTAGGTCAAGTTTCTATTTTCAGTTTATCCCATCATTGTATGGATGATCTATTTGTTTAAAGATAGAGGGGATCTCCCTGGGTCAGGTATCAAGACTTGTCTTCTTCTCTGAACACGAAGCAGCCTCAATTCCAAAACCTTGGAATCCCCAACTGAATTTTTAAAGGAGCCGCTGGAAACAGCATGAGAGATGAACAATTTAGGGAATTTGTATGGAATTGTCTTTAATCTGTTTTGTTGACTATAATGCGGAGGAGGAGAGGTGTATGACAGTTGTAGAAATACTCTTCTCATTAGATATTTTAACATTTTATGAACTACAGCAAAGTAAATAAATTGAAAAAAATATTTATTAAAAGGGAGAAGGTAAAGAGTGCCTTGTGTCAAGGAAGGAACACAATGGCATTATAATGATACTGTTTAGATTGGAAATTTGTTTTGGAAGGAGTTGTATTAAGCATAAATGTTATAGTTGGCTTCTCACATGTTCTGAGGGTGATGTGTTGCTGTAGAATTCTAGCTTCAATGCAGCTTGCATAATCTCAGATATATTTGTTTAAAAAATATCTCCCCAGTCAATTAATTCTTATAAGTATAGATAATCTGGAAATAGTTATTCAATGTTTATCAATATGTGTTTTCTTTAAAAATGGGAAGATGCATTGCTGCTTCAAATATCTCTGGCATGCTAACTCATATATCAATGGAAATTCATTCTGCTTTATTATTTCGTGACAAATAATGGACTGAATCCTTAAAGGCTTTCAACCACTTATGAGTGGCATTGCTTTTTCTCTCTCCTGCTTGTGCATGCACGCGTTCTCTCTCTCTCTCTCTCTCTCTCTCTTTCTCTCTCTCTCTCTCTCTCTCTCTCTCTCGCAAAATATAAGACAAGGCCAAAGCTTAAATTAAAATCCTCAGGTTCTTATCTCCTTCCCACAGGAAAGCAAATCTGTGTTGAAAACCGTAAAATTAAGAGGAGAGGAAGGATAGCATAATTTAGCAAAAACCCATGCAGAAGATTCTGAGCTATATGACTGGAGGGATAGGTCAGACATTAAAATGATACTACTTGCTAATGCAAGTTCCTTAAGGTAGTGCTCTGGAAACAAGGGAAAGTATGCAAAGAAAAAGTAGCAGATTAAAAAAAATGTGGCATTTTTATAGTAACAATAAAACGTAGACTCCTGGTACTGTGTTTGAAATATGGTCTGTCATACAAATAATGTATGATTTAAATAATGTCAATGAAAAAATCTATTTTTAGTTTCCACTATTGTATGAGTGGGGCTTTAATGAGCAATATCTGCATTTTGGAATGAATTCTCTCTTTCCTTCCCAGAAGCCTATCCGACGTGAATGTATATTTGTGATTATTTCAAAGAATGCTGAAAGGGTTTTTACACAGTGTTTTCAAATTATACTGAGATTTTTTTTTCCTTGAGAGCAGAAAAGGGAGAATGAACCAAAGAACATGATTTAATAATGCAAATGAGTCTCAGACATTTTTCATGTTTTGCATAGATGTATGTATGAAAAAAAGAGGGGGGGATTACTGTGGTAACTCTAATACTTGAGCTTGAGGGGATTGTTGCACCCATCAACAGAATAGCTTGATGTCTTTCCATGCTTCAGAGAAGTCTTCCTTTACCTTGACTATTGAATTCCATTTTGTAGCAAAAGCATTGCTTCTCGTTTAGGAAGAAGAAAACACTATGCAGCTGATAACACCCCAATTGCCAAAAGCTAAATAGGGTCAGATCAGCTTTGTATTTGGATGTAAGACCTAGGGCTGCAGAGTAGAAGTTGGAAAGAATTTTTTTCACCATTAAAACTGCTAAGAACACTGCTTGTTGTGGTAGTTACTAAGAATCGAGCTCCATTTGAGAAAGTCTCTACCTAGCTATGATCCACAGATCTTTTTAGCACATTTTTATTAAATACTAGCCGTGCTTCATAACAAAACTATGTGATCAGGCTATGCAGGAGAAATTTGGTTCACAATCCATTGGCTCATTGGTAGTCGGTGATTGAAGCACATCGTTCCCACTGTCTTGAGTCCAGAAGCAGTTCCGTAGGTGGAAGGCATAGACATTTTAGTGAGGTACCGACATTTAGTACTGTAAGGAGCCCCAGACCGCTTCTGAGTGAAGGAGTGGAATGTCCGCCAGTTTGAATTGAGGTAAAGGAATGTGAGGCAACTGGTAGTTGGAACAGAGTTCTTTTCAGGTGGAGAGGAGTAGTAGAACTCCTTAGCATCAGAGCATGTTAATTACTATATCAGAAATACTAATGATCTGATGGTCATTTCAAAAAGTTCTTTCTTAGCGAGCATCTAGAAGCCAAGAGAGACATACATGCCAAATTTCAAGTTCGTAGGCTTTATGGTTCTGGACATTTCATGATGAGTGAGTGGTATTTGCCATGTGTGTGTGTGTGTGTGTGTGTGTGTGTGTGTGTGTGTGTGTGTGTGTGTAGCCAAATAAGTTGTTTGATCTTAGCAGTCTTCTGTGATTAAAGTATTGGTAGTATTAGACTGCAATACTATATTTACATGCTCACAAGTGATGTGTGTTTAGACGTATTTAGGCTGGACAGAATGTCTAAAACAGGAGCCTTTCAGACAGGGGTGTCACTCAAGGCCCGCAGGCTGAATCCGGTCCGCGGGGTGCTTAGATCTGGTTCACAGGGCTGCTCTGGAAACAGTGAGGGACTGGCCCACAGCGCCTATGCCAGTGAAAATGGAGCTCATGAGGGCCGCACACTGCCCTCCTGGGCTCTGTTTTCAGCTGTAACAGCCTCCTGCCGCCCTCTGCCAGCAAAAACGAAGGCCGGGCGGATCATGTGCAGCCCTCCCAGGCTCCATTTTCCCTGGCAGAGGGCTACAGGATGTTGAGCTGGCCATACCCACCCCAGCCACACCCACTCAGCTCCCAAGGACAAACACAACCCTGATGAGGCCCTCAATGAAATCAAGTTTGACACCCCTGCTTTAAGATCTTAATGTTTTAAAACCCTTTTGTTTAGAATAATAATTTAAAAAATTAGCTTGGTGTGCTGTGAAGGAAAGTCTTTGATACAATATTGCCTTTGTTTTCAAGAATATCTTTAATCCTTTTAGCAATCTTGTAAAGAATGAGAGGAGTGTATGGGTTGACTCTTAATATTTTATTTAGAAATATTTCCATGTGCCCAGTAGAATTCATCAAGGTTACATGAAGTTACAAAATATCCCCAGACTTCGGATAAATTAGAATTTTGTGGCCATATGTACCATGGTCATAAAGGTTTGTAGCAGATGCCATGATAAAACTACTTTTAATGGGTAATTTCTAATCTTTTATAATTATTACTCCATGTTAGTTCTACAATGCATTGTGGCTAGCCAAGTTTTTATATTATCCTACCTGATTTTTGCTGTCTGAAATGAGCAACAAAATGATGTGTCTGCTAATCTTTGGCTACTTATTATGCCGATGGTGGGGAGGACTAATATTTGATCAATGGCTATTGTTTTGAATTAGACAGGTATAATCTGCAAGCTGTGGTTGACTTCACCCATTGTCCTGAACTTAGCTTTGTTGGATTTTAGTTTCATTTGTTTTATATAACTAGTCATTGTATTATTCATGATAATGGCTGTCTGGGTAAATCCAGTTTTTGTGGCTTATTCGCCAAACCATTATTTAAATCTCCGCTTACTGTGAGAGTTAGCATATGTGAGTACAGGTAGTCCTCAATTTATAACAGTTCACTTAGTGACCATTTGAAGTTACAACGGCACTGAAAAAAGTGCATTGCGACCATTTTTCACAGTTATGACCATTACAGCATCCTATGGTCATGTGATTTACATTCAGATATTTGACGGCTAACTCATATTTCTGACAATTGCAGTGTCCCAGGGTCATGTGATCACTTTTTGTGACCTTCTGACAAGCAAAGTCAATGGGGGAAACAGATTTATTTAACAACCGTATTACTCATTTAACAATGATTAAACCAGTGTTTCTCAACCTTGGCGACTTTAAGTCCTGTGGACTTCAACTCCCAGAATTCCCCAGTCAGCTGTGCTGGCTGGGGGATTCTGGGAGTTGAAGTCCATAGGACTTAAAGTCGCCAAGGTTGAGAAACACTGGATTAAACAGTGATTTACTTAACAACTGTGGCAAAAAAATCGTAAAATTGGACAAAACTCATTTTAAAAATTTATCACTTAGCAACATAAATGTTGGGCCCAGTTGGGGTCGTAAGTTGAAGACTTCCTGTACTGATGTTTGTGAAAGAGAGTTAAATTGTCCCCAGTGTATCTTATTGTATGGATAAAAAATGAGGCAATTAAATATGCACTATTTTTATCGGGCCTATTGGTTTAAGAAAAAAGATGCAAAACCAAAAAAAATGCTACTCAAGCCTTTTGTTTTTGTTTGCAGTCCAACAAAGTCCCTGTGGTGCAACCTTCCCATGCAGTCCACCCTCTCACTCCACTCATCACCTACAGCGATGAACACTTTTCTCCAGGGACACATCCTTCACACCTCCCCTCAGACGTCAACACAAAACAAGGTGAGCTAATCCTTCCGTTTCTACAGCCTTTGTAAAGCTGCGAGGGGAAAATCTCTCACACGTTTTCTCTTGAGAGCCTCAGATGCTGAAAAGGATATTTTCATACTATGATGGTGAAGGTTCGTTCTCTGAGTTTGTAGGTTAGTTTCATTACCAGGCTAGGTAACATTTTCAGTGGAGTTTAGGGGATTTTCATGCTATTTCATCTTATAGTACTGGGGGTTCCGGCTTCTTCGCTCAGTGGTGCATTTTGGATACATGTGCGCTATGCGCACTTGTGCAGAAGTTAAAAATTGCTTCTGTGAATGTACAGAAGCAAAAAACAAGATGGTGCCGGCATAGGTGCTGCCATTAGAACAGGTTCGGGCGCATGTCTGGCCTAGTTACTACCTACTCAGCAGAACCGGTCTGAACCAATAGGAACCCACCCCTGTGGTGGATCCAGGTGCATAGGTTTTCCCTTTTTCCTGATTACCCCAATCCTTTTGTATTTGAAATGGGGCCAGAAATTCTAAAATATCTCTGAGTTGCTGGTTTTGAAACTTTGGATCCCATTAAAGGAAAATAGAGTGCCATTGTGGCATTTTGTTACTAGCCATATGATATCTTAAAGATTAAAATAAGCTTTCTTTAAAGGAATCCAAATTGCTTCCTTCTGACTTAATGTTACATTTACAGTACACGTGCTCCTCATTTAACTATTGGAAGTAGTAACTTGGTCACTGGGGTAGCTCAGCAGTTGAGACGCTGGGTTTGTTGGTTGGCAATCTGGCAGCCCAGGGTCAAGACCTGAGCGCCACATGATGGGGTGAGTTCCTGTCCTCGCCTCAGCTTCTGCTAACCTAGCAGTTCGAAAGCATGCAAATGCGAGTAGATAAATAGGTACCTATTCAGTGGGAAAGTAACAGTGCTCTGGATATCATGCTGGCCACATGACCACAGAATTGTCTTTGGACAGCGCTGATTCAGTGGCCTTGAAATGGAGATGAGCAGTGGCCCCCTATCGTCGGCAATAACTATCAGAGTAAAATCCTTTACTCCTTTACCTTTTTAAAAACGTGGTCCTTAACCAAAGTAGTTGCAAAATGAAATTCTGACTGTGCTTAGAGGATCATACCTCAGCTCTTTTTTTCTTTTTTCTTTGGCTTTAAAGACACAAAGATCATGAGGCAAGGATTGGTCACAAAGTTAATTCTTTTTTATCATTGTTGTAACTGCAAATGGACCCTAAATGAGGCAGTTGCTAAATGAGGACTGCCCGTATTTGATTCGATAGTTTTCATTCGCTCTCAGGCACTTTTGTAAGATTAGCTTGACCATATGCTTTTGAAAAAAAATTCCCTAATTTCTATTTTCTAATATATTTACATCAGTAAGTAGTCATTTGAATCATATCCAAAATTATATTTATATCAACTTCACATCTCTGTGGGTATCAGAATATGCCAACGGCCTATTGATGGCCAAAAACTTAATGGGTGTTTTTAGTCATCTTTGTGAAACATTATTATGAAACACTGTTGGCTAAAACGAGAGACCATGCAGTGATCAATAATGATTTGTTTATCTTACTTCTCTTGCTTTGCAAATCTCAGTCCAGGTGTAAAAGCTGGTTTCTCTGTTTAAGGTCATCTAATCATCGTGCTGAATCTTTGTAGATTTTATAATGTTTATAAAATAAAGTAGAACGAATGGTGCGGTGGCCTAGAAAAGGATATTTTCATATTATGATGGTGAAGGTTCGTTCTCTGAGTTTGTAGAGGTGGAGCTCTCGCCTCACAATCGGGAGCCTGTGAGTTCGATCCTAGGTAGAGGCAGGTATTTCTCTCTCTGGGCACGATGAGAATGTATCTGCTGAACAAAACTCCACATTGGCAACAGGAAGGGCATCCGGCCAGTAAACACTCAGCTCCATTCAGTTGCCCAGACTTCACCCCACAAGGGATTATGGGGTCATTAAATGAGGATGATGATAAAATAAAGTAGAACAGGCTGTTTTTTGCTCAATCCCACCCCCCAGGAGCACTCTATAACCTCCTAAAGTTTATGCATGCCATTCTTTTGACCTAAAATGGGCCTGTTTTTGCAAAAAAAGGCCATTTTTTATCGTTTTTGGGCCCGCACCCCCAGAAACACTCTACAAGCCTCCTAAAGACTATTCATGCCTTTTAAAAAAAAGGGGGGGGATTTTTGCAAATAATGGGCTGTTTTGGGAAGTCTGCAGAGTGCAAAACCTTTTTTTAAAAAAATTTGCTTCTTAAAACCTTGGTGCGTCTTATACTCCGGTGCATCTTATACTCTGAAAAATATGGTATCTGCTTCTCTTTCTCATTGATCAGGCATGGTGGATCTTGCTGAGTAAATCTAGTCACAAATGGTTCCCCTGCAGCAGCTGGCCTTCATTGGAGCAGCCTGCTGAGTTGGTAATGGAGGAAGTCCTTAGTGGCTTACACTGACTTCTCTATTCCATGGCAGTGAAAAGGCTTCTTAATTGTATTAACCAAATGCTAAAGCTCCTTGCAAACCACTTCCAGTTCATTCCCCTGATGGTGCTTGTGGTTGGGGAGTCCTCTGTTCTGCAAACCCTCTAATCACAGCACGGGCATTTGTGGCCAGAGTTCCTTTTATGATCAAGAAGAAGATGATGCTAATGGGAGAAAGGAGAAGGATATAATCATAGAAGAAAGAAAAAGTTTAGTTTCTACCATCTAGACCTTCAATTCCCTTAGATTACTGGAAGACCCTGTTCACAAATAATTAGAGCCATCAGTATTGGATTATTCTCTAATCAAGAAACTATATTTTTGTAAAATCAAAATGATTGAGGTCAGAAACCATACTCAACCAAGAATTCTCAAGGTTTACCATTACCTCTCAAATGAAAAAACAAATATGTGCGTCTTCCCATGAAAAAAAAATGTAATGATTCTGGTGGCTGGCTTAGGCAAGAAATAAATATTCCACTTATTTTTAATAATTACATTTTAATCTCTGTGTCAGGTAAAACAATAATAGATTCCTGCAACTTTAAAAATTAAAACATTTATTAAAAGTGAAGAAGCTAGAATGAATCATCACATATTTTTAAATGAAAAAAAATGATTTTATTTCTGCACATTTTCTGAAAAAGTAGAAATTATTTTCAAGACAATCGATCTTTTTTTTCTCATTCCTCATATACTTTTCATTTATACCTCATGCTCTTTATAGCAACAACCAAAGAAAACCCTAACTTGCATAAATAGCATGTTGTAAATGGAATCTTTGTGGTCATAGCTTTCTCACTTTAGTCCCTTCACATTTATCTGTTGCTCTCATTTTGTACACTGATCCCAAGAAAAGACATTTTGGGGATATGAGAGTTTTGTCCATTTCAACTGCATTAAAATCCATAAAAACACAGTACTTTGATCAAGGCAAATTAAGAAGTTTCCATCAATGATTTTAATATAATTATGGATTTTATCAGGCATTTCAAAAGATATTCTATTAGTTGAAGAATATAATTTTGTTCATAGAACTCTTCTATCCTTGTTAAGAAAAGGAACAATTCATAAGTGTAATAGAATTTACAGATTTGAGCTCAACTAATATGCCCAGAGTGACTTTGAACGTGATTGTGACCCCTCTCAGAGTTACTGGCATCTCCCTGTGGTCATGTCCAGGGATGGAATTCCGCTGGTTCGCGCCAGTTTGGATGAACCAAGATGTTAATTTTTGGTGAACTGGTAGTCCCAACGACCGGCTGGCCCCACCCTGTCCCTACACTCCCAGGAGTCCCCATGCGTCCCATTCTTGGTCTTAGGTAAGCGCAGGTCCATGAGGGGTGGTGTAGTGCACCTCCATGCAGCCCATTTTTTGTTCCCAGGGGGGTGCACTTCCTGGACATGCCCACCACGCCCGTGCCCACCCCAGCCGATCATTAGGGCAGAGAACCGATTGCTAAATTAGTTGATTCCCCGCACTGGTCATGTCAATTCGAGGACTCCTATGCTAAGCCAAAACAAAGCTGTGGTTTAGTTGTGGTTTAGTGCGATGCATAAAACTAGCCTTCATCTAATGTGCATGAAAATAGTGAGAGGTGTTTCACTTCTCAGCATGATGAAGTAAAGTAGAAGAACTGAAATAGACATACAGTATTATTTCAAGTTATTCACATATCCAAAGCTATACAATTTTCTGGCTCTTTTTCTTAAACATTTGAGATTGTTTTAGCTATTACCTCTTGGTAACTTAGACTAGTATTGTGCTGAAAACTCAAAGTAGATAGGAGCAGTATCACATGTTGTCTTATCTTGGCTGATAATGTGAAACTAAAGCATATGCATGCATACAATCCTCCAAGCAGTTATGATCTTTAATCATATTATTTCCTGGCACATGAAGGAGTGCTTTCATTTAGCTCTATTGCCTGGAGATGCCTAGAGTGAGAATTGGTAGGTGCAGTAGAAAAATACTATGGAACAGATAATTTGTCTATGTGACTTCAATAGTATCTGTGCTTAATATGTAATATTCTGTCCATATGCCAAATTTATTTAAAGTAACTTTATATTGTGAGCCGCCCAGAGTCCTTCGGGACTGGGCGGCATACAAGACAAATAAATAAATAAAATAAATAAATATATATTGAGATTCCAAGGAAAATAATAATATGTGTTGCTTGTAGGAGATTTATAAAAGGTGAAGGAGATTTATAAATGTAGCAAAATAAAATTCACAGTTAACATGATGAATGTATTGTTCCTTGCTACTTTGCATAGGTGTGAGTATGAGCTTAGCTAGTAAGTGCAGACAAGTAATTTTGAACATTTCCTGTATAGCGCGAATTAATGGCTGGTAAAGTGAATCGGATGATTATATAAGGCAGCTGCAAGAAGACTGGAGTTCTCAATAATTGCAATTTCTGAATTGAATTTTATGCTATTGCTGGTCCTTCTAAATCAGGGGTGTCAAACTCGATTTTATTGAGGGCCACATTAGGGTTGTGTTTGATCTCAGGGGGCCAGGGTGTTCGTGGACAGGGTGGGCATGGCCAGCTCAATGTAACTAATGCTGTGGACACCTGTGGTGGCCCGAGCACTCTGCCAGAAAAAATGGACTTCCAAATTCTGTTTCCAGCTGCAATGGCCTCCTGCAACCCTTTGCCAGCAAAAACAGATTGTAATGGCTGTGCATGGCCCTCTCAAACTCCGTTTTCATTGGCAGAGGCATTGCGAGCTGGTCCTTTGCTGCTTCCAGGGAGGCCCCATGGGCCAGATCTAAGCACCCCGTGGGCTGCATCCAGTCCGTGGCCCTGAGTTTGACACCCCTGTTCTAAACCATCTGATCACTTTTCCCTCTTATCATTTGTCCCTATAATGGAGGACTTAGATATAAAATAAGACACTTATTTATTTTGCTTCTTCCTTAATGCACTAAATCCATCAATACCTTTTTGGTCTTTCTGAACATCATATCTCCTTGGAATATGAGATTTAGATGGAGCGTGAAGACCATAGGGCTCATCTGGGATTCGGATTACTTTTAATCCTTAAGGTGATTTTTAGAATTTGTAGAGTGGGTTTTTTTTACATTTTTGAGAGTGTGAATTGATGGATCATTTCCAGTGAGCCCTCCTTACTCTGTTCCAAAAATATTAACTATTACAAGAGTGACTTTGGCACCCAAGAGTCAACATGATGAGAAGCTTAGCCAGAGCTGAAGTGAGATTCAGAAGGTAAATGAATCATATCAAGTATGACCATTGCAGGCCTGAAAATGATTTTTAATTAACCACTGATCCTCAGTGGTAGCAAGTTCATAAAAGCTGTACATCTCAAGGGAACCATATAAAATGTATAAGCAGCAATTTACAAAATCTAATAAGTCTTCTTGAAACTGCTGCTTTCATTCACACACACCCCCAGTCTCTTCTTATATATTTAGCTGTTCAAAATGATTTTTCAAGGCTTAAATCTATTAAAGTCACACAAACTCTAATACTTTTATCACTTGTGTATCATATAACTTCTTCCTTTTTTTTCTTTTTAAATCAGAGAGAAAATCAATCAAGAAATGTAAAAACTACGAGTCTTATAGCATAAGCTTTTCTGGGCCAGACCCTACTCCATCAGATACATGAAGCAGTCACCTAATGGGTAGGTATATATATCCTAGTACAGAGAGAAGGAAATTGATATCTATAGGGAGAAGAGTAGGGGGAGAGGCCCAATGGTCAAGCAATGAAAGAGGGGGTGGGAGGTGTGATCACAATGCCATGCAGAGCGCAACTGATTACTCAATGCAATCCAATTTTACACAAACTTATGAAGAAAAGGCATATTTAAAAAAAAAACCTGGAGTCTTACATAAAGACCTACTTTTCTGCAAGATTGCATCGGGCAACATTTCCAGTCAATGGAATCCATTTATATTTTGCTTATGTATTTTTCAACAGAAAATAGAAGGATCTGTTAAAAAGTTACTGCATAACATTGCTCACTTGCCTCTCAACCGGTTCATTAATGTTAGATTTTAATGCTGAGTGCAGTAAAAATGCTGCAAAAGTTTCCCCTTGAAAGAACTAACTGAAAGAACTAATAAAATGATTGCCATATTTAATGGTTTAATAAGCATTTTAGTTCCTACTTCCAAGTGCCGTTCCTCTTTTGAAGATAGATTGATGGCATCTTCACCTGCACTCCCTCAGTAAATATGCCCTGAAAGCAACTCTACTTTCCAAGCAACACAGCAGAAAAAAAAGCGTGATGTAGTAACATCATCTTAAAGTATCATGTGTCTCTACCATAGCACACTGAAAAGCCTGCTGTTGTCTGCAACCAGATCCTACAATATAACTGTCTTTTCTCCATTTTTGGTCATAAACATATTTCTCCAGGAATTGCATCAGGAATTCTTAAAACTCAAATTTGAGAAGGTAAAGGTCAAAAATAGATTGTCAGGGTCTCTCTAAGTGCCCAAGGTATATCTTCTAAAGGACCATCCATACAGGATAATAGCATATTGCTTGCTGCCATTGATAGCTCTTCGGTGACACTATTTTGTGCATCCTGGAAGATGGTCATTGATCCTCCCAACCTTAAATGAATACTTGTCCTTCCTTAGAATCTATAGCCAAGTCTGAAAGAGGATATAACACTAATGGGCTACCTAAAGTAAGTCAAATTGTGATGCCACTTCTGATCCATCCTACCTCAATAAACACCATCAGCCATAATATTGAGAATCCATTCATCTGTCCATTATGCTCTTCTACAATAAACAAAACTAAGGTTTTCCTAATTCAGGAAGGTAAATTAAATTGGAAGCTGCTCAATTTGGTATTCCTGATGAAGCTATTGCTCTCTTACACGGTTTTGTAGTGTTCATGTGCTATGCCTATTTGTAATCTACTAGTGAGCCCACTAGTCACAGACGAGTCACACTCATTCTGATTTGTGTTCTGCATAATATTGTGGTGCATCTACTATCTTGTGCAGTGCTTGACCTTTTGGCTTTGGCTTTGGACACCTCCTTCTCTTTGTACCTAGGGTATATGCATACACATTTACCTACTGAGGTGACTATGTATTTGGTTTAGGAAAACGTACGTCACAAAAAATTGATAGATACTAAGGTGCCAGTTAGCTTTTTGACTATTAAATCATATTGGGTTGAGGAACTGCAATCCTCATTTAGGAAAGCTAACCAAATTTGTCACACAATTATAGAAATGGCTAATATACTATCTAGTTTCATTCGTTTAATTTAATCCCAAATGATAGTATCTAGGAAACTGATTGTTTCACTGGATGAAGTGCTGGCTTTGTTCTCATAAAAGATGCCATTTTGGTGTTCAATACCTTCAATGTTCCTGAAGAGATAGAGTTGGATCCTGCCTAAGTAAGTTACCTGAGATCAATATAAGCTACTTGAGATCAGTACAAAGTTAATTGAGTACCATTGATTTATCTGTTCTAAAGGGTCTGTCTCCAAAAAAGAAAAAAAAAGATTTGCAATCCTATTATTTATCCTCTAGGTTGGATGAAATTCTCTAGTTTAAATTTTGCCTATGACACTAGTTGTGGAATAACAATCTGGAAGATACAAAGCTAGAGTAGACAAAATTAGTCTATGTCATGCACTATTGGGGGGAAAAGATCTACTTATACTGCAAATTCAATCTTTCTTTTCATAGGTTTTTAGATTAAATGGCTCTATTTCTTGATTTATCATGGTTTTTTTTTTAATGCCACCTATCTCTCCTACAAAGGGACCTTAGGTGGTTTACAGGTTATTTTTATATTCTTTAGGCTAAAATGATCATTTACATTCTGTACTTTTTAACAGGCATGAATCGGCATCCTCCAGGTCCTGATATTTCCACCTTTTATCCCTTATCGCCTGGCAGTGTTGGGCAGATAACCCCACCACTTGGCTGGTAAGAGCTTCCTGCTACTTCCGAGTCACACTCATGCATTATGTGTTATGTACATTCAATGTGTTATGTATATCCAATAGGGACGCAGTGGCTCAATGGCTAAGACACTAGCACCGCATAATGGAGTGAGCTCCCGTTACTTGTGCCAGCTTCTGCCAACTTAGCAGTTTGAAACCATGTAAAAATACAAGTAGAAAAATAGGGACCACCTTTGGGAGGAAGGTATCAGCATTCAGTGCATTTAGTCATGCCGGCCAAATGACCACCGAGGCGTCTTCTGACAGCACAGGCTCTTCAGCTTTGAAACAGAGATGAGCACCACTTCCTAGAGTCGTAAACGACTAGCACATACTGCATGTGCAAGGGGAACCTTTACCTTTTTGCATGCAAGTTTATTGACTTGACTCATTTTAAAACAATTATAAGGTTTCCATTATTAAATAACAAAATCTAATTATTTATAAAATGAATGGAAATGTAGTTGGCTTTGCAGAGCAACCGATTGAGAGTAAACTGGACTCTAGAAACGGTATGGTGTTCCTTAATGAAATCCACTGCACAATTCACAAACTCTATGACTTGAATAGTTGGGAGCCCAATAATATGTGTTAGGTAAGATAATTTATTTGTAAAATTCATAAGTACCACTGAATACATTCAGAGTGCCACATTACCACTAAATAACCATGATTCATATGTTCATTTTGCACTAATTTATCTTCAATGTAACAAGTGTTTCAAATTTGTAAAATTCTTCAAGGCAATCTCTCCTTTATGAAGGAGGAATGCCCAATTTAATATATTAAATGTGTTCTTTGTTTAGTCAAAGCTGAAAAATAGCAATTGAGTGAATTGAATTAACCTTTCATGAAATTTCTTCCAAGTAGTCAATCAGGTGCAGTATTGCTTAGCAAAAATGTATCTGACATAAACAAATAGGGTAGGGATGGGGATTGTAGTAATCCAAATTTTTGTAATTTTTACATAATAATATTAAGGATGCTAATGATCTATCTCTATGCCTTTTTTGAGAATTTATTTTGGGAGTGATTCATCATTGTGGCACAGCTGGTACATTATGGCTCCTTTTATACTAAGGAAGGATTTTTTGGAATGTGTGAATAGATTCGGTCCCAACTTTTAAATTTTAACAATTGTCTGTGTCTTTCTCCATACATTTTTTCAAAGATGAATCTGAATTAAAAATACTGGTAATATGAATAGTGTACAGCAAATAATTCTCTTATGTTTCTGCTTATTGCTGTACTGTATGATTGATATTTGAATTGTGTGTGCATAATTGTGTACATGTGCAATGGTCTAACCTACCGTGTATGCATAGAAGTTGATTTAAGCGTGAAGAGTGCCATGGTGAGAATAAGAAAGGGCCAGCAGCTTTAAAATGCCAGTTTCTTAAATCTGTCAATCAATAGCTCTGCTTGAATAGAATTGACTGTACTCTTTCAAGGAAAATTCAATTATTCTCTCTGAAGTTGATGTACAAGTGTATTAACTTTTATTCAGAAGTTGCATGAATTCACGATGGAAAAAAGACAATGTAAACTAAACATAAAAGATTCAAAATATTTGAAACATTCAGATTGAGCTATTCATGTATCTATTCAGAAGAACAGAAGTTTATATTAGAAGTTTCTTTGTATTTTAAACTCCCTTTCAAGATTTTTGTTTTACTTTCAAACTGTATGAACTTGGCCTGTGTACACCCATTGGATCTGATTTCAAGAAGATGCTTCAGGCAATTTGTTGTATACAAGCAACACTCTCCAATGCTTCACAATGTGGGGGAAAACACAGTTGCTTAAAATATAACATACAGTTAATGCTTTTGTTAGAGTCCAAATATCCTAGGATATTTTTTTTAGAATGCCCGTTTACAAGAAATAGGCAAAGCTTTGCTCCAGTTTTGCTCCTTCTGCCATGGGAGTGACTAAACAATACAGGAAGGTATTTTCATGTTTTGTGAAAACTGGGATTCCCAATTTGTTGCTATTTTAATAATCATAATATAGCAAGAATAAATCCTAGTTTATTTGTTCTTATGAAGTGAAGAATAAGCTACTCGGGTTATTATTTGGTTATCTATTTATCGGTGTTTGGAAAAAGGCAGATTCACTTCTGTTGCTTTATAATTGATGGGTTGCTTTCTTCTGTGACCTCAGGCAAGGGCAGCCTGTATATCCCATCTCAGGTGGATTCAGGCATCCCTACCCATCCTCACTTTCAGTCGACACTTCCATGTCAAGGTAGGTGTAGGTGAGGAATGACTGGCTGAGCAGTAAATGGTGGACATGGAGAGGAATTGGCTATATTGCTTTGCCCTGGTGACTGCCTTTGCTTGCTCTCTCTGCCCCATTAGCTAAATTGCATTTAAGTGTCTGTGTGTGTATGTGTGTATATATATAATACGGTGTATATACAGCTTGCTATTTTCATTGGCTGATTAAACAACATCAAATCTGTGATACAACAATCTTACTGAAGCCAAAGAGAGTATTAGTTTTGTCAGCACAAGTGCAATGAAATCATTGTACATAATGAGACTGAAAAGAAAACTGTTGCTTTTTGCAGTTTTCTTTGTATTTTAGTCTCTCCATTCTCTGAAGTATTCTATTTAAATACAGAATGCAAGATAGGAAACTCTTTTCCAGGCTCCAAACTATTTCACAATTAAGGCAAAAGAAGCTGTGTAGACATGGTTAATACTGCTCTACGAATGAAAAACTTTAATGCAAGCAGGCAGCACTAACTAGGTGTTGGTGGTGGCCTCATTTTGTATCATTCTTATCTTTCTGTGGTATGAAAATATGGGATCTATACGCTGTGCTTGGTGTACCCAAAGGTCGCTGTAATTTTCTATGTATCTTATGTCAATAAAATGCAACATACAAATAAAAACAATTTAACACATTTGTTGGCTGGGTGTGTGGGATACATGTACTGTTTTCAATGTAATCACATTTTTAATTCCCTCCCATTTACAGCTGTGCCAAGCTCAATAAAACTTTTTCTAATATGCTATTTATCATCTTATACTTTTTTTCTGTCAAATTTTTATATGAATGAAGGCGACATGTCAGGTTGTCAACTAGTTTTTATATATGAAGTATAGAAGGACTAGATAAGACTAAATAAATATCAGACTAATACAAGAACACTATTTTCATGTGTAACAGTTAATACAGTTCAGTGTAATTTGGCTTTAACAGATTATTAGCTAAATCAGGGTTCCCCGATGTTGTATGCTCTTGATATATTGGTTTTCAGCACTAGTTGGTACTAATATACCCATCTTGATATTCTCTTTTGGGTTAGAGAGGTTCTCAACTTTTTCTTCACCATGGACCCCTTTAAATACCTTTTGTGGCCACGAATCATAGTCATGGAGACTCAAGACTTAACTCAAGGTTTAAACTATAACATTCCTTCAAGTCTTTGAGGAATCCCTGTGATGTCATCACACACACCTCAGGTTGAGAACCACTGGTTAGACAATATTATGCACAGTGCAGATAAAGAAAAGTAAGAACTAGTAAGGTAAAGAAAGTAAAGGCATAATATAAGAAAAAATAGCTCAAACTAGTTTGCACCAGCATTATTCACTGTACTGCTCCATCCCTTTCTATCATCATCTTCTTCAAAAATATTCCAATTGTGATTATATGTTATGAAAATGGAAAATAAAAAAATATATTTTAAAAAAATTCCATTGTTCTTTACATTACTCATCTTTTTTTCTAAAAATCTCATCAATCTCATCAAGTACTTTCTTTCATGCTGTCGATTCCTTTTTTATTCAGTCCTTTATTTAACAATGCTTCATTCTTTACAGAATCTTTTCTAGTTTTACCCCAAGTTTAATAATCTTATTCTGCACAGATTAGGATCTCTGAACAGAGACTATTTTGGAAACCAACATACTCTTTCCCACATTCTGGCAGCTAGCAGTGTATTGACATGCACAGGAGGCAGTCTTTGTCAATATAAGTTGAAGCCTGACAATATTCGATGGGAGAAACTAATCTTGGCCAAATAAAGAGAATAATTGGTTGCCCATCGCTGTCACCGCCACCACCATTATGATGATCTTTAAAACATTGGGGTGTTATTGATTTTATCTATTCAATTTACACATGTTCCCCCCGCTTTTTATAACGTTAGCAGAATGGTATGCTGTTAAACTGCTAATGGATTGAATGACTTCACTATTATGAAGTACAGAAAATTCTGCTGAAATCATGAAAAGCTATTTAATATTTACTGGTATACTTTTTTTAAAAATAAGTGAAAAGATAGCCTGAGGTAGGATCTATGCTGGAAATCCTTTTCAGTATAATGTGTAAAACTGCCCCAAATAGTCCTGGTGGTATGCAGTAGCTATTTTGCTTTAAGAGAAACACACCAGTGTGTAGTGCTTTAAATGTCTGAGAAGAGAGAAAACCTGCATTTCATCATGTATAGCATTGCAGTTCCAAATTCCTGGCATTATATGTTCTTCTAATTACTTTGATTGGGTGCAACCATGCAAATCTGCACAGGAGTGAATGTAAGAATTAATTGAGTGGCAGCTCTCAGTTCAGCATTTCCATACATGTGTGTCGGAAACAATAACACTCTAATTTGTTGTATATACATGGATTATGAACCTCTGCAGAGTGCAGATTGGGATATTTTAAAGTTTACATAATTGTTTTAAGAAGAAACACACACCATACTGGGTAACTAGGAACATTTCCCTCTAAACTCTTCCAGTTCGTTTTCAAACATTGCAGCATCTACAATTTCATATTTGAACAGGATGTGCTTGTTCAATATATTTATTTATTTCTTCCTCCCAATTTTGTTTAAAAGTATCTCAACTTTTCTACAAAACTCCTTAAAACTGTTAATGAAGGCTTCATACATTCTCTTGTGACTGGCAGTTTGCTAACTTTATGATCTTAAGGGCTCTGTTTCACAACTACACATTGTAGGAATTAACATTTCCCCTTCACATGGACTTATTTGCTTGTGAGAGTTACACAGTAGACCTATGTAAAACACTACCAGGCATTTATTAAACAGGCTCATCACACTATTTGTTCTTGTCTGGGAGCAAGCTTTATGGATTGCAGGCTGTGCAGCTCCTCATCTTCCTCCAAGCCTCCTATCATGATGGCAGTAATGTTTGGTGGTGCCTTCAGCTCTTTGAGAGATCAATTGGATTATTTATGGTTTGACACTTAGCTAATATTTGCCTTGGATAGCATGTCCATAAAGTGTTTAAAGGTTTTAAAAAGCTTGACTGTTCAATTCCACCAAGGCTAAGAAGTAAGAGAGGAGTAAACGGCTCAGTTCCTGCTGCAACAACTCAAGTTTCTCTTCCGTGTGGATGTCTTAAATTCTATTACCCATTCTTTCTATTGGAACATTTTCCAATTTATACTCTGAAGTGTTTCATAAAAGCTCTACTACATCTTGGACCCTTTTCTTCTCTAAGCATTAATATATCTGCGCTCATGTGGATAGGTGGATAGGAAAGATCCTTGTTTATACAGAATTAAGTGTAAATGCAGTTCTTTGAATGCCATCTATGCATTCTCATAGCTTGTCCAATGTTCCCTCTATTTTTTTTTTCAGTGTGTGCGGAAAAGTATAGTGTTTGAGTGGCACATTTTCATGCCTGAGCACCTGAATTTCTTTTAGCCATAATTGCCATCAGAGCAGATGTTGGGGGGGCAAGAAGGAAAAGGGTCCCCTCCCTCTCCCTCAGACCCCCAGGAAGGAAGGAAGGAAGGAAGGAAGGAAGGAAGGAAGGAAGGAAGGAAGGAAGGAAGGAAGGAAGGGAAGGGAGGAAGAGGGAAAGGAAAGGATGAAGAAGGGAGGGAAAGGGAAGGGAAAAGAAAAAAGAAGGGAAAAGGAAATAAGGAAACGAAAAGAGAAAGGAAAGGAAAAGAGAAAGGAAAGGAAAAAGGAAAGGAAATGGGAAAGAAGAAAGGAAAGGATGAAGAAGGGAGGGAAAGGGAAGGGAAAAGAAAAAATGAAGGGAAAAGGAAATAAGGAAAGGAAAGGAAAAGAGAAAGGAAAGGAAAAAGAAAAAGGAAAGGAAAGGAAGAAAGAAGAAGGACAGAAAGGGAAAGGAAAGAGTGGAATGGATTGGTACTGCTCAAAAATCAAGTCTCAAGATTCCATGGACTCCTTTGGCTCAGACAGTCCAACTCCATGCTGCTTCCCTCTGTCCACAAAGTGAAGGGATTGCAGAAAGATTGCTGAGCCCAGAACGGCCTTCAGATGATGCAATGTCTGAGAAATGCAGGATGTGCAGAGAAATGCAGGCTACAACCAGCGAATCACATTTTCCCAGGAACCAACGAAGCCCCAGAGGACCAATGGGAATTCTCCCTTCTGCAGTGTCATCATATTTTAAGACATTAAAAAACACTGCGCGGCAGTTGGAAACTGTTGCACAACGTTTTCTTGTTACGTGCACGGCCGCGCAGCTTAGAAGGAACATTGAGCTATTATTTGTTCTCAAGAACTGTCAGTACTGGCTCTGTTATGGTGGCTTTTCATTTATTTATATCCCATCTTTATTGTTTTTATAAAGAAGGTGCTGAGCACATCTAATACTCCTTCATCCTCCTTCATCCTCCTATTTTCTCCACAGCAACAACCCCTGGTAGGAGCCATGGCAATGTTTGTGTACACCTGGGTAGCATTCTCACCAAACAAATCTGTAAACACAAATGTATAATTCTTGTGTGAGCATTCATATATGACTACTCAAAGTACTATAATTATAGATACCTAACATAGCAAGGGACGCGGTGGCTCAGTGGCTAAGATGCTGAGCTTGTTGATTGAAAGGTTGGCAGTTTGAATCCCTAGTGCCGCATAATGGGGTGCGCTCCCATTACTTGTCCCAGCTTCTGCCAACCTAGCAGTTCGAAAGCATGTAAAAAAAAAGCAAGTATAAAAATAGGAACCTCCTTTGGGGAGAAGGTAACAGCGTTCCGTGCACCTTCGGCATTTAGCCATGCCATCCATATGACCACGGAGACGTCTTTGGACTGCGCTGACTCTTCGGCTTTGAAATGGAGATGAGCACTGCCCCCTAGAGTTGGGAACGACTAGCACATATGTTCAAGGCGAGCCTTTACCTTTACCTAACATAACAAGTTATTTTGGAAAATGAGGCTTTGCTGTCCCAGTAATAATGAGATCATTTTTCTTCCTCTTCGAAGCTTCCCACCTCTTCATGGCACTCAGAAATGTGTGTATTCTCAATCTTTAACACCGATAGGCTATATTCCTGCATACATTCATAACATATACCCTGTATACACTAATAATAGATAACATACCAAAAGGCTGAAGTGCACGTGTGCAGTCTCTTAAAAGATCAGTTACAGAAGCAGGAAAGGGACAATGTTCAATATTGAAGGACAACAGTATCAGGAGGATGAGTGGTGAGTGTATCATGTGCCTTAGGAATAAGTCACATATCATACAGACAAGATAAATGTGATTGGGCAGGTTGATTCTGGGATTTAGATTATGCAATTAGAAACTTATAGCTTCTCAAGGAAATGCAATTTTTTTCAACCTTATTTTCTTCCTGCATGACCATTCCTCTTTTTTTTAGCTGGTGGTGGGTAACTTTAATGTCATATTTATGTGAGAAAATATTTTGATGGGCCTAGGATGAAATTAGCATTATGTTTCCTACTGTATGTGTTTTTAGAATTGTTGGAGGCATTGAATTTCTTTGCCTATAATACAAGATATCTACTGCAGCATTTATTCAGGATTAAAGGACAAAAATAATCCTGTTTATTCTGTCCATATCTTAGCTGTCAAATATTGGCATCCTAATATTTTTGCTGCTAGCCCAACATGAAATATTTCTTCCTAGGCTTTCCTTATGATTCATATAATTGTTCAATGCTACGCTGAAATTGCCATTATGAAAAAGACTTGCCCTTTTTCATCCTTTGTAGGTTTTCACATCATATGATCCCAGGTCCTCCAGGACCCCACACAACTGGAATCCCTCATCCTGCAATTGTAACACCTCAAGTCAAACAAGAACATCCACACACAGACAGTGACTTAATGCACGTGTGAGTAGGACTTTCCCAAGTCTTTTAACAATCCTTAATCTGTGTTCCCTGGGAATCAAGTGGATGTGGCAATAGTTGTGATGAATGGCTTTTTCCCCTGCTTATCCTTAAAAGAAAATGTGCCTAAGTTACGAATACAGCCTTGTATTTTCTGTAACTTTAACAGGTCTGGGCATTTTACAGCCCCCTGGTCCAGGCATGAAATGCTCTTATCTTCTCTACCGGTTTGGTAGTGGGAGTGCATGCATCCACGCACTTGCAGTGCTCACACACAGCACATCTGGGCATGCACAGAACCATCTGCACATGCACAGAGAGTGTATGATAATGTCAGGGTGGGTGGGCGGAGCCTAGCACTGCCACCACTACCAGTTTGCCCGAACTGGTGCGAACCGGCAGAATGCCACCTTTACCCTGGCCATATATGGCTCTTCGGCTATCCCTGTCTGTCCAATGTGAGATCAATAATAATTAGAAATCAAATTTAAATAAGTGTACACAATTCAACTGCATTGCTTTTATTTTGAAGGCAGCTGTTACATTTTTTTTCAATTTACATATGTGCATGGATGTGTGCTGAGGCACCTTCCCAGCCCTATTAGTTTGGCCCCTCACAGCATCCCAATTTCTCATGTAGCCCCTTAGGAAAATTAATTGCCCTCTCCTGAGCTTGGATATTGAAGCTGTTTACACTGAGGTAACTCATTTAGTATCAGGTTAAATCAAAGCCTTTCTGGTGTTCTGATTTTAATATGATCCAACCTAGATGTGCATTGTGAAATGAGTTATGGATTATCAAAACTTATCTATCTCACATTAACATGGAGAAATAAAAATATTTGAATAATTGCAAATATGTTTCCTTTGGATGGAAGCGATACTTGTAGATTCTCTTTCTGATTTTATATCCTCAGTTCTAACAAAGGAGTCTAGTTTAAACATATCATATTTCAAGGAAAATAGGCATTTTATTAAAATACACAATTAGGTACAAATTAAATATATTCGATTCCCAGTAAGGGTATGGCTAGCTGATGAGAGCTAAATAGCTTGAAATAGATGTATGCTAGCCTCCCTTTATTTATTTATCAGCACAAATCCAACAAAATGTAACAAAGGCAACATAGAAAAATGGCTTTCTTCCTGGATGGCTCCTAGGGTGAACTGAAAGACAGAAAAGTAAAGCAATATGTTCCCTCCCATATTTTGGCATACCAAGGGTTGTGACACAATACACACACACACACACACACACACACACACACACACACTCCCAATAATCCCCAGAGTTAGCCTTATATGTATTTTGGGGATTTGATCTTTGTTTTTCTGCTTCTCTATTTTATGAAATAGACATATGGATATTACTTTTCCTAAAGGAAGTAGTTTCTTCAGACTTTTCAGAAACACATTTTATACAATTTAAATAGGTTGGATGGAAGCAGTTTCATTTACCTGTAAACAGAGTTGGGCATCACATACTGTAACAACCGGTTCGCCCAGATCGCGAAAATGTGAGTGAGCGCATGTGTATGCTTGCTTCCCTCACGCGCCTTCTGCCATTGCGCATGACACATGATGATTATATAGGATGGGTTAGTGCTGGGGTGGATGGGTAGGTGCAGCTACTGGTCAGAACTACTGGTTCACCTGAAGCGGATCAAATCAACAGCAGCCCACCTCTGTCTTTAAAATATTGGGTTTTGTTCTAATTCTCATATTACAGGAAATTCTACTCTCCAACACCTCTGACTATTGATCCTTGCATTGCTAATTATTAGTTTAACCACAAGTTACTCTTAAACAGCCATGTACTACTAGAAGTGTGCATAACATATAGCCAGAGAAATTCAAAAACATGTGGAAATATTTGTGTGTGCCACTGTTAAGAAGCTCTAAGGCTTCTTAACAAATGACAGAGGGAAATACTTCTAGATCAGGCGTCTCCAACCTCAGCAACTTTATGCCTGGCGACCTTCAACTCCCAGAATTCTTGCTGGCTGGGGAATTCTGGGAGTTGAAGTCCACTTAAAGTTGCCGAGGTTGGAGACTCCTGATCTAGATAGGAATGAGAGGTTATTTTTTGCTTTCCCCTTTCTTTCTCTTTATGCCTGAACACTGAAATAACCTAGGAACTATTGCTCTGAAGAAATGAGGAGATATCTGTTGATCACCTGAAATGCAGTATAAAATATCCCTTAAAAACGAGCATGGTATCAATTGTACTCTTCCATATGTTCTCTTTCCTCCTGTTACTTTTAGGAAGCCTCAGCATGAACAGAGGAAAGAACAAGAGCCCAAAAGACCTCACATTAAGAAACCTCTGAACGCTTTCATGTTATACATGAAAGAGATGAGAGCGAATGTTGTAGCAGAATGTACTCTGAAAGAAAGTGCAGCCATCAACCAGATCCTCGGCAGAAGGGTATGAGGAAATCTGTTTTTGCGTATATGCATGTTGTGTGTTCAGACTATACAGTATTTAACTCACCCACTGTGTTCCATTAGTTTAGTTTTTTTATTTATAGTTTTATTAAACATTTATAGGCCGCCCTTTTCCCTGAGGGGGCTCAGGGCGGCTTACAATAATAGGGGAGGGGAGTGCAGGACAAAACACAAAAAGAAAATGTGAGTAAAAATAATTAGCGGTAAAAACACAACATTCATTCAACATTCGGGAGGGGTGAGAGTGAAGTCTTATCCCCAGGCCTGACGGGATAGCCAGATCTTGAGAGCAGTGCGGAAGGCCTGGACGGTGGTGAGGGTGCGGATCTCCACGGGGAGATTGTTCCATAGCGTCGGAGCTGCAACTGAGAAGGCTCTCCTCCGCGTAGTCGCCAGTCGGCACTGACTGGCGGATGGAATTCGGAGGAGACCTACTCTATGCGATCTGATGGGACGGAGGGAGGTAATTGGCAGAAGGCGGTCTCTCAAATAGCCAGATCCACTACCATGGAGCACTTTGTGAGTGGTAAGTAGGACCTTGAAGTGCACCCGGAGATCAACAGGTAGCCAGCGCAGCTCACGGAGGATCGGTGTTATGTGGGCGAACCGTGGTGCGCCCACAATCACTCGCGCGGCCGCGTTCAGGACTAGCTGAAGTCGCCGGATGCTCTTCAAGGGCAGCCCCATGTAGAGCACATTGCAGTATTCCAGCCTAGAGATCACAAGGGCTCGAGTGACTGTTGTGAGGGCCTCCCGGTTCAGGTAGGGCCGCAACTGGCGCACCAGGCGAACCTGGGCAAATGCCCCCCTGGTCACAGCTGACAAGTGATGGTCGAAACTCAGCTGTGGGTCCAGGAGGACTCCCAAGTTGCGCACCCTGTCTGAGGGGTATAAATTTTGACCCCCCAGCCTGAGTGATGGAACGTCGGCCAAATTGTTGTCTTAGGTTTGCCTCCTCTAGAGTTGTTGGGTTCCAATTATCCCGATTGTTGCTCAGTGGCTAAGACGCTGAGCTTGTTGATCAGAAAGGTCGGCAGTTTGGCTTTTTGAATCCCTAGTGCCGTGTAACGGAGAGCTCCTGTTACTTGTCCCAGCTTCTGCCAACCTAGCAGTTTGAAAGCATGTAAAATGCAAAGAAAAATAAGAATCACCTTTGGTGGGAAGGTAACAGCGTTCCATGCGCCTTCGGTGTTTAGTCATGCTGGCCACATGACCATGGAGATGTCTTCAGACAGCACTGGCTCTTCAACTTGAAATGGAGATGAGCATCGCCCTCTAGAGTTGGGAACGACTAGCACATATGTGCAAGGGGAACCTTTACCTTTACCTTTGATTAGACTTTATCTAGGATTTCTCTCCCTTATTTATTCACAAATTGACTACAGCTAGTCCTTGACTTACAACCACAAGTCAGCCTAAAATTTCCATTGCTAATCCAGACACTTGTTAAGTGAGTTGGGCCTCATTTTACAAACTTTTTTGCCATTGTTGCTAAGGGAATCACTGCAGTCACTAAGTGAATCTGGTTTCCTCCGTTGACTCTGCTTGTTGGAAGCCAGGAGTGAAGGTTACAAATGGTGATCCCCTGACCCAATGTGCTGCCCCATTGATTCACACACACACACACACCACAGTGAATGAGAAGTCTTTATTCAAACCCCCAGCAGTTCTGAGGTAGCCAAAACAAAGAGCAGATTCAGTCACCAAGCCCAGCGGGACTTGGGTGGCACAAGAGTTCCCAGTCAGAAGCAGTTCACTAAGCATGATACACTGTCCCAAGAGCCAGCCCAAGATTCAAACACACAGGAAGCAGGAATATGGAACAAGGCACATTTTTCCAGCAAAGCCCATCTCTTAGCATGGGATTAAATAGGTGACGCTGGGACAGCCGTTCACAGGGAGTGAGGCTGCCTCCTCAAGAGTAACCTGGCCAATTGGCAATGTGCCTGTTGCCTTTTTACCCTGTGCATCCTTGGATGGGTGGGTGGGTGGAAGTTTGGCCTCTACCCCACTCCCCATCCCTTCTAACTGCAGGCATCTGCTCCTATTCTTTACCTGAAGTCTCCAGGCTAACCTGATGCAGCTGTGGATCTCTCTGTTCCAGCTTTGCTAGCTGCCAAACTGGTTGCTCCTTCTGCGGCTGCTGTGTTGAGCTGGAGTCTTCCACCACCACCACCACCACCACCACCACCACCACCACCACCACTACTACTACTACTGCTACTACTACTACTACAAATTTGCATGCCAGCTAAGGACAGTGCAACTTTCATAACTATAGATTGGGATAGGATAGGATAATAAGATAAGATAATAAGATAGATGAGATAAGGCAAGGCAAGGCAACCATTATTGTCATCTTTTTCTGTGAATACACTGGCGCACATTAAAAATGAGATATATGCAGGGGTGAAGTGCTACCAGTTCACACCAGTTCCCCCGAACCAGTAGTAAAAAAATGTAACTGGTTCGGGCAAACCCGTATTTCCGACGATCAGCTCAGACACACGATTTATATTAGCTAGAATTGTTGGATTTCCTGCTTTCTAGTTAAGCTAAATCGCGTGGCACAGCAGATTCCCTCTCCCCTTCACTGTTCTATTTACCTTTGCAGACTCGAAAGGCTTCCTTTTTTAGCGCAGCACGGACGCGCCTCAGGCGCACATGCACACGCAAAGCACACACTCGGTAGTAGACTCACCAAACCGGTAGAAGGCTTCAGAGGATTTCACCGCTGGATATATGCCAGTGGCCATGTGCCCATACTTTGTTCACATGACCATGAGGATGCTGCAAACGTCTTAAATGTGAAAAAGAATAATAGGTTACTATTTTCCAGGGTTGTTGTAACTTTGAATGGTCACAATGAATGGTTGTAAATCGAGGACTACCTGTATGCTGTTATAATTTAGAAGAAGGGATCAGATAACTTTAAATAAATGCAAAAAAGTCATTGTCATCTATGGTGATCCCCCCCCCCCGCTGCCATATGTATTTAATTTCACTCAGTCCTCATCCTCTTTGTTCTCGCTTCTACAACCAAGAGTCATCTGGGAAATGCAGCTCTTGCCAGATTTCTTTGCTTTGGTTTCATGATATAAAGTCAATAGCAAACAGCATCTCAGTCCCTCTGTGGTGTAAAGTTGTTGGAACTGATAGCTAGATTTGTGTTGTATAACAAATTAAATAGCTTATTTTCAAAAGAGGCCTGAAAACCTGTATTTCACAATGAGATTAGGCTGCCTTTTCCTGTGGGAAGTGATTTATAGATACAGTAGGCAATTCTCAACATCAACACCACATACTTAATATTCTGCTTTACACAGATTTTTGAGGGAGAGGAAATAGGTTTAATCAATCTCAACCACGTTAAAATATTATTATGTGTACCAAAAGTAGCTGAAATGTTTTTTTTAAAGTTGTGACTCTTACACTTTTTACTTCCTTCAGATCTTGAACTGTGCTTGCCAAGCACATAAACCTTTAGCTTAGAAAATTAATCTTGGCGTCAGAGTGATCAGGAGCCTCTATGCTATGACTACTATAATGTTTATTGCTTGGTCCCATCAAAGCATGTGTTATGTGTTTGATTATTATGTTACCCAAACATGTCATATGATTAGAAATTCTTACTTATTTCCCCAAACACTGAATTAGCTTAAGCTCTTGTCTACATTTTGATAATTTTCTTCATTACAAAAGATTACTTTTGTCTCCTAGGATAATTCCTGCATCCTCTATAGCAGGGGTGTCAAACTCGATTTCATTGAGGGTTGCATCAGGGTTGTGTTTGACCTTGGGGGGGCGGAGTGGTCGTGACCAGGTTGGTTGTGGCCAGCTCAACGTCACTCCTGTTGGGGGCACCTGTGACTCTGCCAGAGAAAATGGGCTCCCAAGCTCCGTTTTTGGCTGTGATGGCCTCTGCCAATGAAAACAAAGCTCAGGAGAGCCGCATATAGCACTCCCGAGCTCTGTTTTCACTGGCAGAGGCAGCCCAGGCCAGTCCTTCACTGTTTCCAGGGCAGCCCCGTGGGCCAAATCTAAGTACCCCCTTGGCCAAATCCGGCCTGCAGGCCTTGAATTTGACATCCCTGCTCTATAGTATAGGGTATTAGTTTATAGGTTAATACTTATAAAATCGCAAGATAAACTGAGAGTGGGCTTTTTATGAATAGGCATTGGGGTTATGAATCTAGATGTTATACTTTGATTTGAGGTAGCCTAAAGTGCTGATTGGTTAGTGGGTAATATGCCACAAGAATATGTTCCAACTCTTTTTTCAACTTGGGCTCTGCCTCCTTAAGATTTTGCATGTTTTCAGCAAGTCTCTGGACTTGTCTCAGATAGATAGCATCGGTCTTGGTTAATATTTGGTTGGAGTGGTATAGGGAATTTTTCCAATAAGTTATACTGGATTTTTTTTAAAAAAATCTAGTAAAACAGATTTAGAAAAAAAATTCCACATTATTGTCAGGAAAATTATTTGGGTGTCCAGAATTGAATTCTATTGGAAGGAGACTTTAAAATTAAAATTAGTTTTCCACATTGTCCCATTTTATGCCTACCATGTTATGGTTTTTTGAGCCAACATCATTTTAGCAAGTATCAAAAGTGAGATGTTTTAAACATCAAGGAAGCATATTAAAGAGTTCTCATTCAAACTACGTCTTCATAATTTATGGCCTTATCAATTGCCTGACCCTACCTTATGGAATACCTGCAATCCCAGAAAAGTCTTAAGTTTACAGTTATTTCTATCTGAGTTCAGTTGGCTCTGCAGGATTTGGCTATTGGCATAATAGTGCAAATATCCTTTTCCTAATATTTGCACTGATCTGTTAAAAGCATAGTTTGTACATAGTAGCAGATGGCAAACAACTGAAATTGTGTTGTAGTGAAAGGAGAAATAGCATTGTGGGACTCTAGCCAAAGCTTTATTGAAGCCTCTCTGGGGTTATTTCAGAAAAGAATAGGACAGGATGTTTAGTTTCGTTATAAAGGATTGAAATTCTGCTGTCTTAAAAGCTCATTCCATTCTAAATAATGTATTTCAAACTAACTGATTACACTATTAATTAAGTAGTGCACATGTTTAGTATTGCCCATCAGAGAACAGTAAAGAACTGATTTAAAAAGCCTAGGTGATGCTAATTTTTAAAATTGAAATGTTATGCTATTACACATATCCCTGCTTTGCTGCTTTATAAGCACTGAAGCTGGCTTGCCACAATAAAACAAAATGCAAAATAAAATCAATAACCTCAAAAATGTTGGGTTGCAACAGCCTAAAATGTGGCCTAAAAAGGGACTGAATGGCAGATAATTCAGAATATTATAATTGGGTTATGTGACTAAAAGATAAGATTTCTCCCAAACCCCCACAAACCTCCATTACTAATATTTTTAAACAGCTCTCCTTCCTTGGTAATGCAGTGTGTCTTTGGCACTTCATCTTTCTTCTTGGCTCCCTCCCATGTTTCCTGCTGCCTAGCTCTTGGAAACTGCAGGCTTCTACCCTAATTTCCTGCTGTGAAACAGCTGATGGGCAGCTGCAGCGATTGGATCAGGCTGCTGCTTGAAAGGCGAAGGCTGCTATGGTTCAGGGAAGGTTGTGTATATGTGCAATAGAAGAGCTGTTCACTTGTTCTTAAAAAAATTGCCTCAGGTTCAGTATTTTTGGAATGTGAAACTACAGGGTTTGGTTTTTAAACAATGTAAGTACTAAGCTCAACAATAAGAAGTGGTGCTTTAAAGGGCCTTCATTAGGAACTAGGAAGATAACAGCCTGTAGCTGAAATATCCACATGATTGGAAAAGTGACCAAAAACACCCCAAGGTGGAAGATTTTGATTAACCTTCTAAAGAACATTCTGTTGTTGCTAAGCTGCTGCTCAGAAATCATTCAGTGAGTGCTTCAGGACTGCACGGTTATAAAAAAAAAAGCAGACTAATACATTTAAATTTTTGATTACTATTACTGATTCTTAAATGCATCTCTTCAAGATTTCATTGCTATGACTAATTAATCAGTGAAAAGCAGTTATATAAAGATCTTCCTCTCCATTCAGTTGGTTCCTATGGCACCATCTCCCTGATCCTAAATATCGCAATTGCCTTTATTTACGTATTAGCTGGTTCCACCACAAAACCGCAAAGCCCTTATCCGCGCCGACATAAGTGCAGAGGCAAATCCGCGCCGTCCGAAGCGCTAAGGAAAAACGCGACCCTACTGCGATGACATAACCGCGGAGGGCAAATCCGCGCCTTCCGAAGCACTCAGCACCCTAAACCTAACCCTAAACCTAACCCTAAACCTAACCCTAAACCTAACCCTAAACCTAACCCTAAACCTAACCCTAAACCTAACCCTAAACCTAACCCTAAACCTAACCCTAAACCTAACCCTAACCCTAAACCTAACCCTAAACCTAACCCTAATCCTAACCCTTACCTTAATTTAAATCGGCTTTCTGCTGCCACGCTGTTTTAAAGCGCCCTTCTGTTGCAATGCTGTTGTCGTGGCGGTGATGATGCGCGGTGATGACGTCACGGCTTTAGCGACGCAGTTTTATCTCCGCTATTTTGACGAGCGCGGTTTTGTCGTGCCACGGTATTAGCTTTATATAGTTGCTCATTTCATGACTCTGGGTGGCATAGAACATGTAAATAAAACAATCCGGAGATTTAAAAAACAATATAAAATATATAAATATTGCAAACATTTAAAATATACAATACTACAAGGCATGGAAAAAAATAAATATATTAACCACACTAGTGGAGCCATCTTAAAAAGGTCTTCTGTTCTCTGGGATCCTTGAGGGACTTCTGGAACATTAAAATTGAGGACCTGAGTTGGAGAGAATGTTCCATATGGTGGGCACCACAGCAGAGAAGACTTGCCTTGTGGGACCCATTACCCTAGCAGATGGTAGCAACAACATACCTTCTTTGCCAGATCTAATTGGATGGACTGTAATATAATTGAGAAAGATGGTTGTTAGATAACCCAATCCTATGCCATGAAGGGCTTTAAACCAGCATCTTGAATTGGAGGTGGAAGCAAACTGACAGCCAGTGCAACTCACAGAGCAGAATGTCTATGGAGGTTCTCAATCATCCAGGTCATGGTTGTCCCAAAGGTGCTTTTTTCAAGATGCAACTGGACTTTCTGGTTTTACTTTGAAGGTGTTTCACTTCTCATCCAAGAAGCTTCTTCATCTCTGGTTCTTGGATGAGAAGCAAAACATCCTCAAAGAAAAACCAGAAAGTTCAGTTGCCTCTTGAAAAAAGCACCTTTGGATCACAGAGCAGAAGTTCTGAGAACAACACATAATTGCCCATGTTGTTGCATTATGCACCCGTTGAAACTTCTTCAAGGGCAGCCCCATATTGAATATATTGCAGTAGTCCAATCTGGAAGTGATTTAAGGTATGAGCACCTGTGGGCAGAGCTTCCCAATTCAGAAATGGGTGCGACTGACATACAACATGAAAGCCTTCCCAGACATGAGTGTTGTCTATTCTTCAATCTAAGTCCAGAAGGACTCCCAGAGTGTGCACCACATCAATCTGCAGTAGTGTGAACCCCCCCACTCCATCCAAAGATGACATAGCCAGTGGTGGGATTCAGCCAGTTTCCACCACTTCAGACGAACTGGTTGTTAACTTTCTGAGCAGTTTGGTTAACTGATTGTTGGAAGAAATCATTAGGGCAGAGAACCAGTTGTTAAATTATTTGAATCCCACCTCTGGACATAGCCCTAGAAGCAACAGGGCCCAAATCTAAAGCGGCTCAATTTTGCCAGGATTCAACTGAAGTCTGTTTTTCCCCTCCGGACCGCACAGCCTCCCAGCACTGAGATAAGATATTCATTGCATTGCTTAATTTATCAGCGGAAGAGATATATAATTGGGTATCATCACCTTCATTCATCGTCATGTGAAAGCCATATTTATTCAAATTTTCCACCAATGTTTTTACCCTAACAGCAGACACACAGCTCGGCCTTTCCTCTTCTGTGTTGTATAGTTTTGTTTTGGATTTGTTTCTGTGGCTTCAGACTATCATTCCTTAGCTGTCTCTCTTGTTGCAATACCATCTGCTGTCCCTCCACCCCAAATGGAGTCAGATATGTTTCAATATTTAACTCCATGCATTCCAGCTGTCCCTGTCATACTGAATATTCACACTCTCAGGTCAAGAAATCTAGACACATGCAAATGATGAATTATTATATTACCCTAAACAATTTTTGCAGAACCTGCCCTGCTGATGATTGGCAAATAGTGCTGCAAAATTTTGGCTGCCTGATCAAAGTCATCCGATTATAGAAAAGGCAAGAGGAGCAGGAAAGCATACATGCTCTCCCTCTGTTCTCATGTTTTCTCAAAGTCCTTCCACACAAAACATCATATTTCAAAACTCAAAAACACATCTGCCTGACATTAGTTGTGCACATTGTGCAAGTTTCTTATATTGCCATTGGTAACATGCAAGCATTCTGGAGTTGTCCCAAAGGTGCATTTTTTCAGGAGGCAACTGGACTTTCATGTTTTTTCTTTTGAAGATGTTTTGCTTCTCATCCAAGAAGCTCCTTCAGCTCTGACAGGATAGTGGGGAATGGAAGGATTTATATTCCTTGCAGACAGCTGGTCATCTGCATCCTTTTAGAGGGTCGTTGAAGCACTTGGACTTTTATCTGTGCCCACAGGGTCACTTGAGTAGTGCTCCTGGTTCCTCTAGTCTTCAACAACGCTCTAAAACAGGGGTGTCAAACTCATGGCCCGGGGGCCGGATCTGATCCACAGGGCCACCCTGGAAACAGCCCATTTTTGCTGGCAGAGCTCTCAGGCCACTACAGGCACCCCTGACGAGTGATGTATAGCAGGCCATCCTCACCCCGCCTCCCAAGGTCAAATGCAATGCTGACGCGGCCCTCAGTGAAATCAAAGATGCAGATTGCTAGCTGTCTGCAAGAAATATAAATTCTTCCATTCCCCACTATCCTGTCAGAGCTGAAGAAGCTTCTTGGATGAGAAGCGAAACATCTTCAAAAGAAGAAACAAGAAAGTCCAGTTGCTTCCTGAAAAAGCGCCTTTGGGACAACCATGACCTGGATGACTGAGAATCTCTACACATTCTGGAGTTGTATTTTTCCATGCCCCAGAATAAATTGGAATTCATATCCAGAGATGTCTGCGTCGATAGCTTATTCTTCTTTTCCCCCATTTCACTTGCAGTGGCATGCCTTGTCGCGTGAAGAACAAGCAAAATATTACGAACTCGCTCGGAAAGAAAGGCAGCTACACATGCAACTGTATCCTGGCTGGTCTGCAAGAGACAACTACGTAAGCTTTGCATTTATATTGTCTCGATCTTGCTGTAAGGAAGACACAGCAATCTGAATGTGCCCATGGAACAAAAGCTCATTCATTGCATTGGCATTTTGTTCAGTTGGAGGTCCATACATTTCTCTCTCTCTTTTTTACATGTGCAAATGGATTCCAAATGTTCTTGTTTGTTTGTTTGTTTTGGTCCAGCTTTATATCTATGCGAAAAATATAAATGCAAAATGGCGATTCAGTATTAGATAATTGTTTTGCCTGTCTTGGCACAGGGATTTATGTTCTAATTTTATGGCACAGGGATTTATGTCTGTTTTGACATAGGCTTATCCTGTGGTTAATAAATACACATGACAATGATTGTCATTTGAATGATGTCCTACTGGAATTATCTTGGAATTTGTCTTGGCCATGTGAAATTTGTGTGTGTGTGTAGTTGTCCTAAAGCAAACAAAAATGTAGTGTTCATTGAGTTGAGCAGCAATCCTTTTGGCTGTTATTGTTAAAAAGAAACAAGTTAGCAGCACTTTATCAAATTGTGAGTTCTTCCCCCACCCAAAAAAATAAGATTTTCATCCAGCAAATTATAACAATATTTCATTACAATTAAACAGTATGTCTTCCATTAACTTTGTAAATAGTTATTTAAGAAAAATCCATACTTACAATAGCCAGAGACTTATTTATCTGAGAGTTGGTTAAGACAGGGCCTTGATAACTCTTAAATAAACAATTCAAAGAAGTGCCTAATCCCAGCCATAATTCTGACTTTGAAAATATAGTCTCTCACACATTCATTAAGATTTCAATCGATAGTGGGATATATCCTTAATCTCATGTGCCTAGTTAATGCCAGATAAATAGACTTACTGCCTTAGTCAAATTGCATAAAGGAGCCAATGAGCTTCCGAGCACAGTGAATCATCTTTGCCTAGTACCTACATTCATTTAACAAAGCAGTTTATGTGTCAGTCCATTTTGCGAATCTTATTCAGGTTTAATGAATTATGCTAAGATGGAAAGGGAAAAAAAGGATAACACCCTATCCAGCTATTGGAAATTAAGAGCATTAGTAGATGTTTTGATTCTTAGTATGGGGATTGTAAACTCCTTTAAGACTTCTCAGCAATACTTTTAGCAGCTTCTCAAATTAGACTCTATATATTGAGTTTGATTACTTTTCCCCCTCCTTAAATGTTCATGATACACACATTGTTCCAATTCTATGTCTCACAAATAGCTTGTGAAGGATATTTTCTTCAGTGAAATGCCATACTATAATTTTTAATGAATTCCCTCTCCCCCTCTCCCACAATTCCCTTCAGTTTAAATACTGGTTATGAATGATGGATAAAACTTGACCTACTATGCAAAACTTAATTAGAAGAGGAATTTTGAGGTTATGGTGAAATTTACTGGGGTTACCATGTATGAGGAAAAGCCCATGCTTACTCCAGGGTGCTGATACAGATGTTGCAATCCAGCATTTCTTGTAGCATAAAGTTAAATAAATAGTACAATACATTCTTCAATTCCCAGCAAGCAAATTCTTTTCCTCTCTCATATTTCCTGATCATTAAAAACGCTTTTTCTAGAATTTCTGTCACACTGGTCCTCCATTGAAGGGGAAAAATGCATCTGAAAAGAAGTTTGCAAGTAACTTTTGGTGAGATTGATGTGAACTCTATGACTGCCTGTTTCTTGTCAATCTGACAAGAATGGTGGAAATTAATATAAACAAAAAATAGCTTATCTACAGTGAAATATAGGCAAAATTTAACATTCATCTTTGGGAATTATGGAAACAGAGAAACAACATAGAATATTTTAGGATTGCTTATATAGCAATAGCGCTTAGACTTATAAACTGCTTTATAATGCTTTACAGCCCTCTCTAAGCAGTTTACGGAGCCAAAATATTGTCCCCAACAATTTTGGTCCTCATTTTATTGACTTCAGAAGGGTGGAAGACTGAATCAACCTCGAGCCGCTCAGAATCGAACTCCTGGAGTGAGTGAGTGAGTGAATGAGTTAGTCCGTAGTACTGCATTCTAACCACTGTGCCAGCATGATTCCGAACAATCTCTTTTCTTGTTATTTATTTCCTTATTATAAATAAAGACCCTTTTTCTTACTTTTTAAAGGGAAAGAAGAAAAAGAGGAAGAGAGAGAAGCTACAGGAGTCAACATCAGGTATATTTATGGGTAGATATTCGTGTTAAATATTATTGGCTGTGTTTTAAAGACCAAGCACATTGCTTCAAGATGTCAATTTCTCTCTATCAAGGACAATACATATTCTATTAATTCTTTTTGATGTCACCACTATTGCCCTCATGCACCCAAGCTAAGAGTTTTAATCTCATTATAAAGGGATGCTTGGAGTGGAGCTCTGTGGTTTATTTCAGCAATTGTAGAAGAAATTAACTTCCATTCTTTTGGATGTGAGTCAATGCTCAGAGATTGGAAAATAGTAATGGCACCAGTCGGTTTAGATTAACATGGTTGCTATAACTTCTTTGCCTAATCTATATCAATAAAGAGTGGGGAGAAAGCCTTGAATAGGTCAACCTGTCCTTTTTCGTGCATGGACAATCTTTACTGAAGACCGTCCATGCATGAGAAATTACTGAAAGACTGTCCATGTATGAGTTATTTCTGAAAATTATAAAACTAACTATCAACTTATATAAGCAGTACCAGTTCAAAATAATTAAGAAGCAATGACAAAAAGTCGACTGCCTTTTATTATTTGGTACCGTTAGGGACATGGTGGCTCAGTGGCTAAGAAGCTGAGCTTGTCGATCAGAAAGGTTGCAGTTCAGCAGTTCGAATCTCTAGCACCATGTAACAGAGTGAGCTCCCATTACTTGTCACATCTTCTGCCAACCTAGCAGTTCGAAAGCACATAAAAATGCAAGTAGAAAAATAGGGACCACATTTGGTAGGAAGATAACAGCGCTCCGTCCGCCTTTGCCATTTAGTCATGCTGACCACATGACCACAGAGACGTCTTTGGACAGTGCTGGCTCTTTGGCTTTGAAACACAGATGAGCACCACCCGCTAGAATTAGGAACAATTAGCATATATGTATGAGGGGAACCTTTACCTTTACCATTGCTTAGATTCAGGAAACATTAATTGAGAAGCTGTTTTGTTTCTCCGTGCCGTAAATTGCATTTTAGCTTCATCAATCCACTACTGAGTTCCAGAAGGGTTAAGAATATTCCCTTTTGGGGGCTGTTAAGCAGAGGTTTTAGATCAACTTATTTCTTCATTGGAGAAGAGTCCATTGGAGCAGCTTATGAACCTTGTAAATAAATCAATACATCTCATGGATAAATTATGAATTAGTAAATTCATAGAGCTAAACAGACCTGTAAACGATTTAAATCGAAGAAGAGGGGTTTTATATTCTTCTAAGGAGACTCCAAACCAAACTACTTCCATATTGTTGCCAGGAAAACTGCAGAATCAAGCACCATTCACAGAATACTTTTTATTAACATACAGCACATTAAAAAAAATAGAAGTGGTTTAAAATCTTTCTGCTGAAAGCATCAGTGAGGTGTTCTCTTTTTTAAAAAATGGCTGGTATAAGAACCATAAAAGGCAGAGAAAATCAATCAGCAATGCATATTCTAGCATAAGACCTTTTATTTGGGGTATGCAAAAAAAATTATTCAGTGAAATTTGTTTAAAAAAACCAACAATCTCCTACAGGTACCGCCCCACGAATGACAGCTGCCTACATCTGAAGCATGGTAAGAATATTTATATATACATCAACAGATTTCCTAAATCTTTCCTACATTTAATATTTGGGGAAAAATCAAGAAATTATAGCACACACAAATTTAATGTGCTACCCTCAAATGAATGTTCTTATGATTAATGGTTTTTATACCGGCTGCGTATTTTAGAGCCAATTCTTTTTTCCTTTTATTATTTAATTTCATCATGCAAACTAACTATACCTCACTGACTAGCTGCAAGTCTGAAGCCCAATGACTTTAATAAGCAGTTAAACCATTTTGACTGGCATCATACTGCAAAAATCTTCACTAGAAACACATTAAAACCAAACTGATTTGTTCTCAACATTATTTTATAATCTTCATTGGCAGGAAAAAGAGCATTTTTATTTCAAAATACTTATACATTGTAAGTAAAGAAAAACAGAACACCTAATATAATGTTTGTTATTTTTGGGGAGGTCTTATTATTTTTGAGGTTCAGGGGGTGGCGAGCGTGGTCACTTCATGGCTGCTGCTGTGTTGCAATATTTTGGGGGAGGTCTTATTTTCAGGGAAACAATGTGGTGTGTGTGTAAATGTTTTATATATATATGTGTGTGTGTGTGTGTGTGTGTGTGTGTGTGTTTATTTGTGCTGATAAATAAATAAAGGGAGACTAGTATAGATCTATTTCAAGCTATTTAGCTCTCATCAGTTAGCCATACTCTTACTGGGATTTGAACCTGTGCTATATTACATACTAGGCAGAAATCTTAGCCATTAGGCCACAGGCTCTTATCCGTTATCAGCGAAGCCAGGGTGAAAGGTATCTATTAGATTTTTTACATGGAAGCAGTTAGCTTCCTCCCATGATTGGGGCTTACCAGAGGTTGTAAAAAATCATATATATATATATATATATATATATATATAGATAGATAGATAGATAGATAGATAGATAGATAGATAGATAGATAGATAGATAGATAGATAGATAGATATAGATATAGATTAGATAGATATAGATATAGATAGATAGATAGATAGATAGATAGATAGATAGATAGATAGATAGATAGATAGATAGATAACATTTGTGCCATTTCATTTGTATGTTTGTGTTGTAGCATTTATGAATGCTAGAAAAATACTTCAATATTTCAATTTGAGTTTAATTCTTCCAACATTATGCTAAGAATTGTGGATAGTGAATTCCAATATCAAGCATGGAAATCAGGAAACTCAGGCAGCTCAAATAAATATAAGGGTTTATTGCAAACTTATGCTCTCTACAAGAATCTGAACTACTAATGGTTTAAGCAAATTGATGATAAATAAGAGTCAATGGAATTAAAGGTGGGCTGGACTTAGATCTCTTGTGGGCATGAAGGGACTCAAGACTGATGACACATTTGATCCTTCCCTCGGGTTCAGCTGGGTCATCTCCTACATCCAATGATGTATTTAAAAAATAAAAATTCTTACATTAAATATTAACATGTAGTATCAAACTTCGAATGTATCTAATGTAACACCATTTAAATCTGACACTGAAGTTATTTCAGTGGTACATTTACCAAATCCTGCTGTTCATAACCATTAACCAAATAATCACCTTTATTAAGCTTCAATTCAAACACCTTCACTCATGATTAATCAAATAATATTTTTTCATTCACTATCAAAATTATAGTTATTGGGAAGCTTAACCAGTCAATAAGCAGTAAAACATATTTTAATAGATATAAATTATTGATAAAGTGGAAATAACAAAGTCTAACTATGAATAAATATGTACAAACTACTCTGCTTTTTACAAAGGATTCTAGGTTATTCGGGGTTTTTTTGTTTGTTTTTTTAGTGTTTTCTCCACCTAATATGCTAAATTTGAAAAATAGTCCATTTTCAACCCTGGTGAAATTTCCTGAGTTTTAAGAAGTTCTCTGTTTTGGGCAGTTCAAGCTGTTTCCGTTGCCTAAGAATATGGCTTTGTATTACAATAATATTTATATAATTTATATTTTAATTATAGTGAAAGAGAGTCTTTAACAATCAAAGACACATCCTACAACTATTTTAAATTACAATATACCTTGAATTTGGGTACAAAGAGTGATAATGCTCTTCACATAAATACTTGCATCATCATATTTTTCATCAAAAAGTTATGGTCATTAGTATATTAGGAGGGTTTCTTGGAGGGTGGGGGCTTCAGTAATAAATTGATCATCTTGTGCAAGTGTTAAGAAATCAGAAGTCTAGAAGTGAAGAAAACATTAAACCGTTCTCTTAGCACATCTGAATTCTTCCTGCTTCTCTTCCTGACTTGCGCAAAATAATAGAACTAGTACTGGCCAGTCCAACCACTTCACTGCAGAAATCCCCATTAAAGTATCCTTTTCAAATATCCACCTTGCTACTTCTTGAACACATCTAGTGGAGGAAATCCACCATTTCTCTGGGCAATTAGTTCCAGTGTCAAACTGCTCTGTTATGCAGGATTTTTAAGCATTTAATTGAAATGTGCCTTTCAATAAAATAAATGTATTGTTCTGTATCCTGTACTTATTTTTTTATTTAAGTTTTGTTATTTTTCAATTTAAAATACATACATTCCATCTTTCTTTAAGCAGTGTGTCACCTGGGCACAGATATTTCTGTGGGACATAAATTATAATACATTGTACAGTTAAACCTTATAAATCTCTTCATTTCCTTCTTAACATGTCTTCTAGCATATCTTCTAACATATATACAATAATAACATTGAGTATTGTTATTTTCATCTCACTAATGCTAACAATTATCATTTTATTCTTTTCCCAGTCTTAATAACATTTTCTATACTTCTTTCTATCTTCTTTTATTTCCAATTTCCTTTTTTATTCTCTAACTGTTGGTAAAAGACCTCCTATATCGTATAATAATCAGATTGTTCTTTCTCCTTAATTGTCAATGTTAGTCCTGTAATCTAGCGTGGTGGAAAATAAGTCCTATTGCTTTAATATGTATGAATCTTTTTAAGTATTTGAAGAATGCTAGGATATGCCTCCTCAGTCTTCTGTTCTTGAAGCTAAACATTCCCAAATCCTCCTATCTTTCTTCACAGGACTTAGTGTCTAATCTTTGGATCATCCTCATTGCTCTTCTTTGAATCTGATGCAGTTTGTCTCAATCATTTTAAAATATGCCCAGTACTGGACAAATCTTTAAGATATTATTATACAAAGTACTATTATCAAATCACTATTTCCCATCCTATAACTATGCATTTGGTTTCTTTTTCTAAAGAAATAATTGTCCATTAAGTTTCTATTGGTTTCCCTTTAAGTTTCCATTGGTTTCCATTAAATTTCCTTTATTCATTTCTTGAAGATCAAGATTCTTTTCCATTTTATTTCTGCCTTCTAGAATATTTTTATCCCATCCAATTTTGTGTCATATGCAAATCGGATAAGCATTCCCCCTTCTTCATCTAAGGCATTAATAAAAATTTGGAAATGTACAAGACTACAGACAGAACCTTATGATACCCACTCAATACTTCATCCAGTTTGATGAGAATTTTTTAAATACAGATTTTTTTTTTAGCCAACTGTGTATCCATTTAATTATCATACCCTCCAGCTCATACTTAATGAGCTTGCTAATCAGAATGTCATGGAGTACTTTGTCAAATGTTTTTCTGCAATCAAGATACCTTAACTCTACAATATTTCCACAATTTATTAGAGAAACTAATAAAAAATGAGGTAGTCTGGCAAATTTGGCCTTGAGAAATGTATGCGATTTTTGGCAATTACAATATTGTTTTCAAGGTGCTATAAAATGATCCTTTTATGATCTGGCCTACAATCATCCCTGATATTGATGTCAGAATGACTTTTCTGTAGTTTTCTGGATCCTCCTTCAAAGATGCAGGCAGGACTTTCCTCTATCAGTCTTCTGGGACTTCTTCCATTCTCCAGGATTTATTAAACATGAACAAGTTCCTCTTCCCGTACTTTAGGATGCAGTTCAGTACTCATTCAACTCATTCAAAATAAATAGGCATTGTCCAACCAAGTGCCAACTTGGCCCATTTTAAACCTTTGCTTTCCACATACAGCCACAGCCACAGCCACAATTATTGGTTTACCTCCAGTTTTTTCCAAAGAATCTGAATTCACCATGAAATGAGATGAAACTAACACAAGTAAATGGCACCTATCATACTAACATAGTATTTGTAGCATACCTTTTTGAAGCAATAACTCAAGAAAGTGCTTTCTGCAGCTCTGAATAATAATAATAATAAATCACTACATGTGAGGGAATTGAAATGCCAACTAATTAAATGCAATGAAAATGAAGCCTACAAATATTTAGGCATTCTACAGTTGGATAACATCAAGCATGGAAAAGTAAAAACTATTGTCGGGAGAGTACACCAACAGAGTTAGGAAAATTTTGAAATCTAAATTGAATGGTGGAAATACAATCAAGGCCATAAATACCTGGGCAATACCAGTTATAAGATACACAGCTGGTATAGTTAACTGGACACAAGCTGATTTGGACATTTTGGACCGAAAAACCAGGAAACTAATGACAATGCACTACAGTTTACATCCACGTGGTGATACTGATAGATTATACCTGCCCCGAAAATCAGGTGGCAGATGATTATTACAAGTGAAGCAAACAGTTGAAGAAGAAAAACATGCACTGGCTGATTATTTAAGAGAAAGTCAAGAACATCTATTAATCGAAGTAAAGAACAAAAATCTATTGAAGGTCCAACAGACGAAACAAGAATACAGGAAAGATGTGATAAAATCAAAAATGGAGAGTTGGCAGAACAAAGCACTGCATGGCCAATTTCTGGAAAAAATAAAAGATAAAGTGGACAGTGAACAAACTTGGTTATGGTTAACAACAGGTACATTAAAGAAAGAAACAGAGTCACTAATCCTGGCTGCGCAAGAACAAGCTATCCGCACAAATGCCATTAAGGCCAAAATCGAAAAATCCTCTGATGATGCCAAATGCAGACTTTGCAAAGAAGCTGATGAAACTGTTGATCACATACTCAGCTGCTGTAAAAAAATCATGCAGACTGATTATAAATTGCGGCACAATTCAGTAGCACAAATGATCCATTGGAATTTGTGCAAAAATTATAATATTAAAACAGCAACAAACTGGTGGGAACATCAGCCTGACAAAGTCACCGAAAATCAGATGGTCAAGATCTTGTGGGATTTTTGCATACAAACAGACAAAATACTGGCGCATAATACACCAGATATCACATTGGTTGAGAAAAATAAGGTCACAATCATAGACATCGCAATACCAGGTGATAGCAGGGTCGCTGAGAAGGAACATGAAAAAATCGCAAAATACCAGGACTTAAAAATTGAAATTCAACGACTATGGCACAAACCAGCAGTGGTAATTCCAGTGGTAATTGGCACACTGGGTGCTATTCCAAAAGCTCTGGAATTACATTTAAAACAGTTAAAAATTGACAAAATCACCATCAGTCAAATGCCAAAAGCCGCACTGCTTGGATCTGCACGCATATTACGAAAATACGTTACAACGTCCTAGGCCCCTGGGTGGGGCCCGACTAGTAACCAATGCCAAATCTGGCGAAACAACTGGCCGCTGTGATACAATTGTATAATAATAATAATAGACAACTAAGTCAAAAGCTGAATATAAGAAAGAAGTAATTTAGAAGTGAGCTGAAAATTGGAAAAACAAAGCTATGCATAGCCAATACTTGAAAAATATTGAAGGCAAAGCTGACCAAAAGCTAACTTGAAACTTGTTAAGATCAGGAGCACTGAAAAAAGAAACAGAAGGCTTTATTTTGGCAGCTCAAGAACAAGCCTTAGCCACAAACTACATGAAGGCAAAAATTCAACATGTTACCAGCAACAGCAAATGTCGCCTCTGTAATGAGAAAGACGAGACAGTGGGGGGATACCAATACTTTTGGCTATGTCTGTACATTTCTACTGTTTTCCTTGATGACAAGTCCCCTCTTCCTATCTTTGTGCTTCATTTCTTTCCAGAATTTTACTTTTGGGTAGCCACAGTTGCTGCTTCCGCTGTCCTTTTCTAGTTCTCATAAGAATATTTTCCACTTGAATGTTATCATTTACAAATTGTCTTTGGCTTACATTTAGTGACCATCCAAAGTTATAACAGCACTGGAAAAAGTGATTGATGACCATTTTTCACACTTATGACCATTGTATCAGCCTAATGGTTACATGATCAAAATTCAGATGCTTAGCAACCGACTCAAATTTATGATGGCTGCAGTGTCCCAGGGGAGTCATGTGATCATCTTTTGCAACCTTCTGACAAGCAAAGTCAATGGGAAAGCCAGATTCACCTAGAAACCATGTTACTAATATTCACTTGACAACTGTGGTTAAAAAAAGGCCATAAAATGGGTCAAAGCTCACTTAACAAATGATTCACTTAGCAAGAAATTTTGGGCTCTATTGTGATCATAAGTCAATGACTATATAGTTTTAAGAGCTCTCTTTTCCCCCATAAATTTTTCCCACCAGAGAATTATACTACCCAGTGATGGGATTCAGTTTTTTTTTTACTGTCAGTTCTGTGGCCGTGGCTTTGTGGGCGTAGCAGGGGAAGAATACTGCAAAATCCCCATTCCCTTCCCACTCTCAAAATTTCCGCTACCGGTTCTCCAGAACCTGTCAGAACTGATACTACCTTTATTAAAACCCACTTTTTAAAACACAAGATGTCCAAAATATTCAATGAGCCATGTAGTTTTTTTAAATGTTTAAAATCAAGGACTCCACCATTACACAATCACTTTCTACCCATATTCCTGTTAACCTCCACTTTTTATTCATAAGTCTTCTCTTTGCCTTTTTCCATTTCCCAGAGCTGCCCATTTCCTTGCATGCAAAATATCTAAATGCCATGAAGTCTGCAAATCTTGGAAGCGGGATAAATTGTATGCAAAGTAGAGACAAGTTAATTAGTCTAATTTTTATAATCCTTTTCACAGAATTTGGGTAACTTGGCACTCTGTATGTTATCACTTGCTACAAGCAGAAAAAGAAAAAGACCAAGAAGTTCCCATTCTTTTAAAATAAGGTCTGTAGGACACATCCAGCAAAACATTAGCGGAAGCTGTCTTAAGTCAGGCTGAGGCCGATTTTAGGCTTTAAACATCTTTAAATATAACTGTAAGCTTGTAAACATAGTCTCATCCCATAAAATTGTATTCGGTTCTAAAACGGGAGCTTTCACATATGACCTTTCCCAAATATTTTCCCCAATCCTACTTGACCTTTGAAATCTAATTTAGGAAGGTAAAATGGCTTGGTTTTGTTGATATCTGTGACCATATAAATATACATAAAAACAATACAATAAATAAACCAAGTTGATTTTTGGGATCTTCGCAGAATACGTTCCTTGGCATTTGAGCCTTTTAGCTATTATTTTCTTTTTCCCATCCTTAATATTAAAAACAAGAAAAAACTGTGGAATGTAAATACATGAACCAGGCTACAGATTCTTCTTAGTCCATAACATTAGCGTGCAAGTGGCAGGAGAATCAGGATAAGTAAAAGGATGCATCAAACAATACATGAATAAGCTGCAACAAGAAGAGATAACTGCTAGTTTAGACCAAACTACAGTGAAATCTCACTTTCCCCAATTTCACTGGTAGCGTTCCAATTTTCCTTGTGATTTATAACATGTGTAAATTTGCCTGATGATGTAATCAGATAAATAATGTAAATCCTTGCTATGCTGTCCTCTTCAGCTCAATGGACATTTCTGTTAAGAAAATAGAGTAAAGTCAGATGAGATTTCATAGTTAAAAGCTTCTTTGGGCATTTTATTTCAGGATTTAAATTAAAATTGGCTGATTAACAGGATTTAGGCCAAGTAGGGAAACATTTTCTGTTGCATTCAAGAGAAAATCTCCTTCCAACCAGCCATTACTTTGTGTGAAAATCCCACCAGATATTTCAAGATCTGCCTGTCATTTCTTGAATGTATCCAGTTTACTACTGTGGCAAGCAAGATGCTGCATTGTGAAGCATTTACATTTAATTTAATTTCCAACTGGTCTTTTCTATTTAAGGATGGAAATGGCCGTGCTGTTAACCAGAAATATTCCAATATTATTGAACTGTATGTGGGTATTAAGCCGATGGTACACAATGTGAGATACATTTTCCCCCCTGCTTCGGAACTTTTGATTAAACATAAAATAAAGAAAGGAATTGAAGATATATGGAAAAGTAGAAATACTTAATGTCCCTCTCATAGTGCAAAGTGACTATGACAGTGCATCAAGTTTGGTCTAGTGACGTGATGGCAAACCTATGGCACACGTGCCACAGATGGCACACAGAGCCCTCTCTACTGGCATGCAAGCCGCTAGCCCAGCTCAGATCCACCATGCATGCATGTGCACCTCCCACCGGCCAGATGATTTGCCAGGCATGCAGGGGGGGGAGGAACGCATGCTGGAGATGTGTGCACAGGGGCATGGGAAGCGCAGGGGATGCAGCGCCCCTGCGGCCCATTTTTGGTTCCAGGAGGCTGCAGGGAGTCCTACTAGGACAGTGGTTCTCAACCTTTCCAATGCCGCGACTCTTTAATACAGTTACTCATTTTGTGGTGACCCCCAACCATAAAATTGGTGGTTCCTAAGACCATCGAAAATATGTGTTTTCCGATGGTCTTATGCAACCCCTGTGAAAGGATTGTTCGACTCCAAAAGGGGTCCCGACCCACAGGTTGAAAACCACTATACTAGGGCTATCTGTTATCAACTGCCCTTGGAGTCAGACATCAGAGAGGCAGACAAACAGCTGGACCCTGTTCCCAGTGTGCACATGCACAGACGGGAAAGCTAAGAAACAAGGGTCAACTTGGGAGTAAAGCCACAGATGGACGATGAATGGCCCTTCCCATAGGGAATAAAAGAGGAAAGGGGAGGGGTGTTTGCAGGAGACAATTAGTTCATCCTTGCATTCTTGCCAAGTACTGCAGCGCCTGAAACAAGTGGCCTGGCCACTCTCCAATTGTGAACTATCTTGAAAGCCTATGGGCCGGGACTTTGCTGGAGAGGAATTCACTGTAAATTAAATAAAAGGGGTTTATCGGAAGGATAACTCAGCTTGGTGTTGCTGGGGAAGCCTAGGTCAGAACAGAAAGGAGATGAGTGCTTGCACCGACATATCGAGCACAGCATTTTTCCAAATGTTTCTCTCTTCCCTTTTATTGTACACTCTATCCATATTTATGTTGACTATTAGCTCATTGTATTCCTTCTGTACTGCTATTATTATTTAAAGCAGTTGTAGAGATCCTGTCCACATATCTAATTACGAGACGTTAACTTCCTCAAGAAAAAAGAATCAATCAGGTAAGGGTAGTTGATGATCTGTTCAGAAAGTGTATTACACAACATGCAATACAGGCTTATGGAGCTTATATAGGGTAGGGGAAAAGATAAATCACAGTGATAAATCAAAATTTCTCCCAGGCTACAAAGGAATATATGGGGATGATGCCAAGAGGTACTGGAGCCAGTCAGCATTGCATGTTTTTGGGATGGTAGCAGGGAATTTAATTGACACTCTAAAAAGCCATTGAGCCACAAAAGTCTGCTGTACTTTTATTCTTTTATTTTATTTGCACAAGTTGACATCTTATCTGATTTGTACTTTTGTAACTATTTTTATTGCTATTCTTATTTTTAATAAGAAAGCATTATGTAACGGTAAGAAATTATTTAAATTTAAGCTGGAATTTAGACCCCAAGCATAAAATGATACATTCAACATAATGTACATGTTCAAAACTGAAACTTTTTAAATCTCCTTTTTAAGAAACAACAAGGAATTTTTTTTTTTAGAACAAGTTATGAAAATGTCCATAAGCATAAAAGAGTGGTAACCTCTAGATGAGATAGGCAGCACAGACATCAAATGAATAACTAAATAAATTGTTTCCTGTAATTTATACTAAAATTACTGCTTTTCTCCACAAGCATCCCAAATTCAGGTTTACCAAATTTCCTTAACTGAAAAACTAAATGAATACTCTACTGTTCTGAGTCAACACTAGGTTTAAACTAGAATGTTTTAGCATACTTGTTCATGTTTATTTAGTGAAGAAAGTAACATCTCAAGAAGATGGAGCTATTATATTGTTTAATACTGTGTATTAGATTGTAAACTTGGTTGTAACCCTACAGAGAGCCTGGTTTTTCTTGTTTGTCTATAATTGAGTGACATCTGCTGGAGGAATCAGGGAAATGAACTTATGATTTAGAATCCTTTTTTTTTTCCTGATTCAAGTTTTGCCACCAAAACAAACATTACTATTATAAAAGATTTACTGACAATGCCAATTCTTTCCTAAGTTGGTGCTTTCAAAATATGTTGGGAAAAGTTGTGAGATTCCATATTATGGATACATTACTAAATATTGTTGACCTGTGAATTGTAGATTGGGGCACATGTAATCCATACTGAAGTTGCACCAAAAATGGACTGCAGGAACCTATATGAGTTGGTCACCAGGACACATAGAGAAAGAAGTTTCCTGAGGGCTTCAGCACAAGTCCAAAAACTAGGAAGACTAAATCTCTGATCCCAGTGATGAATTCTGATTGGATCCTGCAACATTATACTGTTAATGATTCTATAGGAATATGGTGGCTCAGTGGCTAAGTCGCTGAGCTTGTTGATCAGAAGGTCAGCAGTTCAGCAATTTGAATCCCTAGTGCCGCGTAACAGGTTGAGCTCCCGTTACTTGTCCCAGCTTCTACTAAACCAGCAATTCGAAAGCATGTAAAAAATGCAAGTAGAAAAATGGGGACCACTTTGGTGGGAAGGTAACAGCGCTTCGTATACCTTTAGCATTTAGTCATGCCAGTTACATGACCACGGAGAAATCTTCTGACAGCATTGGCTCTTTGGCCTAGAAATTGAGATGAGCACTACCCCCTAGAGCTGGAAAAAAATAGCATGCCAGTGCGGGGGAATCTTTACTTAATGATTCTATATTTCTGGGATGGGGGGAATGGAATCTACAGTTGAAGCTAAGTGCAATAGCCGTAGTTGATGGATGCTTGGATCCTTTTCTTTCCTTAGGATCCTTTGCCTTCCATAGCTTTGACAGATTCCAGACTTCCAAAAGTCTATCATATCTTGGGAAAAGTATACATTCATTTTCTAGCACGGGCTGCTGCTGTGGCTTTCTAGATGTTATACAACTCCCAATATTACTCACATCAGCCAAAGTGGCCAGGGTAATGTAGAGATGAAATTTATCAATTAACTGGAGGGACATGGGTTCTTAAATTGTCAAGAATGTTGCCTTCAGGATTGTTATCAATAATGGGAGATAATTTGTTCATTGGTGCAGGATAAAGTATGTGAATAATACTACTCTTTCTATTGGTGTTTGGATGCTGCTTCAAAAGCAAGTTGTATACAGTTTTTGAAACTTGTTAATTTTTTAAAAAGCAAGAAGTCTACCAGACTTCTTGGCACTTTATAATTTAGCTCCATTATGGCACTTTATAATTTAGCTCTATTATTAATATAAAAGGGACACGAAAGTTCTGCCTCTCTCAAAATTACCATGAAAAAAATATATGATGGTATCAGTAAAACGTTTGATTTGTGGCCCAGTCCCAGGGGTGGGTTCCTGCCAGTTCTAACCTCTTCTATAGAAGAGGTTTCACAAATCTACCATGCCATTTAGAACCAGTTCCAGCTCCCTCCCCCCACCCGTCTACACCATGCTTCCCCCGCCCACTGCTCACTGATTGGCTGGCTTACCAATTGCCCCGCCCGCCTCTAAGAGTCCTATCTAAACCTTAAATACCAGTAGACTTATATACCGCTTCATAGGGCTTTCAGCCCTCTCTAAGCAGTTTACAGAGAGTCAGCATATTGCCCCCAACAATCTGGGTCCTCATTTTACCCACCTCGGAAGGATGGAAGGCTGAGTCAACCCTGAGCCGGTGAGATTTGAACCGCTGAACTGCTGATCTAGCAGTAGCCTGCAGTGCTGCATTTAACCACTGCGCCACCTTGGCTCAGGTCTTAAAGTCTTAAAGCTGTCAAGTTTGAACATTCCTGGGGTTTTTTTCTAAAGGGTTAGGGGTGCAAGGGTCTTGTAACTTGACAGCTTTAAGACTTATGTGCTTCAAATGCCAGAGTTTCTGAGCTAACATTTTGGTTGCTAAGCAAGAGCATTGTTAAGTGAGTTTCACCACATTTTACAAGTTGGCTACGCCCACCCAGTCACATGACTGCCAAGCGACCCCCACTCAGTCACATGGCTGGCAAACCACTCCCACAAAGCAGACCACACCTATGGAAGAGGTTCTAAAAAAATTTGAAACCCACCACTGCTCAGTCCATATTACAAGAGAATTGTCAGGCATGAAGGATAGGGATCATGCATAAGTTCAGAAGATTTATTGCTCAAGCCTACACCCAAAAATCTAGTCAACTAATATACAATACCAAATTGGTATCAGATAACGGTTAACAGAGTTCAAGGGGAGTTGGATTTGAACCATTTGTGGAAGCATAACAACTATAGGCTGATGACTCATCTAACTCCACCCTCCAGCTCTGCCTATTCTTCTTCTACATGAACACTGATATAGTACACAAATACAGGGGAAGGCTAAGAACCTCCCTAGGGGAGCAAACAAGTAAGCAAGATGGAACAAAATATATCTATGAATAAAGTAAATGTTAGAACTACTAACAGATCAAAATATCTTACTTGAATTGTTTGCTACTTAATGAATTTGCTTCATTGCATGTTAACGTGGGATTTTTTTAGAGAGCTTATTTCAGTAAACACTGAGTACTTGTTATCACAAGAAAAAGTGTAATATATAACAGTACATCATTAATTATAACAGCCCAAGATTTATCATTAAATTGCTGCCTCATCTAATTACAATTGCCCCTGCAAGGTTAACATTAAATTGATTTATTTTTAGGTTACTCCCAGGTAACAGGGCTTTTATTGTGCAAGCAACGGTACAGTCACAGAATTATACCTGGGGCCCAGATGGTATGGTTTTTATTACTTTCCTGTGGTTTTTCAGATTTTTTTCTCCTCTCCTTCCCTTCCCTCCCTCCTCTTTTTTGCCATTGAAAATTTATTATGGAGGCAAAATTTTTAAAATTTCATGAGTCTTCCCTATGAAAACAGCCTAGAGCTTGACAGAAATTTAAGGCCAACTAAAAGGATCCATTTCATTTATTTATTGCAATTATCTTATTATTTATTGCATCTAATAAATTTAATTGCATTTATTAGATGCATACTGTTATATGTTGCTAAATTATTATGCTGACCTTAGATTTTGAGTTCAGTTTTATGTTTCATGGTAAAGTTCTCAAAGGAAAGGAACAAAAAATATTGTAGCTTAGAAATGTGCGGTAAAAGAAAAAAAATATTGCAAACAGACAATGTAACATAACTTAGATACTGGCTTTTGTTTTCTTAAAATAATTTTTGCAAATTATTTTGCAAAATAGACTCTGGGAGAAACTATCTGTAAGATAAATTTAGAACACAAGCATATTTGAAGTAGAATTTTATATTAAACATACATTGTATTAAGTACATATTAAGTACACTGTAATTATTTTGTGGTAAAGAGAGCTGTAGAACAAATTGCCGGAGGAAATGTTGGAACCCAAGAGTCAAATGAATGAACATTTTCTCAGGTGGTTTAAATCATGAGACCCTGGCATGAGAGAGACTGGTGTTGATTCGCTTCCCTGTCCCTTTTACTTTGAGGTCAGCCAATAAAGTTATCCTTCGTCTATATATTTATTCATGAATAAACCCAACCAAAACTATTTTTTTTAAAAAAAAGCATTCTTTTGTGTCAAATATATTTTTGCTTGCTCCAGTCCTTTTCAAATTGTACAGTATAGAAAAGGACAAAACCTTATTGGGAGTTTCTTGGGAGGTGGAGGGGGGGAGATTAAAATCCAGCCTCTGATCTCTGCATGCCACAAGTCTTCAATTATGCACTCTTCTTGCTGCCAAAATTTCACTGTTATCTTTCAACTGTGGAGTCTTTAAAAAAAAAAAAACCACACACCCAACAACTGAGGAACAGTTCCGTGTTTCTCTGCTCCAGTCACAGAGCTGCACTCCAGCGCAAATGGCAGAGGCGGCAGATCTAGTTTTGTGGCTGAGGCTCAAGGCTTCACATATGCTAAAATGTGACTCGGAGCGCTTTGCTTTGAAGCCTAGCCACAGCCAGGGAGCTGTAATTGCTGCCTTTGATTGCACCGACTTCACTTGCGGGTTAGGCTTTGCTTGGGCTTGCCTGGCTTGGCTAAACTTCAGCTGCAGCCCTCCAGTGGAGCCTTAGATGTGGGAAATCTTCCGTCTCTGTAGCACATACCTGTGGTTTCTTGAAAGGAATCCTGGCATGACCTGTTTCATATCTGCTAGGAAACTCCATTATGTTCCTTTAAGGCTCCAATTGGTTTATCGGTAGGAAATGGAAAGATCTCCAGTTATGGTTGGCTTTTTAGCTAGCAGTTGCAGGAGGCAATGTTGTTGCTGCTATCATTTTTGGGGGGTTAAGGACTTCAATACTCGGATTTAAACAAGACAACTCTATAGGCTGCAAAATTTATGTTTAAAGAAGTAAATAGCAGAGACATACAATTAAAGTTTGGTGGTAGGAAAAGATTAAGGTTCCCCTCACCCATATGTGCTAGTCATTCCCAAATCTATGGGGCAGTGGTCATCTCCGTTTCTAAGCCAAAGAGCCAGTGCTGTTCAAAGACGTCTCTGTGATCATGTGGCCGGCATGACTAAACGCCAAAGGCACACGGAACGCTGTTACCTTCCCACCAAAGATAGTTCCTATTTTTCTACTTGCATTTTTACATGCTTTCGAACTGCTAGGTTGGCAGAAGCTGGGACGAGTAACGGGAGCTCACTCTGTTATGTGGCGCTAGGAATTTGAACCGCCGAACTGCCAAACTTTCTGATCGACAAACACAGCGCCTTAGCCACTGAGCCACCACATCCTTGTTTGACAGTACCCTCTTATAAAAATTAGCACTCACATTTTCAGATGTATGAAAATGAGATCCATTAAGAATAACAGGAATGCTTGGGAAGAAAATCATCGCTACCGTCAACGTCAATCCTATTTCTGAAAAGGGTGGGCTGGAGAAAGACTGGACATTATTCTAATCTCCCCACTTCAAAGAAAGGTGTCAAAGGGAAAGAGAAAGGGTGTGGGTTTGAGGGGACGGGAACTCATCTCAACAGAGGAGCATTTCATTTCCTACAGCAAGGAATACTTTCCCGGCTCTAATGGAGAATTGCTCTGATTTGCTCTGCTTGTGCCGTGAACTGCTGGCCTGGTGCCTGAAGGCTATTCCTCGACAGGAAACAGAATGTTTTAATGTAAGACTGAAAGGAAAACCTTCTCAGGAAGAGCAACCTGGACCAAACCTTTGAAAATCTGGGCTGAAAAGGCCTAAAATAAATATAAATCTGCAGGGTGCTCTCTTTCCAGTGGTTTCTTTGCTTTTTTCGCTTGGCCTCTTCTCTGTCCTCCTTGAAAAAGAAAGTCCTTCATAGTTCCCTTTGATCCCCTTCTCGGACATTTTTTTTTTTAAAGACAGAAACTGATGCGGCTTTTTAAAATAGTTATTATAAGATAATTTTACGATGAAATTAGAATTGGGTGAGTCAGATCCACACCACTGCAGTTGAATGGGTGGCTTTCAACTCCAGAGGACACTGGGGTCTGCTTTTTCAATGAGTTAGGAAGATTTAATGTGAAAAAAAAATAGTAAAATAAAATAAAACCTCTGCAAAATAACCTTTGTGCATTGATCATGTTTATATTCATTCATGGTGGTGAATGTGCATAAGGTGAATGTGTCCTGCAACCTTAAAAGCATGATTTGCTTAGGGTTTGTGTTCTTGAACAATTATTTTCCCGGTATATTTATAATAATATGCTTTTCCACTTCCTCATCTGGAAGGTGTTTAGTAACCTAGAGTAAAAATGTAATGTGAATGGATTTAGTAAACACATTCATGTTAACATCATATTCATGTTAATATGATACCTGTTTCCCTGGAAATAAGACCTCCCTGGATAATAAGCCCAATAGAGTTTTTGAGCGCATGTGCTAAAATAAGCCCTTTCCTGAAAATAAGCCCTCCCCAAAAATATTACAATACAGCAGCAGCCATGAGGTGACCACGCTCGCCACCTCCTGCACCTCAAAAATAATAAGACCTCCCCAAAAATAAGGCCAAGTGCTTATTTCAGAGTCAAAAGAAAATAACACCCTGTTTTATTTTGGGGGAACTACAGTATCTTAAAACTAAAGTGTTTTGTATTGAGTTTGGACACGAATTTGAAAGATCAGCTAGTGACTGTATCTAAATTACTTGGCTAAGAGCTCTAACTTTTATGTAACTAAACTACCTACAATCATATTTATGTAAGAACCTGTGGCAATTCATTCAGGCAAAAGCATAATAGATCCTTGGTATATTATTGCAGCCTTTCATTGGGAGTATCATCCCTCATAAATGTTTTAATTTGGATTCCTGCATTGGGTAGGTAGTTGCATTTGATAACCAAAATTATCCCTTTTAACTGTTCAGTGATTGAAAGGTTCCCCCCCCCCCTTATCGATGTGTCCAAATTCAGGGATCTGGTGATTTGCATTTAGGATCATAAACTAGAATTTACCATCATTATTACAGTATTTCTTAGGAGGGACTATGTTGAGTTTTTACTTTAAAAATTGCATTTACTTAGAATTCAGGGGAGTGTGATATTAGTTCATAGTTTATAGAGGTTTACTTTTGAACCAACATTGTCTTCCATTGAATACCTCATTGAGCATCTGTATATTGTTAACGTTAAGCATTATATACAATATATATTTGCTTTGGGATCTAGAGTTTCTTACACTTTTGTTTAGAACTTTGTATGTCAGATTGAATTCTAATTTGTTCCATATATCGGAAGTTGTCATTGGACAATATCTAGATGCATCTTTTGTATAAAGCAGAGTAACTGCTTCCATAAGGCTTATCAAAATCATAAGAACAAATTTGCAGGTGTCTACCAGATCTTATCTGGCCAATGTAACCAATGGTGAGGCAAGCTGGCAGTTGCAGTCCAGAGGGTAAGAAGGAATCAGGTTGCCTAGCTTGCTCTATTCCAGTCTTCCCCATGTTGGACCCCCTTCAGATGCATGCGTTTCAACTCTTAGAATTTCTAAGCCGGTATGATAATGCTTAGATTGTGAAGGTACTACCTACATAGTAAGAGTATAATTAAACCAATGAATAATACATAGTAATGTACTTTGATATGCAATTCTAAAAAATGTTAACTGTATTGTTCTTTGCAGGTGGGAAGCGACACACATTCTCAACCTGCAAGACGAAGGCAGCAACATCAGGACCTCTTCTTGAAATGGAAGCTTGTTAAAATCTCCATGGATGTCCTTCATTTTAAACAGGCATATAAGGTGTATGTCTAAGGGTGTCAAATTTTACCCTGGTGTCCCTGCTAAAGACATTGAATCATAAAGACAATCACTGCCACATCCCTTCACCATCACAGAATTCCGAGTCCAACTCAAAAAGGAGAGCCAAGAGATTCAGATCTTCCCCCTTTTTATCTCCAGTCCGCCTTACACTCCTCCATTTGTATCTTCTATGAGTCAGCAACAAAATAGTTCCGCTGTATTTGTTTTGCTTTAGTCAAAAGAAGGCGGTGGCGGCGGCAGCACTGGCTTTCATCTTGCCCGTTCACACTGAAGGAACCAAAACATAATTTCTTGAGGAAGACATTATTCAGTTTATTTAATGATGCAAGAGGATGAATCTTGGTTTTTCAGGTTCTAAAAAGATAAACTTGAATGCTTCTATACTTTAGTTATTGCCTTGGTGTACATTTTTATTGACTTTGAGGTTTTAAAGAAGCATTGAAATCCCCTCCCCGGCATTTTCTTTTTAAGAAAAGGTTTTTAAATAATAGTAGATTTCTTTTTTTCCTGTTGGAGAAGAACAAAGCATTTGGAGGATAAAGCCCTTTTTGTTTTTTGAATTAACTATTTGTAACATATGAAATCATTGTATATGTACACTAAACATGTGATCCACTTCATCTCTTTATATGTATAAAAGACACATACCTTATTGGATCTGATTTCAGTAAACTCTCCTACTCACCTATCTGAATTTCCTTGTTTTTTTTTTTTTAAAGCCCAGCACTTGGATTATTATTACTTCGAATGTTCTGTACTTGTATCTGTTTCTGTTAGCCTGTTTAGTGGGATTTTATGCCAGTTGTTGAAATGAACATTGATGTTTTTTTTGTTTAAGGCCTAGCCTTTGCCAAAAAAAAAAGAGAGAGAAGACAACCAATATATATTTTGTCATTCCAATTTGAGTTAATGTGCTGAGCATTTTTGTTGTTGTTTCCATGTTTTTTTTTAAATAAAAGCTTTGTAATAAAACTACAAAATACTTATTTTCTCGGCTTGGTTAAATTTAAGTTTGGTTCACTTTGTTTCATGTGGAACCAGATGAAGATAATTTGGCAGTGCGTCTGTTCTTTGAAAATATGTATGTCCACATAGCAGAAAAAAATCACTCAATCCAATTATTTTATTGATGAAAATTATTCTGAAAATTATTCTCCTCAATTGAAAGGAGCCCCCCCCCCATGTCTGCTTATATGAGACACACCTAAGCAAAAAGGGGAAAAATGTGATGGAAGATTTAGAGCAAAATAACTCTGACCGTAAACTCAATAATTTTTGAAAGGCCCGTGGTAACTTGAGTAATTGAAGACTGCCTTTTTTTCATGCATGGAAAGGCCATGGAAGTTCTACCAGACACGGTTTGCCTTTTGTCTTTGTTGTTCAAAATAGATCCATCTTGTAAGTTCTGTATTCCAGTGTTTTTCAACCACTGTGCCGTGGCACACTAGTGTGCCGTGACATAGTGTAAGGTGTGCCGTGGAAAAAACACCTTATATATAGTCAATATAGGCACAGAGTTAAATTTTTTAAACATTTTCTAATGGTGGTGTGCCTCGTGATTTTTTTCATGAAAAAAGTGTGCCTTTGCACAAAAAAGGTTGAAAAACACTGCTGTATTCTACTCTATTATATGATGGTCAGTTCTGTGTCACTAGGTAACTTTCACTTTTAAATAAGTTAACCAGACTTCTAGGATTCTCTTGCATATTACCAAGCATTTACATATTACCTTTTTTTCCCCAGGAGCTTTCTGGGAGGTTATAGAGCAGGGGTCTCAAACTTGATTTCATTGATGCTGCATTGGGGTTTTGTTTGACCTCAGGGAGCCAGGATGGGCATGGCCAGTTTGACGTCACTCGTGTCAAGGGTGCCACCGGTGGCCCAAGAGCTCTGCTCCCAAGTTCTGTTTTTGGCTGTGCGAGTCTCCTGCAACCCTCTGCCAGCGAAAATGGAGCTCGGGAGGAATCCTTGCGAGCTCAGTTTTCACTGGCAGACACACCGTGGGCCGGTCCTTCGCAATATCCAGGGTGGCCCTGCAGGCCAGATCTAGGCACTTTGCAGGCTGGATTCAGCTAGCAAGCCTTGAGTTTGACACCCCCATTATAGAGCAGTGTTTCTTAACCTTAGATCTATGGAGATTCTCAATCATCCAGGACATGGTTGTTCCGAAGGTGCTTCTCCAAAAGGCACCTGGACTTTATTGGTTTCTTCTTTGGAAATATTTCATTTCTCATTCAAGAAGCTTCCTCAGTTCTTGAATAAGCAGCAAAACATTTCCAAAGAAGAAACCAAGAAAACCCAGTTACCTTTTGGAAAGGCACCTTTGGGATTCTTAACCTTAGCATGTGTGTGGATTTCACTATCCTGATTGGGAGTTTGGGTTGAAACCCACATATCATATAGTTACTAAAATTGAGACATGCTACTATAGAGAAAAGGGCTATTATTTTGTAGGATGTTTTATCTAGAATGGGTGTTACTGAGTTTTTATGGGCTGAAGAATGAGTTGTGTCAGGGGTGTCAAACTCAGTTTCATGAAGGGCTGCATCAGGGTTGTGTTTGACCTGGAGGGGGGCAGGGTGGACATGGCCAGCTCAACGTCATTCCTGTCAGGGGCAGCTTTGGTGGCCCAAGCACACTGCCTTCGAAAACAAGCTCCCGAGCTGTGTTTTCAGCTGCCACGGCTTCCTGCAACCCGCATATGACCCTCCTGAGCTCCATTTTCACTGGCAGAGGGTTGCAGGAGGCCCTGGCAGCTGAAAACAAAGGTCAGGAGACTATTTCGCTGGCAGAAGCACTGCGGCCTGTTCCTTCGCTGTTTCCAGGGCGGCCCTGCAGACCAGGTCTAAGTACCCTATGGGCAGAATCCGGCCCACGGGCCTTGAGTTTGACACTCCTGAGTTGTCTTATTATTGAAGAATTTAAACGGGTTGACACTAGGAGACCTTTAAAATAAACATTGGGTGAACAAGCTATTAACATAGGGAATGAAAAATAGCAGACCTGTCAAACTGGCCGTCCACAGGCTGGATATGCCACATGGAGGCCACGCCTTGCCCAATTCCACAAAGACAAAAAACATTGTGATACATTGCAATCCAGCTCATACGTGATCGAGTTTGACACCCCTGATAGCTACTGAGTTAAATCCACTTGTTGCAACAGTTCCATAATTGTTAAATCCAGTTGGGGCAACAGCCACGGAGTGACTTCATAAGTTTTCAAGTACAGAGACCTGGATGTTTGTCTCATATACTTTAAAGGTACATAATCTGAGAGAAAGGGCTATTTGTGGTCTTCATTGGTGGCCCCAGAAACCCCCAAAGTACTCAGCTGTAATTTTCAGTGTAGTGTTCATTATATTCATTTTTACAAAGCTGATATGTAATCTAAAATTAAAATGTTGGTACTGCATTTAACCCATTACTTTGCATAGTACAGGTCCTTAAAGATAATAGTGAATCTCCCAGCACAAGTGGGCCATGTATTTCTCTAAGTCCTCCCACCAAACCTTTAATTTTTTATTTAGATGATTCTGCTTTTTCAAGCCAAAGATTGCTCTTTAAAAATGACAGCGGATCAAAATTTTTAAATTTGAATTTAAATGAAATTGATAAATATGGTTCCTGCCTAGGTTATTTAATTATTGCTCTTTTCTGAAATCATATTTTACTGGAATTTCTGGAGTTATGCTGGGAACTTCTGATGAGCATTTTCATTGCTCCTACATGCTATTATCTTGCACAGTGGCACAATTTGTTTTTCAACTGAAGTATTATGAACTATAGATTCTGGATAAGCTTCTCTGTCTACAGCTGGCCTGTCTTTGGGGCTCTTTAGTGAAGTTCAAATATGCATCGTCTCTGTCTGTTCTTGCATTTTAAGTTATGCTGCAGTGTGGATTCATTGGCAAAAAAAATGCCTTGCAGCCTTCAAATTACCTTTGCGGAAAGAAAATACAAAAATATTTTTAAAATATTTGTACATATTTCAAGTTTCCCTTATTCAATTTCGCTTTTTGTTGAACATCTGTGCACAGTACTGAGAACTGCAGGTTCTGACTTAACCTGACAACTCCACCAATAGACTTAATCTTGATTTATCATTTCTTTGTAATAAGAGCAACTTCCAGGCACTTGAGCAATACACTCTTGATCTTAGAAAAGAAATGCGGAGGATGTATCTGGTCTTCAACTATACCAAACCGTAGAGCCCATTCTCTAAACGAGGGGCGCCCAATCCCTGGGCTGGAGACCGATCCCGGTTTGCAGCCTGTTGGGAACTGGGCGGCACAAGTATGTAAAATTTCATTTGCACATGCGAGGAAGCGAGGTTGCAAGCACAAAACTATCCTTCCTCTCCCCTGCTGCCCCCACCCCCACTTCTGCTGGTCCATAGAGTCAGAAAAGTTGTGGATCACTGCTGTAGACACTTTCCCTTTATAGCATTTTATTCCTTGCAGTGTCCTGAATGACCTCGCTGCTTTCCTGTCTGCAATTCTATGCAAACAAAAAAGATCAAGAGAAATAAATGAGGCAATATTCCAAGTTCCAACCAGTACTATTTTGAGTGCATTTCACCCTAAGATCTATCGTGTTTCTCCAAAAACACAGCCCACTCCAATAATAATCCCAACCCTAATTTTTTGGGGGTGGACCTAACATTACCCCTACCCCAAAAATAAGCCAGAGGGATGGGGACAGCCAGCACTAGTTACAGTGCAAGCGCAGGGGGGGAGGCAATTGTCCAGCTGCAGCCCGCTTGCCCCTTGGGGCAGCTCAAATATCACTTTTGCCTTTCTCTTTCCGGGCGCAGTGCTTCCGCTAGTTGGACCGCGTCCTCGAAGCTGGCAGCTCTGCGGCCATCCGCTTTGCTTTTTCCCTCTTTTTGGGAGGCTCCCGGGAGGCTTTTTGGTGAATGGGAGAAAAATGGGGAGGGGAATTTTCATACATTTCTCAAGCTCAGCACAGATGGCAGGCAGGAAAATCCCCCTCCCCATTTTCTTCCCATTTGCCAAAAAGTCTCCATTCCAAATGCTGAAGGTTCAGAATGGAGGTGACATTGCATCCATGGCATGTCCAGCTTACCGAGTCTGGCCTGCTGCACATCAAAAAAAGTGAGATCACCTCGAAACTAAGCCCAAGTGCTTATTTTCAAGTCTAAAAGAAAATAAGACTTGGTCTTATTTTACACAGTAAATAGCTAATAACAGTTTTGCTTCAATAAATATGATTGCTACTTAATAAATTCCCAACAACATTAAGAGAATCATACAAATGCTTAGTATTTAGCATCATGTCTTATTTTTTTTATTTGTTAGGATTTTTCCAAATTTAAATCCTCATTAAGATACTCCAAGGATTCTGATGAGCACACCAGAAGGAGGACCTGAAGGCAGTTTCTCAACCATTAACGGCAATACTACTATTTTGTCCTATTACAGAACATCATTAATCAGTTTTATAACCTGTATTTTCTCCACAGGTTCAAGTGACAAAAACAGCTTTCCATCTCTCCTTTCCACCCACCCCAAAATGCTGTGAGTAATTTTCCATGGCTGCGGAGAGATACAACCTTGTATTTCCTGTTGCTAGTTCAATGACTTAACCACTAGATCATATTGATTTTCAATGTCAAAACAGTTCCTGCAAGTTACCATTTAGTACAGTGTTTCTCAACCTTGGCAACTTGAAGATGTCTGGACTTCAACTCCCAGAATTCCCCAGCCAGCGAATGCTGGCTGGAGAATTCTGGGAGTTGAAGTCCGGACATCTTCAAGTTGCCAAGGTTGAGAAACACTGATTTAGTATTACATTTTAAGGTGATCTATTTATATTTGTTTAACATGGAATCCCTCTTTTCTCCTCCTTAAAAACAGCCCCTCCTGCCTTCTTGCTGATGTTCATTTTCTGTAGAAAACTTGTAGAGATACAAAGGCATAAAAAGAAAAAAATATATGGTATACATATGCTGAATCTAGCTGTACACTAATCTAAATGAGTATAATTGGTTACTGAATAAAGTGTTATTGGCTAAAATGGAAAACGTTAATTCATACTCTGCTTTCACACTGCCACCTACTGGGGGAAAACAATCAGAGCAACACTACATTTGAAGTATTTTATTCATATTAAAATTTCTACTAGTTGGATGGAGGATTCTAAACCTGAGCTGTATTTAGATCCATGGTAGTTTCAAAAAAGGCACTTCAATATGTAAAGCTCCCAATAAATCCCAGTGATTTAAAATATCATAAGACCACATTGTGGAAATAAATTGCTCATAAATTGCTTTATAATCAAGATACGGCGTTGATTGGTTTGTATGGCTCTTATTGAGCAATATTACAAATACTGTAGGGAAATACTCAGCAGCTTTCCTTATGTGTGTCAGAAAAACATGGCACATTGGACAATTCATTTGTATTTGTAAAATCCTTCACCAGTCTTCTTTCCCAGTTTCTTCTCCTCTACCAACTGATTTAAAAGTTGGCTTGGAGCAAAGAGAGGATTGTCCGGTTCCATTGAATGCCATCCTAATTGAAGGGAGGAAAAACATACAGGCATTAACATCTCAATCTGATAATGTATCATAGATACTTATCATCCTCTTCTTTTAACGGCCCCATAATCCCTTGCAGGGTAGAGTCTGAGCAACTGAATGGAGCTAGCAGAGTTTTTACTGGCTAGGTGCCCTTCCTGTCACCAATGCGGAGTTTTGTTCAGCAGATATTTTCTCATTGAGCACAGAGAGAGAAATTTCTGCCTCTACCTAGGATTGAACTTACAGTGTCCTGATTGTGAGGCGGGAGCTCCACTTCTAACCTACCGCACCACTCCGATGTATCACAGATACTTATATAATTTTCAAACGTCTTCATTCACAACTAATTACATTTTTTAATAAAGCGATAAAGCTGGCTGCCATATTTGTATGCAAAGCAACAAGAGAATTTCAGTTAAAATATTGCAACCCTTTTAAAGACGGTTATTTTCAAGTTGTTAGTTAAGTTAAAGTTAATTAAACTAATCCTATAGACAATTGGGAGGTCAAAATGATAGAGAATGATTTTCGAGGTAGGAATTGGATCATTAATTGTTTTTTCTGAGAATTTTACACATAACAAATCTCAGATTATTCATAACACTCTTTTAAAAATACAAGAAGTGGAAAAATACTCATGGGGTACTCATGTTTTTATGTTCCGTTGTATTGGCCAGTCAAGCCTGTCTGCCCCTTGCTGTTAGTTCCACAGTTATAACAACATCACAATAGTAAGCATAGACAAACCGATCACATTAGTTGCATTTGGGCAGTGTGTGAAACATCGCCATCAAAAACAAATAATTTTTTATCCAGCGTGACTGTTTTAAGATTTTCAAACAGAACTTATACATACCATCCATAATGAATTTACTGGTATCTAAGCCGACATAGTCTAAGAGTTCAAATGGGCCCATAGGATAACCTGCCCCAAGTTTCATGGCAACGTCAATATCTTCCTTAGATGCATCTCCTAGACAAAAGATTGACAGTTGAATTGGCAGAGTTCTCTCTCTCTCTCCCACTCTCTCCCTCTCTCTCTCTCTCTCTGTACAACAAGAAGCAATGGGTGGAAACTAATCAAGGAGAGAAGCAAGTTAGAACTGAGGAGAAATTTCCTGACAGTTAGAACAATTAATCAGTGGAACAGCTTGCCTCCAGAAGTTGTGAATGCCCCAACACTGGAACTCTTTAAGAAGATGTTGGATAGTCATTTGTCTGAAACGGTATAGGGTTTCCTGCCTAAGTAGGGGATTGGACTAGAAGACCTCCAAGGTCCCATCCAACTCTGCTACTGTATTGTATTGTATCAGTCAGATTTATATAGCTGCCCGTATCACTAAAAGTGACTCTGGTTGGTGAACAAGAATCAAGTTTATAGCATTACACAACACAATTCAAAATCAAAATTCTAGTAAACCAGCAGTTTTCCAGAAGAGTGTTGACTAAGGCATTGCACGATTACATCACAAAGGTCCCAAAATCTGTGGCCTAAAGCACCCAATAGAGAAGCTTCTTATTAGTACCCATAGTTCAAAATGGCTTCCCTTTGAGTATATTTACCTAAGTACCTAGCAGTGTCTCGAAGGAATGGCGTATTTTTTGGAGTATAATACGAACCTTTTTCCCTCGAAAAAGAGGGTGAAAATCTGGGTGCGTCTTATACACCAAATACAGCATTTTTGGCCTACCAAAATCCCACCCCCTTTGCAACAATGGCCATGCACAGTATTTGTGAGGCTTGCAAAGTGCTCCTGGGGGCTGGGGAGGGCAAAAAAGAACAAAAAATGGGCCGTTTTTATCCCCCCCCGGCCCCCAGGAGCAATCTACAAGTCCCCCAAAGCCTCGCCATGCCTTTTTTTGGGGGGTGGAAATGGTCTGTTTTTGCGAAAAACAGGGTGGTTTTTGCTCATTTTTGCCCCCCCTCCAGCCCCCAGGAGCACTTTACAAGCCTTCCAAAGCTCTGCATGCCTTTTGGGGGGGGGGGGGGCAAACAATCGTGCAGAGTGTTTGGGAGAGCTGCAGAGTACAAAAACATTTTTAAAAAATTTACCTCTTCAAAATCATGGTGCATCTTATACTACGGTGCGTCTTATAGTCCGAAAAATACGGGTAAGTCTCGTGCATAACAGTCATCACGAAAGTGAGTATTACAGATTCCCACTTCTAGTCTGGAGTTCACTACATACATTAAATAATTCCAATGGCAACTACATGGCTGATCTACAAAACCAAGTATACACCTTCCCCCCGCCCCCACAGGTCCGACAGCTAGAGGCTTTGCTCTCTGAATAATGAAGACATATTAACCATATTTATTTTATCATAAGCATTTTTGTCCTTTTTTTAATGTTAGCCTCCTCATATTTTACCAAATTTTGGCAGCATGTGACCCACATGTTTTCTACCTCAGTGAAGAAAATGTCCTCAGCAAAGTGAAATTTTGGAAAACAGCCTGTCAGAGCATTTGGAGGGGGGCAGAAGAAAACCATAAAACATTAAATCATAAAACATTGCCAGGGTAATCTGACAATTAAAACTTTATTTTAATTAGATTCTACCTTATTTCTTATAATAAAAACATTGGAATGAAATGATTTTAATTCCCTCTTATATAGTATTTAAAGTCAAAAACATTAGCTGGATTCAATGACTACCATTAAATGAAGGTCAATAAATTGAAAAGTTTCAAATCAGAAAATAAACCCGTCCAGTTGTTTAAGTGCAATGGTTGATTAAATTTGGAATGTAACATTTTGTTGAAATATTTTATATGGCAACATTTTAGAGAAAAAGTTCTTTATATAAAACTTTTTTAAAAATCCCTAATTTCTTCTTATTCTCCCTTTGAGGAATAATTAGCAATATTTGTTGATGGATAAGCAAGAAATACAGCTAATCTTGCTTCACAAGCTGAACACTTATAAGATCTACAAAGGAAGCATTTAATATCTAAAATATATTTACAGGATCTTGATAATGGAAGTCTTTCATCTGCAAAGAGGAAAGCCTGCCTTCCAAACAAAATGTTTCAAATAAGATTCTTAATAGCAGAGTCATAAAAGGCAGCTTAATCCTGAATAGTTACAGAGAGGAAAGTTCTCTTTAGCTCTTTATAGAGCAGCCATGCTTGCTTTGAAGAACACACGGCTTACTTTAAGAGTTAACCGACTCTTAGGTTTGAAAGAAAAGGACAATAATTATCCTTATTATCTCGTATTTCCATCAACATGGCAACAAACAGCACATATCTTCTCCCATCCTGGTTGCCCTCCCAGGTGTGTGGACCTCAACTCATATAATTCCACATAATCCACTCATTGCCATGCTGGTCATTGAAGGCCAAACATCTGGCGGCCACTAAAATTGCAGAAAGTTGAGTAAAAATTCATCCAAAGTTAGGAATCCTCCATTTTTCCAAAAAGGCACTCCTCAAAGGCAGTTTTGTGGCAATTTTGGAAGCAAGTCATGGGGAGCCAACTTAAAATAACTAAGACCTTTTTTCTTAGGAAAAAAAACATGGAATTGAAAATTATTAAGAGAATGTTATTTATCAATGCTAAAATAATAGAATGACTTAGAATAGGAGGAAGCATAATAAAGCGCTCAGCCTTTCTTATGGTCCAACTTTCACAGCCATACATTGCAACTGGAAAAACCATAGCCTTGACTATACACACTTTTGTTGGCAGGGCACTGTCTCTGCTTTTTAGTATGCTGTCTAGATTTGCTAGAGCTTTCCTTCCCAGGAGCAGGATCTTTTAATTTCTTGGCTGCAATCCCCATCTGCAGTGATCTTGAAGCCCAGGAAAATACAATCTGTCACTACCTCTATTCTAGTTCAGTTGACATCAGTTAGCCTATTCCAGGAGTTAGAAACCCCCGTCATCCTTTTGTGTGTTTCTGTTCATATGCTCACAATCTCACTGGGGTTCAGCACTTTTGGGTCAATCGCCTGCAAGATGAACCCTCACTTCATTCAGTATTGCAGCTATAATTTTAATATGGATTTTTCTAGTAACATAAAAAGCTAATTATACTTTCAATTCCAGCAAGAAGTATCAGAATGTAATTTATTTCCCTAATGCCACAAGAAGCTTTTGGAAATGAAGATGGAGATGGCTTTTATTAAAAAGAAGGGGGAGGGGGAGATACAGAACACACATTACCCTACATAACAAAATTGGCTGGAAGGATATGAAATGAATTTTTTGCACTCATTGTCATTTAAACAGAAATTTGAAAGAGGTCTCTTAGGGATGTGCACGAAATGGAAAATTTATTTTGCCAAACAATTCTGGGTGTGCTGCTGTTCAGCAGAAACATAACCAGGAACATTTTGATTGTTCCAGATTTGTGTCAATATCTTTGCTTCAAACATGGCAACAACTCCAAAAGGCTGCCTCCCCTATTCGGAATCTCACCAGTGCCTCCCCTCAGGAAAGATTCTGGTGGGAGCAGGATGGCCGAGTATCACAGATAGCTTAGAGGGAGGCAGGGAAAGGAAGTGCTGGGAAGATCAGGGAAGTGGATGGGCTAGTTGGATATGATGCCCTTGAAGACAAGGATTTTGGCAATGACAGCTACAGGGAGATAGGAAAAGTAAAGAGGTGGAAAGATTGAGGGAACTGGTCATCTGTTTCCGTCCTTGGCTATTCCTGCTCTTCCCCAAGGATACACCTCTGCCTGGAACATGCATATTTTGGTCCAATAGCTTTTGTTTGGAAATAATTTTGCATGTAAGGTTTTGTTCAGCTACACCAGAGACAGCAATTCCTACTACATGAACCTGTGAGCTCTTTGAAAGGTCTGTGTGAAAAACAACAGAAGACTCCTAAATAAGGTAGCTTCATTCTAGGATTCCTCCTGTAGGCTTTGCAAAGACCATCTCAGTTTGGGTGTAGTGTGGATGAAAGACATCATACTGTGGAAGGTACCAACTTATCAAGGAATAAAATAGTTTGTGGTTCTTGTACATCCAAACACTATTGGTGTCTCTGTAGAAGTTACTTTGTACTGGATCAGTATCTAAGTGGAGAGGTATCTCTTAGCAATAGCAATAGCAATAGCAGTTAGACTTATATACCGCTTCATAGGGCTTTCAGCCCTCTCTAAGTGGTTTACAGAGTCAGCATATTGCCCCCACAGTCTGGGTCCTCATTTCACCCACCTCGGAAGGATGGAAGGCTGAGTCAACCTTGAGCCGGTGAGATTTGAACCGCTGAACTGCAGATAACAGTCAGATGAAGTGGCCTGCAGTACTGCACCCTAACCACTGCGCCACCTCGGCTCTCTTGCTGTCCAAGATATCCCAAGAATCTTTAAAATAATCTTACAAAGTCTGAAATCTTGGGAAATGGCTAAATGTCACCTGATTTGACCTTTTTATTCTTGGAAAAGACACATTTTATTTAGATCAGGGGTGTCCAACACAAGGTCCACCATCCTGGAAAATGTAAGGTGTCACTTCGGCCTGGTCTATCCACATCGCTTCAGCCCAGTTTACCCAGTGCAAAGAGGAAACATTGGGCCAGTGTGGCTTCGTCCCAGTCTACCCAGTGCAAAGAAGAAACATGCCAGCAGTTTGGGGAGTGGTGTCAAGCTGGCCACACCAACCCAATCAGCCACGCCCTGTGAGCGGCATCAAACTGACCACACACACCCAGCCAGCCACGCCCCCCTCCCCCTGAGCTCAACCACAGCCCGATACGGCCCTCAATGAAATTGAGTTTGACATCCCTGATTTAGATAGCTGTATCCCACCTTTAGTATTTTTACAAATAACTCAAGGCAGGAAGAAGACACCTTCTTCCTCCACTTTTCCCCACAGCTCTGTGAGGTTGAGCTGAGAAAGAGAGTGACTGACGTAAAGTCATACAGGAACACGTGGAAGTGAAAAGAGGCAGCGGGCACAAGAAAAGCCTGCTCACCTGAATCCTTTAATTATCACTAGAACCAAAGTCAGCTATCAGATTTTCTTTTAAAAAAACAGGCAAGCTGGGGCCTGCAGTCCCAAATATTGGTGGAGATGTACATGTAATGTAGGTAGATTGACAATATTTTACAACTTTACCCCTCTCAAAAAGCCGAACTGCTTCCATCAGGTAAGGCACAAGAAGTCGATTCACAACGAAGCCAGGAGTATCCTATGGGAAAAAAAACAAAAACCAAAATTTATGGTAAAATAAATCTCTACTACAATATAAATATTATTGGCAGCCCCCACTTAACGATTCTTCATTCAATAACCATTCAAAGTTGTGTTGTTCTGCCCAAGCTATTGCTGAATGAATGGTAGTTATGGACAGTTCTAGAAGTTATGGTTGTTGTAGTACCCTCTGCTGATCAAAATTTAGGTGCTTGGCAGTCCAGCCTCAGTTACAGCTATAGTATGTACGTACTTCAACTCCCGCCACCTACCTGACTTTCCCCCATCTCTGTCCTTTTGGAAGTCCTACACTCTGCTATCTACCCCTGCCATCCCCACATCCCAAGGTCTTTTACCTACCCCCATCTCTGGCCTCCTGAAGAGGCCGGGAACACCTCAAAAGCAGTAGGAGGAAGAAGCCTATTAAAGCCAGCTGGGAAGAGCGGGGGTGGGGGGGTGATAGGGGTAGACAGAGGGGTGGACTGCAGACGAGAGATAGATGGTCAGAACTGCAGCAGCAGCAAATGTGGCAGGAGTGTGGTAGATCAGGAGAAGCAGGAGTCCTCACCTAACAACAGTGTGGTCCTTGCCCAACAACCACAATCGGGACTATCAAAACAGCCACTGGTAAGTGGCATAGTCAAAATATGTTCTGCCTAACAACCACTTTGCTTAAAGATGGAAATGCATGTCCCCATTAGGTCTGGTAAGCAAGGTCTGTCTATATAAACAAATGGTGTTACTTACTCTTTTTGTTACATATACAGATGACTATCAACTTGCCATTACTGTATTTGGGGGGGGGGGGGGGGGCGTGAGAGGAAATAAGGCCAGGTTCATGTTACACTGAAACCAAAGTCTTCTTAAAATATTCTATAACTACCGTATTTTTCAGAGTATAAGAGGCACCTTTACCCCCCCTAAAAGAGCGCGGAAATGATGCGTTTTATACACCAAATACAGCCATTTTTGGGCCCCCGAATCCCATTTTTGCGGGGGGGGGGGAAATGGGCTGTTTTTCACAAAAACAGAGGTGTTTTTTTCCCTTCTTCCAGCCCCCAGAAGCACTCTGCAGGCTTCAGCAGGGCTGGGGAAAGAGAAAATGCCCCCGTTTTTGCACAAAATGGGCAAAAAACAGGCAGTTTTTCGCAAAAATGAAGTGTTTTTCTCTTCCTCCAGTCCCCAGAAGCACTCTGCAGGCTTTAACAGGGCTGGGGGAAGGGGAAAATCCCCCCATTTTTGAAAAAAAGGCCCATTTTCTGCAAAAACGGGGGCATTTTTGCCTTTTCTCAGCCCTGCTGAAGTCTGCAGAGTGCTCCTGAGGGCCGGGGAGGACAAAAACTTTTTTTTCTTACTTACCTCTTTGAAATCTTGGTGTGCTTTATATACTGGTGCGTCTTATAGTCTGAAAAATACAGTATGTTATATCCTTCTATGTTAGGTGGTGGGTGGTTTAGCATCCAAAATGTGCTTCCAAATGGAGATAAAGGCGAAAAATCCTCAGGGTGGCCAGGGTGAAGCTACTGCACTATGATACTTAATTTTGAGATAAACTTACCTTGCACGATATTGGATTTTTCCCGACTGCTTTGCTGAAATCCACGAGAGACTCAAATGTTTTCTGGCTCGTCATCGGCGTCTTGATAACCTAGGAGCGAAGAGACTACCAAAGTGAAGGGACATTCCTCTATCACTGGTTTCTATGTAATCAGAAACAATTTCATAGAGTACCACGGAGGAGAGCGATTAACCAAATCACACTTCATTTCTTCAAATCTCAAGTACAGGTAGTCCTCGACTTACAACAGTTCATTTAGTGTCCATTCAAAGTTACACCGGCACTGTAAAAAATGGCCGTTTTTCACAGTTATGACCTTTGTAGTATTCCCATGGCCATGTGATTAAACTTCAGATCCTCGGCATCTGACTCATACTTATGACTATTGCTGTCTCCCAAGGTCATTTTGCGACCTTTTGATATGTGAAGCCAAGGAAACCAGATTCCCTTAGCAACCAGGTTACTAACTTATCAACTGTGGTGATTTACTTAACAACTGTGGAAAGAGATGCCATAAAATGGGGCAAAACTCACTCAACAAATGTCTCACATAACAACAGAAACTTTGGGCTCAATTGTCATCATAAGTCGAAGACCACCTGTAGTTTAATGACAAGGAACTTCTTTTTCACCTCTTCTCCAACACTTGTTATGTGGGTTTGCCCCATTTTACAACTTTTATTGCCACGGTTGTTAAGTGAATCATTGAATTTGTTAAGTTAGTAGTACAGTTGTTAAGTGAACCTGGTTTCCCCACTGACTTTTGCTTGTCAGAAGGTCCCAAAAGAAGATCACATGACACCAGGACACTGCAGTCATCATAAATATGAACCAATTGCTAAGCATCTGAATTTTGATCATGTGACGCCGTTATCCATGGGGATTAATGATGCCGTTATCCCCATGGATATTGGCATCGGTCATTAAGTGTGAAAACGGTCATAAGTCCCCTTTTTCTCTTTTTTCAGTGTCGTTGTAACTTTGAGTGGTCACTAAATGAACTGTTGTAAGTCGAGGACCACCTGTAGTCTTGAATATGTATTACTCCAAAGACTGAAAGGCACTCAATGCCTCAAGTCTGGGGTTTTGTTTTGGGTTTTTTTGCTCGCTGATGGATTTCTCTTTGGTGTCTGCTTGGATGCTGTTAGGGCAGAATCTCAAACCAAATGGCTATTTTATCCGCTCCAGCAGAATCCTTATTGGGTTCTAGGTCACAACAGTGAGGAAAATTTTAATACCAATTTTAGACTCAATAATTTTATTTATAATTTATTTCCATTATTAATTTGCATCCCAGCTTTATTATTTTTATAAATAACTCAATAACATTTAAAAAGTAGCATGCTGTTCTGACTGAGGCTTCCCAAGAGCATGAAGCAAATTCCTTGTCCCAACAAAAACACCTTTTATTAATTTACTGTGAATTTTGCTCATTCGCATCCATCAAAGCCTTTCAAGGGAGGATTTACAGTCACAGACCTTATCTGGCCTGGAGAGCTGCCAGGCCAATATCTGCAAAACTTGGCAAGGAGTCTTAGAGAGTCATGAACCAATTAAGCAAGCTAATTGTCTCCTGCAAACTCCACTCTCCTTTTGCTCCTCTTTTATTCCCCTGGGAGGAGTCATTCATCGTCCACCTATGGCCTTACTCCCAAGTCCACCCCTGTTCTTTAGCTACTCCCTTCATCTGGCAACTATGCGCATGCGCACACTGGGAACAGGCTCCAGCTGTTCGTCTGCCTCACTGAGGTCTGACTCTGAAGCAATGGTGGGTTCCAGATCCCGTTGCAACTGTTATGGTGCAACAGGGCCGGGCATCCACCATTTGAACATGTGCAATGCGTGTACATGTGTTCGCACAGGCGTGGTACGCTCCATACGCAAAGCCTCAAAAACCTCAAATACCAGTAAGAAGCGTGGGCAGGCGGGCCCTCCAGAGCACCGTACCGGAACGGTACCTGGTGCTCCTGGCGGGCACCGGTACGCCCGTACCGGGGCATTCTGGTCATAACCCACCACTGCTCTGAAGGCAGCTGATTACTGGCATACGGCTCTGGCCCCCTCTCTGCCTCCTACACAGAGCCCGCATCAGAGCCTTCTCCAGGACTAGTCCATGTTCCTCCCCAACCCCCTCACTGTGTGAATGCTGCCAACTCTGCTAGGCACTGGCGGGCCACAACACATGCACTGAACATGGCACAAGAATACTGTTAAGACTCCTTACCTCTACAAGCTTCATCATAGGTACCGGATTAAAAAAATGTAAACCACCAAACCGATCCTGCCGGGTGGTAGCATTAGCTAAGACCGTAATTGGCAAAGATGAAGTGTTGCTAGCAAATATTGTGTCCCTGGGGAGAAAAAAACATTCACCTTAGGTTAGTTGCAGCTCTTCTTTCTACAAACATCTAACAATATTTTTAATCCAAAATGTTGTCCCCCAAATCAATCTATTAATTAGGTATCATTGTGCTCCTTTCAACCTCTACCGTTTGGACAGACAGATGGATCTTCCTAGAGAAAAACTAACTTGTTCTCTCAATAGTTACCGTATTTTTTGGAGTATAAGATGCACCTTTTTCCCCCCCAAAAGAGGGTGAAAATCTGGATGCATCTTATATACTGAATACAACATTTTTGGTCTACTGAAACCCCGCCCCGTTTACAAAAATGGACGTGCCAAGGGCTTGGGAGGCTTGCAAAGTGCTCCTGAGGGCTGGGGAGGCAAAAACAGCAAAAAACAGACCATTTTTCCTCATTTATGCCTCCCAACCCCCAGGAGCACTCTACAAGCCTCCCAAAGTTCTGCTTGCTCCCCCTCCTTTTTTTGAAAAAAATGAGGCGTGCAGAGGGTTTGGAAAACCTGCAGAGTGCAAAAACGTTTTTAAAAAATTTATCTCTTCATAATCATGTTGCATCTTACAGTCCGAAAAATACGGTAAATTAAAATAATAAAGATCAATACATACAAATTAATTATTGAGAGGGGGGAGGGAGAGAATGAGATACTGAGAGAGAGAGACAGAGAGAGAGAGAGACAGAGAAAGAGAGAGAGAGAGAATGCTCAGTAGCAAAATAATTACTGAAAAACCCATATCTTTGTACCCATAAGAACGTTAGCTATAGGCAATTTTCACAGATTGCATTCTCTTCTGCATTTCCCACATTCACCAAGTGCCCACTAATTTCATTTCATTTCCCTCTGATTTTCCCTTTTATTGTTTTGGTTCCCTCCTTCTAAGAATGGGTGTACACGAACATATGCCGGTATTGTCAAAATACTCTTCCATGCCTCTGATGAAATACTGCACTTGTGCTCAGCTTGCAGTGGATACCTGTTGCTTTTTAAGGTGCTAGATAGTGCTTTAGTGCTTTTCTATAGAAGATCGTTCAGGCTCATCTCAGACTCAAAAGTTTGAGAACAACATATGTGAAGAATGTAGAAAAGAAGCCTCTAAATTAAAATAAAATCTGCATGAATACAGATCCCAAATTTAACATATTACTGCAGCAGAGAGGCTCAAGCAAAAAAAAAATTCTTCAAAATGTTAGATTAACAGAGTTGGAAGGGAAATTTTAGGTCATCTAGTCCAACCCCCTGCTCAAGCAGGAGACTGTACACCATTTCTGACAAAGGGCAGCCCAATCTCTTCTTGAAAGTCTCAAGTGATGAAGCCCCCACAACTTCCAAAGGCAACCTGCTCGATTGGTTGATTGTTCTCATTGTCAGAAAAATTCTGCTTATTTCTAGGTTTAATCTCTCCTTGAGCTTCTATCCATTATTCCTTGTTTGGCCTTCAGGTGCTTTGGAAAATAGCCTGACCCCCTCCTCTCTGTGGCAGCCCCTCAAATACTGGAACATTGCTATCATGTCTCCCCTGGTCCTTCTCTTCACTAAGACTACCCATGCCCAGTTCTAGTCCACTCTTAGACATAGAAGGCACTAAAGAGAATTTGAGCCAATCACTCCCTCTACTCAACCCACCCCCTCACGAAAGTAGAAAGGAACATTATGTATAATAAAAAAATAAAAGCAGGATATAACATAAACAGATCAACCACCTCAAATAATCAAGCCTTCATTCCTAATAAACAATCCACATGGCATTCTCTTTTAGAAATCAGATTATTCTACCATATAACCAGAGTTAGATATCCTTTAAAATCAAAGTATTCCCCAAAAGAATAAAACCTATTACTGTACTTGTAGCATCATCTGACACAAAGGGAACCAAAAGAAAAAAAAATGCTTACGTCCCTTCATTGTTCATTTCAAATTCAGCAAGAATCTAATCTCTCTGATAAGTCAAATTTTTAATAAACTCAGAGAGTACTCATTAAAATATTAACATAATAGCAACTCAAGGCTAGAAGAAAGGAGAAATGCCTAAACTCAACCTCTAAATTCCAAGATTAGTAGAAAAGATTTATGCACTATTTCATCATCAGATGCACGTAATGGGAATTTAAAATAAGATACATTAACCACCACCAAAAGTCACACCTCCTTATCAAAGCTGTTGCTAATGTTTAAATTTAATATGACCAGATACGACCATTATTAAATATACATAAAGTAATCTTAGTAATTGTATTTTAATTGAATTTCAGTTTTATAGTTCTTGTCCTGGGTCCACCACCCTCTTTCTCCTGACTCTCCAACTTTTGGGATTGCAATTCTCAAGATCCCATTGAATAATAATAATAATCATCATCATCATTATCATTTAACAATCCCATAATCCCTTGCTGGGTGGAGTCTGTGCAAGTGAATGGAGCAAACAGAGTGATTTAATGGCTGGATGCCCTTCCTGTTACCAATGCCGAGTTTTGTTCAGCAGATATATTCCCAGTGTGCCCAGAGAGAGAAATATCTGCCTCTACTTAGGATTGAATTCAAGCCTCCCAATTGTGAGGCGAGAGCCCAACTCTAGGCCACTGCACCACTCCTCCAAGATCCCACTGAATGGTTAGCCTTAAATATTGCACTTCCCTGCTGAAATGTACAGGACTAATTATATTCCTGGTTTTCAAAAGGTTTGCAGAAAAAATAAAGAACAATCATGTTCTTTGAAGTTAAGCTTAAAATCAGACACCTGGAACTGGGAAGTAAACTGCAGCATAAGGCTTTGCAATATGCTATTTACGTTTAAAAATGCAAAAATTGTTGCTACAGTTCACTTGTTTAAAATTCCTGATTGATAAGTTTTCTTTCAAGATACACCATTTCATCTCTACCTTAATTTTTGCCTTTTTCTAATGTTCCTCCAAATTCTCTGCTTCAGTTGTAACTCGGTTATTTTAGATTCTTATCACTCTTTGATCACCTGCCTTATTATTTTTTTTAACACATCTTACATTTTTCCCCTACACTTTGCAGACTGTGGCTTTGTCAAAATTCAGCCTATTCTGCCATCAGCGCTTGTTTCAGTTTGCTATTAAAAGGAGCGATATGGATACAATGATCTATGAAAAATACAACCATCAAACAAGCTTGCACTCTATTCATTCCATCAACCCTTAAAATCTATTTAGTTGATTATTTTATCAATGATATTGTGATAAAATTGCTCAATTTTCAACAGTAATTCCTCTGAAACAGCCATGATTACCTTTCTGTGGAAGAAGAGATGGGACTTTACCTAAATAATTTACTAGAATGATTCTTTGGTGTAGGAATATCTTTTTAATCTTTGATCACAGGTGGAGAATTACACCACTTCCTTTCTTTCTGAAGTTAATATTTTCACTCAGACTTTTCCTACAGAGTAGAGAATATCTTAAAATGATAAGAACCCTCAATGTGAAAGCAAGATGAGTTCTCAGCTTCTGGTGAGCAAAATATGATTTCGAATGCTTTATTTGGCATGACAAAGCAAAGAAGGGGGAAAGTTATATTCTTTTTATCGCATTAAGCCAGCAAGTTAAAATAAAAGCTAATATAGAAGATTAGACTATAAAATTAAAAAGTCAGAATAATTAAGCTACGCTAACTCTCCATACAACTTTGGGTTTCCATTAACTATATTTTAATTTAGAAACAAGTGATTTAAATTCAAACAAAGATTCACAGTGGGTAACCCGTGACTCCCCCAGAAAGATGCTTTCCATTCTAATTTCTGATGTAACAAAAGAAAATTATGAAATACATGAGATAAATCATACTACTTACTACTAAATACATGTACTTAATGAATATAGGTACTTGCATAATGACAGTAATTGGGACAGCAGCTCCGTTGCTAAGCAGTTTGGAGGACAAAGCGATATGTCACGTGACTGCGCCAACGTATAACAGCAGTTGTGGCTGGCCATACCAATTGCTGTTGTTCAGCGAACAACACGAGGTAATGTCATGTGATTGAAATTTGCAACCTCCTGAGAACTTCCCCACTGACTTTCCTTGTCAGAAGTTAACAGTGAAGGTTACAAATGGTATCATGCTACTCTATGATGTCATAATTGCGAGCCGCTTGCCAAGTGCCCAAATCGCAATGGCGAGACTGTAGGGCAGTATTTCTCAACCTTGGCAACTTGAAGATGTCCGGACTTCAACTCCCAGAATTCCCCAGCCAGCGAATGCTGGGGAATTCTGGGAGTTGAGGTCTGGACATCTTCCAGTTGCCAAGGTTGAGAAACACTGCTGTAGGGGCATTGCAATAGTCATAACAATGAGGATCTTTCATAAATTCCCCTCATTCAGCATCATTGTAACTGAATAGCTGCAGAACAAGTGGACTTTAAGCAAGAATTATGTGTATACATTTATTTTAACTGAATTTAGATGAATTCAAAATTAGTGTCCCATCTTTGCTGGATACACATTTTTGGGCCCAACCTTCAGCGCATCAATTAAACCTCTCTGTAAGCTTGGATATATAGTGTTATTAAGTTTATCGAAATATAAAATATAAACACAAATGAAAATAATGGGAAAGAAAGGAAAACGAAAAGAGAAAGGGAAAAGTGTAGGGGAAAAAGAAAAAACAAACACAAGCATTGACTTCTGACTCTTTTTAACACAGTAGCAGGTAACATACAACCTCCATTTTTTTACTTTTACATACTAATATGTACTAGCGATTTCTATAACAATAAATCTATCTAATCAGCAAAACTCAAAATCAAATTCATTTTTTCACCTCAAGAACAGATCCAGAAGCAGTTTACAAGTAGAAACAAAATTAGTTATAATCTTTTCTTTAATGAAAGCAGTTACGACATCTAGCAAAGCTGCTTTTCCTTTGAAATAAATAAATGTCAATTCTCCCCATTTCTCTTAAACCAGTTAACATTTTCAACTGGTTATTTATGCATCTGGTCAAAAGTTTATTTGGGTTGTGAACAGGAGGGTAAATCTGAACAACCAACCCTACATTTAAACTTCTTTTCTTAGACTAATCGTCAAAATCATCAGAAGACGGTATAGTCCTGCAAATTAATATTTTCATCTCTCTAGTTGGTAATGACTTTTTGTATTTATCTTGTCTATAATAATTTTAAAACATACTCTGATGCAAACTTATCCAGTGTCTTGAAGAGCTCAGTTTTTGGGGCTAAGTGTTCCAAAATGGCCTCTACTACAAGGTCAGTGCTGTGGACCACAGAGACCGGATCCGTGTTCACGGTTATATTCTTTAAAGTCTTCTCAACAAATTCTGCACCAGCCTGCAAAGTTGGAAAAGCAATCAAATGTGTTTACTGCGTATTACACTCATCTGCATAAACAGAAGCTTGCTTTAAAGTCATTTGTCCTCCCAGCCACCCATTTCACAAATGTAACAATAAATCCAATAATTAAAAAGTCTTAAATAACCATCAAAACATGTAATAGAATGCGATATTATAAAATATTAGGGATCCGTTTGTGCACATTGAACTGACAGAGGAAACTAACATTATGGCTTGTCCCTCAAGTAGCAAAATGCAGTAGAGAAAAGGGAGCCACTGGCAGCTTTATATCCTCCCCCCCTGCCCTGCCCAATTAAATGATGAAATTCCACCTCTGGGGCTTCACACAATTTTCCATGTGCAGCTGTGCTGATTCCCTCCCCATTTGGCAGCACATGTTCCAACTGTCAGCACTGATATACATCACTATGGCAGAACTTCAAAGATACAATCACCAATACACCTGAATCTGAGCTTTCCACTCTACACAACCGGGACACATTTGCGCCGTCTCTTTCAAAAAATATTACTGCATAAAGCAGGTGCCACTTGTCTCAACTTTTGGCTTCCGGCACTGAAGACAACAAGCTTTGAAGGCAACGTGCCTGAAGCAAAAGGCTGCTGCTACCGAAATCCTCAAACTTACAAAGCACCGAGAGCAGCCTCATGCACTTTAAAGGCAAGTATTCTGTGCGTTGGAGCAGAAAAGCACTGAGAGGTTCAAAAAGCAGCAATGTGGTTGCTCTACTTCAGTAGGTAAAAGCCCTTTGGATTGGCTTCAAAAGGGAGATTCAACCAGATCACCTTCAATCTGAACCTCTAACAGGTATTGTCTTTAGAGGATACAAATGAATATGAGTACCGTATTTTTCGGAGTATAAGACGCACCAGAGTATAAGACGCACCAAGGTTTTGAAGAGTCAAATTTAAAAAAAAAAAGTTTTTGCACTCTGCAGACCTCCCAAAAATGGCTTGTTTTCATGAAAAATGGTTATTTTTTCCCCAAAAAAGGGCATGAATAGCTGTAAGGAGGCTTGTAGAGTGCTCCTCGGGGGGGGGGGGGGGGAGAGCAAAAAACGGCCAGTTGTTCGCTCTTTTCTGCCCTCCCCAGCTCCCAGCAGCACTCTGCAAGGCTCCTAAATGCTATGCACGGCCATTTTGGTGGAGGGGGCGGAGTTTCAGGAGCCAAAAAAAAGGGTATGACGCACCCAGATTTTTATCCTCTTTTTTGAGGCAAAAAGGTGCATCTTATACTCCGAAAAATACAGTAACCTGTAGCAGCACTACTTTTTGAGGACTTTTTGCAATGGTTATCTATGCTGGATTTTGATTTTTTATTTAAAAAGTTTTTAAAAAATCAATACCAATTTGATTTTAGTTTAGCTTTCCTTATGTCCCCAAAAATTTATTTCTGCATTAAAAGCCTTCCTTAATCTAGTGGCCTCCCAATGCAGTTCATGCTCCTTTATTGCATGTTGGCGAAAGTTAGCCCTTTTATACTAAACATGAAAAAGAACACTAGCCTTCTCAATATTTATAAAAAGTTACCTCGGGTTTGTCTGCAAACTTTTTCTTTGATACTTTCTTCAGACTATCCTCAATTTGTTTCTTGGACTTATTTAATATTTCGTCTGACTGGTCCACTAATACCACCGTGTGGCCAGTTGCTGCAGCAACCTGTAAAAAAGATAGGCAAAGGGGAAGAAAAAGAAAAGTTAATCCGTTTCCTACAAAAAAAGTGATGGATCCTAAGTGATATCGGGAATAAGTGGAAATTTAAACATGCACAAAACTTAAATCTGTATGACTCAAATACCAGCACAAACAAAATTCCTGAACAGATAAAAGATCGGCCCCATAAAAAGAGACTCAATACCTTTTGATTGGCCTTCTGTTTTCAGAAACACCTTTGTACACAGTCCTTAGCCTTCTCCTAACAGGGACTAAACTTAAATGTGAAACCACCTAACTTAACTCCAAAACTAAGTCAAATAAATCAAATTCAAACTAATCAAATTTTTGTCCACTCTTCCCATATTCCAAGACTTAAGAAAAAGCAGAAACTACCATGCTAACAAGGGGGGGAAATAACAAGAGAAAGGATAAATTCAAGATCAAAGCAATATATTTACCAGACCTACTGAGGTTACACTAAATATTGGCCATTTTTGATAAAACATTTACAATTTTAAGGGTCCCATTCACCTCCCAACCTCCACATGTTCATGTTTTTAATGCCCTCCAAAATGCCAGCAGAGAGAATAATAACAGAGTTGGAAGGAACCTTGAAGGTCTTCTAGTCCAACCCCCTGCTCAAGTAGGAAACCCTGTATCATTTCAGACAAATGATTGTCCAATCAGATCTGGTATGCCATAGGGTAGTATATGACATTCCATACAGAGATAGGACCTGGAATATCAATAATCTCTACTTGGTCCTAATTAGGGAATTACCTCATTATCATTTGTTTTTAAGAAATTAGATGAACACCATCATCTTCATAGCTCCATAGTATTGTTAGTCTTAATTGAGGATAAGAATTAAAGCCAGCTGTACAGAAAATGCCAATTGCAGTACTGTATCTTATTTATTGTGTGTCTCTGGTAGAAGCAAAACACAACTGAGATATATGAAGAGAGCATCAAGTTTTCCTTAAAATACTCTTGGTTAAGAAAGATGGTTCAATTGCAAGCAGACAATAAAACACCTTACTTAACTTGTTCCTGGAACGATCACAGTACTACCCTGCTTCCCCCAAAATTAAGACTTAACCGGAAAATAAGTCCTAACATGATTTTTCAGGATGCTCTCAATATAAGCCCTACCCCCAAATAAGCCCCAGTTAAGATTTTCAGCCAGATGGATGCATTTAGTACTGAATTTCTCCCCAAAATAAGACCTAACCAGAAAATAAGCCCTAATACATGCTTTGGAGCAAAAATTAATATAAGACCCAGTCTTATTTTTGGGGAAATATGGTAAAAGGCAATCATCAAAAAATAATAATGAAACTTTGCTTTTTCTCTAAAAGCCTTAAAGAAAAGCAGTTACTTTCCTTTTTTTTTAAAAAAAAGGAAAAGTTACTTTTTAACATGTATTTGCCAAAGCCAGTAAGGAAGATTTAATCTTTAAACCATTAAGTGTTCCTTCTAAAGAAATCTGTCCGTAAAGCATAGGCTGAATTCACACACTGTGTGAAAGTGATTTGCTCTGCATTGAATTAGAACATTGTGTGAACTTGGCCACTGTGACTTATAAATTTCTCTAAACTCAGCCAATTGTGACTTACTTAACCATGGTTAATCAAACTATGACTCAACACAAGGAGTGAATTCTTCTCTTAAAATGTTGTACTTGGAAAATTGCACAATAGTATTTTAAAACTATTTTAAGTCATATAATTATCCATGGTTTGTATCATGCAAAAGGGTAGTGTGTTTAAATTATGGTAGCCAACCATACCCATAATTATGAAATGTGAATATGAAGGCACGTATACTACAACTATCTTAATGGATGCAATGCACTTAGTAGATTGTCTTCTCAATTAGAATGCCTGATGCATCATAAGAGAAATCATGTATGTATGAAAAAAAAATAACAAACAAAATTAGGGTTGAAGCTAACATTAATTTTCTTCTTCCATTGCCAATTCTTTCTCTCCCTACAGCATTTTGTAGATTGGACCCATATAAAATGAGTCTGAGATTAGTCTGTCTAAATGCTAGTTATAAAATGTTTCTTAATAATCTATCTGAGTATTTCTTAACTTCATACATATGTGAATTTCGATTTCCTAAATTCCCACCACCATTCATGCTGGTTGGAAATTATGGATGTTATGTTCACATACCTGAGGCGTGCCCAGATAAGGATGGACGCGCTATGGAACAGAGCTATTGGGAAATTACTTTGCACACTTCAGTATTTTTCATCCCTAAATGTAATTGTGTGAATTTTTATTAATGCATATATTAATGAAGTTTTCCCATTTATCGAAAAATAGATGGGTTATATTGTTGTGCTTCTCCTACTCACTTTTCTTCCTCTTTCTCTCTTGGGCCCTACCAAAACATCTGCTGATGCCCCTCCAAACAGTCTTACACAGATTTACCGTATTTTTCAGAGTATAAGATGTACCTTTCCACCCTTAAAAGTGGGTGAAAATTTAGGTGCGTCTTATAGACCGAATACTGGCATTTTGCTTCATCCGAACCCTCCATGTGTCACATTTTTGCCCTCCTTGTCTCCCAGTGCTCCTCATGGCCAAATTTTTTTTTTTTTTGAAAACGGGCCGTGTTGACCACTGCAGAGTGCTATGGGGGGGGGGGGGGAAGAGAGAGAAAAAACACGATGCACAGAGGGCTTGGGAGTCCAAAGCTGGGCCCATTTTTGTTGAAAATGGACTGTGTTGAGCACTGCAGAGTGCTACGCGGGGGGGGGGGGAGAGAGAAAGCACGATGCACAGAGGGCTTGGGAGTCCAAAGATGGGCCCATTTTTGTTGAAAACGGGCCGTGTTGAGCACTACAGAGTGCTACGTGGGGGGGGGGAGAGAAAACACGATGCACAGAGGGCTTGGGAGTCCAAAGATGAGCCCATTTTTGTTGAAAACGGGCTGTGTTGAGCACTGCAGAGTGCTTCTGGGGGCTAGGGAGGGTGAAAATGCGACATGCAGAGGCCAAATACTATTTTTTTCTTGTAGTCCGAAAAATACAGTACTCTGTATCATTAAATCAAGTAACAAACTGACTCTGCTCAAGGAAGAAATAAACCTTTACATGCTTAGTTGGATTCTCCAGGCTTTGGGGAAATCAGTACCAAGGTACTAATCAGTTTTTTAGAGGACATTTTCCCTCATGTCCCATCAAGGCTTCTTCAGCCAAATAATGGTTTGCAAGTTGGGTTTGCTTTCCAGTGTTTGTATATGTAATATTTTAACTGGGGGGTGGGGGGGATGGGGGAGAAGGGGATAGTTGTGGAGTTTTTCTAGAATTAAGTAGGAATGTTGGCATCTCTATTTTTATTGGTCCATACTGTTTGCTTGATGCTAGATTGGATCTTTGCTAAGGTAAAAATGTTTTTTACACTTTTTTTCTGCTTATGCAAAATTGCTTCTAGAATGAAACAATGCCTAACTATAACTTTGCAAAAGTTGTGTAAAAGTTACTTCTATTTGCTTACCTTTCACCTCAGCCCTTGTAGCAAATGAACGGTGCCCTTGAAGGATACACCATAGAAAGTATGCAGTTGTCTCAGGTTGCTAATGTATTGCAGTGACAAAGCACAGTCTGTGCTGGGAAGGTAAGTTACCAAAAATATTTCTGGGCTAGTCTTTTCTGTAGAAGTACTTATACGAACATCTAACAATAGGCAGGTTTATTTTTTTTTTAAATGTCATTAATCATGTTCTCAAGTGCTTAAATCCCGAAGGAGTAGTCAAATTTAATTTGATATAAATAATAAATACGTAAATAAATAAATATGTAAATAAATAGGAATGAAAAGCTGAAAAGGATCTTAGGAAAATAATTTTTGTGCAAGATGATAATTCAAAGCAATAACTTAATTTACAAATGCATGAGATGTATTAACAATGCAGCCTGACACATACGCTTAACGAGACTATTGGATTGCAGCCTAAAAGGGCCAAACATAGATGGAATTAAGAAAAAGGAAATAAAGAACAAGAAGCAAATAAAAGTCAAAATAAAGAGTAACAGACCTGAAAAACTGAAAAGAAACAACCAATTTAAATATAGCAAACAAGAGATGAGAGATTATTACACGCTAGAATGATATTATAAGGTTAAATTCCCCCAATATGCATCATCTTAGCCATGGTACTTAAGCAACAGTACCTTATAGTCTTAAAATGTAAAAATACAATTAGAAAAATAGGAACTACCTTGGGTGGGAAGGTAACTTGACCACAGGGATGTCTTCGGACAGCGCTGGCTCTTTGGCTTTGAAACGGAGACGAGAACCGCCCCCTAGAGTCGGGAACGACTAGCATACATGTGCGAGGGGAACCTTTACCTTACAGTCTTTGCAAAAATTACTCACAACTCCTTCCCACCAACATTTTATGCAGGAAACAATGGTTGAATATGCATCAGACAAAATATCAGTTTGTTATATCCATGTTTTTTGTTGCATAAACTACAACTAGGTTCACAAATAATGTTAATCGAAAGATGGGCAGCCTGCAGTCCCAGGATTGCACACAACCACTAACTTTCTTTTTATTGGTCCCCGAAACCATTTTTCGACATTTGTTGCTCAAAATCAGTAGTATGGTTTCCTACCATCTGGGGGACATAAAAAGGAGCACCAGAAACTCTAAAACAGAGTTATTTGTTTTTAGTGAAAGATACTTTTGCTCCACATTCTCCACAAAAGTCCAGGGGAAAAAAGAAAACATCCCATTCATGTCAGTAGAATACTACATGCTAATTCTGGCTTCATCTTTCTTTCTATGTATGCAATCAAAATTTTACTCTGCTTTCCAAATTATAAAGGTAAAAGTTCTCCTCGCACATTTGTGCTAGTTGTTCCAGACTCTAGACAGCGGTGCTCATCTCCGTTTCTAGGCCAAAGAGCCAGCGCTGTCCGAAGACGTCTCCGTGGTCATGTGGCCAGCATGACTAAACTTCAAAGGTGCATGGAATGCTGTTACCTTCCCACTAAAGGTGGTTCCTATTTTTTCTACTTGCATTTTTACATGCTTTTGAACTGCTAGGTTGGCAGAAGCTGGGACAAGTAGTGGGAGCTCACTCCGTTATGTGGTGCTAGGGATTCAAACCGCTGAACTGCCAACCTTTCTGATCACCAAGCTCAGTGTCTTAGCCACTGCTTCCCTATTGCAAATTGACAATTACTGTATTTTTTCTCCCTGGGCAACTGGGTGTATATAAATCATGAGGTACAGCTACTTGCCATTTTTATTTTCTAAAAACACAGCCAGGGAATCCAATGACACTCTTGAAAATAACAGTGATTTTAGAATCTACATCTTTACAGTGACATTCACATGTTCTTATGAAAACATTACCAGTGACCATTAATGATTGCATTGCCAAAGGCATGTTTCAGAGTCACAGAGTTACCGAGATATGAAACACAATTGCCAAATATGACATGGATCTTTGTCCATGCCAACCAAACTTTAAGTCAATACTTCTAAAAATTCACATCACTCTGAAAAAAATCAATTCTGTGTACACTCAATACATTCTGACGACTCATTTCATTCTGGTAAATTCTTGGAGCTTCTCTCCCTATTACCAAAAGGGGGGGGGGGTGTTTAAACAAATTAAAGCTCTGTCCACTTGGCTTTTTCTTACCCCCAACTAAGTTGGAACAAAAAGGATCAAAGTGCAAAGATATAGTTATCTTTATTGCACAAATTCCTTAGCAAAGAACCATATGATTAGATACTTGAATGAGGCCTACCAACAAGGTACTGTGCAATTTGGAGACTTCCATACTGTCAGCAGAGCTGGCTGGGGATTATTGTTACCTTGATTAAAACAGTACTGTGAATGTGTTGCAACATTATATGGACACATGAAAGACGGATCTTGCATTGTGATGGCACAATACTGCTTCTGCTACTTTGACAAAAGTTTTATTTTTTTGCTAAATTTATTTGCTGCCTATCTCGCCATAGGGCTATTATTCTGTGCGTGCTTTTGCCATTGAGTGAAACATTTACACAAATGAGGTCTGCCAACTAACTACCGTATTTATCGGCGTATAACACGCACCGGCGTATAACACGCATCCCCCATTTTAACACAAAAATTTGAGTAAAAATTTTTTTCATTAAAAATAAATGACTTCATTGGTACTACAGGAAAGTTGAACCATTCTAAAAGACTGATAAATAGTAGCTTTTCTTGAACCAAATCGTCATACGTAATCAAATTATGGTTTAATTTAGATAAAATATTCTTAAGCGCTCTTTCTCTAATTTCACACAGCTCGTGACCTGTTTATTTTTTTAAAAAGGGGGGAAATATTGCAAAAAAAGAGTTATTTTTTACATATATATATATATATATATATATATATATATATATATATATACACACACACACACACACACACACACACACATTTTATAAATTCCAAACAATCTGCGGCGGAGTAAACAATTTCTTCCCTGTACATTACAGACCATAATTTAGCACAGTGCAGGTGACAGGCAGATGTTTTTAACTTCCTAGTCTAGGGCTGAGAGAGAGTGATTGGTCCAAAATTACCCAATGAGCTTCTGTATCTATGTTGGATTATTAGAGACTGTGCCTCCTCATATCTATATTCTTGTACATGTGATACCACACACATATTCAAAATTAGCCAGTGAATTGATTTTGTTAAAACAGCACACTGAAAATTTAGGATACTTTCTTAGGGAGGACAAGGCATGTGACTGTTCATTATCTTTCAATCATGATCTCATATAATCTATTCTTCTAAGCATTTTTCTTCTTCTTTTAATATCAGGAATAATAATCTTTATTGTTAAAAGCTTCTATTACTGTTTTTGTCACTTGCATTCTTTCCATTTCCTGACGGTGTCAATATTCCTTTTTAGTTTTCCACTCCATCTCCTTTTACTACATTCTAGCCAGTTTTGTGCAGTTCTGCTGCAACAATGTTAACATACCTACCCTCTTTATCAATTTTTCCTCTTTTTGGTATTCCCTTTGTATAGATTGTGAAGAACATTTATTTATTATGCGTGATCGTTAAGAGTTGACACTGATGGGATGACACAGTCACCAATCAATCAATACGTATAAAAATAGATGCGACTTTGAAAAGGGGTCGTATTGAGAATCTACCAAACTCAAAACCAAAAGTAGAGAAATAGGGGCGGAATATGCTACTTTTCTGCGTGCAATAAACAGATTCACACTGGGGTTTGTACATCCTGAGAATCCTGGTTTGGGATGTTTTGTGCAGTTAAGCAGTGGTTTGGGGTTACTTTTTTTCATCCCCAAAGCAAAGCCATTATCAACTTTTAGGAATCCAAAATCAAAACAAAAAACAAAAAAACCCCAGCCTCTGAGTAGGCACACGGGCTATCGGTGCAGACAAACCAACCACTTACGAAGTTTCCGGATAAGCGGAGTCAACTCGATTGGGGGAGAAGCCGCATTAACATTGCAGCCAGCCATCGCGACCGCTTTCCCAGAGCGGCCCAGGTTCAACCGCCGCGCCGTAGGGAACGCGAATGCGCTCGGAAAAAGCGGGAGGCTATTTTTTCAAGAGGCCGCTGGGAAATGTAGTTCCGTCTGTGACTCCCCGCCCACCCGTTCTGATTATTCTCAGACCAGAGAGTACTATACTGGAGATCGAGTGGTTGGGTAATTCTCGCGAGTTTTGACCCGAGTCTTCCTAGTTGCCTAGAGAACAAGGTTTTCTCCCCTCGCCTTTTGGAAGCGCCGCTTTTCCCGCTTCGGCCTTTTTCAATGAATTCGCCCGGCTTTCAACTTAAGTCTTCTCAATGGCGAAATCTCTGCCACAATTGTTTCAGCGGCCAGCGGGGTCTCTTCTAGGCAAGCCAATGAAACACCTTTTCTGAACCGTCACTAAACCTAAGACTTTGGATCACAATTAACAATATAGAATAACGTGTTATGAAGTTGGTTCTATTTTCGAGACTGACTGGGAATTCTGAGAGTTGTAGTTGCGGCAATCTAGTGCAGTGTTTCTCAACCTTGTCAACTTGAAGATGTCTGGACTTCAACTCCCAGAATTCCCAGAAAACGCGGCGTTTCTTCCTGCAAAGCCCTTCTGGCGTCAAGCGGAACTCTCGGGTTGCCCGAAGGGCTTTGCAGGAAGAAACGCGGCTGGAGGCGCCAGGACGGTCCTGGCTGTGGGGCGCAGACTCGGTAAAAGCTCTCTTTGGTTCCCTCCTCCTCCCCCTCCTTCCACAGTTTGTGTGACGCTGCCGCCAGGCTGAGAGCTGCCGCTGAAACAAGTTTGGGAAGGTCCTTTGCAGGCAGCCAGTTCTAGCTGCCTGCAAAGGACTTCCCCACGTTTGCTTTGAAAGAAACCTCTGCGCGGGAGTTAGAAACCTCTGCGCGGGGGTTTCTTGCCACCTTAGAGGGAACAGTGGACCCGGCGTTGGACCCGTATTTATCGGCGTATAACACGCAGTATCGGCGTATAACACGCAGGCAGGGTTTAAGCTTGCAATTTTAGTTTTAAAACTGCGTGTTATACGCCGATAAATACGGTACTTCAACACGCACTTGCCAGAACTGTTGTTTATAATCATACAGCTGAAGGAATCCCTTTAAGCCAGCATTCCCCAAAGTGCTCGATATCACTTCTCCAGGCTTGACGAAGCTATCTATTATTGCTGTTGCTATTAGTCATAGTACTATTAAATAGTATTCATTTTTTATATAGCAAATGGCTGAATAATCTGAAAATTCATGAAGTGGGTGATGAACTGAAAAGTTTAGGGACCCCTGATTTAAGCCAATGAGCCCACCTCCTCTGCCAGTTATTTCCTTATCCATGTGAGCATTCCAGCAAAGGGACGCTGGCCGTATTTTTTAGTGCAGTGGTTCTCAACCTGTGGATCGGGACCCCTTTGGGGGTCGAACGACCCTTTCACAGGGGTCGCCTAACAGGGGTCGAAAACACATATTTTCGATGGTCTTAGGAACTGAGACACCAATTTTATGGTTGGGGGTCACCACAACATGTGGAACTGTATTAAAGGGTCGTGGCATTGGGAAGGTTGAGAACCATTGTTTTAGTGGATGGCTCCATCATTCAACTGCTCCGAATCATTGAATTTTCCCTAAAATTAATGAATCTGCCTTACCGTGGGGCTAGGATATCCTGCCCCTCTCTGTTATTTGGAAAACTAGTTAAAACCATTATTTCCTACCAGTCCTTGGAGAAGAGTAGAGACTAAGGCCTGTTAAGACTAAGGACTAACTAGTAGTAAGGACTAAGCCCTGTTATACAAAATCCTGGATTACAGTGTTTTGTGGGGATTTTTTAAAGTGTCACTATTGTTACAATGTTTTTTTTTTTCCTTATTGAAATGCTGCAGCTGCTTAAATTTAAATACTGTATCTTTTTTTAAAAAAAAAACAGGCTATTAGGGTTTTGGGGGGGGAAATAAGGGACTCTTGTTTTTGACACCTTTTTAATTAAAAAAAAGTTTTAGAATGGCACTATGGGCAAAAACAAAAGTTGGGATGAGACTTCGTTTGAAAATTCTGAGTTATAATTCATAAGTGTCTATGGAGATTCTCAGTCATCCAGGTCATGGTTGTCCCAAAGGTGCTTTTTCAAAAAGGCACCTGGACTTTTTGGTTTTTCTTTGAAGATGTTTCACGGTCCTGAAGAAGCTTCTTGGATGAGAAGCAAAAGTCTTCAAAGAAAAATCAGAAAATCCAGTTGCCTCTTGAAAAAAAGCACTTTTGGGTAGAATTCCTAAGGTTTTCAAAGAAAGTTATAGTATCCAAAAGGCAGCATATCCATGGCAGCTAAAGGTTTTCTCTTACCACAGCTTGAGCACCACACACCCAAACCACATTGGAGACATGTGCCTCTTTACTAGTATAGTTATGTTTAAGTTCAGCTTAATGGGAACTTATCTACCCAGATCAACTTTGCTCCACCTGCAACCTGGGTTTCTCAACCTCAGCAACTTTTAAGAGGTGTGGGCTTTCAACTCCCAGAATTTCCCAGCTATTCTGTTGCATGAGAAGTATAATTCTCATACCATACTAAGTGGGCATTCCCGGAGTTGTAGTCCAGCTGCAGTGGACTTTTGGAAGGCTGCAGTGGAGGAAGGTGGTGTCCTCCTCCTGCTGGAGTCTTCTTTTGCTAGCAATTTTGATTCCCCTCCCCCATTGCAACAGACTTAAGATCACCCTCCGCTTTAGTATTAATCAAAGGCACAGATTTTCCGGCTCTTAGTCCAGCGCTGGGGTGATCCAATTGCGTCCAGGAACAGATTTTCCATGCAACTAACCAAGGGAGGCGGAGGGCCAGGGAGGCTCAAAGCTGGACTGCTCCAGCCGACGTCCCTTTATTTCCAGCCTCGGAGGGCAGACGACTCTGTGAGGCAGCTCACCTGGGCGATCCCGGAGCCCATCAGGCCGGCTCCGATCACCGTCACATGCTTGATCAGCAGCTTCTTGGCGGCTGCGGTGGAAGCTAGGCGCACGAAGGGACGGGTCGCGAAAGCCATGGCGAAGCACGCTCTTCTGCGAGGAGGAGGAGGAGGAGGAGGCAGCGGCGAGGGCGTAGCTGGCCCCAGAGGCAGCCGAGGATGGGCGGGCCAGCAGCGACAAATCCAGCGCGGTGCTGCCCACCCCAGAGGGCCGGACTTCCTGCCCGCTCCTCCCATTTGCCTTTAGTCAGGAAGGCGAAGGCTGGCCAGGTTACCTCCTGGAAATCCTCGGCCCGCTTTTCTCTCTGCGGCGGCTTCCGTGGTTCTTCGGAGCCGCCTTGTTTTGCAAGACCTCATTTGCCAGCAAGAAAACCTCTGGCTTTTGATCTGCAAGGCGTTCTCCTTCGTTGCACCTTAATGTTTCTCAACCTTTGGCGACTTGGTTATTTGTCAGGTGCAAGGAAACAAGTATCAAAAATGGCACAAATAAATGAATATAAGTAAGCAAAACATAGCCATAAACACATAAAATGAGTACATATAAATGGGGACGGTAGGACAAGGACGGTGGGCTTGAAGAGGTGAGGTCTTCAACTCCTAGAATTCCCTAGCCAGCTTTTTGGGAGCTGGAAGTCAACATTTCTTCAAGTCGCCAAAAGGTTGAGAAACGCTGGAATAACCTCCAAATGTCGCCAGGAGTTGCTTAGTGCTAAAATTTCACCATTTGTTTTTCAAGGGTGGGGGGCAAGTGTGGTGGAAACATGTCTGGTAAAAAGATGCTTTTACTTAGTTAAGACTATGATTGAGTTTGCGTATCTGCAATAAAGGTAAAGTTCTCCTGGCACATATGTGCTAGTCGTTCCGACTCTAGGGGGCGGAAGAACCAGTGTGGTCATGTGGCCGGCATGACATACAAACGCTGTTGCCTTCCCACCAAAGGTGGTTCCTATTTTTCTACTTGCATTTTTTATATCCCTTCAAATTGCTAGATTGGCAGAAACTGGGACAAGTAATGGGAGCTCACTCGTTACACAGTGCTAGGGATTCGAACCAGTGAACTGCGACCTTTCTGATTGACAAACTGAGCATCTTAGCCACTGAGCCATTGCATCCCTATCTGCAATATATTGTATATTGTAGTATCTGCAATATAATCCTACAAATCGGATTATAATGTGGTTCAGGCATGGTTTGAATTCCATTGAGTTCTTCTCCCCCCCCCCCCCTACACATACACACATACACACATAAAACCTATTTTGTCAACTTTCTCTTGCTTAATAGCAATAGCACTTAGGTTTATATACTGCTTCACGGTGCTTTACAGCCCTCTGAGTGGTTGCCCACAACAATCTGGGTCCTCAGTTTATTGACGTCAAGATTCTTGGATTTCAACTTCCTGATCTCTGTCACTTTTGCTTTTTTTTTTAAAAAAAATTACATGTATTTAATGATGTTGGCTTTTACTACAATAAAAACACCACATGATTTCACTGTATTTCCCTCCAAAAGAAATATTAATTGTTGGCATTTAACAGCACAAAGATTCAGATTATAGAAGAGTATAAATTAAAGTAATTTTTATGTTTCTAATAAAAGCAATTAGATAAATAATGCAGTATTTGGTCATTCTCATTTCCTAAATAATGGCTTTAGAATATATCTCTTAACATAAGAATCTTTGTTCCCTATTTCAGGGATTTTCAAATTGGTCCTGTCAAACCTGAGTATTCACCAGAAACTAAATGCAAAAAAATAAATAAAAAAAAATCAGTTAATTCTCATCACAACTTTGTCTCTTTTCTAAGGGCTCTGGGATTTACCGGTATTTATTTAACTGCTGTAACAGTTTCTCTGGCTTGAAAATTTTGAAAACCCATTTTATATGATAGTAATTTTGCTTGGCACACACGGCTTATACATATACCAAGTACAAATATGTATGCAGATTTGACTTCTTGCCTGCTTCACTTTTTTAAAGGCTGGTGATTTTAGCTCACCCATTGCATTGTGCCACTGATTTGTTAACTTACCAGTATTTGGAGCACTTTCATAACCCACTGAGGCATAGCATACATTGTTTGAAAATATAATTAGTTTGGACAATATAGGAAAAATATACCCATTTTACAATAGTTTTACCTATATATGGTGGTTCAATTTAAATAAATAATTTGAATTAAGAATTTTCACATAGAAAACTACAGTTGCCAATACTTGGAAAAAAGATTATTACAGTAGTGTCAAATCAGCCAGAAATAGAAACAATACTGCAAGAAAACATTTAGATACATTAAAAAGGATATCTGTAATATAATTCTCACCAACTTGAGATTTTCCAGATGTTTTGTACTCCCAACCATTTGAATAGCAGTCGAGAAAGGCTAGTAAAATAATTTGTTATATTTTTAATACTCACAGAAGAACATGTTTTAAATCAAAATTTTCTTCTTAATAGTCGGTTTTTAAAAACAAAACTTTATTTAGACAAATATTTTATTTATCTAAAACTTTATTTAGATGAACATATTTCACACTGTGTCTAAATATAGGCACCTTTAAAAAAAGCAATCAATTATTTCAGATCTTGGATTTTACATTCTCATCCTAAAATTCTAAAACAAGGCATTCATTTTGAAAACAACATTAGACAATATAAATATTAGCAAGGTATAGGCAATTAATATACCCAGCTCTTACACAGGCCCTTAGTTCTTTCTAAAATGCAGAAGTACAGACCTTTGAAATCTGACAAAATTATAAAGTGCTTCAGTAAAAGATTGCTTCATTATAAAAGGACACACATGCCATACCAAGGATCGATTGTATTTTGCCTGATAAGATTATCTGCCATAACAGTACTCATCTAAATGTTAGAAGTGCAATTGAAGGATAAGGATTGTCGAAGATGGCCAAGTTCCCTTTTTAAAGGATAATTCATTCTGCGAGTTATAGTAATTCATATTACACTATTTCACAATGCCCTTTATTTAATTTTTAACACTATTGTATGAACCAGTTAAATATTGTTCATGCAATAAAGCACAGGTATGCAAAAAATGGTTCAGTCTGTTCATCAAACCTGCTGATCCATTAATTCAGGTTCTCTGTCAACTGAAAATGAACGAAAACCTGCCATTTTTAATTGGAATTACTTTTGATTTTCCATCAAAAAGTACAAGCCCCAAATTTTGGCAGTATGATTTTTTTAAAAAAATTAGGATAACATGCAGGGAAAGGAATAGTTACCTTTCTTACCTCACCAAGGAAAATTTCTCTCTTTTTTAAATGCAGTTAATTTAATTAAAACTTTACGAAATAAAGTTCTTTTCAAATATGTCTAACTGCATCCTCATGTCTCTGTATGAAAACAGGAATGGGAAAAAGATAAGGGGGTCTTTCATACATGTACATCTTTTTTATTATGCTGAATAGCATCTAAATGTTCATCAAAATATTCTGCATTTATGGACCATGAAATATATAAGAAATATAGGAACTAGCAATTAGTCTTCCTCTCTCTACATTTTAGTATTTAAAAGCATGGGACTTGAATTCTAATCTTATTTTAGAAAATAAGATTAGAATAAGAGTTGCATTCCTTCCTAACTTTCATTTCTAAAGGCCTTTTTAAATTAAATTTTATGTCCCCAAATTCAAGCTCAAATATTTGTCAATTAAATTATTTTATTTATAGTTCATGCCAGCACCACAATTATAACTGGCCAAGACTGTTCTCCAATATAAATGGCAGAGCACTTAAGGTGCTAAAGACAAGTACATCTTCTGCCCAATAAAATCCTATTTTTAAGACATTTATCATTGTATTTCCTATGCTTTCCTGAAGCAGTAGTTTGTCCAGCGCTGCTTCCTATGGCATTTACACCATGTATTACACATTTTCAACACAGATGTTATGGCTTGCTGATTAAATCAGGCTGAGCTCAGCAGTTTCTGAAATCTGCCAGAAACTCAGCATGTGAACAGTGGGAAATTACTTAAGTTGTGCCAACAAAAATGTCCTTTTAGCAAACAATAACATGCCATGAGATAAATCTCAATAAATATGTATTAAATATGTATTAAAAATTGAATTGTGGAAGTCCATTCACTGTTTTGCTTTTCTTGATTAGCACAAAGGAACAGTAATTGGGCACAGTAATGATCCCTTAGAACAGGGGTCCCCAAACTTGGCAACTTTAAGACTTGTGGACTTCAACTCCCAGAATTCCCATAGCTGGCTGGAGAATTCTGGGAGTTGAAGTCCACAAGTCTTAAAGTTGCCAAGTTTGAAGATCTGTGCCTTAGAATCAATAACATCATTCTGCATCACCCCTGCCCCTCGGAGATATGGAGAAATGGAGTGCCATTTCCATCATGTTTTAAAAGCAAATTTTGCCTTCATTATTAAAACAAGGATGGAACATTCATTTAATTGAACGTATCTATGTATATGTTTGTTTGAGGCTTTACACTTTTTTTTAAAAGCAGTCTCCCTGGAGCATGTAAAAAGAGTCCGACCGAGGATTGAACTTATTGTGTGTGCAGGACAGCTTTTTTTTTCTTGATTTACTGCTGACAGTGAAGACAAGCCAGACTTATCCAACAGAAGACACACACCCCTCCCCAACAGACTCTGGTTTTAAGACAGCTTACAATGCCGCTCAAGTTTTTAAGACAACCCGTTACTCATCTTTAACTATATCTTTTTAAAAGTTCCAATTACGTAAGTGCTTTCTGAATCTTTTTTTTTTTTTTTTTGCTTTTGTCTATTGTCGTGTGCAACTTAGATTTCCAATATTTTCCTTTGCTTTTTATCTACTATAAAAAGGCATTTAACAACCAATGGTCCCCCTATGGGTGGCTGCCCCAATTTCCTCTTGTTACTCTGCAGCTCTTGGGGGGGGGTCAACATACCTCAGTTTGTTTCTATAGTTGAAGAGTTTCAGCATATCAAGTGGGGGACAGCCCAAGCAGAGGAGAGAGTGCTTGATAATTTTTGGATATCCCATGGGCTGAAAATTCCCTAGCCTGTTTGGGCTAATGACTAGGTTTTGGTGAAGAACATTTCGTCTATAGCCCTGAATTTCATATAGTAACGTGAACATCATGCAGCATTTTTCTTGGAAGTTTCCTCATCTCTTTGAGGCAATAAGTTTAAATGGAAAGGGAGCTAACGTCAGGCCAAATCTTCCTTCCATTGGTGGTTTCTTTAAGTCCTCGGGATATATAAAGGTGAAACTTTGCAAAAGACTCACAAACATCAAGAAAAGCTCCATCTTGGCAAGCTGTTCTCCCATGCACACACGTTTGCCTTTAAAAAGAAAACAAACACAAGAAGGTTACGGGGGGGAGGGGAAGGGGACAAAAATGATTTTTCACAATTAATTAGTGCAGAAAACATTCCCCCCCCCCCATTTCATTTCAATTGTATTCAATTTGATGAAGGGGCATTTGCTTCAAAGAAATGATCAAATGATTGGAATATTGCAGCCCTTTGTGTGTATCTACTGTATGTGGATACACCAGAGGTGGTATTCAGCAGGTTCTGACCAGTTCCGGAGAACCAGTAACAGAAATTTTGAGTAGTTTGGAGAACCAGTAAATTCTGACTTGCCCCACCTCCATCTATTCTCTGCCTCCCGAGTCCCAGCTGATCGGAAGGGAATGGGGATTTTACAGTATCCCTCCCCTGCCATGCACACCAAGCCATGCCCACATAACCGGTAGTAAAAAAATTTGAATCCCACCACTGGTATACACATGTGAAAAAAAGAGAATTTCCTCTCTTCCAATATGCAGATATGAGTCACTGGACCTCTCCTTCATTCAGTCCCAAAGGAAAACATTGAGAATGAATTCTTCCTACAATTAGGGGAATTCTTGTTACTTACTAAGAAACTCAGCTCCTTAGAAATTGTTGAAGAATGTCCTGTTCCCTTGAAGACACCAGAGCAATCACCCCTAATTTCCCAGAACAAATCCAATGAAGAATTTTGAACACTATTGGTGCACTCCTATTAACACTCTTTTTTCCCTGTTCAATAATGTCTGATTCTCAGAGACTGCCTGGACAAATCCCTGCAGTTATTTTGGTAAGGTTTTGCAGAAGGTGTTTGCCACTGCCTCATTCTCAGGACTGAGAGAAAGTGATTGGTCCAAGGTCACCCTGCAGGTTTTGTGCCTAAGGCAGAACTAGAACGGACAGTGTCTGATTTCTAGCCTAATCCCTTAACCACTACACCAAAATAGCTCTTTAATTCTCCCCTACAACTTATTAAAATGAAATTTTAGGTTTTACCCATTCTGTTTCTAAAATGATTTTGACAAAAGGCAGTGTCACAAAAGAACTGATTCTCATTGTATAAATATTTTCTGCATTGTTTGTTGTTATTCGTAGCGCATTTACTTAATGTATGATGTAGTATTACTGCTCTGGAAAACCATCACTTGCAAATATTTGTTGGAGGTGCAAGAGAGAGATTGGAACATGTAAACATATGTAGTGGGATTGTGATACTGCACAAAAAATATGGGACATGGTGTTTAGAAAAATTAGAGTACTGTTGAATGTAAATCTAGAGATGTCACTGAGGATTGCATTCTTATTGCTGGGGGGAAAACGGGATATAAATGAAACAAAAAAGGAATTGATTGTAAATTTGATAATGGCAGCTAGATTAGTTATGGCTAAATATTGGTGACAAAATTGGGATAGCCAAAGAAATGAGTGATATAATGAAATTTGGTGTATGGCAACAAATGATAAATTAACCACAGAAATTAAACTTAAAAAAGGGATGATTAAAGTAAATAATTATAATGAAATATGGGGGGGATTTTATAAAATCAGTGTTGGTGGAAGGCAAAGGGAGTAAACCTACTCAAAAATATTTGTTGTTTTGGAGGATATAAGGGCACAATTGGAATATATTGTATTTCTAAGAAATATAGGGGGGGGGAGGTCTCCAGGAATGGGGAGTACACTGTAATATGTTTTTTTTTCCTTTTTCTTTTGTCTTTCTTTATTTTTGTATTTAGTTCTATATGTACTGTTTGTATTTTTTTGTTTAAAATATATATATATATATATATATATATATATATATATATATATATATATATATATATATATATATATATATATATATATATTAGATTTTTTACAACCCCTGGTAAGCCCCAATTATGGGAGGAAGCTAACTGCTTCCATCATCTGTCAATCGGCTCGTCACAAGAGTCCACCACGACAGAAACCCAATATTTTTACTGTTGCCTTTGTTATATTTGTGGTTTTTTTTTATTTGTGCTGATAAATAAATAAAGGGAGACTAGTATAGATCTATTTCAAGCTATTTAGCTCTCATTAGCTAGCCAGCACAAATAAAAAAAAAACACAAATATAACAAAGGCAACAGTAAAAATATTGGGTTTCTGTCGTGATGGACTCTTGTGACGAGCCGATTGACAGATGATGGAAGCAGTTAGCTTCCTCCCATAATTGGGGCTTACCAGGGGTTGTAAAAATCTAATAGATACCTTTCACCCTGGCTTCGCTGATAATGGATAAGAGCCTGTGGCCTAATGGCTAAGAAGTCTGCCTAGTATGTAATATAGCCCAGGTTCAAATCCCAGTAAGGGTATGGCTAGCTGATGAGAGCTAAATAGCTTGAAATAGATCTATACTAGTCTCCCTTTATTTATTTATCAGCATAAATATAACATGCATACATACATACATACATACATACATACATACATACATACATATATGTATGTATAGTGTCACAACCCCTGGTAAGCCCCAATTATGGGAGGAAGCTAACTGCTTCCATTATCTGTCAATCGGCTCGTCACAAGAGTCCATCACGACAGAAACCCAATATTTTTACTGTTGCCTTTGTTATATTTGTGTTTTTTTAAATTTGTGCTGATAAATAAAGGGAGACTAGTATAGATCTATTTCAAGCTATTTAGCTCTCATCAGCTAGCTCTCATCAGGTTCGAATCCCAGTAAGGGTATGGCTAGCTGATGAGAGCTAAATAGCTTGAAATAGATCTATACTAGTCTCCCTTTATTTATTTATCAGCACAAATAAAAACAAACACACACACACACACACACACACACACACACACACACACACACACACACACACACACACACACACACATATATATATATATATATATATATATATATATATATATATATATATATATATATATATAAAGTAATTCAGCTTCAAAAAAACCTACACATCACTTGCCTATAAGAGGTTATGGGGCCAGACCACAGCCTTATGCAATGAGCCTCCAAGGTCATTGTTAAATGTTCTAAATAGGTTTTGTTTATTGAAAAATAATAAAAGGATGATCTAAGGAATGATATTTGCAGCTAAAAGAACTGGTCTCCTGTTACACAATCTCATATAATGTCAAATCTGGGAGACAAGGTTGAGGCCTGATCTATATTTTTCCTACACTCCTACATCACCTAATTGAGTGATGCACAAGTTATAGTCTTTGAAAACCTTGGAAGCTGGCTTGTTCTAAATTATAACTCAATGCATTCATGGAGAATAATGATAAAATTACATCACTTCAACTTCTTTCATTTTAAATTGTCATTAAATCAAATGAATTTCACTGCTTTCATTTTAGAACTCTGGTCTTTTGTCACACTGCTCAAGGATCAACGGCTGCCCCCAGCCCCAATAAAGCTGTACATCCTTGGCCAGAGTCACTGTTTCATCTATTGTCCTAACAACATTTCTGAATCATGCAATATTTTTGACACAACTTTTATAATATTTTTAAAAGTGTTTCAATTTTTTTATTAATGACATTGTTGCTGTAATGTAATCTACTGCAGGGATGTTTTCATCTTCTATGCAGGATCAGCATTTGTGGACTATGATGGGCATCTGGGTTGAAGAAATTGGGGTTCTAGCATTCATGCCAAGTACTGTATTTTTCAGCATATAAGACACACCTTTTTCCCTCAAAAAAGAGGGTGAAAAACTGGGTGCATCTTAAACACCGAATGCAGCATTTGTGGGCTCCTGAAACCTCTCCCCCTTTGCAAAAATGACCATGCATAGCCTTTAGGAGGCTTCCAGAGTGCTCTTGGGGGCTGGGGAGGGCAAATATGAGTGAAAAACAGGATGTTTTTTGCTCATTTTTGCCCCCCGCAGCCCCCACAAGCAATCTACAAGCCACCTAAAGGCTGCGCATGGCCTTTTTATGACAAAAAATAGGCCCGTTTTTGGGAGGTCTGAAGAGTGAAAAAACTTTTTTTTTTTAATTTGCCTCTTCAAAATCTTGGTGCGTCTTATACTCCAGTGTGTCTTATACTCCGAAAAATACGGTACATGTAATATGTGTGAGCAATAAATCAGTTAAATTAAACCTTCACATGTGGACTTTTTCATGCCTAGCAAAATGGTTGCTTCTCACCCCAAAAGGACCCCTTGCAGCGTCTACTACAAATAAGTAAGTAGGTGATTTAAAGATCTATTAATGTTGACAAAATCTTTACTCTAAACAATTAAATTACCAATTCCAAAAGGAATAAATGTTTCTTTTTTGAGGAGCTGGCCGTTCTCATCCAGAAATCTTGCCGGGCAAAAATCATTTGGGTTCTCCCATTTGTTGGGATCTCTGTGCACGGACCACAAATTAGGAATGATTACACTTCCCTTTGGAATAATGTATCCCTGAAGCTCTGAAAGGAGAAAGAATAAAGTTCAGATCAAAATATACAGTTCACCAATACAGTTCCTGTATTTCCCCCAAAATAAGACCTGGTCTTATTTTCAGGGGATGTTTTGCCTGTTTATCTTAGCACCGCCACAGCCAAGCCACCTACACCCTGACACTTGTTGCGCCACTGCCAGATTTCTTCCATGTGGCATGTTGTGCCGTTGTCTGAATGGTAGCACCAGAGCAATATGCCATGCAGCCTGAAAGTAGCAGCACTGGAACAAGTAGCGGCACCGGAAGCGGTCACAGAAATCAGGCAGCAGTGTAACTGCTGTTGGGGTGTGGGAAGCCTGGCTGCAGTGGTCCTAAGTTAAGCGGGCGCACGGGACAGCTCTACCTCCCCACCCTTACCCTAGCTTGATTTTTACACACAGCTCATACAACCAGACAGTGGGATGGATGGGACAGTCTTAACTAGGGCTTATTTTTGGGATAGGTCGTATTCATGGAGAAACACGGTACCAGTTCCTAAGTAGAAACATCAACACTGAAGCAATTCTCCTCTATAGAATTCCTTTCCTCCTTTATAGCTCTTATTTACTAAAATCAAGAGATATTAAAATGCTGATTTGGATGAATGTTATTTTGCCTAATTAAAATGGTTGTTATTACAGAACCACAGATACATACTGCATATATGAGGGTTTGTGGAAGAGAAAAATGTAAATGTAAGGGAGACTAATCAAACGATAATATCATAAACATAAATGCCATGCTTTTGGTAAACATTACAGCCTCTTGAAATATGCTTTCAGCTACAGCAGGCAATCCAAATCAGCTTTAGTCCTCATTTGCTTCCCCTCCCTTTAAACCTCCCATGTTGCCACTAAATTATAATTCCTAAGGTGACAGAACAAGAAAATTAAGTATTTACCACAATTAAATAAAGAATGCCCCCTATAAAAATGAAAGTATAAACAAGTTATTGTAATTGTTAGATTAATATCCTACTTTTCATTCAGAATCTTAAAGTATCAAGCATAGTATTCCCTCCTTTAGTTTTTACCCATAACAACATCACTCTGAAATGGTTGAACTAAAGAGTGATTGGCCCAGAATTGGAAGAAAGACTTGGACTTGGGTATCCCTTGTCCTAGTTCAACAAGTTAAGTACTATGCTACCCTGGAATTTTTAGCAACACACAGAACTGAATGTTGCTCATTTCAGTTTTTCAAGTTTCTACCGAATGTATTATTTCTCAGCCAAATAGAAATGCAGCAGGAAAGAAGAGCATTGTCAAGTTAACCAGCATATCCATTCTTCAATACTGACCAGTAGTTTCTGAGGCCATCCGAGGAATAGAAAGAGGGACAACCACTGTCATCCTTTGAACTTCCATAATAGTCGCTTCTGTAAAGGGCATGTGTGCCTTATCAGCCAGGGTGGGAGGTCTGTTGAACCCAATTACCAATTCAATTTCTTCTTGAACCTTTCCTATGCAAAATAGTAAAATGAATGTTTTGGGTGGGTAGAGAATTGGTTCATCTGCAGTCTAATGAAAGAGAAGGAGGGTTATTGGATATATACTTTCATGATACAGGTCCAGAAGAATGACACAATGTGCTCTTCTAGATAAGTTAAAGGTAAAGATTCCCCTTGCACATATGTGCTAGTCATTCCCGACTCTAGAGGCGGTGGTCATCTCTGTTTTAAAGCTGAAGAGCCAGCGTTGTCCGAAGACATCTCCGTAGCCATGTGGCCAGCATAACTAAACACCGAAGGCGCATGAAATGCTGTTACCTTCCCACCAAAGATGGTCCCTATTTTTCTACTTGCATTTTTTACATGCTTTCAAACTGCTAGGTTGGCAGAAGCTGGGACAAGTAACAGGAGCTAGAGATTCAAACGGACAAACTGCCGACCTTTCTGATCGACAAGCTCAGCATCTTAGCCATCGCGTCCCCATGGTCTTCTAGATAGAAGTTCCTTTAATTTTGTATTTGTCCGTGACCGACAAAAGGGTGAACAAAACCACGCCTGACTAAACCGCGTCGCTGATGTCATCAACGCGGCGACAACAGCCAGCGCGGAGAAAGAAGGGCGCTTTACAATAGCACGTCGAAAGAAAGCCGATTTAATTTAAGGTAAGGGTTAGGTTTAGGGTTAGGTTTATGTTTAGGGTTAGGGTTAGGTTTAGGGTTAGGTTAAGGGTTAGGTTTAGGGTTAGGTTTAGGGTTAGGTTTAGGGTTAGGGGTTAAGTTTAGGTTTAGGGTTACTTTTACAGCGCGCTTCTGTCTCTGCGCTGTTGTCGCCCTGTTGATGACATCAGCAACGCGGTTTAGGCGGGCACGGTTTTGTCATTCGCCCTTTTGTCGGTGAAAAGTTGTACACTGATTAGTTTTAGATGTGTTTTAGTATTTTAAAAAATGTCTGCACTTATAGGAAACAGAAAGTAGGAATAACTTTCCTTGATTCAGATTCAGATGTAAAGTACTGTCCCAAGGAATCATTATTGGGATCTTGGCTTTTTGTTTGTTTGTAAGTAAACAATTTGAAATTAAGATTTGAGTAATGAAAGAGTTATGCCTGCTGATGTTATCAAAACATTCAGGGTGGACATACCAAAAAAGGGCTGTTGATTGCCCTGAAAGTCTCTCTCCTAAGTGGGAGAAATGTCTTCAAAGTAGTTTAATATAAATGCATAACATTATGTATGTTGGCATAAAAATTCCCCAATTTCACCTGTACATTAATGGAACTATTCTGATAATCATCAGTCAAGAAAGAAACTTGGAACTAGATTAGAAAGTTCAGTGATATGTCAACTTAGTATGGAGCTGCTGTTAAAAAAAACGGTGAATGTATGCTTGGAATCTCGGAAAGAAATCAGGGAAAAAGAATCGGCAATCCCAATAATTCCCTTATATAAATCTATGGTAAAATCACACTTGGGAATGTCATGCTACTTTCTGTTCAGTACACCTTAAGAAAGATTTTAAGCCTAAGGCCTGAAAAAGTATAACGGGCTACAGTAATTGTCATATGAAGAAAAACTATAGCAACTGGGCTGCTTAACCTGGAAAATTTAGGCTAACAGAAGATGTGACAAAGGTATAAAAAAATCATGAATGGCACTGATAACATGGAGAAATAAGGCTTTTGCCCTTTCCTCACCATGAGGACTGAGGGTAGTCATGGAAGCTAATTGCACAGATTCATGAACAACAGAAGGAACTCTTATTTCATACAGTCCACAGAAGTCAAGCTGGATGGTTTTCAAAAGATATTGGACAGATTCATAGAGAGTTGATAAATGGCTACAAATTCAATTTACAGACAGTATGTCTTAAATACTGGTTTCTGGAAAACAACAGAGAATGAGGGCTAACATATTATACCTTTACAGAATTGTAAGATTCCTGAATATTCTAGCTGTCCATTGTGAGACATAAAATGATGGAATACATAGGCCTAAGGCCTGAATCAGCATAGTTCTTATTTTCATACCGTGAAGTATTTCAAAATAAATTAGGTGGGGGAAAACCTATTTGCACAGCTTTAAATGCCAACTAAATGTCAAACACTGCCCTCTTCTGCCTAAACCAGAAATTCTGACTGGAATCCTAAAATGTGTTAGAAAAAAAAATAAGCCAAAAAGTTAAATGAATGGAATGTTTTTACAAAAAAGGGTTACAGGATTGTTTTGTTATGAATATTTTTGTCCAAGATTTTGTATTTTTCATTACCTGAATGGAGAAACTCTTAAAATGGCACAGTGGAAGTGGGCTAATTTCCAGTCGTAGTGCAGAAAAGAATATAGGGGCAATGTTTTGGTTTTAAAACAACGTTAAACCTATCTTGGGGTTTGCATTATAACTTTTCTACATTTCATGCTTCAAGATGGGGAGAAGGGCCTGCAAAGAAAGAGAAGCAAGCTATCTAAATCTGTTTTACAACATCCTATATTCACTTACTGGAGACTTTCCAAATTGCTGCTAACTGTAAAATCAGAACTTGTGAAAACGTTCGATAGGGTGGCAGAGAATAAATAATACATGAAACATGAAAGCTTTTCAGCCAGCAATTTGCTGTCACTATATTTGCTTTTAGCAAATATTTATTTATTTTTATTTATTAAATTATTCATTAAATTGCTCAAGACTTACCCCTCCTTCACAAAAAAATGAAACATGAAATATTAAAAGCAACATAGAGCAGCAATCGAAGCAAGATGGTGACATCCTATTACTCTTCCAAATGACTTTTGAAGAGTTTTGTTTAACCAACTTTTGAAAGACAACCACCAAGGGGGCTAATCCTGTTTTCAGGATAGGCTGTTCTAGAATATTGGGAGCATTAGTGAAAAACACCCTTTGCCCTTTCTAGTTCCCAACCCTCTGATTTCACATGGGACAGCACTAGCAGTTTTTCCCAGAAGAAATACATTGGATGGGCCAAGTCTAGTTGGAGTTGCCATTAAAGACAATATAGGTTAGACCAGCACCTGGAAACCTATTGGGAGTCAGTTCAAGAGCAGCAATACAAATATTAAAGGCTCATAGCAACCCAAGAATCAGCTGCATTTTTAACCAAATGAGTGGTAATAATAGTGTAAGTCACAACAGCAAAGTTGTTGTGCTTCAAGAAAAGGTACACGTGGTGTGAATATCAGCAAGAGCCACCCAAGCATGCAATAGTAGGTATGACTCAAAGAACGTCTCCAAGTTGTAATCCTGTTACCTCAAAAGTAGTACTTTTATGTCAAGAGATACCACTTACTTCCTCTTTTACCACTTCCAGTGTTGGAGGATCTTCTGAATAAGGAATAGAAGTAGAGCAAAATAGTGCCTGCAAGCCATAACACATGGGCAATTCAAAAGGACATGATGTCCCATAGAATCAGAGGCTGCTAAGCAGTGACGTGCGGTGAGGTTTATGGCTGGTGAGGCACTGACACATATTTTTTTAGACTTGTGGACTTCAACTCCCAGAATTCCACAGACAGGCATGCTCGGTTCCGATTTAAAACGACAGCATTTGTTTTTTATCCTTTGGGAAATAAGTTTCCTTCTTTCTTTTTCTTTTTCTTCTCCCTTCCCCTCCTTCCTCCCTCTCTCCCTCACCCCCCAAACACACACACACACACACACATACACACATAGAAGTTGGATTGGACTATCTCTCCTACCCCCTTCCCTCTCATTCAAACAAACTCTCTCTCAAACAAGCACACACACAAAATTGGATTGGAGGGAGTCAGGGAGACCACAGGGGGAGGCAGGAAGCTAGTCAAAGAGCCATACTGGAACACACACACTTTCCCCCAGCCCCAGAAGGATCCAGCCCAGCTTCACTGATTACAGGTTTGAAAAGACAACATGGCTCTGCCTGCAATCAAACTACACTTGGGGAGGGAGAGCACTTCCCTCCAGCCTTTGCCCAAAGCCCCGCACCAGGAGTATGGTTTGAATTCCTCCCCCTCCCTCCGACCCACAAGTACCTTTCCCAGTTGCTTCAGAGAGGATTTCAACTCTGCTCTTGCCTGTCATCATGAAAAGAAAAGAAAATGTAAAAGGAAAAAGGCGAGAGCTGAGGACAGGCTGAGCTAGTTGCTGCCAACGTCACCGTGGATGACTCTGCTTAACTGTTTAAAAAAGCCTCTAAAAAAGTGCCTTCTACAGGAGGAGGCAGGAGAACGATGTGCCTCACCTACATCAGGAATTTTTAGGCTTTTAACCCTTGCTTAACTCTGCTCGAGTGATCATAAAATGCCTAAAGTCAGATTAGATGACTAGCTCAGCCTGATCTCAGCTCTTGCCTTTTTCCTTTTACATTTTTTTTCTTTTCGTGATGACAGTGGTGAGGCTCTGCCTCCCCTGCCTCCCCTGACTGCACATTTCCTATCCTAAACTCTTATTACCTAATGGTTTCAGCTCATCAGCACCCTACCATCCCACAGCCTCACAAAGGAATCATGAGCTCACCTTGGGAGAATCTGCCTGTTTGTTATTGTTTCGGCTTTATTGATTCCTTTTTTTAAAAAATGAGTTCAAGTACAGCATATCCCATTTCTTTGACAAATCCTATTTACACAATGTCCTAGAATATACTTTTAATCCAATCCTCTCTTGAGGCAGTAACTCTGCCTGGCTAACTGAACTATCTCCAACATTTGATTGTTTGAACAAACAACTTTTTATCTTCCTTAAATATTTTACTATTTAGCACCAGGTTGAGCAACTTAACATACCATACCTCAGTTATATGTATTCTCATTGACCTCAAGAGAGGTCAATGAGAGGTCAAGAGAGGTCAATGAGAATATATATAACTGAGGTATGGTTTTAGGGACTCATTCGGGCCACTATTTTTAGATCCTCTGGGGGAGCCCAGTTGGGATTAAGGGACTTATACTGCCCAAGGAGAGAAAAACCCAAGTTGGCATATAATTATTATGTATAATAACAATATATTATTTATGAAAAATACTTTTAAAACATCATTTCGAATACAGCTGTCTTGGAAGATTGCTTTGTTTCATTTCTCCATCCTGAGAAAAGATGGTTTTGTCTACTCTTTTATAGAATGTTTTAAATAGATATGTCTCTTTGCATTGTGGAACATAACCCCTAATTCCATGAGGGCGAACCTATGGCACACATCAGTGGTGGATTCCTAACCGGTTCACTACTGGTTTGCTGAGAGAGGGTGTTTTGCGTGCGCACAAAAATGTTGCCGTTTTCACCCTCCCAGGAAAGTCTCCCAAGCCTGGGGAGCAGTGGTGGGTTGCAGGCGGTACACCCCATTCCGGTACGGTGCTCTGGAGGGCCCACCCGCCCGCCCAAGCTCCTTACCTGTCTTTTAAGGCTTCCGAGCACGCATCTGCGTGATGCTCCGCGCAGCAGCTGGAGGCTCACGGAAGCACTAAGACGCATGCGCTCGCTGCACGCATCCATGTGGACACCGCCGGGCCCATTCCAACCATACCGGTTGGAACAGGATCCAGAACCCACTACTGCTGGGGAGGATCACACGCGCATAGGTGGGAGGGAAGGATTGAATTGGTGTGGGCATGCATGAGCGCACAATAGTGCACCCACACACAATTTTGGCACGCCATAAGAAAAAGGTTCACCATCACTGCCCTAATTCTACTACATACACAGGATTTTCATCCCCGATGTATTGACTGGAATATTGTGCCTAGTCCAAGTTCTGCAGAAGGTATTGCTCAGCTCTACTGCTCCTTGCATAGACTTTCCTTCTTCTCTTTTAAAGAAGCACAAGAAAAAGAGCAAAGCAAACAAAAAATGTTGCTCCTTTTCCCTGTCATTGTTCATTGCTTTTTTAAAAAATATTTTGAAAAGCCCAGCTCCGCTCCACCCACCCCCCACATCTTAGAAAACCCAGCTCCACCCACCCACCCACCCAAGTAGAAAAGCTTTGAATTACTGACTTCAAAGTAGGTTCGGTAGGAAATGTAGATAAAATCCGATGCCACATACTTTGCTCTTGTTGGTGAAGGGACATGTAAAGAAGGCTCCAGAGTAATGTGTTGGACGTCGTGTCTGTGCCTGCAATAAAAAGGTCTCCAATAATGAAGAACAGGTAGTCTTCATTAAAGCTACTTTCCCCATTGATCTTCTTTTCCTCATCTGAATGCAGGAGATACATATCAATGAAGTCTCGGGGATACTGAGCATCCAAGCTTTCCCTGTGCTGTTTAATGATGTTTTTCAAGAAAGCTGTGATATCCAGCACAATCTGCCTGAATTCTCTGAAAGGTCCAAAAGGAAGATAATAGAGCCACGGGCAAATGTTGACCAACAGTACCTGACTATTCAGGCTGAACTCCAGTGCACGTGACATCAGGTTTAGCATGTTCTTGAACTCTGCATCATCATAATCAAAGCGCCTACCAAAGGCCATTGAGCAGATCACATTGGACACTGCGTTGCCAATTATAGGGAAAGGGTTGAATTGCTCTTCTCCATGTTTCAGGATCTCTTCTTTCACATACTTGAATTCTTCAATGATTTTAGGCTCCAGACTGTGCTTTCCTAGTCCAAAGTGACGGAGAGTTGAGTGGGAAAACTTCCTTTGTTTTTTCCACACTGGATTATAAGGCGCAAACACCACACCTGTATGGAGAAAGGAACATTTAAGATTTGAAACGGGGCTTCTTTGAATCCTTGTCCACAGCTTCTTTCATTCCAAAACCTTCGTCAGCCAGCCTGTTGCTTGCTGGCATAGAAAGTGGGGAGGGAATAGGGGAAAGATTACATTGCACCTTTTCAAGGTTGGCTTTGGTATGCAGTTGCTTAGCTTCAAGGGGACTGGGCTGTATATTGTGTTTGAAGTTGATGTCTTTGCTCAGTTTCCCTCATAGCTTGCTTGAAACTGTTTGCTTTCATTTTGTTCCTAGTAAAAGTACTTTTCTCTAAATCTATGGGGTCAAGGGTTTCTCTTTCCTAGGAATTGAGCAGAGGCAGCCCTGAGACCCTTGAAGAGACAATAATTTTGGACATAAAGGTCTTACATAGCCTAAGCTCTGCATGTAAGCTCTAGAAAAGATCTCCAAAAATTATTGCCAAATTTTCTTTTAAATATGACAGAAAATTTAAAAAAATTAAATACAAGACTGGAAGATAATCACATTAAATTTTAGTTACATTAAATACAATGAAGCTTATATCTTGGAGAAACATGTTTATTTTTAGGAGTGCACACCACTTCATAACCAAGTGCGACATCAATATCTTTGATATGGAAAAATTGAGCACCCCTACTTTATGCAATGAATAGAGCATAAATCCTGAACCCAAACTTTCATTTCCTACAAAAGCATCTTTGAAGCCACTTAAATTTAAATAGGCTTTAGAAACAGAGCAAGCTGCCTTAAGAGTATGTCAGAATATTTGCTCATCTCTTACTTAATGGTGTGTTTAAAATTTTGTTTTTCCAAAACAGTCATTCTGAAATCTGCCATAAAGTATCTTTGGAAGGCTGAAATGCTTTAAAAATATGTTGCTCTTTCTTGTGTCCATTAATTATTTTGCACAAAGTTTGTTTCATATGTTCATAAAATCAAGGGGAACCTCTGGCTGATAATGGCATGTATCACATTAAAGGAAGAGCATGTGAATACAGTTCTAATCTTACATGTGTACTTGTTGAGACCAACTGTATTACAGTTGGTGTTATGGGGCAGTAGACAGGTGGGTTTGTTATAGATTTCTGAACTCATATCGAAAGGTTTAGGCAATTTCAGAAATCTTCAACAAAGGCTTTTAACACATTTCAGTTGTTGACTGATAAGGAACTTGCAGTGTTTGTAATCTGCTTCACTTATATACTGCATCTGTAGAACCATCCTGTCTCGTCCTCCTTTTCCACCACACTAATTTGTATCCTGCATTAGTCTAACTCTTTTATGCAGCTGATTAAGTGAGCTCTAGGTCACAAATCCATACACCCTTTAATGTAATTTGTTAATTGGAAAAAGTCCCGTCCCCCCCCCCCAAAAAAAACTCCTTATTTACATGAGTCTTTTAATTTCAGTCATTTTAGTAAGTCTTCACTTATCTGGGTCCTTCCTCAGTTTCTGCCTCGTGGTAAGTATGCTGCAGAATGCTGTAATGTTTACATAGTATGCAATTCAACTAGTTAAAAGTCTAATTCTTCACTTACCAAACTACCAGTAGGTAACATCAATACTAGTAAGTGAATCAAGTTTGCTGTCATTTTATTTACTAGTGGTTTGCCCTATCAAGTGTTGGTAGGAGTGGATTGGGTAGTTCCTAATTGGGCTGTTTACTGTTAGTTGCTTATCTGAGTTGGTAGTTTCTTGATTAGAGAATTGTTTACTTATTGATTGTTGGCCTAGTGTTAATCTTGGTGTTAATCATCCATTGTTGGTAAGATGGTGTTTTTTTTAAATGGGTGTGGATGTTGTATCTATGTGCCTATCGACTTGTCTAAGTTCATGGTATTCAGTGACTTGGCTTAGTCTAGAACAGTGTTTCTCAACCTTGTCAACTTGAAGATGTCTGGACTTTAACTCCCAGAATTCCCCAGCCAGCATTCGCTGGGGAAAATATGGTTGTCTGCCTTCATGGACATCAACTAGCAGACAGAAGACATGGTGACAATTCCTGAATTTCACAACCAGGGACAGATTTAACCATGATTTCAACTGGGAAACACCCTAGACCAAGCCAAGTCCAAAAATACTAAAGAATTCTTAGAAGCCTGGCACTAGGACAAATCTGCTGTCAATAGACACATAGAGATAAACAACACCTAGGTAAGGGTAAAAGGTTCCCCTCGCACATATGTGCTAGTCATTCCCAACTCTAGGGTGGGGGTGCTCATCTCCATTTTAAAGCCAAAGAGCCAGTGCTGTCCAAAGACGTCTCCATGGTCATGTGGCCAATATGACCAAACGTCAAGGGCGCATGGAGCACTGTTATCTTTCCACCAAAGTGCTCTCTATTTTTCTACTTGCATTTTTATGTGTTTTTGAACTGCTAGGTTGGCAGAAGCCAGGACAAGTAACAGGAGCTCACTCCATTACACAGCGCTAGGGATTCGAACCGCTGAACTGCCAACCTTTCCGATCGACAACCTCAGCATCTTGGCCACTGAGCCACCCTCAAACAACACCTACCACTTTTCAAAAGAGACAATCAAAAAGAAAAGACCTAAACACCTCCTCATCTCACCTCCTCCTCAACTGCTCAATGCCCAGATAAATCGAGATTAACACCAAGATTAATCAGCAAGACAACTCCCACCAACACTGGCAGGGCAAGCCACCAGTATATAACATGAGAGCAAATCCGATTTCCTTATTGGCACTGATGATGTTACCTATTTTGGGAAATGAAACCTCTGCAGGGAAACAACCTGTCTGAGAGTGCATCAAAGATTCCAGAGTTTAAACACTGGCTACAAATATTCTCTTCTATCATTGGGTTACTTTATTCTGAAACCATGATTTGTTGGGTGTGCCTAAACCAAATCAGACACGCCCATATTATCAAAATAAAAACACATGCCAAACTAAGGGCTGGGTAGGGGGCCTTTAGGACAGGGAAGTCTCTCGGGTTGGACTCTTTTTTGCCCCCAACAGACCCAGTTCCTGAGCCACCCGCAAGAGCCGGAATGGGTCCCTGATCCAAGCCTCCGCCCCGTCGAGCCCACCGCCGGCTCACCGGCCCCGTTACCTTTCTTCTCGGTGAGGATGGCCACGATGGGCATACTGGGCCGGTCGCTGAAGACCTCGGCCTGAGTGACCAGCGCATCCCGGACAGCTTCGAAGTCGCTAAGCACAATGACGTGGCGGCTGCCCAAGTCCATTCGGAAGATGCTGCCGTACATTTTAGCCAGCCCGGTAAGCAGCACATGCATCGGCGCCGGCCTTCCATCTTCGGCTCGGTCGCAGTTCCCTTCTTTCTTGCGGGGCGGGAAGACCCCGTGGACCTGCAGCCTCTTGGGCAGCAGGGCGAAGGCGAAGTTGCCCACCAGCGGCCAGGGCTTGGGGCCAGGGGGAAGGCGCTGCAGAGTCCGGCGGCCCAACAGCCACCACAACGCCAGTAGCAGCCCGGCGGCTCCCAGCATCGCCGCTCGAACCTTATCTGGTGCTAGAGAAGAAGGCGGCTCCTCTGCGCAATCGACGGCCGCCATCCTGGCCGAGGCTAACGGAGAACCCAGCAGCAGGTCCAGCGCGGCGCCCACGGGCAACCTGTTAAGTAAGGTGCGCCCGCTACTACACAATCCTCTTATCCTCCGGGCTATTGTGGACGCGCCTTCGCTTCTGCCGGCCAGTTGCAGCAGCTCCTCCTTTGATTGGCTGCCTGCGGGGAAGAAAGGAGCAATGACAGCTCGCTGGAAACTCCCCCGAGCCCGTGACGTAGTGAGTCATAGCGGGGTTGGGGCTGTCCCTCCTGCTCTGATCTGCCCGAGCTGGAGCGCCGCACGGCTCGCCCGGGATGCGGCGCGGGTGTTTTGCAGCACGGAAACCGGGACCGCTGGAACGGTGCTTTTTAGAAAGGCCGTGCAATGCAGCGGTAGCAGTTGGCACTGATGGGCACGTAGCGGCCCGTGGAGACCAAGCGGGTCTGCGAAATTGGGGGGTAGACACACACAGACACACACACACACACACACACAGACCTACCTCCTCTTCACCACAGAAATAGAAACCAGGAAAATTGATCCTTCTTTAAAAGCGCTTTTGGTCAGGTGGGAAAAGAGAAGGGGAAATGCCAAATCGGTGTTTTGTTCTTTTATTAGCATAAATATAAATGCAGTACAAATGGGATATGGCCTTTTTCATCGAAACAAATACTGACTTCCTGGTCATTAATCATTTCCCTAGGCTCCAATGCTGTGTTTGCCGAACACTGTTAACAAGGCAGTTGCCATAGCACCAGCCCGTTTTTGGCTCAGTGTAGTAGACAAACACGGAAATAGAGTTATTATGAGTACATAAACTCTTGGTAAAAATGCAAGTATAGCCATACCCTAATTAGATCCTTGTTCACTATAAATATTACAGAAGAATCTTTTTAAGTGTTCAGGCCCAGCTATTAGCTAAAGCTAATAGCTTTAACACATTCCACATTTTGGCTTCATCTACCCAGTTAAAAAGGGACGTGGTGGCTCAGTGGCTAAGGCGCTGAGCTTGTTGATCAGAAAGGTCTGCAGTTCGGCAATTCAAATCCCTAGCGCTGCGTAATGGAGTGAGCTCCCGTTACTTGTCCCAGCTTCTGCCAACCTAGAATTTCTAAAGCATGTAAAAATGCAAATAGAAAAAATAGGAACCAACTTTGGTGGAAAGGTAACAGTGTTCCATGCGCCTTTGGCATTTAGTCATGCCGGCCACATGATCACAGAGACGTCTTCGGACAGCGCTGGTTCTTCGCCTTTGAAACGGAGATGAGCACTGCCACCTAGAATCAGAAACGATTAGCACATATGTGCAAGGGGAACCTTTTTACCCAGTTAAAGGCTTTCGTGTGGCTAATAAAGGAATAATAAATCTCTTTCTTAAATTCCGCGGCTGTCTATTAGTCATCCTAGGCTAGTAAAGTTTTTAGTAGCAGATTTTTGGAAGGATATGTCTACAGCATAATCTAAGGTGACCAGATCTTAACATTGGTAAAGAGGGACATCATTGACCCGGGGGGGGGGGGGGTTGGTTTGATTAATTTTTTTTTTTAATCGGGACTTTTTTAAAACACTGTGGGACGCGGGACAAATTGTTCAAAAGTGGGACTGGTCACCTTACTAATCACCATTAGGTGCAATGATGATTGTTATCCATAAGCAGACAGAATGATTTTATGGAATCCAAGCAAATGTCTTGCAAAAGAAATGTGTGCAGTGGGTTTATCCATTATTAACTAAAATGATTGCTAATTAACATTGTTTTTAGAAATCAACCACAGACTGCACCATCAACAAATTGGTTTTGCCCAACAGCCCAAGCTAAATGTGTGTGTTAGGACTTGTGAGGTAATCCAGACAAGAAGGACAATCAAGAATACTAACCCTATATTGTAAGGTTTCCGTAACGAAACCATGCGTGTCTCAAAATACTTCTCCCACCCCTCACTTTTATTCTCCCCAAATCCTGGGATTCTGAGGTGCTTCTCCCTTCTCCTTCAGACTCAAATATGGTTTATTAAACCGTTGCCTAGGCTGAAGTTCTTTCTTGTGTCTCCCACCTATTACAGTCTCTTTATGATCAGAGAGTGAATCAAATATTGCGTGCTTGTGTTTTAGCCCAGCGGCAGAAGCATACAACCTGAAGGCTACAGAAAGTTTTTCAAAGTATGTGAAGGGCTGCATTCTAGGAGTACGTGACTGGAACATGTACTGGCCCTGAGTTTGAACAATAATATTACTGTCTAAGCTTTTGCAAGGCTTAAAACATCAAATAAGTCCCCATTGAAGCAAAGCCAAATCTTTCAGCTAGTTGAAATTCCTGCTACCCCATTTAGATGGAATTTTGGGTGCCACAGAATATACAGCCCTGAGAGTGCAGGTTGCAGCTCCCCCCATCCCCCAGCCTAATATGTTGTGCAAAGACAACCCATGTAAATTATTAATGATTCAGGGTCTGTATCTGGAAGCAGTTTTTTTTATGTTGTGCTCTGAAATACACTGGCTTTCAGTTTATTTCTATTACAATCTTAATAGAATAAAATCAGACATATTTATCCCAGTGCTTGTTTGTTGACTGTAGAAGATGCATGGAGTTTGGCTACCCTGAAGGGAACTATTATTAGCATAAGCATTATACATTTCTAAACTGAAATGAAATAAAATAGTGGCGTTTGCAGGTTTAATTTTAAGGATGTGGAGGAGGGTAGATCCATCAGGTCAAAGGTTACTTAATCTATGAGGAAATGAAGAATACAGTTAATTTATTTTAAAATATAGTACACCATATGTATTTTTCCACAGGCATTTTGTTTTGCAAATAATAATATGATTTCATTTGCTCTTATATCATTTAGTGATTGTAAAACCTTCTGTAAATGACAAAATCCGGATATTAAAAACCACGTGAGTCTGAAAAACAGATACAGGAAACAGGAAGTTTCTTGAAGTCACAACCCTTCTGTAACCTTTGCAAAGGTATACTATTTTTATCATTATTATTTTTTTAAAAAAACATTTTCTTATTGTGTTAAATAAGTTATGAACTGGAGTAAAATTTGCACTTTGGTTGGAGAATTTGTTTCAAGGTCCCAGAAACGGCCTAGGTGCCATCTATTCTGATAACACACTTATGTGTATTACTGTGAAATACACACAATCCTAACGAATACAGTATGGGGACAGGTTGTGCATTTTGTCTGAATTTGATTTACATGGCGGCAGAATCTTCTTTTAGGGAGTAATTGGGAATAGAAGAGTATCTTGGAGAAAAGATACTGAGAAACATATAAGTAAGTCTGCAAGTATATATGGACCTGATAACAGGATGGGGTATGTATTGGGATGGGGCATGTATTTGGGATGGGACATCTATTGGTAACATGATGGCCACAAGTGTTAGTGTGTGTGCTATGCCTGCAACAAAAGGATACTGACAGCTTTCCAAAATAAACTACTAATTTAGTAATAAAGCTGGCTGGTATGTTGCCAGTTTTGGAGGTAAGACAAAGAGTTATTGCCATTTTGCTGGTGAGCAGGATAGGGAAGATGCCTAGGCCATTGCACAAAATTATATGATAGCAGTGGAGGCCTAGGGACAGCCCCTTGAGGCCAGCATTAGATTCCTATTGTCCACAGTATAGGCATGCTAAGTATAATACAATCTTGCCACATATGTTCTAATTTATAGCAACTGGAATGCAGTGCATTCTTATAGTCAGTTAAATACATGGACATGACCAATAGCCTTTGGTCCTTTCTCTGTTATAAAAGCAACCCATAGAAATAAATTATGTCCTGTTACTTTGAATCTATAGGACATTAAGATTATTTATAGGTCATGTCCTTTTTTTGTTTTGAGCACCATGATAATTGATTGTCATATATCAATTTTTATTTTGTCCCATTCTGTACATCACTTTATTATACATAAAAATCACTTAAACTATCTTCATTTTGTTTCCTTCACTAACCTGTTGTTAAAATTCTGCAAAATATCCATTTTTAAGTTGCATTGACCAAATAATATGGATAATATTTCCAATATAATTGCATATTAGATTCTCTAAAAGCAGTTTTTAAAAAATATTATACTTTATTAAAGAAACACATACATACAGAATAACATTTAAAATAATTAACATTTAATTAATATTAATATTAACATTTAAAAATAATTTTAAAATAGATTAAAATATGCTAGCAATTACATTAAATTACAAATTTAGACCAGTTTAAAAATGAGATTTCCTAAAAGATTGTGAAAACTTTATGCTAGTACTGATCTCTTTTTTTAAATGTTACAAGCCAAGATTTCTTGATTTAGAATACTTGAATATGTTAAGTTAAATAAGTTATATATGTAGACAAGAATTCTTAGATTAAATATAGAATGTTTTGATACATAGATAATAACTAAAAAGTTATATAGTACTCAGCTGTCAAATTCTGGCAAAGTCTGATTAGCTTCAATAGTTAAGTCCCTATGCAAAATTATGTGTCTTTTCATTTGAAGGCTCCCTTTTTTTATAATATTGATGATACTAAAATTGATTGTAATAGTTATCAATTGTTTTATTCCATGTCTGTTCTGGACTTCACATAGTAAATAAATAGTAAATAAAGCTACTACAATATTTACTCAATCAATAGTTTTAAACACTATAATGGCCCATTTTATAAATTAAGTAATGTTTGTGTAAGTAATAATTTCAGTACTTAAGTCTGATTGTGCATTATAGTTACAGATTTTTAGTACTTTTCATTCAAAAAATTTAAAAACAGTCTTAAGAATGTAAAGTATTCATTTTCAAATATTTTTCTTATGCAATATAGACATATTGACGTAACATAAATACTACAGTAATATGCCGGGACTGCTTCCATCAACCCTCTCAAATCCTCTTAGAAAGATGGTACCAGTTGTTCTCAAGAAAGATCTGTGTCCTTTCTTTAGGATACTTTAAACAAGTTAAGACATTTATGGTTCTTCAAATTTTGTTCAACATCGACCTAATCTCAGTTTATAGCAAATCCTGCCACTGTATTTCAAATTCTATAGTGCTCAAATTACATGTTCTTACTAACCTGTTTTGAAGCAACTGGGCACTGATAGAACACTGATTCAATGTAAGCAAAAAGGTGCAGAGAAAAATACAGAATTATAATCACGAGGATTAGCACCTAATTTTTATAAACATAAATATGAAATTTTGTATTTTTATTTGGTAAAACAATCAAATACCTCAGATGGTTCCTTGCAGTATATACCAAAATGTGTCCAAAGTCCTTTATATAGCTAGGATCCGTGATTTTAAAAAAATCAGCATTTTTTAAAATCTCTATTGATCTAAAAATAAAAGAGTTATAGCACCTTCCAAGTACAGTTAAAATTGTATATATCATCTGCTAGTCATCAAATGATTTTTAAAAATATCACCTATTAAGATATCAAGGCAGAAGTTACACAAAGCTTCATCTAAGTGTGTGTGTGTGCGTGTGTGTGTGTGTGTGTGTCTGAGTGTGTGTGTGTAATCATTTCCAGTGAAAGTATGGTACCTTCCCAGCATCTCAAGTAATGGTCACTCTTGCTCATGGCTAAAATTTTTGGGGATTGAATTTAGTAGATAATTTACTAGAGTTACAGAAACCCATTTTCTTATTTTTTTATTTTTTTTGTACAGGCATCTCCTTCAACTGAGGCTCTGGGAAATTTCCAAGGATATGTAATACTAAATATTTCCCTTTTTTTTCAAAAGACCAAAGCAAATGCAGAGAGGGATTTAAGCACTGGCTGTCCAATATTATTGTCCAGATTATACAGTTTCTAAAGATTGGGGAGCCTTGGTTCTTAATAGGGTTATTCAATTATTTACCAATGTTTCACTGGGAGTTGGGGAACATATTACTACTCTGTTTCCCTGAAAATTTGACATGTTCTGATAATAAGGCCATGCCACATTTTTCTGGTAGGCAAAAATATAAGCCCTCCCCCGCAAAGAAGCCCCCTGGACAACCTCCCCCACCTCTGGTTAGGCAGAGCGCCACTCACCAACCTAGCGGTATCCCGAAGGTGCCAAGCCACGGGATCCGGGGGTGGCAACGGTGAACGCGTTGCTTGGCGCCTTCGGGATACTGCTAGCTAGGTAAGCAGCACTGTGCCCAGCTGAAGGGGGGGTTGCCGGGCAGCTGCTCTCTTCCAAGCAGGCTCCCAAAGAGTCGGGTACAGCCTCAGGGGTGAACGGTTGTGTTGCACTGTCACAGCAGCGCAGCACAGCAGCCATGAAGCGAACATGCTCACGAGCAGCCACCCGGCAAACCCCCTTTCCAGCCAGGCACAGCGCCACTCACTGACCTAGGAGTATCGCCAAGCTGCATGAGCCTGCCTGTTCGCCGCCTGGCTCCTGCAGCTTGATGCCTTTGGAATGCCAGTGAATGGTGCTCTGCATGGCTGGAGAGGGGGGTTGCACACTCGCTCACGTGCCTCCCAGCCTCACAATAGCCTGGCCCAGGTCTCCCTGCAGAGCTAGGGCACCTCCGCCGCTGCCGCCATCCCAGCATGGCTTTTTTGGCGGCTTCCAAACCGAGTCTTCCAGCAGAAGCCGCCGAAAAAGTGAGTGTGTAACCCCGCTCTCAAGCCATGCAGAGCACCATTCACTGAATGGCGCTGTGGCCGGCTGGAAAGTGACTGCTTGTGAGCGTGGTTGCTTCATGGCTGCTATGCTGCACTGCTGCGACACTGCAACACAGCCGTTTGCCCCTGAGGCTGTGCCCAGCTCTTTGGAGCTCGCTCGGAAGAGAGCAGCCGCCCGGCAATCCCAAAACAATAAACCCTCTCCTTAGAATAAGGCCCAACCCATATTTTGTAGGTAAAAAAATAAGATCCTGTCTTATTTTCAGGGAAACATGGTATTATTATTATTATTATTATTATTATTATTATTATTATTCCTCCATCCTATGCATTCTCAAGGCTGTTGAGAGCAAAACAAAAAAAGAGTAGCAAATAATTTCCTGAGAATCTCCTTTAATGTAAGCTCCTCAGGCTACAATCTATATCACTGTTTTCGGAGGACAGCATAGCAAAATTAACTAGCATTCAACCAATGAAGCTGATAGTGCAGAATAGATGTTTGCTCATACAAATAATATAGTTGTTTGTGAGCCATATTTGAGTTTGGATTCCACCCATTTAAAATAATTGTTTAAGCAGACCATGGATAGTGAATTTGCAGATCCAACCCAATCACTACTTATAATCCCTGCTGTTTTCTCATAGTTAGTGTGTTTATATAGCCTAGGCTCATAGGTAAGCATGCTAACAAATACAATTATGAGCACATAATGTGCTCTGCGGCCAAAATAAACCATTCTATTACTTAACAGGATGGATGGTTCTTCTAATATGCTAAATTGTGGCTATATATCCCATAGTATGATAAGCCACAATTGCAAATCTAGAGCAGATGTGCAAATCTTATTTGTATATAAGCTATATATTTCTCCTCCTGAGAAACTCCCCAAAGACATAAAATGATGAGTAGCAATGGCAAAAATACAACTATTACTCCTAATAAATAAAATTCTTTAAAATGCAAAAATCACATTTTTTATTTTAGTCTTTAAGATCTACAACAGAAAATATATTAAAGCTGAAAGATACTGAACAGTAGGGAAATAAATGCCTTCCATAGAGATGATATGGTATATACACCAGGGTTTAGTATTCAACATATTAAAGATATTTACTGCTAGCTACCTGTTTCAGGTTACCAAGGATAGGAACAAAAGCAGCAAACATAAATATATATGTACATATAATGGTAGAAACAGCTATGGCTTCTATTAAAATCTTTTAATAGCATTTGTGTATGTCTACAAAAACAAGCTCACTTAAGGCCATTCAAATCAGGCTTAACCTTGCTTAATATACTGAGCTGGGTTGCATATTATTCTTCCTGAATTAGGTTGCTATAATCACCTGAAAGCACCTGAATGGATAAGCACCTAAAATAGTACTATTTCAAAAATGCTGTCAGCAGCTCTTCACTAGTACCACTGATTATTAAAAAAAAACATACCTAACAAAATATATTCAACCGAAACTGCAGTTATATGGCTACCTGCCAAGTGGACACATTTGTTTAAAGAATAATCTCTAAAAAGAGGTAGAAACTACTAAAAAGATGAACTGCATCAAAATAAAAATTTTAAATGTGCCAAATTCCTTTTTTAAAATCTTCGCATATATATCACAATCTTTCTACATTGTTACCCATCTAAATCCACTGTTTAATATTTTCAAATCCCATTTCAAGTGGATTTAAGATCTGCCTTTGGTTTTAAATCTAAATGTTTTAGTATAGTCCAGACTAAAATATTAACCATTATATTTTATATTTCAATTTCTTGTACTAAGTTGCTCATTAAACTGTCTTATCCTTCTATTGTATTTCAGCTATTAGTCATTTTCAAAATTTTCCCATTAGGGTTAGGGTTAGAAATCAGGCCTTCACAAGCTGTAATCTTTTGGCTGAGGCATCAACTAGGTTTTCTTTTGTAGGATAACTAAGGATAAGATGTATGTATGTATGTATGTATGTATGTATACATACATACATACATACATACATACATACATACATACACATACATATATGCTTCTTAAAATTATTTTTTCTCATGGTTAATCATTGTCCAAAGGATAATGTTTAAATCCTTTCCTTCAGGCAGAGTATTTGTTTTTTTAGAGTACTAATTGGCAAGATGGTACAAACCTGCAGAGTTAATAAAGTTTATCATTAATATATTATTATTTATTATAGTTATCGGAAACAACTGAATAGCCACAGATTGTTTATCCCATCCCAGAGATTTCCTTCATAGGGGCTATTTCTGAACATAACAACTTTATGTGCTCAAGAAAAAGAATAGAAAGTAAGAACTCAACATTTCTCATATTTATATTTCTATTAGTTTTTAAAGGTAACTTCAGGGGGATTTGTTTTTCTCTGTGCATTTTATGAAACACAGTACTATATTAATCTTGAAGACCAGATTTCCCCCTATTTTATCTTTAAAATGATAGGATTGTTTTAAATTCACCAAAAATAAATGAAGATAGGGTTTCTTTGTTAGTGATGTGTACTGATTTGTTTTTAAAATACTTGAATGGTGCTTAACAAGAAAAATTGTTTAAAGATGAGGATGAAAGCTGCTGTATGACATTTTTTTCCTTCAAAATCATTGCCCATAAAACCAAGGAGAACATATGCCTTAGGTTCTCTAGATTTTTTTTCAACAACAATTTCAAATGTATCTTTTTCATTCGAAGGGGCTTTCTCTGGACCATTCTTTAACTGCCATATAATAAGACAAATTTATTTATTTATAAAATTTAGAGAAAAGTGCATGATTGGGGAATTCCAATCTGTTTTGCCAATAAGAAAATTTCAAATTTTGACAGTACAATGGCTGTGATGCGGGAACACTGATAGTCATAAAAATGACTCTCATTAAAGGAGAAGATGTCTACAAGGAAATTATTAGTGTCCACACATGGGACTCCTAGGCCATGAACAATGTTCTCAAACTCAGTAGTCTGTTTCCACCTCAAACTTCTATATCAGTGGTTCTCAACCTTTCTTCACTATAGATCAGGGATAAAATTCAGCAGGTTTTGGAGAACCAGTAATGGAAATTTTGAGTAGTTTGGAGAACTGGCAAATACCGCCTCTGGCTGGCCCCAGAGTGGGGTAGGAATGGAGATTTTGCAATATCCTTACCCCAGGAGTGGGGAGGGAACGGGGATTTTGCAGTATATATTTCCAAACTCCAGCTGTTGTGTCCTATTAAGATAAAGCTAAAAACAAATTTATCTGTATTTTAAGTTCTGAATTTGAATTTTTCATTTTGTTAGTAACATCTATGTTCTGACTAAAAGATGTAGTTTTCCATGTGATATAGATATCCTGGTTCTAGTGAAGAAAATTAACCCATAATAAAGCATTTGACTTGAATATCACACTTTATCTATGATTATATTGTTTGCTACATCAGAATTTGTGATCTTCTGAAAATTAATTCTATATGACCTTGTATAACAATAGCTATGTTAATCTATGAAAACAAAAAATCAGAAGGAAACTGGTAGCACCTTTTCTAGTTAACAAATTTTAGAGAAAAACAACAGCTTTCAGAAAATTTTCACCAAACTCCATCTTTTTTTAAATTTGACCTTACAAATGTTTAAATGTCAACTTTTCTAATTGATTTCCTTTTATGTAGTTATAAACTTCAAAATATTTAAAAGTTATATTAATTAAAGCAAATGTGAATAGTGGTTTTCTGAATATTGCCTTTACTGACATATTATGAAAGCATAGTATACTAAGGACAAATACAATCTATTTAATTGCTATGGGTTGTAATTCTAGTAACATAGTTTGGTTTTTAAGCCAAACTGAACAAAAGTAGTGGGCCATGTAAATTTTTGTGTGCATGAGCTTAATAAATACTTCAGGTGTTATATTATAAACAGAGACTTGGTTCAAACAAATAAATCTTGAAAACAAGAAGATATCAGATTGGCCATGTGACCATTTAATAATAAATAGTGTTAGGTAATAGTGAAACAAAATATTCAGTGGAAAAACTTTAGCATAACAACTCAAATGCCAAAGGAAAGCAAAAATGATATTCATCAGTAAATGCATCATATCTATCTCAATGTTTTAGTGAATGCAATTTAAAAAAAAACATTGAAAAATTATTTTCAAGACACCATTTAGATGACACTAAAGCCAGGAAGTATGAATTGCTGTTCTTCTTGATCTGAAATGCTTATTTCAATTTATTATTTTTAATGCATTGTATTGAATGTTCATGTGCATATGTATTTCAGTAACCATCACAACAGAATATTGACAATTCTACTGCTATTTTGCGCAGAAGGCATTTTAAGCCAGGAGAGGCTTTCATTAGCAGAATTATAATTGTTGTTTTCCCCTTTTCCCTGAAGGTTTCTGTATCACTCTCAAGCTGTTCTCAAAGGGAACTTAATGAGCTAGGTTAAATCTGGGGGAAAGGCAAAAAAGGCAGAAGGGAAGCACCAAATTCATTTATTTTCCTTTTCTGGAAAGAGGAACCTCAAAGGCTCTTGTCCACAGATAGATATAGACTGGTTACAACCGCTTCAAAATTTTGAGGTGCTGTTTCAGTGCTGAAAATTTTTATTAGACCACTATCTTTACTAAGTGATATACTATCTTTTCAGTTGTTGTCTGAAGGATGGTCAATATTTGCTGTGATTGCAGACTCACCATATAATTCATCTATTGAGCATTAACTGTTAATGTTAATGTTCAAAAAATGCTCCCAGTACATCTGCCGCAAAGTCATGCAAACTAATTGACCAGTAGAAAATAAATAATCCTTTTGACATATGTATGTTATTTTAACAATAAATTAGTTTACCTCTTCTCTTTTAGGACATTGAGGACATTAGTAGACATTATTTCTAGCTTACAGTATCATCAGGTAAAATAGGTTTTATTTCCATATATAAAATTACCACATTAAAAAAAAGTTAACAGAGAATAGCATGTACTGGTACATACAGTGAACTGGTAGATACAGTGGCATTATGGGATCATAATATAATTCATTCCCATAAAAGAATATAAAAGATCACATTCTGTTCTGGTTTTACCAGTTATATGTAACAGGCCTTATATATGCACCAGTTGGATTTAACACCTCTACCTGCTAATTTCTGTCACTCTCAGCTTGAGAGACCAGTATTGTGCATTTTACTTTTTTTCCCTCATCGAATTGCAGAAATCTGAAGCTGATATTTTGTTTCAGAGTTTCTGTGGGTGAATGATATTTAATAACAGATGGTGTGATGTGTACTTTGGCACCTCTTAATCTCATTAAGAAGTCAACATCCTGGTTCTTTTTCTCAGGAAGTATTATATTGGCACTGCAGTGTCATCGAATGCCAATGTCTACTAATACTGAAGAGTGGGATGAAACTGTACAATATGAGTATTACAAAATTTACCAAGGGATAGCTATTATTTTCTAATGGCTACAAAAGTCTTTTCTCAGATCAATTGCACAGAGTCTGTTCCACTTCTTCAATAAACAATCTAAGTCATCTTGAGAGCTTTGGTTATAGCATAAGTGTTTTGGTAAAAAGGAAAAATAATATGAATGTTTTTGCCTTCATCTTCTTCAGGTGGATTTTTCATTGTCCTCTCCCATTTTCTGCACACGGGAATATTTTTTGCAGGAAGACTTGAAACAACCAGGAGGCCATGTTATTGGCCATGAGAAACTGCAAGGAACTGAGCCTTGTATGTTCTTCTCAAAGAAATTGAATATTGGATACCACCATGCTCGAGACAGAAAGTTAGTCTGTGATGATATTTTCAAGTTCTGTATTAAGAAAAAAAAATATTAAAATCATGTTTAGATTGCATTTAGTTACAGCCACCAGAAATATTCTTTTCCTTAAACTGAAAGCACTGTCACTGTATCATCTGTTTGGTTAAAGTCTGTTTAACACAACAAACTACTGTAAATGTATTCTTTTCTCACCTACTATTGGAAATTATTGTGTAAAATTTTAAGGTCCTGTTTGGTAAAAAAAAGGAATATTTAGCCCTCTTTGTATTGCTGCTTTCCTGTGAAGAGCTCAAAGAGCTACTTGCTTGATGCTTGGCATTTCTGAGCAACTGAGCTTAGTTATGACCTTCTTAATTTCATATATGTTGCTCCTGATAATTACTTTGGCTTATGGTTGAACATATGCATATGGTTGAACATATATATCTCAAGCCCAACATTTAAAATTCATTTTAACATTTAAAGTTGGCACGCATGCTCCTTACCTTTTCGTTAGCCATTGCATGATACCACCAGAAGAGCCTAGTTGTGATAAAATAAGCAATGACAACATCTACAGTGTAATGCTCATGTCCTACCAGGATACAGATTATTCCAGCAACACTCATACACCAGCAAATCAAGTGATACCACCAGAAGTGACGAGGTGAATCTGTACAAAAAAATCATATAAAACATGGACAATAATATTCTATTCTGGAGACTACAGTTCAAAATTACAGTTGTAATCAAGAATCTTACCAGGTGACTGGAGAAGGACAAATAGTGTTGCTATCTTCAACACTGGGAAAAGGGAGACCTAAGTAATTATAGGCACAACCAAATATGTATATGCATAAATGTGTGTATATGCATGCGTGTGCACACACACTTCTGAAATAGGTTAGTATGTATGTATGTATGTATGTATGTATTTAATTAATTAATTAATTAATTAATTAATTAACTTGTATGCCGCCCACTCTCGGAAGATTCAGGGCGGCTTACAAATAAGAAGGGAAAGGGGAATATAAAAATAAAAAACAACAGTTAAAAATTTAACAACATTCATAACACAAGATGGGGCTGGATAATTCAACAGCCCCAGGCCTGCTGAAACAGCCAGGTCTTGGTCACTTTGCGGAAGGCCGGAAGGTAGTGAGAGTCTGGATCTCAATGGGGAGATCGTTCCATAGGGCTGGAGCAGCAACAGAGAAGGCCCACCCCCAGGGGGTCGCCAGCCAACATTGGCCAGCAGATGGAATCCGGAGAAGGCCTAGTCTGTGCGATCTAATAGGTCTCAGGGAGGTAACTGGCAGGAGGCGGTCTCTCAGATAGCCAGGTCCGATACCATGTAGGGCTTTAAAAGTAACGACTAGCACCTTGAAGTGTGTCCAGAGCCCAATGGGCAGCCAGTGCAGCTCGCGAAGGATACGTGTAACGTGAGTGTACCTAGGTGTACCCACAATCGCTCGTGCGGCTGCATTCTGGACTAGCTGAAGTCTTCGAACACTCTTCAGGGGCAACCCAATGTAGAGCGCGTTACAGTAATCCAGTCTTGAAGTGATGAGGGCATGAGTGACTATCCAAAGGGCCTCCCGGTCCAGATAGGGTCGCAGTTGGTGTACCAAGTGAACCTGGGCAAAGGCCCCCCTGGTCACAGCCGACAAACGATGTTCTAATGTCAGCTGCGGATCCAGGAGGACTCCCAAATTGCGAACCCTCTCTGAGGGGCGTATAATTTCACCCCCCAGGCTAAGAGATGGAATAGCTGGACCATCCTTGGGAGGGAGCATCAATAGCCACTCAGTCTTGTCGGGATTGAGTGCAAGCTTGTTCACTCCCATCCAGACCCTGACAGCCTCCAGGCACTGGCACATCACTTCTACTGCTTCACTGAGTTGGCATGGGGCGGACAGATACAATTGTGTATCGTCCGCATATTGATATTTAATCCCGTACCGGCGTATGATCTCACCCAGCGGCTTCATGTAGATGTTAAATAGGAGGGGGGACAGGACCGAACCCTGCGGCACCCCATAATTGAGGGGCCTATGGGTCGATCTCTGCCCTCCAACCAACACCGACTGCGACCTGTCCGAGAGGTAGGAGGAGAACCACCGAAGAACGGTGCCTCCCACTCCTACCTCCCGCAACCATCGCAGAAGGATACCAGGCCGCTGAGAGGTCAAGAAGCACTAGGATAGAGGAGTGACCCCTATTCCCTGGCTCGCCAGAGATCATCGATCAGCGCGACCAAAGCAGTTTCCGTGCTGTAACCAGGCCTGAAACCGGACTGAAAGGAATCCAGATAATCAGTTTCATCCAAGGACCGCCAGAGTTGAAAGGCCACCACTTTGTCAACAACCTTCCCTACAAACAGAATGTGAGAATTTTGAAAAGAATCCATTGCTTGGCAGCAGCCAGCATGGTCTTATCAAGAAAAACATGCTAAAACAAACTGATTTCTTTTTTTGATAGAATGATCACTTTAGCTATCCAGAGAAATGCCAATAGATAAATTGTACACATGATTTCAGGAATGTAATCAACAAGGTCTTCCATGAAAATCTAGTAGAAATGTCAATGGACTAGCTAGATACAGAGCCAGTTGAACAAATATATCTAACAGGTGTACATTAGTGAATCAGAGCAATTTACTGCAGAGTTTTGTACTATTCAAAGCATGCTACTGGATGATAATATATATTTTAAATGACTCAAACATAGAGGTATAAAACCACTTTAAAGGGCAGTGTCAAGGTTCCAGAGGCATATGACAAGTTGCAACAATAAGTAGAAACCAGCAAATGGGTAGGAAATGGGTAGGAATAAACAAAGGTGTGAGCCTAGGGTGGAAAGGACTACATTTGACAATAGTATGCATGAAAAGGATCCAGGTGGACCATGTGCTGAACTTGAGTCAGCCTAGGATGTGATGCAATTGCAAAACAAAACAAAAAGTGTGGGAGGGGATGGAATGGAATCCTAGGCTGTATCATTAGAAGTATGAAATCAAGCTAACAAGAAGCCATTGTTCTTTCTACTTTGTATTGGTCAGACTGTGCTTAGAATATTGCATCCACCTTTGGGCACCATAGTTTAGAGGACATTCTGAAACATGTCCAAAAAGCAATTAAGATGATGAGGGCCCTGGAATGAAAAACTTAAGAGGAATGATTATAAGCTACACATATGTTCAACCTAGAGAACAGAGGACTGTGGTGATATGATTTTTTAATTCTTAGTGTTTTCCTACAAGCATATGGTCTGCTTTTTTCCAGATCAACTAAATGTACATTCATTGGTTGCACGAGGAATTGTGCCAGGTAATGAGGTTTTAATAGCTGCCAGCTGATGTAAGGTTGTAAACTGTAATCTGTAAGATGATGCAATGAGGATGATTCAGCAATACAGGTATCCCCTGTTTAAGACTCTGGTGGGGTCCACAGAAGTCATTTACTGATTTAAGAGATGTCTATATATATATAGGTGGCCATTACAGGGTGTTTCTCTCTCTCAACGTGTATCTCATTTCTCTTCTTGTGTCCGTAGCTGAGTGGTAAGGGATTTATCTACTTGTGTTTGTCTGTATATAGTTCTGTACATATAAACCACTGTTAATTGTATAAAGGCGTTGTGTGCTGTGTGCTGTTGTTTGCTCCTGGGTTTATCTCATAATACTAGTCACACTGCCATAACAAATTGACTGACTAGCTTATTGCCCAAACTCGACATCATAGACTGAGAATGACTGGCCCAAAGTTACCCAGAATTAGACATAGACTTTTAAAGGGAGAATACAACTCACAGTCTTCTAGCCTGGTGCTGGCATTAAACATTTTTGTGAAAATATTTTTATTTTTGAAAAAATGCAAATATTGAAACTTACATTCCTTGATAAATAGGTAAGTGAGTGTTAAGATTACAGTGTGTCCACTGAATAGAAAATCTCCACATAAGATATGTGAGCCTGTTATAGACAGACCACCTCCTGAAATTAGTTGCAGAATTCGGTGAACTTTAGCTTGAGAATCACCATTTAGCTAGAATTAAGTAAAAAAAGAGGGGGAATTGTTAAATGGTACATTTGACAGGATAAAACATTTCAACGCAAATTAAAATTAAAATAACAAAATGCATTAAAATACACAAAATAATTTATCTATAACATTTTATAGTATATATGTGAAAATCAGCAAAGAGGTTCACAACAGTTAAAAGCCAATGGAGCATCATTAATTATTATACGAAGCAATCCATTTGGATCCTTGGCAGACAAGTTTTAGTCTGGGATACAGTGTAGAAACTATACTGGTCATACTTATGATCTTTGGAGAAGCTAGGTTTTGGGGAAAAGCAACCTTGGTATTCTTTGATCTCTTAAAGGCCTTTAGTCCATAACATCCTTCTCTGGTGGGCTGGAATAAGGGGAGACACTGTCTTACAATGAATCTCCTCCTTTGTGAAAGATCAATTCCAGTTGGTAGGGAAGGGGAAATCTACTTGTAGGTCTTTAATTTATGGACTGCCTCAGAATTCTCTTTTTACTCCAGTTCTCATTAATAGTTACATAAAATTGCTGAGGGAGGCTATCAGTAAAGATTAAACTTGGTGTCATCAATAGATGATAATACCTAGTTAGACATCTCAATTCTGGAATGCATCAGCAGTATGGAAATTCTGACCCAGATGTGCTTGTCAAAATAACTTTAAGTTTATCAGCCTACTGATCCCAGAGAAATACTATTTTTCACTCTGAACTGAGTTTTATTTTCCTGTTCAGAAGTAATTCATAATTTGCTCCTCTTAATTCAGAGTTTCTTCTCACTAAGCAGATGGCTAAGACAGCTTTTGTACAGCTACATTTTGTGCATCAATTGTGGCTTCTGATGGATCAAGCGGCTGTTTTCACAGTCACTCACGTCCTAGTCACTTGCTATTTGAAATACTATAATGAATTGCCCCTGAAGAACATTTAATAGCTGCACCTGGCACATAAAATGGCACCCTAGACTGTGATGGATTTTTCCTGATATACGGTACCTAAGTGACTCTGCTGCTTCAAAAACTGTACTGGCTGACAATTAGCTTTCATGTGCAATTCAAAGTGCCAGTTGTCACCTTTAAGGCTCTACATGGCTTTGGCCCTAGTTATCTAAGACTGCCTTCTCCTATATTCATTTGTAAATGTGACCAGATCGAATACGGTCAAATCCCTCCTGGTTATTATCTTTATGAAACTGCTATCTGAGAAGGCCTTGGAAGCAGGCTGATAGCTTTCTCCCTTTCCTTGAAACTCCCTCCAAGTGGAGATTTCAAGACCTCCCTTCTGAGCTGTCAAAATGTATCTGCTCCATCTTGTACAGCAGTGGTGGGATTCAATTTTTTTTACTACCAGTTCTGTGGGTGTGACTTGGTGGGCGTGGCAGAGAAAGGATACTGTAAAAATCTCCATTCCCATCCCACACCAGGGGAAGGATACTGCAAAATCCCCATTCCCTCCTGATCAGCTGGGACTCAGGAGGCAGAGAATAGATGGGGGTAGGGGCCAGTTAGAAGTTGTATTTACCGGTTCTCCAAACTACTCAAAATTTCCGCTACTAGTTCTCCAGAACTGGTCAGAACCTGCCAAATACCACCTTTGTTGTACAGGCAGAAGGGATGCATTGATTAGAACTGGAATTTGTGACCACATGGGTTTTGCTTTCTCAATTTTTAATATTTTGATTTTGCCATTTAGAAAAAAAATGTATATGGAGGTGTCAGGTCTTTCCTGAAAGCCTTCAAGATTGGGAAGCATACAAATGAAATAGCATAATGATATCTATGAAATTATTACAACTACATGCTAATAAATTTACCTTTGGAGCACACTGAAAATGCATTCCAGGTACAGGCAAAGTGGTGACATACATGGTAATGCACCTATAGAGGTACAAAGTTCCCAATATAAAAAAGAACCTTCGTCCTACTATTGATCTGAAATATAAACACAAACATATTGAGGTAAGAATTCTTGAGACATAATGCTAGCAGTATACCATATTTCTATAAAAAAGGTTGTTACAATGGCAGTTATAACACAGTGGAATAAAATTTATTTAAAAAATATGAAGAACCACTTCCTGCTCCAAAGTTATGTTTTGATTATATTAGTTTCAGAAAGGTGAGGGGGGAAATCTACAATAATACCTTTCTTCTATATTTAGCTGGTAGCTATGAAAATCATAACATTGGACCTGTTTTGCACAACACAATCTTAGACATTACAGTAATATAAAACGACATCTGAGCATTTTATGGTAGAATTTTGGATTGTCAACAGTTAGCAGCATGCATACTTAGCATAGACTTAGCTTTTAAATAAGAAGAAAAAGAAAAACCTGCTACATTTCTTATTTTCTACTCTGTCTTAATGGAGAAGGTCCTTGAATGAGTTATTTCAACATTATTATGAGCTGTGTTGGGATTCATTTTTTTTTACTACTGGTTCTGTGGGCGTGGCTTGGTGTGTGTTGCAGGGAAAGGATACTGTAAAATCTCCATTCCCACCCACCTCAGATAATAGATGGGGCGGGGCCAGTCAGAGGTGGTATTTACTGGTTGTCTGAACTACTCAAGATTTCCACTACCGGTTCTCCAGAACTGGTCAGAGCCTGCTGAATATCACCTCTGATTATGAGGTACCCTATCTCTCCAAAATATTGAGATGGGAAATAATCACCTTGCTTTGACCAATGAATTTGTTGGGTAGGGTGAAGTAGGGAAATATTTTCATTTAGGCACCATGACATAAGAATGCATGAAGTGGTATTCTACCGGTTTGGACTGGATCACCAGAACCAGTAGTGAAAATTCTGGGTGGCTCCGCCCACCCACGCCTTGCTCTATGGCATCCCATTAAGGCCTTTTTTCCATCAAAAGTGCATGCGTGGAAGGATCAGCGCATGCACAGAGGTGGTGCGTGTGATGGAAGCGCACACTCACATTTGCGAACCGATAGGGAAGGTAAAAGTGTGTACCACCCCTGTGCATAAACTATAAATTGTGCTCACTTTCTTTAAAGGTAACAGTATAATGCTACTGAAAACTATACAGCAACAAGTTCTACGGTAGTCAATGCAGCCTAAATCACATTTGGTTAATGCAAATAATCTGTACTCTCATAAGAATTCAATTTATATAAACCATTACAGATTCTATTATTAATATATATCTTAATGTGGAAACAAGAGTTATTTACAAAATATCAGTCAACATTTTTTTTATTTCTAAACATATGCTTGCAGATATATCCATAATGTTGTTCTATTTCGGGGTAAGCAAGTTATGCAGAATGCAGAATGAAAGTAAGAAATATTAAAGCAAAGAAATATAAATAAAACCATTCAATATCCTATTAATATCTTTCTATTCTTTTAAACAATCCTTGTTCTCACCCTGCTCACACCTTGCTTCATACATTCTCTTTTTCTTTCTTTAAACTTCCTATTCTTTATTTTTGATTACCTCATCAACTTCAACAAGAACAATCCTCTTGGCTTCTCTTTCTCCCTGTTGAATTAAACTTCCTCCTTCATATATTTGTCTGACATTCAGTCCTAATTCATTATAAATTCAATCTGCCACAAAGTATTCCTTTCAAGTTACTCATTTCTGTATTCCATTAAGCACCCGTTTATTCTTTTTTATACATTTTATTAACATTTTCATACAGAATAAAAACTAACAAGAACTAATACTGGTATTTAGAATGAAAAAAGGAAAAATTTAAAATAGAAGAAACAAGCAAAAGTAGAGGCACAGAAATCAAAGAAAAAAAATGATAAAGAAGTGACTTCCAATTTTCTTTTGCAGCAGTTATAAATATAATATAACCTCTTACTCTAAGGGTACACCATTGAATACATTTAGCCATAATCTAATATTTTTATTCTAATCAAAATCATATATCATTCATAATATCATTTTTTCTATTTACCACAAAAAGTCAATAAGAGGTTAGCAGTAAATTTAGACATTGTCCTAGGGCTAATTAAAGCAATCAAATTGTCCATTTCAACAAGTTCCATCATTTTCACTATCTATTTCATATACATTGTAGGTAAAAACAAATCTTTTCACATATAATAGTCTCACTGCAATCATCATATATAAAAATGAAGCTCCATAATTTTTCTAGCTGCTTATCCATCCAAAGTCGCTGGTTTCAATGATATATGACTTTCTCTCCTTGTTTTTACATACACTTAGAGCTCATGTTCCCATTGCATTTATGTGTTGTGGCCCACCAGCGGAGCTGGCAGCAGATTCGGACAGTGAGGAGATTCGGACAGTGAAGCAGAGAGGGGACCAGAGCTGTATGTCAGTTATCAGATGCCTTCAGAGTCAGACATCAGTGAGGCAGACAAACAGCTGCAGCCTGTTCCCAGTGTACGCACGGACAAAGTTTCCAGACGAAGGGAACAGCTAAAGAACCGGGGTCGACTTGGGAGTAAGGCCACCAATGGATGAATGGCCCGTCCCAGAGGAAATAAAACAGGAGTGAAAGGGGAGTAGAGTTTGAAGGAGACAATTAGTTCAATTAATTGGCTCATGACTCTCCGAGACTCCTTGCCAAGTTTTGCAGATATTGGCCTGGTAGCTCTCTAAGCCAGATAAGGTCCATGACTGTAAATCTTCCTTGGAAAGACTTTGCTGCATGTGAATGAGCAGAATTCACAGTAAATTAATTAAAAAAGGTTTTTGTCAGGACCAGGAGTTTGCTTCATGCTCTTGGGAAGCCTAGGTCAGAACATTATGTTTCTATGAAATACCCAGTTTTAATACTGATATAACAAAATGAGGTCTATTGTGTTATTTCTGCATACTTTTAGCAAATATCCATTTCTCATAACAGATCACAAATTATCTACTCCCATTCTGCCTGCATTTCCCCATCTTATCATTTCTTCATTCATTTTCCATCTTTTTTACTAGATTACACAAATTCATCTTTCTGATCTACTTTTTTGCCAATGATGTATAACTCATAATTATTCATTGAAATCTTCCTTGTCAAACATAGTTACATTCATCTTAGGTACATTAATGTTTATATCTATGCTCCTTGTTGCATCATACAGTCTAACATTCATGACAAATCATCTGCTTACAGTTAAAACAATGCAGCATAATCTACATACAAAAGTACATGCACATCCATGCATCCAACCAACATACCTCAAATTACCCTATAAATATTTTATATATTCACACATAAAGGCCAAAACACATCCAATAAACATTCCACTTATATTGCTCTTATGATGTGGTTGCACAGTGGTTAGAATTATTGCAGGATAACTCAGCTCACTATCATGAGTTCAATTCTGACCAGCTCAGTTGACTCAACATTCTATCCTTCTGAGGTTGGTGAAATAAGGACCCAGATTGTTGGGCGTAATATGCTGACTCTGTAAACTACTTGGAGAGGGCTGTAAAGAACTATGAAGCATTATATAAGTCTAAGTACTATTGCTACAGTAATCAGCAATCAACATTCATTCCATATTCATGCAAAACATTCTGTACTTCAAGCCCACTCATATTATTATATGCTTTCTCTAAATCAACAAACCTATGAAAAACTTTTTCTCATGTACATATTTCTCAATGTGCAACTTGAGAGCAAAATGTTGCTTGCATATATCCTCCTGGCACAAAGCCATCTGCACTTGTCAAATGTTATTGTCACCTCTTGTAACTCAATCAAAACATTACCAAAGTCTTTCCTTTAAAAAAAATTTTTTTGCATTTATTCTTACTTTGTACAAGGAGAAGAATAATGGCATTCTTCCCATCATCAAGTATTGATGCAGTTTTCATGTGTGATAAGCAACTGACACAATCATTCCTTAAGCAAATCACACCCACATTTTAACATTGTTCCAGATGTAGCATGTGCCCAGGGTTGTTGAAATTGAGGTGGCATACTAGTTTAAATCATCATTATCATCACCATCATCATATTCATATCTATATGTTCACCGCTGCCATTTTCAACATAATCCCAGCATTTATTATAGGCTTTTTATCAAATATTTTGAAACAAACTTTTATATAATTTGTCTCAATCCCACTCTTTAACATACTTATTTTTTCAATACTGATCTATTAACTACTTCTAGCATTACCCCATTTATCTGAAATTATTTCAGCATTTTTATTTTTCTCTTATTCTCATTTTTTGTAGCAATAACCATTTTTCATCCACAGCCTACAACATTTCATTTTGTTATTCCATTAAATCACCTTCCTATAATCATTCTATTTTCACGCTCTTCTCTTTTATTTCTTGTCTTACCAAAATGATCTATTTCTTGGTCATTAAGCTAGTCACTAAGTTGTCAAGCAAACCACACAGTCGTAAACTTGAGTTATTTTATCCAATGGGCATTTTTGCCATTAAATAGCATAAAATGTTGCAAAACACAATTACAAGAGTGTGGGATTCTGCAACTGGTTGTAAATGCAAATAGGCTGCCCAACACCCACAAATGATTACATGACCACAGGGGTGATGCTGTGGTGTGTATAAATAATCCTAAATCAAGAACTACCTGTAGATCATTTTCATTCAGATCTATTACAATCTTCCCCTTTCTCTTAGTTTTACATACCCTTTATTTTCCCTTTATTTTCATTTGCTAATTCTTTTTATCCCTTTATTTTCATCTGCTAATTCTTTTCTTCATGCCTATTATCCTTTTTTTTACATTCCAAGTCAGAATTTGCTATATGCCATAATCCTCATAAATAAGATACTAGATAAATATTGATCTCTGCCATTCATCATGGCTTCTACCAATTAAAGCTTTATTTATATGTTTATATCTATATAAATTTCTACATCATACAAGTTAATAAAAAAATAAAATAGGCTAAATTCCCAAATTTACTTTGATAAGCACGGTTTCAGCACATTCTATCCAGTATTCCGCCAATCCAAGCAAACCCCAATTTTACCCAAATCTGTTAATCTTATTCTGTGAAAATTACAATTAATAATCTACAAATTATCTAGCCATATATTGTCCACATCTCTCCAACCTGGAGGTATTTGCTATATTTTAACATTCAGAATGCAGATTCTTTATTTCTATGATTACATTACTGCAATTGCAAAAATCTTCGTTAGCATTACAAATCTATTGATTTTTACACCCCCGTAGATCATGGTATACAGTGCATTTAAAAACATCTAAAGTTCTCTGTTTCCATAATAAGAAAAATACAAGAAAAAATATACTTACTTGTATTTAAGAAATAGCCATTGGATTATCCATATTCCAACAAGGATAATTCCATTTATTTCTGATACAGAAAAAGCCCATTCCACACGATCAATATAATCAAAAAATTTATCTGGCAATGGAGGGCTGAGCTCCTTGGAAGGTACCCTCTCATGTACCACTGTGATCATGACAGTTGTTAAAACTAAATTGAAGACAGCATATACAAAGGCAATGCCTGTTTTCCACCATTCCAAAGGAAACTTGTTTCTAGAGTCAGTGGGCATGGAAATTTGTACGTATTCTGGATAGTTTTTAGCACCTTTTCGCAAACCATTGGATAAACTCTTCGGTTTGTTGCTGCCATTCTTGTTTTCATCACTAACAGTCAGAGCAGGTCGAGCATAACCATTGGAAGTTTCACTGGTCTGGCCTTCCATATGTTCTTCAAGCTTTGCTGTCTCTATGGTATCCATCAGGTTTAATATGTGTGATTAATGGATTCTAGTTGGATTTCCAAAAATAGCTTCCACTTCTTTTTTTAAAATCTTCCTCATCCACTTTCACCCACTTTTGTTCTTTTAACAAAGCATACAGAAAGTATAGGTTCCACTTTGAGCTACAGCTTTGGTTCTTTGGTAGATTTTTCTTTTAAGGATCATCAACATGCTACCTGAAATTACATTTAGCATACAATAATTAGCACTGTTAGACATATATCCAGGTATAGATCATTTTGCACTATAAAAGATATATAACAAATATATGGCAGGTGAATGTGCTAATGTGTGCAATTCCACTTATCCAAATGGAGCTGCACACACGAGAACACTTGCACGCTCACACAATGCTTGTGCAGAACCATCCCTTCTGCCCCCAAGATTAAGTGCTGTTGGTCTATGACCCAGCACCCTGCATGCTTACTGTTTCTCGGCATTGGGAATACATAACACCAATTCTGCAATCCCTGCACTGGTTGCCAATTGGTTTCTGGATACCTTTAAAATGCTGATGCTGACTGATAAGACACTTTATGGCTTGACATCTGGAACAGCCTACTCCAAGCAGAATCACCCTGAGCCACTAATTTCTGCAGGGACACACTTGTAATCCCACACTTTTAGAAGGAAAAGGCTAAGAGGCATTGTTTTTCCATGGTAGTGCCAATATTTAAAATCCCTTCAGACTCGCCCTCTCTCAGCAGCCTTTCAGAAAAAAGTAAAAATGGAAATCCAAAATAAAAGCATGCATTCCCTTAATTTAAATGTTGTTCAAAACATTAAGCATGCTCAAAACATTGTGCCACCTTTTTAGTTTGTCTTTGTTCTTGGGGGTTTTGTTATTATTTTTAATCAAATCATGGATGCTTTCACTTTTGTATATTAGAATAAGAGAATAACAGAATTGGAAGGGACCTTGGAGGTATTATGTACTCTGTAAGATGTTGAAAGTCATTAGATTGTGATAGGGTATAAGTTTAAATAAATAAATATAAAAATGACTACTGTTAAATTGAATTTGTTATGTCCTTATATTGTAGAGTACAAAATGATTTTTGCAAACCTCTTTATATTTGTTGGCTTAATATACATTGGTAGTATTTTTAAAAAATATGTTCAAGCATTTAAAAAATGGAACACAATTGCATTGTACTTTTGCTTTGACCATAGGCTATTTTAGGATAAATGACTGATCTCCAAGTACAGCTTTCAAGACATTGGAGAATACAATCAGATCAAGGCAGAGCGAAGTCTTACCTCAAACCAAGCACTTTCCTTTGTACTATAATCTATAAACATTAGCTATAAATCATTGTTTCATTTTATAAGAGATAAACAGTAAACTGATACAACTAATGAGTCACATAAACCATTATAATGGAGCGTACATTCAGATGAGATGCTAAAGGCTAGAAACAGTGGATTTCTTTCATGGTTTAGCTACCCTCATAATTCATGCTATGCTTTGATACCCTCAACATATATGCTTCTGAATAAGCTATCTGAACTGTGACATACATATGTACAACCCATTAAAGGTAGTCCCTGATTAACAACAGCAAGTGGGGCTGGAATTGCTGTCACTAAATAATGCAGTCATAAAGTGCAATGTCATATGACCATGCCACTTAATAATTGCAGTTCTGATAATCCAGGTTGCTTGTTAAGCGAATCCCACAAACTTAAGCAAATCTCATCTAGTTAACATTTGCAACATCCTGCTGACTTCCACATTGACTTTACTTGTTGGAAGGGACAGTGAAGACTGCAAATGGGCATCACATCACTTTGGGATACTGCAATGTCATAATTACATGCTAGCCACCGAGCACTCAGATCACAATTGTGTGACTACAGGGTCTCTGTGTTAGCCGCAGCTACAAGGACTAGTTTCAAGTGTCACTCAGCACAATTATAAGTTGCTGAATGAGTGGTCATTAAAGTAAATACTGTTCCATTCTGATGAAAGCAATGCTAGGCATGGCAGAAAAAGACATAATAATCCAGACAAATTTGTGGCATTAATATCGCTAAAAATATTGTTTATACCAATGCATCAGTATATACATTCATATTTTTGTATTCTTGCACAGTAATCATGCTTCTATCATAGCATTTCAATATAAATGAGAGCCAGCCAAATAGTGAATTTGGGCCAGTCCCTCTTTCTTAGCCTGCCTTGAAGATATAAAAAGGGGAGTGGGGAATACAATAATAAATAATAATTTTGTTTTTAAAATTCTCATTTCTTTTTGAGGGTGCTAACAACTTTACCCAACAGCACTTTTGATAATCTTTCCTCTTCTCTCAGACCATCCACTCTATCTTCATATATTTATTTTGTACCTTGATCTTTATTCACTCTTTTTACATGACTAAACTACTACAATGAATTTCTTTTGTACAAAATCAACTTTTATTATAATCAACATATTATACAGGTTGCACACTAATCAAGGCACGTTTATATTTTAAAATTGGTTGCTATACTATCTATACCTGGAGCTCTTCTATTTTTCAGGCATAAAACATTCATTACTCTTCATTAATTGGTTTTGGGATGCTAACATACTATATATGGCATGTTTCAAATTCTTTCTTTGACCTTCCACTATTATTCCCAAATGTACTAAAATACTCCTTCCAGATTTCCCTCACTTAAGTTTCAAATTATTTCCTAACTTTTTTTTCTTAATTAATTTTGCATTGCTGGAGGTTCCTTCTTTAGACTTTTTCACTCCTCCATTTTTTCTATTTTTTCTCAAAAACACACAACTGTTTTTCTGCTTCTTTTAATCTTAACTTATCCTTGTTGTCATTGATTACTTTTTATAGTTTCTTTCGTTCAATAAATCTAAGACAGTATATTTCTATCATTTTCCTTTGTTATATCCAGTGTGCCATAAGCACAACCAAGGCTCAGTTTTACTTTAACCACATTCATGTGATTAGCGAGTCCTATCCTATCATAAGATAGGATCTCCACCTAGAGACTATCATTCAAATCAACATATCATCTCATGCATCCAATCAACGCTATGGTAAAAACAGAAAGCATGTATTTTATATTAGCATAAGCATAGTCTTACCTGGATGTTAATTTCAAAAGATGTTGCTGGTAATATTCTGCTCCATGACAGTTATTTTATTTCTCAAATCTTTTAGCACCTACATGAAACCATTGAAAGAGAAGTTGAAAGAGATAAGGGGATGCAGTGATATAATATGTACTGCTTTTCATTTAATATACCGTAGGTAAGGCAATTCATGTTTATACCATTGCCTGGGCAAGATAATTTAGCTGCATGAAGATTAAAAGGCAGCTTTACTATTTGTGGTTTTTTTCCTTCTTGTAAAAGTGATGCCTGTCATCTTTTAGAAAATACTGTATTCCTTCTAAATCATTCTTATATCTAGTGCAGTAATTAGAGGTCTAAAATAGTTTCTAGTGCTGAAACTTCCTTCCGTCTGTAGCAATGAATTAGCTGGAACAAACCTCCCTGAAGCTTTTATAAATGGCCAAAAATTCTTCATAGTTGTGGACGCTTACTCAAAATGGTTAGATGTAGTCCTAATGACTTCAACTATAGCAGCAGCAGTAATCAAAGTACTATGGAGACTTTTCTCCATGCACAGTTTTCCCGATGTCTTGGTCTCTGACAACAGCCCCCAATTCACGCCCATGCCATTCGAGACCTTCCTAGCATCTCTGGGAATCAGGCATGCCCTGGCCGCGCCATTCCATCCGGCCTCCAATGGTCAGGCAGGGTGAATGGTGAGATCTGCAAAGGAGGCCCTCGCTAAGATGGGCCCCGGCAATTGGCAGAGACGAATCGACCACTGCCTATTGATCCAACACATCACACCCAGTGCTACCACTGGGAGAAGCCCCTCTGAGGTTTTCATGGGCCGCTGCCTAAGGTCTCACCTAAACCGGCTACATCCAAATTATTCCACCACATAACCCCCCCCCCCCCGACTCCACAAGCAAAGTTCGATCCTTTTCCATAGGTGATTCGGTATATGCACACAACTACACAGGGGGAACGTTGTGGATTCCTGCCACGGTAATCGGAATGACACGTCCTCGATTGTATATAGTAGAACTCGAGGATGGTAGAAATTGGAGAAGGCACATTGACCAACTCCATAGCCGGATTTCCAATTCCAAACTTAGGCAACCAACACAACAGTAACTCCTGCACGATAGTCAAAGCCGCACAAAACAAAATAACAACCCCTCCACGTCCAACTCAATCCCGAGAATCTCGGAAGACTTATCTGACTTTGATGCAGGCCCGCAGCGAGCTCCGAGTGAGTTAACTCCAGAAGCTTGTTGCGCCCCTTCCTGGATTGGGATGCTCTGTGCACAGTCACTCATGCCCTCATTCTTTCTCACCTGGACTACTGTAACACTCTCTACATGGGGCTGCCCTTGAAGAGCACCCAGAGGCTTCAAGTGGTCCAGAATGCGGCTGCGTGGGTTATCATGGGGGCACCTAGGTGCTCCCATGTTGCACCCCTTTTAGACGGCCTGCACTGGTTGCCGGTTGTCTTCCGGGTATGATTCAAGGTACCAATTATGACCTTTAAAGCGCTCCATGGCTTAGGCCCAGGATACCTGCAAGACCACCTACTGCCACCATTGGCCTCCCACCATCCAGTGTGATCCCACAGAGTTGACCTCCTCAGAGTGCCATCGGCCAGACAGTGCCAGCTAGTGACCCCCAGGAGAGCCTTGTCTGTGGGAGCGCCTTCCCTCTGGAATGAGCTGCCCCCGGAGCTTCGTATAATCCCCGACCTCTGGTCCTCCTGACACGCCCTAAAAAGTTGGCTTTTCCAGCAAGCCAGCCTGGCCTGAACAAAACAAAATAAATTATTGATTATTATTAATTTTAATCAATTTTTTTTAAAAAAAATGTGATTGTTAATCTTAATTAGGTTTGTTTTGGATGTTCTATTTAATTTTTTTTTAACTTTTGTAATATGTGTTTTTTTAATGTTGTATGCCACCCTGAGTCCTTGGGAGAAGGGCGGCATATAAATCCAATAAATCAAACCAAACCAAGCTCCAGCCGCGGCCTGTGGAAAGTTCCAGGAGTTTCCATCAGGTAGAACCGGAGAGCAAACAAGTCCGTCTGACTTGTCCGAAGGAACCACTCGCACTGAACTGCGCAGGTCAGGCAGAGCTACGCAAAAGCCCGCCTACCTGCGTGACTACGTCACCAACTGGGTTCATCTATCCTAGAGGGGAGGGGTGTTGGATATCCCCTCCCACTGATAGAGGTTTCCACCAAGGTCCTCTGTTCCAGCTGGAACAGAGGTCGAATTCCATTGGTCAAGAGGTCTGACAGATCCCTTTAAAAGGGGATGCTGTCTGACCCGTCTCCAGCAGGATGTTTACTTGACTTGCAATAAAGAGCTGTTGTTACTGGAGCCTTTGTGTGCCTTCCTTTATCCAATCTAACAGATACCTTAATTCTTAATATTTTGTTGATTTTATTGTTTGTTCAATTTCGAAAATGTTTATAAAAGAACAGCATTCCAGTTACATATTGTTTCTGCTAAGGTGAAATCTTTTTTCAAGAAAAGCAGTAAAAGTAAACAGAAATGAGCAAGGAGGTTTTTCTAAGTGGCATTATCGGATCTATGAAGATAAACAATTACATATTCAAACAAAAAACATGTGCAGTGTTTGTTTATGCTAAGCAGAAACGCTGTTTCCTCCAGATTACTTTGAACAATATTTTAAGAGAGCGTGCATTAAAAATATTTTGCCATAAAGTTTTATTTTTAACTATACTGAGAATCAGAATGTATGTTTAATATTTAGAATTTCTGATGATATATATGAGTTGCTCAGAGGTGGGTTGCTGCTGGGATTACTGTCGGTTCGACAGGCAAAATTTTTTGCACATGTGCGCATTTGTACCTAAAAAGGTCTGCGCATGCGCAAAAGGTTAAAAAGGGGGAAATTACATTTCTGCAGTGAAAATTGTTCTGCGCATGTGCAGAACAGAAAATCAGAATGGCGATGCTATAGGAGAACTGGTTCAGGGGCATGGCAGGCCTGAGTTGCTGCTGGTTCCAACAACCCAGGCCTCCAGATTACTACCGGTTCATCTGAACCAGTCTGAATTTGTAGGAACCCACTTCTGGAGTTGCTGCTTTAGAAAAATTCATTCAGTTTTTTTTCTTATAGTTTTAATAATTCAACCTTAAATGACATTGGGCTACTTTACTATTTCATGGCTACAGGGATCAGCATTGCAATAATACCTAATTGAAAAATGAGAAGAGTTAGATTAGTCATAATCATTAAAAGGAGGAACATGAGCTGAGTAATATGTACTTTCATTTACTTCACCTAAAAAGTGAGTCAACAACCAGTGAATGGAATAGTTGTCACTCTCATTCTTGTTAAAGGAGTGGTGACTGAACTATTTTTAGGATGTGTCATTTATATTTATTATTGCTATGGGATGTTATCAAGTCACATAGAAATATAGCACATTCCTATAAATTTCACAACACCTAACATTCATTGCCAAGCACCTGCATTAATCACTTCATTTTTTATAAATAGATCAAAAAGAGGTATTATATGCTACTACAGAGTACTTCTTAAGTGACACTATTGTCCATTAAATGTGGTAGGAAGATACCAGATACAAACTTTCTTTCCTCCAGCTATTTTTAAGAATAGGAGCTGCATCTTCATTGTTAATATTTTTAAAAATTGTTAGAATCTTGGCTCTTTAAGCAGATATTTGGGAACTAGGAATGTGTTAAATAAAAAAGAAATATATGGGACTATTATTTATTTTGACTTTATGAATTAATTGGAATGTATAATATAATTTTATAGATTGCGTTGCTATTTAGTCTGGCATACATTATATATTTTATTATAAACAGCATCAAATAACAAAGGTTAAGGCTGCCAGAGAGGAAGAACTGGAACTTTGTATCTCCCTCAACCCTCAAAGTGATAAGTAGAGAAGTAATATAGTAGTACAAGTATATTCTTGAGGCCTATTCCTCAATTTTCATGTGAAAACTTCCATGCACAACTTTGGAAAGAAACTTTCCTAGATCAGCAGCTGCCTTGCAAAAGGCCAGGTTGGATATGCTGGTTCAGCAGTGGGACCAAGAAGATACCAAAGGTCAGGTAGGGCAGCAGGACTGATGGAGTGCAGGGCCCAAAAGGACATACTCATAGTTCCCCACCACCAACTCACGAATGAGGGATGAAGCACCTCTGTGATTGTAAATCAGGTGATCTGCCAAGTGCTCAAATTTTGATCATGTGATTGTGGGGATGCAGCAACAGCCATAACTTTGGGGACCAGTCATCTTATTGAGTGCTGTTGTAACTTCAAAAGATCTTTGAATGAATGGTCATTAGTCAAGGACTACCAGTAAACCAGTTATATTCACCTGAATGAAGTGACATAAAAGTATCCATAATAAAATAAATTGCTTGTATGCTCAAAGATTAGCAATTATTAACTAAATGTTTACAAAGATAATGAATTAGATATAAAAACCCGATCTGTTCGCTGAATTATATAAGTAAAATCTACATTAGAAACTGTCTAAATACAGTAAAACAACTACAGTATACTGGATCTGAACAGGCATGTGTAATGCTAGCCTTGTGAGATGGGCAGCCAATAAATTCAATAAATAAAATAAATAAAATTCTACTCTGCAGCATAGCATGCAGCATGGAGAATGAATTAGGAACTGCAAAATAAACATATGAAAAAGAGTAAATAGTCATAAAGGAAAAACTAAGAAAGTTGAGGTTGAATGCAGCTGATTACAAAATACAATCTGAAGCAGTGTATGTGCTTGATAGAAGCATGGATGATTTATAAGAACCGAAAAGTATGGAAAGGGATAGTAAATAATTTTGGTATAAACTAGATTGCTTTCTCATTTCTGTTTTGCTTTCTATACTTTACATAACACTGGTTATCACAAAAGAAATACTGTAGTGTGTATTTTATGTGTCTGTGTGTGGGTATGGGTATATATGGGTGTGTTTGAGTGTGTATGTGTAAAACAGACAGCAGTAGACAGATATATGAGGAAGAAATATATGAATAAACCTGAAGAGTGTGCTATATGTAGCACTCAATATTAACCTAGTAGCAAGGAATAGGTTTGAGAATAAATCTGGATACTCCCACAAACAAGCACTTTTTCCTGCTTGTAAAAAATTGTATGAAAATTCCTATTCATGTATCTGCACCAAAGCTATCTAATTCTATTCTATAGAAAGAAAGCTGATTCAAACAGGATTTTTAAAAACAGAATTGCAAGCCTGCTAGCAACCAATTCCAAGGACTGAGTAATTAAAAAATTAGAACAAATCTTTCCAAAATTATTTATAGCTTGCCTTTCTATTCAAACTATATTTTATGATATCACTGAAGACCAAGAAGCATCATGGTTTAGTTCTGTTTCAGGTTATATGTTTATAATTGAACTGATAGTTGCATTTGTTCTTGTACATCAGAAAAGTTAATGTTGGGAGTATTTTTTAAATGAGAAATCTAAAAAAGGAGGAGAGGAGACAAGGTGAAATGATCATAGTTTGACAAAGTCCAATAATATACAGTACAATATGCTCTTTAAGAATTCTGGCAGAACTAACATCTGAAAGTGTATCAGTTGCTGCTTTCTCTCTAATTTTTGAAGAATACAAGCGATAATAATTGGAACAATGAAGTTGTATATTTCTACCATCTGCTTATTTTTTCTGGTAACAGAAATAGGAAAAGAGAGACAAGAAAAAATATTTTAATACCCCCAGTAAGTACTATAGCAAAACTTAGAGATTATACATAGTTTATACTGATATACTAAAATAATTTATTCAAATTTTGGGGGGGCTTAAAATATATCAAATAAATATTGTCTAAGAAAAAATATTCATTTTCCTACTGACCTTGTATTAGATGCTCTTTTTTCTGAATCCTATGCTTGTTGTGATTAACAAGTGACTCTTTTTAATGCCCCAGCTTCACAACTTCCCTTAAGGTGCATATACTCAGGAGTGGTCTGAGGTAATTCAGTTGGAATTGATTATGATGTCATTATTCAGATGAATTCAGATGTATGGAATTTTTGTTATGTTAGAACTATTGTTGAGTTGCCTAGTCTGATTAGCAATTTTAAAAGTATTATAAAGAATTTCCTTTTATACCATTAAAAATGGTATTTCCTACCATTTATATTATTAACATGCTCTATTTAATTTTTGCCAAAAAATGTTACACAATACCAACCATGCCCTTTTTTAACCTTTGTTCCTTGAATCTTTCATAGTAACAATAAACCAAGTGGAAAAAATAAATCTTTTGAAAGTTCAGCTCTTCCCTTATATGTCACTGTTCAGAACCAACAGATTTCACTGAAAATCTCATTTAAAAATAGTATGTTCTTTCCAGGGTTTATTTTCTGCTCCAATTGAAACCAATTCTAAGTAGCCTATATACCCTACTTTTCTAAATAAAGTTGATTTGTGGTTTAATATTAAATGTAAATTATGAATGGTATTTTGTTCCAAAATATATAGATAATACTACTAGTAGTAATAATTTCATAATAAATCCCAGTATCCCAAATTAAATGTTTATTTATTTAATTTATTTATGAATCAGATTTACATACCTATTCATCTCATATGAAGTATTGTTTATAGTGATTTCGTAGTGGCTCTTTTTTAGAATTTCAGAAATACTTGTTCAGAAAGTTCAGAACTAAATTTAGGGTCCTCTATATAGGAATAATCTGCAATAAACTTCAGATCAAAATAGTTTTTACAGTTATTTCCTTACACAATACTTTGGCTACTTGCAACTTTTTCAAAACTTTCCCAAATAAAAGGAATATATATTTAAATATAAATTTGTATCGATTTCTATCCACTGATAAGTATCTATTTACAGAATTCAAGATATGCAGTCACTGCCATTTAAATGACTCAGATTTTCACAAAATACTAATTTTTGTGTCAAGTTATTTTCATTTATAAATTTTGTAGCAAACAGCCAACATTGGATATTAAATCAAGCTTTTAATGTGGCTAGAAGGCCAACTGTCAGAAGTTTATGGCATGTCTACACAACATGCTTAAACTATTCCTGTCCTATGCTCATGTTTGCTTGACTCTAATTTAATTTGGAAAGATTTTGGTCAGACTGAGACACTTTGGCAACAGCTCAAATGCTATTCAGATTGCAATGTAGGCTAACATGTACACTACACTCCCATGAGACAACTTCCCTGAGGTGAAACTCCTGGACATTTAAAAATAACATGGCTAAGGGAAAGTATCTAGCTCAAGGAATGAAAATTAGTAATTAAAAAATCATATTTTCTGCTGGATCTTGAATCAGCAACATTTGTAAAGCAAGTATTATAGCCCTTCTGCTACTACAGCTTTCATAGCAAAGATAACTGCACAGAAAGGAGGACTTGCAAGAATGGTGAAAGGAGTATTTCTAAAATACAACAGGAAAATCTGCCTAAGGTTGCATTTATTATTAAATACAATGAATACAAGGCAATATCATCTATTGTTGTTCTCTAAAAATGGTTATTGGTCCATTCTGCAACAGGACAACTGCCTAATTCAGATAAGTCTCGAGAGAATATTCCTGAAGGCATATCAGCCTTTAATAAAACTGATGGAGGAGATGCTCCAAAAGATATTAATAAGCTATGTGGAATACATGAATTAATTCAATAACTCCTATATCTGGGAAATTGAACTCAATGATCTTATACATTAACTAAAAGATATCAATTTCTAAGCAAGTGTACAATAGTCGACAAAATAATTATATCATAATGTATGTGTTTTTCTTTAAGGTGCCAAAGAACTATCCTATTTTTATTTTCAAATAAATGGTTGTGGCCCAAGTAATTTATTATGGCTCTTGCTAATGATTTTCCCCAGTTCCTAAGAAACACATTGCCTTTCAAGAAGTCATATATTTGATTAGGAAGACTAATAGGCTGTTCTATAAAACTTAATGATTATTGAAATATTACTTCAGAGAAAACAACACAGTTCCAAAACTGTCTTTCATTTTCATTAGGAACAAACATTTGAAAATGTTATTTGGCTTATAAATGTGTTTTCTTGCATCTATCTAAATAGATGGTTTGCTTGGTATCACATCTTCTTTGAATCCAAGCAATATAGTCTGTAACCCATGGTTTATAAATTAAGATGGCATGTAAACGTAACCAATTTTGGTTTTCACATTTCACATTTTTCCCTATCAGTTTGGTTAACACTGAGTGTAAATGCCAGGAATTAGGCCACAGATGGACTATGTACAAAATATATGTATGTTCTAATCACTGACCAATTATATTGTATGCAGTTCATTTAACTAAGTTTTAAAAATCTACCCTTAATAACCAATTATACCCAGTCTGCCGATAATTTTAAATACAAAGAGATTTAGAGGATTTATTCCAAAGTAAATGCATATATGTTTACATCCTCAAGGATAATATTCCATTAATCTGGTTACAACATAGGTGACTGAATGAACAACATTAGACATTTTAATTAATACTTGACTTACAGAAAAAAGACAATTGCCATTTAATTGCTTATCATTATTTTATATATTGTATCAGTGGTGCAATTCAGCCGATTCTATAACCGGGAGGCTCCACCCACCCACCCGGACGTCATCACGTCCTGCTTTTGATGCTATGTGCATGCGTGGAAGGTCCTTCATATGCGCAGAGAAGTGAGCAGTCACATTTGCGAACTAGTAGCAAAGGTAAGTTGATTTCACTCCTGTTTTATATATATTATATATTACTGTTGTAGTGTTTTATATGGAGCTAACTTAGCAGACCACCTGGAAATTGCAAGTGGTCCAAAACACAATGGAATAGGTAGTTGTGGGTGCACCACTATTTCACAAGGTGCATTGGTTTTTAGTAGCCTACCTGATACATTCAACATGCTGGTTATCAACTGAACAGCAATTCATGACATAGGATCAGATTATTTGTCGGACCCCCTACCTCCAAATGATTGACTAATCCACCATATCTAGCACAGTAGGTATACTATGAGTCCTACTTAGATAGACACTTGCATTAGTGGGACTAATTTTATTAGAATAAGGGATAATATTAATCAGAAGCCAAGTACTAAGATCGATATCTCCATCTTCACCTGCCACCAACACTATTTCAGCATTTAAAATATATGTAATAAGATACAAAATGAAGAGTTTTTAGAAACAGCAAGTTTCCAGAAAGAATCCAATTGTACTCCATATGAAAGTTGTGCCATAGATAGGCAACCATCATTTACATTTTGCAGACAAAAAGCTGGATTCAATTCAACAAGCAATCCAATTGTGCTAAATATGAGATCAAAATGCAAATCAGCTGGTCACTGGCAACCATCCACTTCAAAATATTCCACAACAAAACATTTTTATACTAAAACATTAAATCATGGATGATATGGTAATGCTACTCCAATTTTTCTTTGTGGCTGCTCCTTTTAGCAAATGTCCAGGAAGACCTGGCTCTCCTGATTGGCCTGGGAATTCAAAGGTGGAGTACCACATGAGAGAATGCTATTAGACGGACCCCATTTCCCCTCCCTTCATATCCTGCTGCCACCCCACCATTTTTTAATTCATATTGCTATACTTTCATTATTTTCACTGTTTTATTGTTTTACTATTATTATATTTACATATTTCATAATTAAACATTCTAATGTTGCAAGCTGCCCAGGGTAACCACATGGCAAGATTGGTGGCAAATAAATTTAATAATAAATAAATGTTGTCTCTCTTCTAAGTTTTGTCAGCTTTGTCCTAAATATCTGACTTTTTAAAAATCTCCCACTACTTATAAACCTCTGCCTCTTTAAGGAATAAAGTAGGTAATTCAAATTAAGACTTCCTGCTTTAGACCTTTCTACTTGCAAAAAAGGTAATAGACAGAAATTGAGAACATACTTATGAATTCTTGATGAATCAAATTTCAAACGAATTTCAGTGGATCATGAACAAAGCCACTAATTTTTATTATTTCAAGTAAAAAAAGTTGTTTTTGTCAGATCCAAAAACTTTTGCTGTGCATATAAATACATAACGTTTATTAAATATAAATTCTACAATAAGATACAATCAGCGCAATTCTTTCAGATCTATTAGTGAAATAAGGATCTGAATCTATCTGCCTGCCTGCCTGCCTGCCTATCTCCCCCCCTTACATATACTCCTCGATCATAATTGGGAGTGGTAACTCTGTTGGTAAACAACAATGGTATAAGCAAAAACTCATACCATTATGCTGATTTATGAATAGCAAGTCCAGTTACAATATTTAAGAGAATAATGTGTGATTCTTAATCACATCACATACTGTGACTTGAGACTTGCCCGCTTCCCCATTGACTTTATTTGTTGGAAGCTAGCAGGGAAAATCGTAAATGGTGATCATGTGACCATGAGATGCTTCAACCACCATAATTGTGCACCAGTTGCCAAGCACCCAAATCGCAGTCATATGACCATGGGGATGCTGTGATGGTCAGAACTTCAAGGACCAGTGCTGTCATTCAGTGCTGGTTGTAACTTTGAATAGTTGCAGAAAGAGTGTCACTTCATATTTTACTACATTCTTTCAAATCTCAAGACCAAATATATTAGCTGAGTTGTTCTGCATGATGTCTGCACTCATCAGGACTTAGTATCATTAAGTGCAAGTCAAGATATTATACATTGCTTAACAGACCATGCATAGAAATCCTCACTTTGTGTCCTGTTTAAACTCATTCATCATTAATCTAAACTGATCAACAGACTGATAATAATTAGTTACTTTTGCCTGGAAGAATAAAACATTTGTGTATTTGTAAATTAATTCTAAAAATAATCCTGATCCTAAAAACTATACTTCAGTATTCATTTACAGCACTACCTGTGCTCCATTGGAGTGCCTAGATTAGTGGTGATGAACCTATGGCACGCATGCCAGAGGTGGCACGCAGAGCCTTCTCTATGGACACACAGACACAGCTCTGTTTCGTGTCTCTGCCACACATGTGTGCACACCTCCTGCCGGCCAGCTGGTCTTCGGGTCTCTGCTGCACATGCACAGGATGCCTTGCAGTTTGGGCGCATGCACACACTTTGGGCACTTGGTACCTAAAAGGTTTGCCATCACTGGCCTAGCTCATACTTTTAAAGCTAGAGCTCCCCATGTCTTTTCATGAATTATTTTCCAAGATAAATTAGTTTGCACTGTATATTCAGAGAGAAAGGTTTAGGGCTGAGAAAATGTGAAGTAAAAAGGCAGACATGCGAAAAAAATGAGCTACAAAATTGTAAAATCAGCTGTCTTATTTGAAAATAGGGGACTTCCTCAAAAATAAACATAGAATTGCTTTCTATCTGATTTATACATACTCAGAGGTTTCCTGAGTTCAATAGGGTTGTGCAGTAAGCTTGAAAATGATTCCAGCCTAAGACTCAGATTGCAGTTAAACCGCAATGAACAATATAGTTAAATAGCTTTCTGAACAGATGCAGCTTTGAGGAAACAGTAGTTTATCTGTCTTGTAGAAACTTTCTTATCAATGCCTGTTTCAGTTCCTAAATAAATTGCAGAGCATCTGCTGGGACAGTACTGTCTGTGATTCTTAATGTCTTTTGAAATAATCTGGGACAGTAGCGTCCATGGTACAATAATCCTTTTAACAGGCTGAGATCTTAAAGACAGCAGCATCTCTGTTAAAAGTCATCCTCCAAGTCATTCTCCCAGCATCTGCTTAGCATATAGCAGCACTGTATCCATATTAAAATGAAGTGTCATGTATTCCACATTTATATAGTGTTCACAAATATCTGTATATACTACATAACTATCTACTTTAAACCAGAAAGCTTTTCTATAAATAATCTGCAAATTAAATCAATAAAATAAAAGAAACTACTTAAGGCCAGTTAAGAAATTGAAGTGTAACTGAAAGCATAAATCAGTTTAAAGAAAGTAAAGTTTGATTTTAAGACATCAGTACCCTACAGTCAAATAATAATACTTAGGCAACTATATAATTAGAGCATAAGAGCATAAGCACACTCAGGTATATGGTATGAAGAGGGGAAAAATTAAACTATAATATAGCTCATGAATACTTCTAATCCAGCAAATTGAAGCCCACCAGATTTGCAAATTATTTTATTTATCTATCACATGGCATACACAGATATCATGCAATCACTGATATACAAATTTAAATAAAATATATATATAATGACACTTTATTTAAATTTGTATATCAGTGATTGCATGACCTCTGTGTATGCCATGTGATAGATGTGTGTGTGTGTATGTGTAATATAAAGATAGAGATATTGATATTATGAGGACAATACAATATAGGAGATAAAATATGATGATGATGATGATGATGATGATGATGATAGTAATAGCAGTTAGACATAGCACTTCACAGTGTTTTTACAGCCCTCTCTAAGCAGTTTACAGAGTCAACCTATTGCCCCCAACAATCTGGGTCCTCATTTTACCAATCTCAGAAGGATGGATGGCTAAGTCATCCTTGAGCCTGGTGAGATTTGAACTGCCAAATTGTAGGCAGCTGGCAGATAACAGAAGAAGTATCCTGCAGTACTGCATTCTAACTATTGATGGTGATGAAAATGGTAAAATTAGCTGAGGCTGAAATCCCAGTGTTTTGGAAAGAGATTTCTTCATCCAGCTTTGGACAGAGCTGTGCTCTCCTCAATGGAGCAGACAGATAATCTAGAGGTACTTCTAGAACCCCCATCACAAATAGAGTCTCATGGCTTCAGTGGCAAACAGTACCTTCCTGAGCTTCATTAGCCACCAGCTGTCAACTAATCAGTGCAAAAGTAACCTAAAAAGAGATTATAATGGAAGGAATACTTACAGAAGTCCCGAAAATGAAACTAGTGCAAAATGTCTGCATCAATAGCTTGTTCAAGGAGCAACTATATCAATATCTTTATATATTCCAAACCTGAATTGTGCTAGAATTGTACTACTAAGTTAAGTTCAATGTGTTTTTGGTTGCCTATAAAGCTTTACATTGCCTTCTTTGCTATGCATCTACCCAGATAAGAAGACATATACTACTAATGGAACAGTTGTTAAATTACCTTGTTATGGTTGGTGTTGAGTCTTCAATGCCAACTCACAAAGTTTTTTGGGGTGTTTGTGCAATATTTATACCTGTCATTTTGAAAAAAAAGTCTAGACAGCTCATATACCAGAAAACTGTAGGACAATAACAGAATAATAACAGAGTAGAAAGGGAGCTTGAAAATTGCTTCCAATATTTAATAATAATTATTAAACATTCAATTAATAATTAAATGAATACCTACTTATTAATATAGCATTATTAATTAAATTATTAATAATTAAAACAAATATCAAAGAAAGCCAAAACAAGATTCAATGCTGCAGAAGGTATTAAATGCTCACTGAAAAACTCATATTTGCAGTTTTTCTAAATGTTAACAATACTGAAAAATCTATATCTCTGTGGAAAGATTATTCACAGCTTTGAAGCTGCTACCAAAATCACCTATTTCTGAGCTCCCTTTTGATGGGAGTATATTTAAAGAATTTTTCATTATAGTTACAGCAGATGACTTAACTAATCATAAATAACTTAGCAAGGCTGGACCTGGTTACAGGTAATCCTTGCAATCAAAATATTGACCAGAATTTTCATTGTTAAGTGATATAGTTATGAAGCGCAACATATATGTGACTTTACCTCTCAGCCTCCCTCACTGCCTCCCACACCAAGACTCCTGTCATCATTCACCACCTTCTTTCTCCCATTGCTGACAAGATATGCCTATCCTGGCCCTTCAAAAGGCAGCTGCTGGCCACATGAGGCCATCTTCCCCACAAGGAAATTGCTGCAAGCAACCTGGGGAAGTTAGCCTTGTGCGGCCATTATCTGCCTCACAAAGGGCCAGGGCAGGGATGCCTCATCAGCAGTTGGAACAAGATGACAGTGAATATCATCCAGGGCAGCAAGTGTCACAATATGCAGGGAGCTAAAAGGTCATAGACAGGAGACAGTTAGGACAATAGGGGGAGTTGAAGTGTGATGTCATAAGTGTGAGCAGGCTGCCAAGTGCCTGAATTTTGATCATGTGAATGCAGGGGTGCTATAACCATCATAGCTTTGGGGACTGGTCATTATACCCTTCAGCACTGTCATTTGTTCAAATGATCTCTGAACAAATGATGACAAAATTGTGACTACCTGCAGTTCTTGGATGGGAGAACATCAAGATACAAGAGGGCAGGCAAACCTAAAAACATCTCAGAGAATGGTAACAAACCACTTCCTTATTGTTGCCAAGAAAAAAAAATGTGGATCTGACCATGTAATTACTAGCTGAGTTCAATTTGACATTTATTCTAATTATAAAATAGTTGTTTTTGTAAATTTGTTGTTTCTCTGCTTTGAGATTATTTTATCAGTGAATAGGAAGACATTATAATAAATACCTTGTTTATGAATAAACTGTTATCAGGTTTATCTCTGATACATTAAAATCCAGAGCATCAGGTGGTGGCTTACAATCTACAAATACAACTCTGGTGATTTACAAAAGATTAGCAAGATTTTTAAAAAAACAATTAAGCTGTTTATTCTACTTTCCACTAAATAAGGAACTAAATGAAAATGCTTGATGAGGAAGTATTTGCATGAAAAAACATTTCTGCACTTGGTTGTGATACTAAATATATGTTCTTGGACTGAGAATTTTTGAGTGTTCTGTTATTTATTTTTTTGCCTAAATCCTTTCATCTGAGCTACTCTTTTGCATCTAATGTCTGCTTAGATGTCAGAATGCTTGGCAGAAAAGATGACCTTAAAGTCTTTTTCTTTATACTTCACACTTTCATTAGACTGCTGAAATAAATGAGTTTTGGAACTGTTAAAACTGTCAAGAAAAACAAATAGTATTGCTAAAAAATGAACACAGTGCTAGCTATTTAACGATTACAGTGAAGTTTAGAATCAATTCTAAATGTGTTTTCAGAAAGTGATCCCATGATGGCAGAAACGATCACATGAAGCCTTAACTGATTTGATTTCATGTTATCAGCATTTTCCTGCTGACAATAGTTAATGAGTTATTCTCTAGGTAATTCATCTACTTTCTCCCTTTCCTGAATATATATATTTCTAAGGGGGGAAAGGGGAATCTACATAAAGTTGCATCACTATCTATGCTTCCATTCTTTCTGAGCAGTTGGTGCTGGCAGAACTAAAGCATTAGAGTGTGTACTTGGCTGCTGTATTCAAACCACTTATCCAGGAACATATCCATTTTTGTAACTATGATTGCTTTCAGTGGTTACACCTTTATGGGCTTCTTCTCATGTTACCCTTTCATATACGTCAGATGACTTTTTTACACTGAGCCATGAATTTTGAAACGTGAATCAACTGTGCTTTTTTTGGCCTAAAAAAGAATGAGAATCCAGAATGCATAAAGAAGAGAAAGGCAGTTTTTTTTTCTCCCTATCTGAATTTCTCTTGTTTTTCTTGGCCTGCTTCAGATTTCCCAAACCTCCACAAAAGATTTGAGGACCTGAGGAAAAGTATTTTGATCTCTTAGTGTTTCTATTGATAAAAAGGACATAATTGTATCCTACTTCCGTAACTGATGGGTTTTTAATTTTCCACTATAAAAATATTTTAGAAAATAGTGGGTTGGATAGCTTCACCTCTGCTTATAAAAGGGTGGTGTTTATTTCTGCAGGAGGGTAGAATGAAATCTAAAGATATTTATACTTCGACAAACATTACAATTGTTACTGAATCTATTGTATGTTTGCACAAATCAAACTGGGGAATTTGAGAGGATCTATAAATAAATTGATTCTCAATTAAAACAAATGCCATATTTTTATATAATGCACTTAAACAATCAAATTAAAAAATAATGACTAGAAGCATTAACAATATTGCACTTAACTGTTACAAACATATAACCATTGTAGAAACATTGTAGACTGGAACATTTATATCTTCCACAAAGTAAGTACAGAGTAAGGCAACAATCATGCATAATTTGCATTATCAGATATTTTTAAAATAATTAAATGAAGTTAGCAAAAGAATGTAACAGCCAAAATTAAACATAAGTTAAACATCATGAATGCACTCTCCAAGCTATTTTTTGTTTCTGGGAATAGCCTGATAACACTTCAAGGTACACACATCAAAGTAACAGGAAACCTATTTGCTTTTATATATGTACCTATTTTTATAGTGTTCTTCCTCATACAGCTGGTTTTACCACACAGGCTGCAATTCTCCAGCCATTCCAAAGTTCCATTTATTGACTTTTACAGAATGAATTATCTCCAGATTCTTTTCTCAGATGCACATTATAGTACACTAAGTACATGTTGACTTCAAGCAAATAACATTTATCAAAACTCATTGTCTGTGCTTTCCAGGAGTCTATCAAATCAATCTACAGAAAATTCTAACAACTAGCTGTTTTCAATTATATTTTTTTCTAACATGAAAATATAGAGTCATTTGTTTTTATTCTAAGGACACATGGTTATTTTCTAGGACCATTATATATTCCAAATATATAAAAAACCATGGGAATATGGCAAACATTGCTATTAGTGCTTATATTTTAACAAACTAAAAATCAATGCTCACAAACGCTATTTCCCATTGTCCCATTACCATTAAAATATACACATTCTTCATTTGCCAAGATCTTGAAAATAAATTGAATAAGATATGTCTTAGAATTGAAATAGTTCACAATAAATGAACAATTCTACTTCTAAGAGATGTTTCCAAAGGAAATGTCTATATTTAACTGTTTATAATATTTTGTACCAATAAGATCAAAACAAGAAGTTTCTGGCTGTTTTGGAAGTTCCTTAATGAAAGCATACTTGACAATACTTCACAACTTTTAACCTACACAGAAAATTGTAAAAAAAAAAAAAAACTTCTCTGAAAGTCAGCTTCATTAGGAGAATTCCTCTTATTATATATGTTACAGCAGAAAAAACTTGCTCTTTGCCAATAACCTAAGAATTGCTCTCTGACTTTTTCTTTAAAAGGAAAACACACTAAGCAATTGAAGCATCATTTTTCCTTATCCAGAACTAAACCTCTGGTTGACACATCAAGTTCTTAAACTTACCTCTTCTCTCTCTCTCGCTCTCTCTCGCTTAAACGAAGGCAACAGCCTCAGAATAGGAACTCAAAGCCTTCCAACACCCAGCATAAACTAGTTCTTTTTAGAGCTTCCAGGCTTCTTTAGTACTTGCCGCTCCGTCTGGCTACGAACAGGGACACTCCTATCTCCGGGCTAATAGCCGCAAGGAGAAACAGCTAGAAGAAACTTTGCCCACCTTCCGTCTTCCGCTCCCAGTTTTCATCCACCCCGTTACTTCTATATTCGGGACACCTTTCCCTCCCCGCCTCTGGGGAATGCCGTGTGGACCGTTAGGCCGGCCGTGCAACAGCTGGAGAGCTTTCCACGGCCTGAGGGCGGCTCCTGGAAGGAGGAGAGGAAGACACGAGACCAAAGGCGAGCAAGCCGTTTCTGTTTCTGAAGCCACTGTTCCGTTTTCAGCCAGCTTCATGCTCTTTGCTTGTCCCCACCTTCCCTCTGTCTACCACAGCCTTTTTCCTGACATCATTCATTCTCTTACATTCAAACACACGCCCACTCCATTTCCAAACAGTGACTCACTCTTAGAGCCCTGGCTGCTATTGCCGCCGCCGCCGCCGCTGTCGCTATTCAAAGGCTGGGCTTGAAAAACCGGTTAAAAACCTCTACAGGAGTGGATATTTATTTATTTTTATTTATAAAGGCGGGGGAAGCCCTATTCTAAGCAGAAGAAGAGGAAGATTTGGCATAGCTATTAAAATTAGGTCGAGTGGAAAAACTTCATTTTTTTCCCTAACCATTCGAGTTAGGGGAGGACGGTGGAGAAGCCTGTTTGCAAAATTCTTTGCCGTTTGACAAGCCACCTTAAAGAGACAAAACTTTTTGGCATGAAATAGGGACAGAATCTGAACTTTAGACTGCTGCTGCTTTGTTTCCAGAAAAGTTCTGTCCCTCAGCATCCCAGCTCAGGGTTCACCCCAGTCCCAGTGTATTTTCCCTGTCCTTCAAACTTCCTTAGCTACAAATAAGTTTGTACCATCAAAACTCTGGAATAATTTAGCTGTAGGGCTCAGAAGATGTACCTAATGGCCATTTAGATCCTGCTTGCAGAGTAGTATTGAACAATTTGAATGCTGCCCTTCCTCTAGCCTACATTTTTAATTATGGAATCCAAAAGAAAAGTGCATCACATGACAAAGCTGTTTGAAACCAAAAAATAATGACTATATTCGAAACAAATTAGTGATACACTCCCAGGCATACTTACTTGAATATAAACCCCACTGAATAGCAGAAGATAATTTAGGTAAGCTTGTATAAGACTGCATTTATTCAATTATTTTTACAAACATGAGAATATCATATATAGTAGAGGCGATACCGATACTACTTCTTTACTTTGTTAGGACTATTCTTGGATATTTAAATTAAGCTCTCACTGTTATTTTATCACCAGACCGCCAAACCCATGTTTTAAAAGGTATAGGAATGGTGCCTCCCCCACTTAAAAAAAATAAAAAGATGGAGCATTGTTGAAATAGAATAGGATAGAATAGAAGAGTTGAAAGGGACCTTGGAGATCTTCTAGTCCAACCCCCTGCTTAGGCAGGAAACCTATACCATTTCAGACAAATGGTTATCCAATCTCTTAAAAATGTATAGTGTTGGAGCATTCATAACTTCTGGAGGCAAGTTGTTCTACTGATTAATTGTTCTAACTGTCAGTAAATTTCTTCTTAGTTCTAGATTGCTTCACTCCTTGATTGTTTCCACCCATTGCTTCTTATCCTGCCCTCAGGTGCTTTGGAGAATAGCTTGACTCCCTCTTCTTGGGGGCAGCCCCTGAGATATTGGAACACTGCTATCATGTTACCCCTAGTCCTTCTTTTCGTGAAGCTGAATATACCCAGTTCCAGCAACTGTTCTTTATATGTTTTTGCCTCCTCTAATCATCTTTGTTGCTATTCTCTGCACTCTTTCTAGAGTCTTCACATCTTTTCTACATCGTGGTGACCAAAACTGAATGGAGTATTCCAAGTGTGGCCTTACCAAGGCCTTATAAAGTGGTATTAACACTTCATGTGATCTTCATTCTATCTCTCTGTTTATCCAGCTTAGAACTGTGTTGGCTTCTTTGGAAGCTGCTGCACACTGCTGGCTCATATTTAAATTTGTCCACTAGGACCCTCTCACAGTTGCTACTATTGAGCAAGTATACCACCTATACTGTGCCTTTGCATTTGGGTTTTTCTTGCCTAAATGCAGAATCTTACTTTTTGCACCATTGAATTTCATTTTATTATTCATTGTCGTTCATATTGCTCAATGTTTACTTCATTTGAGCAATGAAGAGAAACTGGCTAAATAAAACAGCTGTGACAACTTTTGTAATGAAACATGCTACCATTAACATATACACTTTAAAATTACAGCGCAACCCTGGCATTCTAAAAACGGCTCAGCCATTCTGCACAATTTGTAAAGTACAGAACTACAGTTCAGTTCCCCAAAATGGAAAGTGAGAAGAATAAATGTGGTTTTGGGGTTTTAAGGACTGGAAATACCCACCCCTCAGTGGGTCACAGAGTCCTTTTACTGTGGCCTTCCTAGTGTCGCAGCTGACTCTGGTTTGCCCTGCTGTGGCGGCCATTGAGGCAGATGGATAGGCCCAGTACCAAGGGCCTGCTTGCAGAGGGCCAGGGCATGTGCCTCCTGGTTGCTTAGCAACCCCAGAGGATTTACCTCAACTGCCTTCCCTCTGAAACCTGAATGGGTGATCAGAGCAATCTGGGTGAGGTAGAGGGGAGCCTTCTTTACCTGTAGTGAATAGCAGAATCACCTTTCGGCTTCCTCAGGAGAAAGAGGGCCAGCTTTCTTAGTCACCAGGATAATTCAAACAAGTTCCCCAAAAGTGGTGGCTCATTTGGAAGTAAACCTAACTGAACCAGTCACCTATATGTTTAGATTTGAGGCTGCTGGTTGTAGAAACAGTGTTCTTTATACAGGTAGTCCTCAACTTAGCACAATTCAGCCCACAATTGGCCTGTTGCTAAGCAAGACATTTGTTAATTGAATTTTGCCCCATTTTATGACCATTCTTGCCACGGTTATTAAGTGAGTCACTGCAATTGTTAAGTTAGTGTTACGTCCGTTAAGTGAAACTGGCTTCCCCATTGACTTTGCTTGTCAGAAGGTTGCAAAAGGTAAACGCATGATTCTGGGATGCTGCAACCGTCATAAATCTGAGCTAGTTGCCAAGCGTCCAAATTTTGATCATGTGACTATGGGGATGCTGTTACGGTTAAGTCACTTTTTTCAATGTCATCGTAACTTTGAACGATCAGTAAATGAACTGTTGTAAGTCGAGAATTATCTGTGCAGCTAATTCTTACTTACTGACCTCAATTGGGACTGGCAACTCCAAAACTAAATGACCCATCTTTAAAATGAAATGTCACATAGCTATATGCTGACGTAGGTATATCAATTCCAGCTGTGGCTGTGAAGCAAATCATTTGTGGTCATTAAGTACAATGTCATGTGATCAAATGTGTTGGTTGACAAGTGCCTGATTCCTAATCACATAACCATGGAGATGCTGCAAGGCCACAACTTTTGAGGACCTGTCAGAAATCTCATTTTTCAGTGCTATTGTAACTTTGAATGGTCATATGAATGGTCATATGTTGTAAGCTGCTCAATGTTGCCTCGCATTGCGAGATGAGTGGCATATACATTTGATAAATGAATAAAATAAAATAAATTGGAATAGTAGTCAGTAAGTGAGGACTAACTGTACTGATTGTTTTGCACACACTTAGTTGCGGTAGTTCAGATATCGCTGAAGAAAACCACAATTGCCTGGGATGAGGCAACATGTTAAGAAACCAAACACATATAATATCATGACCTAAACTTTTCCTAATCTGCACAGTATCAAGAGAATATTTAATTTGTATTTATTTTATATAATTTGTTGAGATGGCCAACCAGTATAACTCTGGTATTGTATTAAAACACAGTGGATTAACTAATTGCAATGTCCCTTTAATTGCAAATGTAGGCTTCCTCTCCTGGCACTGCCTGTGTTAGAAACCTGTTCATGGAAGTTACAAAAATGTTTGGAGTCAAGTACCGGTATATAGGCAAAATTCTAACAGATGTCACATGATGGCAATTGTTCATAAATTTAATTGATAGTCTTTAAAATTATGTTTGGATAATATGGGCTGAGATATTAAATATATCCATTTAATTATCCAACATTAATGCACAAAAAGTTGTATTCTCACCATCATCTCTCAATCAGAAGGACTAGTTTGATCAGTTGGAAAGGTCTTCTTTCTCTAAACAGCAATCATTTACTGTAATCATTTTTAACTACTACACATTTAACTACACATCCCATGCTGTTCTACTGGATTTGTCCAAACTCTGGAAGCAGATTATGGAAAATAATATCTGAAAAGGGTAATTGGGGGCCAGTAATCACCCCCATCCCAAATGCCAATTATTTAGTGGCTAGAATTTGCTTGTTTTTCATAGTATAAGGATTTTAATTGTCTTCCCGACAAGTAATAATATTTCACTAAATAACATGTACAATTTATAATTAGTATTAGAAATTTCATGTATAATTTTAAAAGAAAAAATGTTATCAAGGTTTTTTTTTTAAAAAAAATGTGGCTTGTCACCTTCCAAGCCAAGGAAAATAAATTGTTATTAAATTACCAGAATTTGTACTTTTCTTAGTGTGAATATCATATACCAGTGGAACATGAAATTAAATTAAAGGGTAGCCCTTATCAAGTTTTTAAAAGCAAAACATATTTATTATACCAAATCTTCAGTCTAAGTATTTTTTCTCAGTTTTTTCAAGAGCAAACTTCTTTATTAGTCTATACTGAAGCAAATAGAAATTATTTTTCTATAAAGCATTTCTTTCATGAAATCAGAGTGGCATAACTGGAGCAATACTATAAATGGACATAATTGGTGCATTAAAGTTATTAAGACTTTCAGAAAGATATTAGACTGATCTTTGAATAAACACCAAAATTAGAATGCAGGAGAAGTACCATGTTTTTTTGAGAATGAAATTAACAATTGTATTGTTGTGACTTCATTTTTGCTGGCATTCATCAGTTCAGAAAAAATATCACAGAATGTAGCATTTTACACCACTTCCATTTTTAGAAGCTTCTGTTTAAATGTTTAACCAGACATAAATTTTCATGTCACATACGGCTTCCATTAAATAGTTAACAGAAACTCTCAATACAGCATCCTGGTGATTAATGGACTTTTATCCTTGTAATAGTTTTGTCACCTAAATACATACTGTATTATTCCTGCCCAACCCCACCTTAAGATAAGCAATGACTCAGAGGGCAAAGACCATAAAATAAATCCCCATTACAGCTAACAGCTTGATCCCCCCCCCCTCCCGCATTCTAATCCAACCTACTCAAATTACTCTTTGCTCTTTTTTATTTGTTTATGATTTATCTGCCAGAATCAGGAAGTCAGTGAGGAGAGTTTTCATACTATGTCAAAAGTAGATTTTGACGTCACTTCTCATTCTTCTCAATCTGGCTTACTTTACAAGTTAGTTTTAAAGATGTCAGGACAGTACTTCAAAGGGGTTTTTAATGCTTAAGGCTATATGTAACCTAAAAAGGGCTATATGTCATCTTTGTGAGCTAGTCCAAATAGGAAGCATGCTCAGATGAACTAATTCTACTTTATTAGAAGTTTAAATTGCAAATAAAACATATTTCTTCTGTGTGGTCTTTGTAGTCCAAGAAACTAGGGAGGGTCTCTTCTGAAATGATTGCCATACCCACATTCCTTCTACAGGTTAAGCTGTTTCTCTTCTGACCATTCCACTGTGTGTTTTTCCCATATCTCTCAAGGTCATCCCCACATACTGCTACACTATGCTACAAACATTCTGTGACTTTCATTCATATTTACACTTTTTCACTTTTTTTCAGTAATGAAATACAAAGATTTCGCTTAAACTGTTCTGACCATCCTGCTTTCATTTAGGATATAAATAAAGCATGGTACGTCCATCATCATCTATAATATCTATATCCACATATACTTGCATATGTATGTCACATATTTAAATGATGATTCTTCCCACTAATATTGTGCTGGTAATGAGCTAGAGTCTCCATGGTAGAGAACCCATGGCACCCAGCCTGTGGAACATCATCAGAAGATCAAATTGGCCCAAACTTGCTGGCTTTTTGCAAGGCCCTGATGACAAGTTTTACCAATGGTCAAAAGAAGTATGGTAGAGCCAGTGAAGTGACTGTGCTTTAACTATGAATAAGGAATTTTGCTAAATTTTAAATACTGTTTTAAAAAAGTTTATATTCTATATTATCTGTACATATAATGATATTCTTAAATACAACTTTAATTATTCATGATCAATTTGTCCTTCATGATCAATTTGACTTGGTAGGAGACAGAATATAGCTTTACCTCCTTCATCTAAGATGCTTCAAAGGACAAATAAGCATAAAGGAAACCAGAATATCAATCAAAAGATCAAACCTCAGTATACAATCTAAATATACAAATGTTTAAATATGAATTAAGGATCTAAATGAAATTTATTATTAACCCAAACAATATAAACTTGAAACATATTATACAACATGTGTTTGAATAAACTGGGTTTCCCCACAGTGATCAAGAAATACATCGCACTGGTGGCTCAGTGGTTAGAATGCAATATTGCAGACTAACTCTGCCCATAGCCTGGAGTTTGATCCTGATGGGCTCAAGGTTGATTCAGCCTTCCATCCATTCCAAGGTTTGTAAAAATGAGGACCCGGATTATTGAGGACAATATGCTGACTCTGTAAACCACTTAGAGAGGGCTTTAAAAGCACTGTGAAGCGATATATAAGTGCTATTGCGATGGTAGACAGAAAGATGATAGATGACTTTTTGCCCATTCAGTTCTGTAATACAAAAGGAAAATCCAGTGTTGAAAAGATGTTTGTTGAACAAATACTGCACTTCTCAATTAGGTGTTTTGTTGTTACTAAAATATCATTTGTAGCTGTACATATGAAACACTATGTATTGATCAGAATAGATAAGCTTATTTAGCCTATACTTATATCAACTACAGTAAATTTAGATCCTCCTTCCAAAATATTTTATGCCATATCTTGTATTACGCATAAAAATCAAAGAAGTACAATTATGTTAAAAGGAAAATAATGTGACTTTATTTCGACAAGGCAATAAAAGCTTTAACATGGGTTTGGACATTCACAATGATATAAATCCAATAGGAATTGAAGGAATTGAAGATTTAAACTGTTTACTTATTGCTGCTGTTATAATAAATTAAAAGGAATGCTATAAAGCACTGTCCATTGTCAAACTATTAAGTCAACCTTCTATAATCTGGAGTTTTCAAGAAGCATTGAACTTCAAATTCTAGTTTCTGTTGAGGGAGAACCAGCCATTCATTTAATAGAAGAGAATGTTTGTAAAGCACTTATCTTTCTGGTTTGTTCATCCCAAGCAGTCCTTCCAGCTCTCTCTCAAAGTCTACAAAGAAGACCTAAATAATTTTTACTAAATTAGATTGTGGTGCTGGAAGAGAGGGACACCTCCCAAAATGAGATGGTTCCATCATGAATGCAGCTTTACCCACAATGTTGTTTACGTCCAATGGAGGTGGGGGTGGGGCAGTGGTGGGTTTCAAATTTGTTTAGAACCTCTTCTGTAGGTGTGGCCTGCTTTGTGGGTGTGGCTTGCTGGCCATGTGACCAGGTGGGCATGGCCAACTTGTAAAATGTGGTGAAATTCACTTAACAACGCTCTTGCTTAGCAACCAAAATGTTGGCTCAGAAACTCTGGCATTTGAAGCACGCAAGTCTTAAAGCTATCAAGTTACAAGACCCTTGCACCCCTAACCCTTTAGAAAAGAAAACCCCAGGGGTATTCAAATTTGACAGCTTTAAGACTTGTGGACTTCAACTCCCTCCTCTCACTCTTCATCTTGATGATGTGTGGATGGGTGGGGGGAGGGAACTGGAACCGATTGTAAACGGTACTGTGGATTTGTGGAACCTCTTCTATAGAAGAGGTTAGAACTGGTGGGAGCCCATCCCTGGGGTGGGGGATCATTTTCTGATCTACACTCCAGCCAACATTTCAAATGGATCCCTCCACTCTCTGTATCAGTTGAAGAAAGTGTGTTAAGTTATTGCTGTGGAATATTGTAGAGAATGGAAAAACACATGTTCAGAACCGAATTGTGCTCTAATTCCCCCTTATATGCATATTGAATTGCCTACAAGAATAAAATCAAAGAACCATAAAGAAATTGAGATCAGACACCAGAGGTTTATGTATCAGAATCTGAATCCAATCAGATAGCTGGGTTTGTGTAATATGCATGGTTAAAATGTGCTTGGTTTATAGTTTAGTGTGCTTTCCAAATCAAGTTACTTAAGTTTAGTTTTAACAGATCACAGCTGTAGAACTCTGGACAACCATTAGATGACAACAAAAAGTTAAGACTTTTCCATATGCCTTTCCTGCATTGGTTGAGAATTTAGAGACAACAGCAGTACTGTGGTTAGTTCATGCTTCAGTATATTTGGTACAGCTTGCCAATGGGTTAATACAGTAAACCATAGTTCTAGCTGGTTTAGCATTCTGTACAAACATACCCAGTGAGAGGAATTCCCAGGTTATCTTTATAGAGAATTGTAGTTGTAATGTGTAAAACATTACTCAGCTATAATCTATATTTGAAGAAAGCAGCTAGAATTAGCAAACCTATTCACCTGCCTGTCTCACCTTTTAAATTCTCCATGATCCCTACCATGTGATATTACCCCTGGTAAGGTTGATCACTTCCTTTGTGCTCATATTTTAAGTGCTCTGCAGCTGGTCCACTTGCTTTTCCCAAATGTACCAATGCTTTTAACTAAATAAGTCTATGCAAGAATTATTAATTTAAATTGTAAGTAGGTTGGACATGAAGTCTAAAGTTCTTGCCCTACAATTTTCTTAAGTATAATTTTTTTTAAAAAAATGTAATGACGGAGCAATAACCAAGTAGGCTAAAATGAAATAATTTTCATTTTCTGATCTGTATAATTATGTTTAAACTGAATCTTGATGATAACTAACATCAGGTCTGGTTGGGCAAAGATTGGAACTCATGGATTTAGAGTATGGATATTATCTGAGATTGAATAAATCTATTTTTTGTTTGTCTTAACCAGAAATAGAGGCTAGTTCAAATCAGAGCAGGATACTTAGTTTCAAAAAGGCTGGTTAAAAAGCCATGTGAAATTTGAGATAAATCTCTGTTAGCTAAGTTACTAGTGTTTGCAAGTCTTTTAGTGAACAAGAATTCTGCCTTATCACAGTTGCTGCCCACAAGAAAATATGTTAAGTATCTCCCCTGCAAAATGTAGCACAATGAATGCTGCATGCTTACATCTGAGACATGTTCTCTCAAGAACTGCAATCCTATTTCTGCTGGTATGTACTGTAAAGAAGCAGGATGAATCAGCAATGTGTAGCTGCTGACTGGCAATTGAAAGTAAAATATATTAATAATCAGTGATATTTGAGGACAAAGGGACCCAAAGCTACTAACAGGCTTTGCAATCCTAACAGCAAATGTGCATACAATAGTAAAAAGCAGTGTTTGCAGAAATCACAAAGCTGCAGAGCATATTAATAAAACTGCTTTGTCATTTTAACCCCTAATACACTCAGCTCATTAACATTTTTGGCTTACCATGATATCCAAAATCAAAATGGGCATCAGAATTTTTAAATACTATTACATCTTTGGTATCCATAAAAATAGTACATTTGTACATCTAAAAATATTTAGATAAAGACAATTTATTGCCTTTCAATGGTGCTCAAAATCTGTTGCCTGAGATAGCTTATCATTTAATGTTTTCTTATATAGCTAAAGTAGGAAATGTACATTATCTTAATAGTAGATGCTCATTCCAATTATGTATGAATTTCCCATTATTGTCTTAATGTGTGCATTAACACTGGAATGCAAATCCATTTTTATCATTTCCACATATAATTAAATGTTGGATTTCTATATTATTTCTGAATTATATATCAGGAATCTTCCAATCATTCACTGGGTATCTATGCTATGGAAACATATGTTGTGCTTTAAAAATAAGTCATCCAACTGTTAATATATTTTATGATTTAGGAATCATGATATATCATGCTCATTTACAGCAAATGAAATTATATATCAATAACTAATGTCTAAATAAATAATTTTACCCATCTTTTAAAAATCCAGAAAAATAATTTGATGCAATATCTTCAGAATAAAAACAGTGACAACAAAAATGTTGTTATAATATAACAAAACTTTATAAAAGTCTTGAGAAACAGTAAAAAAAAGATCAGTTTTATTATATCATATAAACTTTCCTGAATTTCAGCATGATAAAACTGGTTTGCCTTCAAGGTAATACAGAACTCTTAACAATTTTGCTGCAAATAAGGAAAAATAAAACATTACGGTCACATTTACAGATGTTCATTTTCTTAGCAATACCATATTTTCCACTGTTGTGACTAGTACTATAACAAAAGATATATACATGCAAAAATATATCAGAGTGTTAAAAGATATTTTACCAAGATAATAGGATCATCACATGGTGAAATGTTTCAATGTATTAGGATAGATATGAAATTTGTATTAATTAAATTTCTATATTTCCTATCTAACTAGTATAGTGGCTCTGGGCAGCTATAGCAGACCAGGAGGCAGGAATAATGAATTATAAATAATATAGTAATAAAAACAGGAAATGGAAAATAAACGTTAGATATTCTAAAATCAACTTTTCTTCTATCTTATGGCTTATGTTTTAAGATTGTCTTGAGGTGCTCTTGGTTAATAACCAGAAACTGTAAAAATATTTTTGTAAACTATGGGTACTGTATTATAGGAAGAGTTGATCTTTACATTGATCTCAAACCATTTAGTGTATTTGAGGCGAAACTATGTATTTCTACTTAACCATATTCTATTCTATAAACTGCCAAATTCACACTTTACAAATATTTTTGGTACCTAATTAAGAGTGATATTGTCCTAATTTATAAATCTGGTTAGAAGAGAAACAGAGAAAACTGATAGCAGAAAAAGATATAGTGGTCCATCCAGTTTGTCCTTTGAGGGTTTTTGTTTGCTTGTTTCTTTTGTTTTTAATTAATTATTTTTAATTATTATTATTATTTTTTAATTTTATTTTATTTTTAACTTTTGTTGAATGATGGACAAGTGTTTATCCTAATGTCAAGCATGGGAAAATCAGGAAGTTCAGGCAGTTCAGCTATGCTTGATGGCATTTGGGAGGCATATTTAAGTAAATTGATCTTTTGTATTTGTTTTTGTTTGCTTTGTTGAACAAGTCTTAGACAATTAAAGAGCTATTGATCAGTAAACTTGTGATTGGCATATATGTGTGTGTATGCATATGTATGCACGCACACGCACACGCACTTTGTATTCCTCTCTTAATTCCATAAGTAGAAGCAGGTGTGTATGACATCAAATGAAGTTTTTCATAGCTGTTATAAAAAGTAGTGTTTTGGTCTCTTTTTAACAGCTTTGATGTGGGGTATGTAATAACATGCTATTTAGTTAACATATTTTCCTCTCTTTACAGAACAATGCTGTGGAATAAATGTCCTAAAATATATGTCTTGTACAGCAATTAAATTGTAACCCAGTGTATCAGATTTCATCAATATTGTTCACAGTTGGAATTATTGGAGTTGAATTTCATCACAAATGAAAGGTACTAGATTGGGAAAAAAATGCATATACCTACAACTACCATAGTTATGGTGGCTGAGATTTATGGCTGTTGTAGTTCAATACAACTGGAAAGTACCAGATTGGGGAGCTGAAATCAAGTATAATGGATTTGTTTTCATGATATCATTAAGATTATATCTGACATAACTCAATTCATCCTTCTTGCATTGGTGAAGTTAAAGAATTAGAAATTCATACATACTTTTAAGGAGTATTTGTATTAAATTTACACAGCAGTTTATAGTTTTAGTGTAGAGAATGAAAGTAATGGATTCTGCAGAAGTAACTTTGAGGGTATTTATTAAAATTGGCATTACATTTTTTATTTTTATGTTTTTGTTTTTATGAAAAGAAAACAAATCATCCATTTTAAAATAAAAAAGACTGTAGAAAAGTTCATTGGAATATTTATGAGCACCAAAATACCTGAATTCAAGCTTGATGTAACATAAACATGCAAAAATGTTTACTTTTTTCCCTTAGTGTGTATATATTGCCCAATTAAAATTATGTAATAATTTAGTCTAAAGCATTAAAACAGAAAATTCAATACAAAAGTAATATAGGAAGATCCAATATCCTAGGATATGTATATTTGCCTTCATTTATAAGAATAATATAAAATGAAGAGTGGATACCAGAATAAAACTGATGGCAAAGTAATAATTATAGAAAAACCCCAGAATTAAACATAAATATAGTGGTCCCTTGGTATGTATCGTTAATTGGTTCCAGGAGGTGCGATGAATGCCAAAAATGATGAATACAATCAACATTTTCCCATAAGGAATAATGTGATGAGTCACAAGGTAGTCAACACCAACAAGTTCTAACTTGTGCTTTGAGTACCAACAAACAATGAGTACCAGGAAAAATGTTCATGTCAAAATGTCTTGAGCACCAAATTTAATGAGTATCAAAGCAGTTGAGTATCAAGGTATCAAGTGAGACGGTCTTGATACTGGTACTAGGAAGACCACAATATGAACACCATGCGAATCTCTCTGTAGAGATTGCCTGATACATCTAATATGCTTAATACCAAAACCTCATGGGAAGACATAATCAACATTAATCTGTCCCTGTTAACTTGCAATCTCTTTTGGGCTAATTTCTAGAATATTTTATCAAATGAAGTTACTGATATTTTAAATTAAGTATTGATAACTGATACATCAAATGAGCATTGTTAATCAATAAAGCAATTATTTTTTAAATTTTGATCTGCATATTTTTCTTGGATATTTCTGCAATATTTAGAATTTGTCAACACATGATGGTTCATGCCTCTGGAACTGGGATAGGCTCGCAGGTTGCAAATGCACCCAAATGTATTTATGAACACATAAATACAGGGAAGAACAGCTCATATTATGTTTTTCAGGGATTGCAGTGAACCTATACAAATACATTGACTATTGGGAAAAAACAAGATCTAGAAGTCTTAATGAAGGAAGTCTAATATGATTAATAACCATTACTAAGGCCTATTGGGATGAAACTGATAAGTGGAATGCAAGAATTGAACCTCACATAGACTTCAAATGTAACTTATTTGAAAGGGGTAGGGGTAGATGGAAAATGAAGAAGTAGCAGCATTAAATGTGATGGAAGCACACAGAGTGTGGAAATCCAGGAGTTTTACGTTGAGAGCCTATAAAAACTAGTTCAGTACACATACAAGGAAAAGAACAAAGAAATATTTCTAAGTGCTATGTTCCTGCTATGTATCAAGCAAGCGGCTCAGACAAAGAAACACATCTTAGAGCAGAAGTTATATTCAGTTAGAACTGTTTTGGTCCATCAGTTCACATATCTATGAGTGGATTGAAAAACTAATTTGGCATGTCATTTTAATTTCTCACAGTGCCCCATCTTAGAAGCTGTCATTTACTGGTTCTGTGAAACACAACGACTGACAAACTAAGCTCATTTTAGTGTAATATAGAAACCAACAAATCTGTTTAGTTAGTGCTTCAGTATGCTATCAGAAGAAACTACAGTTGGGGGAATGATGGACAAGTCCATCAAGTGATCACACCCAAACTATGAATTCTATGGAAAATTAATACTTTGGCTCAACTTCAGATAATGTAAAATTACTTATATCCCAATTATTGCCCCTGCTAAGAAAAATTTTGGTAAAATCCATTAGGCTTTATGCTGAAGTATTTTTCAAAATTGAAAAGCTGTCCGTTCCTCTATTCACAATACAAAATCCTATGCTACCAGACTTGAAATTTTAGGGTTGGACAATCTAGAACTATGCCACCTGCTATATGATCTAAGCACAGTATACAAAATTGTCTGCTGCAACGTCTTACCTGTCAATGACTTCTTCATCTTCAACCTCAATAATACATGGGCAAACAATTGATATAAACTCAAGGTAAACCGCTCCAAACTCTATTGCATAAAATACGACTTCAGCAACAAAGTGGTCAACACCTGGAATGCTCTACCTGACTCCGTTGTTACATCCTCAAACCCACACAGCTTCAACTTTAAACTGTCTACCGTGGACCTTACCTCATTCCTAAGAGTTCCGTAAAGGGGGTGTGCATAAACACACCAGCATACCTAACATCCCTGTCTTACTGTCCCCATCTATTTGTGTTCATTTCTTTCATTTATATCCATGTTTATATTTATAACTGCTATCTTGTACATGTTTGACAAACTAATAAATATAAATACAAATATGAAGTAAGGAGAGGAAGAGAAGTATTGCATACATATCTTTAAAAATCCTGTTACTTCTTTTCCTTTTAATGAGACTCACTCTGCTTGAAATGTACCTTTACAAAATATAAATATCTGCTTGCCCATGTTTCAAATATATTAGCATGTAACAAGCACTTTGCTAACATTTCCCTTTATTGCATTTTTAAAATAATTTAATTATATTGCAGTCTCAGAAATAATATTTACCCATCTATATCTTCAATAAGATTCTTCTTTCTACTATAGAATCAGGCTCTCCTGATATGCATTATTATTACAGTTCGTCTCAGAGTCAGCCAGATGTGCAGACTAGATTTGACATTTTTATCAACCTATAGATGATGATGATGATGATGATGATGATGATGATGATTTAGTATTCCACTGGAATTTGGGTCTATATCTTCTGTCATTTTGGAGATTGCCAACCCTCCCAAATATTTATACCTTGGCTGTGTACATATTTCACAGCATTTGGATTTCCTTGGGGGAAAAGTCTGTAATACCTAAGCCTTACAGTCTTGGCTTGTAAGAATTCTGTAATGAAAAAAAAAGAGAAAGAATAAGATACAAATAAAAAGTGCCCTAATAATCACTGACTAGTTATTGCTGCAAGATTATGCAGCCTGTTTTACATACTTTTTGAATTCAGCCCTTTTGATTTGATCACCAGTTTTATTGTACAGCATAGCATCAAAGGCAGCCAGGCATGGCTTATTCAACAGGCTATAGCTAAACAACCTATGCTTAATATCAAGCATGATGTTGGGAGTACAAAATCAGGAGGAATCATTCCAAATAACACATTTTATTAACAGGCATGAGAAAGGCTTTGTTTTATGTTGGATGGTTGGCAAGGTGCTTTCAGATACTTGATTTTTTTTTTTTGCCGCCACAGACTAACAAAACTGTCCTGCAACAATGACAGTTTCTCTAAAAATGTTTCTTCCTATATTGAAAAGGGGTGGGGCAGGTTGTCATTACTTTTAAACCATGAGATAGTCCTGTGATGGCGAACCTATGGCAAGCATGCCACAGCTGGCACATGGAGCCATATTTGCTGGCACGTGAGCTGTCAGCTCCAGTGGGCATGCACACACTGGCCAGCTGGTTTTTGGCCTTCTGGTTGGCGCGTTGGGTCCATTTTTCACCCTCCCGAGGCTCTGGATGCATACAATTTACACACGCCTTTGCAAATAGGTTCACCATCACTGATATTAATCTAACAGATAGTCTAATTTAAACTCATACTATTTGCATGTTGCATGCAAACAACACAAACAATGTAGAATTAACTGCTATAATACCGTTAGGTGTCTTTTAGGCAACAGGTCAAATTACATAATAAATTAATATAATGCGACATAGTACAATGCACACTTTAAATATTTTAGATTATGCATGAATTATTAGTAAATACCATTTCAGAGTATTTCCTTTGAGAGACAAAGGGAAATGCATATTCTAAAGTGATGCTTGCCACCTTTTAAATAATTCACAATAAAAGGAATAAAAGTCTTCAGCCACATTGAATGATAAATTAATCAAACTCATCAAATTCCCAAACATTGCGATCCTAATAATTGTTAATATTTTTAGTACCAATTGAGAAAACAATCCACAGCAAAAGAATCTTTAATTGCAATCCATACTTTAATACAATATGCAAATAATATTATAATCATAATTGCAAACATTTGCTCATGTAACAAAATACTTGATTTACTAGGCAGATGCAATTCAAAGAGCTTATTATAAAGGAAACTATAAAATATCCTTATAAATATCTCCATTTTTCTAGATACTATTTTAATTCTGTGAATGTGAATTTAAAAATCAATAGGTTATACTTCAGCTGAGATACCCCCTTTATGAATGACTAATTTAAGATCAGGAACATAAAAGCTGGACAGTTTTTTCCATCATGTCACCACTCTGCTGACCTAATTACCAGAGTACTGTCTTATGTCTAAGGATATTTACCCATGTAGTGTGCCTTTATTACTATTATCCTTCTCATCTTCATTTACTATTTTCTCCTATTGGTATCTTATTATTGTATTACTTTGTTGTTTGTACCGATACTGAGAGGTTATGCACCAGAGACAAATTCCTTATGTGTCCAATCACACTTGGCATAAAGCACTCTACTCTATTCTACTCTACTCTACTCTACTCTACTCTACTCTACTCTACTCTACTCTACTCTACTCTACTCTACTCTACTCTAATTTCCTTTGACCATTACATAAAACATGGGTTTTGTCCAGAAGTTCATTGAAATAGTTGTATCATATAAAATAAAATAAAAAGATTGGGGTAGATGATTTCAGGAGTCTGCAAAGAGAAAGGAATATGGTTTAAGACTTGGTTACATACATTCTATTAACGATACATGAAAGGTCATCACAACTCCATGAAATGGGTGGTCTCCAAATTTGATAGATAAATAAATAAAAACTTACTCAATTTTGAATTTATTTGTTCTTGTTTAATTGGAATTACATTTGTATCTTTCTCCAGAATACTACCAAAACTTTCAGAATTTCCAAATAGGCACAGATATGCTACCTCATACAGTCAGTTCATTCACTGAATCAGAGTATGTGATTAAGTGCACCACAAAATTCTGGCATTTTATTGCTGTCCCTGAAAGTGGAGTTCTTTAAGGACAAGACTTCACAAGAAGGAATTGGGAAGCCCCAACTGTACAAAAAAGATATGTGTTAGAAATCCCTAAAATCAACATTATCCAAGATATATATGGTGACCCTATGTCTTTTATTATAAAGGTTGTCCTTTATTTCAGAAATCTTCAATTTATCCTTTAGATTAATTTTCCAAAACTCATTATTTGTTCTTTTTGTCATTTAGCATTTACTATACAAATACTACCAGTTAATACAGTCTTTCACATTCATGTGGAAAATATAGAAACTGAATTGTCTTTTTAAAATGAATTTATATATACTGTTTGATTTTAGATATTTTTATTTGAATATACATTTTATTTGAATATACATTTTTATAAAGTTTTGCTCGGTTTCATTTGTAAAGCAAAGTTATAAATAAAGACTTTTTTATCCATATTAACCTCTTTCAGATTTGTCCCTTTTTCAGATTTGTCCTTTATTTTTAAAAAGAAAAATATGGTTACTATAAAAATATACAGTAGCCAATAATAATAGGGCACATATTTGTCAAGAAAAATGGTGCAAATCCCTTAAATGTCAAATATGAGGAAATATCTAATTATGTTCAGATTAAAGTACATTTGGACAAAAAAGAAATACAGAGTAAAAGTTTGCCCACTTCGCTGATGGCAATAAAAAATGGCTTACGAAGTTTGCTTTTTTATTTAGGACTTAACATCTATACTTTTCTCTTCTTACAAATTATTGGCAAAATAATGTATGTATTTTGAAATTTGATTCCACATTATAATTTTCTGGAGAACAAAAGCTTTCTATTAACATTCTTTTTCAACCTCTGTTTTTTTAGAGCAAAAGGCTGCAATCTAATTCAAGATAAAAAATTTATTAGAAACTGATCGGTAAATTAAGGACCTGCATGCCTAAAGCACAGTGGGCATATCTGGATGCTTTTATTAGAAAAATAATTGGACATGAGACTATTGCCCTTGAGACTGTGTGATTATTTGAAAAGTGTTACCAGGATTAGTTATAAACATTGATAAACAAATAAGTCAATTCATTCAGCAACTTTTCAAAATTATAGAGGCACTGGACAACTAATCAAATGTTCATCCCCAGAGTTATAACAATTGCAGCCCCCCCAATGGTCATGTGATCGAAATTTATGTACTTGGCAGTATATCTGCACTTACGACCATAGGACACTTCCACTCCCCTGTCCCTCTATTTCTGCCCTTTTGGCTACTCTACACAGTTGTACTTGGCAGTAGTGTACTGGGGCTGAAGTTTAGGCCCGTAGCCTTCACTAATCTCTGCCATCAGCTATCACCACCAGGTTGCTACTTCTGACATAGGCACAGAGTATTGAATCAAGATTCATGCTGCAGCCAGCTGCCACAGCACAATCCCCAGCCATTCTGCCAGCCTGAGTTCCAAAGCCCTGTCACACCTTCAGGAAGAGCGGCTGGAGCAGTCAACAGTTGCCTCACACAGGACCAGGCTGGGTACTCCTTGTCAGCAGTGGGAAGAAGATGACAAAGGTTAATTGAACACGGCAGAGCCTGTAGAGCACAGGGCAGCAAGAGTGGTTGGAGTTTGGTCTTTGGTCCTCAAATCCCCGTACATAGTGCATTGAGTGCAGAGCAGGACAAAAACATTCAAAGTGGCTTCTTGCCAAGTAGAGGGAGAGGCCTTCTAACTGAAGACAGCTGACTGCAGCCTGACTTCAGAGACAGCTCTGACCCACGTTTCTGCACTGGAAACAACTGACTGATCTCCAGCTCTTGTGTGATGATGTTCTTGTGGATTTTGCTTATGAAACTCTGAGCCTGGACTGGCTGATTAACCTGACTTGGCTCTCTGAACTCAGATGTCCTGCTGAAAGCCAAACCATTTAATCAGGCTTGCTTTTTCAGATACTTTTGTGTTGATTTATGATCCCCGCATTGTCTGCTGTTATTTGCTTAGTTTTGAAGTAAATTGCTAATCTCCACAGGAACTCTGTAAATGTAAATGAAACTCAAAGCAGCACACTTACCTTATCAAGGCCAAGGCCTGGGAGGGACAAAGCCAGGAATGTCTAAGATTGGAATGGGTCCTGGACGAATGACTCGTAGGATTTGGTAAATAATGGCAATAGGGAGTGCTGAGATTGTCAGAAAAATTGTACTTTACAATTACATTGTTTAGCAATATAAATTCCACTCCCAATTACCATCATATAGTGCATTCAGAAAGTATTCAGACCCCCTTCTATGGAGAGGTGTGTGCCTTTCCAAATCATGTCTAATCAATTTAATTTACTACAGGTCAGTGGTGAAATTCAATTATTTTTTTACTACCGGTTCTGTGGGCGTGGCTTGGTGAGTGTGGCAGAGGAAGGATATTGCACAATCTCCTGGGGCCAGCTAGAGGTGATATTTGCTGGTTCTCCGAACTACTCAAAATTTCTGCTACAGGTTTCGCCAAAACCTGTCAGAACCTACTGAATTTCACCCCTGCTACAGGGGTAATAAGATGCCAGCAATGCTTAAGAGAACTGGGAGCTAAATTTCAAGTGCTTTTGCAAAGGGCCTGAATATTTATGCCAGTGTGATATTTCTGGTTTTTTTTTTTCTTTTTAATGCATTTATAGACATTTCTCAAATTCTGTTTTCACTTTGTCATTATGAGATACTGAGTGTAGATTAATGAGAAAAAAAAAGAATTTCAAAAACTAGAATCAGGATGCAGCATAGCAAAATTGACAAAAGTTAAGGGAGTCTGAATACTTTCTGAATGCACTATAACTCTCAGACTACCTGTAGATCTACTGCACTTTCCCTGAGATATAAAGATGGAAAAAGACATGAGGATATATTCAGGACCCATTGATTGGCCACCATATCAAGCCATAGGGAAGCAATCAGTTATTAACTGAGTTATTGGTTTGAGCTCCGAGCTTGGTGATTTGGTTGCAAATGTTTCATCCTGATTCAAGGAGACATCTTCAGTGCACTTTGGATTGTCAAAGCGCACAATTCAAAGCGCATTGAAGATGTCTCCTCAAATGGGGATTAAACTTTTGCAACCAAATCTCCAAGCTCGGAGCTCAAACCAACAACATTACTACCAACCTGAGCTACTAATATTTGAGGACATTTCAGTTATTAACTGAATCATAATTGGCTTCTTTTACAAATGAAAGTTGCTGGAATCACACAATGCACTATGCTAAAGCCAAATACAGAATATTGCAAACTAATTAGATAAAACACTAAAGTAAAATTGATGGCCCTAGTTATAAATATAATACATTAAATTAAAATTAGATTACATTCATCAGGTAAAAAATATCTAGAAATATAGTAACTCAGATTGTCCAATTTTTTTTAAAGATTTGGGATTGCTTGCGCAGTTTTTGCCCATTAATGAGAACTGACTGCAATTCCAAAATCTTAAAAAAATTTGGACAACATAGATTATTATATTTCTGGATAACTTTTTAAAGGAACTGAAAATTAAACATTCAGAAATATTGTAGATGAAGATTAGTTGTGCTGCTTGTATTTCTCCTGCCCTCACTTCTCATTGCATTTTCTTAGCAATATGGATGCATTTCCCAATCTCTTGAAAGGGATTGGGAATTAACTGTTTATCCTTCCAAGATAAATAGGTGTTTAAGGGGTGTTCTGCTTTACATAAACAAGAAATGATGCCAGAAACAGGATGTTCTGAAAAGTAAAGATTGAAAAATAGATTAAGATGATAAATAAATAGTGGAATCCAGACTCCAATGGAAGTTTGACTAAACCTATTCACCTGCATCGTGCAGAATGCAAAAAAAGAATGGGACAAATAAACTCAAGAAGTAACCTGTGTTATTATGTAAATAACTACTCTCATTTTGTCTGCCTTCTGCTTTTTCTTGCCCTAGAAAATGGTGCTATATATGAAAACTTGCTTTTGTGGGTTCATGTGTGCTTGTGCAGGGATCTCATTTGAACCAATTCCATTGGGACTAGTTAGGACAACACCTTCTGGTGGCTGTTGTCTATGGAGTGCTTTCAAAAACAAACAAATGCTTACTCTCCAGGGTCTTGTCCACCAGGCACTTCTTGTTATTTAGAAAGTATTTACCTGAGATGTGGTGCTTAAAATCCAAACCCAAAAGGGACTTCACTGTTTTATGAAGAGCCTAGCCTGATAGAGCAACATAAGAAGTGGCCTTTACATACAGTCCAAACATATTAATTATGATACAAATGTTTGTGGAATGCAGCTCATCAGAGCCAAATCACAAGTATCTCTATATTTGAAATGGAGAACTTTGAATGACATGTCCAGCAATGAAGGATCCTTCAAGTTGTACTTCAGCGATACAGATATGGAGAGTCACAATTTTTCCTGGCTCTGGTATGTGCTACCCATGAGGATAGGATGGGGATGACAAACATGGAAGTCCAAGTAAAATGAAATACAGAAAAATTGTAAAAAGTTTTTAGTACATTTAATTGTAATGTATTTTCTGAATTGTAAGTTTCCCAGAGTTATTGACTGAGGTGGGCAGCTGTAGATGTTCAATACATAGCTAAATAAATAAATAATCGAAACTATGAACCTCAGTTTATTGTATGACTACACAGAAGCCTGGTTTACAGGCATACTTAGTGAAAATTATCTTTTATATATAATTATAACTTGATAAGATCACACCTAGGCAAAATTAATCCTTTTTCCCACTTTGCGGCTTAGTTTGTAATAATGAACTCAGTTCAATCATATCAAATCATGAATAACGTAGCCATAACGTATAAAATAAAAAGAACTGGCTGAATTTACATATCATACTCAGCCCAAATCTTGAAGGAATACGACATCTAAATCAAAGCAACCACAGTACATCTTATTACAATGAATGTTGTTTGTTGCTGTGCAAAGTGAAGGCAAGAAACACACATACAAAATAAGAATCGTGCATTTGGAGAATAATTAGCATTGTTTAGGAGGTAGGTTTAGTTCCAACAGATACTTTTTTATATCCTGTTTAATATGCCTGGAAACGAAACAGCACAATTTGTACTTGATGAAATGTTATGCTGGTGCTTAGATTGCCTAAATAAGCCTCTGCATGTATAATTGTAAGAAGATGGAGTTCAATGGAATTTATTCCTAGGTAAGCATGCATAATACTGTAGCCTTAACCATTCAGGTTTCAAAGATCTCTGCTTCTGTTCTATAAATGTTCTAGCCTGCATATTGCCTGTTATCATAAATACGGAGTCCTGCTCAAATTTAAACGCTTTGAATGAATGAATGAAGTATGTAGTGGATATGTTAAGCCTATATACATCCATTCACACACCATGCTAGGACATAATGTGGTTTGGTGAACCACATTATTACAGTTTCTAAATCATGTTTCCAATTTGAGGTGTTGTTGTTCAAACACAATAAGGTTTCCTGAAAACACAATGGATGAACTCATTTAGTGAATCACATGAAATGAAATCCAGCTATCATGTTAGCAAACAGTTAGGTACAGAGTATGTTTGCATGTTTGTTAAACCGTCTTGTTTGGTTAACGAAGCTACTCCAATGGGAAAACAATTGTCTAGTCCAGGAGTGGGTTTTGGCAGGCACTTCTGTCGGTTTGCTTGTGAGTGCTCTGCGCGTGCGCGCTTTGCCCGCATGCGCAGTGCAATAAAAATTGTTCTGCACATGCGCAGAAGCGGAAAACAAGATGGTGGTGCCTATGGTGTCACTCAGTTCGGGAACGTGGCAAACCAGGGTTGCTGCCGGTTCTAGCTACCCAGGCCACCAAACCACTACCGGTTCAGACGAACGGGTCCGAACTGGTGGGACTCCACCACTGGTCTAATCATATTTGTGTTAAGATGATTATTGGAACTGCTGTAATTGAATTGAATTGAATTGAATTGATTTTATTTGTAGGCCGCCCTTTTCCCTGAGGGGACTCAGGGCGGCTCACAGAAACCAGGGAGAGGGGAATACAAAACAATACAATACTAAAACAACAACACATAATAAAATAATACACAACATGCATACAACATTCGGGCGGGGCAATGGTCCTTATCCCCAGGCCTGACGGGCGAGCCAGTTCTTCAAGGCTATGCGGAAGGCCTGGACGGTGGAGAGGGTGCGGATCTCTACGGGGAGCTCGTTCCAAAGGGTCGGGGCCGCTACTGAGAAGGCCCTCCTCCTTGTGGTTGCCAGCCGGCATTGGCTGGCCGATGGGATGCGGAGGAGGCCTAACCTATGAGATCTTATAGGCCGTAGGGAGGTAATTGGCAGAAGGCGGTCTCTCAAGTATCCAGATCCACTGCCATGTAGGGCTTTATGGGTGGTCAATAGCACCTTGAAGCGCATCCGGAGATCGACAGGTAGCCAACGCAGCTCGCGGAGGATAGGTGTAATGCGGGTGAATCGAGGTGCACCCGCGATCACTCGCGCGGCTGCGTTTTGTACTAGCTGAAGTCGCCGGATGCTCTTCAAGGGCAGCCCCATGTAGAGCACATTGCAGTATTCCAGCCTAGAAATCACGAGGGCCCGAGTGACAGTTGTGAGCGCCTCCCGGTTCAGGTAGGGTCGCAACTGGCGCACCAGGCGTACCTGGGCGAATGCCCCCCTGGTCACAGCCGCTATATGATGGTCGAATGACAGCTGTGGATCCAGGAGGACTCCCAGGTTGCGAACCCTCTCTGAGGGGTGTAGAATTTGACCCCCCAGCCTGAGTGTTGGATTAATGGCCGAATTTTTGGGAGGAAAACACAACAGCCACTCGGTCTTTTCTGGGTTGAGCACAAGCTTGTTAATCCTCATCCAGTCCATGACGGCTTCGAGCCCCCGGTCCATTACGTCAACCGCTTCATTGATTTGGCACGGGGCGGACAGATACAATTGATACAATTGATACAATTGAGTATTGTTGCATGAGCTTCATTGGCTTTCAGGTTTTTTCTGGGTGCTATTCAAGGTGTTGGTCATCACCTTTAAAGCCCTTCATGGCCCAGGGCCAGGCTATTTGCAGGATTGGCTTTCTCTAAGGTGGGCATGGTCCTGTTTCTTTTGCCCCAAATATTGTCGTCTAATGGGAGCTAGGAAGCTTCCTTACGCCCTTTGAAGTTTGGCAGGCTGTATCTTTTTAGCCTTCTGTAAAACTTTATAAAGATTTGGTTTTCCCTAGTGCGCTACTCGTAGGACGTGTCAAACTTGTCAACTTTTAATTTCCAAACATTAGGAGTGCTCAAAGGTTTTGACATGCCTTGGGGATTGTAAAGATAGTTTGGTTACTTTATAAATATTTAACATCTTCCACACTAATAATTCCAGTGCAACTGTCATAAATACAGATCAGTTGCCAAGCACCTGAATTTTGATCACGTGAATGATGGGGATGCTGCACTTTTGTCAGTGACATGTTATAATTTCAAATGGTCAGTAAACAAATTGTTGAATTGGGGGCAGTGGTGGGTTGCAGGCGGTATGCCCCAGTACAGGCGTACCGGAGCCTGCCCAGAGCACTGGCTACCGTTCCGGTACAGTGCTCTGGAGGGCCCACCCATCCACCTGAGCTCTTTACTGGTCTTTTAAGTCTTTCGTGCTTCTGCGCACGGTGCATACAGGCGCTAAGATGCATGTGCGCATGCGTCCATGTGGACGCCGCTGGTCCCGTTCCAACTGTACTGGTTGGAATGGGATCCGGAACCCACCCAATTGGGGGTTACCTTATTTATAGCTTAGAACTTACAACTGTTTGTTTAGCGACAATGGCATTGAGGTCACTTATGACTGGTCCTCGCACTTATGATTGTTGCAGCTTCCACAGTCAAATGAACAACATGCAAGCACTTGGCAACCATCTTGTACAGTATTTATACAGTATTTAATGCAGCGCCTGGGCTCTTGTGATTGCCATTTATGATCATCCCAGCCAGGCAAAAGCAGTTTGTTTAATTAGTGATGATTCATTTAACGGGGAAATGAAGGGAAAATATTTTCTAGCAAGCTGGAGTTTATATTTGTTATGCTGTTTTTCATATTAATCTGTTGTCTCACAAAATGCTCTATTTTGCAATTATTTAAAGTTTCAATATTCTTGATCACGCCTTTTTGGATTTTTGTTTTCTTCTCATTTCTGCTAAATCTGCTCAGTTGTATACAAGGATGCATGAATGAGACAGCTCTTTTTCCCATTTTGATGGAGATCTAACAAACTGTTTTGAATGAGACACAATTAAAGGCTGATTTGAAAGCATCTGTTAGAAGGAATGTATTATTCTTCCTGTTCTCTGAAGCCTAGAGTTTACACTGGATTGGAGAAGGGAACTATCATCTAATACATCTAAAATCTTTGTTAGATGAAAGCAGGAAGAGAAATGCTTTGAAAATTCAGGCTTACTTCCTAATTCCTTTATGATTAAAGTGAAAGCAAGAAGCTGCCTTTACTGAGGCCTCTGGTGGCAAAATCCAGAACTACAATATTATTTCTGTATGATTTGCCATTGCTCAGCACAGGTGCAAGCCCCCAAGTAATGAGCACATATGTATTCTAGAACAGCGCTCCCCAAGCTTTTGGGCACCAGGAACTGCTTCCGTGGAGAGGTTTATTTGTGGACCAGAGGGGGCATGGTTTCACATGCTGCCTGCATCCTGTGGATGGAGCTTTGTTTGTGCAACCTGGTTGCTGGCATGCCACGGACTGGTGCCAGTCAGTTGACCAGGGGTTGGAGACCCCTGTTCTAGAAACAGCTCAGCCTCCAATATAGTTTACAGATAATTTTATTTGCCTGCTTAAAATAAATTAATTTGGAAGAAAAGTGTAAACAATTCACTTTTTGGTTTAAGACAGCTGGTTTAAGACAAAAAGTGAATTGTTTACACTTTTCTTCCAAATTAATTTATTTTTAAGCAGGCAAAACTTTTAAGTTTAAAAATAAAAGAAATCAGATTGTCTTTGGAAGCTGCAGTAGAATCAGCATATTAGTTCAGCGGAAGGACATGGGAGAGTTAGCAGAGTGGAATACTTTAATTGTATTGTATCCAGATAAAGTCTGGATACTCATGCCTAACTAAAACATGATTTCATTTTGGTTTACTCAATAAACTTAATTTGATAAATTCTCACGTAACAATAATTCATGTTCTAGAAGATACAGTGGATAAGACCATGCATACTAAATCAAACCTAGCAAACAATAATATGGCTTTTTATTAACTGCAAGCTCAGTCATTGTTCAGTACTTTGTTTTTGGCTGTATTTTCTTGGTGAAGACAGGCAGATTTTATATGGTAGTACAACAGCATTCAAAAGAAATGCTTCACAAAGTGTATTAGGTGAGCAAAATAAAGCTTTTTTTTTTTTTAAGCTTTATAACAACTTTGTTTTCTGGAAACCTGACACAACTATTCTTTCCATTTGTTTTCCTCAAGTACTACTATTACCAAACTCCGTTAAAAAAATATTGTTCAACTCATCTCAATTTTTTCAAAATAATTGTTTCTGCTGAAAACATAATCACTACAGAGAGTGATTAATTGGGCAGAACAAACCATTGGTTGCCCCCAAATACCACTGGATGACATTGCCAGGTCTCTCTGTTTCAGCAGAGTAAGGACGATACTTAGGGATGATTCACACCCTGGTCAGTGTCTGGCCAGCAGAGCTGGCTGGAGAATTCTGGGAGTTGAAGTCCACAAGTCTTAAAGTTGTCAAGTTTGAAGACCTCTGCCTTGGGAGGATCTCAGGGTTTCCATCTAGTTTCCTGGAAAGAAAAACAAACCTATCAAAATTTGTTTTATTTTTTAAAAAAGTGCTGTCTATTCCAAAACACAGCTTTTCCAAGATGAATTTCAGCACTATATGGGGTTCTGCGTTACAGCCATGGAAGCTAAACGAGAAGCAAACACTTTCCTTAAGTAATCCAGTTAACTGGGTGTCAGGTTCGTTTTAACTACCATCCTAATTTAGAAGAGAGAAATGAAGCCATGCTGAGGCAGCCGGGGAAAAAAATATCCCTCCCTGCCTCCCGCTAAAATCCGCCGGGGAATCCCGATCCTTCACTCTCCCCTCAGCCCCGTCTTCCCCCCGCCCCAAGCTCTGCGAAGGCCATTTTCCCCACGAACGAGACGAGCCCGTGCAGGCTAGAGTGGCCAACCGGAAGCCCCCGGCCTTTTCTCCTGAATTGGAAGACGTCGTTTCCCCCGTCTAACAGTAGAGTCGGCTTGAAAAGCCGGCTAGGCGGACCCTGCGCTGCGCGGAGGCCTGAGGGGTTGGGGGGGAGAGAAAGCGGACGGAAACGGTGGGTACGCGCGCAGCCTCGGTTCGCTGCTCGGTGCGGCGCGCGCCCCACCCACTCGCACCCCGCCTCCCTTCCCTCCATCTCTCCGCATCTCTCCAACCCTGGTCGGCAGCAACCCGGGAAAGATCCTCTGAAAGTGCCAAGCCGGCATCTCGCAACCTTTAGCGCCGCTCCTCGCTTTTCTCGTGTTCGAAGTCCCCGCCTGCCTTATTTGTCCTCTCGGCATCCCTCCCGCCGCCTCTGCCTCCTGCTTTTTTTTTTTTTTTAACCGCGCCCGCCGCGAATGGATTTGCCCACCAGCCAGTGCAAAAAAGTCAAGCTGAGCAACAAAGTGCAGAGCTGGGTAGGTTCGACAGGGATGGTGAGTGGGTGGGAGCGCCCAACCGAGAAAGCGGAGGCGAAGGAAACCGGGGGTGGGGTGGGGGGCATGGAAGCCCTCTGCTGCCCGAAAGCAAGCAGTTGACCGGGGAATGTCTCACCAGAAATGGGCAGGGAAAGAAACAGTAGCGTCTGCGTGGAAGGTGGAATAATTCGGATTGCAAAGGCTCGACAGCTTAGATAGGAGATCAGTTGCATCCATTGAATAAGCTGCCCTGTTCGTTTATTTATTTATTTATTTGTGCTTTCAGGAATAAAATAGAATAGAATTAATTCTTTATTGGCCAACTGTGATTGGACACACAAGGAATTTGTCTTTGGTGCCCTCTTTTTGACTCCTGCAGTGCACAGGTCCTCAATGGAAGACAGATTGGCAGTACCGTATTTTTCAGAGTATTAGACGCACCAAGATTTTAAAGAGGTAATTTTTAAAAAAAAGATTCCCCCCCCCCCCAGCACTCTGCAGGCCTCCCAAACCCTCTGAAAACTGAGGCATGCAGAGAGTTTGGGAGCAGGGAGGGCAAAACTGCAATGGGGGGGGGCTTGATCATGCTAAAGGGTAAGGCTTTTATTGATCTCAAATCCACTTTTCCGGCAGGTCCCAAGCGTGGCTTTCTTTCCCAGTTACTCAGAGCCTTTTGTATATGCCGCCCCCCCCCCCTCCTCCTCCTCCTCCTCCTCCTCCTCCTGCAAATGAGAGATGCCTCAGAGAGGCTAGATTTCTCTGGATGCTAGATCAGGAAGTTAAAAACCTGGAATGGGGTACAATCAAGCTTCATTCAAAGCTGCCTTTGAACTCCTGAACTAAGCCTCCTGAGTTGAGCTTTCTGCCAGTGATGCCCTCAGGGTGATGACATTGCGAGCGGAGAAGGCTCAAACCCCTCAGGAGCCGCCAAGTCCTTACCGCCCTTCGACCACCCGTGAGGATTGTGGAGGAAAGCTTTTTCAGGGGGCAGATCTCCTCCCCGATTCCAAAAACGGTACATGCGTAAGGCGCTGCCAACTGAAAGCTCTTTCTTTCATGATCCTCATGTTTCAAGTGGCGGAACTGGCCAGGAGAAAAGAAAAGGTGCATCTGCGGTGGGAGGAGGCTCAGCGGGTGTCAGAGGGGTGGCAAGCATTTGGCGGCTCCTGAGGGGGGTCTTCAAAAGGCTTTCAATGCAATTCCCTGGGCCGCTTTGGGAATCAGGCTCCATGTGGAAGTGAGGATCCCTGCTGCCTGAAACCACCCAAAAATACGACGCATGGACCAGGTGGGGGGGGGCTACATTTGGAGTATAAGGAGCACCCAGATTTTCACCCTCTTTTGGGGGGTAAAAAGTTGTGTCTTATACTCCGAAAAATATGGTAATTGTTTTTTCTGCAGTTCTGAAGTCTGTGTTTGTCTTGTTGGGTTGCAGAACCAAAGAAGGGGCAAACCACCAAAGAGGGAAGGAATCTGCTCACTACAGGTCTCTCGGATGGCTTTGTGATGGGGGATCCGTTTTCAGGAATCACGTTTGCTCCTTTCAAACTGCCCAGTGGCCAAAAAAATTGCAGGGCTGAGAAATCCGAGGAAATGCTGAATCGACACCCTTCAGTATCACTTTATTTCAGTTGAGGCGGAAGGGGGTGGAGGCTGAAATCTCTGGTATACAATGTGGCTATTCATAAGTCTTGGGAGACTGAGAGACTTTGTGGAGCTGTTCTCTGAATGAGAGCACTCATTCGAGGTTGGGCTTGAACAAATGTGGAATTTTATCCATGGGATTTGTGTGTCTGATAGGTTAAATTTACAGTACTGGCCAAAGGTTAGAAAATTGACAGTCCCTGTCATTGTGCCTTTCCAGACACAAAATAATGACGCCAATGGAGTGCATTCAGTTTTTCTCCAATTTGGTGTTCTTTGGGTGTGGTGGACTACAAGTCCCATGCTGCCTATGTTATGGTGAGAATACTACCTTGGGGGAAATGGATATCTGACAACTATCTAAAAATAAATGTGTCCTGGAATCAGATAACCTGAGTGACATCTGGGCTGCAGAAATGACCACTAGAAGGTAACGAAATGTTGTGGGACTCTTTGCTGTTGGTTAGTGGTCATAGTGCAGTCCATATAATCCACCCATAAATGTTTCACTCTCATAGTAGCTGAGAGAATAGGGAGAGAATAGAGGATGGAGTAGCTAGCCAGATGTCATATTTACTAGAGATAACAGACATGGAACAAAGCATCTCTGTAGGTTGAAAATGTATAGGAAAGATGAGTTCATACAAGAAGAAGCATACTGTATTCTAGGAATAATTCATTGGACATGGTTTCCCATTTGCAAATTGAGCCAGAAAATAGACTAGGATTAAATATAGAAGTGGCATCTGTCATTCCCTCACTTTAAAGGCTTTCAGGTTGTACCTGAAAACCCTAGACAGTGCATATAAGATGTTCGTCAACATTGATTGCTAATATGTTTTTATTTTGTGGTTTTAAAATTCGTTGTAAACAATGATTGTTACGTCCTCCCAGACACGGCTGGCTACCGCTGTCAGAGCAGAGAAGAGCCCTGATTGGCTCTGGTGCAGTTGCCGGCCGGCAGGAGAAATGCTGTTTGCCTATTGGTTCCCCCCCTGACAGCTGCCCATATAAATAGCTGTCAGGCGGCTCTTTAGTGTCTCCGTTCTGTTCTGGTTAGCACTGTTCGCTCTTAATGTTACTTGGCAATAAACAGTTGTTGAAGCAATGCTCCTCAGTCGTCTGTCCTTTAGTACTTAAAACTGGCGACGAGGACAGGTGAAACGGACCCCGTTCAAGTTCCTACCATGGCTGCCGCTTCTGTTTTCGCGGCTTTCTGCCCTGATGCAGAGTCGTGGGATGCGTTCCTTGAATGCGTCGAGTATTTCCTCCAGGCTCACGACCTGACTGAACTGTCTGTGGAACGGAAGAGAGGGGTTTTTCTGAACTACTGCGGCCCCGAAATGTTCGCCACTGCGTGAGCTTTGTCTGCCCCTACTCCAGTACACACGATGCCGTGGGAGCTGCTCTTGGCTCAGTCGTCTGTCCTTTAGTACTTAAAAATGATGACTTCTGCATCTTTTAAGTTAGTACAGGATAATTCTGTGGCTCTTAGAGTATTCATTTAATTAACCTATAACCAAACTACAGGAACAAGTTCAGGGGTCAGCAACCTGTGGCTCTGGAGCCGCATGTGGCTCTTTCGTCCCTCTGCTGCCGCTCCCTGTTGCTCAAAATATGCATCGCACCCACCAATTGTGCTGGCACACAATTTATTGAGCTTTTTGACCCCCAGTAGGATAAATCCAAGAAAAGAATAGTTTCAGAAGAAAACAGAATGTTTAATTTAACTACATATGGTAATTTTGTGGCTGCTCAGGAAATAGGCGCTGAAAGGGTTTTGTGGCTCCCGGTGTTTTCTTTTCTGTGGGAAATGAGTCCAAATGGCTCTTTGAGTATTTAAGGTTGCTGACTCCAACAAGTTGTAAAAGTTACCATTTTAAAAAATCATTTATTTGCATTCAAGAAATATAGATCAGATTTGCATTTGGGTAGACCACTGAGGAATTATAAGGGTATATACATCCCATAGTCTGGAAAATATTAAATATTCTGCAAAAAACCACCCACTTATATACATTGTTACTACAAATCTTCTGCATGGGTATTGAAGTGGACTAGAACAAATCTTTACACATTTTTAGCCGTTATGAGGAGTGACTAGATTAGTCACCTTTTGATTGACAAGTTTACACTGTTAACCAAGTATTTGATTTGCTCTGCGTAGCTGATGTACAATTGAAATACAATGGTGGTTAAAAGTTTGTGAAACTTTTTGAACCTAATTAAATAATGAGTCAAAAACATACTGATTCATTTATTTAGTGAAAAAAATGATTCTTAATAAATCTTTGAGGTTGTTTTCTAACAGAAGCTACATATAAATGTGAGCGTTAGACAAAAAATCACTGAAGCTATTGAAATGCAGGTTGATTCCCTTTTCTCATAAGTTACTGAATATGTTATTTTTTTAGTATTAATGGTGTCTTCATTGAAACACTATTTAGATTGTAATGGAACACTGCTGAACTAAGCCAAGTTATTTGACAGCTTGTGACTTTTTGGCTTGATCCTGAATGAATAGTCAGAGGTCTATAGAATAACTTTTGAAGAAAATCTATTTTTGGGAGAGCTGATTAGTATGCAGTTGATTGCTTGTTCTTGCTGCTGGGTATGCTGTATAGATGTTTTATGAAGGTGGAAATGGGTATTACTACAGCGTTCTGGATTCTTTCCATTTTCCGTGAGATAAAAGATTCTTTATCCTGAATTTTATTTTGACTTGAAATTTGTTTTGGTCCACAAAACTGAGGTCTGTAGAACTGCTGATCTAAATACTTTAGAACAGGGGTGTCAAAACTCAAGGCCTGGGGGCCGGATCCAGCCCATGGGGTGCTTAGATCTGGCTCACAGGCCCCGCCTGGATACAGCAAAGGAGTGGCTCACGGTGCCTCTACCAGCTGACAGAGGGTTTCAGGAGGCCAGCACAGCCAAAAATGAAGCTTGTGAGGCCTGTGGGTAGCTCCTGAGCTACGTTTTCACTGGAGAGGGTTGCAGAAGGCTGACACAGCTGAAAATGGAGCTCAGTAGACCGTTTTCCTTGGGAAAACATTCCGGCCACTACAGTTGCCCTTGACATGAGTGATCTCAAGCTGGCCACGTACCCCATGCCCCCCCCCCGAGATCAAACACATCACTGATGCGGCCCTCAATGAAATCCAGTTTGACACCCCTGCTTTAGAAACTTCATCTTAATAGGTTCTTATATTCTCTAGTAATTCCAGTCAATCACTTTTTAAAAATCTGTATAAAAGTATCTTTTGGCCAGCTGAAATTGAAACGTATTGCCTTAATTTGTATATCTTTATCTTTTTTTCCTTGCATTTTGTATAAAACAATATTAATTGAGGTTGTCTTTCTAGTATTGTACCCTGCTTTTTATGAACATGTTCAGGAGTGCAGATGCATGGTTTTCTAGATATTTATGTTTTCACAGATAACTTTTGGTTTAATGATTTGAGTGACACAATGTCTAGAAAGGCAAAGGTTCAGTTCCTCATTTAGCCAGGAAGCTTTTTGTGTTGTCACTGTGGCAAGTTCTGTGGTTTTAAATGCTGTGGCCAAACTGTAAAGAATTCTAACTGTTTAGCATCATCTGTGTTATAGTTGAGGCCTTTCTGTAGGATACTGTTTTCTGTGGAGCATAGTGGGCAGCTTGATGTTGACAACCCATTTAAGATCAGGTACCTCTTTGGTTCCGAGTTTTAGTTTGAGCAGTTGGGTTTGGAGTTTTGCTTCCCTGTATTCTAACTTATTTTAGAGATGTAGTCTTGACGGTGATCATCAGCATTTTTGTGAGTTTTAGGATCATGGTTTGTTCCAGTGATTCCTTAAAGTTGGCTATTGAGATTGCTCCTTGAGATTATCTATAGTATGTTGGGTCAACCCTGGTCTTTGGGTTGTCTTAAACCAGTCAGGATTTAACGCAAACTGAGAGACCATTGAGGACATAGGAGCTCTATGATCCGTGGGTTTGTGAAGAGCCAGTAACAACTTAGTGAACAACAGACCAGCCATAAATCAGAATTTAACTACCATATTTTTGGAGTATAAGACACACCTTTTTCCCTCAAAAAAGAGGGTGAAAATCTGGGTGCATCTTATACACTGAATACAGAATTTTTGGCCTCCCCAAACCCCACTTCCTTTGCAAAAATGGCCGTGCATAGCCTTTATGAGGCTTCCACAGTGCTCCTGAGGGCTGGCGAGGGCAGAAATGAGCAAAAATGGGCCATTTTTGCTTGTTTTTGCCTCCCCAGCCCCCAGGAGCACTCTATGAGCCTCCTAAAGGCTACGCATGCCCCCTTTTTTTTTTACCAAAAGGGGCCAAATTTTGCAAAAAACGGTCCATTTGGGAGGTTTGCAGAGTGCAAAACCTTTTTTTTAATTTGCCTTTTCAAAATCTTGGTGCATCTTATACTCCGGTACGTCTTATACTCTGAAAAATATGGTAAGTTGTTTCAGGGGATTTCTCTCTTATGGCTATCTGTCTCATTAGATCTGGCAGAAGAGCCATGTTCTGTTAGGAAGTGTTATTTAGCAGGGCCCCAAAAGAGACTTTTTGTGTAGTGGTACCTGCATTTTAGAACATCATTCCTCCCAGCTTAGAGGGGTCCAAACCTTGTCATCCTTTCCCAAGTCATTAAAAGCATGGTATTATCAATAGAGATGAAGATATATGGCAGAGTTCATGCAATAATTGTGCCGATTTGTTCTAGTGGTTTTGTTTTCTACTTTGGCTGTGAATTCCATGAGTGTTATTGTTTTCACTGTTACCCACCTACAACAGTGATGACGAACCTTTGCGGCACCGAGTGCTGAAAAGGGAGCACGCGTGCATGCTCATTTGGGCCACAACCTGCAAGAGGAGCTGCACAGGAGGCATGCATGTGCCGGAAAATGAACTTCTGGTTTCCGGTGCGTGCATTTGCACTGGCCAGCTAGTCTTCTGGTTACTGGCGCACATGTGCATTTGATGATCTGCTAGCCGGAAGACGACCTCTTCGAGTTTCTGGCACTGTCGCATGCATGAAGGCCAGCTGATAGTCGCGCACTCATGCACCCCAGAAACCCAGAAGAGAAATGAGTGACGCTGCACGTGCCAGGCGACATGGCTCCGTGTGCCACTTTGAGCACGTGTGCCATAGGTTTGCCATAACGGACCAAGAGTCATGATTTGGAGATGGGCAGCTATATAATAATAATGCTATATAATGCATCTAAAGGAAAACAAAGCAAAGGTTGAATGATTGTCACAGTTAGGTTACTTTTATACTCACTTTTATAAAAATATCAGGTAAATCTACTTTCATAGTTCTGACTTCACTCCACATACTTCATTCACACATTTTAGCTCAGTGTATGAATCTGACTGTGATAAGTTGGTCACCAAACCATAATTGAAATTCTGATTATAGCCTGATGTATGAACCTCGGTTCTTGCGGCTTGTAAACTGTGGCTTGTGGCATTTCATGAATGCATCAAACTGTGCTATATTCACCACTAGGATTTTTGAGGTTGTACAGTGTATAAATGAAAAGATTTGTGTTCTATACTGGGGTTCACATAATGATTTTTCCAGTTTTTTCTCCTACTTCATGGGTGTCAAAGTCGATGGCGTCACATGGCGTGTTGTGATCTATCATGATTTTACAGGATGGGTGTGGCTTGCGTGTGATGCATCTGGCCCGGGGCCCACCAGTTTTGACACCCCTATTCTATTTTACAAGCATTAATGGATGTTTAAGAAGCAATGCCATTTTATCCTTTAATCTTTCTTTATTTCAGGGGATGCAGAGAGCTACCAATGTCACCTATCAAGCCCACCATGTTAGCAGAAATAAGAGGGGCCAGGTGGTGGGGACCAGAAGTGGATTTCGGGGATGCACAGTATGGTTAACAGGTACAAAACTGCTGCCTAACAGATATGTTTACTTTTAACTTTTCCATTTTTCTCTCAACATCATTAGCAGTTAGTAATTTAGGAGGAGCATAAAATCTCAAATCACCTTCAATCTGATGCACCTTTTCTACCTTGCTGTTTTATCTTGCTACTTGTATTATATTTTGTATTTTGTGAGTATGTTTGTGTATGTATCACAAACTGATATTGTGTGCTACTTTATTGCCCACTGGGCAAATAGTATCACTCTGTTGGAAAGAAGAAAAATGTGTTATTGCAGTTTAGGACATATTGTGTTACATTCATTTTTTAAACAAATCGTATCTTTCCTTTGCATTATTTCCAAGTGATTATGAGACTTCAGAATCAGAAACAGTAGGTAGAGCATATCCTTCCCTTTTATATAAATGAAGAAGAAACACTGGGAAATATAAAAAGGAAATTTAGGATTCCTTTATTCCTTTGTCTTAAGAAAAAAAATATTGTGCAGTGATCATACTTCTTTTATCTTACTTCTCTGCATGCATCTGATAAGATAAATTTGCTCAGTTACACTGGCAAAAGAAAATACTGGTAGGAAACCTGTGACTTATTCTTGATCTTATTTCAAGCAGAATTACACTGGTAAATCTTAACCCATGGTGAGTCGGTATAAATAATCACTTTCTTATCAAAATTGAAAGTTATATTTTAAAAGTCTTTTGGCTAAGAATGTACATGAATTTAGATAAAGAACACTGTAGAAAGTTGGACCACGATTGCTGTTCTATGAGCCGTTTTAATTTGTTGCTTATAATTGATGATACAGGATACATAAACAATATATATTTTGCATAATGTCTTTTATGCGCTATGCAGATTTTATGTTCCTTTATTTCATGGACATTGTGGCTAATTTTGGCATAAATATAATAAAGATCATGATGCTATTATGCTAATATGGTAGGCTGACTGAAATTTTCAAGAGGCCTAAATGCCAGTCTTTCCACTTTTTCGAACACTGGAACTTATTCTTGCAAAAATAGTTGTCTGCCTAGGTGAAACAGATTAATACTTTGCTTGTTTGAAAATTACATAGGACTATCTGGAGCTGGAAAGACCACTGTTAGTATGGCACTTGAAGAATATCTAGTATGCCATGGCATTCCATGCTACACTTTAGATGGTGACAACATCAGACAAGGCCTCAATAAGAATCTAGGTTTTTCACCAGAAGACAGAGAAGAAAATGTACGTCGGATTGCTGAGGTTGCTAAATTATTTGCGGATGCTGGCTTGGTGTGCATTACTAGCTTTATTTCTCCTTATGCCCAGGTGAGCATATTTTCCTAATTTTTATGGCATACTTTCCATTTTACCATTGATAGTTTCTAGGATATGTGTGGTAGCCTGCCAGTAGCCAGCAGAGCTGGCAGCAGATTCGGACAGTGAAGAGGTTGGGGAGGAACATGGGCCAGTCTTGGAGTCTGGGAAAGACTCTGATGAGGGCTCTGTGTCAGAGGCAGAGAGGGGACCATTGCTGTGTGCCAGTTATCATCTGACTTCAGAGGCAGACATCAGTGAGGCAGATGAACAGCTGGAGCCTATTCCCAGTGTGTGCATGAACAGAGTTGCCAGTCGAAGAGAACAGCTAAAGAACAGGGGCCCTTAATTGGTTTGTGACTCTCCGAGCTCCTTTTGCAGATATCGGCCTGTCAGTTCTGCACGCCAGATATGGTCTGTGACTGTAAATCCTCCCTCAAAGACTTTGCTGTATGCAAATGAGCAGAATTCACAGTAAATTAATAAAAGGTGTTTTTGTCGGGACAAGGAGTTTGCTTCATGCTATTGGGAAGCCTAGGTTAGAAGAATATGATCAAATAATTCATTCTTGAAAATGGACAGTAGAATCAAGTTAAATTTTGTGTGGAATCTCTTGCATATTTTAGAATGGATAGGTTTGCACTACAGCATTACTTTTTTTTAATCTAAAACATTTATATAGCCCTCCATTTTATAACCCACTCTGGGAGGCTACCGATCAAAAATGAAAACAGCATAAAAACTAGAGACACTTGCAAGACTGAAGGCTCTCCCAATATAGGCTCTCCCATATCCCTTTTTTAGGATATGAAATCATCATCATCATCATCATCAATATTATCATCATCATCATCATATTCATCTTCCTCCTAGGAAAGAAACAAAAAGATTACCACAACTCTCCTCGAGTAGCCCACTTTCATAAGCAGGGGTCAGCACCAGGCAAGCAACAAAACAGAAAACAATGTGTAAATCAAGGAACCATCAAGAAGGACACTACACCCTCAACAAAACTGGCAGGGCAAGCTATTACATCTAAATAAGCAACAAACTCTACACTCACTCACTCACTCATACTTGTGATTTTATCAAATTGGGTAATGAAATGTCTGCAAGCAATCAACCAGGCTCAAAGAACAAACAACCATAATACTACAATTTTCTCTGGGCTATAGACAATTATCTTCTATTGGGATGATGATGATGATGATGATGATGATGATGATGATGATGATGATTGTTATTTACATTTAAAACAGTTAAAAATTGACAAAATCACCATCAGTCAAATGTAAAAAGCAGCACTGCTTGGATCCGCACGCATATTACAAAAATATGTTACGACGTCCTAGGCCCCTGGGTGGGGCCCGACTAGTAACCAATGCCAAATCCGGCGAAACAACTGGCCGCTGTGATACAATTCTATTGTTAATTATATTTATAGGCTAGGCCAGTGTTCTGAGATTCTCTAGAATTTTTGACCTCTCAAAATTCAGGCATGAATAAAAACAGTTTAACCCAGGCAAATACAGGTATCAACTGAGAAACACAAGAGTGATTAGTACTGCAACCTTAGAGTTCAGGAAGCTTTCAGTAGCACTTCTGCCTTTCCAAGTGGCGGTACTGAATAAAAACTTAATGACAATAAGTTTAGGTATTAGTGACACATTCTGATTGGAAGGAGTTACAAATTGTTTCTTTTGCTAGTGATTTGTATTTGAAATATAATTTGAATATAATTTGTATTTGGAATATAATTTGGAATATAATTTTCAAGTACAATAAAATATGTTACCCTTTAGTTTTTTATTTGGTAGAAAGGCTGCTAAGTTTGATTTTAAAGAGCCGAGGTGGCACAGTGGTTAGAGTGCAGTACTGCAGGCTACTTCAGCTGACTGCTAGCTGCAGTTCGGCAGTTCAAATCTCACCGGCTCAAGGTTGAGTCAGCCTTCCAACCTTTTGAGGTGGGTAAAATGGGGACCCAGATTGTTGGGGACAATATGCTGAGACTGTAAACCGCTTAGAGAGGGCTGTAAATACACTATGAAGCAGTATATAAGTCTAAGTGCTATTGCTATTACTAAATAACTGTTACATGATTTGTGGTTCACACATTTTAAGCTAGAATGACCTGATTGGTCATACTACTAAGCCAAAGCAATCATGTTCTGAGCAACAATATGGCTTAGAGCATGACTATTGCAGGGCTTAAACAACTTGTTAAACTGCACTAAACAAGGGTTTGGACTTCATAAGCTCTGCTAATGGTTTAAGCTGTGTTCAGCAGATAATATGAATCCCACATTGCTGCTTGTAAACCATGGGTTATGCCTTATAGTTCTATGTGACCCAAGCAGCTATGGTTTGTTCAAATAACTATACATTGTTTAAATGGGAATCTAGCCAGTATTTTTGCAAATCAAGATTAGTCGACTGAACTAATTTAACTGCAGTCAAATTTGGTTACTTGAGCGAAGCTTACAAGGGAAGGTGGCTGTATTAATCTTTTGTTATGTTATCACATGTGTAATGGAGCTGTGGCTAGATATATTGTAATAAATCTTACAGTATTGTAATACATTTACAGCATTTTTGTTTCTTTGTTGTTCTTAGGACCGCAACAATGCAAGACAAATTCATGAAGTAGCAAATCTTCCTTTCTTTGAAGTATTTGTGGATGCTCCATTGTATGTTTGTGAACAGAGGGATGCGAAAGGCCTCTATAAAAAAGCTCGTGCTGGTGAAATTAAAGGTGAGGCTGGGGGTCAGCATTTTACCACTTTTTTTCCTAGAATACTTAGGCTGCTATGTCATTTCCCTATTTTATATTTATTTTATTTTATATCTTATGATATAGAGCTGTTCAGTTCGTGTTTCGTGCTGTAACATCTTTTGTTTACTTTTGGCTTAAAATGATACTTAAATCTAATCATTGGGATTTCTAGACCAAAGTTTCCAGCTTAACCAGTGTGCTATATGCCTTCTTCAATAAAACAAGGTAAACCACGATCTAATATGTTAGCCACCACTACATGTATTTAGATGCTATACTAAGTCACAGTTCTTAAAACTATGGAAGAAAGTTTATATCATTTGCTCTGATGGCTTAGAAGCATCTGTTTTCTTTTTTGTAAATATTTATTTATTTTGATCTGTCTTCAGATGGAGATAGTCTGCAGATAGAAATGCTATCTAGTTGACTTTTTGTTAAGATAGAACACTACATGGATATTATCTCACTCTAGTCATTGAAGTAGTGAATCAAGCTAGATTATAGTAGATCTTTTGCAGGTGATGCAAATGTCCATTAATTGTATATACAAGTTGTGATTCTTTATAATTATCTGACACTGCAAATCAAACACCTTAGCTGAACCAGAACACTGTGGCACTTCTAAGATTTCATCATTGAAAAAAGAACTGTGGTTTAGTCATTGCAGAACAAATAAATATAGGTAAAAGTTTTAATTACTTCTTTTCCTGTACATTAATGCTTAACATTTGCTTGCTTGGGTTTTTTTCCTTTAACATCTTTGCTGATATCACTTTAACATTTTAATTTGCCTGGATTATTTTGATCTTCAAATTTGTGCATATTAGTAAATATTCAGGTAGGTTATTTGCCAGGATAAATAAGAATTAAATAAATGTGTACTATTGCAAACACTTTAATCCAGCTTTGTATACTATGTGTAAAAAAACCCCCAGCAGTTGCCAAAGCAATCAAAATACATATACATATTAAGTCTATAGCATGTTGTTTACTTCCTTATTATTTTAAACTAAAATATATGTGTGAGCCCCTAGGCTGGTTATTCACCTGAAGTGTTGAAGTGTGTTAAGTTTTGTTTTTCATGCAGGTTTTACTGGCATTGACTCAGAGTATGAAAAACCCGAAGCTCCCGAGTTGGTACTCAAAACTGATTCCTGTGATGTCAATGACTGCGTTCAACAAGTTGTGGAACTTCTACAAGAACGGGTATGAAGGCTCTAAATATTGAATTCTAAACTTCTGTACTCAAAATGGCTTTCCCTTCAATCTTCACCTCAGTCTTGGTGTTGGGATATGTCTTCAGAGAGAAATCCTCCCCAAACATTTAGGACAGTGATGGCTAAACTTTTCGTCACGGCATGCTGAAAACGTGCGCACACCCATAATGCAATGCACGTATGACACCCCCCCATACATGCAAATATAACCCCCCCACACCTGTGCCCCGTCCCCCCACGCATGCATGGCAGAGACCCGAAAATCAGCTGGCTGGTGGAAGGTGCACACAAAGGTCTGGTGGAGCTCAGCTGGGGCAACAGCTGGCATGCCTGCAGAGAAGGCACGCTTGTCATGGGTCCACCATCACGGATTTAGGATATTTCTGCGAACTGAAACCCAGGATTCTAGACCATAGAGCAACTTTTGTGCATTTGAATTTTTCTAATTTTCTATTCTATTCCTTAAAGCCACGAAGTATCTGTTGATATAAAGGTTCCCAAAGTTGGGATGTGATCAACCTTAACAATTTGTGTATCAGTATGAATATCCTGGTTTTATTGGTTGCTCTTTAAGTTATTTGCAGCATTGACTGGTAATATATATTCCATTATTTGGTCTATGCAGTCATGGGGAAAATTGTTTTCAGTGGAGAAACTACAATTTAGAATCAAAGGAGAGGAAACTGGATTTCAAAGGAGAGGAAACAGATCTGGATGAAATGTTCTTATTAGAGTTATAAATAGGGTTGACTTTAATTTACTATTTTCTGTTCTGTGACTAAGGAGAGTTTACCTATTTATTCAGACTATCAGATTTGGGAAAAATCTGTTTTCTAATACAAGTGATGCACCTCTTAGAGTCCCATAATTGGCTTTCATTCAAGTAAACTTTGCTGTATTCTACAGGACTCCACAGATCAGTCCACTATACATCTTCACATACTAGTCAACTTCCAACTACAGTGTGCATGGTGAACTATGCAGGTAAAAATAGCTGGAAACAACATCCCTGCAATATTTTCAAAACCAGCATTGTTGGAGGAGAATGTCAAGGAATAACAAGTTAAAACCAGTTCATTGGAAAAAAAAATACGAAGTTAAGGATCAAACTATTTCCACTCAGCAGGCTGATAGCGATTCATAATTAGTTTTCAATGTCTTGAAGTTAATCTTTATACATAAACCACAGACAGTTAAAAATCATTTTCTAACCCCCTTCAGACTTTATATATGTAATATCTAGCTCTACTGCATCCTCATGAACTATCCAGCACACAGCTTCCTTTTTTTTTTTAACTAATCAAAGTTTGGGCGGTGATACTGGAATCCACAAAAGCTTGCCGTGACATTGTTATTAGGCCCTTGCAGAGTAAATTTGCTTGCGCTGATTTCATAACTGATAACAATTCCTTAGAAAGTATGCAGTTTTTGACTATAAATCCTCTTCAACTAGTCAGTCAACTACGACAACAGTTGAGCCCAAAATTTCTGTTGCTAAGAGAGGCAATTGTTAAGTGAAGTTTGCCCCACTTTATAACCATTTTTGCCACAGTTGTTAAATTAATTAATTACTGCAGTTAAATTAGAAAGATGGTTTTTAAGTGAACCAGGCTTCCCCATTGACTTTGCTTGTAGAAGGTCAGCAAAAGCTGATCACATGTCCCCAGGACACTGCAACCGTCATGAATATGAGTCAGTTGCCAAGCGGCTGAATTTTGATCATGTGACCTTAGGGATGTTGCAATTGTTGCGAGTGTGAAAAATGGTCATAAGTCACTTTTTTCACTGCCGTTGTAACTTTGAATGATCATTAAATGAACTATTGTAAGTTGAGGACTACCTGTACTATACCACACATTGTTAGCTGGATAAATAAAGGTAATGTGAGTTTAGTGCATTTATACCTATGTCAAAGTTAGTATCTTATGATAAGGGCATTGAAATTAGGAGCAATAGGTGTTTTAGTTATTATCTTGGGATATTTTTTAAAAATGATGTTCATTCTCAAATCAGCACAATTCTCAAATTGTCACTAGAGGGCCTTCTAAGATAGTGTTTCCAAGGAGCAATCCGAATTAATAGTAGCTGAGGATTTATTTCTAATCTAAACCAGTATTTATTAAATGTACCAGGTATATTACATTTAATATGTTTGTGTGTGTGTGTGTGTGTACAGGTGTGTGTATGTTTTAAATCTTTAAATCTTTCAAAATTTAGAATACTTGTCCTTTTCAGGAAACAAGTTTCATTTCTTAGTCTAATTTTAAAATTTTATTGATATATCTATGTTTGCCTTTATGGTGCATTGTTGAAATGCAAATACTGCAATATATGTATTGGGTCACATGTTTGAACTAGCAGAATTGACATGATTGATTCTTTGCTTAGAGCAAATTACCTTGAAGCAAACTGGAAACAAAGTAAAAAAATATAGCATGTTATGTAAAAGCAAATATTCTAACTCATAAAATTGTTTCCATTAGTGTTGATGTTAGAAAATAGTATTTTAGACTAAAAATCTCTCATTCTTATTAGCTTGGTAAGAGATTCTTTAGAACACCTTTTTTTCAAAATAAAACAATATGTATTTATAAATGTTTCTCTTTTTACAAATCTAATTTCTGTATTTGATAAAAACATTAACATGGTATTTTGCTTTTAATAAATAATAACTTTTGGCATATGTTTATAATTAATTTGTATCCAGTACAAAATTGAAGTTCTGTAAATAAACCATTTCATTAGTTTAATGATGTGAATAGTTTCTGAAACTGTTAATTATAACACCATATAACTTTCAAGTCTGACTTTAGGGGTATGAGACTATTATGAGTCCTCCGGGATTGGGCGGCCTATAAATAGATTTAATAAATAAATAAATAAATAAATAAAATAAATGAGCCAGCAAGGACTTTTACAGTTGTCAGTTAAAGAAATATTTACTGTTAAATAGTTGCAAAATATTGCAAGGAAACAATTGCATTTTCTATTATTGATAAATGGAATTTGTGTATTCATTGACTCCTTGTATCAGTCTGATCACCTTCTTTCTAAGGCAAGTAGAAGCCATTTTTATTTTGCATCTTTTCATATACTGAAAATTAAGTGGATAAATATCGTGACTGTCCGAATTGATGCTGAGATCAGTCTACTTTAGACTTGTTTGTTTGATACAAATTAGCTCTAGTTTTTGCAAAAAATGTGATAGAACCTGCTCTACATTTTTAGTTGTTTCAATATTGAAACCAGGCTTGAATATTATTTTGTCCCAAATTTTCTAACAACGCTGCTTGATAGTTTTTATTCAATAATAATAATAATGCATAAAAATACTTTTTGAAACCAGTAGTTCTTGTTTTTACATCTGTCAGTGGGTAGTCATGTGCATTTACGGTACAGAGGATCAAATGGGAGCTGCCCAGATGTTATAAGCACAAACCTTTGCGACAGATTTCTAAATGCTTTGATGGATGTTTTTCCAATAATCAGGTTTTGCTTATAAACAATCTGGCTTCATAGCACAACAGTTGCTGTTCCCTCTGAGAATCCTTTCCCTTATTAATTTCTCATTGATGTACCCACTGTGTCCTATTAAGCTGTTTACTCAAACTGTACTAATTAGGCTTAGATAGAGGATTCCCAGCTCATCTAGTTCTTGTATCTCTTGAGAATATTCTGCTGAAGATATTCCAGCTTCATATTGCTTGCAGTAAATGGAAGAACTGAAGACCAGACAACGTTTGTTATGACTTGCGAACAACTGCATTATTTTAGGAAACTGCAGGGTATTTTTCTAGTTTCCAAATCAAAGCAAAATCCGACAGCTTTGTAAAGTTTATATAGCTCTTATTTGGGATGAGAGCAGAGGCTGCGTAGGCACCAAATTTTAAAACTGTTTTTAGTTATAAGTAATTTTGGGGATGTGTCATTGGCGAGAAATTAACTTTGTGGTGACTCCATCATGTTCCTTTCCCACTTGAGTGTTGTTCTGGTTGTCTGCATACTTCTACGTGCTGTTCAGCAAATGTTATGTTGTATGTACTGGTTTAATCCAAAATACGTTCTCTTGAAAGAGAGGCAGTGGTGTTGTCTATAGGCCAGTAGTTTGGGGAGCAACAGCTTCATCTTCACACTTGTATTTCTCACTGGACAATTGCCCATTCTCAATGCACAGAGAAAACAGATGAGGAAAAAAAGACGACGTAGATGCAATTTGAGCAGCACTTTATGCAACACGACTTAGTGGGTTGAGAGCAGTGGTGGGATCCTCCCGGTTTAACAACCGCTTTGTTGATTGTGTGATTTGTGCGCACCTGTGCCTGTGCCTGATGTGCACTACGCATCCGTATGCAGTTTGAAGAAATCTTCACTTCCGGGTTTCTTCGGAGGAGTAACCCAGCTGATTTGCACTGCAATCTGTTCTGCCGCACGAATCAGCTGAGAAATAGAGATAGGAAAATAGTACTGGAGTATGGGTGGGCCCATCTGATCGTCGCGGATTGTTGGAGCTACCAGTTCTCCCGAACCAGTCCAAAGCAGTAAAATCCCATCTCCAGTTGAGTCCTCCCTGGGCCCAGTTCCCTAAAAAGTGAAGGAAGAGAAAACTGTATTTCCTTGCTTGTATGTATTTTCCTGGGAGTGTCTATGGAGATTCTGAGCCATCCAGGTCATGGTTGTCCCAAAGGCGCTTTTTTCAAGAGGCAGCTGGACTTTCTTGTTTTTCTTTGAAGACATTTCGCTTCTCATTCAAGAAGCTTCTTCATCTCTGACTGGATGGTGGGGAATTCCCCCCGCCATCCCATCACAGCTGAAGAAGCTTTTGGTTGAGAAGAGAAAACAAGAAAGTCCAATTGCCTCTTGGGAAAAAAAAAACACTTTTGGGATATTCTCCTGGAAGACCTTGGAGGAGATGCCATAGCTGAGATCTGTGTATCTGAGCACTTCAGAATTGGAGTTGTCTCCTCTTACTTCTTCTTCCTCTGTTGTGATCACTAGTTCTGGCCAATAAGAGTTTTCTGCCTACCAATATATTAGGACTATAAGGGAATATAGGTCCTTGACTTATGACCACAATGGTCCAAAATTACGATTGTTAAATGAGACATTTGTTAAACGAGTTTGTCCCATTTTATTAGATTTCTTGTCACAGTTGTTACATGTAGTTATTAAATTAATAACATGGCTATTAAGTGAATCTGGCTTCCTTATTGACTTTGCATGTCATAAGGTTGCAAAAGGGGGTCACATGACTCTGGAACACTGCAACTGTCATAAATACGAGTCAGTTGCCAAGTGTCTGAATTTTGATCACATGACCATGGGAATTCTGCAATGGTCAGAAGTTTGAAAAATGGCCGAAAATCTCTTTTTTCAGTGCTCTTGTAATTCTGAATGGTCACTAAACAAACTGTTGTAAGTTGAAGATTATGTCTGTACCAAATACATTTATTAACCTCTCTTTGAATTCTCTTGGGTGCTAACATTTTCCAGAAATAGCGCTGCCAAAACAATGTTTTTTTTAATAGAATGCTCAAGTATTAAATTAAACAATTGCTTTTTAGCATCAAAGATGCTTAAATAACTTTTGTTCATCCTCCCCCCCCCTATAGGATATTGTACCAGTGGATGCCTCTTATGAGGTGAAAGAACTATATGTGCCTGAAAATAAGCTTAAGCTGGCCAAAACAGATGCAGAAACATTGCCAACTCTGGAAATAAATAAGGTAATGGGAAACTTGCAAAGAAGTTTACACAAGTAATATTTCATTTGTTCACATATAACTTAACTTACCGGTAGTTATCTGTGTCACACATCTTTTCTTACCTATATAAACCTTTGTCATATTTTATGCTACAAAGAAAAACTATCCCAGTCATTCAGATTGCAAAAACACCTATTCTACTGCCAGAAATGAGCGAATTAGATCGTTATTTACGAGCCCAGCTTAGTTTTGAAAGATAAACACACACACACAAAAGAGATAATTGTTTTCCACCCTCAAATTCATCTAATTTTCCTAAGTGCCAATGATTCTGGCAAACTTCTGTTTCTTAATAAGTATTGATATCACTGGCATTATTAGATTGGCCTATTTTATTTTGCTAACCAATCACCCAGTGTTTCCATATTTTCTACTATGGCATCTTCCCTGCATTTGCAACAATGGTTCCCTTAATTCCAGCGAGCTATTTGTTACTTTCAGTGTGTTTTAAACCTGTTTTTTTTTAAATCTTTGATCAGCTTAATTTCTACTACCTTATTGATTTGTATTTTTAGATTTACAAATTCATTTGATTGATGCTTCCTTTCTATAGCCTTTATAACTCACTAAACTACCCATGCAGTTTAATTAATCTCTAGTGTTACCTACATATATATCTGAGTGGACACCCAACACTTAAAATGAACTTTTTAACCAAACACAATCAAATATGAACTAGATTGTTTCTATAAGCAGCTTACATATAGACAGTTGTTTTGCTTTCTTATTCTCCTTAATGATGAATCATTTAAACATATCATAACTTTCTTTTGAAGTGTTTCTCAGCCTTGGCACCTTGAAGATGTGTTGGCTTCAACCTTCAGAATTCCCCAGCTAGCTGAGGTTCACACATTTTTAAGCTGCCAAGATTGAATACAATAGAATGGAATGGAATTCTTTATTGTCCAAGTGTGATTGGACACACAAGGAATTTGTCTTTGGTGCATATGCTCTCAGTGTACATAAAAGAAAAGATACATTTGTCAAGAATCATAAGATACAACACTTAATGATAGTCCTAGGGTACAAATATGGCAATCAGGAAACAATCAATAACAATATAAATCGTAAAGATACAAGCAACAAAGTTACAGTCCTACAGTCATAAGTGGGAGGAGATGGGTGACAGGAACGATGAGAAGACTATTAGTAATAGTAATGCAACCTTAGTGAATAGTTTGACAGTGTTGAGGGAATTATTTGTTTAGCAGAGTGATGGCGTTTGGGAAAAAACTGTCCTTGTGTGTCTAGTTGTTTTGAGGTGCAGTGCTCTATAGCGTCATTTTGAGGGTAGGAGTTGAAACAATTTATGTCGAGGATGCGAGGGGTCTAAAGATTTTCACAGCCCTCTTTTTGACTCATGCAGTATACAGTTTCAGAATAGAATAGTGATAGGAATGGAATGGAATAGAATAGAATAGAATAGAATAGAATAACAGAGTTGGAAGGGACCTTGGAGGTCTTCTAGTCCAAGCCCCTGTATAGGCAGGAAACCTTGTACCATTTCAGAAAAATGGTTATTCAACATCTTCTTAAAAACTTCCAATGTTGGAGTATTTACAACTACAAATATTGTTTTGATATGATCTCTATGGATGAACTAAGAATCATAACTTACCATTTTTTTCACATGTTGTCTTTCTAAATGGATGCTTTTATTTTGATGGTCACAGACTTGGCATTAAATCTAGGACTTATGAAACATGTATTTATTTACAGGTTGATATGCAGTGGGTTCAAGTTCTTGCAGAGGGATGGGCAACCCCACTTAATGGCTTTATGAGAGAAAGAGAATATCTTCAGTGCCTTCATTTTGACTGTCTACTGGATGGTAAGACATTTCAAGTTGGCCACACAGTCCATTCATCTTGCAGAGAACCTGTATATAATTCTCCCATTTGCACTTAATAATAATCAGTTGTGTTTGTGAAAAAATTAGGCTAGACTCCAACTTAGAAATTTGAAAATATCCTTATTCTTTCGGAGCTGGGCCATTATATTTCATCAAGCCTTTGTTTATTTGAAACTCAAGGTCCTGGGCTATATTTGGCCCTGGGAGACTTCAAAACAAAATTACAAGTTGAATGTGACAGAAGTGGGACATTATTAAGTACACATCTGGTGAGTAACCATGTTGGCTATATTCAGTTTTAATTAAATATGTAAAACATTTTTAAAAATTTTGTCCTGGGCACATCCACAAATTTTAGAGAATGAGTCTTTGACACGCTTCTGATAGAGCAGTATGGGTTTAGATCAGGGGTGGGTCCTGGCAGTTGCTACTGCCAGTTTGTTCATGGCCATGCATGCGCAATACAATAAAAATTGCTCTGCGCATGTGCAGAAGCAAAAAATGAGGTGCTGCCAGGAGAACTGGTTCAGGGGCGTGGCAGGACTGGGTCGTTGCCGAACCGGTAGGAACCCACCACTGGTTTAGATCCCGAAAAGTTTCAGCAAAATTCTGTGGCTAAGCCCTAGTCATCCATAATTTGCAAACCATAATAAGGTAGGCTTATTCATCAGGCTATGGTCTAATATGGCTTTTTTTTTTTTTTTTTTTTAGCTTTGTCTTACTGATCCTGGTCTTGGTTTTCTGTCTTACTGATCCTGGTCTTGGTTTTCTGTTTTCCTCATCTTTTCCTTTTCCTCCAAATATAAATCGGTATTCCTGTTCTTACTCAATGACCCTGTGTTCTGACTATATCTTTTCATTGTTTTGGCTTACATGGAAAATTCATTGAAAGAAAGAGTTATAGAGAAATGGTTTGCCAGGATTGTTTATGAGCTTCCCCCCCCACAAAAAAACCCCAAAGCTATAAGGAAAGAGTTGGTGTCTTAAAAACAGAGGTCACCATCAATACTGGATACAATACCCAGCATTTTAACAATACATGTTAGACTAGGAAATGAACGCCGTTTTTAGAATTTGAGGTAAAAACATCTTGGAAGCATGAAAAAAGAAATTTGGCAATTGTTGAAACTTGAAGTAGTAAACAGGGAGTAGTAAAGGTTCAACCCAAGAGTAGGCAAGTTGGTAATTTCCAGATGATTTGGACATTACCATTGGCAATGCTCACTGGGTTTGATGAGAATTTTATTAATAGTTTAAACTATTGAAACATATTTTTTCATCATTATGGTGAACCCATATTTTGGTTGAACTGTTAATAACATCGATCAGTTTATGGTAAAACCCCTGTATTATAATTGATGTAATATTAACATTGATGGATTTATTGAATATTAGCATTACCATATTAATCAATCAATGTCTTTGTAATATTTATCTTATGTTTACTTTCAGATTTTTACTAAGACTGTATTACTATTCTTCTTCTCATTCTTCCTATTACTTATCTCCTTCTACTTATGACTATAACCTTGTTGCTTGTATCTTTACAATTGATATTGTTTTATTTCCTAGTATGATTTTGATTGCTTATTTAGTATCCTATGATTATCACTAAGTGTTGTATCTTATGATTCTTGATGAATGTATTTTTATGTACACTGAGAGCTTATGCACCGAAGACAAATTCCTTGTGTGTCCAATCACTCTTGGCCAATAAAGAATTCTATAAATTCTATTGTATAAATAAAAGATTTCATGAAGCCAAACCTACTATTGCATCAATTTTATAATACAATAATATATGATTGGAAAATGCTGGTGATTTGAATTCAAAGATCACATTCTTCATTTTTGTATGGTAAAATGACTCTTGAATACAATCTTGACTGCTTTTATCTTCACAAGTCAAGAATATGGGTGATCTATCCTTTCATATGATCTTTTTTCTGTTGGGTTCAGTGATATTGCAACTGCTCCAGAACCCTGAAAAGATTGCAGCAGCAAACCAATGCTGAAAAAAAAGGTTTGACCAAGAGCTGCAATTTGCTTTTTAGAGAAAATGAAATGTTGGGAATGAAAGATGTTCTGCAGTGCAGAGAAAGGAACCTCTGATTTGCTGTCCTAGAGTAGTAAGAGCTGTCGCTTATTATTTGTTACTCTAATCACATTGGCAAGGAATGAAAATCCAGAAACTGCTAAGCAGGTCTATATCCCCTAAGAATAGAACCAGCAGCGGATTTTATCTATTCGTCATAAAAGGATGATATACTGTCAGAACACTGTAGATTAGAATAATTAGCAATAGCAATAGCAGTTAGACTTATATACCGATTCATAGGGCTTTCAGCCCTCTCTAAGCGGTTTACAGAGTCAGCATATCGCCCCCACAATCTGGTTCCCCATTTTACCCACCTCGGAAGGATGGAAGGCTGAGTCAACCCTGAGCCGGTGAGATTTGAACCGCCGAACTGCAGATAGCAGTCAGCTGAAGTGGCTTGCAGTACTGCACTCTACCCACTGCGCCACCTCGGCTCTTGATTGTGTGCAGGACATATGATCTGATTCTGAAATGTTCCATTAGTCCCTGAAATGTTCCATTCCTCATTCAGAACCAACTGATCTGAAGGTTTGAGTTATGTTCTTTGATTCCAGAAATAAATTGCACAAGAAGAGATGTATATTGTTTTGAATTTTTGGAACTGGTTGTTCTGGTTTGCTAATTCTTAATTTTTATTTTCCCTCCCAGAGAATTGGAGATCCTTGTAATTTAAATGCCTGTTGCTACTTTTTTTTAAAGGTGGGGTCATTAATTTATCAGTGCCTATAGTGTTGGCAGTTACAGAAGAGGACAAGGAAAGACTGGATGGATGCACAGCTTTCGCCTTGCTATATGATAATCAGCGTGTAGCTATTGTTCGCAATCCGGAGTTCTATGAACACCGAAAAGAAGAACGTTGTGCCAGACAGTGGGGAACAACATGCAAAGAGCACCCATATATCAAGGTAGCATTTTCAAGCAGATTTTATCATTAATCTGGAGTCCTTCTATAATATGGATATGGTTATAAATAAGCTGGTGAATAAGATTATTAGAATGGTTGCAGTATGTTCCCTATGGCAGGAGTCCCCAATTCCTGGATCTCAGACTGGTACTGGATAAACGTACCATGCTTCATTTGCACATGTGCGGGATCCCCCTCACCCACCGTGGCTGTTGCCGATCCGTGGAACCAAGAAAGGTTGGGGACTTTGCCCTATTTTTTTTGTCTTTTAATGACCCCATACTCCCCGCAAACTGAATGGGGGCTGAGTGTTTATTGACCGGATGCCCTTCCTATCACCAATGCAGAGCTCATAGCTGATATTTACGCATTGTGCCCAGAGAGAGAAATATATGCTGCTACCTAGGATCAAAGTCACAGCCTCCTGATTGTGAGGCAAGAGCGCCACCTCTAGGCCACTGCACCACCTGTGCCCTATTATGAAACAAACAAAATGTTAAAAAGTTGTGATATTTATGTAGCTACTTACCAAGCACACCTAAATTATATTAAAGTAACCAAAATATCTTTACAACCCTCAAGGCATGTCACAACTTTTGAGCACCCCTAAAGTTTGGAAATTGAAAGTTGAAAAATTTGACACGTCCTAAATTTCTACAAACTTTGATAGGATGTTTAGATAACCTTGTTACATTAAATATTTCTCTACAGTCTTTTCGTGCTTAGCCTGTTGAAGTACTGTATTTTTCGGAGTATAAGACGCACCCTTTCCCCCCGCAAAAGGGTGAAAATTTAGGTGCAACTTTTACACTGAATACAGCATTCTTGGCCTATCAAAACCCTGCACCCTTTGCAAAAATGATCATTCAGATTTGGGAGGCTTGCAAAGTGCTCCTGGGGGCTGGGGAGGGCAAAAATGAGCAAAAAACAGGCCATTTTTGCTTGTTTTTGCCCCAGGAGCTATTAGAGCCTCTATATGCCCCCCTTTTTTTTGCAAAAAAAGGGCTGGTTTTTGCTCATTTTGTGTCCCCCCCCCAACCCTCCAGGAGCACTCTACAAGCGTCCCAAAGCTCTGCATGCCCCCCTTTTTTTCTTGCAAAAAACGAGGCATGCAGAGGGTTTGGGAGGCAGTCAGAGTGCAAAAACGTTTTTTTTTAAAAATTACCTCTTCAAAATCATGGTGCGTCTTATACTCCAGTATAAGACTTATAGTCCGAAAAATACAGTAAGTCTACAGTGATTGCATATCTTTTGGGTACAAAGAAATTTATGTAAACCGCATAAACTGTCACTGAACTGGGCAACAATTTCTGTCATCTGGTTAATAAATATAGATTCGTGATCCTAGCGGAAACAATTGGAAATGAATTATTCAGCAGTAATGACAGAAAAAAAACATCTGCCCTTTCTGCCTCAGGCCTTGACCAGATTAAAATAACAGAGTCCAGACTTCAATTCATCTTTTATTTTGACGAACAGTTTAAATTATCTATTAAGCTGGTCTCTTAATTGTAATGATGAACCTAAATTTAGATTCAAGCTAATTTATAGCAGGGCCAGTGATATAATTCCTGTTATTTCTTGATCATACTTAGTACTCAATAGGCTTATCTATAGCAATTATCCATGCCCCATCCTGTCTCACAATGGCCCCATAGTTTTCGAAGAGGTATAAAGACATATTTTCCCGATTACCATATTTTTCGCTCCGTAAGACACACTCCCCCCCCCCCCGGTGGGTGGAAAGGGTGCCGGTCCTTTGGTGAATAGCAGCAGGGTCAAGGCGGTGGGATCCTTTTGCAATTCTGAACCCTGCCTCTTCTGTCTTTGACATTGCCGGCCTCTTCTGTCTGTTTTCCCCAGTGCAGGAGTCAATAGGCAGAGCTGGCACATGAGAGGACACCTATCTGTGGTCCTCTCAGGCTCTGCCTGATTGTTTTGTTTCTTGTTTCCTGTTTCTAAACCTAGGTGCATCTTATGGTCCAGTGCGTCTTACGGAGCGAAAAATATGGTATTTTTCAGGTTTCAATAGGCTAAATCAATGAACAGTAATGCAAAACACAGGAGTTTGTAGGAAAACCGTAGCACGACATACTCACCTAAGTTTTGAGGAAATAAGAAATATTGGGGAAAGTTAATAATAAGAAATCCTGATACTGGTAGTCCTTGAGTTACAACTATAATAGAGCCTGCAAAATACAGTTATAAGTTGCAACAATCATAAAGTGGGTTGGTTAAGTGACTGACCTGATTTTTATGACATTTTTTTTGCAGCAGTTATTAAGCAAGCACAGTAATTATAAATGCAAATGCTGTGGTAATTAAATTGAATCAATTGTTTGCTATGGTTCAGTTTTGCCCAGAACCAGAAGTAAGTGGTAAAACCATCATACAATGTGGTGACAGGATTGCAGGATCAAATCACCATAAACATTGGTGAGTACTTGAAATGAGGTCATGTGACCATGAGCAGGGGCTGTCAGAACTTTCTGGGTCGTAGGTCCCTTTTTTCAGGTAGATTGTAACCCTAAGCAACCGGTTGTAAGTTGAGGACAACTTAGTATGCTAGTGCAAGTGAGTAATTTATGGCACAGAACAACACAAAAGGTGTTACAACAATGCCAGATATTGGGATTAACCTGGTCTCTCTTAGGTTGCTCAGAGCCATGTTCACATAAGTTATCTTGTCCCCATTTATATTGCTATCGATGCAGTTTGCTTTCTTACGTTTCCTAGATGGTTATGGAACAAGGGGATTGGCTTGTGGGCGGTGATCTCCAAGTCCTGGATCGAATTTATTGGAATGATGGTCTTGACCAGTACCGTCTCACACCGGCTGACTTAAAGCAGAAGTTCAAAGACATGAATGCTGGTGAGTTTTTAAACGATAATTGATAGTAAAGAAAATTTGGCTGCCTCTTTCTAGAAATTTGCCCTGAATAATGCTGTGGAACAGACCGCAGGCATTTTATGGTTCTTCAGCTGTCCCTGTCTGGTCCGTGATGTTGGGAGGGGGGGCATCAGCAGGGGTGGGGCATTGGCAGGGCACACAGCAACGTTGGCAGGGCAGGAGACATTGGCTGGATCAGAGCAGTGGCATAGATGCCCCAGGGCAGCAGTAGGGGGAGGAATCTCGGGGTGTGTGGTGGGGCAGCATTGGCGGGGGTGTGCATTGGCTCCACAACAGTCCCAGTTTCTCATGTGGCTCCTTGGGCAAATTAATTGACCATCTTTGCTTTGGAGTCTGATCTTTATTTCCATCAGAACACTATGGTTGCAATCCTAAAAACCAATATTTGTAAAGGGAGAGAAGCAGACAGACAGCAATGATAAGTTTTGCCATTTTTTTTACTGTTTCTGACTGCATTCTTAACTGGCTGATTTGGTATTCCAACTAACCCTAACTTCCAAATCTTTTTGACTGCCTGCACAATACTTTCCTGTTCCATAATGGCTATCTGGGACTGTGGTTTTTAGTAATCCGGATAGATTTTGGTTTATTTTTGTATTGTGTTATGTAGCATCTTTTAGCTATCTTTATTTTTGTCCCTCCCTTCCCAAGGAACAGCTGTATAGAAACAAAACATAGGATTCTTAGGCTCGGGTGATAAATGGTTTTTAAATGTTTTAGAAAAATACTTTTGGAAAGACTTTTCTAGGCTTATAACATAGTAATGAAAATGATCATAGTATAGTCGGTTTGTTTGCACTGTAGTATTTTCCAGTTTGCATTATGCTGGCAAAATAAGGAACAGATCAATAGTAGTCTGACAGATTTCTTTTTCTGTGCTGTTATAGTCGGGGCACACAGGACCACTGTCCAGATTAATACTCAAAAATTGTGGGTAAGAGGGTTTGAAGTTAGAGTTGCTACTTTAAAATAGAAATATGTTATAAAGAAAGATATTTGTTCTGGATCTGTAAGAGCCCAGTTTTATGATGCAAACTATTGCAACATTTTAATAGCTGATCTGGTGCAGATATGGCTTAAAACATAGCCACGTTTCCCTTCTACGTTTTCTCTTCCTAATTTTTTAAGTATTGTGCTTAATGAAGACTTTTGAAATCTTTACAGATGGCTATATTTTATAACTTTTGTTGGCCTCAAGGAACATCATCATAATATGCTTTCCCTCCTCCACTCCATCTCTAAACTGGGGAAAAATGTCTGCCAATCTCAATCTCAAACTCTGTTTAAAGTGTGCATTTTTTCCCTTGGAATTTTGGCTCCCAATATTTCCTTCAAATAATTAGCATTTGAGTTCACAATCTCAAAACTCATGTTTGGGATGTATTGGAATTGAGATCTTGACAGTATTTACTTTATTTAAAATTGATAAACTAGTTATTGTCCAGAAAATGGATGGTAAACTGATTTAAAGAAGCAGTTCATTGTCTAAAATTAAACAACTTGACTTCTGCATAACCTGAATGCTTACAGGGCAAAAAAATCAAGCATGAAATCAGAACAAAACTGCTGAAATTGTCCATAGTAAATATAAGCAATAACTTGCAAACAATTATGGATGCACACAGAATATAAACAAGTTTATAATTTTGTTGAAGAATATGGCCCTATTCCAGCATCAACAGTCCATGTGTACAGATATTTTTTTTACCTCTGCTTATAGTAGAGTTGGCCTACCATGGCCAGCTGTAGGGGATGGAGAAATAGCTTTTGAGTATGTTGCCATCACCATATTTCACTTATTTACATGTATGCTTCCTCTCTTCACTTTGATAAAGAGGTGATAACCCTCCTTTGGAATTTTTGTTTGTTTCCTTTTGGCAGGGGGAGGGTAGATGGGAAATCCTGTTGCTTTAGCTGTGGGATTTAGTTCAGTTTGAGTTTAAGACGTACAAAAATCACATTGATCAAAGAAAATGCATTAAGTGGCTGGATATCTTTCATGTCCTTAGTGCTAGCTTGCACTTTTCTTGGCAGCTATTTAAACATTCCTGCTGGTACTAACCCCTCCCCCCTCCCCGGCAAGCTTATATTAGTAGGCAGTGTCAAGGTACTTTATGTGCAGTAGATTGATAGATCTTTCGCATGAAATAGGGATGACACAGCATTGATAGAATGCCTCCTTTGAGGGAAATGAAAGCCAAATATTCTTGACTATAGGATTTTGATGACTACCAGACGAATTGTAGTTCATCATAGCAGTGTTCAACACTATATGTTGTATTCTGATCTTCCAAACATTAGCCATAATTAGGGGGATGATCCATTGAGACATCTCTCTACAACTGGTTATTTCTGACCATGAGCCATAGTGGCACAGTGGTTAGAGTGCAGTACTGCAGGCTACTTCTGCTAACTGTTGGCTGCCTGCAATTTGGCAGATTGGATCTCACCAGGCTCAAGGTTTGACTTAGCCTTCCATCCTTCCGAGGGCGATAAAATGAGGACCCAGATTGTTGGGAGCAATATGCTGATACTGTAAACCACTTAGAGAGGGCTGTAAAACACTGAAGCGGTATATAAATCTAAGTGCTACTGCTATTGCTATCCTTCTCACCCTTTTTATATATTACAAGCCAAACAGAGTTGAATAAAACATTAGTGCCCACTTGCCATTGACTACTAGAATTGTTGATTTGTTACTTCTAGAATGGTTGACATCTCTCCCTTCTTTCTTCAGATGCTGTCTTTGCTTTCCAGTTGCGCAACCCTGTGCACAATGGACATGCCCTGTTGATGCAGGACACACACAAGCAGCTTCTGGATCGAGGTTACAGGCGCCCAGTTCTGCTTTTGCATCCTCTGGGTGGCTGGACAAAGGATGATGATGTTCCTCTGATGTGGCGAATGAAGCAACATGCAGCAGTGCTAGAGGAAGGAATATTGAATCCAGAAACAACTGTTGTGGCCATATTTCCCTCTCCTATGATGTATGCTGGACCAACCGAGGTAATACATCATATACCACAGCTTGCTAATTCCTTCGTCCATTTGTTTTGATCCTTTCAGCCGATTTCCTGAGTTGATTTATCAATACAGCTTCCCCTAGGCACTGCTGCTTCACCGCAAGACCCTTGAATGATTGATTCATGGTTCTCCTGAATTTTTTTGCCATGAGTTGTTTATAAAATTTGGTTTAGAGGCCCTAATGGAAAGGTCCTGTTGTGCTGATCTTCAGAAGTTTCTTGTTTACAGACAAACTCCTTATTCTATTTCTTCATCTTTTCATTTCTACAAAGTTACAGTGTTCTTAACATAGTGAACCATAGCCAGAATTGAACAGCTGGTTCCCAATTCCTCTTCATTTTAATGTTTTCTTTCAGATCTGTATGTGGAGTTGAGACAAGTGTAAGTAAACATTTCAAAAGCACACTGACTGAAGAAACGGCATAAAAGCTTAAATTATCATGCTCTTTTTTCCAGATCTTATTTGGAATTTTTGGTGGTACTTGTGATATTGAACTTCTCTACCATTACTATTCTATACATGTGCATGTCATTTTTCTTCCTATCCATCAAGGTCACTTCTATTCCTCTCTGTGTTTAAATTGTCTTCAAGCCATTTTATCTATTTTTTTTAAACTGGTTTTTAATTAATTACATTTTTTAGTGCCCTTGTTAAAACATCGTATTGTCTGGGTATTTAATTTGCTTAACAATGTTGGTTACATTCTTAATCTCCACCCCTTTTTTCCATTTCTCTCTATATAAAAACGGTTGTGTATGTATGTTCCAGCATAACTCTGGAACTCCTCGAGCAATTTCAACCAAACTTGGTACACAGATGACTTATCCTCTGGAAACAAATACTTACACCCCTTACACCCCTCAGGGTGTTCTGTTAAGATACAGCCTGTTGTGCCTTAAAATGGCTTCTACTGTACTGTGTACTGGGTACTGTGGAATTGCCACTGCACTGTACGGCTTCACAGTACTCCACAAGGGAAAATCCAACATTAGAAATTAGGTTTGATCCGGACATTTGCCCCTATAAATAAATACCCAGGCAACACTGGGTTATCGGTTAGTCACTGATAAAATAGATTCCATGTTTGATAGTATTCTGTGTTTCTTTCTGTTTAATTTTCAATTTCAATCTATGTATTTCTGCCCAGTCTAGTATCTACTTTATCTCTTCATCTCGTAGTTTCTTCATTTTTCCAATGTTTTGTGCATATAAACCTCACTGCTGTTTACGACATGTGATATTAAATACATACTTTTCTTATCTCATTTTTCTGATATTATATCTAATAAAAACAGATCAGGTTTAAAATCTATGATTTATCTTGTTGAGAAAACTCAGGAAGGAAGATGATTTGCTAAAAAAAACAAACCAAAAAACAAATCACCTCACTTCTGCCTTAGTCCAGAAATGAAAATGGTTTTCAGAATTGTTCCAGTCTGTACATAATTATGCTAAGAAAGCAATTCATTGCATGGACTTGTTACCTTGAAGTGTTAATAGATGTTTATGAAGGAAAAACTTGCAACTGAAAAACTTTATGATTGGTTGGAATAGAAATACAATTGTGTTCCAGACATGAAATATTGCTGTTCTTTGGCTTTTATTTCTCTTTTCATTGCAATTGTTACCTTTTGCTGACATTTGGAAGAGGGTCACTTCCAAATCAACCAGGCAGCATGAGATATTTACTTTATTTGCTGAGATGTTAATCCTATCCTGCTGCTTCCTCTTGCTGATTCCAGCAAGTGAAGCAATACAATACTATTTGCTAGGCAGGGAAAACATGGCAGCACCACATGGTTCCACTCTGTCTCAAACCATGGGCCAGAATAGCCTTTAGGGGTGTGCCAGGTATTGCACTCCAATGTGGGTGAAATTGGGACAAAGCTAAATTTGATTTAATTTACATAGTATTTGAATTAAAATTGGAGTGGCATACTGTACATTCAAAATAATTAAAATGGCTATTTTTCAATAATTAATAAAGTTCTACATCCATTACATCATAAAGTAAAATTAATTGAAAACATTTAGAGGGTTTCTGGATAGCTCATGGGAAGCTACAACCCCTAGGACTTCACTACACATCATGGTAACCTTCAATTTGCCAAGTAGGTTCTGAAAATAGCTCAAACTTCTTTTTGATATACTTCTGTCTTTTTTCTATGCTTCTTGCTGTAGCTTTGTTACTTGGCATGCAGAAAGACAATTCAAATTGGTATTGCAGTCTGGGAATTATGATTGACAAATTTGGTACTTTGTGAGAATTTCAAATTTGAGAAATCCATCATTCCTTCTAGTTGGCAGAAGTGTTTTTCTCTTAATAGGCTACTCCAAAATAGACATATGAATTCCTATTGTGCACAATTTACTTATCACAATCTTAGAGTTCAAAAATGTGATACAGTTTTCAATGGTTGGAAGTACAGCAGTGGAATAAGCTGTAACAATCTGATACTTCTCCATAATTCTAACATGAGAAATGTTTATTGATCCATCAATTGCTGGCAGAGTTACCAAAACATGATATTAAAGACATCAATCCTGAGGGTGAATACTAAGTTGAAATAATTCTAGGTCTTATTTTATTATCATGATATTATAACATTATATTCTGCTCTGTTCTATAATTACAGTAGAGGAAGATCAGAGCTATGTCTGTTTTTATGGTTGCTGCATACATTTTTGGTTCCTTCATGTAATCAGTGAAAAGACCAGTATGATATAATGACTAAACTTTCCATTCAGCCATAAAGCTTATTGCATGACAGAGTCCATTGGAGGGGGAATATAATGTTCTCTGCCTTGAACGTCTTGAATGAAAGGTAGATTATTAATTCCAAAATATATATTATGGCCTTCTGGGCATTTTAGAATTTCAACTCCTCAATGCTGCAAGTTTTGAGGAGCCTATTTGTATTGGAATAAGGTACAATATTTGTAGGAGATTTGAGATAATAGTTGAGAGTAGAGTGCATGGAAAGAATTAATCCTATTTCTATTTTATATGTCTGAAAATGATGGCTTATTCCAAAATAATATTTTTTTGTTAACTATTCACCCTTTGGATGCTAATCTGGATGTAAACCAATTATAACTTCATTGGAACCTTTCCTTTCAATCATGTTCTTTGTGCGTTTGTCATTTTTATTGTGGCTACTGAAAATAATCCATGCCATGTATGTGGATATTCTTTCCTATGCTTGGAGGGCATGGAAGCGAGGAGATGAAGACAATCTGGACTTGGAGTCCTAAGTCATGATTGCAAATAAAATAAGAAACATTCTTCAATTTATGCCAAGTTTTCCAATGACCTCAGAAAACCGTTTGCCAATATTGTGTTTTAGCCAACTAATAAAAGACAACTTTTCCTTTAATCATTTTCTTTAGGTCATTTAGAAGACATTGGTACCAGATTTGTTTCTGTAATGCAAATGACTTGCAGAACAACAGACAGCTGCTTAACCAATATAGTTATCGAGTGTTGGAACATAGCTTTCCCGTCAGTAAAGATTTCATGGTGATGTTTTGTAGGACTAAATCTAAACATGTCACATTTTCCTTTCTATCCTCTTTTTAAAAAAAAAAAAAACTTTCTATAAAGTAGGACGTGTCATCAAATAAACTAGGCAATTATATTTGCAGCAGATAGGCTGTTTTCAGTACAGCTGCAAAAGATATCAAAAACCCAGTGATTTCTTTAGAAAAGCAAATTTGTTAGAATTCATGGGAAAGATGAATGTATATACGATAACCACTAAGTTTGTATACATTTCAAAACTACTTTCTCACACAAGGTCTGAATGCTTATTGTAAGATATATTGTCAACTTTCTTGCATTTTCCTTGAAGGATCTGAAAAATTCAGCTCCTGAAGTATAGATCCTTAAATGCCCTGAGCATGAACAGGTACAGTTGTGAGTCTTCGTTACCAGATAATCTTCCATCAATCAAAACTTTAGCATGATAGGGTTTTTCCCTATTTTGCAACATGCCTCTGTCCATTAGCAGAACTCTTCTCTCTGGTCTGGATGGAAATCTCTGGCAGCGAATAATGTAGTTCTTGGTGGTAATGTTAGCATATTGATGTACCAGGGATTTCTATTTACTGGTAAATCTTTTTTGTAATTCTCCAGATTGTTCCACTTAAAAGTTCTTTTAAATTCAGTTTTTTGGTTTGTCCGGATGGCATGTTGCATTAAGCCCCAAATCTGTATTTGAATCATGGAATCCTAAAGTTGTAAGAAATCATTTAGGTTGCTGTGTCAAAACCAGTTCTTAGTGGAGGAATCATAGGCAAATAACTAGTATCTATTTTCTTCCTGCTCTTACTGTTAAGGGTTCATTATATAATGAACTATATAATCTGTCCTTTCGCATTTTAAAATCCGTTTCCATATCTTGCATTCTAAAATGGGGAGGAGGAACCGACCAGGTGGTTCCGCCCCAGGCGACTGATGGACCCTGTTAGGTTCCAGACGGAGCTTGGGGTTATTCCAGATGCTCTCGCCCACAGTTCGGCGGAGACTCTTGCTGCGGCCTGGCACTCGGCAGCATCAGGGTCTCTGGACCGGATTGCGCCACTACGGCCCCTCCGGGTCAGCGGCTCGCGGAGGCCTCCTTGGTTCACCGAGGAGCTCCGCGAGATAAAGCACCGGAGGAGACGCCTAGAGCACCTATGGAGGTCCGATAGGTCCGTGTCGAACCGAGCACTGTTGACAGCTTGCACCAAGGAGTATATTTGGGCACTGAGAACTGCCAAAAGATCACACATTGCCTCCTTGGTAGCGTCCGCCGAGTCCCGCCCAGCCGCCCTGTTTAGGATAACCCGCTCCCTCCTAAATAGGAGGGAGATGGGGAACCCCCTGCAGGAGTATGTTCAGTTCTTGGCGGACAAAGTTGCTCGGTTTCGATCGGAACTGGACTCCACTCTTGCAGATCCAGCCGAGACACAAGGGAATGACTTGGCAGACCATCTCTGGGTTGAGTTTCAGGATGTTGCCTCCGGGGATGTGGACAAGGCTATGCGAGCTGTGAGCGCCTCCACATGTATACTGGACCTGTGTCCCTCTTGGCTGGTTGCCAACAGCAGAGAGGTGACACGAGGCTGGATCCAGGCGGTTGTTACCGCCTCTCTTCGGGAGGGGCACCTCCCCACCGCGCTTAAGGCGGCGGTGGTGAGGCCCCTCCTGAAGAAACCGTCCTTGGATCCAGCAGTTCTTAATAACTACCGTCCAGTCTCCAACCTCCCCTTTGTGGGGAAGGTTGTTGAGAAGGTGGTGGCCTTGCAGCTTCAGCGTACCTTGGAGGAAGCTAACTATCTTGACCCCTTCCAGTCTGGCTTCAGGCCCGGTTACAGCACAGAAACCGCTTTCATTTCATTTCATTTTTCATTTATTAAAATTTATAGGCCGCCCTTTTCCCTGAGGGGACTCAGGGCGGCTTACAATCACAAGGGAGGGGGGTGCAGTATCAAAAAACAAAACAAAATGTGAACAAAGAAAAATAATAAAACACAACTTTCGTTCAGCAATCAAACACTCGGGCGGGTGAATTGGGAACCTATCCCCAGGCCTGCTGGGAGAGCCAGATCTTGAGGGCTGCGCGGAAGGTCTGGATGGTGGTGAGGGTACGGATCTCAACGGGGAGATCGTTCCACAGGGTCGGAGCTGCAACAGAAAAGGCTCTCCTCCGTGTGGTCGCCAGTCGGCATTGACTGGCAGATGGGATTCGGAGGAGGCCCAGTCTGTGCGATCTAATTGGTCGAAGGGAGGTAATCGGCAGAAGGCGGTCTCTCAAGTACCCAGATCCACTACCATGGAGTGCTTTAAAGGTGGTCATCAGTACCCTGAAGCGCACCCGGAGACCAACAGGTAGCCAGTGCAGCTCGCGGAGGACAGGTGTAACGTGGGCGAACCGCGGTGCGCCCACTATCACTCGCGCGGCTGCATTCTGGACTAACTGTAGTCGCCGGATGCACTTCAAGGGCAACCCCATGTAGAGCCCATTGCAGTATTCCAGCCTAGAGATCACAAGGGCTCGAGTGACTGTTGTGAGAGCCTCCCGGTCTAGGTAGGGCCGCAACTGGCGGACCAGGCGAACCTGGGCAAATGCCCCCCTGGTCACAGCTGACAGCTGGTGGTCAAAAGTCAGCTGTGGGTCCAGGAGGACTCCTAAGTTGCGGACCCTATCTGAGGGGTATAAAATTTGACCCCCCAGCCTAAGTGTTGGTACATTAGCCAAATTATTGGGAGGGAAGCACAACAGCCACTCGGTCTTGTCCGGGTTGAGTACCAGTTTGTTAGCGCTCATCCAGTTCTTAACGGCCTCTAGACCCTGGTTCATCACGTTTTGGTCGCATTGACCGATGATCTCTGGAGAGCCAGAGATGGAGGCCATGCGTCCATCCTGGTTCTCCTTGACCTCTCAGCAGCTTTCGATACCATCGACCGTGGTATCCTTCTGCGACGACTGCGGGAGGTGGGGGTGGGCGGCACTGTTCTACAGTGGTTCTCCTCCTACCTCTCGGACAGGTCGCAGTCGGTGTTGGTGGGGAGGGAGAGATCGTCCCCGAGGCCCCTAATCTATGGGGTGCCGCAGGGCTCGGTCTTATCCCCCCTGCTATTCAACATATACATGAAACCGCTGGGCGAGATCATTCGGAGGCACGGGATTAAGTACCACCAATATGCGGACGATACACAGCTGTATCTGTCCGCCCCGTGCCAACTCAATGAAGCGGTGGACGTGATGAACCGGGGCCTTGAAGCTGTTAAAGACTGGATGAGAGCTAACAAACTGGTGCTCAACCCGGAAAAGACCGAGTGGCTGTTGTGTTTTCCTCCCAAAAATTCGGCTAATGTTCCATCAATCAGGCTGGGGGGGCAAAATTTATACCCCTCAGACAGGGTCCGCAACTTGGGAGTCCTCCTGGACCCACAGCTGAGTTTTGACCATCATTTGTCAGCTGTGACCAGGGGGGCATTTGCCCAGGTTCGCCTGGTGCGCCAGTTGCGGCCCTACCTGAACCGGGAGGCCCTCACAACAGTCACTCGAGCCCTTGTGATCTCTAGGCTGGAATACTGCAATGTGCTCTACATGGGGCTGCCCTTGAAGAGCATCCGGCGACTTCAGCTAGTCCAGAACGCGGCCGCGCGAGTGATCATGGGCGCACCACGGTTCGCCCACATAACACCGATCCTCCGTGAGCTGCGCTGGCTACCTGTTGATCGTCGGGTGCACTTCAAGGTCCTACTTACCACCTATAAAGCGCTCCATGGTAGTGGATCTGGCTATCTGAGAGACCGCCTTCTGCCAATTACCTCCCTGCGTCCCATCAGATCGCACAGGGTAGGCCTCCTCCGAATTCCATCCGCCAGTCAGTGCCGACTGGCGACTACGCGGAGGAGAGCCTTCTCAGTTGCAGCTCCGACGCTATGGAACAACCTCCCCGTGGAGATCCGTACCCTCACCACAGTCCAGGCCTTCCGCACAGCCCTTAAGATCTGGCTATCCCGTCAGGCCTGGGGATAGGATTTATTCTCACCCCGCCCGAATGTTGAGTGAATGTTGTGTTTTATGGTTAATTTTTTTTTACTCACGTTTTTCTTTTATGTCTTGTCTTGCACTCCCTTCCCCCATTGTTGTAAGCCGCCCTGAGTCCCCTCAGGGAAAAGGGCGGCCTATAAATGTTCAATAAATCTAAATCTAATCTAAATCTAAAATGATAGAAAATACGTAGGAAGTATTTAGTGTGGCACCCTTTTTAGATATATAAAGAGTGCTATTATACCATTCCCTTTTGTGAATTAAATGTTCCTGGTTCCTTCTATATTTTTTCCAAGGACTGACTTTCTACTTCCTTAATCACCTTGATGCTCTTCTCTGAAACTCTTCTGGTGTGTTTAAACTCATCTTAGTAGATGGTGAACTGAATCAGCTATAGTGCTAAAGGTGGAGACAGACCAAAGAAGAATAAAGTAGAATAATTACTTTGTGATTTGGAAATTATACTTTGGATGATGCGGTCGGTCATGCATTTTGCTGTTTTGCAGCCATTTTATTAGTAATTCTACTCAGTTTTTAATCACCTCTTGATGAAATAATGTTTTTCACTATTATTATTAACCAAGTAAGGTATTATCCTCATCCTTCTTGCTGCTAATGCCTAAATACAGTTTCTCTCTCTTTTGTCTTGTCTTATCCTACCCTACTTTATGTATTTTCTTGCCTCATTTTCATGTAGCTTTTTTCCTCCTTTTTTCTTTATTTTTCTTTTATTATTTGTGCCCTTTTGAGGACACTTGGCAAATATCCTTGCACATAAGCCACACATATGCACATATCAACACATACAACTCTGCCACGCACATATATTTTATTTGCAAAATTTCCAGGTCTGGTTTGTTCTGAATTGGCAATATTAGATTGACAATATAGGGACATTTACAGAGAATTTTTGATTGTATTTATATTTTGTTTTCTCTTTATTTTTCTCTTGGTGCTGGTTTTAAATTTAGAGTTAAATGCAGTAGATATTCTTGAGTCCCATGTCTGTCAATTTCAGTCTTCAATCCTACCTCTTTATTTGTTTCTCACATTTAACTACTGGAATGTGTTCTTTCTTGGAGACAATTTAGCTAAATAGTTGAGTAGTTCTGCTCTAGCCTCAATAGTTTTTTCTGATTTAGCTATGGTATGTTTCTTTTTCCTTTTTCTATATCATCACTTACTTTCTTTTGGCTTGCTATTTCTTATTCCTTTGGCTAATACATGGACAATACATGATGAGTATGCATATATATCAAAATGTTTAAAGCCATCTTGATCAAGCTTTAGCCAAATCAACTTTGCAGCTCTTGTAAAAGTGCAATCATCCTGTGTAAGCAGTTCAGTAGTCAATTAATTCAGATCGTGTTCCCAGAAACCAATTTTCTTATTTAGCATTATTTGCAGAGAATAGGCATCTGGATGTGCAGGAGACAACTGAAAAGACTCTTGCTGTCATGAAAACCTAGAAAATATACCATTATCAAGAGTTCCCCATAAAAAGACATTTTTCGGTACTGCTAATTTAATGCTGTTTGGTAAATATGATACTATTGAGATTTAAAAACATCTCTCTTGGATAATTTTTTTCTGGACATCCTAGAAACATATATTGTATAGTTTGTGAATAGTACTGAGTTGGTTGCAAGAAAAAAAGCAAAGAAATAAACTGGTGAATGTATTTCTTTTCCATTTCATAGTATTTGCCTGTCCTTTATCAAAAGTGATTGCTATAGCTTCCAGAATAAAGAATTCTTGTTTTATTTTTTAAAATTAATAAATTATTTCTATAATAAAAGCACATTGATTTGAAATCTCCTGACTAGCATAAAATAAGCATTATATGGGAATAGAATTCTAGCAACATTGAGGACTTCAATTTCCTTCCCCTTTTCATTTCTAGGGGGTAAGAAAACCTCTGCTAGGAGGGACAAAATAATCATCAAATACTGTTTCATTCCCAAAATGAATAGTATTTTGAATGTGTAAATCTCGCAATTTGCAATGTCAAATATATTATATTAATGATAACAATATATCATAACATAATTGTAATATGTTTATTCATCTTAAATATCTAGTGCCCGTCTTTAAAAATATTTAATGAACTATATAATGTATTTTTATAAATGCAAGTACTGTACATACTAAGAAGCACTTCCATTTCACACATGGAAACCACCACAATTCATAAAGGATGATAAGTTTTTCTGACAGATACACATAATCTAAAATGGAAAGAAGTATGTGATGTGTGCACTCAGAACTTTCTTGACTTTCATTGAATTTATGCGTGTCACTTTAATAGAAGTTTATTTTGATGACAGCCCTTGTCAAGTGGTTTAAGGCACTGTTATTCCTTTTTTACCACCTTTTTTCATTATGAATTCTGGATTTCTCCCTTTCTTAAACAAAATATACGTATGGTTTGTTTTACAAGTTTTCTCTATTCCTTATGCAGAGAAACTGCATTGCCAAAAAAATGACAAACATGTTTGTTAGCGTACATGTAAATACAATCCATGTGAAATATATATTCTCAGTTTGAAAGAAACATGTAAAAGCTCAGCCTAGAAAATACATAGTTTCTCAGATGCTACTTTTCCTTGATTAACATATAAATAATTAATTTTTTAAAAAAATAAAGGCAACTGTTTTTTCCTTGAGGAAGAAATAGTTTTCTCTCTCTCTCAAAGAGGAAGACGTTTTGCTTCTTAACCAAGAAGCTTCATCAGTTCTAATCGGATGAAACTTTGTGGATGAGAAGCGAAACATCTTCTTTTTCAAGGGGGGAAAAACATTTCTTCCTCAAGGAAAAAACATCATCCAGTTATCTTTCTCAAAGACCTTTGAGAAAGTAATAAGCCCCCCCTCCCACTATTCTTTTAACTTTAAAAGGCATTTTAACTACTGTATTTTTCGGAGTATAAGATGCTCTGAAGTATAAAACGCACCTAGCTTTTGGGGAGAAAAACAAGGTGGGGGGGGAATCTGCCTCTGCCTCCCAGCAATTTGCCTCCTTGCAGCAAACAGTAGAGACGATATACACTGTTTGTGGTGTTACATCTCAGACCATACTTGTACAGACGCTGTTAAAATTGATGTGCTTTCTGGAAGTATACATTATTATCTGCTATTTACAAGAAGATACAATAGCACTGGGCCTCTTCAGATCAAGCATTTATTTTAAAAAGCTTCTTCATTTTATTAAGTTGTCTAGAACAATAATAAATCAGTTTTTTAAAAATTAGTCTTTGAACATTCTATAGGCATTTATAGTTATTGACTTACCTCCTTGCAGTAAACAGCAAACAGCCCCTTTCAGTTTAGCCTGATTAGAAGAAGAAAAAAACTGCCTCTGCCTCCCAGCACTTTGCTCCTTGTAGCAAACAGCCTCTTTCACTTTCAATTTCGGTTTCAGCATGGGCCTCCTGATGATCAGCTGTTTCAGGCTGCTGGGATTACCATACCATAGCCTACTGCCGCCTCTGCAAGCCCCATTTTCCCGTTTACTGTAAGGAGGTAAATTGCTGGGAGGCAGAGACCAAAGGGTGGGGGGCTGGTGCTTGGGCAGGGCTACATTGGGTGTATAAAATGCACCCAAATTTTCACCCTTTTTTAGGGGGGGAAAGGTGCGTCTTATACTCCAAAAATATGGTAGTTATTATTAAAAAAAACCACTGTTACATAGAGAGCTATTCTGTGGAATTCTGCTTCCAATGGAGCAAGGCTATCTAGTAGTTTGAATGTCTCTTTTTTCCCTTTTATGGGTACGTGTTCACACAGAAATTTTTGAGGCTTTCTTCCAGTATGATTCTCTGGCATGATAAGTGGCATCCCTCTGTTTGTTTGTAAAACTGCTGTACAAACTGCTATGCAGTGTTGTGCATTAGAATTTTTGATAGTCTATATCTTTAAGCCACACAGTGACTCAGTTGCTTAGACGCTGAGCTTATCGATCAGAATGGTCAGCGGTTCAAATCCCTAGCGCCATGTAATGGAGTGAGCTCCCGTTACTTGTCCCAGCTTCTGCCAACCTAGCAGTTTGAAAGCACATAAAAATGCAAGTAGAAAAATAGGAACCACTTTTGATGGGAAGGTAACAGTGTTCTGTGCTTTTAGTCATGCCGGCCACATAACCACAAAGACATCTTCGGACAACACTGGCTCTTCGACTTTGAAACAGAGATGAGCATGATCCCCTAGAGTTGGGAAAAATTATCACATATGTGCGAGGGAAACCTTTACCTTTATCTCTTAAGTTGATGACAATCATAGTAGATGTGCCCTTGAACAATGTATGAGCCTAGAGGACACCTGATTTTTTAAAATCTGTTTCAGATCATCTTTCATGTCTGTTGCACCTTCTTTTCGAGTTCTGCTTTTTGCTAATGTCTTGAATCTTATTCTAGGTTCAGTGGCATTGCAGGGCGAGAATGGTGGCTGGAGCAAACTTCTATATAGTGGGCCGAGACCCAGCTGGAATGCCACATCCTGAGACTGGGAAAGACCTCTATGATCCAACCCATGGTGCCAAAGTCTTGACTATGGCACCAGGTTTGATAACATTGGAAATTGTACCTTTCAGAGTGGCAGCATATAATAAGAAAAAGAAGTGCATGGATTACTACGACTCAGAACAGTAAGTTTTAGGGAGGTGGGGTTAAAAATGAATGTCACACATAATATTTTGGGTATGGATCAGTAGTGGGATTCAAAAAAATGTACTATCGGTTTTGTGGGCGTGGCTTGGTGGGCGTGGCAGGGGAAGGTTACTACAAAATCCCCATTCCCTCCCATTCAACTGGGACTCAGGCCAGTCAGAGGTGGTATTTATCAGTTCTCTGAACTACTCAAAATTTCCGCTACCGGTTCTCCAGAACTGGTCAGAACCTGCTGAATACCACCTCTGTCATGGATTTGGAATTTGGCTTTATATGCCATTATATCTCACCATACATTGCTTAATTTACCAATAAATACTCATTTCTCAAGCCTTATATTAGGTTCATTTTCTGTATAATTTAGAAACCTATAATCCAAAATCATACCATACATTTTAACTTCTTATATCCTGTGACCTATGTTTAAATTAATTAAAAAAAGCTTGAACCTCAAACGATCTATAGTTGTTTTACTATTCTGGGTGGCCTGGAATTAGCCCAAAGATTGTTCTCACATTTATAATGGAAAATTTTGATTGTCATGATGCTGTAGATCAAATTGCAGTTTTTTTATTTTTAATCTCTCCATTTGGGAATAATGTTCTTTTTTATACCGTTGAACCATTTAACAAGCTTTGAAGTACATGTTTAAAGTTTAGCATGTTTGTTATTACAGACATTTTCTCATCTATGACAACTACAAATTTGTCTATTTTTTCTGTATAAATAATGTTATCTTGTAGTATATATTCTTTGCAGTGCTGCTGTTTTTATACAAGGGTTTGATTATCTATTGCATGGATTTTAATACCGCTATTCTTGATGAGAGAATAGAGTCTGGTAATTTGAAATATATCCTTTTAACATACTTCCTGTCATTTAATGTACTGCAACACATTTTTCAGAGCTGAAGAATGAGGCAGTTTTTACATGATTGATTCAATTGTGTTAATTTGGGGGGCAAGATTTTCAGCTTTTTATTTTCTACAGCCAGTTAAGGGATTAAACTGTTGCCTCTCTTCTCTCACTTACGTAACAACCTCCATTTTATTTCTTTAAGAAAAGATTTAAAAATCAGAGTGATGCTACTCCTCGGTCTTTCCAAAATTGGGTGATAAATTCAATACTGGAATTTAAAACTGGACTGAAAACCATTACCAGTGCATAAAACAGAAGTCAGTTTACTGTTGTTTAAAAAAAAAAAACCAGTTGCAAACTGTAGCTGCAAAAAACCTCCCATCTCTGCATTAGAAAGTTACTTTAACACTTTAAGAACAGCTTTAAAATATTAATATAATCCTGGAAGTGGGTTGCACTGATCATCAGTTTGCCCCATTGTGTGTGTAACAAAGTGGTTTAAGTAATTAATTCCTCTGAGACACCATAAGTTTAACTCTGTTAAAGGCTTTCTACAGAAGGGGAGATGAAACAGCGCTCTAAGTTTCCTCAGGGCTTAAATCTGCAACTTTATTAATGCAACCTTTTAAAACAATTATAGTCTGGCAATTCCATATTGCATTCTGTGAGTTGAGGTCTGTTACATTATCCATCATTTCTTACTGTTACATCAGGGTATTGTTTTTAATTCTGGCCGTTTCAGAGCTTGCCTGGGTTGTGTTTTTAATATAATAAGGAATATTTCACAATAAACCCGCTCACTTTGGTCATATCATAAAACCATGAGAGAAGTCATGAGGCGTTTTATATAATCCACTCGCTAATCCCTTTTTGCCTCAAGGTTTCACTTTCCAATTTAGATCCAAATGGAAACTTCCATCAGTATCACATGTGACTGTCTGAAAGTATCGTCAGAAAAAAAGTATTTGCTACTAAAAAGTATTAAGTATTTTAGCAATAAGTATTTTTTTAAGAAAATGAAGCATTTTGTCTTGTGATCCCCCCCCCCTTTAAACTCCCTTTAAGGAGTTCTATTTCATATTTGTATGTTAACTTCACAATAAATACAGAAAAGAACAATTATAAAAGCCAGCACCTACTTCAATGCTAAACAAATTGACTTGGCTGTTTGACTGGCAGTCTGGGTGCATGTTCTGCTTTTGTACTTAAAGCAAAATTCAGTCAGAGTCCAGATCACTCTACCTCTTAAATTAAATGAGCATAGCCATGGGGATACCATAGTAATCCCCAGTCCTGTTTAATCGATTCAAAAGTTTAATTCTTGGGAGCCCCATACTTCTAGAGCCAAGGGATGGGGAAGGCCTGTGGCTTTTAAGCATAGTGGTAAATAGTATTGATGGTTTTGACATCAAACAGTATCTCATTGATTCCTGAAAAATCTGTTGATGAGACTCATCAAGAAAAGCATCCAACAGAAATCTGTTTTAAGACTCATCCCAGAGTCTTAAAAGTCAATATATTTGTCATTTGCTGTCCTTTGGTTCTAGTGAGTGTAGCTCACATGTCTAAGTGAAAGGTATTTGGGGTCTTAATTCTCAAAAACCTTTTATGCTCAGCATCTCAAAGAAAACAAAATTGCACAGAATAAACCCAACAAAGAATTAGGGTTTTTGTGGTTAGGAAGCAGGATGTCATATGAAATAAAGGCAGCTGTTAATTAAAAGCATATGAAAATAACTGAAGTTGTGCTGAGAAGTATGTGAATAATTACTAATTACACATACACACAGAGAGTTAATTTTACTTAAACATTTCTTCTCTGATATATAATCATCATTTTGCAGATCTGGGTAGATTCTGAGATCTTGGACTCATTCTGTTACCATTTTTTATTATCTCTGTTCCATTTTCCTTTCTTGAGGGGTTTGTATTACATTTTAAGACACTTAGGATGTATTTTGTTTTTGTTTTGTGTTCATGCCTTTAAGTCATTGTTCCTGGCAACTGCTTGGACTGGTCCCTGCAGTTTTCTTGGCAAGATTTTCGGAAGTGATTTGCCATTGCCTCCTTTCTACAGCTGAGAAAAAGTGACTGGCTTAAGTTAACCCAACTGGTTCTGTGTCAAAAATGGGAGTAGTAGTGGTCTCCTGGTTTTCGGCCTGGTATTTTAATCACTGCACCAAATTTTTTCTCCTCAATATGTTTTGACTACTTAGTTATCTTCAGGGAGCAACAAAAATAATCAAAGTCAGCTAAGCAAAGCAAAGTAAATTAAAATAAATCATGACTAAAATGAATCACATAAAATGAGCAACTGGCTCATCAGCTGAACAGTGCCATTTTCATGACTTACATGAGATATTAATATTTACTTGAGGTAATCTAAAGAAAATATAGATTTTGATATACTTACGTTTTAATAAAAACTAATAATTTAATCTTGACTGCTATTTGTGTACCATAGTGGTACGAAAGACATATTTCTTACAATGAAATATATTAACTAAGAATTTTGCAAAACCAAAAAGGTAGTGCAAAAATTACCATTGATTAAGTAACATTTTCTTCTGTTCATTTTTTAAAAATGCCTCTCTCATGAGAGTTAGAAATTTGCAAAGCCACTATTGCTTGAGATTGATTATTAGCAACATACAAAATACTTAACATTTGTATTATACTACGCATAATTAAAAATATAATAAACCCTGCCCATAGATTTATAATTCAATTGATCTAAAAGGAAAAAAAGGATGGAACTGCAAACAGAAAGCAAAGGAACTCAGGTAGTAAATTTTTGAAAATGCTGCAATAATTTTATCTATATATTAAAAAATGGCTGTGTGTGTATGTTCCAACATAACTTTGGAGCGCCTTGAGCAATTTCAACCAAATTTGGTACACAGATGACTTACTCTCTGAAAACAAACACTGTGGGGGTGTAAGACACCCTAACAGCCTCGGGATGTGTATTCTGTTAAGATACAGCCTGTTGTGCCTTATAATGGCTTCTACTGTACTGCCTTAAATGGCTTTTACTGCCCAGCACAGTGGAGTTGCTATGGTAACGGCTTCACAGTACTCCACAAGGGGGTTCCCTTTGGTAAGGGAAATCCAACATTAGAAATTACATTTGGACTGGATATTTGTGAATGTCTAATGCAGGATTGGGATAAACATATACCTGGGCAACGCCGCTTAATAACTAGTAGAATTATAAGTAAAGGGCAACAGCCTAGCCTTATGCATATATGTCATGCCTTCCTTAAGAGAAGTGGAATCCTAGAATTAGAACTTTTTTCTGAGAGAGAAGGTCTTTTCATAATGTGTCTGAGGTATGAACATTTGAATTATTTGTGTCTCTAGTGAGAACTCTGGATTGAATTATTTGTTCCATTTATTTCTTTTCTTGGTTGTCCAAGGTATCATCAGGAGGCTACTCCAAAACCAAAGTTCAAAAGGGTCAGTATTCTTTCTGTCCTGCTTCTTCAAAGTTCAGCCAAGCGGGTAGGCCTAGACAGACGAAGAACAAAAAATGTCACAGTCCGGGCTGTAGTAGCCAAGATCCCTTTAGACATGCTCATGACAACAAAGAATTTGAGTGTAGTTAAACAATAACTGCTTCATTTCTTTTGTGTGCGGCTGTTTGTGTTATGTGAATAACTGCTAGCAACAGCACGTGGAAAAAGCTGAGAGCAAAAACAACAATAAATATTAATAACAACAACAATAACAATAATAATAAAATTGCTACAGGCTGTGAAAATGGAGAACATTATAAAAACCTCAGAAGCAAAGACAGAATATAAAGTGAAGCAGCTGGATGACAGATTAAATGGATGGAAAACCAAAGCTTTACATGGACAGCAATTGAAAAACATTGAAGAAAAATGTGATAACAACTTATCATGGGCATGGCTTAAGATGGGAAGCATCAAGAAACAAACAGAAGGTTTTCAAGAACAAGCACCACAAATTAATGCCATGAAAACAAAGATACAAAAATCCACTGGCAATCCAAACTGTTGACTTTGCAATGACAAAGTTTCACATTTAATATGTGAGCACAGCAAAATCACACAAGCTGATTACAAAGCTAGAAATGACCAAGTTGTTAAATTAATCCACTGGTCGTTATATAAAAAATATGACTTACCTGTATCCAAAAAATCATGGGAACGTAAAGTGGAAAAAGTTGTCTAAGATGAGAAGGTGAAGATCTTGTGTGACTTTCAAATACAGATGGATCGTTATTTGGAACACAACACGCCAGATATCACAGTTGCCGAAAACCCAAGAGTACAATTTATTGATATTGCTGTACCAGGAGGTGCCAGAGTCAAAGAAAAAGAACTGGAAAAAAATCATGAAATATTGTGACCTGGCCATCAAAACTATGTGATCATGGCTGAAACATGGTACCAAGTGCCCCATTGTCATTGGGGTACTTGGTACCAAGAATTTTACAAAATACATCAATAAATTGCAGCTTCCTGCAATAACAGCAGTGGAACTGCAAATAACTGCGCTACTCAGAACATCGTATATCTTAAGACTGTACTTGGTCGATACCTAGGGTGCTGGCAGCAACCCATATCAACCATCAGCCCCAGTCAATAATATTTGTGATACATTTTTAAATGTTCAGTTGACTGGGTTACATGTTTAATGAATAAAAGTTTATAATAATAATAAATCATTTGTTAGGCATCTGTTAGGGTTTTCATTTTTATCGCAAAGAGACAGCACCTTTACAGTGTATGAACCTTCCAAGAGTTACCAAAAGGAGCTTATTGTAGATCAGGGGTGTCAAACTCCCACCCGCAGGCTGGATGCATCACGCTCTGGCCACGCCCATGCCCGGTTTAGTGAAGGGGGAAAAAGTCTAGACACATCACATGATGCTGCTGTCATGAATTTGACACCTCTGCTGTAGCTCATGGGTAGCAAGCCTAAACATTTTTGCAAGCCTAAAGAAAATATCTCTTCTCTGGATAACCTATGCATCTCCTTGCCATAGAATTCAGTCCCTATGTATTCTTCCATCACCATCAGGAGATGTAGCGTGGAAAAGCATTACATTGAGCAAACTCTTCCAATCTTCCTAATTAATTAGAGTGAAAAGATGTGTTTACTGTAGTTGGATTGAAGGAAAGATGGCTGGCAACATGTGAAAGCAGAACTCCCATTTGGGATGGTGTCTGTAGCATGCAGCCCAGATGTAGGGCGAAATGTTCTTAGGAGAAGGTGCCTGGGGAGCCGCTCTTGAAATCCCCCTTCAAAGGGAAGGCATACCAGCCGCCTGGATTCAATGCACACAACTTGGCGCTGTGGGAGAATGTAAGGTTTTAATAGGTCTGCCTTTTTTCTTTTAATCAAAAAGCACCGAACAAACTGATGGGCTTTTATTATTCCATGTCTCTTGCCAAATAGCAGGCCAGATTTTCTATTTAAATACATAGTGAGTTGAAGTCAAATGAAGTAAAATGTTTGACTGTTTGTTGCCTGTAATGATGAGTGATGTTAGCCCAGATAAGCTATGCTGGACCTCCCATGGTTAGAACCGTAGGAGTGGGAAGAATATTAGAATGCTCTTGGATCTCCCTTCTGTCATAGTTTGGAAGTAGGAGCAGATAAGTTACTTGAAAACATACTGGTCTCCCTTTTCCAGTGTTGGAGTACTATACTGACAGTTTCCCAGCCTATTCCCTAATTTTCGGGATTGTGTTTTGTCACCTGTTCCAAATGAAAAGAGGGACGGTTAGGTGTACTGGTTTAGATATCAGGATATAAACTGGGAGATTGTGAGTTCTAGCCCTACCTTACACACAAAGGTGACCTTGTGACATTCACTCGTGTTTGGCCCTAGGAAGAAGGAGACAATGGACAACCTCGTCTAAAGCCTTACCCCTTAAAATTGCGGGGTATACTCCAGGCAGTTTCCAGGCAGTTTCCAGGCAGTTTCCAGGAGAAACAAAATGACTCAAAGAACCCCCCCGAACAATAGCCTAAATGTTATGTTAATTGTCACATAAATCTGGCACAATCTAGGAAGTGTCAACTTTTTCAGCTTTCAATATCCAAACATTAGGGGTGCTCCAAAGTTGTGACATGCCTTGGGGATTGTAAAGATATTTTGGTTATTTTAATATAATTAAGATGTGCTTGGTAAGTAACTCCATAAATATCATAACTTTCTAACATTTTGTTTCATATAGCACTCACACATTTGGTTACTCTTGAAGGCTTGTTCTTAAAAGCAATAGGGATAGCAGGTTGGGATACTTATTATTATATTTATAATGATGAACAAAATGCACAGATTTGTAAGTCAGTGAAGTTTTTTAGAATGAAAACTGGAAAGTTTTGTTTCGTGACAGAATGCCCGTCTTTTCCTAATCTATTAGACAGGCTTTATACAATTGTACTCAGCATGTATTTGTAATTGCATATATTCTGGAACAGTCTGTAGGTCAATATGAGTAAAATGTATGTTCTTTCATAATGGGATTTGCTCTTAGGTCAGTGGTAGAGTATAAGCTTTGGGAATTTTAACTGGGATGCCTCCATTTAAAAGGAGCAAGTAGAGAAAATAGGAAAATCCTCTGTCTGAAACCAATTCTTTTGATTTTTCTAAAATAAATCCATTAAAAGGACCCCAATGTACAGTAGTGGCCAAAATTGTGGAAACGTTTTGGGAAAAGTATTTTCTAAAACTAGCTAATAACGCCACTTTTGTTTGCAGTAGTACCATAAAATTATATATCAATGGAAATATAATTTAATCAAGAATGTAATGCAATAGGTTTTTATGAAGGATTTGCTATTAAAATAGCAGTTATAAAGAAGAAAAGTAAAATGAGATATACAAAAATTATCACCATGTCAATTAATACTTAGTTGGGTAACCTTTAACATGAATTATGGCCTTAACAACATCTTCCCATGGAGTGAACCAAATCTTTTAGTTCTGCAGCTGTTATAATGTGAAACCAAGATTGAATTATTGCTTCTATTAACTGGGTTTTATTGCTGGGTCGCTTCTGACTAACAAGTTTCTTTAGTTGGCTCCATAGATTTTCAATTGGGTTAAAGTCTGGGCTATTCCCAGGTCATTCCAGCAGTAGAATATGATTATCTTGAAACTAAAAAAAAATGGTATCATTAGCCATCAAACCTCAAAAATACACTTTTCCACAATTTTGGCCACTACTGTAGGGTAACAAAGAGGTAATGTATTATACCAGTGGTCCCCAACCTTTTTATCGCCGCGGACCAGTCAGCCTTTGATAATTTTACCGTGGCCCGCTGAGCGCGTGCAGGGGTGGGAGGGGGCGTTGTTTTAAATCCACCTTCCCAATTCAACACCTGAATCATATCCCACCTTCCATTTTGTATGTAGATTTTAAGGAATAAACAGCTGAATTAATCAAGGTCAAAGATAAAAAGAGCAAGGGCAAAATTAAAAAAGCGAGAGGATAGCAATGTAAAAAGAATACAGTATTAAGGAGAGAAAGGAGAAGAAAAAACCTCGCTTCTGCTGAGGTCAGGGAAATGTTTGATACTGATCTGGCTGGGTAAGAGTCCAAGAGTCCATATCGCCAATAACTACGTGTGGGGGGAAAGGAAAAGTGTTTTGTGAGGAAGAGAAAGAGCGCGCTTCACCGATGCCCATTGGCGAAATTTTGGAAGAGAGGCAAGAGACTTCAGGCACCGAGCCCCCACCCCTGGCTGCGGCAACTGGAGCGGGCGGGAGGCAGGGAAGGGGTGGGCAAGACCGCCGCTTTTCCACCGTGCGCTGCAATAGCGGCAGCGGCAGCCTGAATCTGGTGACTGCCCCTCACCACCTCAGGCGGCGCTCATACCCTCCCCTTTCCTGCGCTACCGTTATCGCGCACCCCCATCTCCCCTCAAAAGACCCCCCACCCTCGGCTGCCTGACGTTCTCTCTCTCTCTCTCTCTCTACCTCTCCCGCCGTTCCTTCTCACAAGCCAAGGCCGGGCAAGGAAGCGCCGTCTCCGGCCCGGGCGCGCCGCCCCTCCCTGGGCAACTCGGAGACGACTGAGCCGAGGAGGACAGCAAGAAAAAGAAGAGAGCGGCCAGCAACGACCGCCGGGGAAGCCGCCAGGGCCTCCAAGGGCTCCGCTTCCAGCGCATGGTCCGCCCCCTCCTCGCCTCGCTTCCAGGCGAGCCGACTGAGGCGAGAAAGGAGAAAGAGGCGGAGGCGTTCACTGAGGGGACGGCTGACTCGGGGAGGGGGCGGAGGTGGTGTAGTAGCGGGGGATTCTTCCTCCTCGCCTCACTTGCTCCTGTGCTTCCGCGCAGCTCCCCCCCTCCGGCGACGGCGCTGCATGAGTGAAGAGTCGGCCATTGCATGGCCCCCGGCCGCTGAGCGGCCCGGTGCCAGGTACTCCACGGCCCGGCACCGGTCCGCGGACCGGGGGTTGGGGATCACTGTATTATACAACTCTTATTTCAGTCATAAAATGCATCATTTTATGAATTACTATGTGGGCACACCCTGTTGCAATACCTCTATAATTTCTCTTTAATCTGGTAAGGAGTTTTATTTATATATTTAAATATTCATGATACCAACTAAAGTTCTACAGTTTTCCCCATCTGGTAACAAGAGATTTTATCTATCATATTGTACCATCCTATTTCTTTACCCTGAAACTTCATAAAACGGATTTGTAATTTGAGAAGTTGTAAGAGAGTTCCATATTTGTGCGGAATATCCAGACATTGGTTCACTTGTTTTAATGACACAGATTGTCCATAGCTCTCTTGCGTCTGTTATACAGAAATGCTTGATAAAAAACACATTAACAGTATCTTTCGGCACTTGATTCAATTAGGAAATGTCTCTAATTTGCACTGTTTATTCCTAGTTCAGATCTTCCATTAAACTTCTTTTGAGTAACTCAGTATAGTTTATTCTCCAAACTGAAATACATTTTGAATGCCAGATTAAATGGAAAATAAACTGTTTCTCATTAATACTTATTATGAAGCGTGTGTTGGCTTTTCTCTTTTCCTTTTTTGAAAGACCCCTGTAATCTTTCTTCTTCAGAGAACTGAATTCATTCACAATTGTTATCCAGTACGAATGTCACTATAAGATGGCATGGCTTAAAACTAACCACATATAATTCGACCCCATTGTGAGTTCATTATTTAGGCAAAAACTCTCTTCTCATGTGTTGTCTTTCTTGGTTAATAAGAATAGTAAAAAGAGGACAGCCTTAGGAATGAGGAGCTACAGAATACAGATGGTAGAATAGATGCAGAAGTTCAGTTCTTGAAATTGCATACAACAATACGATTAGAACATAGAGCACTAGTGAATTGTTAACAGTAAGTATATAAACTAGGCTCCCTATGTGACAAACCTGTGGGTGTAACATTGCCAATTATATCACAAATATATCACAACATTTCAAAAATTTCCTATTTTGAATTGGCAGTGAACATAGAAATATAATGGTCATATTTTTTTTAAATGGTGTTGTTTGATTCCTAGGAAAAATATATTTATTTTTGCTTTGCTATCATAAATGCAATATAGAAGAGAGACCTTTTGAGTGTTCATGGAAGAACTCCTAAAAGTATTATTGCTTTGAGGTTTAGAATTTAATAAACTATAGGGAATAATTTTGGGGACATAGTGCCTCAGCAGTTAAAGCTGCTGAGCTAGTCATCTAGAAAGCTGACAGCCTGGGTTCAAGATTCGACCTCCTTACAATAGGGTGAGCTCCAGATACTTGCCCGAGCTCTTGCCCACCCAAAAGCATGCAAATGCGAGTAGATAAATAGGCACCACTTCAGTACGAAGGTAACAGCGTTCTGTGCATCTCAGTGTACAGTCATGGTGGCCACATGACCATGGAAATATCTTTGGACATTGTTGACTCCCTTGGGTAAGAAATAGAGATGATTGTGTCCCCTTAGGATTGGAAACAATGGATAGGGAAAACCTTTACTTATAGGAAATAAAAGAAAGGAATAGGCAAGGACAAAAATATAAAATTCAGCTTGGCCAAATGTGTTTTGAGGTATTTCTGGCAAGTGAACAGGGCAAGCAAGGAATATAAAACCCAAAAATAATATTGAAAATCACTGTGTGAGGTCTTGCTTGGGGAATGTTCTCACAAGAGAAATATAGTTGGTACCTATGTATCAGCCTTTGACAAAAGTTCAAGATAATTCTCTCACACTGATTAATGACATTTATCTTCAACAAATACTGTATTTTTTTCCTAAACTTTAAAGCACATACATTTTCTATTAATGTATGTATGTATGTATGTATGTATGTATGTATGTATGTATGTGTGTGTGTGCGTGCAGCTGCATCAGACAGCTACAATTACTGGACAAGTAGTAATGGACAAACAGATTAGAACTTCACTTCTTCCATGTTGTTTTCAGAGCATTAATATGAAAAAAGTGTTTGATTGCCTTTTTGAAGCATGTGCTTTCTACTTCTCTCCCTAGTTTATATCCCCAGCTTTCCTGTTTTGATCTCCCATCTAGGTGTTAACCCAAAATCCAAACAACCTAAATTGGCATTTTGAAGTCTGCCAAGATTGGCCAGCTCTGATAAAATAGAAATATAATAAATGTTCATAAGTAATAAATATAAACAGACAAGGCATGGCATGATCAATCATAATCTGAATATATGAAAGTACTATTGCAATAAGATTTGTACTTATTTAATGTTCTTTTTTTAAAAAATGGCCAGGCTCAAAATTAAAAATAGATTCTACAAAGCTTTAAATATGACCAAAGACAATTCATAAAAAAGCAAAAACATTAAAAAGTAACCACTTATTAAGGAGCTAAGAAAAAGAACAAGATGCCAAAAGCATAGTGGAATATAAGTTTAATCTTGGATGGGGAACTAATGAAAAGAAGGAGTAGGGGTAACATGATAGCAGTGTTCCATTATCTAAGGGGCTACCACAGAGAAGTTGGGGTCAACCTATTCTTCAAAGCACCTGAAGGCAGGATAAGAAGCAATGGGTAGAAACTAATCCAAGAGACAACCAACCTAGAACTAAAGAGAAATTTCCTGACAGCCCAATCAATCGGTGGAACAACTTGCCTTCAGAAATTGTGGATGTTCCATCATTGGAGACTTTTTAAGAAGAGATTGGATAATCATTTGTCTGAAATTGTATAGGGTCTCCTGCTTGAGCGGGGGATTGGATTAGAAGATCTCCAAGGTCTCTTCCAAGTCTGTTATTCTGTTAACTCATCCAAGGTGTGTTAACCCATCACCCAAGGTGCTACAATCCCAGAGTTGCAGGATTGCATCAGATAGGATGTATGAGTTCTTAGATGTTTAAATGTGACGTACACTTAACTGGCATCCACCACCATTGGAGCTGCAGAGGTAGACAACCTAATGTTTTCCTGATGTTTTGCGCCCCAGATTCAATATGCCCAAGCCATAGAAATTGTCTAGCACCAGGGAAGGTATCAGTTCCATATACATCTTCCAAGGATTTTAAGATCAGAACTGTATTTGGAATAAGACCATGAGCTTGCCAGCTCTAAATTGTTAATAGTATTTTGCACTACTGTTAACTAATCAGTTAGTAGTTCATTGCACAGAAATCCTGGGATAATTTCTGAGAATTGCAGTGATCCTTGCGAATTTGTACCCATCCAGTTCAAAGATTATGCTGCTAATTTTTTGCACGTACAGTGAGAAGACTTGTTCTTTATTTGCTAAGTAATGTGTATAGTTTAACATTCAGACAAGCAAATTAGCCCCAAATACATTTGGTTCCCATTTTCTTCTGTCTTGAGCCATATCCAACTGAAGTCAGCATTTGGCTTATATTTAAGATGGATCAATTGAAAATGACTAAAACATAGATGGAACAGGCTGAGTGAAAGAGCAAGAAAAAATATTTCTTTTTATTGTTGATTAATCACTCTTGCTTCGGAGACTTGAAAACTGTATGTGTGTGTCTTGCGTTTGTACTTTTTGAGGCTGCATGTTTTTAAATTGCTTAATAAAAGCCTAGATAAATAGTGTATCTCATGGCTACCTAGATATTTGATATTGTTTTTCTTATGTATCCATTTGGCAATTTGTGTCATGCTGTCAACTGAATGCAAATACTTTATTTTCTGGGAAAAGTGCTCTTTACTAATTAATTTAGGCTGTAACATAAGTAAATAGGCGGTACCTTACGAACAAATAATTCATTTTGTTTTCTGAGGAAGAATGTTTATGGAAGCAGAATATCCGCATAGAAGAAGGTAAATAGCAGCTTTGGGAAGATGAAAACCGTCTAAATTCACAAAAACACAACAGAATTTGTTTTAAAGAAATCATAGGATGTCAGGTGTTTCTGGAAGCACAGAATACAGAGCAGGAAAGCATATCATAGAAAAGCATATCTTGACTTCCTGGGGGCGTGGCCTGTTGCCGAGGAGGGCTCCACCGAGCTCCTCAGAGATCTGGTCTGTATATCTAAATAAGATCATAGATAGCACCCCTTTTTGGCTAAGAAAGGGGCAGGGAGTAGCTCTGTAGGCTAGGGTCTATTCGTAAGCCACAGCCTTTTTCTTTTTTTTGGCTGTGGATAGAGATTAGATCCAGCCGGAGCGGAGCTTTTATCTCCAGCCAGTTCTTCTCAGCTGCCTTTTTTTTTTGGCAGCCCCAGACAGGCTAGCCCCCCCCCAGGACAAAACAAAGTTTTTTTCAAGCTAGAATTGATACGGGCGGGTCCCACCCCTGTGAGATTTATGTTTTTATTACTATCTTAAATACCAGCACCATTTGTCTTAGAGACTTCTTTGTCTAAATGGATTTCAAAATGGCGATTTCTCTCCGTGGATGATTGATAGTGGATATACTTAGCCGGTTTTACCTTCCTGCAGACCGCTCCTTAACAAAATAAACTCTTCTTCTTTGGAAACAGAGGGGAGCAAAGCGCTGCTTACTTGTTTATTTATTATGGCACCCAGGTCAAAGAAGTGCCTTGCTACAAATGTGTCTAAAGAATTTAAAGAATTTTTACTGGAACCACAGTCTTTGTCTCCTATGCCTTCTACTGGAGAACTTTTAACACAGGAATATTTCTTTAAAATGTTTAATGATTTTAAACAAGAAATTAAGGAATTTGTATTGGAACTATATGATGATTTAAAGTCTAAAGTTAATCAAATGAAGGCGAATACGTTTGCAGCCGTGTCTGCCCTGTCAGATTATTCTGCTGAAATAGAGAACAAATTGGAAAATTTGGAGAAGGCTAATTTTAATTTGACTACCAATATTCAAATTTTACAACAAAAAATTAGAGACAGTGAACAACAGCTTATGATGATAAATTTTAATAGGAAGGCATTTGCAATAAGAGTGAGAGGATTCCGTGAAAAGGAGCAAGAGAATCTGAAACAGACCTTTGCTGAAGCCTTCAGCCATGCGGTGGGAAGCCCGGGACTTAATTTTGATTGGCAGATTCGGAAAATCTATCGCCAGAACTCATTGATAGCGGAACAGCGACAGCTCCCGAGGGACATAATTATACATTTCTCTACAAAAGAATCTAGAAACGCGATTGTGCAAAAGTTTCATAACAACAGTCTCCGAGTTGATGACCAGGACCTGATTGTCTTCAAAGATATACCTTTCCAGATGTTGAAAGCAAGAAGGGACTACACCTTTTTAACTAAAGAGCTTAGGAGTCAACAGATTCGATACAGATGGGAGGCCCCTGCCGGCATCACGGTTACATTTGAGAATCAAAGATTTCGTCTTAACTCTGTTTCGGAGGCTCAAGATTTCTACTGTAGGACTTTGAAGGCGGGACTTCCTGACTCACTTGGAAGAGAGGAGAGACAAGCGGAAGAAGGCAAGCGGCAGGCCATGTGGCTGCAAGATGGAGGGGGTAGCCTTTCCTCCCTCGGAGAAGCAGAAAAACGGAGATCGAGAATTTAGACATTTCAAAATATTCGCCAAAGTTAAGGACTGAATGGGGGTTTGAGACCTCTCTCCGGTAGAAAAAGCGGACTAATTCTTATCAGAAGGGAAAGCTGGGTGAAACTACTTTGAGCTAGATTTTAAATTAACGTTAGCATAAATTTGATAGTGGTAAACATTAGACAAGCAAGGGATGAGGGTAAAATATATGTGGAATGATTTACGTTGTTTAAAGCTTATTAGAACAGAAAGCCGGTTGGGATTATCTTAAGATAGGTGTAAAAAGAATGCGGAATGATTTATGTTGTTTAAACTTTGTTAGAAGGGACTATTTTAAAACAGAAGGTTAACTGACTCTTGCTGAAAGTATTATTTGAATATGTGGAATGATCCATGCTATTTAACTTTTATTAGAAGGGAAAGTTGGTTGAAATTGCTTTGAGTTAGAGTTTAAACAAATGTTAGCATAAATTTGATAGTGGTAAATATCAGACAAGTAAGGGATGAGGGTAAAATGCATGTGGAATGAACTACGTTATTTAAATCCTATTAGAAGAGAAAGTCGGTTGGAATTATCTTAAGATAGAAGTTGATTTCTGTGTAAAGTAATATTTGATCTACGCTGCTTAACTTTACTAAGAAGGGGAAGCTTGGCTAGATTATTTTGAATTACTGTTTGAAAAGGAGGTTAAGAAAGATCATTTACGCTGTTTAAATTTTACTAGAAGGGAATGCTTGATTACTCTTCTGCAAAGTAATTTGAATATGTGGCATGAACCACGTTGCTTAAATTTTATCGGAAGGGATCATAAGGTTTAGGAAGAGGAACGGGAGAGTCTACAGAAGGTTGGGGTAAATAGCAAAGAAGTAAGAGACGAGAATAAAATATAGATAGAATGATTTATACTATTTAAGCATAGATAAAGATGGGGGGCTGAGATCAACACAAAGAGTGGTTTTTTTTTCTTTTTTTCTTTTCTCTTTTCTTTTCTCTCTTCTTTTTTTCTGTTTTTCTTTCTTTTGACATATTACTTTTATTTTTTAATCCATATGTATACAAGATATTTTAGACAGAAGGTAGTGCCAGGTGTGGGCCCTGGGAAGTCGGGAGGATTAGGGATGGGGATTTGTGGGGGGGGGGTGGGGGGGTGTTAACATAGTCTTAATAAGAACAAGAATGTATTTATATACGGTGGTTCTTTTTTTTTCTTTTTCTTTTTTTTTCCTTGGTTCATTTTACTTTTATCAGATCAAACAACACTCGAATAAAGGCATACACCAAGGAGGGAGGTAGAGGGAAAGAAGAGGGAGGAGTAAGGAAGGAGTAAGGGGAATGTAAGGAGGGTGTGTGGGGAGTAAGGGGAGAAGGAAGGCTTGAGGGGAAAGGGAAGTAGGAGGGGAGTGTTAGAGGGAGAAAGGAAAGTTGGAGGGGGTAGATGGGGTGTATGGAGGATGGAAGGGTTAGGTGGGGTTGCGAATGATGAGTTGTGTTTCCTTTTTTTGTTCGTTTTATCTCCTTTTTTTTTCTTTTCTTATAGTAAATACCCTGTATATAAGTGATTGCAAATGGAATGTGAAAAATGAATAAAATATATTTAAAAAAAAAAAAAAAGAAAGAAAAGCATATCTTCAGCAAAGCATGGAAAGACTGACCAAAAATTGAATCAGATGATGCCACACTGCAGTTCTGTGGCAGATTTTACTTGTGTATAATATTTTTGAATGTACAAAATAAACCACAGGGTTTCCCAATAGTTCATTTGTGTTGTAAGCACATTTGGCACGCTAAAAGAAAATTGTAAAATCTTATCTCCCCTTTTCCCTGACATCCCATTCATTCCAATGTTGTCGAATGACATATTTCCCACATCCATGCAGCAAAAAAACCCAGTGCCTGTCACTGCTAGTGTGATCCTTTATAATTGTAAGATGCTCATTTGGCTTACAATATAGGTAGTCCTTGATTTACAGCTATTCGTTTAGCAACCGTTCATTTCACCAGCACTGGTTAAAAAGTTGTTTACACTTAACACCGCTTGCAGCATCCCCTCAGTCATGTGATTCAAGCGCTTGACAATTGGCATGTCTCTATGACATTTGCATCAGACAGCTACAATTACTGGACAAGTAGTAATGGACAAGTAGATTAGAACTTCACTTCTTCCATGTTGTTTTCAGAGCATTAATATGAAAAAAGTGTTTGATTGCCTTTTGGGAAATGGGATTCACCTACATGATTCATTTAACGACTTCAGTGATTCTCTTAACAAGTGCAGCAAAAAAAAAGGCACAACTTGCTGAAAAACATTGTTCTTAGCAACAGAAATTCTGGTTTCAGTTGTGGTATTACTGAGTTACTGCCTGTAATTTTAAATGCAAGCAAAGTTCAATTGAAACTCACTGCGTATTCCTTCTAAAAGGTTTCTTTCTTTCTTCTTTTTATTTTAGCCATGAAGATTTTGAATTCATTTCAGGAACTCGCATGCGCAAACTGGCTCGAGAAGGTCAAAATCCTCCAGAAGGTTTCATGGCTCCTAAAGCGTGGACTGTCCTGACAGAGTATTACCAATCCCTGGAAAAAGTTTAAGCTGCTCTTGTTCATTGAGATCAACCTTTGACACTTGATTTATTGACAGGACAGGGGACCACTCAGTGATGCTGCTTTGTTGCAGCCTTCATCAGAAAACCATTCCTAAATATCTTCCTTAAGAACCATTCTATGATTTTCTTACATGTTTTGTTACATATTGCTAACAAACTTGTTTTTTAACGTCTTCTCTTTATTTACGTTTTTATTATAGTAGGGGTTTTTTTTTAAAAAAAAATCCTTTGTTTTAATATTCTATTTACTCCTCTTAGTTGACCTGTACTTTTCTGGGATGCTGAAACTTACTTTTTTTTCTTTTCCCTTTATGTAATGGAATTCCAACACTGTGTTTTATAGTTTAAGGAATAACTATTATAATCTGATTACATGAGCTAGAAAAAGGTGTTGAATTTGATCATCATAAAATGGATTTTAATGTACTACAGTTGTACTTTTCGGTCTGGACTTTGAGGTTCTTATATGGAATCTCCAAAGTAACCATGGATGGGAAATTAAACATTGTTTGATAAATGTGTGATTTTTATTTTTGCCTAGCTTTTTCTTAATCATGTATAAAAATTATGGGAAATACAACAAGGCATCCTGATTATATGGATCACTAATTTTGTTTCATGTGTTTCTGGTGGTTGTAACACTATTGCTGTCTTTCAAACTTTTGTTTTAAACTTTTCTGCTCAATATAGTGCTCTTTTAAAATTATTTTGGTTGATACGATTATTCTCATTTAGCTCAGTGTGCTAATTAAACACAAAGGTTTACCCTTCTGGAGAAAAGAAAGCTTGGGTAAAAAGATATTTGTCCGTTTCAAAAATGCCTGCTTTGATCCTTTGACATTTCAATATTTGGGGGCTGCAAGTTAACTGAATTAACATAAAACAGCCTTGTTATTGTAGAAACTGTACATGTGAATTTTAACTTCCCGCTAGGTACTATCTCTGCTTTGTTTAGATACTTTACAGTTTATGTCCTTAAAGTATCAGTGCCTTAAAACTAAAGGTGAACGTTTGTATAAGAGCATATTCTACAGCAAAGCATGCAAGAAGGTTCCAGGCTCAATTCTTGATTTTTCCAGTTAGAGGGACTGAAAACGTTTGTTTCCAACCCTGGAAAGAGTTAGCTGGAGGATTGATTGTTGGACTTGATATCTACATACATTAAACTCAGCAAGATTAAGAAACACTGGTCTATCGAGACAACCAACATAGAATTAGATAGATGAATCATGTGATTCTATAGAAAGGAGTTTCCAAATACTGTTAACAGTAATTTAGATTATGTAAGCCAAGAATATTGCAATTATAGGTGAAGAAAAAACAACAAGAGCAAACAAGCATCAAGAACTTCCCTCTGCTATTTCACTCACACAAACAGAATCCTAAGGACTTTCTAAAATCCATCTACTTAAAACTATACAATAGGTACTCCATGACTTACAATTACCTTGTGGGATCAGAGCTTCCATTGTAATGCTAAGTGAATGATGGCCAATTTTATGGTCTTTTTGCCAAGGTTACATGCATCACAGGGTCATTAAGCAAATCTGGCTTCCCTTGTTGACTTCGCTTGTTGGAAACCCCCTGGGAAGGTGGTAAATGGTGATCAGGTGACCCCAACACACTGCAACCATCATAAATACATGCCAGTTGAAAAGCCCCCAAATTTTGATTGTGGCCATTAGAATTTTGTGATAATTTTTAAGTGTGGGAGCTGGTTGTTTTTTCAACACTGTCATAATTGGGAACAGTCATTAAATGAATGGTTGTAAGTTGAGGACTACCCATATGGGAAAAAAATGGCCATAATTCTGTTCTGACCTGGGCTTCCCAAAAGCATGAAGCCGACTCCTCATCCCAATAAAACCCCTTTTATTTAGTTTAAAGTGAATTCCTCACTAGCAAAGTCCCAGCCAACAGTTTTTCAAGAGATTTCACAACTACAGACCTTTATCAGGCTTTCTAGAGCTGCCAGGCTGATATCTTCCAAACGCCACTCTGTAGCAGACAATACTTGGCAAGAAGTCAGGAACAGATCTTCACCCTAATGAATTGAACTAATTGTCTCCTTCAAACTCCTCTCCCTTTTCGCTCCTCTTTATTCCCTATGGGAGGAGCCATTTACCGTCCACTTGTGGTTTTACTCCTGAGCCGACCCTTGTTCCTTAACCTTTCCCTTCTGGCATCTCTGCACATGTGCACACAGGCAACATGCTCCAGCTTTTCTTCTGCCCCACTGATGTCTGACTCTGAAGGCAGCTGATAACTGTCAGTCTGTCCTGGCCCCATCTCTGCCTCCGACGCAGAGCACCCGTCAGAGCCTTCCCCCAGACTCCAGGACTGGCCCATGTTCCTTCCCAACCTCCTCACTGTCTGAATCTGCTGCTAGCTCTGCTGGTGAGCCACAACAAATTCAATATTAGTACAACATTGAAGAAAAGTGGATCAATCATAGTTAAAATTAGGCAATGGGCAAGTAAATCTGAAGAAAAAAAAAAGAATGTACTCATTTGTGAAAAGATAGTATTTTGGTTAAGAGTATGCATTAGAAAGCCTGCAGTTGAATCATCATATGTGACAATATCTGACCAAAATGTAAATTGGATCTTGTATGATACCACCCAACTAATAAAAAACATTGAGGACAATGTGTAGGAGATGACCAGGAATATCCTGAGGGAGGGTTCAACAGGCAGAACAAGAAACAATGGATGGAAACTAATCAGGAAGAGAACCAACCCAGCACTAAGAAGAAATTTCCTGACAGTAAGAATAATTAATAAGTGAAACGATTAATTGCCTCCAGAAGTCGTGGGTGCTCCAACGCTGGAGGTTTTAAAAAGAGATTGTAAAACCATTTGTCTGAAATGTACAGCGTTTCTTGCTTGAATTTGGACTAGAAGAACTCCAGGGGTCCTTCCAACTCTGTTATTCTGTTAAATGAATGGCTGCTACAGTAGAGGAGAAGGAGGTACTCTGAGGAACAGGAAGTGGAAGATGCCTGTTTATTGTCCCTTCAGTAAAATTGCCAGTCCTCACTTTGACAGGCCCGCATTGTTTTTGCAGTCATAAGGATTCCTACCAGTTTGCAGCCTGCCACTTGTATCCATGGGGTAGGTCACCCAAATTCATTTACTTTAGGATCACAGGCAGAGGTGGTATTCAGCCAGTTCGGACCAATTTGGGTGAACCAGTAGCTCCAACGATCAGCTGGCCCCACCCACCTATCCTGCTGTATCATTTATTTCTTGTTTTCTAGCTCATCTCAATCACATGGCACAGCTTATTCCCCCCTTCCCCCAGCTGTTTTACTTACAGTTGCTGACTTGGAAGGTAAGCAGCTGAGTTTCTAAATTCTCCATTTTCAGCGTGCGCTCACCAAACTGGTTGTTAAACTGGCAGCATCCCACCACTGCCCACAGGATTACATTTGAGAACTCTGTCCTAATATAGCCCTGTTAGCAAGATGGAATTGCTAAGCAATTCCTCTTAAAGCTATACACACTCAAAATCGAAGTCCTGAACTGACATGTAGGCATTTTTTTTCTGTCAATAAGACTAAGAAACTTGGCTCGGACATGGAACCCTGAATTTTACAGCCCGGATTGCTCAATAGAAACAGACCTGGAATTGTTGCAAACAATTAAAACTATTAAAACAAAAGTCTGGAGCAGGACCAAAGGATTCGAGCTGTAAATACTATTATATCTGCAATTAAAAATAGAGAAAAGAAATAATGATTTATGTCTCTGTGATTTCAGTTTTGCCATCTCTGTAAATGCGTGTTTTCATAGCCAGAAAATTGGTCAGAAAAATACCACGTTTTCCTACTTTGTCATGAAAACGGCATAATTTTCCGATAGTCTTAAAATAAGTTTATTGTTTGTGTGCCTCCATTACAGTAGTGTGCATCTGGAAGATATGCCTCTTAGGAATAAGTGATGCAAATTGCAGAGCATAAAACTAAATTGCAAAACCAAAAATGTAGATAGTTGCTTGTTAGATCGGATGAATGGATGAGACAGACTCAAGCTTCAGTGACAAACAACAGCTCTATTGGAATATCTGCAGAATCCAGCGCCGCTCTATTTGACAACTAGTCCTTTTATAGAGAGCTGTCAAACGGCTCGGCCAATCACCACATTTTCCCACCTGGGTGGGACCTTGGTGGAACCTACCATACTGGCTGTCAGTATGTAACATTGCTCATTGCTAATCATACTAATTTGAAAAACATTGCTTACATTTTGTGAACCTATTTATATTTATATTACAAATGAAGCCCCTTTTCTAGAGTTTACAGCCTACTCAAAATACCTAATTAAAAAGCTATATCAGTTTCAAAAAATCCAGTTATAAGAAAGGACTAAAATTAAAAAAAAACCTGTTTGGAAAGAATTACCGGCATGTTATATAAAATTTACTTATTCTGTGGAACCAATACTTTTCCTAAGTAAGTAAACAATCTTCAAAAATAAATGATTTGCAAAAATTAGTCATGGACTCTTGTTACCAACCAAACTCTAATTTCGAGCATCTTGAAAACAAAGGGTAATTATTGGGTGCCATTAAGAAATCTAACTTTTAATTGAAAGTGATCATCAGTAATTCCTTATCAAATTGAACTGACATATCTTATGGGGTGCCTTAAGGTTGGTTTCTTTAATCTTATTTAAAAATAATAATGGCTTTGAGGCAGAGATGGCAAATATGTAAATGTCATAAAGTCAAATAGTATAACTAATCTAGAAGGCAGAAATAAATTCAAAACCATTTTATGAATTAGAGAAAGAAGCTTCAAAAAAATAAAATAAATTTGATAAGGACAAATGAAATTCTTTTCACCCTAAGAAAGAGAAATCAAAGCACAAGGACAGAACAGAGAATCCTACGACTGACAATATGAACCAGAGTATAAAAGAGTATAAAATGAATAAAAACAATTGGTGTGATATGGCTGCAAAAACTCAAGTGGGATTTTATGGTGCCCTAATAGAAGTATTCTTTCCAAATAGTAATGGAAGTAACAGTTCCATTTTATTTTGCATTTATTAGACCCTCATCTTGAGGTATAGTGTTAAAATTTAAGCCTTTGAGCTTGAACAGAGAAGAGTTAAAGGATGATCAAAATTTTTAATTTTAAGAAGAGAACATTAAAATAGGAGAGGAAATGTAATGGAAGCTACAAAGGTCCTCAAAGGGGGTCATAAAAGTCAAGGTGATGGGTCCAACCAGATGCTTCAATCCATCTTTATAGATTTTGCATGTATAAGAGTCCTAGTGTGGTGGTTAACGTGCAATATTGCAGGCAAACTCTGCCACAGGTTGCATTTTGATCCTGTCAGGGCTCAAGGTTGTCATAGCCTTCTATCCTTCTGAGGTTGGTAAAATGAGGACCCAGACTGTTGGGGGCAATATGCAAATAATGCTTCTACATTGCCCAGAGACTGCTGTAAAGCACCATGGAGCAGTATATAAGCCTAAAGTCCTATTGCTTTTCTATAAAAAGAGTTAAATCTTCAAGCATGCAATTGGGGCACTAGCTTAATTTTTTAAAAATCATTGTCATCAATTGACATCTCCAATGGCAATCCTCTCTCCTATCTATCCTATCTCCAAGGATATGACTCTTGACAACTTTCAAAGACCGAAAAGGATATGACAAAATAAGATCAAGACTGGTTCAGAATGTAGGAAATAGAATGATCAGTGGTGGGATCCTGCCGGTTTAACAACCGATTCAGTGATCACGTGTCAGGCGTGCCTGCGCCTGACATGCACTGTGCGCGCGTGCTCAGTTTTACCAAAACTTACCTTCCACATTACTTCTTGAGGCGCGGCAATCTGTTCTGCCACGCTAATCAGTTGAGACAATTTAGCCCAAGGGGGGGTGGGCAGGCCCACTTGATTATCGGAGCGAATTGGTTCGCTCTTGGCTGATTGTTGGAGCTATCGGTTCACCTGAACCGGTCCAAACCAGCTGAATCCCACCCCTGAGAATGATGGATTTAAACATGGGGAAGAGACTCTGATGGAATAGTCATTTCACTTGATTGCAGACTTATAAAGTACACATTCCGTTCAGTCCTTGAAGGAAATTTAAGATTAAAACTGAACTGGAATTACTGATAAAATATTAGGAAATAGTGTTATAATAATAAAAGCACTTGAGTGGAACCAGTTACCCAGAACTATGAATGATTCCCACTCACTAGATATGTTCAAGGAGAAATTAGATAGCCATCTAGAATACTTAAATTTCGATTGAATGGGGTACTGGAATAAAGATAAAGGTTCCACTCGCACATGTGTGCTAGTCGTTCCCGACTCTAGGGGATGGTGCTCACCTCCATTTCAAAGCCGAAGAGCCAGCATTGCCCAAAGATGTCTCTGTGGTCATGTGGCTTGCATGACTAAAAAACGAAGGTGCATGGAATGCTGTTACCCACCAAAAGGTGTTTCCTATTTTTTCTACTTGCATTTTTACATGCTTTCGAACTGCTAGGTTGGCAGAAGCTGGGACAAGTAACGGGAGCTCACTTCGTTATGCGGCGCTTGGGATTTGAACCGCTGAACTGCTAACTTTTCTGATTGACATGATTCTTTCCAATAAACATGGAGATGTCTGGGGCAACCATAGCAGTTTGATTAAATAATTTCCTTTATTTATATAACTTATTCAGAGGTGGGTTCCTACCAGTTCACACCTATTCGGTAGAACCGGTTCGTCAAATCTACCAAACCGGTTAGAAGAGGTTCCACCAGTGGACCTGGAAAGCAGGCCACACCTACAGAAGAGGTTCCAAACTTTTTTGAAACCCACCACTGGTCCTTGGATATGATTATTCTACACTATCATGCTCATATTTATAAAACTCAGTGCCTCTGTGAAAGGTAAGGATGACTACTGCGTTTGTGGTGCAATCAGAACATTGCGTGTGTTGAAGTTGTCTTAACGCAAACCAAAGATGCCTTTTAAAAAACAAGTTTACATCATATTCTTATGCATGCCAGTGCTGTGTGTGAGGTAATTTAAGGTGGTTCTGACAAGTGTCGTCGGCATCTTCATATCCGGTCACATGGGCGGCAAGCCACTCCCATCCGGTCACATGGGCGGCAAGCCACTCCCACAAAGGAGGCAGAGTAGGTTCGAACAATTTTTGAAACCCACCACTGAACTTATTGATTAAATATATTCCATCAAGTCAGTTTGACTCTGAGTGATCAGACAGATATCCAGGTATAACCTTAGTCTCATCCTTTATGTCTCCCAAAGATGCCCCCATTGCCACTGTAATGAGTCCATCCATCTCGCTTCTGGTCATCCTGTTCTGTTCTCTTCCATTTTAATTAGCAGTTTGGACTTCTCGAGAGAATAATTTATTTATACTGAAGATACAAGCATGCATTGGTAAAGGAAGTTTCTAATAAGAACAAGGTGTACATAATATGTATTAAAGATGCATAACTAGAAGCCTCTAGGCCAAAAAAACTGGCTCCCATGTGGCAAGAGAGAAGGATAAAAGACTGTCATTGTTGGCAGGAAGGCTGCAGGCTCTTGAAGAGAGGACTTTGCAGAGCACTTCCAATCCTTAACTGGGAAGCCTTTTGGTGAAACTGCTGATCAGCAAAAGGAATTTTCATCAGGAAAGTCCTCTGGCATTCCATGGAAAATGATGGTTTTTCCATCCCTGTTACTGCAGTGGAACAAAGAGGGGAGAGTTTGCAAGCCAAGTTCATTCATATAAAGTTCCAATTGTCTGACCTACAAATATTGTATTTGTACAGCTTGAAATCTGCCAGAAGGGTGTGGGCAGCAGAGAGGAAGCAATTCCCCTGCAACCTAGCATCAGGCTTTAAAGTCACATCTGCAACTCCTAAACAGCAATTAATGTCCCCCAAGTTTAAATCCCCCAAGTCCACCCCATTTCCATAATATTCAATGAGACTTGCAAGTAATCAAAGGAATCTTTTTTTTCTAAAGATTCCTAATGCACAGTTACCATTATGGGGAACTAATCATACCGTATGTCTATCCTATTCAAGTAAATAAATTGCAATGGTACTGAAACAAATACTGGATTCCTGAGCTGAATCTCTCCACTGGATAAAATGTCATCCTCAATACCCATTTTATATTATCATTAATGGACAGTTGCATAATCTGAACCTCTATCCCCCCCGCCCCCCAGTGAAGGATAGGTTGAAAAGGATCAGTTTTTGAATGGTATCTTTCCCAGATGGCTCTTTAGAGTATATGTTCCCCCATCCAATTCCCCTGCTATTTGCTGTTAAAGTGTAATCAAGAAAATTGTGGTTTCCATTATAATTAAGATTCATTAGGAAGGATCGGATGTACTTCCTTGCAGTTTGAGTTCAGAAGGAGGCTATTGGCTCTGAAATGGTGAGAGATGCCTGAATTAGAAATTTTACTATTGTATCTCCATCTGTGGTAGGTTGCCATTTTTTTTATACTACCAGTTCGTTTTTGCATGCGTATGCGCAGAAGCGTCTGGGTGGGCGGGTGGAGCCTCTTGTTGCTACCACTACCGATTCGTGAGATCCAGGCTGAACCAGGAGCAACCCACCTCTGATCAGCATTCTGTCCAATGTGGAACTAGCACTACTGGAGTGTGAAAGGTGTATGAAAACATTACAGGTGTATACATGAGATTCATTTTACTGTACTTATTTATAGATAGGTGGAAGATTCAGTAATACTCACTGCTTCATAGATTGTCTAAATTTTTCTGTGGTTGAATTTTCTCTGGTAAAGATCAAAATATATCAAACATGTGCACACTAAACTAGTAATGAATTAATTCCTGGCAGAATATAATGACCAAATTATACATAATTAGACTCATTTGATTAGTCACATTTCATCTCATAATGAAAGATAATCATATTTTGGCATAGGGAACTTTTAAAACAATTGATTACGTTGTTCCTGCTGAATAATTAACTCCTTAGCAGAATGTTTTCCCCTTCAAAGTTAGTGGGTAAACATTGTACCAAAGTTGAAATAAAACCAAGACTTAATATAATAGAACAGTAAATGGTAAGATGTGCAAATAAAGCAAACTGATCATTTGAGCTAAACTGGTCCAGCTTGAGTTATTTAATGCATAAATAATAAGCTAAATTGTCTTGAAATTGAAAATTGAAGGGATTATCTGCGTACAAGGTTTGTTATATTTTTGTAAGAAGGTGCTGTCTCTGGTCATCAATATTTATCCTAACTCCTGCATTGGAAAACCTTCTCTTTGACCACAGTCCTGTTTCAGAATCTTTGTACAGAATTATTTACAACTGCTATAATTTCTACATATCTCTATATTGCTGCTCTATGAAGTACTATCATCACTGACTGTATCATAGTCAGTGTTTGTGTCTTTGTGTGTGCACACTTGGAAGAAACTTTTAAAGGCTACTTGAAAGAATTATAAAAGAAAATATTAAAATTTAGAAACTGATAAACCAGCAACGTTGACCAGCTTGGTTAATAAATTTGTTTTCTCATGCCACAAATCTCATAATTTTGTTTTTCTACGATTGCTAGACTTTAAACAATCATTTTGGTTGTTTTCTTCCTCGGCCTCATCATTTTTTAATTATGGAGAGCATGGCAGCCAAAGCAGAGAACATATAAAAGGGGAAAGTGTGTAATTTTTTTATTTAAAAAATAATGGATCTAAGTTTAGTTTTCCTGCAAACATAATACACACAGTGCTGAAAACATAATCAAATGCATATTTTGGCTGACACTTTTAATCATCGGTTAGCATTTTGTGAATTCTTACGAAGGGTGCTCATTTGAGTGAAAAGACTATTATAACAAGGTAGATTCCACCAAGGTTGCAGACCAAAAGTAGTAGACATTAGCTTCCTAGCATCACTTATACATTAACCTGGACATGTCTAAAGAGAACACCAAAGGTTCTGCAAATTTTCTGTGTTGGTACAAAAAAAGAAGCTCAAGATGGCTGCAATAATGTGAAATTCCCTTTCTTTATACATATGTGTTAGCCATGTGATGTACATAAAATGCACATTGGTCAGGTGGTTGTAGCCATTGTCTTGATGTGTCTGAACCACACAGTAGTTCCACCCAGCAGTAATAAGTGGAAATTGTTAATGAAAATTAACTAGAAGTCTCTACTGACAAGGGAGAGAAAAGGGGAAGCAGATTGACCAGAACTGCCTAACAGCTAAGGAATTAGGTTCCCATTCAGTGGATTAATTGGTACAGAGAAAAGCTGATAACTAAACTTAGCAAAAAGCAATAGAAGACACTATACCAGGGGTCAGCAACCTGTGGCTCTGGAGCCGCATGTGGCTCTTTCATCCCTCTGTGGCTCTCTGTCGCTGGTCATCTCCACAATTGATAGAGCTTTTGGTTAGGGCAGGTAGAGAAAAAAGGACGCCACACTAGGAGGAGACTCTATGGTGGGGGAACCGGACTTCTGATTGGCACAGGAAAAAGGACTCTATGGTAGGAGAAGACTCTATGGTGGAGGAACTGGACATCTGGTCAGCTCCAGAATTGAATGGAGGGCTTCTGGTTAGGACCTTTGTAGCTCTTTGAGTGTTTGAGGTTGCCGACCCCAGCACTATACAAACACAACTAGGAGAGATAGAGAAATAAAGTTAAGTGGCTGACATAGCACAGCAACGTAAAAATATAACAGTGAAAAAAAAGGAGCTTTATAATATTAACATGTTGTAAATACTACTTCACCTGTTGGTCCAGACATGTGGTTTAGTCCTACTAATTGTTTTGTTAATCAAATGGTTTTTTTTACCAGATTGAAGGGTTGGCCCATCCCAAGTCCAAGATCCTTTACCATGTGCTCCAGCAGGGTTCCCTAGTTCCTTATCCTATACTGGTTAGTGCTTTGTCAAGCGGCCAATATCAGTGTGAGAGTGCTAAATAGAGGAAACAACCAATGCTGTCTTTCTCCACTCTGTTCTTTGCTTTCCTCCATTAGCTTTTTCAAATTAAAAGAAACAATGCTTGCTACTGTCAGGGAGGCAACAAGGCAGTCCTCTATTCAGAAGAAAAAGGCTGAGAAAGAGTCGGTTGGCGTCTGCCGGGAGGGTGGAATCTCAGGGACGAGCCTCCCCACCCTGCAATTTCAGAGAAAGTCTGCAAAACGGTGGTTGCAACATTTGCTTTGGAGAAGGAGCCAAGCCAATTAAGTCTGAATCAAGAAGGCCCACAGCATCCTGAGGGCAGTACAGAAAGTTTTCTTCTTCCTCCATGAGTACTCACTTTGGAGGATGCAGAGTGTATCTGCCTTACACATGGCATTTGATACTTTTGTTGAGTAATTTCCATAATGAATGAATAACTCCATTTGAAACACAGACACACACAGATACACAGACATAGTTTTTGATGGATTGATGCCAGACTAATTTATCTCGGCTAGTTGACTTGTCAATGATATTATCAGGAAGACATTTGTTCAAGTCCCACATTGTCTCTGGTCTATTGGAAGCATACACTGTGTAAGACCTGAGTCCAAATTAATGTTCTTGGAAATATTTTGCGTGGAGCCAACGGCATGGGCACAACCATTTTTGCTGGAGCGATGTAGCTGACAAATGCTTTCCTGTCCTATGATGATAAAGACATTTTAATTGCTCTGGGCTTTCATTGTAGTTCAAACTTTCACAAAGCCTGGTTTGAATTCAAAGGCTCCTTTTTCTTCTCTTTTCTTTGGAGCAATGTGTCTTACAGCACAATCATGGTTTGAATTAGCATTTATATGTATGCCGAATATATTGCACGTTAACCCTTTCTTTTATATTCCATGCATTCTTTAGGCAAAGACCAAAGTGATCCCATGTGACCCAAAACACAACATAATTCCTTTTGATAGTAACTCAGGGGAGCAGAGCAGAGGTGGTATTCAGTAGGTTCTGTCCAGTTCTGGAGTACCGGTAGCAAAAATTTTGAGTAGTTTGGAGAATCAGTAAATACCACCTCTGATCGGCCCTGCCCCCATCTATTCTCTGCCTCCCGAGTCCCAGCTGATCAGGAGGAAATTGGGATTTTGCAGTAACCTTCCCCTGCTATGCCCACCAAGCCATGCCCACCAAGCCACACCACACCCACTAAGTCATGCCCACAGAACCAGTAGTCAATTTTTTTTAATCCCATCACTGGAGCAGAGCCAGGGCTCTTCTCAGCACAGACCATCTACTCAAACTTGCTTTACTCCGTTCAAAGATAAGAGAGCAGCTTGGGAGGAACACAAATGCATGTATTTTCTTTATGTGTCCTGCCTGTGCCAGATTTCTTTTTGTTTTCATATCTAAAAGAGGTCGGGAGGAGATCATGAAGATTTGGTTGTGGTTCTTTGCCTATCTACATGGTAATTTTGAAATTAAATGTGCATTATCCTGAAGATAATGGGATTTGTTCATTAATCACAGAGAAGAAATGGCATAAAAACGAGTTGGGAATTTTGGAGAAAATTAGTTTTATATCTCCAATCCAACAAATGCCAGTCAATCCAGTCAACTTGGCTAGAACCAACTCCTGGCACCGATGGGATCTACTAAGGTCTCAATCGTCTGGCAGGATTTCCTGCCGACGTGTCTCCTAGCTTTTCCTTCACTTGTTCTATTTTTGCCATCCCCAGCAGTAGCCACAGAGCCTTCTTCCCAAGAGAAGATAACAGGAGAGAAACTTTCTCCATGAAGATTTTACAGATTAGAAAGTGGGAGTAGTGGCAGAAAAATCTAGAGATAGTTTTAGAAGAACCAACAGTGACATTCTCTGATATTGCTTTTTAGCTACATAGATAAGGAAGAATAGGAAAGCAACTGCTTTATAGCACTAGATACGTATTTATGTATTTGTTATGTAGGCTTATATACAGCTCAGTTAATGTACTTCAGTTACAGTATTTACAAACGAATCCACCCACCAAACCCAAGTCAATCATGAAAATACATTCCCTTCCATAAACCCCATGGCCACATCTCTCTTCCTCTACCTATCACAGTCCTTTCTACGTAAATCAATCTCAGCATAGGGAAAACCCTCAAACCAAAATATTCCAGATATTCATTACTATTTTGCAAATTGAAAGTGCGGCAGGTTAATTTGTAAGCAGTTAGAAAAACTTTCTATACCAACTGGAGCAATGTGGATCTATGAATGCTGTTAAAAATGAATTTACATCTGTTTTATTACATTTAATAATATTGAGAAAGGGAAATAAATCTATTAATTTTTAGCTTCAAAGAAATCAAACAATATATCTTGTATCTCAAATATACTTGAGAAAATATATATAAATTTTGATCTGTTAATCAGCTACATTTGATCTTATTCTAATAGCTCCCATTCATCAAGAACACATATGTTCAGAAATAATTTTTGCCTCTTTGCAGAATATGAGATTTACACATTATCACAGGACCAGGTCAAAAACTTTTCCTTCAGAAAATTATTATTACAATTGCATCTATAAAACCACGAAAGACTTCAGACCCTCATGGTTTTACAGCTGAAGTATATTGAATTTCCAGATGCTGTTTTATTGGAGGTACGTGATAAAGTTTTCCAAATCAAATTCAATGCTTTAATTTTAATGAGACATATATCACAGTTATTCCAAACTGGGCAGAAAATTTTTTATATGCATTTTAAAATTCTAAACATCAATAAGCATGGATAAATTCAGATCTAAAATTTTAATAGCCACTTTGGCTGATTGCTTACAGTTTGTTTTTACAATTATGCATCCAGTTCATGTTGGATTTATATGAAGCAGTCAAAATTGTAATAATATTATTACAATTAATAGGGGTTTTTTGTGCTTTGGTATGGAGAGAATCTAGTGGCTAAAATTTATTTTGACACAAAAAATGAATGTGGTGGGCTTTAACTCATTTTGTATCTAAAGCATTGTACTGATATGCTTTATTTTAATCCTAAATTGAAAGTTAAATATCTTCCCTCAAGCATTGGGGCCAAGTGAGGCTGGATCCAAGTGAAGAATAAAGTTGAATCTTGACATATGGTGGAGTGTTGCTTTTAGGGTACTGGGAGTTTTTGCTATGGTTTCAGGGTTTGATGTTATTATCATTTTTGTGAGCCTCCCAGGTTTATGGTGGGTAAGATGTATGTCAGAGCTGCTAGCTGTGAGTTCAAGAAGACTGAGACGACGTCCAATGGAGCAAGGTAAGCACCCGGAAGCTGAGCTGCTGGTTGCATCTACATAGCATTTGAATTTTCCAGAGGTTGCTGGAAAGAGGGGACTGGAGGCTAAAACAAATAAACAATAGTTGCTGTAATTGGGTATGTCTAGTTTAATGAAAAGAAGGACATGATAGCAGTGTTCTGATATCTAAAGGGGCTGCCACAAAGAAGAGGGAGTCAAACTATTCTTCAAAGCTGAGGTGGCGCACAGTGGTTAAATGCAGCACTGCAGGCTAGTTCAGCTGACTGCAGTTCTGCAGTTCGGCTGTTCAGATCTCACCGGCTCAGGGTTGACTCAGCCTTCCATCCTTTTGAGGTGGGTAAAATGAGGAGGACCCAGATTGTTGTTGGGGGCAATATGCTGACTCTGTAAACAGCTTAGAGAGGGCTGAAAGCCCTATGAAGCGGTATATAAGTCTAATTGCTATTGCTATTGCTATTGCTATTGCTATAAAGCACCTGAGAGTAGAACAAGAAGCAATGGATGGAAACTAAACAAGGAGAGAAGCAACCTAGAACTAAGGAGAAATTTCCTGACAAAACAGTTAAACAATTTAGTGGAACAACTTGCCTCCAGAAGTTGTAAATGCTCCAACACTGGAAGTTTTAAAGAAGAGATTGGAAAACCATTTGTCTGAAATGGTACAGGGTTGGACTAGAAGACCTCCAAGGGTCCTTCTAACTCTGTTATTCTATTCTATTCTATTCTATTCTATTCTATTCTATTCTATTATTCTATTCTAAGATGGTGGCTATCTAAGTCTTTTAAACAGACAGACACTAACAAACGATTGGGATTGGGAGTTGTGTAGGCTTGCTGTTTGTGATACAATTTTCCAAAACTTCTTTCTTCTTGTTTCTGCTTCTAGTTTATTGTTATTAATGTTGATCTTATTTTATATTATTAATACTATTACATATTTTTCCTGTTAATTGTCTTGAAAAAGTACATACACAGATAGGATTCTTTGAATGGAACCCTGGGGTATTATGGGCATCTTAATGCAAACAAGCTATCCATTAGAGAAACTATGATAATTGATATTCAATATAGAAATGGAACTTGCGAGATTATATATATATAATGAAAATATTATAAATAATAAAAATGAAGAAACTATGATATTTGCCATCATCAATATCATTATTATTTGCGATACCTGTGAAAATTTAAAAATAAAATTGTTTAGTACTGGAATTAAACTTCCTTAAAAAAGTTGATTCTTCTCCCTGATTGAAAAACAACAGAGAGATCAAGGAAGTTTCCCTTTTTTAAACTTAGTAACAGGCAGCAGGTTTGCAAGAAAGAGAAAAGCAGAAAAAACAGGTATAGCTTAATGATGCATGTTAATAAAGAATGAAAAATAAAGACCACCTTTAACTGGATAAGGTATAGTCTATTATGATCCTTTGGTAAGGTCCATATAAAACTAAAAACCCAGTTCTAACAGGGAGGTGGTGATTGGAAAGATCTACATGCCAAAACATAAATGAGCATGTCAGCTTTCATCCCAGAAATGTGTGGACATTTAACCAAGAGACTGGGTGCCTTAAATGGAAGGCCGGTAATTGACACGGCCCTAAAAGAAACAAAACATTTACAGATTTCTTATGCATTTCAAGAAAAACAAGAAAAAATTGGATGAGTAAAGCTACCAAAAATAAAATATCATAGTCTTGAGAGGAGAGTGACAGCCAGAGATGAAGGAACTGAAAGCAGTAAAGTAAAATAGGAATGGAGCAGTGGTGGGATTCAAATTTTTTTCCTACTGGTTCTGTGGGTGTGGCTAGGTGGGTGTGGCTTGGTGGGCGTGGCTTGGTGGGTGGGGCAGGGGAAGGATACTGTAAAATCTCCATTCCCTCCCTACTCCAGGGGAAAGTTACTGCAAAATCTCCATTTCTTCTAGATCAGCTGGGACTCGGGAGGCAGAGAATAGATGGGGACAGGGCCAGTAAGAGGTGGTATTTACCGGTTCTCCAAACAACTCAAAATTTCCACTACCAGTTGTTCAGTACTGGTCAGAACCTGCTGAATACCACCTCTGGAATGGAGGCATCTAACAAAAATGGCAGTTGCAAATAGGAACCCAATATAGGGTCAGCAAAATTACAAAGTGATATCAATTTAAAGGGTCATCAGGAAGATAAGAAGAGCTATGTTCCAAAGAAAAGCCAAAATCAAGGCAAAAAGAGTTATACTCATGAATTAAATGCACCATTTTATGTGGATTTTCCTGGCATACTGGAATATCTAAAATAATATCTCTGTATGAAATATATCTGAATTAGAATGATAAATACAGTAGCAATAGTTGCTGCTTAATATTAAAGGCTGGGTCTACATGTATCTGTTCACCTGATGCAATATAAGAATATGGTAGATTGGGGAGTGTTTGAGAAAAGAAAATAACATTGATTGACTTGTCCTTTTTCTTTGCAATTACTAGTTATATGGATACAAGATTTCCTCTGTCTCAGTTACAGAACCCTAGCATTTAACTGAACAACACCCTCTTCTAAACTGGAGCAACTTTGGCTGAAGAGTCTTCAAAGATCCCTCTTTATGCTTTGCACTATATAGCAGCTCTTTTAGTGTATTGAAGCTCTTCCTTTCCCCCTTTTCCTTTTTAATAAACCATGTGGTTTAAACATCTGTGTGCCTATAGACTCTGTGTATTTATTATTTACCTTTACCTTCAGGCACTTCTAAACAGCTGGACTTAATGAATAAAAATCGTCAGTGAAATCATGCCATGTGTTTGCCAGGAAAGAATAATTTATAGCTAGAAATATTACAGAGGATGGGGAAGAGAAGGAGGGAGAGGTGCCCAGATCAACAAAGCATTCAAAATCCCTGATGTTTTTGTGCAAAGCAGGCACCTGTAGTGCTCAAGGCAATGAAATTGATTAACAAGTATTCATTATCTTCCTTACCGTGAGTGACCATGGGAATTGTGAATCGGAAAAGGAATTATTAGAGAACTGCAAGATTTTTTTTTAAAAGTCTCATTAGCCTTCCACATCCTAACTATCTGGAGCATTATGTCATTCACGTGGGTAAATAGAAAGGAAGTTGGTTTTCTGTCTCCTTTTGAACTTCTCAAAATAATTGTTACATGCAACTAATAGCTTAGAAGGTAGCATGACAACAGTATTAGACAATGCATAATGTAATGCAGGGACTATATTGTATTCCATTTCAGCAGGTCTGCATGTTTTATTTGCATCCTGTTTCAAAGCATGTGAATGATTTTTTACTGCTAACAATTGTCACCTAAAAATGAAACTATGATGAGAAAAGAATTTATGGTTCGTTTAAAAATTTCATAAAAGGGGATTTTTCCCCCTTAGTTCTGGTTAATATTGGGAACATATTATTTACACCATAACAATTTGAGAAGTTGCACTTTCTAGCCATTTATATTGGTTCTTCTGTTTTAAATTCAGCCCGGATATTGAGCTAATTATTAACCAAGTCTGTTTCCAATAAAAAAAAGTAAAGATGGCAGAAAAATGCATCTCAAATGTGTGCATTCTTCCATGTTCAGCACAATTTGAGGGCTTGGTTGTCACATTGTCACTTTTAGGAGCTGATTTCTCAGATGTTGAGCATTGGTTCCTATATTTTATTTTTATTTATTTATTTAAAACATTTATATAGCTTTTGAATTTTAACAGACTCTTGCAACATCATAAGTTCTGTTGTCTTATTTTTGTGTGTGAATAATTTGTACGTCAAGAGCTCCGGAATCTATAGGACCTGCTGAAATCCGGAGGCTCGCATTTTTACTATAGCGGCAGCCCGGGCTACCCAGCTGTGCGAGGACGGCGGCGACGGCGGCGCGCGGCGGTGAGAGCGGCGCGCGGGCGTTCGGAGCCTCCCCTACCACCTTACCATCTCTGGTCTTTTTCGGAAGCCCCTGGTGCTGCTGGTGAGCCCCCCTGGCCGATTACCTGCTGGCCCCTGGTCCTATTAGTCATCCAGAGCAGCGGAACAGCGGCTGCTGAGCTTAGAAGAAAAACGTGGAGGAAAGCATAGAGGAAATGGCGGCGCCAAACAGCTGACTCACAGCATTACATTCTTACATCCTCCTTTCCGGCCAGCTTGCTGACTATGCTGGAGCTGAGTGGTGGTGACTGTGTCTGTGAGTCTTGGTGACTAGTGAGTGACTAGTGAGCTAAGAGGGGTGAACTTTTAACTTAGTCTACTTTAAAGAAGGGGGCTGTCGGAAGCTGTTGGAGGCTGCACTGAATCTATAGAATTGAAAGACGCCCCCCCCCCCTCGGATCTATCTCTGCTCACTTTGCTACCTGTTACCTAATTTATTATTTATCATCTGCTGTTTTGCTATTTATTATCGTTGTAACCCCCTCCGGACCTTGCTCCCTGCTCACTTAATTATTAAGAGGAGTAGGACTGTGGCCAACTGGCAAGGAGGAATAGAGGATGGCGACAGCAGGGACAAGGACTGAGCCCCGAAAATACCAGCAATTTTCCTTCCATTTGCAAGAGCGGTGCAAGTTAGCCTCGAACTCTGGCCTCCTACATTGGGGCCCTTATATATCTTTGAGAAAGAGACTTTCGAACATACAGCCCGCTAACCTCCACCAGTGGGGCAAGACTATATGGGAGCCGTCTACGAACTCTGGAGCTTTATACTCAATCTTGTTTGTCTACAGCCACCTTATATACTACGTACTTTTGACTTGGTGGCTAAGGACATCTCCCCAGGACATAAGAAGGGAGAGGAGCAGACCATCGCTTCCTCCACTGTTTCCATATTATTATATATTATAACTGCGCAATTTTAATTAGAATGTTGAGTGTATGGGAGTTGCTTGGAATTGAATGAATGCCCATTTTTAGTAATTGTTACCTTGTATTTTATATGTTTTAAATTCTTACGTGGGATTTGTTAGAGTGGATAAATGAGAATGCTTGACTCGGAGGACCTGCTGGGGAAGGCGGGAGGAACTGGGGTGGTTGGGGGGACCATGGACATGGGAGTGGGTCGGAGCATAGCGGTCGTGACAGGGAGAGGCAGATACGGCGGGGACCTTAGGGCTGGCCATTACCGGGGAAGGAGGGTTCGCTACATTACAGAGATCCCTCCTTCCGGCCCTAGGAGTCCCACTCCAAGACCAGATGGCGCGAGTAGTCAGGACCCTGGTCTCAGGCTGTTGTCGCTAAATGCCAGGTCTGTTGTTCACAAAGCTCCCCTCGTCCGGGACTTAATTGTTGACGAGAGGGCAGACCTGGCATGTATTACTGAAACCTGGCTGGGCACAGAAGGAGGAGTCCCCCTTGTAGAGATGTGCCCAGAGGGATTTCAGGTGCTTCATCAGCCGAGAGCCCAGGGAAGGGGTGGCGGTGTGGCTATTGTAATCCGGGAGTCTCTGTTACCTCGTAGGGTCCCTGCTCCGGAGCTTGTCGGGTGTGAGTCTCTGCTGATAAAGTTGGACCTCAAGGGTCAAGTGGGTTTGCTGCTAACGTACCTGCCTCCCAACTGCGTTGCAGCATCCCTCCCCTCGCTCCTCGAGTCAGTAGCCGAGCTGGCAGTTGAGTTCCCCAGGCTTATAGTTCTGGGGGATTTCAACTTGCCATCGCTCGGTGAACGCTCTGAAGGGGCGCAGGAGTTCATGGCTTCCATGACAGCCATGGGCTTGACCCAAGTAATTCGGGGCCCAACCCATGCAGCGGGTCACATGCTCGACCTCGTATTTCTCTCGGAGCAGTGGATGTGTGATCTTGGTCTGAGGGGTAATGAGATCATACCCCTGTCGTGGTCAGACCATTGCCTACTGAGGCTTGACTTCCGGAGGCCAAACCCCCACCGTAGGGAGGAGGAACCGACCAGGTGGTTCCGCCCCAGGCGACTTATGGACCCTTTGAGGTTCCAGACGGAGCTTGGGGTTATTCCTGATACCCTCGCCCACAGTTCGGCGGAGACTCTGGCTGCCGCCTGGTACTCGGCGGCGTCGGAGTCTCTCGACCGGATTGCGCCACTACGGCCCCTCCGGGTCAGTGGATCCCGGAGAGTTCCCTGGTTTACCGAGGAACTCCGGGAGAAGAAACGCCGGAGGAGATGCCTAGAGCACCAGTGGAGGTCCGATAGGTCCGAGGCAAACCGAGCACTCTTAACTACCTGCACCAAGGACTATGTCCGAGCATTAAGAACTGCAAAAAGATCATATATTTCTTCCTTGGTTGCGTCCGCCGAGTCACGCCCAGCCGCCCTGTTCAGGATAACCCGCTCCCTCCTTAATAGGAGGGATGCGGGAGACCCCTTGCAGGGTAGGGCTGAGGATTATGCTCAATTCTTGGCGGACAAAGTAGCTCGGTTTCGATCGGACTTGGACTCCACCGCAGTAGATCCAGCTGAGACACAGGAGGATCATTTGCCACATCAGTTCTGGGTTGAGTTCCAGGAAGTTGCCTCTGGGGATGTGGACAAGGCCATCCGAGCTGTAAGTGCCTCCACTTGTATTCTGGACCCGTGTCCCTCCTGGCTGGTGGCCAACAGCAGGGAGGTGACACATGGCTGGATCCAGGCGGTTGTCACCGCCTCCCTTCGGGAGGGGCACTTCCCCGCCGCGCTCAAAACGGCGGTGGTGAGACCCCTCCTAAAGAAACCATCGTTAGATCCAGCCATCTTAAACAACTTTCGTCCTGTCTCCAACCTTCCCTTTATTGGGAAGGTTGTTGAGAAGGTGGTGGCCTTTCAGCTTCGACGGGCCTTGGAGGAAGCTAGTTATCTTGACCCCTTCCAGTCCGGCTTCAGACCTGGTTACAGCACAGAAACCGCTTTGGTCGCATTGACCGATGATCTCTGGAGGGCCAGAGATGGAGGCTATGCGTCCATCCTGGTTCTCCTTGACCTCTCAGCGGCTTTCGATACCATCGACCATGGTATCCTTCTGCGACGACTGCGGGAGGTGGGAGTGGGAGGCACTGTTTTGCGGTGGTTCTCCTCCTACCTCTCGGACAGGTCGCAGTCGGTGTTAGTAGGGGGGCAGAGATCGTCCCTGAGGCCCCTAACATGTGGAGTACCTCAGGGTTCGGTCCTATCCCCCCTACTATTTAACATATACATGAAACCGCTGGGCGAGATCATTCGGAGGCACGGGATAAAATACCATCAATATGCGGACGATACGCAATTGTATCTGTCCGCCCCGTGCCAACTCAATGAAGCGGTGGACGTGATGAACCGGGGTCTGGAGGCCGTTAAGGACTGGATGAGTGCTAACAAACTGGTGCTCAACCCGGATAAGACCGAGTGGCTGTTGTGTTTCCCCCCCAATAATTTGGCTAATACACCAACGCTTAGGCTGGGGGGTCAAATTTTATACCCCTCAGATAGGGTCCGCAACTTAGGAGTCCTCCTGGATCCACAGCTGACTTTTGACCATCAGCTGTCAGCTGTGACCAGGGGGGCATTTGCCCAGGTTCGCCTGGTCCGCCAGTTGCGGCCCTACCTAGATCGGGGGGCCCTCACAACAGTCACTCGAGCCCTTGTGATCTCTAGACTGGAATACTGCAATGGGCTCTACATGGGGTTGCCCCTGAAGTGCATCCGGCGACTACAGCTAGTCCAAAATGCAGCCGCGCGAGTGATAGTGGGCGCACCTCGATTCGCCCACGTTACACCTGTCCTCCGCGAGCTGCACTGGCTGCCTGTTGGTCTCCGGGTGCGCTTCAGGATAATGATGACCATCTTTAAAGCACTCCATGGTAGTGGATCTGGGTACTTGAGAGACCGCCTTCTGCCGATTACCTCCCTAAATCGACCAATCAGATCGCACAGACTGGGCCTCCTCCGAATTCCATCTGCCAGTCAATGTCGACTGGCGACCACACGGAGGAGAGCCTTTTCTGTTGCTGCCCCGACCCTATGGAACGAGCTCCCCATGGAGATCCGCACCCTCACCACGATCCAGACCTTCCGCGCAGCCCTCAAGATCTGGCTCTCCCAGCAGGCCTGGGGATAGGCTTCCAATTACCCGCCCGAGTGTTTGATTGCTGAATGAAAGTTGTGTTTTATTATTTTTCTTTTGTTCACAAAGTGTTTGTTTTGACCTTGCACTTCCCCTCCCCTGTGGTTGTAAGCCGCCCTGAGTCCCCTCAGGGAAAAGGGCGGCATATAAATCCCAATAAAACCTAAACCTAAACCTAAACCTAAAATAGCTCAAGCTCAAGGAACAAGAACAATCTACTACAAATTGTTTCTACCCCATCTATGTATGTATGTGTACATACACATTTATTTATTTCAGTACATTACTATTAATGTATGTATCATCCTGATGTTTGTTAAGAACATCAAAATATGATGAATTAAAAGGAATAGCCAAATTTTTGGCAAGAAAGAACAAAATAACCCTCTGACATCTAGAAGAGAAAAAGGCTTCCTAATTGTATCTCTGCAGTCTTTCGAACCTAAAGTCTTGGGATTGTAAGTCCTAGAATTCCTAATAAACCTGATCAACGGTGAAGATGATATTACTCCTGGAACCCTGTGGTGGATTCCAACTTTTTTCCCCTTTACAAGGGAATACTGAACTCTTAGAAGAAGGTATAGATTGGTGTGATTGAATCTCTAGTTGAAGTGGGATCTGGCTAGCATGGAATCTCAGCTGGGTAGAAAGCTTTGGAGATATGATCTTCTCCCCTCTCAAATCATTAGCATGTTTATCTGGTTATTCTCAAGAGAATGCAATCAGTATGATGAGATTCTTATACTGTAAATAGTCAAGTAGTGATAAAGAATCTCCTTGAATCAGTTCATAGTGTTGTTCTGGTTCCTTGTGTATGACAATTAGTCAGTCATGGTTCTGAATGTGAACTGACTGGATCTACATTATATGTGTGTGAGCACTGCAAGATTTTCAAGTAGCAAAAGCACATCACATACAAGGTCATGAGCACAAATGTGAACTAGGAAATGGGGTTTCAAACAGATGTAATCCAGTGACCACTAGATAAGTCTGTACTCCTGTTAGAAGAGGCATGTAGTAAATAATGAGAATCATTTACTGTGAACCGGTGAAATGCTATTGGTTTGCCCGAACCAATAGTAAAATATGCTACTGGTTTGGACGAACTGGTATTTCTGACGATCAGCTGGGCAACGATCAGCTGTGACATATGATTTATATTAGCTAGAATCATAGTATTTCCTGCTTTCTAGCTAATCTAAATCATGTGGCACAGAGGATTCCCCCCTCCACCCGCTGTTCTACTTACCTTTGCAGACTTGGAAAGCTTCAAAATGTTCTTTTTTTAGAGCTGCACGGGTGTGCCTTAGGCACCCAAAGCGCATGCTTGGTAGCAGACTCACTGAACTGGTAGCAGACTTCGGAGGATTACAACTGTGCCTTGACATTCTGTCAGGATAATGGCTTATCAGTAGCTGAAAATTGGTGGAAGAAGAAAGAATGTCAGGGAGTCCACAAGTTGCTGCCTTAAAAGTGCTCTTTACTAAGTGATCAAAAAGGCAACAACAGTGATGCCCTTGCTCCTGAGAGATAAAGCTAATGAAGACAGCACCATTCATGTGGGGATTCTTTCCTTGCGGCTAAAAGATGACTGGGAGATACATTAACATAGCTGTGGGAAGATTCCCCCTCCAAGATGTATTTAGCTGCTCTGTGAACCACTGGGGGAATCCTACCTAGGTTTTTTGGGGTCTTTTATTATTATTTTATTATGGTGAAACTGATTGGAATGTGGTTAGGTCTTTCAAACAGACATTAAAGAGTTTAAATTTAAAAGAAATTTAAAAAGTTACTCCATGAGGACCAAGATGTGTCTTAAAGCCATGTGAGCAGCAGATGTGTTGTGTTACAACACATCAGATTATTTCATAATGTGGGATTTGAAACATGGTGTATTACTTGATGCATCAGTAATCTGAGCAGTCATACCCCAAAGCTATAACTGCATACAATTAAAAATCTATTTTAACGTAAACATGCTAACAGATACTCTTAACTCATGTAATGAGCAATGATGACTTTGCTTGATTATATTAAAAGGCTCTTAAACCTTCCTCTTTTTGTATTTTTTTCCTGTCTGCTCCCCATGAATCCTTCATGCATTCTCAGTAGTTTGTTAGATAATGAGTCTCTGAGTCATCATTAATGACATTCTGAAAGAACAAGCTAAATGGATTGATTTCAATCCAACCTTTATTAGTATATCAAAGAAATGTAAGTATTGCTTTGATTTAGTACTTTTGATGAAACATTCATTTCCCTGTAAAATTCAAAGGAATATTGGAATCAGACCAAATTGCATTTATGTTCTTACATTTCTTGTTTCTTTTTAGTCACAACTTTATTAGAAATAATTCAAACAAGGTATTTGGCCTTGTCGTAAAAATAATTCATTTGTCATAATAATGCTCTAAATGTCCAATGAATGAAACAGACTCTATTCCACATCACTTTAGTACTTTTATGCCAATTTAACTGTTGTGTTTTGGCTTTGAAAGAATATTTGGCATTCCCATTGTCATAGTACTGAATTTGTTCTTGTTTATATCTCTACAAACCGTCTGCAATCTTTCCTAAGAGTCTTGATTATTTGTCCCACTAGGCTAGTATTCCTGAAATGAAAGTTTTATAAATTCAAATCAGCATGATCAATACTGAGGAATGCTGTATGGGAATGCAGAACAGTATTGTATAAAAAGTTCACACGAAATTACAATGAATCTCAACAAAACTTGATACATAAATAGATATAGAGCAGATGTACAGAACTCAGCTCACATTTGAAGGCTAACACTCTAAAAAGAGAGAACAGGAAAGAAAAGGTCTGGGAAAAATGGATAGTGAACATTTATGTATTAGTTCTTAGTGTTAGAGAGGATCTTATGATGATTATCTGTGATGTGGATATAATTTTATGATTATTGTGATGCAACTGAAAATTCTTTTTTAAATTCTATCTATCTATCTATCTATCTATCTATCTATCTATCTATCTATCTATCTATCTATCTATCTACATACATACATACATACATACATACATACATATATATCAAAATAGTTATCTTATCCATTCATATAAAAATATAATTGGATGCAAAATTGTCAGTAGAATATAATACGTATATGCTTTACAACAAAGCAGAAGAAAATGAACAAGAAAACCGAAGAAAACAAACAAACAATAGCAAAATCAACATCCAGATTCATTACAGTGCAATCTGGAATAAAGAAATAAAACTTGAAAAAGGTGTCGTTCCCCACAAAGAAAACCACAACCTTTGAGGTAAACAACGGTTACAAAATGTAGAGTACCAAGTATGACCTAGTTCAAAGATGTTCAACCTTTTTGAACTGGGCAAGCACTATTTGAAATTTGAAAGAAAGTCCTGAGTATTCTTATAATTCACAAAATGATCAGCATGACTGATCATCAAAAAGCTCTTTACTGGAGTACAAACCATTGAGGTTTTCCTTGCTACAGTATATAGTTAGTCCTTCTGGAACCCTCAACTTCTGTTTGTTATGTTTTTTTTATTTATTTATCAGAGTAGGTAGACATGTTATTGTGTAGGCAAGAACAGACCAGAATAGATACAACAGCATTTATTGACTCAAAACTAGGACTGTGGAACCACAGGCAAATCCCTGTAATTTATACTCTGGGTCCACAGGGCCTTCACCAATCACACTACTTGATAAAGCCCACCCAAATATGAATGTTCTAAGTTTCCCCCCAAAACAGTTGCAGTTAAAAGTTAGGGTCATCTAAATGTTAGTTTCACGTTAGCAGGGCTTAACACAACTATATATATTTAATACATATGTGATGAATTAATGCCACAACGCTGTCTATAAATTTAACTAATAAATAAAATAGCAATATTCATAACTGCTACTCTAACAACGATTAAATACCTGACTGAAAATTAAACACAGCCCAGCACCTCTCCTCAGAATTGTATCTATCTTTATCAGAGTAACTATCTTTATCATTGACACTGACTTGCTATCAGCTAAGAGCGACATAGGTGCTAGAGCAGTGTTTCTCAACCTTGGCAACTTGAAGATGTCTGGACTTCAACTCCCAGAATTCCCCAGCCAGCGAATGCTGGCTGGGGAATTCTGGGAGTTGAAGTCCGGACATCTTCAAGTTGCCAAGGTTGAGAAACACTGTCCTAGAGGTCTCTAAAAATGATTTTGGAAGTTGTGCTTTGCATGTTGGCATGCCAGCTTCTTTTAAAAAGCAAACAAACACAAAGGAAACAATCCCCTTATTATTATTATTATTATTATTATTATTATTATTATTATTATTATTATTATTATTATTGTACAATTGTATCACAGCGGCCAGTTGTTTCGCCGGATTTGGCATTGGTTACTAGTCGGGCCCCACCCAGGGGCCTAGGACGTCGTAACGTATTTTCGTAATATGCGTGCAGATCCAAGCAGTGCGGCTTTTTGCATTTGACTGATGGTGATTTTGTCAATTTTTAACTGTTTTAAATGTAATTCCAGTGCTTTTGGAATAGCACCCAGTGTGCCAATTACCACTGGAATTACCACTGCTGGTTTGTGCCATAGTCGTTGAATTTCGATTTTTAAGTCCTGGTATCTTGCGATTTTTTCATGTTCCTTCTCGGCGACCCTGCTATCACCTGGTATTGCGATGTCTATGATTGTGACCTTATTTTTCTCAACCAGTGTGATGTCTGGTGTATTATGCGCCAGTATTTTGTCGGTTTGTATACGGAAATCCCACAAGATCTTGACCATCTGATTTTCGGTGACTTTTTCAGGCTGATGTTCCCACCAGTTTGTTGCTGTTTTAATATTATAATTTTTGCACAAATTCCAATGGATCATTTGTGCTACTGAATTGTGCCACAATTTATAATCAGTCTGCGTGATTTTTTTACAGCAGCTGAGTATGTGATCAACAGTTTCATCAGCTTCTTTGCAAAGTCTGCATTTGGCATCATCAGAGGATTTTTCGATTTTGGCCTTAATGGCATTTGTGCGGATAGCTTGTTCTTGCGCAGCCAGGATTAGTGACTCTGTTTCTTTCTTTAATGTACCTGTTTTTAACCATAACCAAGTTTGTTCACTGTCCACTTTATCTTTTATTTTTTCCAGAAATTGACCATGCAGTGCTTTGTTCTGCCAACTCTCCATTCTTGATTTTATCACATCTTTTCTGTATTCTTGTTTTGTCTGTTGGGCCTTCAGTAGATTTTTGTTCTTTACTTCGATTAATAGATGTTCTTGAGTGTCTTTTAAATAATCAGCCAGTGCATGTTTTTCTTCTTCAACTGTTTGCTTCACTTGTAATAATCCTCTGCCACCTGATTTTCGGGGCAGATACAGTCTATCAGTATCACCACGTGCATGTAAACTGTAGTGTATTGTCATTAGTTTCCTGGTTTTTCGGTCCAAAAGGTCCAAATCAGCTTGTGTCCAGTTAACTATGCCAGCTGTGTATCTTATAACTGGTATTGCCCAGGTATTTATGGCCTTGATTGTATTTCCACCATTCAATTTAGATTTTAAAATTTTCCTAACTCTGTTGGTGTACTCTCGCCTGACAATACTTTTTACTTCTCCATGCTTGATGTTATCCAACTGCAGAATGCCTAAGTATTTGTAGGCTTCATTTTCTTTGCATTTAATTAGTTGGCCATTGGGCATTTCAATTCCCTCAGATGCAGTGATTTTGCCCCTTTTTATGGATACAGTGGCGCATTTTTCCATGCCAAACTGCATTGAAATATCGGTGCTGAATACTCGGACTGTATTTGTCAATGATTGGATTTCTATTTCTGACTTTCCATAGAGTTTCAAATCATCCATATATAGTAAATGCGAAATTTTTTCAGCTTTTTTGGCTGTTTGGTAGCCTAATTTCATTTTTTTTAAGATTACTGATAGTGGGATCATTGCGATGATGAAGAGAAGAGGTGAAAGTGAATCACCCTGGAAAATTCCTCGCTTGATATTAACCATTCCGTAGCTCTCATTCCCTACTGCCAACTCAGTTCTCCATTGTTTCATTGCCTTTTCAGTAAAGGATGTAATATTTTTGCTAATGCCAGTTGTTTCTAAGCATTTTATGATCCAACTATGTGGCAGTGAGTCAAATGCCTTTTTGTAATCAATCCAGACCATATTCAAGTTCGTTTTTCTGTTCTTACAATTTTCTAATATCATTTTATCAATTAGAAGCTGATCTTTTGTGCCCCTGCTCCTTCTTTTGTTGCCTTTTTGCTCTACTGGCAAGATGTTGTTTGTTTCCAAATAATCCATCATGTTATCTGCAATAATGCCTGTGAGTAATTTGAAGGTTGTTGGCAAGCATGTTATTGGTCTATAGTTTTCAGGTGTTGTTCCTTTAGTTGGATCTTTCTGAATCAAGTATGTTTTTCCAGTTGTCAACCATTCATCAATTTGGCCCTTTTGTAAAATTTCATTCAGTTGCCTGGCCAATATTGCATGTAAGCTGGTCAGATATTTGAGCCAGAAACCATGTAATTGGTCCTTTCCAGGTGATGTCCAATTCTTTACCTTTTTAACTCGATTTTTGATCATCTCAGTTGTTATTTCTAATACTTGCATTTGTTTGTTGCCAATGCTTTTCTCAAAGTCATGTATCCACCTTGCTTCCTTGTTGTAGTCCTTTGCATTTTCCCACAATTCTTTCCAGAATTCAACTGTGGCCTGCTTTTCTGGTTTTTCACTTTTGGTGTCACCATTCACATTAAGACTTTGATAAAAACGCCGTTGGTCTGATCGAAATTGCTGATTTTGTTTATATTGGATGATTCGTGCCTCATATCTTTCAATTTTTCTAGCTGTTGCTGTTATCAGCTGTTTTACAATCTCTACAGCTTCATTGATGTTTCTTGTATCCAATCTATATCTTCTGATTAGCCGATCTATGATTTTGTTGTATAATTATTATTATTATTATTATTATTATTATTATTATTATTATTATTATTATTAAATTCAGCTTGGGCAAGCAACCTAGTGAACACCAACAATTTTCGGCATTTTGATGTTTGTGGTATACATTTTGGGTTTCTCAGACTTAACTACTGGATGTAACTAGTACAGCTTCCCCACCTAACCCCAAGTTAATATCTTGCTAACAATGTATAGAGTTAGCAACAGCAATAGCACTTAGACTTATATACCACTTCACAGTGCTTTACAGGCTCCATCTAAGAGGTTTTACGGGGTCAGCATATTGCGCCCAACAATCTGGGTCCTCATTTTACCGACCTCGGAAGGATGGAAGGCTGAGTCAACCTTGAGGCGGTCAGGATCGAACTGCTGGCAGTCAGCAGAGTTAGCCTGCAATACTGCAGTCTAAGCACTGCACCATTGGGGCTCTCCCTGTAACTCTGTAATAGAGTTGCAGGGAAAAATCACAGAATTGCCCTTATCCTGGTTCTGGCATAATACAGCATATGACAGGTGTGAGAATTATATTTAAAACACTAATAAGAGAAATGAATAATTAAGAATTATTTATGAATGAAGGCAATTATTATTATAAGAAAATTATTTGCTTAGGTTTTTTTTAAAGTACTTAAATAGAAACTCTGAAGCAACTTTCTTTTCAATGTTACATTCTAAGGTAAAGCCTAAAGTGGTACTTTTGGCATAAAGTTATATTCAGAAATTGAGTGTTTCGTGTGCCAAGTGGATGGTTTTATCGAAATGTTTCTGCATATAAATATTAAAACAATTTTCAATATTAGTAATGCATTCCTGAAATTGTGTTCTTATGACTTCTCATCTTTTTTTAAAGTTTAGTTTCTTCCTACCACCACATGACAAATAAATTTGTGTTTGGATCAAGGGATATAACATACAGATATGCCCCCAAGTAGGTAAGGATAGATCAAAAGGCAAAACAAGTAACATTATATTCACTACTGAAAACTCAGACATCACAAATAACAGAATTAAATCCAGGAACACTTCAAAGGGGATAGCAGAAGAAACAAATAAGTAATACATCTGAACACAGCACAGACCGAGCTTTGGAAAGATGCATTAGATGAGTAGCATAGGGAACAGTTTTATTACCTTATTTATCAAATATCTAGTTTGGAACCATTTGGGTAGCTGTCTTAACAGATGTCTGTTAAAAAGCTTTCTTGAATTTGTCTCAATATGTATGTATGTATGTATGTATGTATGTATGTATGTATGTATGTATGTATGTATAACTAACTAACTAACTAACTAACTAACTAACTAACTAACTAACTAACTAACTAAATAAATAAATAAATAAATAAATAAAGTAAGTTCCGGAGATCACAATGTCTTTTGTGTGTGTGTTTCACTCAGAAAGAAGTGAATTTGTCTAAATCAACAAAAAAAGTAAGACAAAAAGGCATAAACCTGCTTATGACTTGAATACAGTAGTATAGATAGTGACTGGGTGGGTGCTGTTATATTTTTTTCAATTTTCCCTCCAGTGCTCGGTTTTCTTAGTCATATTCTCTTCCTTCATTAATATAGCTTTGGACAAAGACCTCTTTAATCAGCGAAAACATTAACACAAAGATAAGAGCCTTAATGCCCTCAAACAGATAACTACTCTTGGCACTTTCTATTTGACTGGCTTTGAAATGCCATAAAGATTCAGAACATTGTGAAAGGGAAGCTGTTGTTTCTTCCGTGACCCATCAAAACCGCGGACCAAAAAAGCGCGATCGACGAAAGCGCGCATTTGACGTCATCACAGCGCGATGAACAAAATTAAAAATTGAAATAAAAATAAAATTAAAGCAAGCCGATTCACAGAAAGCTAAGGGTTAGGTTTAGGGTTAGGGTTAGGGTTAGGTTAAGGGTTAGGTTTAGGTTTAGAGCGTTAGGGTTACGTTTAGCGTTAGTTAAGGGTTAGCGTTAGGTTTAGCGTTAGGTTAAGGGTTAGGTTTAGGGTTAGATTTAGGGTTAGGTTAAGGGTTAGGTTTAGGGTTAGGTTTAGGGTTAGGTTTGGGGGGTTAGGGTAAGGTTTTCGCTTTATTTTTACATTTATCGATCACAGCACGATGTTTTCGTCGCGCTGTGATGACGTCACGTACGCTCTTTCGTTGAGCGCAATTTGTCGTCCGCGGTTTTGTGGTGGAACCGTTTCTTCACTTCTCTGTGACTTGGGCTATAATTTCATGCTTGTGGCCCAGTTCATAGACAAGGAATCTCTAAGCCACTGCTGCATAACAGCAAGGAGAATAGTTCATTGTGTCCCATTGTTCCAAATGGTCCAGTAATTCAAATTAATCACTTTCTTTCTTTCTTTTTGGTCAAGCTTCTGCTTTAAGGCATGTTCTTACCTTTATTATTTTGTTTTTCTAACATTCAATTGGAAATGTCCATCCTGTTCCTATAAAAAGAATTATCCCATGTTTTGCCTTCTGTAACACTAGTGAGTAGGTTTTGGCTGTCTTTTGTGTGGTGTCTTCATACTTGAGCATGGCTATCACCTTTGTGAATATGTTGTGTTTTTTGAGGCTAAATAGGCCCATCTCTCTTAATAGGACTGTGAGATAAAAAGCTGCCAGGAAAATGAGCTAGACCTGTGCTGCTGTTGTGCTGGCTTTTTTTTTAAATCTTCTCCTCAGCCTGCTGGCTTGTGGGATAGAGAAGAGGAAAAGAGCTATGCAGAGGTGGGCGCCATATAAATTAACAACCAGTTTGCCCAGCACTGAAAATGTGAGCACATGCATATATGCTCCCTCCTGTGCATGCGCTTCGCTCGCACACATGCCTTGCATGCATGCGTGCAGCAATGGTGGGATTCAGCCAGCTCGCACCTATTCTGGAGAACCGGTTGCTAACTTTCTAAGCAGTTCAGAGGACCAGTTGTTAAAAGAAATCTCATTTTGTTTCCCCCCACTTTACAGGGCTAATCCTGTAAGGAAGGCAGGAAGGAAACATTCTGTTGTTGTTTCTAGCCTAATCTTGATTGTCCTGCTTACAGAAACTGCCTCTCCGGTTAACCCTTATTACACTGTAACAGCTACGGCGAAGCGCCCATCGATGTGAGTGACATTGAGTTGGCCACATCCACCCAATCACATGACCACCGAGCCATGCCTACCCAGCTGGTCATTAGGGCAGAGAACTGGTTGTTAAATTATTCGAATCCCACCACTGGCGTGCAGCATCAGAAACAAGGCTAAATAGGACAGCATAGCGCCGGGGCGGGTGGGCAAACCAAACCCACCCGCAAATCGCACTTGCATCGCAAATAGTGGTGCGCCCGAACCAATCCAAACTGGCAGAAGTCCACCACTGGAGCTATGTGTTTGTGTGTGGAAGTAAAACAGTCTGAAGCAGTTAGAAAGATAATTTTTTCTAGCAATACTCAGGAAAAAATTATTGAGGAGCAGTAGTTGAAGTGGCAGTACTCATAAGGAGCAGTAGTTGGAGTAGTAGTAACAGTGGAGATGAGTGGAATAGTGGTGAAAGTGAGAAGTAACTGTGAATGCTTGTTTGTGTGTGTTGTCTAGGGACGCATTGTTTTTGGCTTTTTTTGTGTTTGAAGCCCACTAATTTGGGTCTAGTTAAAAGAACCAATGACAAGAAGTTCATTTACAATCCCCTGTCTAGTCTCACTGTAGTGCTTTCCTATCAAGGTTTTGGCTAGTCACCATTTCCACATCAGTTTTCCTAGCATGAGGACAGCCCAAATTAATAGCATTATAGGTTGAAGATGTACATTCTAGTAAAACATTTCAAAAACATGAAACTTGTGCACTTCATTTTTTCCCCATAACTTTTAACACCACAATATGATTTTGGCAAAACTTGAGAAGCATTGTCTTATATCGGAGAATATATTCAGATTTTAATATAGTTTTAGCATGTTCCATTTTATTGAGCTTAAACCCAGAAATATCTAAAGATTGACTCACACATGCCAAACTGTACTTTGTTAAAATGGCCTGCTGAATGAACCAGTTTTCTGTGTTGCATGAAATATTAATAAGCTATGACCTATCAACTATAAGTTAAGTTTATACAACACAGTAAAGCAAAACTGAATAAGCCACATTATAGTTTACCATTGTATGATTGAGTAAACATGAGATTGTTTGTTTTCAACCATAGCTATGCTTATCCCAAATGATGGAATGTGAACAAAGTGATAAGCAATAAATCATGACTGAAAAAAATAATCTTATGACTGTGTTTTCATAAAACAAACCAATCCATGCCTGAATAAGCAAACACATTTACACAAGCTCCACAACTGTGCTGCAAATGGTTTTAATTTAGTTTAGTTTAGATTATCAAATGGGTTGTTGATTACCAAGTGGACTTTTTTTTCTATGTGAATATAATGATACTAATATTCCAATCTATGTAAGCCTTTATATTTTTGTTGTGGCCCGTCAGCACAGCTGGCAGCAGATTCAGACAGTGAGGAGGTTGGGGAGAACATGGGCCAGTCCTGGAGTCTGGGGAAGGCTCTGATGAGGGCTCTGTGTCGGAAGCAGAGAGGGGACCAGAGCCGTATGCCAGTTATCAGCTGCCTTCAGAGTCAGACATCAGTGAGGCAGACAAACAGCTGGAGCCTATTCCCAGTGTGCGCATGCACAGAGTTGCCAGCAAAGGGAACAGGGGTCGACTTGGGAGTAAGGCCATAGGTGGGCGATGAATGGCCCCTCCCAGAGGAAATAAAAGAGGAGCAAAAGGGGAGGGGAGTTTGCAAGGGACAATTAGTTCACTTAATTGACTCTCTGAGACTCCTTGCCAAGTTTTGCAGATATCAGCCTGTCAGCTCTTCAAGCCAGATAAGGTCTGTGACTGTAAATCCTCCCTTGAAAGACTTTGCTGGATGTGTATGAGCAGAATTCAAAATTAATAAAAGGGGTTTTGTCGGGACAAGGAGTTTGCTTTATGCTCTTAGGAAGCCTAGGTCAGAACAATTTTATTGAATCAAGGTGTATGGCAATGGCCTCTATCCACCAAGGCAAGTTCTTTCTAAGATTTCTGCAGGGTTTCCATCCTTGTTGTTCATATCAAAAATTCAAGAAGATATTAATAAGGCTGTCAAATATTTAAATGACAGCCAAAGACTGAGGACCTGGCTAATATTTTGCATTTCTAGGCATGAATAATTTCCTTAAAAGAGGCAAAAGCAAATCTACCCAAGCTTTCATATTTTTATTAAATGTTTCAATAGTGCTATGTCAGAATAATTCCTAACCAAAACATAAAGACCACATTATAAATAACACAAAAGAAAACAAGGTAACTGTAAATATAAAGTGATCACAGAAAGCAGACAATTTGGTCAAAAACATAGCAGAGGGATGTAGAGAATGTTTGTAAGACTTTTAACTCAATAAAAGGATGTTTTTCTAGTGTCTTTAAAGGAAAAAATAACTTTACCATTGCAAAGCTTTGTTGAGAAAAGACCACCTCTTATACTAATAAGCTACATGCTAAAAACAGCTGTTTTGCAGTGATTAAAATGTTGTTTTTTAGATATTGATAATCAGACTACATGCCATAGGCCAGTGATGGCAAACCTTTTTTGCTTGCCATGCCAAAAGAGGGGAGAGCATACAGCGGGGGGGTGGGGTGTCATGCGCTGACATGCCACACCCATAATGCTATGTGTGTGCGTCCCCAATGTATGCATCCCCCAGCAACCCTCCCACTTTTGCCGTGGTTTTTTCGCCTTCCCCAGTCTCCAGAGGCTTTATAGGAGACTGAGAAGGGCAAACAATCTTCCCACCTCCCCCAGAATCCCTCTGGAGGCCTCAGGAGCTTCCCTGAAGCCACTGGAGGGCAAAAAATGGACCTATGGGGAACCCGGAAGTTTGGGAATTGTGTCTTCTGGTTTGTCCGTAGGGCCAATTTTCGACCTCCGGAGCCTTCAGGAGCCTTCCCTGAAGGCTTCGGAGGGCAAAAAACGGACCTACGGACAAACCGCAAGTCACATAGGCAAACCTATGACATGCGTGCCATAGGTTCGCCATCACGGATATAGGCATTACTCACGACCACAACTGAGCCCAAAAATTTATGTTGCTATGTGAGAAATTTGTTAAGTGAGTTTTACCCCATTTTACAATTTTTCTTGCCACATTTGTTAAGTGAATCACTGCAGCTGTTAAATTAGTAACATTGTTGTTAAGTGAATCTGGTTTCCTCATTGACTTTGCCTGTCAGAAGGTCACAAAAGGCGATCACATGACTCCGAGACACATAAATATGAGTCAGTTGTCAAGCTTCCAAATGTAAATCACGTGACCTTGGGAATGCTACAATAGTTGTGTGAAAACAGTCATAAGTTACTTTTTTCAGTGACATTGTAACTTGGAATGGTCACTAAATGAACTGTTATAAATTGAGGACTACCTGTACACAGCTATCTTATTTAAATTTTCTCTGAAAAGCTATCCCTGGCAGAGTCGGATGACTGGGGAATTCTGGCAGTAGAAATCCACAGATTTTAAATGGTGAAGTCTGAAAAACCTGTCCTTATAGTATATATTACTCTGGATGCTGTACTATTTATAAAATCTCTTCTTGCTCTCCTCCCCAACCTTATGTTTCTGTTTTGTGATCGGCTATAGCTACTATCAAGTTCTCCCTCACATGCTTTCAAAGATCCCAAATTCTAGACGAATGAGTGACAGAAATGGGTTAGAATATCCACTCAGTGTAATGGCTTTAATTTGAATTAGAACTATAAGGAATGTGCATAAAGTTTACAAATAAATTTGCACCAACATTTCTATGCTTGTTTATGAAGGAAATGTAGTTTAATTGCATTACATCTGTGAGATTTGATCACAATCTAAGGCAGTGTTTCTTAAACATTTTTATTTCAGGACTCCTCCCCACTTTTAAAAATTATAGAGGACCTCAAAGCGCTTGTTCATATGACTTATATTTATAAATATTTCCTGAATTAAAGATTAAAGTTGCAGCATTTGCTGACAAAGCTTTTAAATATTGATAGTATTTTAGAACTGAATCAATTTTAACATAGACTAGTAAACTGTTTTGATTTTATAGACACCTGAGAGGTTCTTGGGGATCTCCCAGTGATCTTTGGACCACACTTGAAGAAATGCTGGTCTAAGGTATAACTTCTAGAGCAGGGGTGTCAAGCTTGCTTTCATTGAGGGGCGCATCAGGGTTGTATTTGACCTCAGGGGGCCAGGGTGGACATGGCCATGATGGACAGGGCCAGCTTGACATCACTTGTCAGGGATACATATGGTGGGCAAGCACAAGAAGACTCCCGAGCTCCATTTTTGGCTGCGACGGCTTCCTGCAACCCTCTGTCAGTGAAAATGGAGGTCAGGAGTGTCACTGGAACCCTCCCAAGCTCCATTTTCACTGGCAGAGGCACCACAGTGTTGTATATGTGTTGTGTGGGAAAGAAGCAGGAGCCATGGAATCAGAGAGTAAGATGTTTATTAGTAGGTGACAAGCGATTCAGAATGTGTTACAACTGTCACAGTATTTATACTCTCAGGTACCAACTGTCATTTAACTGTCATTACAACCGCCAATCACAGGCTGTGCTTCGCCCGACCAATTAGAACGCAGCACAGGCTGTTGCTGGGCTATAACACTCCTTCCCCCCAGTTATTTGCATAATAACCATTTATTTGTGTGTTATCCATTTACCTTTTTGTGTTGTCAATTTGCGTGTTATTTGTTTGCATTGCATAATAACCATTTATTTGTGTGTTATCCATTTACCTTTTTGTGTTCATGTTCAACATTTACAAGTATTTGCATTTTTTTTTTTGTAATTTGCGTTTTCTTGGTTGCGTTGCGGCTGTCTTATTGTTTAGTTTTATTCTTAGTCCAGGCTCTGCGGAATCGCGATCCCATCCTCGTCGCCAGTGTTGTATATGTGTTGTGTGAGGGACAGACGCAGGAGCCATGGAATCAGAGAGTAAGATGTTTATTAGTAGGTGACAAGCGATTCAGAATGTGTTACAACTGTCACAGTATTTATACTCTCAGGTACCAACTGTCATTTAACTGTCATTACAACCACCAATCACAGGCTGTGCTTCGCCCGACCAATTAGAACGCAGCACAGGCTGTTGCTGGGCTATAACAATTTTCACTGGCAGAGGCACCGCGGGCCAGTCCTTTTGCTGTTTCCAGGGTGACCCCACAGGCCAGATCTAAGCATTCCCTGGACCAGATCTGGCCCCCGGCCTTGAGTTTGATACCCCTGTTCTAGATCCCTCCCTTCTGAAGTTGATAACTAATAGATAAGAGAAGTCTTAAATACAGGGTGACTAATCATATTCATATTATATTTTTGATTAAACTTACGGGGAATGGGGGGAAGCTTTCCACACAAATGGCATGTAAACTTTTAAGTATTGACGGAGGGACGACGCGAAGCCAGGGTTCAACTTAACAGGACTCTTTATTCAGTACAGGCGATTCAAAGAACGAAAACTCGCGCCAAGGTATTTATACTATTTTTAAACCAATCACCGGCCAGGGACGAGACAGCAACAGCTGACGTCAGTCCCTTGGCCAATCAACAATAACATTACGTCGGCAACACCCTCTGGAGCCCTCAGCCAATCAGAGAGCCAGAGGGTGTTACTGACAGCAAGAATAATTAACCAATACTTAACACCCCTTCCCCCCAGTTCTGCGCATGCCCGAAACGGAGCATGCGTAGTCCTTAAGGTACGCAGGGCGGCGCCGGACCCGCCCAGATCTTCTCATTGCAGGGAAAGTCGTCGGCGGAGGAGGACCTCCTCGTGGTAGCTCCTCCCCGAAGGGAGTGTAGCTCCGAGGCACGCCCTTTCGGAAAGGCCCAGAAGGCGGGCTCAACTGCAACGGTAGGTGTAGCCGTGGGGGCGCGTCACTTGTCGTGGGGGGAATCCTCTGGGCAACTTCCTCGGATTGAGCTGTTGGGCTGGCGTCCCTTTGGGTGGCGCTTGGGTAAGCAGGGCCTGGTGTGGCGAAGGCCCTCGTTTGCGGACCGCCGGTTTGAGAACGCTGTTGTTGTTGAAGCAGGAGGGGGCCTGGTGTGGCAAAGGCCCATGGCTGTGGTCTCTCGGATTGAGGGCTTTGTGCTTGGTGCGGATTAAGGCCTGGAGTGGCGAAGGCTTCACATTGCAACCCCGGTGCTGCAGTGTTGTCGCTCAGGGGTTCGCGGCCACTAGCCTGCGACGGGAGACGCCTCCTCAATTGATCCAGGTGGCGTCTCCATTGGGATCCATCAGCCAATTGGACCCTGAAAGAACAGGGGCCGGTCAGGGCAACGATAGCACCAGGCACCCATTTTGGTTCCCCCGTAAAAGACCGAGCCCACACTAGATCCCCTAGCTTAAAGGACCGGGGAGGGAGGACCCCCAGATTGCTCGGCTGATCCCCTGAATAGAGCGGATGAAGCCTATCCAGGGGAGTCCGCAGACGCCTGCCCATCAACAGCTCCGCGGGGCTTTTGTTGGTAGTTGGGCAGGGGGTGGAATGTTGGCTTAGCAGGTAAGCCGCCACCCTTGCCTGCCAGTCGCCCCGGTCCATGCGGCTCAGTGCCTCCTTAGCTGAGCGGACCGCCCGTTCTGCCCGGCCATTGCTGGCCGGGTGATACGGGGCTATGGGCGCATGCCGGATCCCTTGCTCGGCCAAAAATTCCTGGAAAGTGGTGGATGTGAACTGGGGCCCATTGTCCGAGACCACCACGTCCGGCAACCCATGGGTTGCGAACATTTTCCGCAGGGCCCTGACCGTACTCTCGGCTGTGGTAGAGCCCATGAGGACTAGCTCCACCCACCGAGAGTAGGCATCCACCACTACTAGGAAATTCTGGCCGTGGAAAGGACCGGCGAAATCGATGTGGAGGCGAGACCATGGGCCTCTCGGAGCCTCCCACTCACGAGCAGGCCCGGCTGGTGGGTTGGGCCTGGATAATTGACAGGTCGTGCAGCGGCCTACATGGGCCGCTATCTCTGTGTCCAGCAAGGGCCACCAGACATAGCTACGGGCCAATGCCTTCATCCGTGCTATGCCCGGGTGGTCCTTGTGGAGCAGATCCAGAACTAGTGGCCGGAGTGCGGTGGGGATCAGCACCCGATCCCCCCAGATGAGACATCCCCCGTGGAGGGAGATCTCCGCCTGGCGATGTTTAAAGGGCTGGAAGCCCTCTGCCACTTTGTCCGTTGGCCATCCTCTTAGAACCCAGGAAGAGACCTGGGACAAGATCGGATCGGCCTTTGTGTGGGCCGCTACGTCCGCGGCAGAGAGTGGGAACCCGGAGTCGGCAATGGATAGGACAGAGAGAGAGGGAACGGGGGCGGTGTCCGTCTCCGGGAGTGGGCAACGGCTGAGGGCATCTGCATGCCCTAACTGTTTGCCCGGACGGTACAGCAGCGTATAAGAATACGCTGCGAGGAACTCCGTCCAGCGAGTCATGCGGGGAGATAGGATGGAGGGGGTCGGCTTGTCCCCCCGCCAAAAGCCCAAGGAGTGGCTTATGGTCGGTGACAAGGGTAAAGTGCCGACCGTAGAGGTAGTCGTGGAACCTCTTAATCCCGGACACTGCAGCCAGAGCCTCCTTGTCGATCTGACTGTAATTGCGCTCCGCCGAGGAGAGTGTCCGGGAATAAAAGGCCACAGGGGCTTCTGAGCCATTAGGGAGGATATGGCTCAGGACAGCCCCTACTCCGAATGGGGAGGCGTCACACGCCAACGTCAGAGGCATCCCATCATGATATTGAATGAGGACTGCCGATGACGTCAGTGTCTCTTTGACAGCCGCGAACGCATGCGCTTCGCGGCTTCCCCAGCGCCAGGCCGCGGATCGGTCGAGTAACCGATGCAGCGGCTCGGCTAGTGACGCCTTGTGAGGAATGAAGGGGGCGTAAAAATTGAGCAGCCCTAGGAACGCCTGTAGCTCCGCCCTGGAGGTGGGAGCAGGGGCGTTCTTAATGGCGGCAATTTTAGAGGGTGTAGGGTGAATGCCTTGGGCATCTATTAAGAAGCCCAAGAATTCTACCCTAGGGACAGCAAATGAGCATTTGCTGCTTTTTAATTTTAATCCCGCGCCCCTGAAACGACAGAGGACCTTCCTTAATACTTCGATGAGTTCTGAGCGGCTCGTAGCAGCGATCAGAACGTCATCGAAATATGGAACTACCCCCGGAAGTCCATGGAGCAGGCGCTCCATGAGACTTTGGAAGATCCCCGGGGCCACGGATACGCCGAATTGTAGGCGGCGACAACGAAAAGCCCCACGATGGGTGACGATGGTCTGGGCAGCCGCCGCATCGTCATCCACCGGGAGCTGTTGATAGGCTTGCGCCATATCCAGTTTGGCAAATATGCAACCCTGCCCCAGGGAATGGAGCAGGTGTTGCACTACAGGGACTGGATAGGGGTTTGCCTGAAGGGCCAAGTTGATCGTCGACTTGTAGTCGGCGCAGATTCTCACCGAGCCATCCGGCTTGACCGGAAGAACTATGGGTGTCTCCCATGGAGCATGATCGACTGGCTCGATGACACCCTGCGCCAACAATTTGTCAAGTTCGGCGTCAACCTTGGCCCTTAAGGCAAAAGGCACCCTGCGGGCTTTCAGCCTAATAGGAGCAATCTGAGGATCTAAGCTAAGGGAGATGGGGGTTCCCTTATAACACCCAAGCTGTCCATCAAACACATCAGAGAACTCCTGTAGGACGTCCTCAATTGTTGAATTTTTTACTTGGTGTACCCCCCCAATGGACAGTCCCAGTGCCTCAAACCAGTCAAGGCCAAGAAGAGCCGGCAAATCATTTTTAACAATGATGATTGGCAGCTCTCCCTCAAACTTGCCATACCTAACGGGAATAGGAAAGGATCCCAGAACAGGGATCAACTTTCCTTGGTAATCCCTTAAGAGTACCCGGGAGGGGGCTAACTTATTTTGGGAAACTGTAGGGCAGAGATAGGAGAACATGTCCCATGACAATAACGATCGGGAGGAGCCAGAGTCCACCTCCATCTGGCAAGGCTGACCTGCCAGGTGGACATTGGCTGTAATTTTTCGGTTGCCTGAAGAGGCCTGATTGATGGAAGTCTCCACTTCCTGCGGTTCGGAAACAGTGTGGCAGTCATCTCCTCTGCGAGCTGGTTTCGTGGGCTGCTGGCGGCGCTGTTGCTGCTTGGTTCTCTCAGTAGCTTGGAAGAATGCAGGGGCCGGCAAAGAGGCTCGGCACACTTGGGCGAGGTGCCCCTGCCTCTGACAACGGCGGCAGATTGCGTTTTTGAATTGGCAAGTTTGGCGGTCGTGGCGGCCTCCGCAGCTAAGGCAAGGCACCCTGGCGTTTCGCGGTGCGGCTGTAGATAGAGCAGGTGGCTTCCGCCGTGGTTGGGCACGGACTTGGTCGATGTTGTCTTGCTCCCGGACCTCACAAGGTGTAAAATCATCATAGTCAATGTCATGCACTTGTGAGGCCGGTGCCGGGTTAGTTGACAGCTGTAGCCTCTCCAAATCTGCTGTTGATTGCTCAGAGAGCTCAGCTGCTCTGGCGATCTCGACTGCCTGGAGAAGTGTAATGTCGTGATGGCGGAACATGCGGCTTCTTAAGTGTACATCCCGCACTCCGCACACAAACTGTTCGACTAGATTTTCTTCTAGGTTCGAAAAATCGCACTGGGCCGCCACAGTGCGCAGCGCTTCCAAAAATTGACTGATAGTCTCCCCGGGCTTCTGTACTCGTCTCCTGAACGCGAAGCTGCGGGCAATTTTGGACGGTGTTGGGGCATAGTGCCCCTTCAATTTCGCCATCAAGTTGTCCCAGCCCAATTTGTATGCAGGTCTGGGAGCAGCCATAGCTCGGGCTGAGGCAAACATTGAGGGTTCGCAGCATGATAAAAAGAAGCTGCACTTCTCCTCATCCGTTTGAGCCTGATTTTTGGTAGCGATTAAATAAGTTTCAAAGCGCTCCATGAATCCTTCCCAGGATTCACCGGCGGAGCCGAAAGGAGCGAAAGGCGGTAATGGATTCATATTGATTAAGCTCACTTGTGAGGAGCGGAGTGACTGAGATCGTGACAGGAAATTTTTCCCTCAGCGTTCGGTGCTGGCGCGGACAGCGACTTACAGCAGCTAGCTGAAATAATTTCTCTGTTCTTAACCTAGGCTTGCGTGGAATCGCCGGATCCCACCTTCGTCGCCAGTTTTTAAGTATTGACGGAGGGACGACGCGAAGCCAGGGTTCAACTTAACAGGACTCTTTATTCAGTACAGGCGATTCAAAGAACGAAAACTCGCGCCAAGGTATTTATACTATTTTTAAACCAATCACCGGCCAGGGACGAGACAGCAACAGCTGACGTCAGTCCCTTGGCCAATCAACAATAACATTACGTCGGCAACACCCTCTGGAGCCCTCAGCCAATCAGAGAGCCAGAGGGTGTTACTGACAGCAAGAATAATTAACCAATACTTAACATAAACCTCAAACAGAGGGCTCACACAACTTTCTGCTTTCTGTCTTTGGCAAGGGTTTTTCGTAATCAGCAATATGGAAAGTTTGCTGTTAGAAAAAGGTAAGAATTTGTTTCTTTTTGTTTATTAATGCACTTAGATCCGCCTTTACACCTGTCTGATGATAAAAATGATAGTTAAGAACTAATAAAACTCTGCAAGAATAGGTGGCTGCATAACCAATATCTGATAAATGTCTCTCACTTTGATTTTAGTAAACAATTTTAATTTGTAATAAATGAGACACTATATTATTAGTGTTAATGGTGAACCTCGATCATGACTCAGGTGATATATTTTTAGATGAAGGTTGGGAATATTTTTTTTATTGTAGAGATAAATTTTGACAAGAGGAAAGGAAAAGGGGATAAAAAAAGAGTTTTAAAAGAATGACATAGTTTATGTACCAGTCCCCTGAGGAAGACCATATACATGTAGATAAAGTATAATGTGATTTGTTTCAGATTTATTACCCAGACAATTTCCAGGATTAAAACAAATATTGGTTGGGTGGGAGGTGGAAAGGATTAAGTGCTTCAAGCAAAGGCTCTGAGCAGGCACTGAACCTGTTATTACAAATGGTATCACACATTTTTAATACATGGGCCTGGCATGGAAAAATTTGCAGGCAATATCAATGGAGGGCAAATGTCTACTTTTGAAAAGAAAATCATACCTGACTATGAGACATAGGATAATTTTTCAGTGTTTTGACATATGATATTTAAAACAGTCATTTCATTATCTGAAGAAAAATGGGAAGCATTCAGTTGTGTTACAGCTGGAGTCTAACTCTAATGTACAACCACACCCTCCCAAATCTGAATTTCAATAGCAAAAATAACAAAATAAGAAAAAAAGGTAAATAAGAAAAAAAATCTAAAATATCCAGCATAGGGTGGATATTCAGCTCTTGTCAATATGACCAATGCAGAGGATGATTGGACTGATATTGTTCTAAAGGATAAGTTGTATATTTCTGGTGCAAAGAAGGAAGATACTTGTGATATCAATTCGATGGCACCCAATCAATCACCCTAACCAGTAATAGAGTGATGGACTCATTAAGATGGATGGGGCTACTGAAGTCATTGAGACCAACACCTTGCTCTGTATAGAAACCGAAATTAAACCATCCCCAACTGATGGATGTTTGGTTTCTAATGAAACATTCAAAGTGGGGGAACCTAGCACCTTCCTAACTAATTGTATCCATGATTACATTTCTATGATTGTTTAATCTGCCTCTAACAATTCCTGCCTTTATTCACTCTGTGATGACACAATTGCGGGCACTTTGATTTCATTTTGCGTAGCTCTTGCAAACTATAGTGACACGGGCTATTTGAACTTCAAAGAGGCATTTTACTTCAATGAAGTTTCAGTCCTACACAATTATGACCATTTGGACATTGAGTGGTTGGGTAGGGACCTTACCGAAGTCTTAACAAGAGATGAATGTACTTCATAACACTCAGCTTTTTTCATTATCATAACTAGATCGCGGAGTAATGAAAAGGATCTGAATTCAATTGTTCTTGTGAATTTCCTTATATAATTCTGGCAAGTTACTTAGGCTGCATTTGATATTTTGGAATAGCTTTAACAGTTTTAATGTATGAGAATAAAATGAAGTGTTGTAGCTGTTTTCTTCAAACTTCAAGAAAGCCTGTGAAATGTAGTCATCTCTAGAGGGCAATAGTTTAAAATGTATGTATAATCAAGCTATGGTTTTTCCAGTTGCAATGTATGGCTGTGAAAGTTGGACCATAAGAAAGGCTGAGTGCCAAAGAATTGAGGCCATTGAACTATGGTGCTGGAGAAGTCTCCTGCGAGTCCCTTGGACTGCAAGGCAATCAAACTGGTCAGTCCTAGAGGAGATCAACCCTGACTGTTCTTTAGAAGACCAGATCCTGAAGATGAAACTCAAATACTTTGGCCACTTAATGAGAAGGAAGGACTCACTGGAGAAGAGCCTGATGCTGGGAAAAAATGAGGGCAAAAGAAGAAGGGGACGACAGAGAATGAGGGGGCTGGATGAAGTCATCGAAGCAGTAGGCATTAGCTTAAATGGACTCCAAAGGATGGTAGAGGACAGGAAGCCTGGAGGTACATTGTCCATGGGATCACAATGGGTTGGAGACAACTTTGCAGCTAACAACAACAACATAAAATGTACCTGTCCCTTTGAGGGATAACACTCCTTATAATAAACTGCGCTATGCTTCAATTTTTCCTTTAAAAAAAACAGCATTTCCTGAATGTGGACCAAACTCTTGAAAAAAACAACATATTATTTATCTTAAACTTGCTATGATGTTCCTAAGCTAAGTATACATTTACTTAAACTACATCTATACATCTGGAATATATAGGGGGCAACTCCTTGAAACTTTTTGCCAAAAGACTACACTGTTTGTCTTAAACTTTTATTTGTTGCTTGTGTTTTGTAAGAAATCCAGTCCTTTTACTGTTTTTATTTAAGGGGAAATGGGAACCTTCCCAAGGAACAAGTATGAATCCAAGGAATTTTAAGAAGAAACAAAATAGCTGCTAGCACTGGTTCACAAATCCTTATACAAGAGTTTGTAAACTTGTGCTATAATGTATAATGATCATGTTTTTTCACCAATGGATGAGATCATATTGGCTGTGTTTTCTCACCAAGTTGTTTCAGTGATGGTCCAATCCAAGTTCAGTCTCTTGGGAATGAGAAAAGATGTCTACTGTTATTATATGTGTGTGGGCTTTGAAAAAAAATAGATGTGCTTTATTTATTCATACCCAAAGCTGCAAGCAGAGACAAAGAAACAATTAATAAAGCAATAAATACACTATGCAGAAATACACCATCAAGGAAATGCCCTCCAATATTCTACAGAGATAATCATCTTAAGCAATTGTAGTAAAAACAGCAAAGAATCCCACAGAATAAGATTTTAGTATAAATGTTTTAAGTATATTTCAGTATAACCTATTGTGATAGGCAAGTCATATTACAGTCATCAACTGTTTTGCCACTATTATGAATAATTTTTGCTTTCTACACAATCCACATTTGATTTTCTTCTGCATTATTTGATTTTCTTCTGCATTATTTCCATCTGAACCCTGGGGGTAAGTGACCATGCAATATTGGAATTCAACATTATGCAAACACAAGTAGTAGAACAAAGTCAAACTAGAATCTTGGACTTTAAGAGAGCTAATTTCAATAAACTTAGAGAGAGCTTGGGAAAAATTCCATGGATGAGAATCCTCAAGGGGAAGCTTGGGAAATTTTGAAAAATGAGATTACAAAAGCCCAGTCTAGCACAATACCAATGAAGAAGAAAAATAACAGCTCCCAAAAGAAACCAGCATGGCTACAGAACTCGCTGACAAATTGAAAGACAAAAAAGATAAGCATAAAACGTGGAAAGAGGGGGACATAACTAAGGCAGAATATCAGCAAATAACCCGAGCCTGTAAAGATGAAGTGAAGAAAGCTAAGGCTAAGGCACAATGAAGAAAGGCTTGCCACAAAAGTAAAAATTAACAAAAAAAGCTTCTTCCAACATGTTAAAAACAAGAAAAAAGTTAAGGAAACAATTGGTCCATTGCTGGGAGAAAGTGGCAAGAAGGTGACACGCAGCAGGGAGAAAGCAGAACTATTTAACTCATGTTTTGCATCTGTCTTTACACAAAGGGATAAAACAATCCAACCTATCAGAAACAGCACAACAAAAATCAGATTAGGAACACAAATTAAAATAGGGAAGAAAATGGTAAGTGAGCACCTGTCTACCCTAAATGAGTTCAAATCACCAGGACCGGATGGATTACACCCCAGGGTTCTGAAGGAACTGGCAGATGAGATCTCAGAACCACTAAATTATATCTTTCAGAAATCCTGGAACACTGGGTAACTACCAGAGGACTGGAAAACAGCTGATGTGGTTCCCATCTTCAAAAAAGGAAAAAAAATAGATCCAGGAAACAATAGACCTATCAGCCTGACCTCAATACCAAGAAAGATTCTGGAAAAAATAATCAAGCAACGAATTAGCAAACACCTAGAAGCAAACAAAGTAATAGCCAAAAGCCAACATAGGTTTGTCAAAAACAGATCATGCCAGATTAATCTTATTGCATTCTTTGATAATGTGACAAAATTAGTGGACCAGGGGAATGCCGTTGATATAGTTTACTTGGACTTCAGTAAGGCATTTGATAAGGTAGACCATAATCTACTACTAGATAAAGTAGAAGAATGTGGGTTAGACAGCATCACCACCAGATGGATTTGTAACTGGCTGACTAACTGCACTCAACGTGTAGTCCTCAATGGAACTGCATCTACATGGAGGGAAGTATGCAGTGGAGTATCCCAAAGCTCTGTTTTAGCCCCAGTACTCTTCAACATCCTCATCAATGATTTGGATGAGGGAATAAATGGGGAACTCATCAAATTTGCAGCTGACACCAGGCTTGCAGGAATAGCCAACACTTCAGAAGATAGGCTCAAGATACAGAAGGATCTTGACAAACTTGAACATTGGGCACTATCTAATAAAATGAAATTCAATGGTGAAAAGAGTAAGGGTCTACATTTAGGCAACAAAAATGAAATGCATAGGTACAGTATAGGCGGTACCTTGCTCAGTATTAGTAACGGTGAAAGGGATCTTGGCGTCCTAGTGGACAACCATTTAAATATGAGCCAGCGGTGTGCAGCAGCTGCCAAAAAAGCCAACACAGTTCTAGGCTGCATAAATAGAGGGATAGAATCAAGATCACGTGAAGTGTTATTACCACTTTATAATGCATTGGTAAGGCCACACTTGGAATACTGCATTCAGTTCTGGTCGCCACGATGTAGAAAAGATGTGGAGACTCTGGAAAGAGTGCAGAGAAGAGCAACAAAAATGATTAGGGGACTGGAGACTAAAACATATAAAGAATGGTTGCAGGAACTGGGTATGTCTAGTTTAATGAAAAGAACGATTAGGGGAGACATGATAGCAGTGTTCCAATATCTATGGGGTTGCCACAAAGAAGAGGGAATCAAACTATTCTCCAAGGCACCTGAGGATAGAACAAGAAGCAATGGGTGGAAACTAATCAAGGAATGAAACAACTTAGAACTGAGGAGAAATTTCCTGACAGAACAATTAATCAGTGGAACAAATTGCCTCCAGAAGTTGTGAATGCCCCAACACTGGAAGTCTTTAAGATGTTGGATAGCCATCTGTCTGAAACGGTATAGGGTTTCCTGCCTAGGCAGGGGGTTGGACTAGAAGATCTCCAAGGTCCCTTCCAACTCTGCTATTCTATTGTATAAGGATCCCCTCTTAGATACTTTTGGCATCTAAGTGAGTTGTAGTATAGAACTGTAAACCACAACAAAAAATTGAGCTCTGGTGGTGCAGTGGTTAGAATGCAGTTCTGGAGGCTACTTCTGCTGCCTCCTGGCTGCCTGTAATTTGGCAGTTCGAATCTCACCAGGCTCAAGGTTGACTCAGCCTTCCATCCTTTCAAGGTCAGCAAAATAATGACCCAGATTGTTGGGGGCAATATGCTGATTCTGTAAACTGCTTAGAGAGGGCTGTAGAGCACTATGAAAACTAAATGCTACGAAGTCTAAAGCACTATATAAATCTAAGTGCTATTGCCATTGCTATTTTAGTTGTCACAGACTTCAACCAGCTGAAAAAACAAAACCAACCCTAATGTTGGTTATATATCACAAACACTTAAACACTAACAATGAATTAAAAGAAAAAAATACTAAATATATTTATATCATTAAAACTATAAAAAGCTAACTAATATACTGCCTAAGTCTCTATAGGTTGAGGTAACTCACAACAGTTAAAGAAATTACAATAAAATGTAAAAAAATAAAATAAAGATAAGAGATGACAGGTGCAAAAAGAGGTGTGTCAAAAATGAAGTTTGATTTATTCCCAATTGCGAATGGTCAGAAGATACAGCATTCCCTCCTTGCAGAAAATATTATGTAGATCAAAAAAGGAAAATGTTTTTCATACAATACTGCAGTGCTCCATAGCTGCCAATTTTTGGTGTTGTTTTGAAAACTGTATGTTGTATAGAGGAAGGGACAGCTGAAGGTTAATGTAAAAAAATTCATGTTCTTCACAAAGGCGTATTGTTAAATAAGACATCGCGAATGTTGAATCAGGAAAATAAAGCAATCTTGATAAAGCCTAGAAAGACATTATTTGCCAAACAATCAGCTGAACAGGAGGTTCCAATTTTGTGGAAGTTTAGGGTCCCCTGACAAAAAAGAAAAAAAAGAAAAAGAAAAGCTAACACACACACACACACACACACAGAGGGGGGGGAGGGAGTATAAGATAAGCAATTTTTCTACTCACAGTAATTTTGTCAGTTTAATTGTGCCCTTGTGGCTATTTGAAGGAGCTGCTTGGGAAGTTGATGTCAATGTTGTGAATCTGAGGCAGATTCTGCTAGTTATCAGAGAAATACACCTGATTAAAAAAGAGGAGAGCAAAAAGAACACTTAGGCAACAACACACAACATAAGTTATATCCTAGTTACTGATTAAATTTAGAGCAGGTTTATCTGGAATGAAGTATCACCTCATACTATCTCACACATGTTAGGGCCGTCAAGCATGCAAAACCAAATTATTTAACTCTAGGATTTAATAGTGACAGAATGTTGACTTCTCCCTAAAGGAAATTATTACATCATCCAGTGCTTCTACTCAAAAGCATTTAAAAATGTTAAAACTACAGAATATGAGACTTACTCTTTGCCTGTGTATCTCAGAAAGGAAGTATTGTATCCAGTCCCTTAATAGGGTTGTTTCTAGTCTGCATTTTTATGAGCTGATAAATCACATGGATATCATTTCATCAAATGGAAATGTTCATTTTCTATTAAAGTGGAGCAGATATATATATATATATATATATATATATATATATATATATATATATATATATATATATATATATATATAATGTAGTTTAATCTTGTATGGGTAGAATATCTACCTAGTTCAACAGTTATGGTTCTAAAGTCTAAACTAATCCTACATTCTATGTTTATGGAATCACATGGCTCCTTTTCTTGTAGAAGTTCTCTGTTTATGCTTTTTATTAGTTCCAGGTCCTAGACTTCATGTATAAATATATTGATAATTTGATCTTCCATGTGGTTGAAGAACCCATGCATAGTGATAAGTAACCTGTCATCCCCCATGCTAACAATTTTTGCAGCTGCCAAAAAAGCCAATGCAGTCTTAGGTTGTATTAAGAGAGAGATAAAATGAAGATTATGTGACATGTTAGTACCACTTTATAATGCCTTGATAAGACCACACTTGGAATACTGCATCCAGTTTTGGTCATCACAATATACAAATATGTTGAGACTTTAGAAAGCATGCAAAGAAGAGCAACAAAGATTATTAGGGGACTGGAGGCTAAAACATAAGAACGGTTGGAAGACTTGGTATGTCTAGTTTAATGAAAAACAGGACTACAGGAGACATGATAGTAGTGTTCTAATATCTCAGGGGCTGCCACAAAGAAGAGGGACTCAAGCTATTTTCCAAAGCACCTGAGGGTAGGACAAGAAGCAATGGGTGGAAACTAATCAAGGAGAGAAGCAATCTAGAACTAAGGAGAAATTTCCTGACAGTTAGAACAATTAATCAATGGCATGATATCTCTCCAGAAGTTGTGGGTGCTCCAACTCTGGAAGTTTTTAAGAAGATATTGGACAACCATTTGTCTAAAATTGGATTGGTTTCTTGATTGGGTAGGGATTGGACTAGAAGACCTCCAAGGTCTTTTCCAACTCTGTTATTCTGTTATAGTTTATGCAATGTAAGTATTATGACAATATGAAAGATCCAGGTTGCCTTTGTGGTGAAGCATTGTAGGTATAACTAAAGGAATGTTCACATGGAGCACAGGAAAATGACAATTCCTTTCTTCTCTTACATTCCTAGGTATTTACCAGCTCAGTTTTAATGTCCCTTCAAATGTTTTTTTAGACTACGTGAGCCTCACTTTTCAACTTCCAGATTCTCCCTTCCATATTGTTTATCCAGGATGAGAGAGAGGGAGGGAGGGATGAATGGATGTGTGCGTGTGCGTGTGTGTGTGTGTGTGTGTGTTTTCATATATTTTCATGGGTGTAGGTTTGCTGGTCTTATTGTATTTGGGTCTTTTCCCGTCTAAGACTGAGATTGTCTTGGCAATGTTTTGGTGAGGTCCCACTTGCCATCTTCAGGCTGGTATTTTCGGCTTTGTGCTTGTATGTATGTATGTATGTATGTATGTAATAATATATATATGGTAGAACAAATAATTATGCACAGATACCTAGATATCTGTTAAAGAAAATTTCATTGATTCCACTCACTCTCTTACATGCTCTTAGACACAGACTGCTTTCTTTAACAGAGAGTGGTATTTTCAGGAATTAGAGATTTCTGGGTGGGATGTACTTTCATGTCAATTTCATGGGTCCCTGAATTTTTATTGAATATCACATTTCTCATCCTTAATTTAATTTTTACTGCATCTTATTTAGAGTCCTCATTAATTTGCAATGAATATTTAATGGTCAATTTAATATTAACACTATGGGCAAAGAATATCAATCTGCTCATTTTAAAAATGCCTGGGAATTGTTCCTTCCAAGTACCTTGTCCTTCCCCCACTGACTTTTGTAATGCAAATCTTACACCAAAGCTGGATCTCTTTTTGATCAATATATATTATTCTTATATATATATACACATTATGTATATATACATTATGTATGTATGTATGTATGTATGTACATACAGTGAGTAAGACACAAAGACTCCTTCCTCAGGAAGCAAATGAAGAAGGGGGAAAACCATATGATAGTATATCCTAAGATCTTTTCAAATTTGCAAATTATGTGTGTATATATATATATATAAACACACACATAATCTCCATCCAATTTTATATAGTATATCACAGAATTGAGTGCACCCCTTCACATTTTGTAAATATTTAAATATTTCTTGCCAGCAGTTTAGGCATTAATGGCTGTATGTTGTGTTATTTTGAGGGGACAGCACATTTACACTGTTATACAAGTTGTATACTCACTACTTTGTATTGAGGCCAAGTGTAATTTCTTCGGTGTTGTCACATGACAAGATACATTAAATATTTACAAAATGTGTGTGTGTGTTTGTGATTTCTTGTGATCTTGTAATTTCTTGTGATCTTGTAATTTCTAAGTGACTACCTTTAGTGCTATAGTGGCATATCAGAGATGTACAGGGCATGCAATCATATTGCTGTAAAAATGGGAAGGGTGCCTGGAGGACTTGTGAAAGTTTTCCCTTATTATTCTGAATGAAGTCATAGCAAGCAGATTGGGTCTGTTTTCATTTGACATTTTGACGTTCTGGGGCTATATTATGTCTGCCTTCACTCAAGGCATTGTTTCCTCATTTCCAGGAAACAATGTTTTGCATGGTAGATGGGTGGGTGGCAAAATTCTCTCTCATATGATTAGGACACATGATGTGAAAAAAAAAAACACCATAGAGGCAGATAAAAAAAACCATTTTAACTAATTTATTTCTGATTGTGGAATTTCTGCCCACTTTTGAAACTAAAACCAGATGGTAGAAGCTTTGTAAGTGTTAGAGTGCTCCAGGATTTAGTGCATACAAAGGCAGATAGCTTCTACTCACCATCATAAGCTCTCATTTCTAGGAAGAAGTAACTAACTTAAGATGTTTTATTGTGCTTGGATTTCTTGCAGGATCATCTGCCATTCTATCTTCAAGGTTAATACACCCACACGCCAACAGCTGTGCACAAACAAAAGTCAGATTGTAGTTAAAGGACAAAAGTAATTTTTAAAAGATGTTCTACATGGATACCTCATTACAGTGGCATGCAAATAACAGGCTTAATCCCTTCATAATACCTTAGGTCTATGAGATACGACAATCTGGCTGCTCTTGCAAGTGATGCTCAAGAGGGTCATGTAGGGATATGAGATTAGATACTCAATTCTATTTTCTAAGACAGGAGAACCATTGAAATATTGTCCAAATAAAGGATTGGGTTAAGACCAATACAATGCTTAAAAGTGATGCCTGCAAATGAATGATTCCCTAAACCAGAAAGGGAAAGTTTATTATATTTTTTTATAGGGTTGTTATAATGATTTTTGCATGGTTATTAGCCCCGGCAGAAACAAAACCGAAAGAAAAAGAAGCATTAATGTATGCCAGTGCTGCCATATCATTCTCCCATTTGTGACTTTAGACAACCAAGGTTAATGTCTGGAAAGCAAATGATGTTGGTATATTCTATGCTTATTTTGTATTTTACATATTGTCAGGAGAAAACTCATTAGGATAAATTGTTATGAATTTTTTGGTAAGAATCCAAGAGAATGGGTAGAAGTTGCATGTTTTTGTTTATGTGTTTCTTTCTTCCTTTTTTCTTTGCCAAAACTGGCAAGAGAAAATGCTGGTTTATATTAGTAACAAACAGACTGAAGTGAAAATTTATAGCAGATGTACAAAGATGACCAATGCTAATAAAAATAGCCCAGGATGAAATAACAAAGATAAATTATAGACAGATTGACATGTATGCTATGTTATTCCCCTTGCATCAATTTTTCCACTGAAATTGTTCTAGGTCTTGATATTAAAGTTAGAGCAAAAGAACCAGACCTGTTTCTAATTCAGGAGAAAGAGTGTGATAGAATGTGCACCTGCAGAAGCAGTGGGGGACACTTTTGGCAACACAGAGCTTTCCCAGAAAGAGTCCAGAACAAGAGACTGCATAGCCTCCAGTAAGAGTGGGGAGATGGAAGAGATTCATGGTAATCACACCCCAGAATCTTTCAGGATATAGTATATTTAATAACTTAGAAATGGATCGTTTTAATTTGGCAAGATTCTGTGTGTTGGTTGTAAGCAAATAAAGGATTGGAATCAATTGGATCTCATTGTCTCCTCTCTAGGCTTGTGGTGACATCAATGACTGAAAGAAAGGAGGTCCCAGTAGGAGGAGTTAAGAGATATTCCAGTTCCCCCTAGGGGAGAGAAGGTGTATGAGATCAAACACTTAGGACTGTATCACGTGTTTCCCAAGGGAAGAGAGACAGTCTGGCAAGATTCCTGTAAACTGGTGAATCAACAATAAAGAAACTCTTGATCTAAAGCTCTGGGTTAATCTGGTTGCTGGCTCCTGGCAGGGTTTGGGTCTAACAGGAAGAGAATGACTAGCCAGCTTCCTCCTGAGAGGTGAGCAACTAGTATAAACAACTGCTTTTCCATCATAGTTGGGACTTTACTTGATCTGTCCCCTAATAGTGAAAGATATAATTTGAGGAAAGTCCTGCTTTCAAGAAAGAAGATTTGTATTGAAAAGGCTTCAATCAGAACTGGGCATAAATGTCATTTTGAAATGTAATAAATTTGTGGTGGAAAAGATCTCTAATTTATCAGGGAAAGGAAAAACTCAAGGCTGAGATTCTCCCTTAGAGGTGACATTAACACTAATATTCTGGAAAGTGCAAGACAGGAATTCTCTCATTAAAACTTTCTTTTACTTTAAAATGAAACATAGAACCCAAGAAGGCTCTGTACCAGAGGTGGGTTCCTGTCAGTTTGGCCCGGTTCGGCCAAGTAGGTAGTAACTCAGCCTGCTATGTCCCTGAACTGGTTCTTTTGTTTTTTGCTTCTGTGCATGTGCAGAAGCATTTTTGTAGTACTGTGCATGCATACATAGCATGAATCAAGTGTGCACGCATGCGCAGCGCACACAACGCGTTCCTGAGCAAACCGGCAATAGCAGAAGCCGGAACCCACCCCTACTCTGTACCATTGGAGAAACAACTGTACAATGAACAGGGCATCATCAAAAATGCAAAAACATCATCCAATAATAATATGCTTGAAAACCAATGCCTCTTTCATAAAACAGAGAAAGATCTGATATAAAAAACAAAGAAGATTTTTTCTAAGCCACCACTAATTTAAATACATTTGACAATTGCAAGCCTCGTTAAAAATCACTGTAAAATAATCCTCCAAAACAAAAAAACCCACAAACTTATCTTCTCCAAGGCATCTCTTTCCTACAATTATGGGAGTATTGGCTAAATGAAAAAAAAATTACATAAAGTTTAAGAAGATGCTTTTGCAGAACACTTTTAATTATCTAGACCAAGAGAGCCTTAAAAAGCCATTGTATGCACTGTGTGATACAATCTTTTTGCCTAGCATGCCTTCTTTAATCTGGGATCCTAATCTTGAGATCCTAACTATATGATGCACACAACAGTGTCTCCTTTTTGACTTAATCAGTAGTTCAATCTACCAGCTGTCTAGAGAATGAAAGTCTGGGCATTGTATTCGCTTATGTCTCTCCAAAGTTAACTGACCACCACTCAACCAAGCTATTGATACTGATTTTTTTTTAAATAATTTCAGTGGAACTAAACAACCCAGGAGAAAGATATCATTAATTTTGTAGCTGAAAGGGAAAGACCTTGTCAAGCTCTCTGTTTTTAGTTAGTCTTTTCAGCTGTTCCGATGGATATCAAATTATTTATAGGAAAAGAATATACTGAGTATCCTAAGGCTGAAGATTTTGTAGAATGGGAAAATATGTCTAAGCTATGTCTGAATTCTGAGCCAAACATATTAACTTAATAGGATGTGAGATGTGGATAAGTAACTCACTTTCTTCCACTTCCCTCTCCCAACTCTCTACTTTGGGAATCTTGGAGCTTAGCCATGGAAATACCTGTTTCCGTACTGAAGAATAAGTAGCTCTAATCTTCAAAATTGAATTACTATTACATGTTAGGAAAAAAGTAATTTTTCACTTAGTCCCTGGGATTCAGGATACTTCATTAAAACATACTCAATAGCGTAGAATGATTTATTCGAGTTTGCGGTAACTGCAATAAACTTTGGAAGGTTTTTTTTTTTTTAAAAAAAAACTAAAGTTGGTTCTTAGCAAAAAATAAAATAAAATCATAGCAACCACAATAGTGCTGGTTCTTTTGGAATGAACATTTACACAGATCTCTTGAGGTTTCCCATCAGCCAGTGAGGTCAAGAGAGGCTAATGTATACATTCCCCCCCCTACTTTTTTTTCTGTGGGAGAAATAGGGGCTAAGAGATGGAAAGAGAGAGAGTTTGCTTTCAAACATCTGAGAAAAGAACAGATCATGCCTGGTGATCGTTTACCCCGGTTTGCTGCAGAATATGAAACAACAGTGAGAAAGTTTTCTGTCTCTAGTGCTGGTTTCTAAGGGAGCCGTGCAATAAATAATAAACCACACAAAGGGCAAAACATCCCAGAAAGATGTCGAGCAATAAATATCAGATGTTTTATTATTTTGATAATTTTTTAAAAAATCTGAGTGACAGAAAGCTATCCTGAGGTAAATTCGGAGGTCTTTGTTGTTTTAACCACCGGATTTTCTCTCTCCCCGCCACCACCAAAGCCAGGTGCAAGTTTTGAGTTCTATAAGTCTTAGAAACTAGAGTTTTGGTTATTATTTTTTTTAAAGGACAACTTTACTGCATAAATTCAAGTCAACCTCTTTGACTTAAACTGCAGTCTTAGAGAAAGGTAAAAATGCCTGTTTCTGCATCTGTAGGCACTTAGACAACATTCTTCCACACAATCTGCTTTTACTTGCTCCTAGAAAACCCTGCATTCTGATCCTATAAGCCAGCCATAAAGTATGTCAGCTTCGGTGCTATGAACAACACAAAGGGACCTGCTTTGCTGTTATTTTAATACATATTTTTTTCTTTTTTATATACGTAATTTTTATTAAGCTTTTTACCAAACAAAACATAAAAATCAATTTCAATATCCATTCTTCCCATTCTTAAGACATGGGTATATCTCCTTTTTGTTTAGCATCTTACATACTTTCCATTCATTTTTTATTTGCAATTTCCTCTTTACATTTATAATTCCTATAACCTAATATTTACATATATCAATATTCTACTTTCATTGGTTATTCCTTTTCTCTAACCACTGATACCATTTGTCCCATACTGTTTATATATATATATATATATATATATATATATATATTTCTTTTGAGCCAGCATCACTCGTAGCTTGATGAGAACTCTACGGACTAGAAGTATGATTTCAAATAATATCTATGGAATTTTTGAGACTTTAATGTTTAAAAGATTGTGCAGAGGAGGTATTTAATTTTTGAAAAAATGCCTTTAATGATTTTACGGCATTTTTAAAAACATAACTTTTTCATAGAAAGACAGTATCAAAATAATATATTTAAGTCTGTATCTATTTACCATAATATCTGATTATGCACCTAGATTGTCTTGGTCTTTTTTAAGAGGAAGGTTAATTAGAATTTAGAATAGAATAGAGCTGAAAGGGACTTTGGAGGTCTTCTAGTTTAGTCCCCTGCTCAAGCAGGAGAACCAATACTATTTCAGATAAGTGGCTATCTAGTTTCTTCTTTAAAACCTCCAGTGATGGAGCATCCACGATTTCTGAAGGAAAACTATTACACTGGTTAATTGTCCTCACTGTTAGGAAGTTTCTCCTTAATTCCAGATTGCTTCTCTCTTTGGTTAGTTTCCAACCATTGTTTCTTGTCCCGCTGTCCTGTCCTGGTGCTTTGTAGAATAAATTGACTCTCTTCTTTGTGGCAGCCCCTCAAATACTGGTATACTGCTATCATGGCGCCCCTAATTCTATTTTTCTTTTCATATTTTTCTGTTTGCTTCATTTAAAAAAAATTATGAACCATGATTTAAATTCCAATAGGTTACAGAAAGTGATTGTTTCAGTATGCTTAGCTCAGTGTGGAAAAAAATGTTAGAGTCTTTCATACCATTTATTTGAAGCTTGTGTTAAATTTACGTACATTTAGAATGTTGGTTTCTATTCCATGTTTATCAGAAAAGGAGCTAATAGATTTCAAGGCATATCTTTGGTATCCTCAGGAAAGCGAGCTTGCAAAACCCCAAAATCAATTTTATCATATTTTATTGTCTTAACATCTTGGGCCAATGTGCAAGAATGTTGTTAGTAAAAGGAAAATATCAGCATTTAATGAGATAAAAATGATTACATGTAATATACAATACTGACAGCATGGAATGTAAATATTGCTTCAACTTGTAATTATAATAAAGTGACTTCCAGTATCAATAGATTAATAGATCTTTGGGGTATTAACATTTTATTATGCTAGAACCATATCAAATTAATATTTCAGTGTTGAGTAACAATTCAGCAAGGAAGCATTCATTCATTTATTTAGCAATAAACTCCTCTATTCACTGATTAGTTTCACATTTTAATTTCCTCCCCACAGAGTATATATTGTGATTTAGTTTTAAATATTTTAATCTGTTTAGTAATCTAGTAACTATTTATTGTGTATTTTACTTGGCTTCATTTATTGTATATTTTACTTGGCTTCATATTTCTTCCAGTTTATATATGTTTATGTACCCAAACTTTGTAATCCTTTCTTAAAGCTATACAGAAGATTTGTCAATGGCTATAATAAAGATGTTAGTTTGAAAGATAGAGGCCACCTCGCATCAGGGGTTCAGCAATTCCAAGGAGGGAAACTGCAATAGAAAAAAATTCCTTTCTGATTTCCTTTCCCCTCTATCTCCCAACTGGTAGTTTTTCTTTTTACAAAACTGAATTATGAATGTTGTAATTTTACAAATGTAATTTTATCATTTAATTTGACTTTGTAATTTATATTCTTCAGCCAAATGCTTCTGGAATGGGTGGAGAAATTAGATAGCAAGTAAAGCTTTATAAATAATGTTACTTTCACATTTTTCAAAGCTGGCATAACAAACCCAAGGAAGTACTATACCAGTGATGGCTAAACTTTTTGTTGTTGGGTGCCAAAAATGCGAGCACATGCATGCGATAGCCATAATACAAAGTACCCCCCCATGCACATGCACACACAACCTCCCCATGCTCCCCCTACATGCACAGTACTGCTCGCCTCCAAGCTGAGCTTGGTATTTCCTCCAGGGGTCCGAGGGAGGCTGTTTTCGCCCTCCCCATGCTTCAGGAAAGCCTCCGAAGCCTGAGGAGGGTGAAACACAGACTCAATGGGCCTTTTTTTCATCCTCCTCAAGCTCTGGAGGCTTTCCTGAAGCCTTGGAGGGCAAAAACAGCCTCTCCCAGCCTCTCAGAGATTCTCCAAAAGCAGGATTGTTTCCGAACTTCCGGTAGGCCCATTGGGTCCATTTTTCACCCTCCCTAGGCTCCCAGAGGCTTTCCTGAAGCCTGGGGAGGGTGAAAACGGCCTATCCCGGCCCTTCAGAAGGCCAAAAATCAGGTAGCTGGCATGCGCATGCGCATTGGAACTGATGGCTTGCATGCCAGCAGATATGGCTTCATAGGTTCACCATCACAGTATTATACAAACCTCCCTCCCTCCCTCCCTCCCCCCTCTCTTTATCCTGTCTACTTTGTAGACTATAAGTCTACAGCAGGGGGTGTCAAACTCATGTTGTCATGTGACGTATAACCAGGCATGGGCATGGCCAGCATTTGACATATCCAGCCTGCGGGCCCCAAGTTTGTCATCCCCGGTCTACAGTAAGAAAAAAAACCCTGAATTATCTGATTTGCTGCGGAACGGACTTTATCTAGGTTCAGAACCTATGCAGGGTCAGTGTAGGTGAGTGTAGGCTTATACCTGGAAGTTGAAATAACATACTGAAAAAAAGAATGGCAAATAATTTCTGTATTGTCTCCTCACCAACGAGATATTATTGTTTAGTCACTTTGACTTACATCATAAATGTCAGGATACTGCCATTTGGCTAGAATGCCTAAGGTGCAAGACAGTCCACACATTTCTGTGGGTGGCAATTATTAATAAAGGAGAGGAAATATAACTTATTTTTTACATCACAAATTATTTATTAAAATGATTTGACAGATGCAATAAAATAATTTAAACCAGAAATAACTATCTTACTATATTCTATATTTTACACTATATTTTTGTCTACTTTCCATTTATATTGGAAAGATTTATAGTAAAGAATAATAAATAATTGTCTGTTCTTTTACACAGAATATACATTATGGCTTTAAAAAATCCAAACACATGATTGAACAATGTCTTTATTAGAACTACAAAATACTGAAAGGAAACAGACACTTTCTGAGTATTTCAAAACTTCATCAAGCTGGAAAGTCAACGTGTGAAAATAAATATGTAGTACCACAGTCTGCATGAAAATATGTACAAATTGCTATCTTGACTTTTCAGAAAGCATTCAGAACTCATATAGAAATGAACAAAATTAATTTGTGCATGATAAAATGTGAATGTTTTAGATTTCGGACCACATTGTCAGGCACAAAGAATCAGGATCACTCATTAAGTTCCAGTTAAGAAGATTTACTGCTTGAGCCTATAGACAAGAATCTAGTCCCTGATCCTCTGACATTAGCAGTGAGGGACTAACCCATTTTAACACACTGTCCAGAGGTGGGTTTCTGCTGGTTTGCCCCAGATCAGGCGAACCGGTAGTGGGGGCGGCGAGAGGCTCCGCCCACATGGTCACTTCTGCACATGTGCAGGAGCATCGTGCGAGAGCATTAGCATACACGAGCGAACCGGTAGTAAAATAAATTGAAATAAATTGAAAATAAATTGAAATTGACTAACTAACAGACAGTACCAAATTGTGGGAACCCAACAATTCCAGACTGATTTCTCTCTTGATTCCACCCCCAGCCTCTGCTTATTCTTCTCCTACACATATAGACTCAGTTCTCTTAAATTGAAATGTAGAAGCGTGGTTAACATAAAAAGTGATTTGAATGTTTACCTCCAAGAAAATAAGGGAGGTCTGGTCTCAGAGGGGAAAATCTTGGAACTTTTATCCCAAGTCATAATAGAAACCCTCAAAATTGGTGCTTTTCCAAGGTGTAGTTTTGAATTGGTGAACTTTCTACTTGCAGGTACTTCCCATGTGGTAGGCATGATTCCCCTGTCATGCTATAATTATATGCATATCGACCTGGAACTAAATTCATTGACCACCTGAGTATTCATAAATAAGATCATTATTATTATTTTTGGCTATTCATCTACTACATTTATACATTACATTTCTGTCAATATACTCCATGCAATTGAGTTGAAACCTGTCTTCCAATTTCCTAATATTATTTTCCTTGACAAGGGAAGCACCTGGTTTTGGTTTTTGCTTGCTTAATCTTAGGAATTACTTCAAAAATTTTCTTCTGAAAATTTATTTTGATTGGTGTTATCGAGTTTTTGATTTTTGTTGGGGTTGGGATAACTTTTTTGGCAGGTATACAGCTCCAGATTTCTCCGTAACATTATCATTTATAAGCAGTATTTTTAATTATTCTTTCTTACATTTTACCAAAATGTTAGGTAGAACACAACTATAAGAACACCAGCACTCCCTTTCTTTAAAAAATGAAAAACAATATCTTCTTTATCAAATAAAAAATGTGATACGTTTTTCATATTGACAATTCAAATAAGAAAACTTACAATAAAAAGTAGTCTCAGGCCAATACTGGCATCTTCAGGAGCCAACTGAAGTCTTTAAGAAGTCTTTAAGAAGATGTTGGATATCCATTTGTCTGAAACGGTATAGGGTTTCCTGCCTAGGCAGGGAGTTGGACTAGAAGACCTCCAAGGTCCCTTCCAACTCTGCTATTGTATTGTATTGTATTGTATTGTATTGTATTGTATTGTATTGTATTGTATTGTATTGTATTGTATTGTATTGTATTGTATTGTATTGTATTGTATTGTAACTGCAGACATCCCTGGCTTGAGGTTTCACTTAGGAGCATAGAACCTCTGTGTCAACTTGGCGTTAGGAGGTTGATGGAAACACTTCCTAATTTCGGCTGTTTTAATTGTTCTTTTCGGGTGCATAAACTTACTAGAGTTCTGAGCAGCTAAACTTTATCAAGACTCGAGATGATGAAATTTGCAGTCAACACATTTTTTTAAAAAAAACAAAGCTTTCCATAATGTCTTATAGAAAAAAAATTGAAACAATTAAAATAACAGTCCTACCACTAAAATTATTCCCCAGCTTCCAGCGTATCACTGATTGATAACTGGTAGTCCGTATGTTGCAAAGCAAATGAAACAGGTCATGCTGCAACCAATAAATACTGATAAACTATTCTCAAGATGCCATAGAAATTACCCTCTTCTATCATATTTCTGAGGCATTTCCTGTGGGCGAAGCAAGACAACTAATAAAACAAAGGTTCTGTTCCTTATGTTTTATTAGGTGCTGATAAAAATTCCTTCCCTGATTCAAGATATATGAAACAGATCTGTATGCAGAATCCCCCACTGGAATCAAAGTATCACAAAGGCTTTCAAAGTGCTGATTCTGATGTAATGTAATCCTCTGGTATTTTCCTCATCATATAGTTTCTTTATGCTCAATTGAAAATCCACGGCTGTGATTCAAAACTCCACAGGATTTCAATAAGCACCTAGAATTCGCTTCAAGCAGAAGCTGGACAACATTCTTCAAGGATGGGTGCTATTTTTGAAAGTTTTGATACAGGACCAGGATTAGATGAGGACTAATCGTGTGGCCTTCTGGAAACTGGTAACCAACAAGTTCTGCTATTGCCAGTCAGCATGATCACCAATCACCACTACCTAAAACCAAGGAGAAATTTCTTGACAGTGAAAACAATTAACCAGTGGCCTCCGGAAGTTGTGGATGCTCCATCACTGGAGGTTTTTAAGAAGATATTGGACAACCATTATTCTGACATGGTATAGAGTCTCCTGTTTCAGCAGGAGGTTGACTTAGAAGATCTCCAAGATCCTTTCCTATTCTGTTATTAATTGGGTATAGTCCATGACTTCTGGAGGGCCACATATTAGTGCTTTCACCTGTTGCACACAATATCCCTTTAAAACCAAATAGGCATATAACTGATTGAGGACAATCAGGCTGGTTCAGGATTGCTTGGTCTCATGGTGAATAGGTCAAAATCTGGGTTGGGAAGATGGGAGGAAGTCATATTTCAGAAAACTTCAAGTTGTAAAGAGAACTGGCCACATGCACAGTGATGGAGTTTGGAGAGAGACACCCACCCCATCCCTTATAGCATCTATTCTTGGGAGACTGGAGAAATTACATTACAGCATCTAATTTTGATTCTTGGTAAATTCTTAGTTATGACTTTCATTTTTTTCCCATAATGATAACCATCCTGTTCTAGGGCTAATCCCTACAGCCCTGAGATATGCTTTTTTGCCATCTTGAAAATGAGGAAATGTATGTTGTTTCCAAGACTGATGTCCCCACAATATTACTCTTGTTGAGCCTGAGAAATTAAATGGGGTCAGTGCCAGTGGTGAGTTTCAACTTATTTTACTACCAGTTCACTCGTGTACGCTCATGTGCTTGTGCGATGCTTCTGCGCATGTGCAGAAGTGACCGGGTAGGCAGGTGGGCAGGTGGGCGAAGCCTCTTACCGCCCCCACTACCAGTTCACCTGATCTGGGGCGAACTGGCAGAAACCCACCTCTGGACAGTGTGTTAAAATGGGTTAGCACCCCACTGCTAATGTCAGATGATCAGGGAGAGGGAAAGTGATTTTTCTTCTTTGCCATTTGCCACTTGTTGAGTGCCTTCCTTTTTTCCTTTTTCCATGGTAGACCAGACAGATAAATAGAGTGGCATCATTTGAGTCTCGCTTTTGAAATTATTTCTAATGCAAAGAAGGATAAACATTGTATAATATTGCAATCTCACTATTTTAGCCAGAAAACAAATTCTGTCTAGCTGCTATGAGAATAAGGCAGCAACTATTGTCAAATGCAATTGTATTCTTCCCAAATCTTTAATAGTAATTTCAGGGCCAATCTTCACTTGTTTTCCTTTCTTTTTTTCCTTTTATTGTTTTAATGAATTATGAAAGATTTTATGTATAAAAGGCTGGTCTAAATCCATAATAAGCCTTCTGCTATGCTAATGCATCTTAGTAGAAAAGTATAATCCGTACTGATCAGAAAATTCTTGGAAGAATGTACTGAAAACATTCATCAGAATGACCTAGGTTATTCATGTGGCAGCCACTTGCTCTAAATTTGAACGTTAGCTTTTTAATCAAACAAAATATCCTCTACGAGTATTGCTGATGGAGATTCAAGCGTCATCTGTTAAAATCTTTTATATATGTAGCTTTTATTCCTTGCTTTTTCTTATTAATAACAACTGCAATGATAACAGATTAAAGTAAAGATTGCTTGTTTCCAGCTTGATGGAAATAGGCAATTAAAACATTTAAACATAATTTTTATAAGTGTATTAATAACATTTAGTATTTCTTAGTATACAGTTAGTGTATATTTCTACTCTTAGTAAAAGAAGTTAAACCCATATCCAAAGTGTGTCTGCTAACTCATGCATTCATGAATTCTGCAGTAGTTCTGTGTTCTTCATTTTTGAGTTTTTCTTGAACATTTCCTGTTCTCCATTTTTACATGCAATGATTAGTGTTTAAACCACACAATAACTGTGTACATATTGACTTCAACTATATATGCACTAGCTGAATTTTGGCTATAGAATTATAGAATTAACAGTCTCTGCCTTCTCCTCTAGGAATCTCCAATTACTGATAAAACCATGATGGATTCTTGTCTTGGACGAGGAAGAAATCTAAGTGCCACCCAGTCCAGAAAACCAAAAGATTGTTCTATCAACTTATAATAGGACAATAGAACAATACAATTTATATATAATAAAAATATTGATAATGTATATAATTGGAATCAGCTGCTATATATATTAATTCATTAAGCATAGCACCCCAAACTATGGTTGGGTTATGATTACCAGTGTTCCTGTGGTTACCTCTTCCAACACCTGTTAGTCTCCCTTGTCCTTCTTAGAATTAAGAGTAACAGTAAGTGGGAAAGTCTTTGCGAGACAGAGTGAAGAACTGCTGCCTAGGGAAATGTCAGATAAGAGAGGGCATAGTCCACAGAAGCATAATGGGTGGAGAAAGAGACTCAAAAGGGACCCTCCCAAGTTTCTTGGGCTCTAAAGGAAACGGCAGGAGAAATGGATGTTCAGACTTGCTTAATGTAGCTCATCTGATTATGTTTCCTTTCTGGTCTATCAGAGAAGGATGATATGTTGCTCTTGCTACTAATGAGATTCTTTTAATTAAATGGGAACCTGGCTAGCTTTGTTTTAACCAAAATCACATGTTCTCAACATCATTATTTTTTTTCAAAGAATGTCTTTGAGCTCCATCTAGGTCCCTATAAAAAGGTAAAGGAAGGTAAAGGTTCTCCTCACACATATGTACTAGTCATTCCCGGATCTAGAGGGCGGTGCTCATCTCAGTTTCAAAGCTGAAGTGCCAGCGCTGTCTGAAGACGTCTCCGTGGTCATAAACACTAAAGGCGCACGGAACACTGTTACTTTCCCACCAAAGGTGGTTCCTATTTTTCTACTTGCATTTTTACATGCTTTTGAACTGCTAGGTTGGCAGAAGCTGGGACAAGTAACGGGAGCTCACTCCATTATGTGCCACTAGGGATTTGAACTGCCGACCTTTCTGATCAACAAGCTCAGTGTCTTAGCCACTGAGTCACCATGTCCCTTTTATAGGTCTCTATAGGCATTGCTTAATAAATAAAATTGGCTACTTTTATTTGGAATTGTTCCTTCCTACTCATAAACAAGCCAAAACTAAACTGAAGCTGCTGGGAAATATCTTGAGAGTAATAGAAACGAGCTGAGCATCCCTTTCTGTATGTGTGGTTTTTTGTTGTGTGAGTGGCCCTTATTCCCATGTCAGCCTTTTTATGAATTGGCAAACCTTCTGACTGGAAGGACTGTATGGTCATGACCCCCAAAGGCTGGGAATTCCTCATGAAACCAAATACATTGCATCTGAAAAACAAAGGGAAATCTTAGTCAACAGCAGATTTAAAAAAGAAAAAAGTCAAAAAAGGAAATCCTCATGTCAACTTAAAGAGTACTGCAACAACAACTGTCACATATTTGGATTCATCTGTTAAAGAGTTACCCAGCTTTCTTTCTTCGTTTGACTTGTTCTCTTTGTGTTGTTATGACATCATTCCTCTTGAAGGTGGAATGGGATTATCAAGGACACGAAACAATAACTTTGGATGCAGTCTAGTGACTATCCCACGAGTGGAGGGAACAAGACACAATTTGGAGCTGGAGCCTGGAATGATTGATTATTATCATTGTCTTAGCATTCAGATATTTTCCATATGTTGCTGCAGAAAAACCCTTTATGTAGAGTATGTAGAAAACATATGTAGTGAGTTAGTGATTCTTTAATTCTTATTCCCCTTGAATATGTTTTGGTTTATCTGATCTATTGTGATCACTTTGTGTGGGTGTGTTTTTTTTTAAATTTGGGGGACACTTAAACAGACAAGAGGGTTCTAAGGAAAGATGTGAGGTTTTCATTTTGGAAGCATTTGGAAATAAGCAAAGTGTGATTAAATCACTTGTGTGTCCCATTGCTCCAGAGTATGGCTTAACTTCTGTAACCCACTCAGCAAGTCCTGTATACAGAATATGTGCTACTCTAAACAGTTCTCAAAGCACTCACCTTTTTTAGGGGAAAACACATACAGTATTACTTCTTGTTTGTTTTTTCCAGCTGGTGCATATTATATTTCTATCTACTGTTATTTAACAGAAATAATTTGATGAAAACATCAAAATTGGAACAATTTCGGCATTTTGTTTTTGATTTACTAGTCCATGAAAAAAAAATCCTATATTAGAAACAGTCTTTGGTATCTACTCCTTCAACTGACTGCATAATATATGAAGGAACACAATAAATCAACATCATTAAAAAATCACCTTCAAAGCACTTATAGAACAGGTTTGATTGAACAATCCATATGGAAATATTTATTCTTTGTCATATTTATGCTGTTGATTGTCCGGTCATACAGAGCGATTTGCTTCCATGAAACATCCAGATTGAATCAGTCAAAGTTATAGTTAAAGGAGCTAATTCCTTTAGGAATATATTTATATAATGACGCTACACGCACGTTTAAATATGATTTATACTTCATTCAAAAATAATTGTTTTAAGGAATATTTTTTGATAAAGAACTCTCCTTGAATTAGGGAGAGAAATTTAGGGAATAGTGTTCTGCTGCTTTTAAAAAAGGAATAACAACTTTAAAGATTTAAAAAATAATATTGAAAAATTTTGAGAACAAACTTCGAAATGGCATCTAGAATGGGGTGTCAAACTCGATTTCATTAACCTCATTGACCTCAGGGGTGGGTGTGGCCAGGGTGGGCATGGCCAGCTCGACATCACTCGTGTCAGAGCGCCTGTGGTGGCCTGAGTGCTCTGCCAGTGGAAATGGGTTTCTGAGCTCCATTTTCTGCTTCAACGGCCTCCTGCAACTCTCTGCCAGCAAAATGGAGCTCTGGAGGGCCACCTGCGGCCTTCGTGAGCTTTGTTTTCACTGGCAGAGGTGCCGCGGTCCAGTTCTTTGCTGTTTCCACGGTGAGCCAGATCTAAGCACCCTGTGGGCTGGATCCTACACCCAGGCCTTGAGTTTGACAACTCTGATCTAGAATAAAGAAACTGAAATATATAAGAAATATGCTCTTTTGTTTAAGATAAGATTGTGATATTTGGCACCCTAATTCAAGGAAGTGAAATGAAAAGGCAATTACTTTAATATTTGATTGAGCATCACTTTAAGCTATAAAGCTATAAATCTGATACAGAACAAGAATATTTTGACGTGTCAAATGCTGTAAAAATGCCATTGGGAGGCTCAGCTTATATAGAAGTATAAGTAAGCTTTGATTTTGAAGTTCTTGATACTCTCTAAGCTTCATTGTTTACTTCCAGAATCTTAATTATAGAAGTAATGTTGCTGGTTTGCTTGTTGCCTGTTTGTTGTTGGTTTGTTGATTGTTTATATATAGTAGCTTGCCCTGCCAGTTTTGATGGTGGTGTGGTTTCCTTGATTAAAGTATTGTTTCCTGCCTGATTGTTTGTCTGGTGCTGATCCCTGCTTATCTGAATGTTGGGTGCTTGAGGGGATGTCCACTGATCAATGATTTGTCTGAATGTCAGTATCATTTGCATTTGTTGCTGCAGGTATGATGGAAGATGGCAGCTTATGCTAGTTCAATATATTTGAAGTGTAATTTTCAAACCGTATTGTTTTTTGTCTCAGGCAACAAAATACCTTGTTATGACCCTGATCCTTAGAACCTTAAAAAAAAATCAACTAAAATACAGTTATGTCTGTCTTGGACATTTCCAGAGATTGATCTATATTAAGTGTGGAATCTGTGTAAATGATAATAAAAGTAATTTTTCTTTCCACAGTCTGTTGCAAAGTTGTCCCAGTGCCAGTCCCCTACCATTACACATTAGCTTGATTTATCTACGTAAAATTAACCTGTATTCTATTTCTTCCATCATTTTCTACTCCTCTTCTTTCCAGCAGGTGGCACTTAAGAACCTAAAATTATATCCTTTGGACATGAATGAGAACTGTTGGTAAACTGCTTCTGAGATGACCATGTTCGTTTCTACAACACATGCCAGACAGAATATCCTGGCATAGTGTAACCCAGTTAAAAGTGCATTCTAAACACCTCAATAGCACCTCAGAGAAGGATGATTAGCTGCCTCCCTTCTTATTGATAGTGATCCATTATGTGGCTTTCTTGGTTTTGACTTGCTTTATTATGTGAATTAAAAATCAGGCTTGATGGCTTGGCATATTGAATGAATTATCATAGCTAATTCAGTCATTTAGGGTTAAGCAAACCATGACTAAGCATAATATGACTATTTGGAGCATTCACTATTTAAGACATTACTGTATTCCCAAGATATCAGTTGAAAAGTTCATCTTTACTTCATCCTAGCTGATTTTACCTGTGCTGCATTTTACTTTTATCTCTTTTTTAATGGAAATAAGGACTAGGGGAGACATGATAGCACTGATCCAATATCTCAGGAGCTGCCATAAAGAAGAGGGAGTCAAGCTATTCTCCAAAGCACCTGAGGGCAGGACAAGAAGTAATGGGTGGAAACTAATCAAGGAGAGAAGCAACTTAGAACTAAGGAGAAATTTCCTGACAGTTAGAACAATTAATCAGTGGAACAATGTGGCTCCAGAAGTTGTCAATGCTCCAAGTGATTGAGATGTTGGATAACCATTTGTCTTAAGTGGCGTAGGGTTTCCTGTCTAGGCAGGGGTTGGACTAGAAGACCTCCAAGGTCCCTTCCATTATTCTATTCTATTCTATTCTTTTTCTGTGAGCAATGTGTGTTAGATATTTATGGTAGCTGCCTCCATGACCAGATGCAAATTGTCACACTGGCATGCCAAATGCTCCCCACAAACACCTGTTACTTTTTAGAAGTATCCCAAGATGCCTCTAGCAAACTTTATGGTTATCTTTGGATTAATCTGGCAGCCACTACTCCAGAAACATTTAGATTGAGGTTTGGGCTCTATGCTTGATTGGCTAGTAGTTTACACTTTACACTATCTGCTAGCTCTTTAGCTGCAAAAAACAAAAGAATCCTTAACTTTGTAAAATAAAGAGGACAAAAAAGTGTCCTTAATTCATTTTCTGTCCATATAATTTTATTTAAAGTGTCTACCTACAGATTCAAATTATTCAGTTTTCTTAAGTGGCCATATTTTGTCATGATATATGTCACTGATGGCTAATCTTTTTGTCCTTGTGTGCTAAAAGCATGCACATGGCTACATCCATAAGGCAATGCATGTGGCTCCTCTGCATGCCTTGTCCCTGCGCATGAGTGCATGACCTCCCCTGCACCCTTTTTTGGGTCTAGTAGGACTTCCTGCAGTTTCCTGGGACAAAAAATGGGCTGGTGGAGCGCCACCACCCCCTGCACCCTGTTTTGGGCCTAGCAGGCCTCCCTGAAGCCTCATGAAACTAAAAACAGGGCACGGAGGGTCATTATCCCCCACCTCCCTGCGGATGCGTCTCCTGCTTGCGCGCAGAGACCCCAAAATCAGCTGGCTGGTGGGAGGTGTGCGCACATGTGCATTGGAACTGGGGTAACAGCTCATGTGCCCATAGAGAGGGCTCCGCATACCACCTGTGGCATGCATGCCATAGGTTTGCCATTACTGATATATGTCAATATGAAGCAGTTTGTTTGATTGACCTGTTTACCCAATTAATAACAGTTTTACATAGGTTAAGGTGTTTTAAGGACTTTGTGGTCATTGACCACAAAAAGATTTTCTTGCTTCTCTTTCTCCTTCTCCCCTCCCCTCTCCCTCCTCCCTTTTGACATGTATATCACATTGTAAAAAAGAGGCATGGCTTGCAATTACAACTGTCGTTCTGATTCTGGCCACACTCTGGTCAGCCCAGCCTATTGTGTAATGATAAATTCACTGCAAGAAATACACTAAATTGGATTAGAAAGAAACTCTCAGGAAGGCCTAGGAAATTAACAGACTGCTGAACAACATGACGGTTATAATACGTAGTTCTCACATAGCCAAAAAAGTGATGGTGTGTGTTACTTCTGATTGAAAGACACCTACCAAATGAGATGCATTTTTAATAGTGCAATTTAAAAGAAGAGATATCTGTTCTGGAAGAGCTATTTTGTACTGCAGGCACAAATGTTGCACTGTGCCGGACTGCAGAAGTTAATGTATTTTATGAATGGATAATCTGGTGGGTGGATCAAAACACTTTTTGTTTAATGAGCTTGAGCATTCAAAAGAGAGAGGTCCCCTATTTGTCAAGAAGGGCTCACAGAAGCTCTCCTACATTCCAAATACAGTGAATACCACTAATTCATCATAACATTAGGTAGAATGCCAACATCCCAGTGGTGGGTTGCAGCGGTACGCCCTTGTACAGGTGTATTGGAGCCTGCCCGGAACACCAGATACCATTCCGGTATGGTGCTCCGGAGGGCCCACCGGCCCACCTGAGCTCCTTACCAGTATTTTAAGTCTTTGGTGTTTCCACGCATGCGCACAGCACATACAGCACCTATGCGATGTTCCGCTGAGAATCTGGAGTGTTGCGGAGCCTCGCGGAGGTGGTAAGATGCATGCACACCCTGCATGCGTCCATGTGGACGACGCCGGGCACGTTGGAATGGGATACACCACTGCAACTTCCAATTAGTGCAGGATTTAATTTGGGTTCATAAAGAAGTATGCCGGTATTTGTGGACGTGGCCCTCGGAAATCATGCTTCTGACTTCTCTGTGTCCTCGGATGAAGCTTTCACTTTATGTCTCCTTCAAACAAGCCAACAGGGTGCATCAGATTAATTATACCTGGAAGAGGGTGGAAGATAGAGATGGAGAATGAAAATCTATGCAGCAGATCTGTGCATTTTCCAATATATTTTTTTAATTGATTTGGCAATCAATCAGCAAGGATTTCTGATACTTAATTACCCAACTAGGGTTTTGACAAACAAGCATTAGTGATAAACTCCACCAAGGTCTGATATGGCTCCGTTAATGAGCCATAAATCTAAGCCAGAAGTATATAATCAGTAGCAAACTGAACAGGAAGGCTTCTAAGGGGACCAAGGGGGTTTAGGGTCAGTATAACTATCTGATCTTCAAAAAAATCTTCCACAACATTACAAAATAAAACTTTAGAAACATGACTTGCCCAAATTGGATTCACAAGTTGGATAGTGCAGCAACTTTAAAATGGGTGAACATCAACCTTCAGATTTCCCCAGCCAGCTATCTTTACCCTCCTTGGTACAACGTAATGATACGAATTTATATGTATTTTTATATGTTGTATCCGTTGTTTCACATTATACATTTGTTGTTTTTATCCAATTGTGAACTGCCCAGAGATGCTTTTGGTAGATGGGCGGCAATATAAATTTGATTAATGAAGAATTACCTCAGGAGCTACAGAGTTTGTGATTTCTATGTCCTCTTCAGATTATCTTCATGAGGAATAGCAGCCTGGTTTATATCATACCTGCATAGAAGTTAGCTGCTGGACATGAAAATAACTGAACAGATGATGTCTTCAGTGATTTTCATGTTCATAAAACGAGTTCTAATCTCTTGATGGGATAAAGGCGACTAAGATACAGAGGAAGGCCAATATCAAAAAGAACTGGATAGTATCCAAATACCAAATCCAAATAGGCTAGAGGATTTTGAAAAAAAAGTAGTAATTTGATGTGAATCACAGCATATTAGGAAGGAACGGAGAAAGTGGTTAAGACCAACCAATTCCTTTGATGGAATCATCCCTTCTCTGAATAATCTTCATGCCTCTATGCTTGACTGAAAAGAAGAGATGTCATTCTGATGATGTGTCCCACCATCACATCTGGGCTCTGATAATCAGAATAATAGATTCTATGCAAATCTAAGACCTCCAAGTTGAAGACATGGTCTTGCCAGCAAATTCCAATGATGGAATGGAGGATGAAATTTATTTCATTGCTTAATGTGTCATCAGTACAGAATCCAGGACTCACATCTAGATAGGAGAGAAAGGATAACCCTAGACTTTCAGCTTTGTAAAGGTATGGAAATTATGTTGTTTGGGTACTTTAGTACTAGCTGCCTTGTTGATCCTGGAGACAATTTATTTGTCCAAAGACCATTGCTTGAGATGATGCTTCCCAAGTATTTGAAACTGTTTACCTTTGTCGTGTGGGTCCATTAACAGTGTTTTTGGGTTCTATGGGCTTAGTATTTGGCACAGGCTGGCAAAGTCTTTCAGTCTTGTTCAGACTAATAGTCAGGTTGAAGAGAATTTGTTCAGCATCAACTTTAAATCATTGTCCTTGTGCACCAGAAGTGCACAGTCATCAGTAAAGAGATTTCTTGTATGATTGTACTTTGTCCATGTATTCAAGTGGCAAAGGTCAAAGACAGAGATGTCCAGTCCAGTGGTAGGTTCCTACCGGTTCGGACTGATTTGGCTGAACCGGTAGTGGTTTGGTGGCTTGGGTCGCTGGAACCAGCAGCGACCTAGGCCTGCCATGTCCCTGAACTGGTTCTCAAGTTGGCACCATTGGTGCCACCATCTTGTTTTTCAGTTTTGCACATGCACAGAACAATTTTAATTGCACTGCACATGTGTGCACACAAGAGCACACACAAGCGAATCAACAGTAGTGCCGGCCGGAACCCACATCTGGTCCAGTCAGTACCTAATCTATACTCCCCTTTTCACACCTTGGTCAGCATGTGACACAATACAAGTGATGAACAGATTGACCAGGACTGGCACAGCCCTATTTCATCCCATTGGTACATTCCATGTTCTAGTCCCATTTGGTATAGACAAGCTCTTATCCCCAGGAAGACTGACTATGACAATCAAAAGCTCTAATTTTGCCTTTCTTAAATTTGGGGGAAAACCACTCATTATTTTAATATTCTGTGGCACCTCCAGATGCAAGGGAGTTGTGAGAATTTGGCAAAACATAAGTGGGTTATGAAAAAGTTGCACCATTTGTAGTATCGTAATATACATTAAATATATATTTCAGAAGTTTTTCTTCCTTATTTCTTTTGCAATATATTTATCTGCTTTTGCAACTGAGAATAATCTTAGCTTATAAAGCATTTTAGAATTAAGTTAATACATTTTAAGCCAAGTTGAGCAGATGAATAAGAAACTATATATTATAATGCACATCTGCAACTTCAAGGCTTCCTTAAGCCTTCCCACAAGTACATCTTCTCCATACTAAAATGTATTCCAGAAAATATCACAAAAGCAACTTTTCAACAGAAGGAGTTATTTGGGCCCAGCACAAGACCAAACCTCTGTGGACTAACAAGCTGGAGAAAGTTATCAAATAGTTCATCATAATGTCAGCTTCTTCCATGGATTCAGCCAATAACCATCATGCATGGATGATGGCATGACAGTAAAAGAGGATTTTCATCTTTCTTAGGTGACAAATCCCTCCCTTCTCCCGAAAAAAAATATTAAATCAGTCAGTCCATCTGGAACATTTAAGTTCTGCTTTACCTTCTACCAGATTCAAAGTGCAATACACGATGTCTTTTTCAACTCTAGCTGATTCTTTTAATCAGCAATTTTGATCAAATAATTCTCTGTTTGCAGTGAATGTAAATATAAACAGAAAAGTATTTTTACATGACGGGTTTTACATCTATCATCTATTTGGCTTCTAACCCATATGTTTTTCCAAGTCATCTGAGGATCAGTGAAAGCCTTCAAAGAAATGTAGAAATTAAAGCAGACTTATTCTATGTTGTGTAAGAGGACAAGGCCAGTAACTGTTAATAGAAATGGCAGAGAAGATGGTTTCAATTAAACTATGAGAGACCCTTTCTTACTGTAAGTATAACAGTCCCACTTCCAGGAAGTGATAGACTTTTTAGAAAAAGGAGTAAACAAATAGAGACAAGGATGTTCTCATTAAAAATTTGGGAATGTCAGGTGTCAACAATGGTCTCTTCTTAACAAATGACATACATTTATCATGTATAGTCAATGCCAATAATAGATGAATAATTTCATCTTTCACCACCATAGATAAATCTCCAGGTCAGTCCCTTTTCTCATTTTATTGAATCACTATTGAGGTACTCAGAGGTGGGTTGCTCCTGGTTCGGGCTGGATCAGGCAAACCGGTAGTAGTGGCATCGGGAGGCTCCGCCCACCCACCCGGATGCTTCTGCGCATGCACAGAAATGTTGAGTGAGTGCATGAGAGCGCCCGAGTGAACCAGTAGTAAAAAATTTGGAAATCCACCAATGGAGGTATTGCAAATAAACGGCTGGTTCAGGTTATAATTTTGTAATGGGTATATGTATTTCTTTGCCTATGCATGTGTGTATATGCATGTATACATGTGTGAAGAAGTGGCACGTACTATTCAGAGTCTGGATTGCTTGGTTTTATTCTATACTGTAGATTGTATAATAAATACAAGCTTGGAATTAACGCTTCTGAGATAGCTTTCAACTCTAATATTTTTCACTTCTGTGACATGTAGATCACAATCACTCATAAGAAAACAAAATACACTATAGAGGACAATTGTATTCACAAAATGCAGTTTATTAGTGTATGCTCAAACAAAATTTAAATAGATTCTGTCTTTGGGGAGTTATATCTTAAGTGAAATATTTGAGGGCTTTATTTATTTATTTATTTATTTATTTAACCAATATAGGCTGGGTGACTGAATAATTTACATAATAAAGCCACACAGATATATAAAAAGAGACATAGGCAAAGGTAAAAAAAAAACATAGTTAAAACAAAAAGGTAAAATGGTAAAAAATCAGAGAGAGTTCTCTCAAGCGATCAACCACCTCATGGTTCCAAGCCATTCTTGAATCCCCATGCCAGTTGGCAGAGTCAATGTCTTGATATCATTTCCAGAAGCTGAAAGGGTTGTGTGTGGACCAGCCTCACTTCTGGAAGCAAGATGTTCTATGAGGCAGAGGTGATGGCAGAGAAAACTCTCTTCCTAGATCCACCAAAATGAATTCTATAATTGACAGGATCTGCAACAAACTCTTCCCAGCCTAACCATGATGGTAGGTATAGCTAGGACTAGACTATTGTTTTCCATCCAGATCCTGACAGTCTTCATGCACCATGAAAGGACATCTGTAAGTAACACTTGAGTAGATAATGGAGATCTACAACTGTGTGTCACTGCGTAAATGTGTATACTGATAATACCTCAGCCTGTGATGATGAATAACATCACCCAGTGTCTCTGTGTAGATGTTAAAAAGGAATAGAGAGAGCACTGAACTTTTGGGCACTTCACAAAGCAGGCTGAATTTATCATTCCAAATCAAAACTAATTGGAACCAGTTTCAGAGGAAGGAGGTGAACCAGCACAAAACTATGCCCTTATCCCTGGCTCCCAAAGTTGATAAAATGGTTGAAAGCCAATGAGAGGTCAAGAAGACCCAGGATATACCAGCTCCATCCTGTTCCCACCAGAGATCTTCTAAAAGCATGATCAATGCTGTTTCTGTCCCATATGTGGTTCTTAAAGCTAGAAGGGGTCTCTGGAGTTTTAGCCTGATCATCTTCTCACCCACCTTTAGTAAAAGAGGACGTGGAAGGCTGAACAAAAATTGTCCAGAATGGTGGGTCTTTGTTCTTTTTTGAAAAGAACAAAGAAAAATAGCGTTCTTCATATTTTTGTCTTTATATCTGTTATCAAAGTCTAGTTAATACAATGCAAACACATCAAATATATTGCCTGCACTGAGATGTTTACATTGTTATACACTGCATATTTGTAGGAAGAGTACAGCAGTTGTACATGTTTTGCGAATTCTTTATTTCATTATAATAAATCAAAACAGTTCTCTCTTTCTCTTTCTCCCTCTCTCCCTCTCCCTTCCTCCCTCCCTCCCTCCCTCCCTCTCTCTCTGTGTACTGCTTTGATTTATATATCTCCTTCCATCTCCCAATTTTAGCCCCATATCAAATATCCTCTGTGATAATTTGAACTAAAAGATAACAATTAGTTCAAATTCACTCTCCATTTTCTTTTATGGAAAACCTGAATCTCCTGAACACTCTATCCTACCTTGTGATTTGTTTATTTCTCATTCAGTCCCAGTACTTTATTTCTTATAATGAAATGATTTACAATTCTATAGGTATGCATTAGACAATGCATGCTTAGTAGAACTTACTGTTAAATAAGTATGCACAGGATTACAGTAAGATTATATAAGTATTAAATAGGAGGCAGTGTCATATACTGGTCGAGATGTTAAATAGGAACTTGGATGAGTAGTTTTAAATTCATCCTCTGCTGTAGTGGTTCATTGTGACTTTGGGCCAGATATTCTTTCTCCAGTTTCAGAAGGGGGCTGGCAGAATACTGGGGATAAAAGTGTGATGTAGGATTTGTTGAGGATCTGGAAATAAAGAAAGATATGAATCAAATATCTAAATGAATCCACATATCCATTTTCTATATTTTCAAGAGAATAAACTGTATTAAATTCCATGAAATTTGGAAGAATTACAGTGCAGGAAAATGGGAATCAAGGAGGCAAAACCTATTTAAGGATGCTCAAGGGGTAAAATGAGTCATTTGTGATAGCTATGAATGGCTACTTTTTCATCAGTTTCCTAAGTAACCTCCTTGAACCTATAATTCCTTGTTTGAGGGCGACCGATAGTTGTACAGTAGCTATAGAATGAGTCAATTGATTCATTGTGATAGATGGAATGCTTCTTATTTTCCTTGTCAGACTTGAAAGCTGTATTGTCAAACTATTATAGTTGTTCTTTGATAAAAGCCAGACAGAATCCACCTCTTTATTATAAACACAAGTACTGAAAACATGAAAGCTATGGGAAGTTTTATATCAAAATATATCTTATTCTTTTTATTGTCTCCATTTTCTCTTAAACATTAGCAGAATCCAAAATGGACAGTCAGTGTTTCCACTACATAATTGACAGTCAAGCTGAAACTAAGTTAATCAAGTAAAAATAGCAAATGGGGGACAATATTTTACTCAAACTGCCCTAAACCCCCAAGTTAAATTAATCAGATCTAATCCCCATATTAAGGGAGAAGGTATAGAAATGCAAATAGAATTAATTAAAATGGTCTCCTAGTGCAGTGGACCAGCAGAGCTGGCTGGAGAATTCTGGGAGTTGAAGTCCACAAGTCTTAAAGTTGCCAAGTTTGGGAACCACTGTCCTAGTGGAATGGCATGTGTATAAGAATACACGTGCCATAATACTAGGAGTGGCATAAGAATAAGTATAAGAATAAATATCATAGATGATGATCTCAGTGGTGTGATTAGGCCAGTTCGCACCACTTCAGGGGAACCAGTTGTTAACTTTCTGAGCAGTTTGGTGAACTGGTTGTTGGAAGAAATCATTAGGGTAGATAACTGGTTGTTAGATTATTTGAATCCCACCACTACGTGTACCTACACACACCACGCCCCCTTAGAATCAGCATGTACACACTTCCATACCTAGTGCACACTCCCCTTTAAAACAATGTATCTGTAATCAATTTTTTTCTGCAGCTGCCCTTACTGTATAAGCAATTTCCTTTGTTTTTAGGAATAAGTAATTCTCCTTTCCTCGTGGCTTTCTGGATTTTTATTTTTATTCCTGTGCAACTTCGGCCCCAAATTATTCTTTTGATAAGGCAGCGTTTCTGTTCTAAAGATTAGAGATATTATGTATAGCAGTTGGAAATGATAGAAACAAAATTTTGAAAGTAGACTAAATTAATTGTAATCAGCTTTTTCGGATTTTGCTACTTTGGAGATGTTATTTTCAAAGTTAGGTGATAGAAAAGCATCTTATAACCTGAAAAAACATTTTAATTTTTCTTGAAGTTAATTGCCACTTGACCACCTATTAACCTATTAACAACCTATTAACTTGACAACCTATTAACAAGCAGGCATCTTGGATTAATCTGAGAATAACCAATGTTCCATTCCTGAGTGTCAACATGGCTGCCGATGACTTCTGACAATTCCTCTGTTTGCTTTCTCAGAGCATCTATGTCATTTCCTCAAGTTTTCAATTTGTCCTGCAGAATTTCTAAGTCAGGAAATATTTTTTTTCCTTTTCTATTCTTCATTGATTGCCATTTTAAGCACACTTACTTGGAAGTAACATATACTGAAATCTTCTGTGGTTAATTCTGTGTTTATTCATTTAATTTACATATTAAAATATATAGTGCTAACATAAAATGTCTTTTTTTAGTGTTTTATACTTTCAGTCAAAAGATATAAGTGTGAAGACTTGTTGTGAAGGAAATAGTTGCATTGAAAGTAAATCACCACTGCATGAATGCTCAATTAAAAGACTTATTTAACCAGATAAATCTATGCCATCTGTGAAATTTCTAAATTCTGTTCTTGTAATATTCAACCACAGTCATGTTTTATTGTGCATTTATTCCATGTGGCATACAATACCCAGAGTCCACAAAGTCAATGAGATCATCTCAAGTTTGATACAGCATACGGACAAAGAGTGAAAGTTAATGACTAAATGACCCAAAATAAAAACATCAAACATGGGAAATTTAAAATAGAAAATGGTTGCTTACTATAACAATAAAAATATCCCAAACAGGAAAAGAAATGGTAAATGTTGAGGTTACTGAATTATGTATAAGTTAAATATCCTGAAAGGATATGATTAAAAAAACCTGTTTTTCATATAGCAGTATTCAAAGTATATTGTTTGTTCCATTATGAATGATATGGGGGGGGGAGGGGAAGCTGGATCCAGTTCAGAGATTCAGTGGCAATTTAATGCAGATACTTGTTTGCATCTGGATTTCAAGTTAGATGACACCTTATTCACAACTGATGGAAAAACAGATAATGGCTCAACCTTAATTCACATTTGTGATTCCAATTTTCTGAACCATTTGCATCAACTATTATTGATTGATGGTCTGCTGCTCATTTTATGAATACAGCCTAGCTCTCAGCCACAGACTAGGATGTCTGTTGATTTTATAAAACTCATGGTTTGGATAAAATAAAAGCACTACTGCACTATTTTTTATCAATACTATTGATTTCACTAATTTATTTATAACAATCCTACAGACTTGCTTATTTGCAGTAACTAACATCAATAAACATTATCAGTAAAACCGTAAAAACATAGCCAAAGCACTACTTCTATGATTGAAAAAGATAATTTTAATAGGAATACTGACATCACTTTCATAAAGAAAATCCACTTAAGGTAGTTTGTAACCCTGAAATAATCCAAGTAGAAAAATAGGGACCGTCTTGGTGGGAAAGCAACAGCATTCCATGTGCCTTTGGCATTTGGTCATACCAGCCACATGACCACGGAGATGTCTTCAGACAGCGCTGGCTCTTCGGCTATGAAATGGAGATGAGCACTGCCCCCTAGAGTCAGGAATGACTAGCACAGATGTGTGAGGGGAACCTTTACCTTTACCTTAATCCTGAAATCCCTTGAAATGAATAAGAATGAAATACCAATAAAACCAATAGTTAATAAAACCAGAAAGTATACACTTGATTGATTATGTGCCATTGACTCTTGGTAACTACATGGATAGATTTGGTTGATGAGGACCAAATGTTTTCAACCTCATCCTTTAGGTCAGGGGTGTCAAACTCAAGGCGCACAGGCCAGATCTGGCCTATGGGGCCACCCTGGAAACAGCAAAGGACTGGCAGTGCCTCTGTCAGAGAAACAGAGCTTGGGAAGGCTGATTGTGGCCCTCCTGAGCTCTGTTTTTACTGGCTGAGGACTGCAGGAAGCTGTTGTGGCATTAAGCGGAGCCTGGGGAGGCTGCATACGCCCCCCCCCCTTGCAAGCTCCATTTGCACTGGCAGAGGACTAGCAAAACAAACTAAAAGCAAAACCGCCGTGCCCACCAAGGGCACACCTCCCGGCCAAGTCAAACACAACTCTGATGTGGCCCTCAATGAAATTGAGTTTGACACCTTTGCTTTAGGTCTTCCAATGTTCACCCATTGCCATTGTAACTGAGTCCACCCACTTTGCTACTGGTTATCTTATTCCTTTCCTATTTCTCTTACATTTAGAATTAATCACTAAGTTCCTATCAATAGTAAATAATATAATTTGTCCCTTAATAATTTAATTAAAAAGTTATCCTGTGAGGGTCCCCAAAAGCTAAGGTGATTTGCATCCAATGAACTATGAACAATAAATCTTAACCCATCTCCTGTCTTCTACACACCAGATGTCTGAAAAACAATCCTCTGGAGTCCATTTACGCTCACGCCTACTGCTTCAGTGACTCCATCCAGCCACCTCATTCTCTGTCGTCCCCTTCTTCTTTTGCCCTCAATCATTCCCAGCATTAGGCTCTTCTCCAGTGAGTCCTTCCTTCTCATTAGGTGGCCAAAGTATTTGAGTTTCATCTTCAGGATCTGGCCTTCCAAAGAGCAGTCAGGGTTAATCTCCTCTAGGACTGACCGGTTTGATTGCCTTGCAGTCCAAGGGACTCGCAGGAGTTTTCTAGTTAGAATTTTCTAGTTAGAGTTACTATTTTTAAGTGTGTGTTACAGTGACTTACAATCACATTTGCACCCAAAATTTCTGTTGTTCAGCGGCATATTTGTTATGTGAGTTTTGCCCCATTTTACAACCTTTCCTGCCATAGTTATTAAGGGAATCACTGCAGTTGATAAGTTTGTAACATGGTTGTTAAGGGAATCTGGCTTCCCTATTGATTTTGCTTGTCGAAAGGTTGCAAAAAGGGTAATCACATGACCTTGGGACACAGCAGGGGTGGGTTTCGACCGGTTTGCACCGGTCTCTGCGATCCGGTTGGTCGCCGAACCCGGAAGTAAGTAACTTCCGGGAACGGCGAAGCCCCCCCCCCCCCCGCGCCCACGCGCGCCCGCACACCTGCGGCCTCTCCTTACCCGGTTTTTACGAATTCTGCGCTTCCCACGCATGCGCAGAACGCATACAGCGCCTGCGCGATCCTCCAGGAGCAGCTGGAGCATCACGCAGATGCTAGTACGCATGCGCGCGCTGCGTGCGTGCGTGAGGGCGCCGTGTGCGTGCATGCGTGCACCGCGTGCGTGCGCAAGGACGCTGCATGCATGCGCGAGGACGCCACCGGCCTCGTTCCAACCGATCCAGTTGGAACGGGGCGAGAAACCCACCCCTGGGACACAGCAACGGTCATAAGTATGAACCAGTGGCCAAGCTTCTGAATTTTGATCACATGAGCATGCTACATGTCATTTCAGTGCCATTGTATCATTGAACAGTCACTAAATGAACTGTTGTAAGTTAAGGACTACCTGTATTCACAAATGTGTCTCCTTACTATCTCACTGTTTTGCTGTTGTTAATTTTCTTGTTTGATCTTTGGAAAGTGAAAATGATGTAAAAGCATTTATGTAACACATGCTTTTTGGTAACATTTTCTCTGGAGTTCATTGACTGCAGCGCTGGAGTCAGAATGGTTATGTAAGGTCCTTTTGTTTTCCTATACTCTGTAGACCCATTGCTGAAGGGGTAGGGGTGAAATGCTACCGGTTCAGACTGGTTCACCCAACCAGTAGAAAAAACTGCTACCAGTTTAGGCGAACCGGTATTTCTAACGATCAGCTGGGCGACGATCAGCTGTGACGCGTGATTTACATTAGTAGAATTGTCAGATTTCCTGCTTTCTGGCTAATCTAAATTGCCTGACACATACACATGTCTGCAAAATGCACACTCGGTAGCAGACTTCAGAAGATTTCACTGCTGTGAAGGGGCCAAGAAAGCACCACCAGGGAAACTGGTGAACAACACCCCACCCCAGGTGGGGGTATTTTACTGCAGAATCCAATCTGGGTTGGTCACCAGGACCAGAGGTTTCGTCTTCTGAACTTTCAGACTCATGCTGGAGCCCTTGTTCAGGGAATTTCTTTATAGCAGAGTGTGAGCTGTTCTGTGTGGTATTTATAGTGCCTGTTGTATGTGGCTTTTTAGATGTTGATTGGGGTGTGGTGATGGATGGCTTTTAAGTTGTTGACTATCGTTTGCTTGTGCTGCTCAGGCTTGCCTTATAAGTACTTGATATGCTGGTTGTAAATCGGCACTCCTGTTGACTGATGAGAGGCCAGTTCCCCAGGCTTCAATCACTACCCTGGCTGTTTTTGTGCCTGCTCGTCCAACAATCTTAGTAGCTGCAAAACTGAATGTGTGTCCTTGTTCACTGCAGTGTAAATATTTTACTATTAGAGGCGTGGAGGCTGAAACATATGAAGAATGGTTGCAGGAACTGGGTATGTCTAATTTAATGAAAAGAAGGACTAGGAGAGACACGATAGCGGTGTTCCAATATCTCAGGGGTTGTCACAAAGAAGAGGGAGTCAAGCTATTCTCCAAAGCACCTTAGGGTAGAACAAGAAGCAATGGGTGGAAACTATTCAAGGAGAGAAGCAACATAGAACTAAGCAGAAATTTCCTGACAGAACAATTAATCAGTGGAACAACTTGCCTCCAGAAGTTGTGAATAATCCAACACTGGACGTTTTAAAGAAGAGATTAGATAACCATTTGTCTGAAGTGGTGTAGGGTTTCCTACCTAAGCTTCTAGTCCAACTAAGGAGATTGGACTAGAAGACCTCCAAGGTCTCTTCCAACGCTGTTATTCTATTCTATACTAGAAGTTGCCTTGAGACAATTCCTTTTTTACATCAGCCAAGGCATTTCTTGGTCTGAAATTATTATTATTATTATACAATTGTATCACAGCGGCCAGTTGTTTCACCGGATTTGGCATTGGTTACTAGTCGGGCCCCACCCAGGGGCCTAGGACGTCGTAACGTATTTTCTTAATATGCGTGCAGATCCAAGCAGTGCGGCTTTTTGCATTTGACTGATGGTGATTTTGTCAATTTTTAACTGTTTTAAATGTAATTCCAGTGCTTTTGGAATAGCACCCAGTGTGCCAATTACCACTGGAATTACCACTGCTGGTTTGTGCCATAGTCGTTGAATTTCGATTTTTAAGTCCTGGTATCTTGCGATTTTTTCATGTTCCTTCTCGGCGACCCTGCTATCACCTGGTATTGCGATGTCTATGATTGTGACCTTATTTTTCTCAACCAGTGTGATGTCTGGTGTATTATGCGCCAGTATTTTGTCGGTTTGTATACGGAAATCCCGACCATCTGATTTTCGGTGACTTTTTCAGGCTGATGTTCCCACCAGTTTGTTGCTGTTTTAATATTATAATTTTTGCACAAATTCCAATGGATCATTTGTGCTACTGAATTGTGCCGCAATTTATAATCAGTCTGCGCGATTTTTTTACAGCAGCTGAGTATGTGATCAACAGTTTCGTCAGCTTCTTTGCAAAGTCTGCATTTGGCATCATCAGAGGATTTTTCGATTTTGGCCTTAATGGCATTTGTGCGGATAGCTTGTTCTTGCGCAGCCAGGATTAGTGACTCTGTTTCTTTCTTTAATGTACCTGTTGTTAACCATAACCAAGTTTGTTCACTGTCCACTTTATCTTTTATTTTTTCCAGAAATTGGCCATGCAGTGCTTTGTTCTGCCAACTCTCCATTCTTGATTTTATCACATGTTTTCTGTATTCTTGTTTCGTCTGTTGGGCCTTCAGTAGATTTTTGTTCTTTACTTCGATTAATAGATGTTCTTGACTTTCTTTTAAATAATCAGCCAGTGCATGTTTTTCTTCTTCAACTGTTTGCTTCACTTGTAATAATCCTCTGCCACCTGATTTTCGGGGCAGGTATAGTCTATCAGTATCACCACGTGGATGTAAACTGTAGTGCATTGTCATTAGTTTCCTGGTTTTTCGGTCCAAAAGGTCCAAATCAGCTTGTGTCCAGTTAACTATACCAGCTGTGTATCTTATAACTGGTATTGCCCAGGTATTTATGGCCTTGATTGTATTTCCACCATTCAATTTAGATTTCAAAATTTTCCTAACTCTGTTGGTGTACTCTCGCCTGACAATAGTTTTTACTTCTCCATGCTTGATGTTATCCAACTGCAGAATGCCTAAGTATTTGTAGGCTTCATTTTCTTTGCATTTAATTAATTGGCCATTGGGCATTTCAATTCCCTCACATGCAGTGATTTTGCCCCTTTTTATGGATACAGTGGCGCATTTTTCCATGCCAAACTGCATTGAAATATCGGTGCTGAATACTCGGACTATGTTTGTCAATGATTGGATTTCTATTTCTGACTTTCCATAGAGTTTCAAATCATCCATATATAGTAAATGCGAAATTTTTTCAGCTTTTTTGGCTGTTTGGTAGCCTAATTTCATTTTTTTTAAGATTACTGATAGTGGGATCATTGCGATGATGAAGAGAAGAGGTGAAAGTGAATCACCCTGGAAAATTCCTCGCTTGATGTTAACCATTCCGTAGCTCTCATTCCCTACTGCCAACTCAGTTCTCCATTGTTTCATTGCCTTTTCAGTAAAGGATGTAATATTTTTGCTAATGCCAGTTGTTTCTAAGCATTTTATGATCTAACTATGTGGCAGTGAGTCAAATGCCTTTTTGTAATCAATCCAGACCATATTCAAGTTCGTTTTTCTGTTCTTACAATTTTCTAATATCATTTTATCAATTAGAAGCTGATCTTTTGTGCCCCTGCTCCTTCTTTTGTTGCCTTTTTGCTCTACTGGCAAGATGTTGTTTGTTTCCAAATAATCCATCATGTTATCTGCAATAATGCCTGTGAGTAATTTGAAGGTTGTTGGCAAGCATGTTATTGGTCTATAGTTTTCAGGTGTTGTTCCTTTAGTTGGATCTTTCTGAATCAAGTATGTTTTTCCAGTTGTCAACCATTCATCAATTTGGCCCTTTTGTAAAATTTCATTCAGTTGCCTGGCCAATATTGCATGTAAACTGGTCAGATATTTGAGCCAGAAACCATGTAATTGGTCCTTTCCAGGTGATGTCCAATTCTTTACCTTTTTAACTCGATTTTTGACCATCTCAGTTGTTATTTCTAATACTTGCATTTGTTTGTTGCCAATGCTTTTCTCAAAGTCATGTATCCACTTTGCTTCCTTGTTGTAGTCCTTTGCATTTTCCCACAATTCTTTCCAGAATTCAACTGTGGCCTGTTTTTCTGGTTTTTCACTTTTGGTGTCACCATTTACATTAAGACTTTGATAAAAACGCCGTTGGTCTGATCGAAATTGCTGATTTTGTTTATATTGGATGATTCGTGCCTCATATCTTTCAATTTTTCTAGCTGTTGCTGTTATCTGCTGTTTTACAATCTCTACAGCTTCATTGATGTTTCTTGTATCCAATCTATATCTCCTGATTAGCCGATCTATGATTTTGTTGTTTTTAAGCCGTTGCTCATGCATGTTCTTTAAGTTACTAGCATCTGCCCTTAATTTTTTTATTTTTTGTTCTAAACGGATTTTCCACTTTGGCTTTGATACTTTTTCTGTTGTATGACTAGGTACTTTAATTTTAATGCCTAGTTCATTAGTGACTATTACAGCTGCGCTGTACATTAACTGGTTTGTTTCCAAGATGGATCCCGGTTCAATTGTTGAAAACACTGCATTAACCATTTTCATGATAGGGGCCAAAATTTTCTTCGGCACAGTTTTTAGTGATGGTAAACGTTGCCTTTCCTCATTAAGCAGAAAATGCTCCATGATCTTATCCTTCAATTCTTTTTGTTTTTGAGTTAGTTCATCAGTTGGTTCAGTGATAACTGGTTCTAGTGGTGGTGATGTTATTTCCTCCCTAAGAGCTTCTTCTGGGAGTTCTACTATAATGTCTTTAGTTGTGTCTTGAATATCAGTTATTTCCACTTGTGATATTGTTTTTTGGGTTTTGCAATTTGCCTGAATTTCCTCATGTTCAACTTCACTAAACACTTTATTCCGTATAATAAATCGCCTTTGATCTGCTAGTCGTTGTTCACTAACATTTGAATCTGGATATTGTTGTTTCCATAATTCATACATTCGCTTTAAATAGCCTCTTTTTTCTGGCTCTGAGTTGTAGTAACAGGCCATTATGGCACGGTTTTCATCTGCACTATATTTTTGTCGTTTTGTTGGCTGGTCCACTTGTAGCCCACTTGTCGACGGATGTCCAGGGACCCCAACATCCGCCGCGGCCCTTGTTAACCCACGCGACGACCGATGCGGTATGGAATTCTTATTTGTTTTTTTCACCATATTGTATGGGTTGGCGGGGGGGGTTTTACGGGACCAGATGCCAACCTGATCCCAACCTTCCTCCTTTCTCATCCGGGCTTGGGACCGGCAATGGCGGAGTTATTATTATTATTATTATTATTATTGTTGTTGTTGTTGTTGTTGTTTTAACTATTTAATCATATACAATTCTTGGCGACTTCATAGGCAAGTGCCCTCCATGCTACCCTGTCAAGCACAGCTTTTTTCAATTGTTGGATGGTCAACTTTGTATCAGATTTGATGTTACCAAGCCAGCATGTTCTTAACACCACTGCTTCTCCAATGGAGTTGCATGCATAACATGGCCAAAGTAAATCAGATTTAAGTTTCTAGTGGTGTGTCTGGTTTTATACGATTTAACACCTCTGTTAGTGACTGTGGCTGTCCATTGTATACACAATAATTTATGCCAGCACCACAGTTCAAAGGCATCAATTCTTCTTTGATCAGCCATTCGTAGTGCCCAGTGTTCACAACCATACATCAATCTAGGGAAGACTGTTGCTCTAACTAGCTTGCTTTTTGCATTTATATCAATATCTCTGGTTTCCCAAATATTATTCATGTTAACCATTGCAGTGCAGCCTAAGGTTATCCTGCATTTGAATTCAGGAGTAGAACTGCCATCATGGACATTTTTTGCATCCAAGAAAGATAAATTCTTGAACTAATTCAATTTCCTCTTGTTAGTTTTAAATGTCTCATATCCATCTGCAGCTGTTGTCATTATCTTTGTTTTCCTGACGTTAGGACTCAATCCTACTTTTTCACTTTTGTCCTTGATTATCCAGATCATTTTTTCCAGGTCTTCCTTATTTCCAGCCACTAGTGTTACTTCATTTGTCTACCTCAAATTATCTATAGTTCTTCTCCCCCCACCCCAAGGAAGAACGTGGTGGCTCAGTGGCTAAGATGCTGAGCTTGTTGATCAGAAAGTTAGCAGTTCAACGGTTTGAATCTCTAGTGCCACATAACAGAGTGAGCTCCCATTACTTGTCCCAGCTTCTGCCAACCTAGAAGTTTGAAACCATGTAAAAATGCAAGTAGAAAAATAGGGATCACCTTTGGTGGGACTGTAACAGCATTCTGTGAGCCTTTGGCATTTAGCCATGCCAACCACATGACCACGGAGACGTCTTCGGACAGCACTGGCTCTTCGGCTTTAAAATGGAGATGAGCACCGCCCCTTAGAGTCAGGAATGACCAGCACATATATGCAAGGGGAACCTTTATCTTTACCTTCTCCCAATCTTCACTCCAACATCAGCAGTTTCCGTGTCTGAAATACCAAGACAATTATTTTGGGGCAGACAAAGATGGATTCAATGAATGGGAGAATTCTTGAGAAAATGTCCTTGTGCATGTACCGCACAGAATGCTATCACGTTAGATAATAATAATAATAATGATCAGCGGGTGCAGGAAAATTTCATAAACTGACTACCTACAAAGCAATGACTGCGTTGCTAAGATTATTCACTAGAAATTGTGCCAAAAGTTTGGATTTGAGTACAGCAAAAACCACTGGGACCATCAGGTTGAGAAGCTTTTAGAGAATGAAAAAGTCAAGAGCTTGTGGGACTTCAGAATCCAGACTGACACGCACTTGGCCTACAACACACCTGACATAACAATAATTGAAAAGAAAAAAGTATGGTTAATTGACATTGCAATAACTGGTGATGCACGAATTGAAGATAAACAGCAAGAAAAAATATTATCTTATAATAATATAAGAAATAATATAAGAAAGAAGTAATTGAGAAGTGAGCTGAAAATTGGAAAAACAAAGCTATTTTGGCAGCTCAAGAACAAACCTTGGCCACAAACTACATGAAGGCAAAAATTCAACATGTTACCATCAACAGCAATTGTTGCCTCTGTAATGAGAAAGACGAAACAGTCAACCACTTGAACAATGGGTGCAGCAAAATTTCACAAACTGACTACCTACAATACCATGACTGCATTGTTAAGATCATTCACTGGAAATTGTTCCAAAAGTTTGGATTTGAGTACAGCAAAAACCACTGAGACCATTAGTTTGAGAAGGTTTTAGAGAATGAGAAAGTCAAGATCCTGTGGGACTTCAGAATTCAGACTGACAGGCACTTGGCCCACAACACACCTGACATAACAATAGTTGAAAAGAAAAAAGTATGGTTCATTGATATTGCAATACCTGGAGATGCACAAATTGAAGATAAACAGCAAGAAAAAATCACAAAGTACTGGGACTTGAAATTGAAATTGAGTGACTGTGGAAAAAGAAATCGTGTGTTGTCCTGATTGTAATTGGATGATTTGAAACTCTATGGAAAGTCAGAAATAGAAATCCAATCATTGACAAACACAGTCCGAGTATTCAGCACCGATATTTCAATGCAGTTTGGCATGGAAAAATGCGCCACTGTATCCATAAAAAGAGGCAAAATCACTGCATGTGAGGGAATTGAAATGCCCAATGGCCAACTAATTAAATGCAACAAAAATGAAGCCTACGAATACTTAGGCATTCTGCAGTTGGATAACATCAAGCATGGAGACGTAAAAACTATTGTCAGGCAAGAGTACATTAACAGAGTTAGGAAAATTTTGAAATCTAAATTGAATGGTGGAAATACAATCAAGGCCATAAATACCTGGGCAATACCAGTTATAAGATACACAGCTGGTATAGTTAACTGGACACAAGCTGATTTGGACATTTTGGACCGAAAAACCAGGAAACTAATGACAATGCACTATAGTTTACATCCACGTGGTGATACTGATAGACTGTATCTGCCCCGAAAATCAGGTGGCAGAGGATTATTACAAGTGAAGCAAACAGTTGAAGAAGAAAAACATGCACTGGCTGATTATTTAAAAGAAAGTCAAGAACATCTATTAATCGAAGTAAAGAACAAAAATCTACTGAAGGCCCAACAGACGAAACAAGAATACAGAAAACATGTGATAAAATCAAGAATGGAGAGTTGGCAGAACAAAGCACTGCATGGCCAATTTCTGGAAAAAATAAAAGATAAAGTGGACAGTGAACAAACTTGGTTATGGTTAACAACAGGTACATTAAAGAAAGAAACAGAGTCACTAATCCTGGCTGTGCAAGAACAAGCTATCCGCACAAATGCCATTAAGGCCAAAATCGAAAAATCCATTTGATGCCAAATGCAGACTTTGCAAAGAAGCTGATGAAACTGTTGATCACATACTCAGCTGCTGTAAAAAAATCGTGCAGACTGATTATAAATTGCGGCACAATTCAGTAGCACAAATGATCCATTGGAATTTGTGCAAAAATTATAATATTAAAACAGCAACAAACTGGTGGGAACATCAGCCTGAAAAAGTCACCGAAAATCAGATGGTCAAGATCTTGTGGGATTTTCGCATACAAACAGACAAAATACTGGCGCATAATACACCAGACTTCACATTGGTTGAGAAAAATAAGGTCACAATCATAGACATCGCAATACCAGGTGATAGCAGGGTCGCTGAGAAGGAACATGAAAAAATCGCAAGATACCAGGACTTAAAAATCGAAATTCAACGACTATGGCACAAACCAGCAGTGGTAATTCCAGTGGTAATTGGCACACTGGGTGCTATTCCAAAAGCACTGGAATTACATTTAAAACAGTTAAAAATTGACAAAATCACCATCAGTCAAATGCAAAAAGCCGCACTGCTTGGATCTGCACGCATATTACGAAAATACGTTACGACGTCCTAGGCCCCTGGGTGGGGCCCGACTAGTAACCAATGCCAAATCCGGCGAAACAACTGGCCGCTGTGATACAATTGTATAATAATAATAATAATAATAATAATAATAATAATAATAATAATAATAATAATAATGTAGTTTCATTTCCTTATGACTAAACTTCTTTTGTTCATTGCTGGACATGCTGGCTCAATAATTCCTTGTGAGTACATCTTAAATGGAGCAAATCTGATGTTATATTTTTTGATGAATAATCTGTCACAGAGCTTTGTAAATCCATTTCTCTCAAATGGACCCCATCAGGAATTAAGCACGCTTGGAGGATTGAGAAAGAAAGATAAAAAGAACTCTGTGTGTGTAACTTGGCTGAACAATGCTTGCCTGGTGTGGAGTGGTGTGGGAGCACAAGGACTTCATATTTTAAGCATGTAAATGTCAGTGAATGAAGAGAGATATTTAGGTTTAAGTACTTTAGGAACAGAAACAGAGGGAACCTGACCTTTTCTTCCATATCTTTACTATTTATTTTAGAAAATAATATTTATTCCACTGTGAATTATTTCAGTGAGGGTCAGATTTAGGTTATACCTAAAGATGTCCAAGATGGAATGCAAGTCAAATCACATTTTTCCTAAAGCAGAAAAAGACTCCTTAACTTGTTGAAAACTACATCTAACTTGAAATCTTGACCAGGTTCTAGTGGCTACTTAAAATGAATTAAACTATTTAAATATGTTGAGTACTGGTAGATGTTTTTTCTTTAAATGATACTTTGCTTTCCTGTAAGGGACACTTGCTTATTAGTTATAAGATAGGAAGAAAATAGTTGTTTGTATGTTAACGTACATGCATTAAATGTTCATAAGCTGATTTAATGAATAAATATTTCATATGCTAAACTTACAATGTAGTCCTTGTTTAAAAACTGCTGCATTTAGTGTATTTAGTTACAACAGTAATGAAAAAAACAAAGCACTTGCCACCTTCACATAAAACAAGGAAAAGCTGAAATAAGATTATAAGCACAGCTATGGTTTAACTTAGAAACTGCTTCATTTAATGGCAGGTTGCCAGTCCCAATTGTGGTTTAAAACAAGTATGCATAGGAGATCTTAATTGTGTACATGAAATAGATCATATCTCAGGAAGCAAAAGTTTAAATAACTGGGAAAGGGAAACCAATGTTCTTGGTCAAGCTATTAACCAAGATGTAGTTATGAATAAACAATATCAAGATCCCTGCTGCAGTTTCTTCCTAGAATGCTCTTTCTTTTTGAACATATTTATTTATTCAACTATTACCAAAGATAAAATGTAAAACAAAGAAAAAGAAAGAAAATCAGGCTAACAAACATGCAACACTAACAACAAACAGAAAAAAATGTGTACAAAAAAGGATAAAACCCAAACATCAAATACACCAAAGAAAAATCCACCCTAGCTGAATTCTGAAAGATGCATAAAAAATCTAATATAGTGTCCTTCCCTTACATAATGGGACTACAAATAATAAACTTTCTTATCTCTATTGAATAAAAATTTTGTATTATATAAACAAATATCCCTGATGTGGACATCTCTTTGTCTAATAATTAAATTGACCCAACATCTGTTCACATATATATATGTAAAAAGAAAACAGTCTACAGGTTATCCTAAGATACAATTAATCTTCAAAGCCCTCTGTTAATCATCTGTCATTATATTTAACATGTAGAACATTCATAAATGGCTTTCAGTCTGTTATAAACTTGTCTACTCCATTGTCTCTAATCAAAGCAGTTAGTTTTTCCATCTCTATTAATTCAGTCATTTTTAAAATCTACTCTTCGACAGTCAGTGTCCCACTTCCTTCCAATGCTTAGCATATACAATCCTCATTGTGGTCACCAGGTGAGGAAATAACATCCCAAACTATTTTTCGATTGGTTTATCCATAATTACCTAGAAGAAAGGTTGCAGATTTCATTAATATCTGTATTTTAAATATTCAATATTATATTTATCCAATTTGATTTGCCATACTTGCAGTACTTGTTGCCAGTCTATTTGGAGTAAATACCAATGGAACATCATGTTATAAACATTTTCTTTCAGACTGTAATTCAAAGTGAATTTTAAATAATTGGTCCATAAATTCCCTTACTGGTCTAGCATCATATTGCTAGAATGCCCTTTCTTTAAATTAATTCAGACTGGATTTCCAGGATGAAATCCCTTCAGAAGAGAAATTATCCTTTGAAGGCTTTTCCCAGGAACGTGATAACATTTTGTTAAAAGAGTCTCACCGTAGCATAGATAAGAGCCAGTTTGGTGTAGTGGTTAAGGCCACAGCCCAGAAGTCAGGAGACTCTGAGTTCTAGTCCTGCCTTCTAGCACAAATGCCATTCTCTCAGTTCTAGGAAAGAGGCAATACAATACAATAGCAGAGTTGGAAGGGACCTTGGAGGTCTTCTAGTCCAACCCCCTGCCTAGGCAGGAAAACCCATACTGTTTCAGACAAATGGCTATCCAACATCTTCTTAAAGGCTTCCAGTGTTGGGGCATTCACAACTTCTGGAGGCAAGCTGTTCCACTGATTAATTGTTCTAACTGTCAGGAAATTTCTCCTCGGTTCTAAGTTGCTTCTCTCCTTGATCAGTTTCCACCAATTGCTTCTTGTTCTATCCTCAGGTGCCTTGGAGAAAAGCCTGACTCCCTCTTCTTTGTGGCAACTCCTGAGATATTGGAACACTGCTATCATGTCTCCCCTAGTCCTTCTTTTCATTAAACTAGACATACCCAGTTCCTGCAACTGTTGCTGTCAGCAATGGCAAACTACTTATGATTTTTCCCTCTAGTGCTGTGATAGCAAACCTATGGCATGTATGCCACAGGTGGCACCCAGAGCCATATCTGCTGGCATGTGAGCTGTCAGCTCCAGCACACCTGCGGGCGCTGGCCAGCTGATTTTTGGACTTCCGGTGGGATGGGGAAGGCTGTTTCCAAACTTCTGGTAGGTCTGTTGGGCCCGTTTTCCCCCTCCCCAGGCTCCAGAGGCTTTTTTGGAGCCCGGGAAGGGCAAAAATGGCCTCCCCTGGCCCCCTGGTGGAACTACCAAGCTCAGCTTGGAGGCAAGCAGTGCGGCACATGTGGGGACATGGGGGGGTTGTGCGCATGTGCGCATCTGAGGACGTGCTTTGCATTATGGATGCTGGCACATGTGTGCGCTATCGCACGAGCACACTTGTGTTTTTGGCACCCAACAACAAAAAGGTTAGCCATCATTGCCCTAGTGTTTTCCCACTGCTGCTTTTTTGCAGTTAAACCATGTGTGAAATGTTGCCAATAAAATTGCAGGAGATAATGCTGACTAGAAGACCAACACGGCAAAAGAAAAATAACACAGGTTGGGGTGGGGTGGTGGTGGTCCTGGTGGACATGGCAGCGATCGCTAGAAGCAGTTGCTTTTATGATGGTGACTGTTTTGGTAGGAAAAGCTGCAAAGCAAGACAGAGACATATATGAAAACTCATTGGAAGGTGCCCAATAAGAGCAGTTTCTCTCTTTGCATCCAGAGCTCTATAATAAGCCCAGTTTTTTGCACTGGAAGCATGAATAGCCATCATTCTAATAGAGGAGAGTCCTGCTGCTCCAACTATGGACCTCTATTGGTTCCAGTAGAATCTAGTGATTAGTCCAATAGTTGGTTGTACCAAAACAATAGGCATCCCATTATTTTGAAGAGGGAGAGGGAACTGGAAAGCAAGAAGAACCATTTTTTATTTTAAAAAAGGCATTTGATAAAAAAAAATTAACACGAGGTCATGTGAGTTTCTGAGCTCCCCCTTTTCACATGGAAGATTTAAACAGGCATATGGTCATCTTTTTATGGAACAGACCAGTCATAACAGAGTCACTTCCTTTAAAGTCATCGGCACATTTTCTCCTGGAATGTTAATCCCCAGAGAATGCTGGGTGTGTTTTAAGGTAAATCTAAATAGACCCAGCTAATGTTTTACATATGTAACTGGGAAAGAATATGCTCTAGACATTCCTGTCACACATGGGAATGGGGAGATTGTGGTAGAAACTCAAGTTGCTTGATAGTGGAGGCAATCTGGAAGGACTTTTTCCAACAAAAAGAAGGATGCAAGAAGACATTGCATGTAACAAAATCGTTCTCTTCTTAGCATTCTCCTAAACCAGCTTATTTTATTGAGAGGACAGTTGCAATGTTTGGGGTTATAACAGAGTGATGATCATCATTACCATTTCACACGTATCTACTTTCTGGCCTTTCTAACCAATATGGTCCTTTCCCTGAGCCAGCATGCCACCACATCCTCCAAGGAATATTGTTTTCAGTCTATACAGTTTGTAGGTGGTCTGGCCATTGCCTATTAAAGTCTACATTTCATATAACCTTCATCAGGGCTTAGTCTCAGGAGCCTTGCCAAATCTGAACCTACTGTAGCTTGGAATTCTGGAAAATAAAAACTAATATCGAGCATTGCTTTCTGAATTCCCACTTAGCTCTTTTTGGAGATGTTTAATGCTAGGCTCTTTCTTACAGGGAGCTTTTACTCTTTTCCATGCAGTAGGCCTCAAATGGGACCACGTCCAGAACAAGCAGAAGGAGTAAACTTCCCTGACATGTTAAACTACTATTCATCTTCTGTCAAGGGGCTAAATTGTTTGAAAAATATGGTGTTGCATATGTTCCTCTCTTATTTACTATGGGAAGGAACCTGGTCTCTTGTTTCCCTTTTCTCCCTTAACTTTTCCAGTGGATACAAAATATATGAGCATCCCATTACCTTGACAATAGCTAATACTTTCCAAATGCTAAATAAATGTAATTTATGTAGGTTTACTAATTATGATATCAAAATGGAAAGCTGATATCATTTGGGGGGGGGGGGGGCTGTTTCAGAAAATTGCTGTTGGTGAAGTCAAATGAATAAAAATTGACGTGTGTATTAGTATCTCAACGGTATAATCTTGGAGTTATACAACAGAGCCAGGCACTTGCATCTTGCGATCCTGCTTGCAGGGGAGAATTAGGTGGATTAATATTTCCTATTTGTTTATTATTCTTTTAGGAGGTCATTTTCCCCCTACTGAATCCAAAGTAAGGGAAATAAGTCATTGCAGTGTCTTAAGGGCTTCTTAAAAGTATAATGCACCCAGCATTTAATGATGGAATGGCAAATCTATCAAGAGGTTTTTTTAGGTTGAAAATATAGGACTACAAAAGTGATGGTTTCTCATTGCCTATGGGTGCCCCTGGGACTCTCTGCTGTTGGGATCATAAGATCATGGTCCTGTTTATTTTCATAGTAAGAGGTTTTAAGCTGCTGTCTATGCCTCCTACCATTTTGCTTGGAGAAGATCCCAGAAGTGTGACAGCCAGCATCAGAGAGCAGTGAGATCAAAAGACATCCTGAACATACTCAGTGCTCTGTTACTTCACTGCTTTACTAGTTCCATTGCTAGGCCCTAAGTCTAAATTCTATTTTGCCAGGATTAAATTATTACATATAATTATTTGTGAATGAGGATAATAAATAGATAGAGGGAATATCCTCTCATACGTTTAAGTAACAAGTGGCATGCTTTTAGATAAAGATAAAGTTTCCCCTCACACATATGTGCCTGTTGTTCCTAACTCTAGGGGCAGTACTCCTCTCCATTTCAAAGCCAAAGACCCAGCGCTGTCTGAAGACATCTCCATGGTCATGTGGCCGGCATGACTAAATGCCAAAGGTGAATGGAAGGCTGTTAGCTCCCCACCAAAGGTGGTTCCTGTTTTTCTACTTGTATTTCTACATGCTTTTGAATTGCTAGGTTGGCAGAAGCTGGGACAAGTAACAGGAGCTCACTCTGTTATGCAGCGTTAGGGATTCGAACCGCTGACCTTTCTGATCGCCAAGCTCAGCATCTTAGCCACTGAGCCACTGTGTCTCATGCTTTTACCCTCACTCAATTTTCATAAGCAGAACCTAGTAAGTATTCATAAACTACCACACTCATTTTTGTTATGTATTTTCCTTCATGTCTGAAATGGCAAACTTAAATGATCAGAAGAAATGTCAGGCACATAGACAGGAACAATTGTCTTCTTTGATAACTTGCATAATTGATACCAACTTCTTTTGTTTTCTAGTTTGATTTAAGAACTTAAAAGGTTTTTTAAAGAATTTAGAATGCTAATAATATTATATCGCCTCAGGGAATCTGAGAATCCATATGTGCTTTTATGAGTCCTCTTCTGTCGTATCACTCTTGTGGCAAGAATAAGAGCCAGACATGCTGCTCCTTTACGGTTACAGTGACCTGGTATTTACATTTATGGATGTTGTTCCATAATCAACAGAATCAACCCAATATAGGCTTTATTTATATTATTTTATATTTTTTAATTCCACTTTTATTATCTTTATAAATAACCCAACATATGGGTTATTTGTAACATATCTAATACTCTTCCGTCCTCTTATTTTCCCCAAAACAGCAATCCTGTGAGATAAGCTGAGCTAAGAGAGAGTGATTAGCTCAAGGTCATCCAGATGGCTTTCATAGCTAAGTTGGGACTACAATTCATAGTCTCTTGGTTTCTAGCTTGGTGCCTTAAACACCAGGCTGAACTGGCTTTCCAATGGCATTTCACTGGTACCTTTCAGTTTATCAGCCAAAATCTTTGTAAACAACTTGTAGTCATTATTCAATAATTGTATTAGATTAGATTAGATTTATTTGGCTTGTATGCTGCCCTATTCCAGGAAGACTCAGGGCAGCTAACAATAAGAAAGGGAGGGGGTACAAAAATAAACATACAAAACAGTAGTTTAAAATTCAACAACAGTCGTGACCTTGGGTGGGGCTGGATAATTCAACAGCCCCAGGCCTGCCGGAACAGCCAGGTCTTAGTTGCTTTGCGGAAGGTCGGAAGGGTAGTAAGGGTCCGGATCTCCGCGGGGAGATCGTTCCAGAGGGCCGGAGCAGCCACAGAGAAGGCCCTCCCCCGAGGAGTAGCCAGCCGACATTGGCCGGCAGATGGAATTGGGAGGAGGCCTAGTCTGTGGGATCTAATAGGTCTTTGGGAGGTAACTGGCAGGAGGCGGTCTCTCAAGTAACCAGGTCCGATACCATGTAGGGCTTTAAAAGTAACGACTAGCACCTTGAAGCGTGTCCGGAGACCAATGGGCAGCCAGTGCAGCTCACGGAGGATAGGTGTAACGTGGGTGTACCGAGGTGCACCCACAATCGCTGTATTGGCATATAGTGACATTTCATTTATCAGTATGTAACGGGGGTTGTTCTAGAAAAATCTCCATAGGTTTTAAGCCCTATGATTCTACGAATGGAATATAATAGAATTCTTTATTGGCCAAGTGTGGCTGGACACAAAAGGAATTTGTCCTTGGTGCATATGCCCTCAGTATACATAAAAGAAAAAAGAAAAAAATACATTCATCAAGAATCATAAGATACAGCATTTCATGATAATCATAGGTTATTAATAATCAATCAAATCATACTAGAAAACAAATAAAACAATATAAATCATAAAGCTACAGCAACATAGTTATAGCCATAAGTGGGAGGAGATAGGTAATAGGAAGGATGAGAAGAATGTTTCAGTTTCTTTTTATGGTTAAGATTCACAATAATGGTAGGTAATAGACAAATATAGTTAATAACTATATAAAAATAAATAAAATATTGACTCTTTTCTGGGGCTAAAGTAATCTCCTTTCACTTTTTGGTGAGCATTCAGAAGAAGCTGTGTCTTGTCATTTAACTTTTGGTGACCTACTTACAAAGAAGTTCACTTCATGTATTCAGAAGATTCAGCCATTTTAGTATACGCAGCTCTTCCGAAGCTGATTAATGGCAGATGGCAGATGGATCGGATTCAAGATTATGTCCCGGAAGAGCAACTTCTTCTTTTTATATCATGTAATTTTATATGAATAAAAGTAACATTAAAAAAATATAAAACAGAAAGTTCATAAAAAAGATAAAAGATAAAAGAAAGAGGGCAGAAAGAACAAAGAAAAGAAAAGAAACATATTAGAACAAAGAAAAGGCTTCTGATCTTTACAATAGTTAAAAACATGCTGATTTCCTACCCTCCCCTTTTAAAATTTCGTATTTCCCCTTTCCAATATGCAACCCTTTTTAATTAACAAAAGCAAAATCCATCAGGTCATTTCTAATCATTTTCAGCAAAAAATCCACTTAGTGTTTTCAGTATTTTATAAAAGTATGTATTATTTTACCCCTGATTAAACAAATCTATTTTGTGTTCTTCCCCAATTTCAAATAGATGTTTCTTTGAGCAGAATTTAGTTGTTGTTAAGGTCAAATCTATTGCAGTGTATTGTCCCAGCAAAACATCTTTAAATAAGAAGACTCTTACAATCCAGAGAAGATGCAAGAAACAAAGCAAAATATGAATAAAGCAAAATATGAGTATTTCAAAGTAAAGAGATTGTACTTGCCTGATAGTTCTTTGCACAAAGGATTTTAGCATTCTCGTCTGTAATTTCCTACTTTAGGAATAGTATTTTCTTATCCATGTATAGTAAACTACAGCTTGCTGAATGCTTTAGTTTGTACGTCATTCCTCTAGAAAAAGTGTTGAAAGTAAGTGGACTTCTTCTGTGGCATTCCCACACCCATGGGTATAATCCTGCAAATAGACTCCGGTTATCCATTCCCCCCCCCCCATCTCTGTTTGCAAGATGAAATAATCCCTATCACCAAATTTGGAGGAATTAGGAAGAAAGATGATTGTCATTCCTTCCAATCCCATTTGCAGCAAAAATATCCAGTGGGAACGTTCATTTCACATTATATATATTTATTACATGGCAATCAAAGTCCTACTGTATTGATTATTTGCACATTTTCTTAAATGAGATAGGAATGCAGTCTTCAGTCTTTCTAAAAGATCCTTCCAAGCTCTGTTTTCACTGGCAAAGGGTTGCAGGAGGCTGTTGCAACCAAAAATGGAGCCCAAGAGCCTGTTTTGCTGGCAGAGGCACCGTGGGCTGGTCCTTTACTGTTTCCAAGGTGGCCAGATCTAAGCACCCCGTGGGCTGGATCTGGTCCCTGGGTCTTGAGTTTGACACCCCGCCCTATGCTAGGTACACATTTGTAATAGTTATTTTTGCATCTTGGAGCGAAGGGAAGGGACGCGACAAGCGGGTATGCAAAAACAACCTTTATTAAAAGCAGAGTGACTACGATTCAACTTGGCGTGGTTCGCGCCAAACATTTATACCCCCGGGTTTGAACGAGGAGCCAATGGGGCGTCGAGTAGCCCGACCAATCGGGGCGAGGATTGAACCGGCTCCGCCCGGGAACCAATCAGAAGGGGAGTCCTTTTCCCCGCGCTTGTATTCCCGCGCTAGTATTCAACACCCCTCCCCCCCTAGTCAAAGAGTTCCCTTAGGAAGGGCAAACATAGTCTTGTAAGTAGGTGGGACGGCGACGTTCTCGTCCCGACCTTCGTAGCTCCCCGGCGGTTGTCGTCGGGGGGGGTCCGCCGGCGGAGGTGTGTCTATGGCGGGGCGGTGAATCTGCGACGCGGCCTCGTGAGGTGGCGCTGGCCCCCGGCCCCGTGCCCAATGCCCATTTGTCCGGGGTGGCGTCTCCGTGGCAACAGGAGTGTCCGACAGCGGCCCCGCGCAATCTAGTTGGGGTGTAGGTTCAGAGTCTCGATAAGGACTTCGAGGAAGGGAGTAGCCGGGTGAGGCGCATCTGTCCGAAAAGTTCGTATCGGCTGGTCCCCCGTTCCCCGGGTGGGGGCAGTCCGTTGAGGGGAAGGTCATCGAGGGTGGCTCGTGCTGAGAGTGGGTGTCTGAGAGGCTCGGGCCGTCTGTTTCCGTGGGGAGGCGTCGCCTTAATTGGTCCACGTGGCGCCTCCATTGTGTTCCGTCGGCCAGACCGACCCTGAAGGAACAGGGGCCGGTCAGAGCTGTGATGGTTGCGGGAACCCACCGTGGATCCCCAGAAAAGGAGCGGGCCCATACAGGATCCCCTAACTTAAACGCGTGAGAAGGGAGGGCCCCCAAGTTGCTCGGCAGATCCCCTGCGTAAAGTGGATGGAGCCTGTCTAGGGAGGTTCGCAATCTCCTACCCATCAAGAGCTCCGCGGGGCTTTTATTAGTCGTTGGGCAGGGTATGGAGTGCTGGCTCAAGAGGTAAGCTGCCACTCTTTCTTGCCAGTCGCCCTGGTCCATGCGGCCCAAGGCTTCTTTGGCTGAGCGAACTGCGCGCTCCGCCCGGCCGTTACTAGCTGGATGATAAGGGGCTGTGGCTGCGTGTCTGATTCCTTGTTCGGCCAGGAATTCTTGGAACGTGATGGAGGTAAACTGGGGCCCATTATCTGAGACTATCACATCCGGTAACCCATGGGTGGCAAACATCTTACGAAGGGCCCTCACTGTACTCTCTGCTGTGGTGGAGGTCATGATTACCAGCTCCACCCACTTGGAGTAAGCATCGACTACTATCATGAAGTTTCGGCCGTGGAAGGGGCCGGCGAAGTCAATGTGTAAACGGGACCATGGCCCCCTAGGGATTTCCCATTCCCGGGGGGCGGCTGTGGGGGGATTCGGCCTAGAGTTTTGGCAGATCCTGCAGCGGCCTACGTAATCTGCAATTTCCGAATCTAGCAAGGGCCACCACACATAGCTACGAGCTAAGGCTTTCATTCGTGCTATGCCTGGGTGGTTTTTGTGTAGTGCGGGCAGGATTCGTGCCCGCAGAGCTGTGGGAATCACTACCCTGTCCCCCCAGACAAGACAACCCCCGTGTAGGGCGAGTTCTGCTTGTCGCGCTTTAAATGGTCGAAATCCTTCCGCTACCTTTTCCGTGGGCCAACCCCTCAAGACCCATGAAGCTACTTGGGATAGGACGGGGTCGGCCTTTGTGCAAGCTGCGACGTCCGCGGCAGAGACGGGGAGGTCGGATTCGGCGATGGACAAAATAGAGAGAGCGGGCACGTGGGCTGTGTCCGTCTCTGGCACGGGGCAACGGCTCAGGGCGTCTGCGTGCCCTAGCTGCTTACCCAGACGGTATAACAGCGTATACGAATACGCCGTTAAGAACTCCGTCCAGCGTGTCATGCGGGGAGACAAAATGGGGGGGGTTGGCTTGTCGCCTGCCAATAGCCCCAGGAGCGGCTTGTGATCCGTGACGAGGGTGAAATTCCTACCATAGAGGTAGTCATGAAATCGCTTAATGCCGGACACTGCAGCCAGGGCTTCTTTATCGATTTGGCTGTAGTTCCGTTCCGTGGAGGAGAGTGTCCAGGAATAGAAGGCTATGGGGGCCTCTGAGCCGTTCGGGAGGGCATGGCTCAGGACCGCCCCTATGCCATAGGGAGAGGCGTCGCAAGTCAGAACTAGGGGCATCCTGTCGCTATATTGAATTAGGACTGCCGACGAGGTCAAAATGTCTTTTATAGCCGCGAACGCGTGCGCTTCACGGCTACCCCATTGCCAGGCCGCTGACCGGTCAAGCAGTCGGTGTAGCGGCTCAGCTAGCGACGCCTTGTGGGGAATAAACGGGGCGTAGAAATTTAAAAGCCCCAGGAACGCCTGCAGTTCCGCCCTCGAGGTGGGTGCAGGTGCGTTTTTGATGGCAGCAACTTTGGAAGGAGTGGGGTGGATGCCTTGGGCATCAATGAGGAAACCCAAGAATTCTACTTTGGGAACAGCAATTTCGCATTTGCTGCGCTTTAGTTTCAGTCCTGCCTCCCTAAAACGTGTGAGGACCTCCCGCAGTATTTTCAGGAGTTCCGAGTGGCTGGGGGCTGCGACCAGGACGTCGTCGAAGTAGGGGACGACGCCTGGGAGCCCGTGGAGCAATCGCTCCATGAGGCTCTGAAACATCCCCGGGGCAACCGAAACGCCGAATTGGAGGCGGCGGCAACGGAAGGCCCCGCGATGGGTGACGATGGTCTGGGCTGTAGCCGCCTCGTCGTCTACAGGAAGCTGCTGGTAGGCCTGTGCCATATCTAGCTTGGCGAAAATGCGGCCTTGCCCTAAGGAGTGGAGTAGGTGTTGCACTACGGGGACCGGATATGGATTTGCCTGCAGGGCCAAATTGATGGTCGACTTATAGTCGGCACATATTCTCACCGATCCGTCGGGTTTGACCGGGAGGACTATGGGGGTTTCCCAACGGGCGTGATCTACGGGCTCGATTACCCCCTGCTCTATAAGCTTATCAAGTTCAGCATCTACCTTTGCTCTCAATGCGAAGGGGACCCTGCGTGCCTTCAGCCTAATGGGAGCGACCTGGGGATCGAGGCAGAGGGAAATGGGGGTGCCCTTATAACAGCCCAATTTCCCATCGAACACATCTGCGAACTCGTCTAGCACGCTATCTACGGTGAGGGGAACTACCCTGTGCACCCCCTCTATGGTGAGGCCCAAGGCGGGAAACCAATCCAACCCAAGGAGAGCGGGCAGATCGTTCCTAACGATTAGGACTGGGAGTTTCCCCTTAAAGTCTCCGTATTCCACTCGGATGTGGAATATTCCTGCCGTGGGAATCCCCTTTCCCTGGTAGTCTAGGAGGGAGACCCCGACGGGGCGCAATTTGCTCTGGGGAACCCCGGGACAAAGGCGGGAAAACAGGGCCCAAGATAGGAGAGAACGGGAAGACCCGGAGTCCACCTCCATTCGACAAAGCTGACCTTCGAGACGGACGGCGGTGCTGATTTTGCGATCGCCGGGGGGAACGCGGGAAGCCTGGTGGACCACGCAGTCGGCGCTGGAGGGCTGGTAGGTTGAGTGGCAGTCCTCAAATCGCCTCGCAGGACGTGGCTGTTGGCGGCGTTGCGGTGCCTGGCGCTGGTCGCTGGGCTGCATGAACGATGGGGCTGGCACGAGAGCCCGGCAAACCCTGGCGAGGTGTCCTTCTCCTCGGCAGCGGCGGCAGACGGCAGAACGGAACGGGCAGGATGTGCGGCTGTGGCGGCCGCCGCATCCGCGGCAAGGTGCGTTTGAGGCTGGCTGAGCTGGCGTCGGTGGTTGCTGGTGTGGCCTCCGCTTCGGCTGCGTCCTCATTTGTCCGACGATTTCCTCCTCCTCGTCTTCAGCAGGAGAGAGGTCGTCGACGAGGTTCGTCTGGGTGGAAGGTCCCGCGGCGGTTTGCGGGGGGGTTTTCAGCTGGAGGCGTTCGATGTCGGCCGTGGATTGTTCGGAGAGCTCCGCTGCTCGTGCGGTCTCCACGGCTTGCACCAAGGTGATTTTGTGGTTCCGGAGCATGCGGCTGCGCAAATGCGCGTCGCGGACCCCGCATACAAACTGCTCTACGAGGTTCTCCTCCAGGTCTGCAAAATCGCACTGGGCGGCCACGGTGCGCAAAGCCTCTAGAAACTGACTGATGGATTCGTTGGGCTTCTGCACTCGGCGGCGGAAGGTGAAACGGCGTGCGATCAGAGAGGGTGAGGGAGCGTAGTGGTTCCTCAGCCTGGACATCAGCTCGTCCCACCCGAGTTTGTAGGCTGGCCTCGGGGCGGCCAGGGCTCTCGCAGAGGCGAACATGGAAGGCTCACAGCAAGACAAGAAGAAACTGCATTTCTCCTCGTTGGTCTGTGCCTGGTTCCTCGATGCGATTAAGTAGCACTCGAAACGCTCCATGAAGCCGTCCCATGATTCTCCGGCGGACCCGAATGGCGCGAAAGGAGGAAGCGCTGATGCCATCGTGGTGTGGAGCCAGAGAGGGAGAAGGAAGAGGGCGGAGAAAATTTTGCGTTCGCTGCCGGAGTTCTCAGCCTGAGGTAACGTTCGTGCTGATTCAGACGCGGTGGCAGCTGGCTTGTTCTACTCCGTAGTCGCGGAAATCGGCATCCCACCTTCGTCGCCAGTTTTGCATCTTGGAGCGAAGGGAAGGGACGCGACAAGCGGGTATGCAAAAACAACCTTTATTAAAAGCAGAGTGACTACGATTCAACTTGGCGTGGTTCGCGCCAAACATTTATACCCCCGGGTTTGAACGAGGAGCCAATGGGGCGTCGAGTAGCCCGACCAATCGGGGCGAGGATTGAACCGGCTCCGCCCGGGAACCAATCAGAAGGGGAGTCCTTTTCCCCGCGCTTGTATTCCCGCGCTAGTATTCAACAGTTATATCCTTTCCCTCTTTTTTCTCGTTTATGATTAAAATCCTGATATATTCAAGTGGGGAACCCACCCCTGGACCTGTTTCTAGCCCAATATCTTAACTTATACTGTGATGTCTGCTACGAACCCAGAAGCTCACACTACACAATACAGAATGGGCATTCTTGTTTCAGACTATCTTGGTCAAATCCTTGAAGGAAGCCTGTCAGCAGGATTCAAAACTTCTTTATATACCTAATAACACATAAGGCATATATACAATACCCATGCTGGTTTTCCAATGTGGTAGTAGATATAAGCAAACATAGGTAGAAGAGAGAACAGTTTCAGTTTTGAGCAGCAAGCTAGTTTTGAGCTTTATTACAGAGGTTAAGCTAAGCCACGACCAGGCTCCTAGCTGTCTCCAGCAAATACTGTTTCAGTTTCCGAACAGATCTCATTGGCTGACCCAGTTACCAATCTCTTCATTGGCTGATCTTGTTACCATGTCTCTGCCAGTCATGAACTCTCATATACACTAACAAAGTCTGGGGGTGGAGATTGTGTGTTTTGAGGAGGATGAGAGGTTCAATCACACTGGACAGATGCCATGAGAGGAGCCAGATGAAGAATGCCTCTAAACTACTTGATAATGTGTAATTTATAGAAATTTCCACCAAATCTGTTATTGCCCAGATCACCAAGGACTGCACTAGGTGTTGTGGTTCCTGAACGTCTGATGCAAATGTGCTACATTCAAATTCATTAGTTTGTTCTTCCATTTTATTGTAAGTCTGGGATATTATGTGGCAGATTCTTTTTTGTTTAAATTCTAAATTCTAAAGAAGAAACAGATAGCAGAAGTTTTAAAAGATACCAAGAACTGGTGGGACCACAAAATAGACAAAGTAGTAGAAAATGACGAAGTGCTCTGAAACTTTAGAATTTAAACAGTGCCTGCCTGCTGCATAACATCATCCCAGTCTTAACAATTGTTGATAAGAGAGACCAAAAAAAGTCTGGATAGTGGACATTAAAATATCTAAAGACAACAAAACATAATAAAAAGAACTGGAGAAAATCACAAATACAAAAACTTGCAAGTAGAAGTAGAATCATTGTGGCAAAATGAAGCAAAATTAGTAGCAATAGCAACTAATGCCTTGGATGCAATCCCATAACATTGGCACTGACAAAACCTTCATCTGTAATTGCAAAAGGCAGATTTCCTTAGAACACTTTACTTCTTGCAATGATACTTTTAACATCATGAAACATCTTCATGCCTCAGGTTCTTGCGAAGGACTTGATAGGTGGATAAAAACACCAAACCCAGTCTAAACACCTGGCTGACTATGCGACCAACCATAATTTTTAAAAAAAGGATATAATAACTGTATATAATTAACATTTACATTTATAATTTCATTTACATTTTACAAACCTATATCTTACTTTTGATTCTCTACAATTTGCGACACAGTAAGGGATGTGGTGGCCCAGTGGGTATGATGCTGAGCTTGTTGATCAGAAAGGTCGGCAATTCAGCAGTTCGAATCCCTAGTGCCACGTAATGGAGTGAGCTCCCGTTACTTGTCCCAGATTCTGCCATCTAGCAGTTCAAAAGCATGTAAAAATGCAAGTAGAAAAATAGGAACCACCTTGGTAGGAAGGTAACAGTGTTCCGTGCGCCTTCGGTGTTTAGTCATGCTGGCCACATGGCCACAAATACATCTTTGGACAGCACTGGCTCTTTGGCTTTGAAATGGAGATGAGCACCGCCCCCTAGATTATAGCAGTTAGACTTATATACCGCTTCATAGGGCGTTCAGCCCTCTCTAAGCGGTTTACAGAGTCAGCATATTGCCCCCAACAACAATCCGGGTCCTCATTTTACCCACCTCGGAAGGATGGAAGGCTGAGTCAACCCTGAGCCGGTGAGATTTGAATAGCCGAACTGCAGATCTGCAGTCAGCTGAAGTAGCCTGCAGTGCTGCATTTAACCACTGCGCCACCTCGGCTCTCTTTGGGAACAGCTAGCACATATGTGTGAGGGGAATGTTTACCTTTACCTTTTAATTTTTCACAGGTTCAGTTAGATAAAGATGTAAATTTCTTTCTATTACTCACAAGGAATAGACTTTTATTTGCAGTTCAATTTAGTCCTACACAATCACAGATGTCTGGTAGTGGGGGTATTACATTAAGGCCATTAAACAGTTGGAGAGAGTACAAGACAATATCTCCATGCTTGGTTTATTAGAGTTGCCAAGGTATCTGAGAAAGCTAGATGGTTTATGAATATCTATTGCATCTATTGTTTTGTACAGAAAAATCATTCAGAAAATTGCCCTAGAGGTAGGTCACGCCTGACAATGCATTTCTTTAGTTATTTAAAAGGTATCCCAAGACGAATAGCACAATTAATCGAAAACAGATGGGCCGAGGCACATGTCTGACCACAGAAAACTCTAAGGAGCAAAGCAATATTAAGTCAGGTGTCTGACACTTTGTGACTTGTTTCCCTCAGTAGAAAAAGGGGGGGAACACCTGGAAAGAATGAGTGATTGGTGGTAGCTTACATTTTTATAGTCATGAAAAATGTTTTTTTCAACCTATGTTGAATGTAGCACATTTAGTTCTTGGTAAAATAATTTTAGAATATTGATATTTATTCTTTCATAGGAACATAACTCGAGTTATCTTCCTTTCTTATAGAAGATCATGCTTATGTGAACTGAGCTTATAGCACATTGCTTCCATGGGGCCTCTGGGCAACTGCCGCCTGCTTGCCTTTCCTCTGCCACAGATCCCACATCCAGGCCATGATGGGGGACATGCTGCTTCCAGCCAGACAGCAGGTGGGTGGGTGGCCCTCGGAGAAGACATTGTGCTGGCGCCAAGACTGGTGCTCCACTGTGGTGTGCATGTGCAGCCATGGGACATTCACCCTCCCTCCGGAGCACCACTGCTGCTGCCGCTCTGGATCTTGCCTTTTGCTGCTACCGCTCTGGAGCTCTCTTTCTTCCTTCTGCCGCTGCCGCCACTGCTCTGGAGCTCACCTTCAGGACAGATCAGTCCGTCCAAGCCATGCTTTGCTTCCTGGAAAGGGCTCCATTTTGAAGGGCTGTGTGCCCAGACCAGATGCTTTCTCTCAGGCCTCCCACCTCGCATGGGGCAGCGGGACGAGGAAGTGTGTGGCCAGGAAGGTTGACTGCAGTTCTTGCAGCCAAAGCTGGGATGTCTGAAAACCTACAAGTATATATATATCTAAGATCTTCTGTCTTGAGCAGAAGGTTGAACTATAAGAACTCCAAGGTTTTTTCCTTGCATTGGTCCATGAAAATACATCTATAGTATGTAGATAATAATGTCAAAAAAAGGTGAACAACATTTTTACAGAATTATAGATACGTTGAGGCTGGGTGTGACAAGGAATGGCTGGGAGGGGCCAGGTGAGACAACCCTTGATGTGAGTGACATTGAGTTGCCCACACCTACTTAGTCACATAGCCACCTAACCACATAGTCACATCACCATCTAGCCACGCCCACCCAGTCACATGGCCACTTGGCCACGCTGTTGTTAAATTATTTGAATCCCACCAGTGCATGTGTGCCCGTGTGTTGCATTTGTGCTGATAAATAAATAAAGGGAGACTAGTATAGATCTATTTCAAGCTATTTAGCTCTCATCAGCTAGCCATACCCTTACTGGGATTTGAACCTGGGCTGTTTTTACATACTAGACAGTTATATTAACCTCTAAGCCACAAGCTCTCCTCCCTTATCAGCTGAGCTAAGGAAGTATAGATCTATACTAGTCTTCTTTTATTTATTTATCAGCACAAATGCAACACAAAAATGGTTTTCTGCCTGGAAGGCTCATAGGGTGGAGCTGAAAGGCAAAAGCGAAGCAGTATGCTCCCTCCAATATTTGGGCATACCAGGTGCTTTGACTACACATTACACACACACACGCACACACACACACACACACACACAGAAAATTTACTTGTGGAAAATGATTTTTACCCTGCTCTGAGTTACTACAAGTCCTTCAGCAATAAAATGGTTTCCACATTAAGAAGAAAAAACTTTCTTACATTGCTCATATATTATGTTTATTTGTCTGGTTGGCAACAAATGATTTCAGGTTCACTAGGGAAAACTGTGGGATCATAGGTCACAAAGCCAAATCTTAGCGCACAAATATCACATGAGGCCATGCTCTTATTTGTTGGTATTGGAAATCAGAAACTTTTAGGAAACTACTGCATATTACTTAATTACTTCTTTACCAGGAGTTCTTGCCCTACACAGTTCTATAAGCTTATTGATTCAAAGTGTCAAGATAATTGCTCTTCAGTAATCTTTAATTCCAGCACCAATCCCTAGGGATTTGTATAGCTGATTAACAAAACTTACGAAGGAAAGCTGGATGTTGTCTAGATCTATTTTTTTCCTAGTTCCAAAATATTTTTATTTTTAATTACATAAAATACAAAGAAGAGAAGAAGAAATAGGAAATTAAGGGAAGAAAAGGGAGTGGGGAAAATGGGGTATGAGATACAAGAGAAAAGAGAAAAAGAAAGAAAAGGGGGTATTACTTCCAACTTTTCTTAGCATAGCACAAGATAAACATACTGCAACCTCAACTTTTTGCTTTTACACATTAATATATAACTAGCCATTCCTATAACATCAAATCTTTCTAATCAACCAAACCAAAGTCAAAGTTTCATTTTTTTTTCTTCACAAGCACAAATCCGAGAAGTGATATCCAAACGAAAATATATTTTCCTCTTTGAATAAAATAATCGGTTGAACCATTCCTGCTTTATCTTCCTTGCTATGGAAATAATGTGTAATGTTTCTATTTGCACATAATAGTCTTTGTGAACTGTCCCCATTTCTGTTCATTGTATTCTTTCAAATTCTTTGACCTTACTGAAAAAAGGTGGAGGGGAGAAGGCTTTTTTCTTTCACCCCCTTTTTTATCCTTCAAAGTACTAAACCTTTAAAAAAACACTTTTTTAAAAAACACTTTTTTTAAAAAAAAATCAAAACTTTCTGATACATCTTTTTCTTTGACCGCTTAATCTACAAGCTTTAAACTTCAATGTTAATTTAAAGCCTTCCCTCCAAACTGCCCTTAGGATGGAGGGATTTGTCTTGTTTTTAATTGATCTTTTTTTAAATGACATAGAACCCAAAAAATACCTAAAGATAAAAATACATGTGTTGTGAAAGAAAAGAAGAAAACCACATAGAAAATGTGTTTTAATTTAAAAAGAGCTAAAAATTCAAGAAAAGAAAAAGGGAAAAGATATGTTTATCCATAAATAATTAAAATTCTCTATACAATTATCTAATGGAATCATTATTCAAGTATGTATATTTCTAATGTGTTTATATAGCTATCATATATTTTAACCTACTCATTTTGTATGAATGGGTCCATATTTAATTATATTTGTACATAGAAAGCTACATCCATAGTAGATGTATGTATGCCTTTTGAAAAAGCACTTTTCAGACAACCATGATCTCTGTAAAAATTAAAAGTCAATGGGAAGATGCTAGGGTATGTTGCTGGAAAAGAAGTTGAATGATGAAACAGAAGATCAAAATTAATTGTACCCTGTTTGCACCTTTCCTCATAATGCTAAGCAGCATGTTGGACTCCAAAAAGCAATTTTTCAACTAGTCCAAATCTGTGAGCTTTAGTTCATGTGAATCAGAGGTGGTATTTAGCAGGTTCTGACCAGTTCTGGAGAATCGGTAGCAGAGATTTTGAGTAGTTCGGAGAACTGGTAAATACCATCTCTGACTGGCCCCACGCCCATCTATTCTCTGCCTCCCGAGTACTAGCTGATCAGGAGGGAATGGGGATTTTGCAGTAACCTTCCCCTGGAGTGGGGAGGGAATGGAGATTTTACAGTATCCTTGCCCTGGAGTGGGGAGGGATTGGAGATTTTACAGTATCCTTTCCCTAGAGTGGGGAGGGAATGGTGATTTTACAGTATCCTTGCCTTGCCACGCCCACCAAGCCACACCACGCCCACCAAGCCACGCCCACAGAACCAGTAGTAAAAAAAAAATGAATCCCACCACTCTGTGAATGTCTTCAGATATCAGAGTTTCACAATATCTTTAACCATCAGAATAAAGAGATTTTCAGATCCTCTTAGTAAGTCTGTTCAAGCTGTTATATCTTCTTTCGTTATTCATTATTATTTCCAAATGAATGGATCGTTCTTACATAACTTTTGGTTAAGGTGATAATTGACAATGCATTAAACAGTTAACACAGGCTAATTTTTGTTCAACCATGGATACTGTTGTGCTGTTTCTATATTTTATTGGAAGATAGCCCATATATCTGAAGACAGTGTCATTTCAATATATTTAACTAATAATTTGGGAATACTGTAAAGCATTAGAGAATGTTATAAAATATGCATCTCAATTTTTTTGTCTCCGTAAGAAACAATTTCAAATGTTATAGAAGTTACTATCTGGTTTTATGAAACTGTTTTGTATTGTGGAAAAAATATACTTTCATATTAAAAGGTATATGTAGTACATTTTCATGTGTAAAAAGGAATATTTTCAACTCAGAAATCAGGTTCTGATCTGCAAAACTTAAGAAAATTGAGAGAAAATGAGAAATTAAAACATGAACTATTTTTCCTTGGGTCAACAAGCTATATTAGTTACATTGACTTTTTTTGTTTAAGAAAACAACATCTTGTATCTATGACAACCAAGATTCTTAAGGAAGAATACAAGAATATTTTAGAACACCTTACAGGGTATTTTTATACCATAGGGAAATCTCCCAAAACATCCAAACAGTTACATTAGTTATGGAGCAAAACACAAATATATTTAATGTTCAGTTTGCCGACTTGTTCTGACTTTATCAAATTCTTCATTACATCAGGGCTTATTGTTTAGGGTAATGGAGTTAGGATTTTAATGGCTGCTACTTTGCATGATAAATCTTTAAAAAAGTGTGATGTTAAGTTCTGGAAAATGAGATAGCATGAAATTGAATTTGATATATGTATGTGTCTACCCTACAAATAAATTATTATGATAATTTCTAGATGTTTGGCAGTTAGGAATGCAAGCCTGATATACGGAAGCTGATCAACTGCACCCAGCATGTAATCCTCAATAGAACTACATCTACATCAAAGAAAACATGCAATGGTGTATCTCAAGGTTTGGTCTCTTCAACATTTTCATAAATGATTTAGATGGGTGCCTATAAAGTGAACTCAAATGCTCTACTCAAACCAGTGGAAACAGCCAAGATTTTAGAACAGTGATAGTTAACCTTTTCTGGACTGAGGGCCCAAAGTGTGCATGCACCCAAACCCCCAAAATGCAATGTGTGCGCCAGTGGTGGGTTCTGGATCCTGTCGCAACCGGTATGCTGTGATGGGGCCGGGCGCCAACCTTGGGCATGTGCGCTGCATGCGCTTGCAAGCCCAACTGCCCTGCGATGCTCCAGGTGCTTAGTGGAGGTCGCACAGGCGCCGTATGCTGCGCGTGTATACGCAAATGGCCTGGTTGGATTAAATACAGGTAAGGAACGCGGGCAGGTGAGTGGGCTCTCCAAAACACCATTCTGGTACAGTGGCCACTGCTCCCAGCTGCCACCAGCATGCCCGTACCAGGGTGTACTGGCCGGAACCCAGTGATGTGGGGTGAGGTTAATGGCTGGTGAGGCAGTCCTCTCCCCCAACATCCCACTGTCTAAAGCACTTTCTTTCTTTCGCCTGCCTGAGCTCTGGCAGGCGGGCAAAAGAAAGAAAGCGCTTTAGACAGTGGGATGTCGGGGAATTCCTCTCCCCTGACACCCCACTGTCTAAAGTGCTTTCTTTCTTTCGCCCACCTGTCAGAGCTCAGGCGGGCGAAAGAAAGAAAGTGCTTTAGACAGTGGGGTGTCAGGGGAGAAGGGAGAATTCTCTCCTCTCCCCCCCGACACCCCACTGTCTAAAGCATTTTCTTTCTTTCGCCCGCCTGAGCTCTGACAGGCAGGTGAAAGAAAGTGGCAGCCCGCCAGCTCGCCTGCCTGAGCTGGCAGGCTGCCACTTTCTTTTGCCCGCCTCAGCCCACCAGCTCAGGTGGGCAAGCTGGCGGGCTGCTGCTTTTTTTTGCCCGCCTCTGTGTCCATGGCAGCTGCGGACACAGAGGCGGGCAAAAGAAAGCGGCAGCCTCCCAGCAGAGGTTGGCAAAAGACCTGCCTTTGCTGGCGGGCTGCCGCGGACACAGAGGCGGGTGAAAGAAAGTGACTTTTGCCCACCTGAGCTGGCAGGCTGCCCTCCCTGCCTCTCCTACCCCCTTCCCTCTCTTCACTCAAACAAACTCTCTCTCAAATTGAGAGAGAGAGTTTGTTTGAGTGAAGAAACGCGCGCGCACACACACACACACACACACACACTTGCACCAGGAGGATTAATTTTGAATTCCTCCCCTCCCTCCGACCCACATACATTTTTCAGCTGTTTCACAGAGGATTTCAACTCTGCTCTTGCTTGCCATCATGAAAATGTAAAAATGTAAAAGGAAAAAGGCGAGAGCTGAGGTCAGGCTGGGCTAGTTGCTGCCAGATGCGCCATGGATGACTCTGCTTAACTGTTTAAAAAAGCCTCTTAAAAAACACAGAAGGAGGCAAGAGAACCATGTGCCTCATCTACATAAGAAATTTTTCAGCTTTTAACCCTTGCTTAACTCTGCTCAAGTGATCATAAAGTCAGACTAGATGAGGCACGTGGTTCTCCTGCCTCCTCCTCTAGAGGGCACTTTTTTACAGGCTTTTAAAAACAATTAAGCACTAAGCAGAGTCATCCACTGTGACTCTGGCAGCAACTAGCTCAGCCTTTTTCCTTTTACATTTTTTTTCTTTTCATGATGACAGTGGTGAGGCTCTGCCTCCCCTGCCTCCCCTGACTGCACGTCACTGCCGGAACCCATCACTGGTGTACACAGTCCCCACACACGCCCCCTACCCCCTGAGCAGGCACATGCAGCTCTCCCACATGCTCCCTGCCACCTGCACATGCATGGCAGAGACCCAAAGACCAGATGGCCAGTGGGAGGTGTGTGCACATGCATGGCGGAGCTGAACTGGGGTGATGGCTCATGTGCCCACACAGAGGGTGCTGGGTGCCACCTCTGGCATACATGCCATAGGTTCACCATCATGACTTTAGAAGATAGACTCAAAATACAGAATTTTGTTATTGTGGATTCAGTGTTTGGAACCTTACATCTGTCTCCCTGCCCATGGTAATTGTCCCTCTCGCTCTCTGCTCCCAGTCCTGGACCTTAACCACTAAAATAAACTAGGTCTCGCCATACAGCTACTAGCTACTAGCTTTATTGGCACTCCAATAGTCAACTGACTCTTAGCATCCTGTGAGTCAGGCAGATGCGAAAACGCTTAAAACATTATATTTTATTTTACTATAATATTTTTTATTTTTATATTATTATTTATTTTATTTTATTATATTTACATAATAAATATGTTACACACACATAACCACTGAATAAAAGGTATATAACTTCTGGACCCTGGTTCTTTCCACTGTGCCAGCTTCCTATTAATTCTTTTTGAATTAATTAAAAAAATACTGAATAGGTTCTTATCCACATTGGTGGATAAGAAAATAGGTGGGCACCAAATGAGTTTTCTGAAAACTCAATGAAATATTATATCAGTATGTTAAAATCTATTTCTTGGAAAGTGGTGTCCAACAATTAACCCATAATGGAAAATACAGGATGCATACAGATAAAAAAGAATATATCCAGGAAAGAATACCCCTGGCTATATAAACAAGAATTCTACAGTATTTTGATGCTATAGGACAGGGGTGTCAAACTCAACTTCATTGAGGGTTGTGTTTGATCTCGGAAGTCAAGTAGGTGTGGCCAGGGTGGGTGTAGCCAGCTCGACACCACTTGTGTCGGGGGGGGGAGGGTACGCTAGGGTGGCCCAAGTGCACTGCCAGCAAAAATGGCATTCAGGAGGGCCACGTGTAGCCCCCCTGAGCTCCATTTTCCCTAGTAGAGAGTTGCAGGAGGCTGTCGCATCTGAAAATAGGCCGGTCCTTTGCTGTTTACAGGGTGGCCCCACAGGCCTGATCTAAGCACCTCACGGGCCAGATCTGGTCCATGGGCCTTGAGTTTGTCACCCCTGCTATAGGACCTGCTATGTTTGCTGTTGATATTGGGTTGCATTATGAAAATGATAATGCAGGCTTTGAATCTTCCTTCTTTTAGCTGAATTGTTGTCTATTGCAATTTTTTAAAATCATTTTAGTTCTCTGCAGATGCAAAAACCCAAGCTGAAAAAGCAAGATGAGTTCAAAGTATAAACATAATCTAATCGATATAATTTCATCGATAAAATTAACCCCTGCTGTGCAGTGATAGGCACTGCAAGTACTTGCTAAAAAGAATGATCGGATCTGAATGATTGAACATCTTTGTTCTGATAAACCGTGGGAAAAAGGCTAAGAATGACCTTGAGGTTAGTATTTCACACATGTCTATCTCTATTTGAATAAGAGAAGGCAATTGCTTCCATTATTAAATAGAGTTCAGCTGTAAGCACTGATATTTATTCATACTTACACAATGGAAGTATTCACCAGACTTGCTAGCAAAAATGTGCTACAATTTTTGGGGCAGCTGAATAAAGCTATTGTGTAAATGTGTGCACAAAGTATTTTTTAAAAATACTTCTTTAAGTAATGAGTAGTTGTTTACCAAATGTCCATAGTCTTCTTTCTAAGCCCACAGAAATGTTGAAAAAAATTGTCTAAAGGGGGTTGGGAGTTAGTTATCTATTTGTCCATTTATCTCTCTAACATTTCCAAAAACATAGCAGAGCGGGATCACATTTGATCTATGGGGGAAAGCTGGCAAAAGAAACATTAAATATGGCCAGATCTAGCCAGAGGCTGCAGGGAGAAAAATCCACCCAAAAAACTTCACAATAATCCTCTCACATGTTCCTTCTCATAGGGCTACAATAGCTTAGAACAATGATGGCTAACCTTTTCAGCAAGGAGTGCCAAAAGCATGCGCCCCCGCCCCCTGCATATGCACGCATGACCCCCATACCCATGCCCCACTCCCGTGCATGTGAGCACAACCCCTGCGCACCCCGCCACATGTATGCATGTCTCCCGCATGTGCCCCACCCCCAGATATGTGTGGCAGAGATCTGAAAACCAACTGGCCAGTGGGAGGCACACATACATGCACAATGGACCCAAGCTGGGGCGATGGCTTGCGTGCCCACAGAGAGGGCTCTGCATGCCATCTGTGACACACATGCCATAGGTTCACCATCATGGGCTTAGAATGCTGCTGACTGCTCCATTCTAATCTTCCTGTCCACCTTCCTGGTCATGTGACTCAGGGTGGAGAATATGAAGCCCATCCTTTGCTTATTAATGTACACATAAGCAAAAAAAAAAAAAAATCAAAGAGGGAACACAAAAGGAGGATATAAATGCACAAAAACCCACCAACCACGAATGCACAGATTCTGATGAGTTCCTGAACAAACAATACACATAGATCCAAACTATATAAATTGATTATTTAATATAAAGGCACTGCAAGTGAACAGGTTGGAAGTAATTTTAAAGGCCATGTTCTGCAGCTTTGTTACTCTTTCCATATGATATGTTGAAAGACGTTGGGTGAAGAGACTTTGGATTCTGTCCATATTGCTGCCAATAGTTCTGTTGATCAGAATTGTTGAGTTTGAAAATGTTTCAGTAGGGTTTGGATAGAAAGTATGAAGGATTTTTTAAAAAGTAAATCCAAAGAAATGTCCTTTATAGGAAGAGCAGTTGAGTAGGCTCAGAATGCTACCAATGACCCATTTTTAATCTTGTGACTCTGAAAGAACGGCTTTGAAAGAGTGAGAAAACATTGCAGAATCTGTGATCTGCATGCTTTCTATCTTGTTAAAGATTGGTTACTTAGCTTACTACTTTCATAGATGCTACTTTGAAGCAACAAAGGTTACTTTCTGCTTCTCTCATTTTATGTAAAAATTAAGCAGCATTACAGTAAAATCAATCTATTCTAGATTATACATAGATACAGGTTTAACTGAACATACTTTTTATTGAAGACAGTAGGTAGGGACTACAAACATACTACACAATACATACATACATACCAGGGCTGGGTTCCTGCCAGTTCTAACCTCTTCTATATAAGAGGTTCCACAAATCTACAGTGCCGTTTAGAACCAGTTCCAGCTCCCTCCCCACTCCCGTCCGCACATCATCAAGATGAAGAGCGAGAGGAGGAATTCTGGGAGTTGAAGTCCACAAGTCTTAAAGCTATCAAGTTTGAACACCCCTGAAGTTCTTTTTCTAAAGGGTTAGGGGTGCAAGGGTCTTGTAACTTGACAGCTTTAAGACTTGCATGCTTCAAATGCCAGAGTTTCTGAGCCAACATTTTGGTTGCTAAACAAGAGCGTTGTTAAGTGAGTTTCACCACATTTTACAAGTTGGCCATGCCCACCCGGTCACATGGCCAGCAAGCCACGCCCACAAAGGAGGCCACACCTACAGAAGAGGTCCTAAAAAAAATTGAAACCCCCTACTGCCCCACCCCCACCTCCATATGGCTGGCGAGCCACTCCCAGTCACATGGCCAGCAAGCCTCTCCCACCCGGTCACAAGGCTGGCAAGCCACTCCCACAAAGCAAGCCACACCTGCAGAAGAGGTTCTAAAAATTTTTGAAACCCACCACTGATACATACATACATACATACATACATACATACATACATACATACATACATATTACATTGAAGATAGTCTTTAAACTACTTACTATTGACTTTTTTGCATGTAATGAAAATTACTGATGAAAATTTCTGAAAAAAAAAGATATTTATATTATCAATCCTTCAATTATTAGCTGCTGCATTTCAGTAGTCTATATCGTGATGGAGAAAGTGATCAAGTTAAACTTGATAGAATACCTTTCCACCTTAAAAACCATTAGCTGAATCTGCTATTCTATCTTAATTGAATATATATTACTATATTATGGAGGTATTTCTTTACTACATTGAAGACTATAGTCTTATAAACACTGACTTTAGGTTAATTTGATGGACTTCAAACAGACATGCCTTGGATTATGCTTCATTTACCCTATATACTTTTAATAGTTAAAGATAATTCTTCCATAGAACTATCATGCATGCTCTTTCTATTTCTTTTAATGCTTTTAAATTTTGAAGTTGTTTTGATACATTTCACTTAATTCCAAACATTACATATTGATGGGCTAACATACTATCATTAGATTCCCCCCCCCCCACCATTCTAAACCTATGATTATTATGACTCGGATCAAAGACATGGAAGAATGTGATTGCAACTGGACTTTGCTTGTTGTTTTGCCAAAGGATCTGCAAATCACTTTTGTATTATGTTAGCAAAAAAAGTATTAATAGTACACTGATCTTTTATCTGAACGTGTTAAGCTTTTTCCATGAGACAAGCCCACTTCTAATGAAAGGGAGGGATTATTTGAATAGCTGGGATGTGCTTTGTGATGCTTGTTCAAAACAAGAAGTTTTTATAGAAGATGTGGACATAGGAGATGAGATGTTCATTTATGGATGTAATATCCTAGGATAAGTGTTAAATTCCCTGTGATGGAAGTATCAGAACACTGATGCCATTGCTTTAATTAAATTAGAAGTTTAATAAACTTTATTATTTTTTTTAAAAAGTATAGAATAAACCACAACAAATAGTATTTCTATCATCATAAACAAATCCAATCATCAAAATCCAAGGTTAAAATTTCATTTTTTTCAATTTCAAACAAAACTCCAGGAGTTTTGGGCTTTCCAATTAGAAATGAAGTTAGCGTCTTTTTTAAAATCAACGCAATCAATTGCCACGTCTATTGGAAAAAAATCTATTAATTTCACAATCCGTTCATCCATTGTGTGTATATTTTTGTGAATTTTGTATATTTGCACATACAAAGGTTTTCCATTTTTTCGGTCTGCTTGTCCATAAATTTTAAAATATAAGCTTCAATTGTACAATCAGTTTAAGAATTCTCTGAGTTAAAATACATATCTGATTCCAAAGTCTTATTAGGGCATCCACTAGAGACGCTAAAAATAATGCCGTGTTTTTGTTTACATTTTCAGCATATATTTTACATACTCTTATAGTTCTTTGACAATTTAGCAGATATTAAATGACAATGGTACATCCTCTTATAAAATTCTCTTTCAAGTTATAATTCAATGTAAATTTCAATCTTTTACTCCACATATTCTCCCAATGATTAAGCATTATGTTGTAACCAAAGGTTCTTGACCTTTTGTTTATACAGTCTAACATATTCATTATCTACGTTAATTGTCAAAATAATTTATATATTTTAGCAACCATATGTTCATCATTAATACATAAATCTGACTCAAAATTAGCTGAAGAGCACTATTCAATTCAGCAGAAATTCACAGAGCAGCTATTGCCTATCAATTTCTTCTAAATGTTTTGAAACTAGCTCCCTTATTTAATCCACAAGTTGATGTAAAAATAATGACATATACATTTTATAAACACATTGGATTTCAACCAGAAATATTAATTATTAGTTACTTATCAGATGCTACTTGATCGAATGTCTTGAACATGTTATTATATATTCCTAATATATTGGCTGAAATTAGCAGAAGTCCACCAATGCACAATAACTACTATCAGGACTAGAATTACAGCTTGGAATGGATTAGTTGATTAGAGAAGTTAGGAACAGATCATTCAAAGAAACTGTTCCTTAATGTCATAAGAAAGACTGGAAGACTAGAAATTCCTATTTCTAGCCCAGATATTATATGTGAAAGAATGAGGGTGAAGACAGGTCCTCCATAATAGTTCGCATAGTATATTGTAGAGGCAGATAGTAAGTAGGGCAAGATTTGGTTTATTGGCATAGAATGATAAAGAACTCAGCTTGAAATAATTGCCATGTCATTCTTGGTTTTGGGCCTGATAGAAGCCTTCTCTAGTACCAAAGCTCAAATAAGTCAATTGTACTCCTGTTCAGTTTTTTTTGTATTCCAATTTTCACAACTGTAGGTAGCAATGGGAAACACGATAGTGTGGAATCTGCATTTAATTATCAAAAAACCTTGGTTTTCCATATACGATTCATCAAGCCAGTGTAATTAGACACTTAACTTCTGAATTTCTCTCGTGCATATGATCTCTTCCCCATTTTCACCACTTATATGAATATTTCCATTTCTTGCAGTGTTCATGACTTTGGTTCTTTTGATGTTCAGCAAGAACCCAGATTTCTCACTCTCTTCTTTAATTGTTTTGAGAAGATATTTCAGACCTTCTTTGGTTTCTGAGAAGAGAGTTGTTCGTCAGCATAGAATATTGTTGCTCTTTCTTCCTCCATTATTTATTCATTCATCATTTTCAGTTCAGCATACAGGGTAATAAGAAGGATAAAAAGCTAAAAAAATACAATCATGCTACATTCCTTTTTCTATCTTGAACCAAGCAATGTCTCCATATGGTGTTTGCAGAGTGGTTTCCCATTTGTGTAAAATGACTGCACCAACTTGATCAGATGTGTTGGCATTCCCAGGTCTTCTAGGGTTCTCCACAGCTTGCAATGATCAGCATAAAAGAAGGCTTTCTTGTAGTCAATAAAGCAGATGTAGATACTCTTTCGTTGAGATTTGTCCATCATCCAACGTAGATTTGCAAAATAGTCATGAGTGCCACAATCTCTTCTGAAGCCAGCTTGAACATCTGGAATTTCCTTTTGATAGTCGGCACCAGATGTTGTTGTAGCTTTCTAGTGTGAGGGATGAGGGCAATTGGAGCAATCTTTGGAGTTATCCATTTTGACAATGGAATGAACACAGATCATTCCCAATCCTGTGGCCATGTCAGTGGTGGGTTGCCAATTTTTTTTACTACCAGTTCAGGCATGCTCCCCCATGTGATGCTTCTGCGCAGAAGCATCCGAGTGGGTGAGCGGAGCCTCCCACCGCCACTACTACCGGTTTGCCTGACCCGATCTGGACCAGGAGCAACCCACCTCTGGGCCATGTGCTCGTTTCCCAAATTTTCTAGCACAATGCTTTGATGGTGGAGGGTTCAGAAATTCTATGGGGATGGTATCAACACCTGGGTCTTGTGGTTTGGTAGTTAGCTCATTGCCTATGTGACTTGTTCCTGAAGGATGCCTGGTCCTTTTTCTGCTTCCTTTTCTTATTATGCTGGGCCTCCTTGTTGCTGACATACCTCTGTATATTCTTTCCATCTGTTCTTGACACTTTGTTGGTCAGACAGATCTTTGCTTGTTTTGATGATGCTTTTATGTGCAGAAAATGGTATTCAAATCCTTTTGCCTTGTGCAAATGCATTCTTGGTGTGGCCCTTCATGCAGTCCCACTCTGGCTGTTTGCCATACTGGTTCCAGTAAACTTCATTGCTTCTTGCTGCTCTTATAGATTCTATAGTTTGACCCTAATTCTGAAATTAAAACCCCCTTAAAGATATATGTGCTGCTTCCTTGTTAGCGCCTTATGGTTAGGACCTTGAAAAATGTAGAACGAACATGGCAGTGTTTATGGATGAGAACAACACGTTTCGACATTGGTGGCAGCTTATGATTCTCTTAACATGTGGCAAGGCTGTGTATGCTTTCTAAAATTATTCCGCAGAATTGTGTCAGAACTTATAAAAGTACAGGATCTCTTTACTAGTCATTAAAGAATGCACATCTTTTTTCAGGTTTCTATGCCTGCCAGAAGAAAACGGCTATTGCGTCAATGAGTCAAATTGCTCCTAATCCAGTGACATCCTTCTTCAAAGTCTCACATCCTTAATTAATTTGCAAAAAAATTAGTCAGCTTTTGTGAGGATTAAAGCACTTTTTCCAAATTATATCTGGTCTTAAAATATAGCTCCACTCATAGTTGTCAGATGTAAAGTTGAAGGGAGGTAAAAATGCTCAAATTGCACAGAAAGGTAAGAATTGGGGGGAAAAAACCCCATGGTATTTCATAATTTTAGAAAGGGACAAAAGATCAAGTTGTCAAACCACTTTGTAAATACACTGGACGGAAAATGTTTATAGTACATTGGTTGGAATTTGAACAATAGAACATGCTTCTATTATTCAGGGTCAAGATGTTGAATCTTCTGTTTTGTGAAGCTAAGTTCTATGCTTGTGAAGACAATAAGGGATTGGGGGCAACACAGTCTATTTTCTTATGTCATGTTGCATGTTCTTCATCCTGTGCCTAGTTACTTTCTTGAATTGAAACTTGGCCTTGCCTCCATATGGATTCACATGAGATTCTACTGATTAAAGTAGTGGCTATGGTAGCCTTCTTGGAAGGTTAATCCCCTTAGAAGAAAAGCCTAGCTTTAGGCCTGAATTACTTTAGTTTTTTTAAACTTAGGGTTAGGTGACATCAAGCCATAAGAGGACCACCCCCGAGATTAACTAATTCACTTCTTGACTTGGACCTGCAGATTGATACCAGTAAATCTCTTATTACTGCAACTATAGTCTCTGTAATAAATGTTTCTCCTTACTTTATTATTTCTACTCTACATAAAAAGACATACCATATTTTTTGGGCTATAAGATGCACCAGAGCATAAGATGCACCAAAAGGTAATTTTTTTAAAAAAAGTTTTTGCACTTTGCAGGCCACCCAAGCCCTCTGCATGCTTCGTTTTTTGTGAAAAATGGGGCATGCAGAGAGTTTGAGAGGCCTGCAAAATGCTCCTGGGGGAGGAGCAAAAATGAGCAAAAACTGGCCCATTTTTCACGAAAACAGGCCCGTATTTTGCAAAAAAGAAGGAACGAATAGGTTTTGGGAGGCTTGTAGAGTGCTCCTGGGGGGCTGGGGTAGCAAAAATGAGAAAAAGGCCCATCTTTCACTCATTTTTGCCGTCCCCAGCCCCCAGAGGCGCTTTGCAGGCTCCCAAATCCTCTGCATGTCCATTTTTGCAAAGGGGAAAGTGTTTCGGGAGACCAAAAATGCTGTATTCAGTGTATAAGACTCACTGAGATTTTCACCCTCTTTTTTGGGGGAAAAAGTGCGTGTTATATTCCGGAAAATATGGTGTTCATTAACCAGAGTCTGCTTTGCCATAAATGGCACTGGAGGAAAGGTTTATTAATACACTGTCATAAGGTCAACTTGTTCAAGCCTTTGTGTGTATCATTGTATTGTCCTTTCTATCACGATGGAACTCAGAATTATTAATGGCCTATTAACCTCCCACTTGGGTTGGTCTGATGAAGAGAACATTCTATATTTGTTAGCAGTCGAGGCATTTGCAGGATTGGATGCTTTCCTCAAAAGATGAAAAGAGCATCATACTATTGTGATGCATGCTTTGGTCCTTCCATACATGTGTGCCATTTCACAGCGCACGTATAAAGGGGCAGAGTTAGTGTTGCAACAGCTCAAACATTGCTTTCATCGTTTGCCACCTCCACCACTGGCCCCTCCATAATTGCCTCTGTTTAGCAGAGTGGTCTACAGAAATATCCAGGAGAGTTGCCAAATTTTGTGTGATTATGATTAGCATGAAAAGACTTTGGATTTAACACTGGCAATGCTTACTCACTGATTTATTTCTGCCTGAACCATCTGTAATTCTATAAATTTATACCTTAGTTTTTATCTGAGTGTATTGTAATGTATTCAATATTTTGGCCTTCACCATAAATAAAGTTTAACTAAGTAGCCCCTCATCTAAAGAAAATTCAGATTACTTGGTGGTTGGGAATAAATGCATGCAAAAAAGCATTTATACCATCAAAGAGTAACTTTCTGAGATTCTGATTCTTCCCCTTCATGATGATCATCAAAAAAAGTTCAGAGTGAAAAGCTGAAATATAGAAATAAAATTAATTAGAACATTACCACCACAACCACTACCTCAACTTATTTTTACACCCTTATAAGGCAGTGATGGCTAACCTTTTTGGAATTGTCCTTGCATGCTAAAAGCACATGACAGCGCATATACCCACACCCATAATACAATACACGCTTCCCCTACTGCGCCCCCCATGTGTGTGCCTGCGACCCCCCCCCCCCCATGCCCTGTCTTGGGCCTAGTAAGCCTCCCTGAAGCCTCCTGGGACAAAAAATGGGGCACAGACCCCTGCACCCCCTGCATCCCCCCCCCCGTGCATGCCTAGGTTGTTACAGGAGTTATGTTGGCCTTTTATGCAGCTTTATTCCTCTGTAGCATTCATCTCCATTGTTCAGTGATGCATTTCCTGCCTCTCTAGGATTTACCTCTATCTGTTCCTGTGCAGCACTGTTCCTGTTCCTGTTGGATGTATATCGATGGCTTGTATAGTGTTTTGCAGAGACCCGAAAATCAGCTGCCCGGCAGCAATGCTTGGTGGAGCTCAGCTGGAGCTCGCGTGCCGGCAGAGAGACCTCCATGTGCCGCCTGTGTGCCATAGTTTTGCCATCATGGTCCTAGACTTACAATAGTTCATTTAGTGACTGTTCAAAGTTACAACAGCGCTGGAAAAAGAGACTTATGATCATTTTTCACACTTACAATCATTACAGCATGGTCATGTTATTAAAAATAAAATGCTTGACAACTAATTCATATTTATGAGAAATGCAATTTCCTGGAGTTATGTGATTCCCTTTTGCAACCTTGTGACAAGCAAAGTCAATGGGAAAGTCAGATTCACTTAACAGTGATTTGCTTAACAACTGTGGCATGGAAGGTCATAAAATGGGGCAAAATTCACTTATCAACTGTCTTGCTTAGAACCCTAAATTTTTGGCTCAATTATGGTCGTTTGTTGAGGACTACCTGTATTCCCAGCAACATACCACCAGGATACAGAAAAGTGACACGCTTCAGTAACTAAGATAATCTTATTATCTCATAGGTAGGATGATAGAATCTAGAAAACTATTAGAACTTTGGATTCCAGTCTCAGAGTTATGACCTCATCAAATTCCTATTTTTTATGCAAATATGGAATGATTTGCAGTAAATAATTCTGTGAGATAGGAGAGGACCAAAAAGAAAGGGAGGCTAATGTCATTTCTATCATACTTCCATCCCTCCTAAACATGTCTGCAAATGGAAAAAGAAATATATGCCATGGCTGGAGCTGATCATTATATTTCATTTCCAGTGGGACTCAGAAATAGACATTAAAATATATATAAATTCCTCTCTGTCTTCTGTCTTAGTAACATGAAACACCAAGGCAAAAATGTCCCTTCTTCTTATATTTTTCATGAAACAAACAAGCATTGTTGTTCTTCGGATAATTAAGAAGAAAATAAGCACTCTTTGGAAGAAGCTACAGTCATAACCAATTTCTCGGGCTATATTGAAATATATCCACACTTTCCTATTTTAGATCCTTTTTCTCTAGTTTTTTCCAGCTGCTTTCCTTCTCCTGCCTTGTCTTTCTTATGCATCAGCATCAACTTTCTTGCTGCTTTGTTTTGGCTTCTGGTGCTTTGCCAAGATTCATCATTTCCTGCTTACACAGCGATTTAAACCAGACCTTCTAATCAGCTTCTCTGCCCTGGATCCTTCTCTTCTGACAAAGCAAAACCAAAATGAAAATGGGATTCTCTCTTTATTTGCCTTTCTTGTTTCTCTGTCCCCTTTTAACAGAGTCACAAGTGGACAAAGATGGGAGAATTTTGTGCGGGATGCCTTCAATGTAACAAACTTTTGGAAGCACCAAGGAGACATACAGGCACACTCGCTTCGGCAAGAGCCCGACAGAATCTACAGAGATTATTTGGATGTGTTGAAGCTCTTTATTATTCTGAATCCAAATCCCAACTAAGCTTATCAAATGGCTACATATCACTAACTGATTAAACCGTATTTCCTCATTGAGTCCATTGGCACTGTTTCGGAAGGCCCTGCTCATAAAAAGCTTTTTGGCATTACTTTAATCAAAGGGGCAAGAAATGGATTAAGGGGCAAAGCTTTCTTTATCAAGTTGGATTTTGCACTGCATCCAAACTGTAAACTACAGTCTCTCAAGAATTTATATATAAATTTATATATAATTTATATATGTACATATTTTATATACTCTACATTCATGAGGTTCCACCACAAAACCGCATTCGACTAAAGCACGCTCGACGAAACCACGTAGCTGACGTCATCACAGGGCGACAACAGCGCGGAGACCTAAAACCTAAAATTAACCCCTAAACCTAAACCTAACCCCCCTAAACCTAATCCTAAACCTAACCCTAAACCTAACCCTTAACCTAACCCTAACCCTAACCCTAACCCTTAACCTAACCCTAAACCTAATCCTAACCCTTAACCTAACCCTAAACCTAACCCTAACCCTCACCCTCAACCTAACCCTAACCCTAACCCTAACCCTTAACCTAACCCTAAACCTAACCCTAAAGCTAACCCTAAACCTAACCCTTACCTTAACTTGAATCATCTTGCTTTTAAAGCGCTATTTAAAGCGCCCTTCTTTCTCCGCGCTCGCTGTTGTCGCTCTGTTGATGATGTCAGTGACGCAATTTAATCGGGCGCGCTTTAGTCGAGCGCGGTTTTGTCAGGCCACGCATTCATGAAAATGAAGTTATGGCACTGTGCCACAGGTGGCATGCAGCGCCCTCTCTGTGGGAATGCGAGCCATCACCCCAGTTCAGCTCCGCTATGCATGCATGTGCACCTCCCGCTGGCCAGCTGATAATCAAGCCTCTGCCACCGTGCATGCGATGGATGTGAGATGCATGCGTGGAGTGCATGCAGGGCCCCACACATTCCTATGCGAGGGAGCCATATGTGTGGGGCACAGATGCTTGCATGAGTGGGTGAGGTGCATGCACGGGGCCACATGCACATTGCATTCTGGGAATTCAGGTGTGCACATGTGCATTCGCGCTTTGGGCACTCGGTCCAGAAAAGGTTATCCATCACTGGTCTAGGACTTACTGAACAGTGGCTCAGTGGCCAAGACTCTGAGCTTGTCCATCAGAAAGGTCAGCAGTGTGGCGGTTCGATCCCTTGCACCGCGTAATGGAGCGACCTTCTGTTACTTGTCCCAGCTTCTGCGAACATAGCAGTTTGAAAGCATGTAAAATGCAAATAGAAAAATAGAAACCACCTTTGGTGGAAAGGTAACAGAGTTCTGTCACCTTCAGCATGTAGTCATGCTGGCCACATAACCATGGAGATGTTTTCGGACAGCATTTTCTCTTTGGCTTTGAAACGGACATGAGCACTGCCCCCTAGAGTCAGGAACGACTAGTACATTGTGCGAGGGGAACCTTTACCTTTACCTTATGGCACAGAATGGCAAGCCATCTCCACAGTCAAGATAGGCCAGAGGTACACTTTGAAATTATTTCCTTCCCCCCACCTCCTCTCATCTCTGCTATTATTGGATGTCAAGTTGATCTTGAAGTGATTTTGTGCTTGAATTTATATTAGACAAATATTTGCTGTTGAAATTTGAATTTGGGCTTAGATTTGATCTTGTTTGGGGGCATCTTTATGTGCTATTTCTTCCCGATATCTTTTTTTTAACAATTACAACTTGTCAGATGTGAGTTCATAAGTGCATGAATATGTCTGAGGCTGATGACACCACCAAATGTAAAAAACCCGATGAAGAAGGCCATCGCATTCTGCTTGCCGTATGAATTAACTCAATATGACATGAAAGCATGTGGAGGGGTGGCATTAGAAGAAGCTATCGTAATTTTTGCTTTCAGCCAACAACAATAAAAAAAGATTACTCTTAAAAAAAAACAGTATGAAAAAGTGAGACTTGGAGTGGGATGGGACTTCAGAAGAAACACATTGGAAAAATATATTTTGAAATATGGAAAGCTTAGTTGGTGTTTGTGCTAATGTATGAATTGGTTTGATGCCAAAACAATGTATTCAATGGTCTCAAGTGAAAATCAACAGTATTTCAGGTCCCTCTTAGCAGGCTGAAAAATTACAAATTTCTTGCTAAGGTAACCCAACTAGGATTTGGTTTGTCAAGGTATTTCAGATAAACCATATTTCACGGTTCCTATAAAACACTCAGCTAGGAAGATTCTACTACTTTTATTTTTATTGGCTATGATATTTCTACCAAAATGCAGTGAAAGAATAAACTCAAACAGCTGGTCAGAAAACATTTGTGTACATAAAACAGCACCTGCTATGAACTGTATTGTTTAGAAAATGTTTTCTTTGTTTTTTGTTTTTTTTTAAAAAGGATTAAGTATAGAAAGGCAAACATTTTTTGAAATTTTCTTTAGACTCAGAAAGGCATAGACCATTCTCCAGGGTGTACATTTGTGCCTCTTAAGAGAAGAGATCAGATTTAAAAACATCATTTCTTTATCATTTAATCCATATATTGTGTTTCCCTGAAAATAAGACAGGGTCTTATTTTCTTTTGACCCCCGGAATAAGTGCTTGGCTTTATTTTCCGGGAGGTCATATTATTTTTGAGGTGCAGGAGGTGGCGAGCATGGTCACCTCATGGTTGCTGTTGTGTTGCAATAGTTTTGGGGAGAGCTTATTTTAGCGCATACGCTCAAAAGCCCAATTGGGCTTATTATCCAGGGATGTCTTATTTTCAGGGAAAGAGGGTACAATTCTAAGATTAGCAAAAAAAATCCTGTGACATTCATATAGAGAGATCTCATTGTTTTGAAAGTTAAAAGTGAGATTAGTAGCAGTAGTAGTAGTAGTAGTAGTAGTAGTAGTAGTAGTAATAATAATAATAATAATAATAATAATAATAATAAGAACAAATGCAAGTATTAGAAATAACAACTGAGATGGTCAAAAATCGAGTTAAAAAGGTAAAGAATTGGACATCACCTGGAAAGGACCAATTACATGGTTTCTGGCTCAAATATCTGACCAGTTTACATGCAATATTGGCCAGGCAACTGAATGAAATTTTACAAAAGGGCCAAATTGATGAATGGTTGACAACTGGAAAAACATACTTGATTCAGAAAGATCCAACTAAAGGAACAACACCTGAAAACTACAGACCAATAACATGCTTGCCAACAACCTTCAAATTACTCACAGGCATTATTGCAGATAACATGATGGATTATTTGGAAACAAACAACATCTTGCCAGTAGAGCAAAAAGGCAACAAAAGAAGGAGCAGGGGCACAAAAGATCAGCTTCTAATTGATAAAATGATATTAGAAAATTGTAAGAACAGAAAAACGAACTTGAATATGGTCTGGATTGATTACAAAAAGGCATTTGACTCACTGCCACATAGTTGGATCATAAAATGCTTAGAAACAACTGGCATCAGCAAAAATATTGCATCCTTTACTGAAAAGGCGATGAAACAATGGAGAACTGAGTTGGCAGTAGGGAATGAGATCTACGGAATGGTTAATATCAAGCAAGGAATTTTCCAGGGTGATTCACTTTCACCTCTTCTCTTCATCATCGCAATGATCCCACTATCAGTTATCTTAAAAAAAATGAAATTAGGCTACCAAACAGCCAAAGAAGCTGAAAAAATTTCGCATTTACTATATATGGATGATTTGAAACTCTATGGAAAGTCAGAAATAGAAATCCAATCATTGACAAACACAGTCCGAGTATTCAGCACCGATATTTCAATGCAGTTTGGCATGGAAAAATGCGCCACTGTATCCATAAAAAGGGGCAAAATCACTGCATGTGAGGGAATTGAAATGCCCAATGGCCAATTAATTAAATGCAAAGAAAATGAAGCCTACAAATACTTAGGTATTCTGCAGTTGGATAACATCAAGCATGGAGAAGTAAAAACTATTGTCAGGCGAGAGTACACCAACAGAGTTAGGAAAATTTTGAAATCTAAATTGAATGGTGGAAATACAATCAAGGCCATAAATACCTGGGCAATACCAGTTATAAGATACACAGCTGGTATAGTTAACTGGACACAAGCTGATTTGGACCTTTTGGACCGAAAAACCAGGAAACTAATGACAATGCACTACAGTTTACATCCACGTGGTGATACTGATAGACTGTACCTGCCCCGAAAATCAGGTGGCAGAGGATTATTACAAGTGAAGCAAACAGTTGAAGAAGAAAAACATGCATTGGCTGATTATTTAAAAGAAAGTCAAGAACATCTATTAATCAAAGTAAAGAACAAAAATCTACTGAAGGCCCAACAGACGAAACAAGAATACAGAAAAGATGTGATAAAATCAAGAATGGAGAGTTAGCAGAACAAAGCACTGCATGGCCAATTTCTGGAAAAAATAAAAGATAAAGTAGACAGTGAACAAACTTGGTTATGGTTAACAACAGGTACATTAAAGAAAGAAACAGAGTCACTAATCCTGGCTGCGCAAGAACAAGCTATCCGCACAAATGCCATTAAGGCCAAAATCGAAAAATCCTCTGATGATGCCAAATGCAGACTTTGCAAAGAAGCTGATGAAACTGTTGATCACATACTCAGCTGCTGTAAAAAAATCACGCAGACTGATTATAAATTGCGGCACAATTCAGTAGCACAAATGATCCATTGGAATTTGTGCAAAAATTATAATATTAAAACAGCAACAAACTGGTGGGAACATCAGCCTGAAAAAGTCACCGAAAATCAGATGGTCAAGATCTTGTGGGATTTCCGTATACAAACCGACAAAATACTGGCGCATAATACACCAGACATCACACTGGTTGAGAAAAATAGGGTCACAATCATAGACATCGCAATACCAGGTGATAGCAGGGTCGCCGAGGAGGAACATGAAAAAATCGCAAGATACCAGGACTTAAAAATCGAAATTCAACGACTATGGCACAAACCAGCAGTGATAATTCCAGTGGTAATTGGCACACTGGGTGCTATTCCAAAAGCACTGGAATTACATTTAAAACAGTTAAAAATTGACAAAATCACCATCAGTCAAATGCAAAAAGCCACACTGCTTGGATCTGCACACATATTACGAAAATACGTTACGACGTCCTAGGCCCCTGGGTGGGGCCCGACTAGTAACCAATGCCAAATCCGGCGAAACAACTGGCCGCTGTGATACAATTGTATAATAATAATAATAATAATAATAATAATAATAATAATAATAATAATAATAATAATAATGGTTTATCGTACAGTTGGCCAGATGTTCTGACTGGATTTGGCATTTTTATCTACCTATTGGGTCCTTCCCAAGGACTTGGTACAGAGAGATGTGGATGTTTTATGATGTTAAAGGGATGTGACAAGATGCAAACTGTTCCAGTAAAGCTACCTTTTGTAATTGATTAAAGGTGATTTTGTCAATGTCAGCGGTGTTCAAGAGAAGCTCTAGTTGTTTTATTATATTTCTATTATTGTTTAAATTTGTTAAGTTTATTTTATAACATTCTATCTTTTTTGTAATTGTATTGTGTGCTACCCTTTTCTCCATTATATTAGTATTTTTATGTTGCAATTTCTATTTCTAGACTGGATAGCACATTCCATTGATCACCAAGGCTAAGTTGATATGATACTTTAAACTTAAACGTGAGTAATAAAATAGAACAGAAAATTTAAATGGTATTGCAGTTTTAATTGTATTGCTTAGTTAAGACAACAGGCTATGAGAAAAGCTGAGTTCAACTAACAAACTACAAATTGCTTTGTCTTAGCTTAGCATATTGGGAGATGGAGCAACCACAAACTGTTGCTCATAAAAAAGTGATGGGACTTTGATCACACAGTCCTGAAATTAATCTTTGCTTTTTCGACTCCTCCACCCAACGCTTTCCCTTTCAAGAACTGATCACTAAAACTTAATTCTGAGACAATGTGCAGAAAAGGTATTGTTTGTTTTGGGGGGGACTAGTCATAAATTTGAGAGAAATATTCTCTATGTGGTACTTTCACTTCAAGAAAAGTAGACTACTCTCTAAAACATTTTCCTTGGGAAAGGACTTCATTTCTATCATCCACATCTTGGTAGTTATAGAGCACATTAAACATTCAAGATTCGCTTTCAAAACAGGTTGAGAAAATAGTCTTGAACTCATGAGCCAGATAGTTAACATGTCACTAGTACTGCATCTTGCTAAAGCAAGTAAATCAATTCCACTTGGTTTTTCGGCAGAAAAAGTAGCAAAGTTGAATTCTGAAATCCCAATGCACGGTTGCCGATTATTTCAGATTAAGATGACCTTCTAAAAGTGAACTACTGAAAATCTCAGAAGATGACCAATCATGGAAATTTGCAGGAAAGAATGTATAGATGTAGAGTAGATGCAGCATTTTAGCCACGAAAATAACATATTTACTTTTAATTTTATTTAGTTTAGTTTTAGAACATTTGTTTTACTTTGCAGGATTTTGTGACCTCTGACCTAAATAATCTGGAGTCAGGAGATTTGTTTGTTTATTTAAATTATTTATTTATTTAAAATTTTATTTATTTAAAATTTACACATTATATCCATGGAAGCAGTAAAATAAAATATTTTGAGTAAATCCACTGATAGCAAAAAAGTTGAATGTGATTGAGCATGAGCATCATATTAGAAAAGGGAAACAGAAAAACAGCAATAATTAAGATCCATAAGTCGAAAGCAAAATTCGTGTGTTGAAAATATGAGGCTGGAAGATCCTCATTTTACAAGAGGGAAGAATCACTGATCACTAAGTGGAAATACTCAAGCTGGGAATCAGTGGTATAGGCCAAGGTAAAAGTAAAGGTTCCCCTCGCACATCTGTGCTAGTCATTCCCGACTCTAGGGGCAGTGCTCATCTCCGTTTCAAAGCCGAAGAGAAAAGCACTGTCCAAAGATGTCTCCGTGGTCTTGTGGCCAGCATGACTAAATGCCGAAGGTGCATGGAACCCTATTACCTTCCCATCAAAGTGATCCCTATTTTTCTACTTGCATTTTTATATGCTTTTGAACTGCTAGGTTGGCAGAAGCTGGGACAAGTAACAGGAGCTCACCCCATTACGCAGCACTAAGGATTCAAACCGGCAAACTGCTGACCTTCCTGATGGATAAGCTCAGCAACAAATTTTATTGTATAGCAGCATTGTAATTTCTTCTAGCATTTAATGCCTTGAAAGTGTGACAAAAGCCATTTCTAACAAAAGCATCAACAGGATGATTCACAGATCATAGGAATATAATGGTAGTAGTGTCTGTGGGCTGGAAGACTGTTGTACTTTCCTCTTTCGTCTTTAGATATGTCTTCCTGTGGATGAGAAGAAGAAGGAAAATATGCAATAATCTCATATCAAGCATAGATAAATATTTGTTGTAGTTGTTGCAAACAAATATTTATCTATGCTTGATATGAGATTATTGCATATTTTATACTTTATTGTGTTCATTTAATTAAGTACAAATCATTGGGATATCCTCATTAATGAGTATTGTTATGTGGAATTTAACACAGAGTTTTTCTTGAGAGATGCTGTAGTTTCACATCTATGAAATAACCTTCCAATGTCATCACATTTTCCAACCAGTCATGGTATATTCTGACTATCTGTTTGCCAACCTATTCTTCCAAAGGATGGTAATTGAAAGTGATTTATTGATGGCACCTCACTGTTGATTTTAATCTTTCGGGTTGAGCTCTATGACAGTAGAATCTAACTGCTTCCAAAAATGCTCTGTTCTCAGATCCAGGTGAAATGATGCCAGTTCCCAAAAAGCATCCCTGGGATTTAACAGCTTTGTATGAGACTCTTAAACTGCATCTTTTAGCGGCAGCTGCATTTGCGATATTTAGCAGTCGCCTTAATTATCTTTACTACTTGTGCCAAGCTTAAATAAAACTTCTCTGGTGTTTCTTCTGAAGCATTTCCATGCTAGATAAGGTCAAGGCCAATGTGTGTTCCATGGATACTGGTATAACTAATCTTTCTGGATTTTTAAAAAAATTTGTTTTGGCAAAAGATCATTTTCCACTAGGATTTGAATCCTAGATAAGGGCACGTCCTCACTCATTTGATCTTAGTTTCAACATTCAGTTCCTTTCATCCTAAAATCCATGGGAATCCCTGCCTTCTCCTGAATGCAAAAGGTGAGCCTGGTTTATCTGTTGCATTATAAATAGCTACTTTCCAAACGATGTAATTGGAATATTATTCTGTCTATATCAGGGAGGGAAGACAAAACTAGAGCCAATGCTCTTTTGCTTTCACAAATCCTTCCAATTATATTGATCAGAAATCAATATCAGTGGTGGGATTTGAAATTTTTTACTACCAGTTCTGTGGGCATTGCTTGGTGGGCGTGGCATGATTTGGTGGGCGTTGCTTGATGGGCATGGCAGGGGAAGGATACTGTACAATCTCCATTCCCACACCACACCAGGGAAAGGATTGTGTAAAATCTCCATTCCTTCCCCACTCCTGGGGAAGGTTACTGCAAAATCCCCATTCCCTCCCAATCATCTGGGACTCGGGAGGCAGAGAATAGATGGGGGTGGTGCCAGTCAGAGATGGTATTTACCAGTTCTCTGAACTACTCAAAATCTCCACTACCGGTTCTCCAAAATTGGTCAGAACCTGTTCTGAATACCACTTACGGTCAGTATGTGCTTATTCAAAGCGAGTCACTCAATCTGGTCCATTATTGTGGCTGCAGATGGAACAGCCTTGATTTTGATCTCCAGAGTTGCAACCTTAAACACACATTTTTGGATCATAAGACCCAGCAAGATGGCAAAACTGGATAGGAATTACAGCTGCAGGGTGAAGAATCTTCCTGAAAGATTAGCAATGTTGCCAGATAGATTTTCAAACAGTTTGAAGTGGGGAAGAAAAAGAAATGCAATTGTGGGCTGGAGATCAATCTGGCTTCCTTGCAAAACGCATCAGACATTATGGCACGTGAACAAAGATCTCATTTTCACTCATAAAAATTGTCCCCTTATTTCTTATGGATTTGATTGGAACGGATCCCTGTTTCTGTGCAGCTTGGGGGGGGGGGCACTTGCAGACCTCTGCAGACATCAGTTCAAACCTCCGAGCTGAGTGGTTTGTGCTAGTTTCCCAAAGCAAAGATGATGGAATTATCTGTGAAGAAATGTGAGGTGTGTGTTAAAGGGTGTGTATATATACCGTATTGTTCGGACTATAAGACACAGCAGTGTATAAGAAACACCAAGTTTTCAAAGAGGTAAGCAAGAAAAAAAGTTTTTGTCCTCCATGGCCCCCAAGAACACTCTGCAGGCTTCAGCAGGGCTGGGGGAAGGCAAAAACACTCCCATTTTTGGGGAAAAAACCGGGAAGAAAATGGATCCTTGTTTACAAAACCGGGGACATTTTTTTGCCTTTCCCCAGCTCTGCTGAAGCCTGCAGAGTGCTGCTGGGGAGCTGGGGAAAGGCAAAAATGCCTCCATTTTTGTGAAAGCTGGCCTATTTTTCACAAAAAATGGGATGGGAGGGCGGGGATTCAGGAGGCCCAAAATGGCTGTATTCAGTGTATAAGACGCACCAACATTTCCATGCTCTTTTGGGGGGGGGGGAGAAGTGCATCTTATACTCAAAAAATACAGAAATTAAAATTGTAAGCACTGTGATAGCAGAATATCAGAGTAACATATTGCACTGAGCACTGTCTTTTGCACTACGGAGTTGGCATAAGTGATAAGAATGATGGTCTCTGCATAACATGTTAGGCAGTTTAAATATTAATGCTATCTCTGTCTCTTTCTCTATAGCAACCAACCAACCAACTAACAAACCAACCAATCAGATATTTATCGATTATCCATCCATCCAAAAGTCTAGGCATAAACTTGGCTGCCTACTAATCTTCAGCCTACTTATCTTTGGAAACATGTATCAGTTTTGGAAGCCATTTTATCTTTTTTGCTTCCTGACTGCTACATATTTTAGTCTGAGAAATTGGGAGGGGTTTTTTGTTGTTGTTGTAGCAGTGGAAACTTAGCCAAAGCAACATTCCTTACACTGGGAGTCAAGGACATTTTCTTGCACCTGGATGGGTGTGACTGGGGATTGTCTCCAGTCAAGTCTGAAGAATGGATTGGACCATGTGAGGAACTTGTGGGGGTGGAGCAGGGTTGTGAACTTCCAACTGGGTGGGGGAAACCCCACCCAGATGTGCCAACATGACATCTCTAATAAAATGGAACTTTGAGAAATCTACTGCTTTGGAGTTTTATTTCATTGAGAGTGTTTTTTGGAACCCTGACAACATTAACATAGGTGTTAATGGGAAAATGATAGGAAGAGGAAATTAATCAGCTCTAGTCCTGCTGTCTTGTTCTATGCACTGAAATTCCATGAATCCCAGTCAGTTCATTATACATTTAACTATCCATAATATATACATTTATTTATTTAGGAGATTTATATTGCCGCCTATTCACACATGGTGACTCAAGGTGGTGTACAAAAATATGAAAACATCATATAAAACAATAAAACTAATTTAAAAATCATATATAATAAAATAATAAAGTAAAATAACCTTCCACCCATCCACCCCGGAGACAACACATCATATAAGCCATCTAATGGGCTCCATCCCGCTCTGAGTTCCCCAGGCCTGCTGGCAGAACCAGGTTTTCAACATCTTCTGGAAGTGTGTTAGAGTGGGGGCCATTCTAATTTCTGGGGGAATGATGAAAGAGAGAAGGCCCTTCTTCTGGGTCCCACCAGGTGTATCTCCCTAGGACATGGGTGGATGGTGAATGGCCCCTCCCATATGGAATAAAGAGGAGCAAAAGGGGAGTGGAGTTTGCAGGAGACAATTAGTTTGATTAATTAGTGTGGAGATTTGTTCGTGACTCTCAGAGACTCTTTGCCAAGTATTTTCTTGTATAGCATTGCACTTGCAAGATATCAGTCTGGCAGCTCTGCAAGCTTGATAAGGTTAAAAATTCATCCTTGAAAGACTGTTGGGGCTTTGCTGGATGGAATGAGAGGAATTCACATTAGCTTAATAAAAAGGGGTTTTGTCAGGACAAGGAGTCTGCTTCGTGATTTTGTGAAGCCTAGGTCCGAACATCATGTCCCTCCATTTCTTTCTCTGATGCTGAAACCTTCCATTTTATTTTGTTTGTTTGTTTTGATAGTATTTAATGAAAACCATAAGCACATGTTTTAAGTTACTCTGCAAACAGGAAATGACATTAAGATACGATTAAGATGTATTATTTAAAGGACTGTCTATGATTAATAATATCCAGTCACTTTGAACAAGAAGCTAAGAAGAGCAGAAGCAATAATTGTGTGCCTTTTAATTAAATGAAAGTAGCTATAAAATAATTGTCTTAATTGTGGCTTCCAGATCATATTAAGCAAACAAATGATGTAGTAGAATATTAAATTTTAAAATAGCCAAAAATAAATTTGAAAGACTTTTCAATGCTTTATTGTAAGGGGTAATAGTCTCTACGGTATCTTGAAATAAATGGTGGACCACCCCTTTTTTTGAGCCACCCAGGTTAAAAATGACCTATTGTGTAGTGATAGTGCTGCAAATGTAAAACAAGCATCTTAAAGAGGCTCTATTACTTACTTATTTTTCAATTTTTGTAAAGCATTCAACCCAAAAAACTCTATATGGGTTTCAACATAGTAAAGGTAAAGGTTCCCCTCGCACATATGTGCTACTCACCCCCCCCCCGACTCTAGGGGGCGGTGCTCATTTCCGTTTCAAAGCTGAAGAACCAGTACTGTCCAAAGATGTCTCCGTGGTCATGTGGCCAGCATGATAAGCACCAAAGGTGCACGGAACGCTGTTACCTTCCCACCAAATGTGGTTCCTATTTTTCTACTTGCATTTCTACATTGTTTCAAACTGCTAGGTTGGCACAAGCTGGGAGAAGTAATGAGAGCACAGTCCATTATGTGGTGCTAGGGATTTGAACCACCAAACTCCCAACCTTTCTGATCAACAAGCTCAGCGTCTTAACCACTGAGCCACCGCATCCCAATTTAAACATTGTGTGTGTGTGTGTGTGTGTGTGTGTGTGTTTGTATGTTTATATGATAAATGATAAAAATGAAAAAATAAAAATAACAAATAAATGATAAAAAGTATTAACACACCCCCCCCCCATAAAAAAACCCTTAGCTGAATTTGAGGGCTCAATAAAATGAAATCACCTTTGAACATCTTCTAAAAAACCACCAGGGAAGCTAGTCAGGATTCAGACCTGCTCATGAGACAGAAGCCTACTGGCTATCCTGGAGAGGATTTCATCAGAATCTGATGTCGGGAATATGCCCTCTCTTGGCATTTTAGTTTCTCATTCCCCATCCTTTTTTTTTTCTTATTACAACCCTGTAATCCTTTGCTTCGAAATGGAGTCAGGGAGACTGAATGGAACTGAGCATTTACTGGCCGGATACCCTTCCTGACTCCTACATGGAGTTTGCAGCAGACATTTTTTTTCTTTGCACCCTGAAAGAGAAACATCTGTCCCTATCTAGGATTGAATTCTCAACCTTCCGAGTGGGAGGCGAGTGTCTTCACCTCTAGGCCACCGCTCTCTTCTCTAGGCCATCACGCTGCTCAATTTTCTCACTGCTTTTAATTCCATCAGTTATGGTATTCTTCTGAATTGATTGTGAAGATTGGGATTTGGGGTCACTGTACTGCAGTAGTTACATTTATACTTGATTTGGTGTTTATGGTCGATGATTTTAAAACAGCTCATTGGTTGCCTGAAGAATGTAAATATTGGAAACAAGCTGAATTGGAATCAAGCTAGACTTACTTTTGTCTAGATGTAACCTGTGGACTTTAATACTAAATAACTTTATTGGATGCCCATATAAGTTTGCTATTGCAGGACTTTAAATATATAGGAGTTAAGGAGGTGGAAGGAAGGAAGGAAATGGGGCTGTGTAATAATAGAGATAGAAAGCTCTCACAGAAGAGAATGGGGCTGAGCATTTCTTTATGGAGCAAATGGGCTAAACGTTTATTGTCCTTGGATGCAGTGTTTAAGACACATCATTATTAAGCTCAACGCCATAGCAATACCACAGAGAAATGTTGCCACCCCAATGCAATAAGAGATCATTAAAATGCAAGACAATACAAAAATGGAGTTCATTTCAGGAGGCTTCAATTAATACCTGCTTACCAGGTATTCATCTGGCTAGTGTCCTTAGTCTAGTCAGCTTCAGCACATAAGTTTGTTGGTTTTGAGCACACACATGCACATGCTTTTTATCCCCTGGTTGGGGATAAAAAAACAGCACAGCTGATCGTCGGAGAGAATGAGAAAAGCAGAGGAAGCCCAGAAAATCACTTCACTCACTAGCACTTCATTAGGGCTGAAAAATAGCTTCTAAAGCACAGCTGACACTCAAAGGGAGCATCAATGAGAAAAGCAAGCAAAGCACGGAAGATCACTTCACTTGCTAGCATCTCATTAGGGCTGAAAAACAGCTTCTAAAGCATAGCTGATCATCAGAGAGAGAAGCAATGAGAAAAGCAGGGGAAGCCCAGAAGATCGCTTCACTCATTAGTGCCTCATTAGGGCTAAAAAAAAAGCTGTGAAAAAGCTATATTCGGAATATAAGATGCACCCAAATTTTCAACCTCTTTTAGGGGGTGGGAGAGTGCATACTCTGAAAAATACGGTGTATGAGCATTAACTATCCTTTCTGATGTCTGTGATATAAATAAAGGGCTAAAATTGAACTCCTCTACCCAACTGGTTTTAGAAGGAAAGGGTAGTGACATATAATGAGCCAGCAAGCAGAAAGAAGAAGAAGAAGGAAGAGGAGCTTTTGGGGATGGGGAGAATGGCTACACTCCAACTTTCTCTTTTCTAATTCTGATCTTAGAACTTAGTTTTCATAAATATGTAAGTGAAAGATGAAGACCGTATGTTTCTGTCGCTGTTTTCTTTATTACATTAATGCTAACCCTGGAGATCAAGGAAATACCATGCAAAAGATACTAAGATTTATTCCATGCCCAGTCCCACCCCAAAACCGTAATGGGACAACATCAAAAAGCTAAACATTAGCTAGACTTAGCTAGTTGCAAATAGAGGATTTTAGTTAATGTTTATGTACTACACAGCTACAGTTTTATGGATTACATTTTTGTTTCATGTGGAAGCACCAATATATCTGCACACACTCACACATGTGCACATACACATATTCCTACACAAACATCACATCCCTATATCATACTTTGAATAAAAACAATGGTAGACATCTACTGTTTAATATATCCTTCTTAACTGATTTACATACCTCAATCCTTCTTTTGCCTTAATTTTTTTGACAGTTATTTTTATCCATTGCTGATGTTTTGTATTTCATTTTAGAATAATTTTATGCAGAAAGTATCATTTTACGGTACTGTCATATGTTTTATATTGTAAGGCACTTTTTATTTATTGAAGTAGAGAACATGGGATATTTTTAGGGTAAAAATAACAAAAATTGGATTATCGTTTTTAAATCAAGAAATTATAGTTGAATAGATTTAAGTATTACTCAAATCTGGATGCCTGCCCAAGTTTCTGAATAAAGAATGATTTTTGTCCCCTTGGAAATTTCCATCTGCAACTTCCTTACAACTAATTAACATGCAGTAATATATTAACTAGATAGATTGATTATGTGCCATCAAGTCATTTTCAACACTTATTGACAAAATAGTTAAATGTTTTACAAATAGTAATGAGGTATGGGAAGCATCTCAGAAACACCCTCCCTATTACCTGAAAGGTAAATATCTATGGAGATTCTCAATCATCCAAGTCATGTTTGTCCCAAAAGGATAACACAGGAGAAGAAATCTATCAGGTCAAGATTTAGTAATCCATCTGCATTTAAAAGATAATGATCACTCTTTCAAAGAAAGCAAAGTCCACATTCTGGACAGAGAGGACCGCTGGTTTAAAAGAGGGGTTAAAGAAGCCATCATTGTCAACATTGAACATCCTTCCCTCAACAGTGGGGTACGGAGACAACATCATCTATTTCCAATCTGCAACACATTCAGCAGTTCCAAGGAGGCTCCACACTCATTTGCATTACTCAGGTGACTCTGAAGACACAGGTAAACCTCTAAGCGGCCTCAACAACTCGCTAAAAGAATGCAACTGACCAGCTGTCTGCAAGGAGTATAAATCCTTCCTTTCCTCACCATTCAGTCAGAGCTGAAGAAGCTTCTTGGATGAGGAGTGAAATACATATCTTCAAAGAAAAACAGTCCAATTGCCTCTTGAAAAAGCAGTACCTCAAAGGTAGTGATGGCCTTCATGTGCGCGTGTGCAAGCTGAGAATGGCTGCCGAGCCTTGCCGCTCTGACTGCGGAAGGTGAAAAAGACTTGAAAAGGCATGGATTTAAATCTGCAAACCGTGCGGGAAGAGGTTCCTGCAGGAGAGCGAGCTCCAGGGGACCCGAAGAGGCAATCAGCTGGGTCGCCGCTTTCGGGCGGCCCCCGTATGGTGTCGATACTCTTGGCTGTTTCTGCTTCTGTGCCGGTCGGCGACGGCGGTGAGGGCGGCGCTGAGCTGACGGTGGCGCCTTTGGGCGGCGTTTTTCAGCTTTTTCGGCGCTTTCAGCTGCGCCTTCCCGATCGTGAGGACTGTGAGGAGTTCTTGGATTTGCGCTGGACTATCCATCGCCCCAGGGAGAAGGCGGTCAGCCTGGGACAGTACTGGGAGAGAATGGGAGGCTGTTTTCATCTGCTGCTATTGCAGCTTGTTCGGACGCACCCCCCTCCCTCTCCCCTCGGCTTGGCCTCTCCTGTCGGTGCATTCTCCCCCCCACTGGGCCATCGCCGCTGCAGGGCCTTTTGCTGTTTGATACTTGACTCCTTCCTGAGTGCGCTTTTGGACTTTTTGGACTGCACTTTCATCTGCCCTTTTATCTGCACTTTCATCTGCACTTTCATCTGCCATGGCCATCGCTGCCTGATGCCGCCTCGGACCTGCTGCCACAGATAGCGCCACTATTGGACGAGTGGGGGTGCTTACAGTACGTAAGAAGGCCCTCTCCTTCCCTCAACTACTCTGGACTTTTTGGACCTTCCCAGAATTTGCACCTTTTTAAATAACTGCACAATTTTCTTTTTCTTTCTTTTTCTCTCTCTCTCTTTTTTTCTTTCTTTTGTATGGGATATGCATGGGATATGCATGTGATTGAGTGAATGATCCCACTTTTATTGACCTATTTTGCTGTATTTTGTGTGTTTTAATTATTACGTGGGGATTGCTTGGGCGAACGAATGAGTGTGTTTGATTCGGAGGACCTGCCGAGGAACACGGGGGTCATCAGGGTGGTTGGGGGAATTGCGGACACGGGAGTGGGCCGGAGCATTACGGTCGTAACAGGGAGGGGCAGATATGGCGGGGACTTTAGGGCTGGCCATTACCGGGGAAGGAGGGCTCGCTACGTTACAGAGATCCCTCCTTCCGGCCCTATGAGTCCCACTCCAAGGCCAGATGGCGCGAGTAATCAGGACCCTGGTCTCCGGCTGTTGTCGCTAAATGCCAGGTCTGTAGTTCATAAGGCTCCCCTCGTCCGGGACTTAATTTTAGACGAGAGGGCAGACCTGGCATGTATTACTGAAACCTGGCTGGGCCCGGAGGGAGGAGTCCCCCTCGTGGAGATGTGCCCAGAAGGTTTTCAGGTGCTTCATCAGCCGAGAGCTCAGGGAAGGGGTGGCAGTGTGGCCATTGTTATCTGAGAGTCTCTAGTACCTCGTAGGATCCCTGCTCCGGAGCTTGTCGGGTGTGAGTCCCTGCTGGTGAAGTTGGACCTCAAGGGTCAAGTGGGTCTGCTGTTAACGTACCTGCCTCCCAACAGCGTTGCAGCAGCCCTCCCCTTGCTCCTCGAGTCGGTAGCCGAGCTGGCAATTGAGTTCCCCAGGCTTATGGTTCTGGGGGATTTCAATTTGCCTTTGCTCGGTGAACACTCTGATGGAGCGCAGGAGTTCATGGCCTCCATGACAGCCATGGGCTTGACCCAAGTAGTTCGGGGCCCAACCCACTCGGCAGGTCACATGCTCGACCTCGTATTTCTTTCGGAGCAGTGGACTTGTGATCTTGGTCTGAGGGGTAGTGAGATCATACCCCTGTCGTGGTCAGACCACTACCTACTGAGACTTGACTTTCGGAGACCAAACCCCCACTGTAGGGAGGAGGAACCGACCAGGTGGTTCCGCCCCAGGCGACTTAGGGACCCTTTGGGGTTCCAGACGGAGCTTGGGGTTATCCCTGATACCCTCGCCCGCAGTCCGGCGGAGACTCTAGTTGCTGCCTGGAATTCGGCAGCGACGGAGTCTCTTAACCGGATTACGCCTCTACGGCCGCTCCGAGGAAGTGGATCCAGGAGGGCTCCTTGGTTTACTGAGGAACTCCGGGAGATGAAGCGCCGAAAGAGATGCCTAGAGCACCAGTGGAGATCCAGTAAATCCGAATCGAGCCGAGCACTTTTGACAACCTGCGTCAGAGAGTACGTTAGAGCACTTAGGACGTCAAAGAGAAATCATATCGCCTCTCTGATTCCATCCGCCGAGTCGCGCCCAGCCGCCCTGTTTAGGATAACCCGTTCCCTCCTAAATAGGAGGGATTCGGTCGATCCGCTGCAGGGCAAGGCTGAGGATTACGTCCAATTCCTGGCGGACAAGGTTGCTCGGCTTCGGGCGGACCTGGACTCCAATTTAGCAGACCCAGCCGAGGCACTAAGGGATAATCTGGTAAGTCATCTCTGGATTGATTTTCAAGCTGTTACCCCTGAGGACGTGGACAAGACGATGAGAGCTGTAGGTGCCTCCACATGCGTGCTGGACCCGTGCCCCTCCTGGCTGGCTGTAAACAGCAGGGAGGTGACACGGGGCTGGATCCAGGTGGTTGTTGCCGCCTCCCTTCGGGAGCGGGTCTTTCCCCCCGCTCTAAAGACGGCGGTGGTGAGACCCCTCCTGAAGAAACCATCTTTGGATCCAGCCGTTTTAAACAACTATCGTCCAGTCTCCAACCTCCCCTTTTTGGGGAAGGTTGTTGAGAAGGTGGTGGCCTTTCAGCTCCAGCGGTCCTTGGAGGAAGCTAGTTATCTGGATCCATTCCAGTCAGGCTTCAGACCCGGCTACAGCACAGAAACCGCTTTGGTCGCATTGACCGATGATCTCTGGAGAGCCAGGGATGGAGGCCACACCTCCATCCTGGTACTCCTTGACCTCTCGGCGGCTTTCGATACCATCGACCATGGTATCCTTCTGCGATGACTGCGGGAGGTGGGGGTGGGAAGCACTGTTCTACGGTGGTTCTCCTCTTACCTCTCGGACAGGTCGCAGTCGGTGTTAGTCGGAGGGCAGAGATCGACCCCTAGGCCCCTAACGTATGGGGTGCCGCAGGGTTCGGTCCTGTCCCCCCTTCTTTTTAATATCTACATGAAACCGCTGGGCGAGATCATTCGACGGCACGGGATAAAATACCATCAATATGCGGACGATACATAGCTGTATCTGTCCGCCCCGTGCCAACTCAATGAAGCGATGGACGTGATGTGCCAGGGTCTTGAGGCCATTAGAGACTGGATGGGGGTTAACAGGCTTGTACTCAATCCAGATAAGACCGAGTGGCTGTTGTGCTTCCCTCCCACTAATTGGCCCAGTGCTCCATCTCTCAGCCTGGGGGGTCAAATTATATGCCCCTCAGATAGGGTCCGCAAATTGGGAGTCCTCCTGGATCCACAGCTGACTTTCGAGCATCACTTGTCAGCTGTGACCAGGGGGGCATTTGCCCAGATTCGTCTGGTGCGCCAGTTGCGCCCCTACCTGAACCGGGAGGCCCTCACAACAGTCACTCGTGCCCTTGTGACCTCTAGGCTGGAGTACTGCAATGTGCTCTACATGAGGCTGCCCTTGAAGAGTATCCGGCGACTTCAGTTGGCTCAGAATGCGGCCGCGCGAGTGATTGTGGGTGCACCTCGTTTCACCCACATAACACCTATCCTCCGCGAGCTGCACTGGCTTCCTGTTGCTCTCCGGGTGCGCTTCAAGGTGCTACTTATCACCTACAAAGCCCTTCATGGTATTGGGTCTGTGTACTTGAGAGACCGCCTACTGCCAACCTCCACCAGACCGATCAGATCGCATAGATTAGGCCTCCTCCAAATTCCATCAACGAGCCAATGTCATCTGGCAACTACCCGGAGGAGGGCCTTCTTGGTGGCTCCTCCGACCCTCTGGAACGAACTCCCCGTGGAGATTCGTACCCTCACCACCCTCCAGACCTTCTGCACTGCCCTTAAAATCTGGCTATCCCAGCAGGCCTGGGGCTAAGGACCTAACCCCCACCCGAATGGTATGACTGTTGTGTTATCTTTTAACAATGTATTGTATTTTGTTCATGACTTGTTTGTCCTCCCCTCCCCTGACTTGTGAGCCGCCCTGAGTCCCCTCAGGGAAAAGGGCGGCATACAAATAAAGGAACTGAACTGAACTGAACTGAACTGAACATTTGTTTCTTGTCCAGACTATTTTGAAGGGCTTGCACTTACAGGTAGTCCTTGACTTACTGCCACAACTAAAAAAATTCTGTTGCTAAGTGAGACATTTGTTAAATGAATGATGCCCCTTTTTACATCCTTTCTTGCCAGAGCTGTTAAGTGAATCACCACAGTTATTAATTTAGAAAAATACTTGTTAAATGAATCTTGCTTTCCCATTGACTTTGCTTGTAAGAAAATCACAAAAGGTGACCACATGACCTTTTTGAGAACTCCAAAATAAGTGACAGACAGGATGAAATTCAGCAGGTTCTGGAGAACCGGTAGTGGAAATTTTGAGTAGTTTGGAGAACCTGCAAATACCACTTCTGGCTTGAGTGGGGTGGAAATGGAAATTTTAGAGTATCCTTCCCCTGCCATGCCCACCAAGCCACGCCCACAGAACCAGTAGTAAAAAAAAATGAATTTCACCACTGGTGACAGATTAAAAGTAAAAATTCCCCTTGCACATATGTGCTAGTCAGTCCCGACTCTAGGGGGTAGTGCTCATCTCCATTTCAAAGCTGAAGAGCCAGCGCTGTCTGAAGATGTCTCTGTGGTCATGTGGCTGGCATGACTAAATGCCAAAGGCACATGGAACACTGTTACCTTCCCACCAAATGTGGTTCCTATTTTTCTACTTGCATTTTTACATGCTTTTGAACTGCTAGGTTGGCAGAAGGTGGGACAAGTAGTGGGAGCTCACTCTGTTAAGCGGCAGTAGGGATTCGAACCGCGAACTGCCGACCTTTCTGATCAACAACCTCTGTGATCAACAAGCTCAGTGTCTTAGCCACTGAGCCACTTTAAAGTGACAGATTAGATTAGCTAATTTTAACAATATTTAAATTAAGTCTCACTCCTATTTTGTTTTCATATATGATCTTTTTATTTTATTTTGTTGTTTTATTTTAAAGAGTGGCTAGGGATTTCAAATGCAGAGAATGGTTCAAGGCTGCCTGATTCTCTGAGAGATTTTAGGCATAAGAGGTCCAATTGTAGCAATGTTAATCTTCACCAGAAATGGGTCTGTTATAAAACTAACAAGTCTTAATTACTCATCAAGAAAAGGCAACCCCCAAAGACATTGTGTTAGATGAGAAATTCATTTGCCTCCCACTTGAAGTGATTCCTGAACTTAAGTTAAGCTTGGAAGGATCAGAGAAACCCCAGGGAAATCTGGTAGACAGTTTCATTCCAGCAAAATAAAAAACCCTTTTACCCTCCCTACTTAACAGAGGTTGGTCAGGCTCCCTTGGGACCTGTTATGGTTTTGCTTTAAGTTGAGACCCATGAATCTTGAATTTTATAGCATTAGGTTTTCAGCTAAAGTGTTTTTCATTGAAATGCAGAATGACCACATATAGCTGTCTCCTTACAATTACACTTACAATGTTCTCCTAAAAGATGGATGCTTTATCTCAGGGCTGTCAAACTCCTGGACCGCGGGCTGGATGCGTCACGTACTGGCCACCTCCACCCTCATTTTAGCGAAGGGGGGAAAAAGTCTGATATGACACGTGACGCTGCCGTGACGACGTGAGTTTGACACTCCTGGTTTATCTAAACAACAAAACAAATAAAAGTATAGTGGGACTTCGGGTCCCAAAGAGGTCAGACCATGAACAATTCAGGTGCTGACTGAAAAATCCACTAAATGTTTCACTCAGGTCACAAACACATCCTTGAGTGCTGATCAAACACAGCTGTGGTGATTTTTCCTTCCCTGCCATTTTGTGTGCACGCGCGCGCATGCGCAGTCAGTATTGCTTCTCGTCACAACCAAATTGAGTGCCAACCAAAGTCCTGGAACGAATTATGGTTGACACCCAAGGCCCCACTGTAATCTTTTCCTTACACATATACATTTCCTCTGAAGTTCCCTGTTGGGTAGGCAATGATCAATGATGAGAGTAGCTAAAATTTTCAAAGATCGGTATTTCTGTTTGTTCAGCTTGAGTGCAACAGTCCATTCAATGAGATCCTGTAGGCTAGAAGTTCCTAAACTTTTTGGCAACATTCCTCCTTTTGGTGTAATCTGAATATACACACCTCCCTGAAAAGTTCAAACACTAAAATGAGCAATAAAAACATTTTTTTAAGGAAGAGTGGATTTATTGACACAGTGCAACAAAAACGTCTTTCACATCTTCCCTGTATTCAGCAGAGAATACAATATATTTCCCAGGGGAAATATAGCTCAGAGTTTGAGAAATTCTTTTGTAGATGGACACTTCTGCCATTAAGTTCCCTATTAGAGCACGTGACTATATACTTTTTTTAAGAATGATTTTTACAACTTTTAAAGAGCACCTATTACAGGTAGTCCTCAACTTACAACCACAATTAAGCTCAACATTTCGGTTGCTACCTGAAACATTTGTTAAGTGATTTTACCCATTTTATGCGCTTTCTTGCCACAGTTGTTAACTGAATCACTGGTTAGGTTAATGGCTTGGTTGTTAAATGAATCTGGCTTCCCCATAAACCTGGCTTGTTAGAAGGTCACAAAAGGGAATCACTTGGTTCCAGGACATATCATAAATATGATTCCGCTGCGAAGTGTCCAGATTCTGATCACATGACCATAGAGATGCTTCAATGGTTATAAATGTGAAAAACAGTCTTACTGTATTTTTCAGAGTATAAGACGCACCTTTTTATCTCAAAAAGGTGAAAATCTGGGTGCATCTTATACACTGAATACAGCATTTTTGGCCTCCTGAAACCCCACCCCCATTGCAAAAATGGCCATTCATAGCCTTTAGGAGGCTTCCAGAGTGCTCCTGGGGGCTGGGGAAAGCAAAAATGAGTGAAGAATGGGCCATTTTTTGCTCATTTTTGCTCCCACAGGAACACTCTACAAGCCTCCTAAAGGCTATGCATGCCCTTTTTTTCTTGACAAAAAACAGAGCCGTTTTTGCAAAAAATGGGCCGTTTTTGGGAGGTCTTCAGAGTACAAAAACTTTTTTAAAAAATTTGCCTCTTCAAAATCTTGGTGCGTCTTATACGCCAATGCGTCTTATACTCCAAAAATATGGTAACTTACTTTTTCCAGTGTCGTTCTAACTTCGACCCATCACTAAGTGAATTATTGTAAATCGAGGACTACTTGTAATCTGGTTAGTAGATGTAAACAGAGGCTGTAGCAATTCAGCCGAAGACTTTCATCCATCTGTATCTACTTAAGAAACATATTTAAATTAACCCACTAACCCTAAATTAAACCCTAAACTTTAATTAAGCTGTGCTTGATTCCAATGTTGAATGCAATGGCTGTGTTTCAACTTTCAGTCATAAAGCTGATCTGGTATCATTACTGTGGAAATTCATCGTATTTTGCATACCACTTGTAGTTGTGTTTGAGACAGTCCAGCACACTAGTCTGATTAAAGGGCCTGCAAGTAGTTCCGATCCAAACAATGAACTGATACTATCTGTAAGCTGTGGCTCTTGGCATTCCCCCAGACAAATGCCTCCTTCTATTTCCATCCCAGGCTAGATATGCAGGTTCTTTCTTAAAAAGCACATTTTATAATCAGCCTGTTGAAATGGCAAGAGTTTCATTTGTGTGGGTTCTGAGTTCAACAGAGCTCAATATATTTTTGACAAGTTTACTGATGCTGATGTTCCATTAGGGACACTTCAGTGGCAGAAGATATCTGTTCTACACCTGGGCTTCCCAAAAGCACAAAGCCAACTCCTCATCCAGATAAAGCTCCTTTTATTTAGTTTAAAGTGAATTCCTCTCCAGCAAAGTCCCAGCCAACAGTCTTTCAAGAGATTCCACAATTACAGACCTTTATCAGGCTTGGAAAGCTGTCAGGCCCATATCTTCCAAATGCCACTCTGCAGCAGACAATACTTGGCAAGAAGTCCGGAACAGATTTTCACTCTAATGAATTGAACTAATTGTCTCTTGCAAACTCCCCTTCCCTTTCGCTCCTCTTTATTTCCTATGGGAAGGTCCATTCACCGTCATTCTCCTGAGTCAGCCCTTGTTCCTTAGCTGCTCCCTTCTCCTGGCAGCTCTGTGCATGCGCACACTGGGAAGAGGCTTCAGCTGTTCTTCTGCCTCACTGATATCTGACTCCGAAGACGGCCCTGACCCCATCTCTGCCTCCGATGCGGAGCACTTGTCAGAGTCTTCCCCAGACTCCAGGAGTGGCCCATGTTCTTTCCTGTCCAAATCTGCTACCAAATCTGCTGGCCACTGGCGGGCCACCACACTATCTAAGGAGGATGAAGTGGGTTGTTATTGTTGTTTTTGCATCTTTGTAGTTTTTACTAGGATGAAGAATTAATTCTCTTCTTAATGATTATTTAATGGATGGTGGAGGTAGAGAAATGGTTTTAAATTGAGGGATTACTTGTAGCCTTTTTTGGAAAATCTATACTAAAGAACTTAAAATCTATCCACAATGTTTTGGGATTGGCATTTGAACCTAAAAATCCTTAATGCTATTTATTTTGAAAAGATATATAATAATGCAATATCCATTGAAATTATAGAGTAAGCAATCATCCTATTTTAGGTAAAAGGAAGACTACTTATATGTAGAAACCTGATCCACAACTCAGTTATACCACTGCCTCAAAATTCTGAACCTTAAAGCTTGCATTAAGTCCATTACATTATGGACTTAATAGCATTACATCAGGTTTTATTTATAAAACAAGAAATTGAAAAAAATTAAATGTGAAAACTAGATTTTCCTGTAAAGACCATAATAGCATTTCTATGTATTTCAACAATTCCAGGTCTTTTCTCAATATAATGTAGCTGCTATTTCCCCATAGTAAAGATCCTACATTATGCACCAATGCCAGAAAAATAATTAAACCCATTCTGTTTTGAAGCGATGCAAGGCATAGAGGAGTCTGGATTCAGTTCCAAAATGAATTGGGAAATCTGAAGAATATTCCTCAATTTTATTTAGGCTCCAGAGTCAAACCTAGGATGAATATGGATTCATATATACCTGTGATGGTGAACTTACAGTATGGCACGCAAGCTGTCACTCCAGCTCAGCTCCACCACACATGTATGTGCACCTCCCACTAGCCAGCTGGTTTTTGGGTCTCAGCCGCACATGTGTGGGGGGCGGGGTGCATGCTGAATATGCAGGTGCATGTGTAGGGGTGGGGGTTCACGCGTGCATGCACAGGGGGTGAGGGCAGCACAGGTGGTCACGTGTGAATGCATGGGGGTGGAGTGCATGAGGAGGAGGGGTCATGCAGGCATGCAGGGTGTGGGATGTGCAGGGGGTCACACGTGCATTGCATTATGTGTGCATGTGTGCGATCGCGTGCACGTCAGTGGTGAGTTTCAAAAATTTTTTAGAACCTCTTCTGTAGGTGTGGCCTGCTTTGTGGGAGTGGCTTGGCAGCCATGTGACTGGGTGGGCATGGCCAACTTATAAAATGTGTTGAAACTCACTTAACAATGCTCTTGCTTAGCAACCAAAATGTTGGCTCAGAAACTCTGGCATTTGAAGCACGCAAGTCTTAAAGCTGTCAAGTTACAAGACCCTTGCACCCCTAACCCTTTAGAAAAAAAACCCAGGGGTGTTCAAACTTGACATCTTTAAGACTTGTGGACTTCAGCTCCCAGAATTCCTCCTCTTGCTCTTCTTCTTGATGATGTGTAGACGGGCGGGGGAGAGGGGGGAGGCAGCTGGAACCGGTTCTACATGGCACTGTAGATTTGTGGAACCTCTTCTATAGAAGAGGTTAGAACTGGCAAGAGACCACCCCTGGCGCATGTGCGCCCTTTTGGCACACAACGACAAAAAAGTTAGCCATCACTGATATATACACTGATCCATTCTTCCAAATTAGAAATTTTTCTCTTTATTGAAACATCTTAAGACATGTAAATTACAAATAATTAAATTTCCAGATGTACAGTTCTGTCTTAGAAAAGCAGTATTTATGTAGTTTTGTGATTCTTATTTTATGCTAGTGAATAAAACATGATAAATCAAGTGTCAATTCTTTTGTCCCTAATACTCAACTGTAATAGAACTGCTATAGCCACATCTTTTAAAATGGATTTGTGGGGAACGAAAATGGTACAATCAGAGGTATTTGCTCATAGGAATTGAACCATATATAAAGATTGAACTATTTATGTTTGTATATGTCCCATTAATCAGCTGTTTGTCTTTTTTATTTTCTTTTTAATGGGTAAGAAGGTTCAGGTTAGAATTGATCCTGCTGCAAATAAATCTTATTTATATTATAATAAATCCCTTTTAATATTTCCTAAAATATCTCATTTTCCTAGGAGAGGGGTGGGTGCTAACTTCCTGCAATATTAAATAGGCTGGTATATATAAGAATCTGTGTATATCTATGTCCATAACAACTAGAAAAAACGTTATGCAAAGTAATAATGACTGTTGTCTAGAAAAAGCATATTGAATAAATTAAAAATCTAGAGAAAAAATAATATTGATCTCACTTTGGCACTGAATTTTGCCAAGCTTGTTTAGATATATAAATGTGATTGGTCTTAGGGTAGGCCAGAAGTACTATAAACCAGTGGTATTTCTCCTCCTTGGTATGAATAGAAGACACAATGAAGAATAATCAATATGCCCAAGATTGCATCATCTTACTGTCTGTTGTAACTGTCTGGTTGCTGGTGACATTCTAAAAGAGAACAAGCTATGTTTTGACAAGATGCAATCCTGCCTTTGCCTCCCACAAAACTTCATGCCGATTCCTTCTGTATCCCGCCATTCTCTGGGGAAAGCTGAGTTCACACACATGTTCCTGGACAAGAGACAAAGATAATCTGTCACACACGTGTAGAACAGATGCTTGTAAAGGGGGAAATTGGTTTAGTTGCTGCATTACTCATTTCCGCTGTCTTGCTGTCCAGGGAAGTGTTGACCCACATGGAACTGGTCTTTGAGATTTTTCCATCTCAGAAGCAGACAGACAGCCCACCCAAGAGATCATCACAGTAAATACTTCTGGACCACAAACTGTTTACTGTTGGGTACCACCTGCTTTTCAGAAGAGAAAGCTTATTAGAAAGGGGAAAAAATATCTTAAAAGCATTGAGCAAACAGAAGAAGAGGAATCATTGTAGCATTTGCAAGTTCCTATTATGTTGTTTTGAGAAGTCACTTAGCTTCGCCTTTTGGGAGTAATAGATCCACCAGCAGCTTTTCCTAGTAGATAGGAACACAGCTGTTAAATCTACCAAAGCTGACAAAAGTTGATAACTGATACTGCTTTCGTCTCTAAAGCAACAGAACCAGGATGATCTCCAGAAACTGTGGCTATAGTCTTTCAGAAAAAAATGAAATATTACCTGTAATGGGTTACATGCACCCCTCTTAATCAGAAGATTTCCCACACCTTCCACACTGTGCTGAAGCAAAGGTGGTATTCAGCAGGTTCTGACCACTTCTGGAGATCCAGTAGCAGGAATCTTGAGATCAGAGAACCGTTAAATACCACCTCTCACTGGCCCCGCCCCCATCTATTCTCTGCCTCTCGAGTCCCAGCTGATTGGGAAATGGGGATTTTGCAGTAACCTTCCCCTCGAGTGGGGAGGGAATGGAGATTTTACAGTATCCTTCCCCTGCCACGCCAACCAAGCCATGCCCACCAAGTTATGCCATGCCCACTAAGCCACACCCACAGAACCGGTAGTAAAAAAAGTTGAATCCTACCACTGTGCTGAAGTACCCATATGACACATCAACCCCAGCTCCACGAAGGGGGGAAAATAGCAAAATGTCACGTGATGGCAACGTGACACCTGTGATTTAGGCTCTGTTGGTATATATGGAAAAATAGTTTAGATGAGTTTTCTATTAGCAAACCTGTGGCTCCAGTTGATTCAACTTATTTCCTGTGAGATCATCAATTCGATCCTTTATCTGTATGTATACATCTATTGTTTATCTGATGGGAATTCCCTTCGCAGTGAACTGCATCAAGGGAAGCCTGGAATCTCACTTCCTCTCTTCCAGTAATTGCAATAGCACTTAGACTTATATATTTCATTTCATTTTTTTTCCATTTTCCCTTTATTTGTATGCCGCCCTTTTCCCTGGGGGGACTTAGGGCGGCTCACAGTTCAAAAAGGGGGGGGGGAGGACAAACAATTTCTAACATAAGGACAATACAACATATTAAAAGAAACACAACAGTCACACAATTCGAGTGGGGTCAGAATCTTAACCCCAGGCCAGCCGGGACAGCCAGATCTTTAGGGCGGTGCGGAAGGACTGGAGGGTGGTGAGGGTCCGAATCTCCACGGGGAGTTCATTCCAGAGGGTCGGAGCAGCCACCAAGAAGGCTCTCCTCCAGGTAGTTGCCAGCCTACACTGGCTGGATGATGGAATTCGGAGGAGGCCTAATCTATGCGATCGTATCGGTCTAGTGGAGGTAATTGGCAGTAGGTGGTCTCTCAAGTACCCAGGTCCAGTACCATGAAGGGCTTTATAGGTGATAAGTAGCACCTTGAATCGCACCCGGAGATCAACAGGCAGCCAGTGCAGCTCGCGGAGGAAAGGTGTTACGTGGGTGAAACGAGGTGCACCCACAATCGCTCGCGTGGCTGCATTCTGGACTAGCTGAAGTCGCTGAATGCTCTTCAAGGGCAGCCCCATGTAGAGCACATTGCAGTATTCCAGCCTAGAGGTCACAAGGGCACGAGTGACTGTTGTGAGGGTCTCCCGGTTCAGGTAGGGACGCAACTGGTGCACCAGGCGAACCTGGGCAAATGCCCCCCTGGTCACAGCTGACAAATGATGTTCGAGAGTCAGCTGTGGATCCAGGAGGACTCCCAAGTTGCGAACCCTGTCTGAGGGGGGTAGAATTTGATCCCCCAGCCTGAGAGATGGAACACTTGGCCAATTCGCGGGAGGGAAACACAGCAGCCACTCGGTCTTTTCTGGATTGAGTACAAGCTTGTTGACCCCCATCCAGTCTTTAACAGCCTCAAGACCCTGGCTCATCACATCCATCGCTTCGTTGAGTTGGCACGGGGTGGACAGATACAACTGGGTATCGTCCGCATACTGGTGGTATTTTATCCCGTGCCGTCGAATGATCTCACCCAGCGGTTTCATGTAGATGTTGAAAAGAAGGGGGGACAGGACCGAACCCTGCGGTACCCCATACGTTAGGGGCCTAGGGGTCGATCTCTGTCCCCCGACTAACACCGACTGCGACCTGTCCGAGAGGTAGGAGGAGAACCACTGTAAAACAGCGCCTCCCACCCCCACCTCCCGCAGTCGTCGCAGAAGGATACCATGGTCGATGGTATCGAAAGCCGCCGAGAGGTCAAGGAGCACCAGGATGGAGGCATGGCCTCCATCCCTGGCTCTCCAGAGATCATCGGTCAACGCGACCAAAGCGGTTTCTGTGCTGCAGCCAGATCTGAAGCCTGACTGGAATGGATCGAGATAACTGGCTTCCTCCAAGGACCGCTGGAGCTGAAAGGCCACCACCTTCTCAACAACCTTCCCCACAAAGGGGAGGTTGGAGACCGGATGATAGTTATTTAAAACGGCTGGATCCAAGGATGGTTTCTTCAGGAGGGGTCTCACCACTGCCGCCTTTAGAGCGGGAGGAAAGACCCCCTCCCGTAGAGAGGCGGTAACAACCACCTGGATCCAGCCTCGTGTCACCTCTCTGCTGTTTACAACCAGCCAGGAGGGGCACGGGTCCAGCACACATGTGGAGGCACCTACAGCTCTCATCGCCTTGTCCACATCCTCAGGGGTAACAGCCTGAAACTCAATCCAGCGATGGCTTACCAGATTATCCCTTAGTGCCTCGGCTGGTTCTGCAGAATTGGAGTCCAGGTCCGCCCGGAACCGAGCAATCTTGTCTGCAAGGAATTGGACGTAATCCTCAGCCCTGCCCTGCAGCGGATCGCCCGTATCCCTCCTATTTAGGAGGGAACGGGTTATCCTAAACAGGGCGGCTGGGCGCGACTCAGCAGACGCAACCAGAGAGGCAATATGTGTTCTCTTAGCCGTCCTAATTGCTCGAATGTACTCTCTGGTGCAGGTTGTTAACAGTGTTCGGCTCGATTCGGATTTACTGGACCTCCATAAGTGATCTAGGCGTCTCCTTTGGCGCTTCCTCTCCCGGAGTTCCTCAGTAAACCAAGGAGCCTTCCGGGATCCACTGCCTCGGAGCGGCCGTAGAGGCGCAATCCGGTTAAGAGACTTCATCGCTGCCAAGTTCCAGGCAGCAACCAGAGTCTCCGCCGGACTGCGGGCGAGAGTATCAGGAATAACCCCAAGCTCCGTCTGGAACCCCAAAGGGTCCATAAGTCACCTGGAGCAGAACCACCTGGTCGGCTCCTCCTCCCTACAGTGGGGGTTTGGTCTCCGAAAGTCAAGCCTCAATAGGTAGTCGTCTGACCATGACAGGGGCAAGATCTCGCTACCCCTCAGACCAAGATCACAATTCCACTGCTCCGAGAGGAATACGAGGTCAAGTGTGTGACCCGCTGAGTGGGTTGGTCCTCGGATTACTTGGGTCAAGCCCATGGTTGTCATGGAAGCCATGAACTCCTGCGCTCCATCAGAGTGTTCACCGAGCGAAGGCAAATTGAAGTCCCCCAGAACCATAAGCCTGGGGAACTCAACTGCCAGCTCGGCTATCGACTCGAGGAGCGAGGGGAGGGCTGCTGCAACGCAGTTAGGAGGCAGGTACATTAGCAGCAGACCCACTTGACCCTTGAGGTCCAACTTCACCAGCAGGGACTCACACCCGACAAGCTCCGGAGCAGGGATCCTACGAGGTGCTAGAGACTCTCGGATAACAATGGCCACACCCCCACCCCTTCACAGTGCTTTACAGCCCTCTCTAAGGGGTTTATGGAGTCAGTATATTGCTCCCAACAATCTGGGTCCTCATTTTACCCATCTCGGAAGGTTGGAAGGCTGAGTCAACCTTGAGCGTGCTGAGATTTGAAGTGCCAAATTGCAGGCATCTGGCAGTCAGCAGAAGTAGCCTGCAGTATTGCACTCTAACCACTGCGCCACCAAGGCTCATTGTATTGTATTAGGATAATTTATAGCACCCACACCTATCTTACATTGACTCTCTTTCCTACTTTTAAGCACTTATATAGGATTTATTCAAAGGTTGCATAAATCCAGGTAACCTCTGGATGACAATCAAGAAATATTCTTTGCTGTTCTCTGATGGTCCCTAGAATACAAACGTTCAAGCTGTATGAAGAACATTGCAGCATAGAATCTTGCCAGGTATATGGTAAGTCATGATGTAGGGTAGCAGTGTTCAAGGCAACATGGTTTCATTCCAGTTCTACAATGAGTGGGGACATGATAAAGCAAGGATGTAAGGATGTGGCCTTGTTCATTCTTATTCATTTAAATATTTCCTTCTTAGAAGTTTTCATTGCCTCATTAAAACTAAATTAGTGAAAGAAGGTCTGAATACCAACTTCAAAAGACTTCTTTCTGTATGGACATGTGGAACAGCATAGAAGACAACATGGAGCTCTAAGATACAGTACTTGATAGGTGAGCTCCTGCCAGTTCTAACCTCTTCTATAGAAGAGGTTCCACAAATCTACAGTGCCATTTAGAACCGGTTTCAGCTCCCTCCCCCCGCCTGTCCGCACATCATCAAGATGAAGAGTGAGAGGAGGAATTCTGGGAGTTGAAGTCCACAAGTCTTAAAGCTGTCATGTTTGAACACCCCTGGAGGTTTTTTTCTAAAGGGTTAGGGGTGCAAGGGTCTTGTAACTTGACAGCTTTAAGACTTGCGTGCTTCAATGCCAGAGTTCCTGAGCCAACATTTTGGTTGCAAAGCAAGAGCGTTGTTAAGTGAGTTTACCACATTTTACAAGTTGGCCACACCCACCCAGTCACATGGCTGGAAAGCCACTCCCACAAAGCAGGCCATACCTATAGAAGAGGTTCTAAAATTTTTTGAAACCCACCACTGGTGAAAGACCATGGCAAGTCCCCCATATTTATCATTTTAGTTTGTCCTTCCAGGAAGGGTTGGAATCAGAATAAAACTTCATTCTTTCTTTTACTGGCCAGTTATTTCAAATTAATAAAATGTCAGTGATATCAAAATCTACTTATAAAGCCTTCAAGAATGTACAAGTTCATATTCCCTTTACTACATCATAGTATAAATCACCCATCAAGATGGCCAAACCACTGCCATTCCAAAACTAGTTTGAGAAGATCTAGAGAGTCAATAGCCTAGAAGACTACCTGGCTTTGAGAAAGCAATCTTTCAACTTTTCAAAACGAATGAGTGTCCTACAAGTTCTACTTGCAAGGCGGTATTGAGGACATTCTTGTCCAGCCATAATATAATTTGAAAGCAAAAGAACTGAAAAGTGGACACACGCTCTCCTAGTCATTGTTGGTATTGCCATTGTCAATTATTTCTAATTGTTGATTTATGTGACCACATGAAGCAGTTACCATGCCATTTTTGACACATGTAGATCATGATTGTTGGGAATACTGCAATAATTAAATAGGAGTGTGTGTGTGTGTGTGTGTGTGTGTGTGTGTGTGTACACTAAAGTTGAAAGCTGAGACATTACTCAATGTTCCCGTCGATAATGTCCTAAGAAAAATACTGAAAAGTTGGTTGAGTCAGGGCATTAAAATGGCTTATTCATTCTTCCTCCTCCATTTCTTTCTGAATCACATCTTTCCTTCTTGTGTTTAATTGAGCAATCATAGTGAGGGCCACATAGGGAGATTATCTTTAGACAGAAGGAAACAAAGAGACTAATTCACAGTGTTTCTAGTTATCCAAGACATGTCGTGCTTGCACAAATGAACAGTCCCTGATAATAGAAAACTGTTGGGGCTTGACATTTTAGTACTTCTCCCTATCAAAGAAAGGCATTTCCTTTTCAACAGCAATTTTAGGAAATGGGGGGGAAGGTAGCCCATGACAGCAGACATCTCATTTCCTGAACTGGGAGCTCTCTAGTTCAGGCCCAGAGTTCAGAAAGCTTTGAGTCTGATTCAAAAGTAAAGACGTTGGTTTGGCAATTTCATTTTCAAGCATTTTCTAGGACTGTACTATTGCTGTCATTATATCAATGAGTGTATTTTTGATCAAGGGTCCATCTTATATGTGACTCCACTTTCCCATCTGCTGTCCTAGGGCTTAGCTCAAGCATAAAATCATTCTGCAGGCAAGAGATCAGTGGCATGTTTTGGTAGGAAAAATACAGAAAATGTAAATCTAATTTCCATGTAAATGCTGGTGATGTTTTTCTAATGCCAACATGCTGATTTACTACCTCGCAAAGTGGATTTCAAAGCATTCTGGAAACTGCTGCAGTTTCTTGGGGATAAGAAATCAGCTTCAACACTTGGCAAGCTTATGCACCTTATTTTGATGGCAGGGTCTTTTTGTATGAAGGAAGACTCAGATTTTCATACTTTTCCAATTAAGTAGACCTTGAATGCTTCTGTAAGCATTCCTGAAATTACCGGTAGCTTTGTTTCAACATAGCCAAAAGATTTCTGTGTCAGTGTGTCCCATCTTGCATTATATTTCCCTCTTTCTTTCCAATAACGTGCAGCCTCTCTGGCTTTCCATATTCAATCCCCAGGGAACCCAACACAAGAGAGCTGTTCCTGTGAAACATAGTAGTATATATAGCCAGAAAGTTTATAGGCTAAGAGAGGAAGAGGTAACAGAAGCAACTTCAGCATCTTTTTTCCTTCCATAATAAAAAGAAAAGTCTGAAAAAGAAGTTGGACATAAACAAAATTATCTTTCATGAGTGCAAAGTAAATGGATATTGCTGACAAAGTGTGGGAATGTTGGTGATGCGTGGGAACCTTCTGTATGCATGTGACCACCAATAGATGAGGTTTAAGAATTACTTGACATAGTAGTTTTTGGATTTAAGGAAATATTTGAATCCCAGCCAGAATATAAGTTAGGTGAAAGAAGACAAAAAGATGGACTGGGGGGGACCGGGCGGGGAAGTGGGGAGAAGAAAGGAGGAGGAGGACTATGAAAGGAGAAACTGAACGAGGTAGACAAATACAACCCAATATGTCTTTGTGGTAAACGTACTTGGACTCCTGACCTACTTCAATGTTGTAGTGCCATTTCTACTGCAGTTTGGAAAAACTATGGGCTATTAGAAGAGGTCAGAACCAATTAGATAGACAAATATCTGTGTCAACTGTTTTGTTGTTGTTGTTACTTTTGTTTCAACCTTCCAAATTACAATGCCAAATAAATGTTGCCAGTGAAACATACATACTTGCGTTATTTAGTGTAGTGTTTCTCAACTGTGGCGACTTTAAGATGTGTGGACTTCAACTTCCAGAATTGTCTGGCTTGCATGATGAGGAAGAGAAACAGTGAATTAGTGAGTAGAAGAATTCTACCCAAATCCTGTAGTATTAGGGTTGGTAACTTTTTGGTACTTAAGAGCTAGTCATTCAGGGGTCCATCATGTGACCCCCTCCTTATTTTGTAACCTTTTTTGCAGTGATCGTTAAATGAACATAGCAATCATTAAGCAAACCCCATGGTCGCTAAGTGAACAATGCAATGGCTGTTTTGCCCCTCTGAAAATTGGAAGAAAACAGCAAAACAATGAACAGTCTTTTTTGGTTTCCAGAAAAAAAAAGTGACATAAATTGAAATCACGTGACCATAAGACTCGGCAACTGGCTTGCTTGCCAAGTATCCAAATATGGGCTGCTTGCCAAGTATCCAAATGTTTGGAATAGAATAGAGTGGGAAAGGACCTTGGAGGTCTTCTAATCCAGCCGCCTGCTCAAGCAGGAGAACCTATACTGTGTAATCACATGACGGGGTGGCGGCGGCAATTGTAACCGGTCCAAAGTACATTTTGAGGGTATGCGTGTGTGAAACTCTGTTGTAACTTTGAATATTTGTTGATCAAGAAGTTCCTGTAATTATAGGGGAAATCCCTAAGTTTACTCCTTTGCTTTGCTTGCAGCTTACACTGCTGAGAAGCAGTGGGAGAGCCTGATTGACACATGTGATCATGCTGGTTTTAATAGATGGAGGGCTTTATGTTTTGTTGCTTTCGTTGGTTTGGAGACTTCCATCAAAATTTACAGCTGTTTCTCACTTCAGAACAGTAGGACACTGAGTCTTTGGTTTTCAGCAGACATGGTCAGAGGCCCAAAATTGGAGTCTTGGGGGCCAAATGTGTACTTTGACCAATGATAGCTTTCTGGAGAAAACAAGTTCTCATTTAGATTACATCATGTGTATAGAAGTCCACCGAGACAGACTGGCTTGTCTTTCTCACAACTCTCTGTGCAAAGTTATGCCATTAGTTTCTGTCTACCAGATGTGTGTTGGCTACTTTCTCTTCAACCCTATGTATTGAATTACAATGCATCTAGGATGTGCTTATGTCAGTAATGCCAATAACTATCCATGTTTGGGTTTTTTAATAGTAAAAAGTTCAAAGCCCTTTTTAAATGAAATATTTAACTAGCCTTTTTTCCTAATGCAATACATGGGTGTTATGCAATTAATGGCAAAAAATGATACATCTTCAAAAACGGACAATAAGAGCCTGAGGATATGGAGTGCGTTTCCTTTCATTTTCTGCTTTTAAATTGATTCTTTTAGTTATTTCTTCTATCCTTATTCTTTTTATTCTTTGATTTGATTTTAATCATATGTATAAGGACAGCATAGGAATTTATTTAGTATTTGAATTGTATACACATCACAATTTATTAAATTTCAAATGAAGTAGAATTGAACACATACATACCATTTAGAAAGAAATACTCCAATTATTTATAATATAGTGCCAATCAAAGATCAGGCTTTTGAAGAATTTTTATGCAAGGAAAAATGAGTATTATTAGATATATTAAGGCTGCCAGACTCAAAAATGATTCCAAAAACACTCCAAAATGCTCATGAATAGACTTTAATAAGTTATATGTTGACCTGCTGAGAGAATGTAATTAACCACAGGATCTAAGACCATAAATCTTGGGTGTATGATGTAAAACATGCAAGACAATATTCAAGTGGTTAAAATGTTTTCTTTGAAAATGAAACTTCTATGCAAAATATCTGTGTAGAAGTCCTACAGTAAATGATAAAAGTAATGTGTGTGAATTGTGTGAGGAGAGACATTGTGTGAGAATGGCCAAGAGTCATCAAATAATGGCAGGATATAAATACAAACAATCAATCTTGTGGTTGATTTATCACTCAATTAAAAGCCCAGTTCCATTGGGAGAGTCAAGGCTTGACTAGTGTGGTACTTCTTTTCATTCAATTTTAATAGCACTTTTTTACCAACCCAAACTAGAAATCAAAGGTATTGGGAGTTCACATAGTCAGACATGTATTTGGCCTCTGAGGTCTTGATTTAATATTAATCAAATAGAGGTAAAATGTAAAGAGGCCATTTATCCTAACCTTGCAAAGTTGAGGCCTCAGGAGAGCATCTCAGGGGGAAAAGATTTTGAGAGTTTTCCCTCCAAGGACACAACAGGGCTTTGATTTTTGAAAAAAATATATCTTGGTATTAGATTCTCTGAGCAGCGGATCATTTCAGCACTGGAAAGCTTCACCTCAAAATCTCAAAAAGAGGACATAGAAGAGGTGTTCAAGGACAATGGCATGTGTGCGTTTGTGTATTTGTGAATTTAAAAAAATCAACATGGTGGGCATGTGATAGAACCTTTGTGACCCATTATCTTGACTTTTGGGACTTTTTTGCAGATGCCTCTGGGACACAGTACATTTGATTATTGGTCAGAGCATTTCCTCTGAAGTTGTTGTTTCTGCTGAATATGTATTTGTATTTGTATTTAATAGTTTGTCAAACTTGTGCAAGATATCAGGTATAAATATAAACATGGATATAAATGAAAGAAATGAATACAAATAAATGGAGACAGTAGGACAGGAATGTTAGGCATGCATACACCCTTTACGCAGCTCTTAGGAATGGGGTAAGGTCCACGGTAGATAGTTTAAAGTTGAAGTTGTGAGGGTTAGAGGATGTAACAATGGAATCAGATAAAGCATTTCAGACGTTGACCACTCTGTTGCTGAAGTCATATTTTCTGCAATCAAATTTGGAGTGGTTTACTTTGAGTTTGTATCAATTGTTTGCCCATGTATTATTGATATATTATATAATATACTAATATATGTGTATTATTGTATTGTACATATTGTACATATGTATTATATGTCAAAAATGTAGGTAGGTAGATGGATAGGTGGGATGGAGGGAAGGAAGGAAGGAAAAAGATTTTAACTTAATATATTGATTTTCTGTTATGTAGTAGAACAGATGCTTCTTGTTATCTTCGCTGATAAAGTTCAGTAGGCGCTGGGATCCCTTGCTAAGCAGAGGCCTCTGATAAGAGCAAAAATCAATGTCTGATCTATTGTTACCAAATAGAAGTGGCAGGTTATGCTGCCATTGGTGCTTATGTTTCCTGGAGCGTTTTCAAAATAGAAGCAATATCACCTTTCATATTCAGAAACTAAAGCAAGAAAGTTTTTGCCAGTATGATAGGACTGAACTCCAAAGAAGTGTCACAAAACGTTGAAAAATACCCTTGCAAGACTTTTAACATTTACAGTAGTAGGCATAGAATTACTTCCTTTTAATACTGAAAAATCCCTTAGAGCCTTCGGCCACGCTACCCTATCACTCTTTGTATCATTTCATTGTATCAGCCCAAATCCTTTGGACTCCCCAATTATCTCCATTGGATCTTTGGGATTATATAGCTGTACTTTTGGAGATGTAGAAGCTAGAAATCATCCAAGACTCCCCACAAATCACACACACAAATATTAGCCACATTACTGTTTAATGGAAGTTCAAAGCTCTCACAAATGACAATAATAAAATAATAATTTTAAAATGCTTTCTCCACTTTCAGATATTCATTTGTCCTTTCAGACTTCCTGGAACCTACTTGAAGGACTTTGATTGTGGAACATATGCTGTCTGCTCCCGCTCCCGAATCATGATTGCTCTTTAAAGCTCACTGAAGAGAACAAGAAATTGCCATTTTTTAACAGCTATGGATGAAGTGATTTGGCACTCACTTAAATATGAGTCAGCAGTGTGCGGCAGCAGCCAGAAGAGCCAATGCAATACTAGGATGCATTAACAGAGAGATAGAATCAAGATTATATGAAGTATTAGTCTTGCTTCATATAAGGGACACAGTGGCTCAGTGGTTAAAACGCTGGGCTTGTCAATCATAAAGATTGGCAGTTCAGTGGTTTGAATCCCTAGTGCCATGTAACGGAGTGAACTTCCATTACTTGTCCCAGCTTCAGTCAACCTAGCAGTTCGAAAGCATGTAAAAATGCAAGTAAAAAATATAGGAACCACCTTTAGTGGGAAGGTAACAACATTCCGTGCACCTTCAGTGTTGAGTTATGTCAGCCACATGATCACAGAGATGTCTTTGGACAGTGCTGGCTCTTCGGTTTTGAAATGGAATGCGTACCACCCCCTAGAGTTTGGAATGACTAGCACATATGGGGGAGATAAACCTTTACCTTTACCTATAAAGCATTACTAGGACCATAGTTAGAATACTGGTTTCAGTTTTGGTCACCATATTATAAAAATAGATGTTGAAACTCTGGAAAGAGTATAGAAAACAGCAAGAAAGATGATTAGGGGGCTGGAGGCTAAAACATATGAAGAATGGTAGCAGGAATTGGGTATTTCTAGTCTAATGAAAAGAAGGACTAGAGGTGACATGATAGCAGTGTTCCAATATTTGAGGGGCTGCCACAAAAAAGAGAGGATCAATTTATTTTCTAAAGCATCAGAAGGCAAGAAACAATGAATGGAAATTAATCAAGGAGAAAAGCAACCTAGAACTAAGAAAAAAAATTCCTAAAATGGAAATTTCCTAATAACCAGTGAAATGGTTTGCTTTCAGAAGTTTGTGTGCTCAATTACTAGAAGCTTTTAAGAAGAGACTAATCAGCTACTTATCAACCAGGGTCTCCTGGTTGAGTAGGGGTTTGAACTACAAAATCTCAAAGGTCCCTTCCAACTCTGTTATTCTTTTATTCTGAAACCAGGGGCAGAGTGGATAAATGCTAGCTTTAAAACAAGCATGAAAAGCTCCATAGACTCAATATGGTTAAGATTTCATTGTTCTTAGAGCAGACACACTGGAATTAATTTGATTTGGATGGAGATCTGTCTTCTTTATAGACAAAAGTCTGCTTAAATTATGTATGTGGAATTGTTCGTGTGTGCACCTACAGACATAGGCATGACTTCTTCCCTGCCAATATACAAGTTTTGCAATGTTCTTTCAACTTAGATTAGAGAGGATTGTGGTGGCATGGTGTAGTCTAGAGGATTCACATGGCACTAACCCCATTCATCTACTATGCTGAATTAACAGTTTCTTTAATGTATTTATTTTTGCAGTGTTATAACAGGAGTACTCTGAAACACTGACTCCCCAGTAAAGGGATGAAGAGGGGGAGGATACTGAAGAGGAGGAGTGTTGAGAACAGACCTGAAATGAGATTCTGATGGCAGAAAGAAGCTTCAATGATTGTTAATCAAAATAAATGGGATTGGTTTTTTATGCAATGCCTGCATCCTGTGCCTTCTGGTAAGGTGTAGCATTTTTTCTATAAAGTTTTTCATCCATGTATTTTCAACTTAGACAAAACATCTAGATGTACATATAATAAAAAACCTGAACTATGTACTGTATATATGCAGAAGCTTTGGCTATTGAAATGAAAGGACCCAGGTAGCTCCTTTGCTCTTGAGGGAGGGGGTTGTGTTCAGAGGTGGTATTCAGCAGGTTCTGACCAGTTCTGAGAACCGGTAGTGAAAATTTTGAGTAGTTCGGAGAACCAGTAAATACCACCTCTGACTGGCCCCACCCCCATCTATTCTCTGCCTCCTGAGTCCCAGTTGATCGGGAGGGAATGGAGATTTTGCAGTAACCTTCCACTGCCATGCCCACCAAGCCATGCCCACCAAGCTATACCCACCAAGCAATGCTCACAAAGCCACACCCACAGGACCAGTAGTAAAAAAAAATCCCACCACTGGTTCTGTTGCCATTGAATCCACTGGATTTAGTTCTAAAGGGAGGGATAGGGGATGTTAGGAAATGTATGTTAGGAAATGTATGTAGGAAACAAAACCAAATGCCTGCCTTTTCATATTGTTACTTCATTAATAAATGTAATTGGAACAAAAACCAACAAATAAAGAGAATTTCAAAAGAACTTTCTGACTTAATGAGTTTTCTCCTTTGTAATCAATGAAAGTACAATTCTGTTTAAACTACAGTACCATTGGTAGGTTCCTCGGAATAAGGTTCATTAAATACATTGGAACTTGTATGTGTACATAAATTTTGGCTATATGGTGGTTAAGTAGCTTCAGTATATGTGATTCATTTGAGGCAGCATTTGGATGAGAGGGATATGACAAGGCAAAAATGCAGTCCATTCTTACTATCTTTAGAGACTCCGTGAGTTCTACCATTTCAAAAATGCTGGCAATCTGAAGAAGGTGGATTGAATCAGGCTTCCCAGTAGAGATGCATAAATATATCATTGTATGCATCTTTAAGCCAATGGTCATAAATAAAAAGTTGCTCGCTTAGGCAGCTGGCAATGAATTTAAAGTTTAATTTCCATCTTTAAACAAGGGAGGACTTTTGGATGCATTCATAAGCTTACTGACAAGCCAAAGTCTTCTGTTTTTCCAAAGCACATTAATCCTTAATTCTCACACATACTTATGGATTTGTCTCATTTCCAGCCTCTTGTTGAAGGCTATATGGTCATGTTCTTTGTATGCGATAGCAGAACTATCCTTCACTCTTGTATATCTACAGGTGTGGAGGGAAACATAACGAGAAACAAATATTGTTGATCAGGAAATGCTCCAGGGGGTCCATCTGCTGGCATTTTTCCCTACTAATTGAGGTTTGACTTTAGGAGTCCTTAGCATGTGCAGAAACTATGCTATATGGTGCCTAGAGAGACACAATTCAGTTCATAATGAAAATATATGGGAATCAGATCAACTGGTTTTTAATGTGGGTCAATGAGATTGCTCCTTATATAGCGCTGTTTTGTTTAACAAGCAAATGCATTACTTAAAACAGTTTTAATTATGGTTGTAATTTGCAATGTGGTATGAGTGAATTAGATAAGAAAATAACAATAGCTCACTTTAATCCAGAGTCTAAATAAGTGAGACAAAAATGTGACATGTCATCTTGTAGAATCCTTGAAAATGAAGTCAGAAAGTGTTTTTTTTAAAAACCAAAACAAAATAAAACACAACGGAATTGTGACACTAGCTAAAACAGGCTAAGTTTTAGGTAAGATTAAATGTGCTTATAGGGCTGATTGCACTTATTATATAGGAGTGTTTTCTCAACCTTACCAACTTTAAGATGTGTGGATTTCTGCCCCCTCAAATTCTGGGAGTTGAAGTCCGTATTTGAAGTCTTAAAAATGGTAAGTCGAGAAACAGGGATCCATATGATTGATAGAATGTAGTAGATGCTGAACAGCAGCTTGCTTAAACTTAGAAAGCAAGAGGTATGGTGAAGCAAGAATAAAGCAAGTTGAAAAATCACCCACAAATCTTGATATCCCTCCAAAAGAAGGGGAAAAAATATAGCCCTAGAAAATCTAGGATTTAAGCCTGTATCTAAGTCAATGTAGTGGAGATAGCAAAAGTGTAAACCAGTGAGACATTTTGAGACATTTTTTTTTTGAGACATTTTATTAAGATTTATAGGCTGCCCTTCTCCCTGAGGGGACTCAGGGCGGCTTACAATCACAGGGAAGGGAGTGCAATACCAAAAACAAACAATAAGTGAACAAAATAAAATAATAAAACACAACTTGCATTCCACAGTCAACACTCGGGCGGGTAAATTGGGAACCTATCCCCAGGCCTGCTGGGAGAGCCAGATCTTAAGGGCTGCGCGGAAGGTCTGGATGGTGGTGAGGGTACGAATCTCAACGGGGAGATCGTTCCACAGGGTCGGAGCTGCAACAGAAAAGGCTCTCCTCCGTGTAGTCGCCAGTCGACATTGACTGGCGGATGGGATTCGGAGGAGGCCCAGTCTGTGCGATCTAATTGGTCGAAGGGAGGTGATCGGCAGAAGGCGGTCTCTCAAGTACCCAGATCCACTACCATGGAGTGCTTTAAAGGTGGTCATCAGTACCCTGAAGCACACCCGGAGATCGACAGGTAGCCAGTGCAGCTCGCGGAGGATAGGTGTAATGTGGGCAAACCGCGGTGCGCCCACTATCACTCGCGCGGCTGCATTCTGGACTAACTGCAGTCGCCGGATGCACTTCAAGGGTAACCCCATGTAGAGCCCATTGCAGTATTCCAGCCTAGAGATCACAAGGGCTCGAGTGACTGTTGCGAGCGCCTCCCGGTTCAGGTAGGGCCGTAACTGACGGACCAGGCAAACCTGGGCAAATGCCCCCCTGGTCACAGCCGACAACTGATGGTCAAAAGCCAGCTGTGAATCCAGGAGGACTCCTAAGTTACGGACCCTATCTGAGGGGTGTAAAATTTGACCCCCCAGCCTGAGTGTTGGAATATCAGCCAAATTGTTGGGAGGGAAACACAACAGCCACTCGGTCTTGTCCGGGTTGAGTACCAGTTTGTTAGCGCTCATCCAGTTCTTAACGGCCTCAAGACCCTGGCTCATCACGTCCACCGCTTCATTGAGTTGGCACGGGGCGGACAGATACAGTTGCGTATCGTCCGCGTACTGATGGTATTTTATCCCGTGCCTCCGAATGATCTCGCCCAGCGGTTTCATGTATATGTTAAATAGTAGGGGGGATAAGACCGAACCCTGCGGCACCCCGTATGTTAGGGGCCTCAGGGACGATCTCTGCCCCCCGACCAACACCGACTGCGACCTGTCCGAGAGGTAGGAGGAGAACCACTGCAAAACAGTGCCTCCCACCCCCACCTCCCGCAGTCATCGGGTGGTAGTCAATCTGGTCCTACCGCCCACCTGTGGGCATTCCAGCTTTCATGGTGGGCGGTAGAGGTTTGCTGTAACTCTGCTTTATAAATTTTATAAAGTAAAGTTACTTCCCTACTTTATAAAGCACCATGACTGTGGAACCGGTGGGTGGTTAGAAACTTTTACTACTAACAGAGATACAAAAGTGGGCAGTAGGTATAAAAAGGTTGACTACCCCTGGTGTAAACTGTAAACATGGATAAGCTCTTAGTCTTCCTCAAGCTTGCTGGTGACTTATATCAGTGTTTCTCAACCTTAGCAACTTGAAGTTGTCTGGACTTCAACTCCCAGAATTCCCCAGCCAGCAAATGCTGGCTGGGGAATTCTGGGAGTTGAAGTCTGGACATCTTCAAGTTGCCAAGGTTGAGAAACACTGACTTATATAGTCTCAGAACAGCTGGAGGTTACCTGGTAGGGGAAGGCAACCTTAAGACTCCTGCTTGTCTCTTGGTTTCTTGCGGTGCTGTATCTTCAAATCAGATTGGCCTCAATAGTTCTGCCAAGAAAAGGGAACTTAATATAGCGATCTGCACAAGTAAGAAAAGCAGTAAAGTGGAACACATGGCCAAATTAAAAGTCTTCCCAGTCCAGATAGTTGATCAATTCATGTAGACTTTTGAAATATTGTTACACTTTGTACATTTTATATAAGTCCTGAGGCTGTGGACAACAATAGAATACAATAGAATAGAATAGAATAGAATAGAATAGAATTCTTTATTGGCCAAGTGTGATTGGACACACAAAGAATTTTTCTTTGGTGCATTTATATTAAATATTTATATAAATATGACATATGATATAAGCATTGCATTGTCACAAAGGTTAAATGTTTATCACAGGGCAATCCTTATTTTTTTTAAAAAAAGAGTAAGAAATACATCATTGTCGCAAGTGCTCAGCTTTTTAGTTACTAAAGGGCATAAAACATGTTTAATAACTATATAAATAAAGTCTATTTTAAAGGCATGCAAAGTTGCTAAAACATGTTATATGACTAAATTAAAAACACTCTTTGGGGAGTGTTTTATGAATGGAAAGGGCGAGGCGTAGCCAAAGGGGACAGTCCTTTGGGAATGTCACATGAGAAGACTCTTTATTGCGCTTCCAAATGTGGGGACCAACCTCTGTGTTTTAAGACTCTCAAGGACCCTGAGACACTTGACTTATCTCTCCACCAGACTCTCCTTCCATATCCCGTTAGTCAATATACTCGTGCTTTGTACTTTTTTGCTGCTATATTTTGTACATGAGTCATGTTTAGCCAAAAACCCTAATGAGAAAAGTTTTTTTTTTTAAAAAAAAACCATTAGTGTCCAATATAGATGAATATGCATGAAGCCCTGTTCTACTGAAATAAATCTTGGAATTATATTTTGATTCGTTTACATGTTTTCAATTAAAAGTTATGATGTAAACCAATCCTTTCAATTATTAAACCGGGATTTATATTGGACTCTGCATGAGGCTGGGATGGTTTCCTCTATTTTTTCCTTCCTTCAGATTGGCCTCTGATCAGGACTTCTTCAAAGAGGGACATCTCCAAAATAACTTCTGCAGCTATTAAAGTTTAAACAGGTTCGTTATAAAATAAGTCAGCTTTCAGATAGATGGTCTCCACATTGCTTAAGCCTTCATAGATTATGTTTTACATTTTGTATTGAGAATGGGGGGGCAGGTGGGAAGTGACTAATGCAGGCTTTTCAAGGTAGGTGTAGACTGGTACAATGACATCGGATGGTTTAAAGACTCTCTGAAGCACTCAAACAGTTAAAATAGGTGGCAGTTGTTTAGTCAACCTCCTACAGGGTGTCAGTGTTTATTTCACACAAATGAAAATGAATTAAAGCGTACAATCTAAACATGGTGGGAGAGGGAGAGCAGTCCAACTGAAGACTGAAGTTGCATCTTCACTAGAAACAGCCGTAGGAAAGTTTTAAAAAGTCAATGTAGCTCTAAAGCAGTGGTGGATTGCAGGCGGTATGCCCTGGTGCGCAGCAGCCACATACTGGAACGGTGCTTTGGAGGGCCTGCCCACCCGCCCTCATTCCTTACTGTATTGGAAGGAAATGGGTCATCTGCGCATGCATGTGCAGCATATGGTGCCTGCACGATGCTCCACCAAGCAGCTGGAGCGTCGCAGGCGGTGGGTGCACATCAGGGGTGGGTTTCGACCGGTTCGCACCGGTCCCTGCGATCCGGTTGGTCGCCGAAACCGGAAGTAAGTAACTTCCGGGAACGGCGAAGCCCCCCCCGCGCCTGCGCGCGCCCGCACACCCGCGCCCGCTCCTTACCCGGTTTTTACGAATTCTGCGCTTTCCACGCATGTGCAGAACGCATACAGCGCCTGCGCGCTGGAGCATCGCGCAGATGCTAGTACGCATGTGCGCGCCGCGTGCGTGCACGCGCACGCCACATGCATGCGCGAGGACGCCGCGTGCGTGTGCGAGAATGCCGCCGGCCTCGTTCCAACCGAACCGGTTGGAACGGGGCGAGAAACCCACCCCTGGTGCACATGTGTGCGCGCCCAGCTCTTGCAGCGTACCGGTTGCAACAGAAGCCAGTTGCAAGCCTGTTGCAATGGAAGCCGAAACCCACTACTGCTATAAAGGTAAAGGTTCACCTGGTCACATATGTGCTAGTCAGAATGCTGTTACCTTCCCACCAAAGTGGTCCCTATTTTTCTACCTGCATTTTTTTATATGCATTCAAACTGCTAGGTTGGCAGAAGCTGGGACAAGTAACAGGAGTTCACTCTGTTACGCGGCACTAGAGATTCGAACCAATGAACTGCCGATGTTCCTGATCGACAAGCTCAGCATCTTAGCCACTGAGTCACTGCATCCCTCAAGGTAGCTATAAGACTGTATAATTTTAGTCACCATCTTGACTTTTGGGATAATGCCTTTCCGCCCATATCTTGCGGATGTGCCTAAGCATAATTTAAGATTAACAGATTCTTCTTTCTGACCAAGGACTATTCTGTACCTAAGCAACAACTTTGTTTTTAAAACAAAAGACAAAAGACCGCCAATTGAAAATATATTAATTGTAAGAATAGTACAGTAATAGTAAATATCACAGGATTGATATTTATGGTTTCTTCATCAATTTATTTTTCTGTATAATGCAAATAACTTAAGACTAGAAAGAAACTTGGCACCGAAACGATATGTTGGATATGTCAGTTTCATCATGTTAAGAATAATGTACTTTTAAAAATATTTTGGGACAAACCCACAAAAAATTCTTAACACGCATTTTAAAAAGAGACTAGCCAACCCTACTTTCTCATTTTTATAATTTAATTTTCAGCTTACTTTCAGTTGATCCACTTCAATCATTAATGACCAATTTTTTTAAAAAAAATCTTTAAAATATAAAGATTCTTTCTTACCAAATAATTTACAATAGATCTAATTTTGACAAATTTCAGTTTTAAAATAACTTATTAAATATTATGGTGAAATTAAATTGGGAGCTACTGGCATAGTAAAGTTTATTATTGGCATAGCAAAAACAAAACAGTGATGGCTAATATTTCTGTACATGCTCCTTACATTACAAAGAAAATGGTTTAAAATTAATTTCAACCCAGAAAAAGCTTAGTATGAAAGCATGACTATATATATATTCATAAGAGGAAAAATAGTTTGGATATTGTGAAACAATCTAACATCTAGAGAAATTGAAGGGAATAACCTTATCCATAACCTTTCACATAACATAATTTTTTGACAGGATGAAGGCCTTTGGGGCAACCATCTTGTAGATGTTACACTCTCCAAATAATACATAACATGAGATTCTCAGAGATTATAGGTAAACAATATACAGGGGCTTGGACTAAATAAATGTTTCTTAACTTCAGAAACTTTAAAATCGAAAAGTAGTTAAAGTCGAGAAACACTGGACTAGATGAACTCTAGGGTCTTAACCCTCTGATTCTAACTTAAGCAGCTTCAAACATTAATTAACTGAATTTAATTTCAACTTTTTTTCTCATGACACTGGGCTTTTTCATCTTTTTTATTTTTTTTAATCTAATAATAAATAAGTACCATTTAGGAGATAAGTTTGCTTAAGATGCTGGTAAGACAGGGCTATGGGCATAAGAGAAATGTAGTTCTGTCATATGACTCCTTTTGCATACCTGTTCACATAGTTAAAATATATGCCCTACGTACTATATTTATTTAGCAACCAAACCTGCTATAATCAGTTCATTGTGCTCCTTTTTGGGGATTTTATAATAATTGGAAGCAAACAAAAATTATGAGCTTTCCAGCAATGTCTCAGATTTCTTTTATGCTATACTAAAAAAATAATAATTTGGAAATAAAAAAGAAAATCAAAAAGTTTAAACAAAGTTTTTTAAATGTCAAAATAGAAATCTAAAATAGGATGACTAGGTGGAACACATTTCTGTATAATAAATTCTTAGTTTAAGAGTTCTCAATCAGATTCTGTATGGGAGGGGTAGAATCTTTATGTACTTTGCACATGTATAACAAACCTCTTCACCTAACAGTGATCTGATTTTCATGGGCATCTCTCTTTACCTTCAGCCCGTTAAACAGGGATATTAATGTAGTATGAAAGGTAATAAAATGAATGCAAGGAGATTGTTTCTTCGGTTCTGAGCATCTGAAGTGCACCATCCTCCTAGTTACTGAAAAAAAGCCAGATATTTTATTTTTTTTAATTTTTTAAATCATTTATTTATTTTTTATTAAAATGTCAAATTCATTGAACAAATGAAAATTGTGGCACCTGGGCACCATACATTCCAATACAAACAAAACTGATCAAATTAAATATTATTATTACATTCAATCAACTACTATAGTTCTCATAACAATATACCACTATATTAGGTTACAATCTTTCATTATTCAATTATTCCACCTATTTCTCACTATTACCTTCAATTTATCGGGCAGGAATATAGAACATTAATATTCCCCTTATTTCTATCACTTAGCCCAGCTTTTAATCATATCACCCTATAGAGAACTTTTCCCTTCTTTCCTGTCTAATTTCTAATCATGTTACCTGCCTACAAAAAGAGAAAGAAAAAAGCATAGAGTGGGAGAGAGAGGGGAAAACAATTCAAATAGCAACCGAGTAAAGGAATCATCCTTCCATCATCACTTGCACGCTTTATACTTTAATTGCTATGCTTTAAAAGAAAAAGGGGAGAAAGGAAAAACAAGTCAAAACAACAATAAGGAAAGAAATAAAAAAGATCATCTACTCATTGTCTCTTTTTTTTCAAATGATTTTTTATTTTTTTATTCTCTTACAAACCATTTTAAGTACACATTCACATGATTGTTATTCTTCTTTACACTTATCATTCTTATACATTTAATATTTCATAGGTTATAATATACAGTTTGGGTTGCTTTATTTACCATCCCTTCCTCCTGTTGTAACACCACCTTGTTTTCCCTTTCTTTTACCTACCTTTTATCTACCCATCATCTCTTGCCCACTTTGACACCTCAATTGCTATGCTTTTATTTTTGACCTGACTCCCCCATTCCTCTCTTGAGTCTCCCTCTATAGCTATTTCTTGGATGTCCAATCTAAGTATTCTTCCCACCTCTACCCTTTTCCACTGCCTATTTTCTGAAGTTTTTACCGAGGCCCCTGCCTCCATTTCAAACATACTAAGAGAGGTGGAAGAAGCCAGGTACTTTAAAATGTCCTATCTTCCATATGATTATTATACCCCTTCTGATAGAGAAAGTATATTCGTTAATTCCAAAAAATGGAACATGAAAGACAGAGATGAGAGAGGGAGAAAAAGAAGAGGCAGAAGACAGAGACACCCAAACATACACAAACCTCTTTTTATTAAATTGAGAAGTTTGCCTTAATCTGGATGTCTTCCACGTGTGTGGACTTCCACATCCACAGATCTCAGCAATGGCCATGCTGACTTTGAATTCTGGAAGCAATTTATTTATCTGCTTATTTATTTATTAAGTTCACATATAGCTGAGATTGCTGTCCCTTGTGCAAGATTAGTAGCAGAAATTAATTGAAACTGTCCAAATGTAGAATTAAAACTGTTCACAAAGAGAAATATAAAATAAATAACGAGGAGAACCATAGGCACAAACACAATCAATCAAAAGAGCAGAACTTCAAAAACTTTTCCAGAGTCTTTGCCAGCGAGACCACCAGGGGGAAGGCTGGTTTCTAGAGTTGCCAAGTTGGTGAAAGCTGACTTAGCTGGCTTTCTCCACACATACACGCACACACACCCTTACACAAACCCTAAATCGCATATTGTATCTATTTTATTTCACTTATGGGAAGAAGCCCTTTGCAATTGCTTAGTCTATGAATCATGCCAACATTTGGTTTGAGTTGCTTTTAGTTATTTGACAAAAAACTTAGGCATAAAGGGAAAACTTTAAAATGTCTGACCCATTTTTCATCACTCAGTTGGGGTGAATAATGGTGGGGCCCTTTATACATTATCCTATCTGCATGCTTTTCCATAAATGGCTCCCTTACTGTTAGGACAATGGTTTTTTAAAAAAAACCCAGTCAACCTCAGTAGGAAGATGAAAGCGTGCCTTTTCCTATAGAATCGACATTCTTTGTGATTGGGAACTTTGTGGTCTATGATCTCCTAGTGCAGCTGCACCATTTCAATATTATCCCAGCTACCACTCAGGAGATGATACCATCATATTGCTGAGAGGATGCTTCTGTTGCACATATTTCTTGAAACTAACGCAGAAAGATAAAAATCATACAAAGCAGATGCTGCCCCTGATGTCATTCATATGGCTCCCTTTATTCAAGACCAGTAACTTTATTTAACATTTTCCCTTTGTTTGTGTCTATTCCAGAACAATTAGACTGTATAAAGTGTTTTGTTAAGTTCTGGGCGAGAATGGAGATGAGGCCAGAGTGACTTTTAGCAACTCTCTTTTATTAGTTCATCAGAATAACAGAAGTCACTACCTGGCTGACAGGGCTCTTTTTATAGGAGGCTGCCAGCGGTTAACCAACAGAATCAAAGTATTTTCCCGCTTCAATAGCGGACCTGAGTGAGAACTTCAGCAACTAGTTTCAGCTATTCATTTTAATATGTAACGTGTTTCATTTTCATTTTCACTGTCCTTGAACTGTTCATTAGCACATTAGTCTATAACTGATTCTCATTTGCAGATGATAAAATGCACATTTTTTTTCTGATAGAGTCAAGTGGTAGCCTGCAAACTCTTTTGTTGCAAAACTTTTTCCTACAAAAATAATTGTCAGAAATAAGATTTGCTTCCATTAGTGCCTGCTTTCCAGAAGAGGAGCTATTTCAGAGGCTTTTGGGTGGTTAATTAGATTATATGGTTTGTTAATTGTGTTAGGATGCCCTGGTTACTGTAGGAAACTGTCTTAATTATTTATTATGTATAATCACACTGGATAGTTTAATTTGATTTGAATTTGTTTAATTTTTAAATTGATTATCATGGATGTTTGAATGCATTATATAGGTCCCAAACTGCTGGAAGCTTTTGTGAAACACAGACATATAGAGAACCAATCAATAAATAAAATGGGAGCAGGGTTCAGGATGAAGATGTGAAGGAACTTTAGAAGACATAATTGGATCTGTTATTTTTTAAAAGTTGATTGATTCATTATTTATAACAGAATGAAATCCCTTATATGTTTTTGTTTGTTTCAAAGATGCATGAATTAACTTGTTCTAGACTGACATAATTTTAAATTACGGAACATAGTAAAACAATGGCAACAATATTTTTTTAAAAAAACCAATCACAATAAAATAAGTGTTATTTGTCATGACCATTCTGAAGCAGTTTTAAAGCAATTCCAGACTTTTACATCTTTACCGTGACAGTAATGTTGGAGATTTGGACTGTTTTATTTCCAATTCAGATGTCTATGGAAATTCTCAGTCATCCAGGTCATGGTTGTCTCAAAGTTGCTTTTTCAGTTGCCTTTTGAAAAAGCACCTTTGAGAATGCCAATTCAGATATTGCATACTTAAAACGACTGCAAAGGTTGTATTTTTTTAAAAAAGATGTACTTTTATTTTTCCATTAAAAAAAAATAGAGAGGACAGAAGAAAGGCTAATGATGAAATCTGTTCCTTTCATATTTGCAACAAGGTTTTGCATGCATTGTTCCAATCATTGTGTGATTCACAACTTGATGAAATCCTGGCTTGCTCTATCGTCCCTGATTTTATCTCAACTTTGTAGCGTTTCCTGAATCTCAAGTCTTAGAAAATGCTATCTGGATGATTTGCAGCTTCCCTTCATGTCCTGACTAGAGCAGGGAGGGGATTGAGCAGTTTCGCTCTTCTTTTCAGCATCAGGAAAACTAAGGGAACACAGACCTGCAGGCACATAAGATGATCCCCATATCAAAACAACTTACCTTATGTGCAGCCAGAATCTGGAAATATTTAGCATAGCACAGTATTTAAACAAAAATGGTTCGGTTGAGATCAGCATATGTTGGACTGATTGGGGTAGATTGTAAGGGTGACACCGATATATAATTTTTTCATGTTTTATTTATCTATATATTAAATTACCATATTTTTTGGACTATAAGATGCACCGGTATATAAGATGCACCAAGATTTCAAAGAGGTAAGTAAAGAAAAAAGTTTTTGTCCTCCCCGGCCCCCAGGAGCACTCTGCAGGCTTCAGCAGGGCGGGGGGGAAGGCAAAACTGGGGGTGTTTTTGCCTTGCGGAAGCCTGCCCTGCTGAAGACTGCAGAACGCCTCTAGGGGCTGCAGGAAGGCAAAAACCCTCCATTTTTTTGGAAAAATGGCTCATTTTTTCACAAAAAAATGGGATGTGGGGGCAGGGCTTCGGGAGGCCAAAAATGGCTGTATTCAGTGTATAAGACGCTCTTTTAGGGGGGGGGGGAAGGTGTGTCTTATACTCTGAAAAATATGGTATTGTATTTTATTCCAATTTCTCTTTAAAAGAGAAAATGTATTTAAAATTTACAGAACACTTGCTTTGAAGAGAAAAGCTGCAGCCAGAATTCTTGAATTTTAAATTCTTTAATGGAAGACAAATCACCTGTAAAGTGAACAAAGAAATGGTATTCAAAAAGTGAACAATACTTCAAATTGTCAGTTTTTCCAGTCAGCTACAGTTGCCGGCTAGTCTTGTTTTATAGTTTTACTGCAGATGCACAGTAACAACGCCAGAAATATTTTTTTAAATGTATTTTGGAATGTTGGTTTGTTGTAACCAGTTTGACTGTAGCTTGCTGGCAGTTTTGAACTTTGAAGAACATATAATGACTTTTGGTCATTATAATCCCAACTTTTGGTCAAAGCTAATAAAAGGAAGATGTTCTCCTGCCTTTGGGAAGTTTTCAGATTGGAAGTCTAAAAGGTACATTTTGAAAATTGTTCTTTCAAAAAGTCAAAAAGAAAAGAAAAACAAGAATATATGTTTTGCCCTATTGCATTTTCTTCTATCTCTTTCAGTTTTTTTAAAAAAATGTTTATCATGGCATTTTCAGCCTAGCTATAAATCATATTTTTCTTTTAGCATTATTATTTTTAATTATACTGTTACAGAGTCAATTGTGCAGTTACAACTCAAACAAATTTTAGTAATATTTGCTATAACACAGAACATTTTTGTTTATTTTTTATTTATTTCATAGAAAATAGAAGAATTTCGAGTAACATATGAAGGTACATTTTTATTTTTCCATAGTCTTTTTATCAAATATTATAAATACAACTGCAAATACTAATGCAAATAAAAAAGATAAAATAGAAAAAAAAACTAGAAAAGGAAAAAAAGAAAGAAAAAGAAAAAATGTAGTAAAAAAAGGAATATATTAAAAAGGATTTTCAACCTTTGTCCCAACAAGTATAAACAATGTTAGTAACATGTCACCTCATCTTAAAATGTAAGAATCTCTTTTTCCTATAGTCCCGTCTCTTATCTCTAAACAAATCCATAAAGCCTTTGGTGAGATGGCCAGCACACAAGATGTATGTATGTATGTATGTATGTATGTATGTATGTATGTATATGTATATATGTATATATATATGTGTGTGTGCACGCACACACACACACACACACATTTGTTATATTTATGCTGATAAATAAATAAAGGGAGACTAGTATAGATCTATTTCAAGCTATTTAGCTCTCATCAGCTAGCCATACCCATGCTGGGAATCGAATCTGTGCTCTATTGCCTCTTAGGCAGATGTGTTAACAATTAAGCTACAGAGCTCGACTCCTTATCAGCCAGCCAGGGTGAGAGGTATATATTTAAAGTCACAACCCCTGGTATGCCCAAATATGGGAGGAAGGTCACACTTCCACTCTCTGTCTTCGGCTCGTCACAAGAGACCATCCAGACAGAAACTCAATATTTTTTACTGTTGCCTTTTTGTTACATTTGTTATATTTATGCTGATATTATTCTGATAATTTGTTATATTTATTGGGCATACCAGGGGTTGTGACTTTAAATATATACCTCTCACCCTGGCTGGCTGATAAGGAGTCGAGCTCTGTAGCTCTGTAGCTTAATGGTTAACACATCTGCCTAAGAGGCAATAGAGCACAGGTTCGATTCCCAGCATGGGTATGGCTAGCTGATGAGAGCTAAATAGCTTGAAATAGATCTATACTAGTCTCCCTTTATTTATTTATCAGCATAAATATAACAAATGTAACAAAAAGGCAACAGTAAAAAATATTGGGTTTCTGTCTGGATGGTCTCTTGTGACGAGCCGAAGACAGAGAGTGGAAGTGTGACCTTCCTCCCATATTTGGGCATACCAGGGGTTGTGACTTTAAATATATACCTCTCACCCTGGCTGGCTGATAAGGAGTCGAGCTCTGTAGCTTAATGGTTAACACATCTGCCTAAGAGGCAATAGAGCACAGGTTCGATTCCCAGCATGGGTATGGCTAGCTGATATATATATATCGGTTTGTACCAGTTCGAGCAAATCGGTAGTTCTGGTGAGCATTTGGCCCTGCCCAACCACCCCTTTTATTTCTAACTTAGTCTTTAGTTCATTTAAACAATGGAATAGAACTTGATTTAGTTTTATTTATTTTTTCTTTGTCCCTTCTCAGGAGATTTTTAAAGCTTCTTTTGTAAATCCACTATAGAAAATTATCCAAGTTACATCCTTGGTTTATTGTTTGGGTATCTCTTGTAACTATTAAAAAATCAAGTTCTTTCATTTTTATGTCCGCTATGACATGTTTTTCCATATCATTCTTGAAGCGTTCCATTTGTAAATCCACTTTTAACTCAATCTCTGTCTTCTCAGGTACAACACACATATCTGTATGTTAGATTTTTTTTATGTGCTTTTTTCTTTTTTAATTTCTTTTTTGTTGTTTATATACTACTCTATTCCCTTGTCTGCCAGAGCTCTAAACCTCTCACAAGGAGATCTCTTACAAGGAATAGCTGTCTGGAACATTGCTCACAATCTGAAATCACCCCCCCCTTTTCCAGTAAGGATTTGAAGAACCAGTCTACTTGCCATCTCCTAATTCTGCCATGTATGGCAATGAACAGCTGTGAAAGTTGAACCATAAGGAAGGCTGATCCCCCAAAAATTGAGGCCTTTGAACTATAGTGCTGGAGAAGACTCCTGTCAGTCCCTTGGACTGTAAGGTGATCAAACCGGTCAGTCCTAGAGGAGATCAACCATGACTGCTCCTTAGAAGGCCAGATCCTGAAGACAAAACTCAAGTACTTTGGCCACTTAATAAGAAAGAAGGACTCACTGGAGAAGAGCCTAATGTTGGGAATGATTGAGGGCAAAAGAAGGGGATGACAGAGAATGAAGTAGCTGGATGGAGTCACTGAAGCAATCGGAGTGAGCTTAAATGGACTCCAGAGGATGATATAGGACAGGAAGGCCTGGAGGAATGTTGTCCATGGGGTCCCAATGGGTCAGATATGATGATGCAACTAACAACAATTTTGCCATGGCCACCCATCATTTCTTTCTCTGGGAGTCTGAAGTTACTTATTTAAGCTACTGAAATGATTTCAAATATCCATTTCTTATTCCAGGATTGCAAGCTGGCTTTTCCTGGTTTAAAGATAATTTAAAACATTTCAACCTTATACAATTTCTTCTTTATCTATTGTCAAAATAAATGTGTTACCTTTTTTTTTGTAAACTTAGAAATAAATTTACAATCTAAATTGGTATTCTAAATCAGAACTGAATATAAAAGAACAAACTGAAACTTACTAAGACTGAGAATTGAGAATTAAGCCTGAACTTGGAAAAAGTGTAGAGCAGGTCATGCAAGGAGTCACATTTTTCAGAAGAATTCAGGTCTTCTACTAGAGCAAGGGTGTCAAACTCAAGACCCGCGGGCTGGATCCAGTGTGTGGGATGCTTAGATCTGGCCCGCTGGGCCTCCCTGGAAACAGCAAAGGGCCGGCCCATGGTGCCTCTGCCTGAGAAAATGGAGCTCATGACAGCCTTCTGCAGCCCTTTGCCAGTGAAAACAGAGCTTGGGTAGGGTGCGCACAACGTGCCCGGGCTCCATTATCGCTGCTACAGGGCTGCAGGAGGCTGTCATGGCTGAAAACAGAGCCTTGATGAGTGAAATTGAGCTGGCCATGCCCACCCCAGCCATGCCCATCCCAGCCATGTATCCCCTTGGTCCCCTGAGCTCAAACACAACCCTGAAGTGGCTCTCAATGAAATTGATTTTGACACCCATGTGCTTTGGAGGATATCAATATTGTTGCTCAATCTATATTTTACCTTCTGCAGCCACAGTCCACAGTCACAGTCCACAGTCCACAGCCACAGTTTTATTGTCAGCCAGTGTAAGTTGATCTTAATTAAGACCTGAGTTAAAAAATAAAAAATGAATTAAAAATAGAAAATAAATGTCTGCACATGTATCACAAGTTCTGCATATTTAGGTATGCCTTCAATATCATGATGTGTTTAGAAAAAAGCCAAAACTTTTTGTATCAGTCTGATCTTAGAGCCGAGGTGGCGCAGTGGTTAGAGGGCAGTACTGCAGGCCACTTCAGCTGACTGTTATCTGCAGTTCAGCGGTTCTAATCTCACCGGCTCAAGGTTGACTCAGTCTTCCATCCTTCCGAGGTGGGTGAAATGAGGACCCAGACTGTGGGGGCGATATGCAGACTCTGTAAACTGCTTAGAGAGGGCTGAAAGCCCTATGAAGTGGTATATAAGTCTAACTGCTATTGCTATTGCTATCTTCTTTGTTCCCCCACTGCAGTCCCAGATACCACTGAGTAACAACTTTAAATGTCGAATGATTCACCCCAGTTTATTATTTTTGGCTGAATAAAGCATTTTTGAGAAATATTTCTAAAAATAATAAATAATAACTTTTTAGGGAAATGATGAGAATCAGCATGCAAGTGATCATAAATTCATGGGTATGAAGAATAAAGTTAGGACTGAATAGAGACAAAGATTCTGTGTTTTCATAATACTTTTAGTTTACCTGGAAGCTTTACAGATTTACCAATGTGTACTTTTTACAATTAGAGATTTGGTTGAGTGTTGAGTACAGTACCGTACTATTCTGACATTTTTATAAAACGTTTTCTATCTTTTACTCATGCTGTTATTGAGTCTGCTTTGTGAAAGGCAGTCAATATAACCCAGTGGTGGGTTTCAAAATTTTTTAGAATCTCTTCTGTAGGTGTGGCCTGCTTTGTGGGAGTGGCTTGCCAGCCATGTGACTGGGTGGGCGTGGCCAACTTGTAAAATGGGATGAAACTCACTTAACAACTCTATTGCTTAGCAACCAGAAACTCAGAAACTCTGAAGCACGAAAGTCTTAAAGCTGTCAAGTTACAAGACCCTTGTACCCCTAACCCTTTAGAAAAAAAAACCCAGGGGTATTCAAACTTGACAGCTTTAAGACTTGTGGACTTCAACTCCCAGAATTCCTCCTCCAGTCATGTTGGCTTAGGAACTCTGGCATTGAAGTGTGCAAGTCTTAAAGCTGTCAAGTTACAAGACCATTGCACCCCTAACCCTTTAGAAAAAAACACCCAAGGGTGTTCAAACTTGACAACTTTAAGACTTGTGGATTTCAACTCCCAGAATTCCTCCTCTCGCTCTTCATCTTGATGACGTGTGGACGGGCGGGGGAGGGAGCTAGAACTGGTTCTAAACAGCACTATAGATTTATGGAACCTCTTATATAGAACAGGTTAGAACTGGCAGGAACCCACCCCTGGTATAACCTTTCCCCATACCTATTATCCTTTCTCAACATGTCATTGCATTAGTATCATTAATATATATTTGTGGAATGTGGATTCTGAGAGGCTGTTCAAAATCTGGTTTTTGCAAAAAGACTCCAGGAAGATGGAATTCTGATCTCTACAGGAGGTAGGAGTGGAATTTTATTTGTACCACTTTTCATTCTGTCAATCGTATCCTATCTGCTATCATTTTGTCACCCAATATTAAATCATTTGTTTCCTAACCACAGGCCAGCGGGAATATTTTTCTTGAATGACCTTGGAGGTGAAATAGTATCGGAAAAATGAAATCAGCCATAGAGTTTGTTTTGTTCCTGGGGAGTTAGAAAAGACAGTTAGAGAGGGTATCATTCAAAGGAACTGCTTGAAATTCTTTGAAAATGTTTAGCTTCTGCTGCTAGCTGCTAACATTTAAAACAATTGAAATTGTTGAAATGTAGGTAGAACAAACTTTTTCTGTCTTTTAATTGGTATTAAATAGATATGTAGGTTTGTTTGCTGTGTTCATGCAAGCCAAGTAAAGAGAATGCAAATTATTTACAGATATATATTTTTTTTTTACTAAATCTTAAATTAAATTAAATAAACAGTGGGTGAATTATAGAAATACAATATTTGTATTCAGGTTATTTTGAAACTGTAAATATTTAAACTACAATTTTGAAGCACATAATTCGGGTTGGAAGGTTACTACAACAGCCTCAAAAGCATTCATCGAACCATAATCTCAACAACAGTATTTCTGTTTATAATAAGTAAATAGTTTTTTAAAAAACAAGAAGAGCAAAATAAAGTTCTGGTAGCTCTTTTAAAAAGCAAAACACACAAAAAACTCTGATATTCAGGGCATAAGCAGGTGTGGGAGGTGGTGGCTCAGCGGCTAAGATACTAAACTTGTTGATCAGAAGGGTCAGCAGTTCGGCGATTCGAATCCCTAGCATCGCGTACCAGAGTGCGCTCCCATTACTTGTCCCAGCTTCTGCCAACATAGCAGTTCAAAAGCACGTAAAAATGCAAGTATAAAAATAGGGACCACCTTTGGTCAGAAGGTAACAGCGTTCTGTGCGCCTTCAGAGTTTAGTCATGTCAGCCACATGACAGAGACATCTTCATACAGCACTGGCTCTTTGGCTTTGAAACAGAGATGAGCATCACCCCCTGGAGTTGGGAACGACTAGCACAGATGTGCGAGGGGAATCTTTACCTTTACGCAGGTGTAGCAAGAGAATGAAAAGTTCCCTACTCTTTCCAATCTTGCTTCACCCAGTCCATTGTGCAGAAGACACTTTCGCTTCTGCTGCTCGGATATGGTTCTTGCTTCCTCATTGAAATGTTTGATTAAGAACAAGCAGTCTGAATTTACCTGTGACAAATGAACTGGGCAAGTAAACAGTTATAAGAAGACGAAACGACCATTGGAAGGGACAGTGACTCAGAAACTGAGCATGTAGCATTCTTTCCTTATTTTACTTGTTTAGGTTAGAAAATTTAGATGGCTGCCCATCTTACATATTGAACTCTGAGAGGCTAACACCAATCAACAGCAACAACAATACATTAAAATCAAGCACCCACACAAATTAAAATAAGCATAATACAAATTAAAACAGTGTGTATCAAGGCCAACTATACAAACCATGGGACTAATCCAGAGGAGGGTTCCTACCTATTCGGTCTGCTTCAGCTGAATAGGTAGTAACTCCGGTGGACACTTGACCATACCGGTTCTATGATTGGTGGCGCCATCTTGATTTTCTGTTCTGCATATGCACAGAACAATCTTCTTTTAAAAATGTAATTTTTATTCATTTTTTGTGCGCATGTGCAGATCTTTTAAATGAAAATGTGCACATGCACAGAGTGCATGTCTGGCTCGCATGGAAAAAAAAATTAACTACTGAATTGGTAGTAATGGTGGCTGGAACCCAGTGGTGGGTTTCAAAATTTTTTAGAACTTCTTCTGTAAGTGTGGCCTGCTTTGTGGGAGTGGCTTGCTGTCCATGTGACTGGGTGGGAGTGGCTTGCCAGCCATGTGATTGAGTGAGAGTGGCCTGACAGTCATGTGACTGGGTGGGCATGGCCAACTTCTAAAATGTGGTGAAACTCACTTAACAACGCTCTTGCTTAGCAACCAAAATGTTGGCTCAGAAACTCTGGCATTTGAAGCATGCAAGTCTTAAAGCTGTCAAGTTACAAGACCCTTGTACCCATAAACCTTTAGAAAAAAAACCCAGGAGTGTCCAACTTGACAGCTTTAAGACTTGTGGACTTCAACTCCAGAATTCCTCTTCTCGCTCTTCATCTTGATGATGTGCGGATGCGCAGGCGGAGGGAGCTGGAACTGGTTCTAAACAGTACTGTAGGTTTGTGGAACCTCTTCTATAGAAGAGGTTAGAACTGGCAGGTACCCACCCCTGCTACAACCCACCCCTGGGCTAAACTAACATTTTGAACCAGTACTTGGAAAAAAGCTAGCTCTTCCCATCCTTCTGGAGACCTGAGAGGATCTAGAAAACCAGGACAATCTTTGTCAACTTTTATCTTAATCTACTCTGACTAAAATTACAGAAGCATATTGAAGAAAAAGGCATTTACAACATCAACTCCAAAATTGTTCAGTATAAGAATCCAAAAATAGAAAATGTCTATTCAGCTTCTGGTGTAAAACAATCAGCAAAAATGAAACCATTATTAGAAAGGTAATTTGTTCCAGTCTCGAATTGCTCTTATTCTTCAAGGTCATGCTTCCAAACATTCAACAGGAACCTGCCTTCCTGAAACTAAAACCCTAATTCCCTGCCCTGCACTTCTGGATGATATAAAACAGGTCTTGATCTTCTTTTGACAACTCTTCAAAATGTTTCAACCATTATCATATCCCCTCCCAGTCATAGTCGTTTCTTCAGCTAAGCATATACACCTTCTTCTTGAAGGACTTAATTCCCAGTCCTGTACTTATCTTTTTTTGCTCTTCCTTGGAGTTCTTCCAGTTTGTCTGAGAAGGAATTTAAATTTATCATTTATCTAAAATGTGCATTAAGGTTTACTTGATTTTCAATTACAATTATAGAGGGGACCATTATGCATTTTTTTTATCTGAGGGCTGCACTTGGCACTTGAGTGACCTGCCAGTCTATGCTAAAAAGAACCAAACTAACTTTCATGTAGCTTAACTCAATTCACTATTAAATCACTAAGCTTAAGAGATTGATATAGTTAATCACAAATTAAGACTTTACCTTTCTATCACAATAAAAAATATAAGGGCGGCTAGCATGAATGTGGGCAAGAAGAAGAATGCTAACTGGTTGAGTACCAGAAAAGCTAGAATAAAAAAAAATCAAATTGAGAAAAGACAAAAAAAGTACCATGTTTTCCCAAAAATAAGACAGGGTCTTATTTTCATTTGACCCCCAAAATAAGCACTTCGTCTTATTTTTGGGGAGGTCTTATTATTTTTGAGGTGCATGAAGTGGCGAATGTGGTCACCTCATGGCTGTTGTGTTGCAATATTTTCAGGGAGGGCTTATTTTCAGGAGAGGGCTTATTTTAGCGCATGCGCTCAAAAACCAGATTGGGCTGACTTCCTGGGGGCATGGCCTGTTGCCGAGGAGGGCTCCACCGAGCTCCTCAGAGATCTGGTCTGTATATCTAAATAAGATCATAGATAGCACCCCTTTTTGGCTAAGAAAGGGGCAGGGAGTAGCTCTGTAGGCTAGGGTCTATTCGTAAGCCACAGCCTTTTTCTTTTTTTGGGCTGTGGATAGAGATTAGATCCAGCCGGAGCGGAGCTTTTATCTCCAGCCAGTTCTTCTCAGCTGCCTTTTTTTTTTTGGCAGCCCCAGACAGGCTAGCCCCCCCCAGGACAAAACAAAGTTTTTTTCAAGCTAGAATTGATACGGGCGGGTCCCACCCCTGTGAGATTTATGTTTTTATTACTATCTTAAATACCAGCACCATTTGTCTTAGAGACTTCTTTGTCTAAATGGATTTCAAAATGGCGTGGATGATTGATAGTGGATATACTTAGCCGGTTTTACCTTCCTGCAGACCGCTCCTTAACAAAATAAACTCTTCTTCTTTGGAAACAGAGGGGAGCAAAGCGCTGCTTACTTGTTTATTTATTATGGCACCCAGGTCAAAGAAGCGCCTTGCTACAAATGTGTCTAAAGAATTTAAAGAATTTTTACTGGAACCACAGCCTTTGTCTCCTATGCCTTCTACTGGAGAACTTTTAACACAGGAATATTTCTTTAAAATGTTTAATGATTTTAAACAAGAAATTAAGGAATTTGTATTGGAACTATATGATGATTTAAAGTCTAAAGTTAATCAAATGAAGGCGAATACGTTTGCAGCCGTGTCTGCCCTGTCAGATTATTCTGCTGAAATAGAGAACAAATTGGAAAGTTTGGAGAAGGCTAATTTTAATTTGACTACCAATACTCAAATTTTACAACAAAAAATTAGAGACACTGAACAACAGCTTATGATGATAAATTTTAATAGGAAGGCATTTGCAATAAGAGTCAGAGGATTCCGTGAAAAGGAGCAAGAGAATCTGAAACAGACCTTTGCTGAAGCCTTCAGCCATGCGGTGGGAAGCCCGGGACTTAATTTTGATTGGCAGATTCGGAAAATCTATCGCCAGAACTCATTGATAGCGGAACAGCGACAGCTCCCGAGGGACATAATTATACATTTCTCTACAAAAGAATCTAGAAACGCGATTGTGCAAAAGTTTCATAACAACAGTCTCCGAGTTGATGACCAGGACCTGATTGTCTTCAAAGATATACCTTTCCAGATGTTGAAAGCAAGAAGGGACTACACCTTTTTAACTAAAGAGCTTAGGAGTCAACAGATTCGATACAGATGGGAGGCCCCTGCCGGCATCACGGTTACATTTGAGAATCAAAGATTTCGTCTTAACTCTGTTTCGGAGGCTCAAGATTTCTACTGTAGGACTTTGAAGGCGGGACTTCCTGACTCACTTGGAAGAGAGGAGAGACAAGCGGAAGGAGAAGGCAAGCGGCAGGCCATGTGGCTGCAAGATGGAGGGGGTAGCCTTTCCTCCCTCGGAGAAGCAGAAAAACGGAGATCGAGAATTTAGACATTTCAAAATATTCGCCAAAGTTAAGGACTGAATGGGGGGTTGGAGACCTCTCTCCGGTAGAAAAAGCGGACTAATTCTTATCAGAAGGGAAAGCTGGGTGAAACTACTTTGAGCTAGATTTTAAATTAACGTTAGCATAAATTTGATAGTGGTAAACATTAGACAAGCAAGGGATGAGGGTAAAATATATGTGGAATGATTTACGTTGTTTAAAGCTTATTAGAACAGAAAGCCGGTTGGGATTATCTTAAGACAGGTGTAAAAAGAATGCGGAATGATTTATGTTGTTTAAACTTTGTTAGAAGGGACTATTTTAAAACAGAAGGTTAACTGACTCTTGCTGAAAGTATTATTTGAATATGTGGAATGATCCATGCTATTTAACTTTTATTAGAAGGGAAAGTTGGTTGAAATTGCTTTGAGTTAGATTTTAAACAAATGTTAGCATAAATTTGATAGTGGTAAATATCAGACAAGTAAGGGATGAGGGTAAAATGCATGTGGAATGAACTACGTTATTTAAATCCTATTAGAAGAGAAAGTCGGTTGGAATTATCTTAAGATAGAAGTTGATTTCTGTGTAAAGTAATATTTGATCTACGCTGCTTAACTTTACTAAGAAGGGGAAGCTTGGCTAGATTATTTTGAATTACTGTTTGAAAAGGAGGTTAAGAAAGATCATTTACGCTGTTTAAATTTTACTAGAAGGGAAAGTTTGATTACTCTTCTGCAAAGTAATTTGAATATGTGGCATGAACCACGTTGCTTAAATTTTATCGGAAGGGATCATAAGGTTTAGGAAGAGGAACGGGAGAGTCCACAGAAGGTTGGGGTAAATAGCAAAGAAGTAAGAGACGAGAATAAAATATAGATAGAATGATTTATACTATTTAAGCATAGATAAAGATGGGGGGCTGAGATCAACACAAAGAGTGGTTTCTTTTTTTTCTTTTTTTCTTTTCTCTTTTCTTTTCTCTCTTCTTTTTTTCTGTTTTTCTTTCTTTTGACATATTACTTTTATTTCTTAATCCATATGTGTACAAGATATTTTAGACAGAAGGTAGTGCCAGGTGTGGGCCCTGGGAAGTCGGGAGGATTAGGGATGGGGATTTGTGGGGGGGGGGGTGTTAACATAGTCTTAATAAGAACAAGAATGTATTTATATACGGTGGTTCTTTTTTTCTTTTTCTTTTTTCCTTGGTTCATTTTACTTTTATCAGATCAAACAACACTCGAATAAAGGCATACACCAAGGAGGGAGGTAGAGGGAAAGAAGAGGGAGGAGTAAGGAAGGAGTAAGGGGAATGTAAGGAGGGTGTGTGGGGAGTAAGGGGAGAAGGAAGGCTTGAGGGGAAAGGGAAGTAGGAGGGGAGTGTTAGAGGGAGAAAGGAAAGTTGGAGGGGGTAGACGGGGTATATGGAGGATGGAAGGGTTAGGTGGGGTTGTGAATGATGAGTTGTGTTTCCTTTTTTTGTTCGTTTTATCTCCTTTTTTTTTCTTTTCTTATAGTAAATACCCTGTATATAAGTGATTGCAAATGGAATGTGAAAAATGAATAAAATATATTTAAAAAAAAAAACCAGATTGGGCTTATTATCCAGGGAGGTCTTATTTTCAGGGAAACAGGGTATTTTACCAAGAACTGTCTGATAACAAGATCTAGAGAAGATGTAATGGTTTTTTGATAACTTTGGGAGACCAGGAGAGAGGTGCTGCCTAGGAAGTGGCCAAATAAGGTGGTGCATAGGCCACAGCTACCTAGTGGGCAGAGCAAGAATCTCAGGAAGGGCCATGCCTCATATAAGTGATTGTAAAAATGATGGTGGGAGAATTGTATTTTCAGATTTGTAAAATTCTGTTAATGTAGTTTTACAGTAAAGTAGAACCATATTATCTGGTCATCTTTCCTGTCTGTTTACATAATAAGGCTGGCAGAAGCTCAAGGGAATTTCTATTGGGAATCTCCCAGTTTCTTATTCTAATATTCGACAATTCTTTCAAATATACTAGGCACAAGGTATCAGTTTTCCTATGTTGATGCTAGTGCTAACATAGCAAAAATGAATATAATTTACGGGCAGCACTGACATGATCAGAATTGAAAACTGGTGAAATAGAGAGAAGCAGTGCGAGACAGATTTATCTGAAATTAAACACAAAAACAAGACTAAGGGAGGGCATATTAGAAGAGCACAAATATACTAACTTGAAACAAATCTTTTATTTAGGGTGTTATGGCGATAGCACTATTTAAAAATGTTATGCACTAGAATTTCTTTGTTCCTCTGGACAATTGACCATTGTGGTGTAACACCTTTTGACTCTTTTGAATATACAAGATGACTTTACATTGCTGGTTACGGAAAAGTGTATGCAGCAAAATAAGTGAATATGTGATTTAGCAGAAGTATGCACAGTTACAGCTTTATCTAATAAAGACATTGTCTGCATATAATTTGAACGATACAATTTGTGCATTTGTGATTTTAGCCTCCCAATATTCTGACCCACAAAGGCACATTTGAACCCAAACTTTATGAAGTGTCAGCCACCTTGACTTAGTATATTGTGCAAACACAACAATCTAATTATCATATGAGGATGATAATTATGTGCTGAGAGTCAGTTTGGTCTAGTGGTTAAGACACCCGGATAGAAACCAGGAAAACTGTGAGATCTAGCTCTGCCTTAGACATGAAAGCCAGCTGAGTAACTTTAGAAAGGTTGCAGTTCGGCGGTTTGAATCCCCACTCATAATGGAGTGAGTTCCTGTTACTTGTCCCAGCTTCTGCCAACCTAGCAGTTTGAAAGCATGTAAAAATCCAAGTAGAAAAATAGGAACCACCTTTGGTGGGAAGGTAACAGGCATTTAGTCATGCTGGCCACATGACAACAGTGACGTCTTTGGACAGCTGGCTCTTCAGCTTTGAAACGAAGATGAGCACCGCCTTCTAGAGTCGGGAACTATTAGCACATATGTGTGAAGGGAACCTTTACCTTAATAGAGGCAGGATAAAAATTAATAAGTAATAATGATCATGATAATAATTTGGGTTGTATAGATACCTACTGTATTGCCCTAGTGGTATTTGGGAGGGGGGGGGAGGAAGTGAACAAAACCCTGTTTCTATCAAGGCAAAGTGGGCACATTTCTGTGACAGGGGAATAGCAGTACTGAAGCATGAATAAAATAAAACAGATTCAGCTTTATTTTCTGGAGCTTGTCCTCATTGTAAATGTCAATGGCTTTTTGCCCAGTTTAACTTCTGAACTACTTCTCAGAGTTCTTCCTGAGACAGTTACTGACGTCAATAATATATTTAATTAGAAGTAGAAAAGAGGAAAGAATTAAAAATGACTGTTAATACTTTTTCTGTCAACCAGTAGTAAAAGTCTTGCCTGAACGCTATAGTTAGGTAAGTGAATGCATTATCATTAATAATTGCCATTTATTTGTTGCTGGCTATGTGCTTTAGTTGTGACCTAACAGTTAGTGTTATTTATAAACACATCTAGTCTTACCATTTTATTACTGATCAGTTCCAGTTGGATCTAAATCCCAGGTTAGTCAATTTGGTGCCTGAGGAAACCAAAATGGACAAATCTAAATGTTTGGACCAACTGGAATTCCACCTCCCCCCCCCCTAAAAAAAAAGCTTAGAGAGTTGTTTAGCAACAAAGCATGCACATCTGCCTAGAAAAAAAAAGATAAAATAATCTGGGTGATAAACATTTTAGATCAGTGTTTCTCAACCTTGGCAACTTGAAGATGTCCGGACTTCAAGTTGCTAAGGTTGAGAAACACTGTTTTAGATGATTAAACAGGTATCAGGAAATAATTTCTTCAGGTTTTTCTTGAGTAAATGACTAGCTCTATCCATCATGGCAGGAATGTAACAATATGATCTCAAAATTATAAAAATGCTAACTGGTCCATAATAATGTTGCTCACTTTTGTGTATTTGCTGTATGATACTTTGATTAATACAAACGATCAATCATGAATTAAATCTGGGGTTTTCGTAGTTGGCCAAAGCTAAGTAGGCTTTAGTTCAGCGCCTTGGTAATGTCAGCAAGTGAAACTTAACATTTGACAACATTTGACAATCAATGTCAGCAGGAAATTAAAGTGTGTGTGTGTGTGTGTGTGTGTGTGTGTGTGCGTGCTGTAGCTTCTATAATGTTCAGTTACTAAGGACTTGCAGCAATCTACCTATGCATAGGATTAAAAACATCTTGTCCATTAGAAACTGATTATAATTAACATCCACTAAATGTACTACAAAATGGTGGCAGATCAATCTTTAGTGCCCAATTCCTGTCTATCAGAACCACGATTGCATGGCTCTTTGTAAAATGATAGGAATGGAGTGGGCCATATATCTTTCATAAGATTTTTTTTCTCACAAAAAAATACTTAATTGTGACCTGTGAGTATATAGCATAATAATCCATTTCAGTTATGCAGTTAATAGAAGCCTACCAATTCTATACATACTGGACTAGATTGGATTCCTATTGGATGTGGCTATTATATTCATGTCTGAGCACATGGATGGACAATTTATAAGAGAATGAAGAGTTACTACAAGACAGCCAGAACACAAGTGAACAGCCAACTAGTTACTCTGAAATCTTTTGTTTTAATGTACATTGAAACACATTAACACACATACACTTTGCTACAGATAACTTCCTTAATAAAATCAAAATTGAAAGAAGATAATCTTTGTTGGATAGATTACCCACATCTGGTTTAATGTTTAAAGATAATAATTTCATAAGGGACTTTGAGGCTCTTGAAACAGCCCGAAAAGAATTAGTACTTGGATTTGCAGATACACACATCCTCATTTACCTCCAAATAATCATGAGCTATATAGGACACCCATTAAAATAGCAACAGCAATAGCATTTAGGATTGTATATCTTCTCATAGAGCTTTATAGCATTCTCTGGGCAGCTTACAATGTATAGCATTACTTACATATTGCCCTTAATAATAATCTTGGTCCTCATTTTACTGACCTTGGAAAGTTGGAAACTTGGCTGAGTCAACTTTGAGCCCCCATCAAGATTAAACTCCAGGCTGTAGGCAATGTTCACCACTGCCCTGTCAGGGCTCCTGAAAATAACTTTTATTTTCAGTCCTGCATCAGTTGTTGGCCATCTGAATTTGGTTTCTTTCTGAAGCTACAGAAGTTCTTTCAAAGTTCTACAAGTTATGGATGTTTCTTTAGTTTTATTTCAGTGTTTAGCTATCTGTCATCCAGAAGTGCAATGTTTACTTAAACACTACAACTTCAGTATAGCAAATTAGCAAGCCCTGTTGTAAATTAGAAGCTTTGGCCTTAACTGGTTGTGTTGAATGTTATAATTGAAAACAGTTCCACAAATGTTTTGCTCTTTGGGACCAGATTTGCAGAAATATATGTTTTAAAAACATCACTGTCCCCAAAGAAATAGTCAATGTGAACTACATGAAACCATAAGATGTATTTCCAAAAAGAATATTATTATTAGACAAAGGCAAGAAATGATGTAAAGCTTGAAATGCTTAAAACAAAATTCTGAGATTTGTTATTTTGAATTCTCCTTGGATTTTTAAGAAATAGGGAAACTTGATTGTGTGATTAAGCAATTATTGGAAATGCTAAGCATGTGCTATAGTATTGAATTGTAGTGTTCAGTACTGCATAGTACCGTTCTAAGTAGCTGAACTCCATACTTGAACACATTTTCTGGTCTAGTTAGTTGGCATCTGTAGAGTAGCATAGAATACACTTTACTAGATTGTTTAAATGGGAATCCTTGTGAAGTATCAGATTTCCTAAAAACATAAGTCAAAATTCTCCTATCTTCTGGTTCAAGAGAATTTCTCAAATAGTTACAGAAAGTTCTTATGACATTTTAAAAGAGAAACAGATGGCTTACATTTGTAGAGGTAAAGGTAAAGGTTTTCTTCACACATATATGCTAATCGTTCCTGATTCTAGGGGGCTAAGCTCAGTTTCAAAGCTGAAGAGCCAGCACTGTCCATACACTTCTCCGTGGTCATGTGGCCAGCATGACTAAATGCCAAAGGCACATGGAAATCTATTACCTTCCCACCAAAGATGGTTCTTATTTTTCTACTTGCATTTTTACATGCTTTCGAACTGCTAAGTTGGCAGAAGCTGGGACAAGTAATAGAAACTCACTCTGTTACGCGGTACTAGGGATTTGAACCTTTCTGATCAACAAGCTCAGTGTTTTAGCCACAGAGCCACCATGTTCCTTTTACATTTGTAGTTACCCCTAATCATTCTGATGAAAAATGAAAGATTACTATTCTTTGTCACTTCATCAGCTAACTATAATCAGTGGTGGGATTCAGCCAGTTTGGACCTGTTTTGGTGAACCGTTAGTGGCGACCACCCGCCCTGGCGCTATACTGTCCTATTTAGCCATGTTTTCTAAGCCACATGCATGAGCAAAGTCCGTGTGCTCACATTTTTGGTGCATGGCAAGATTACGTAAAACCCACCTCTGACCATAATCTTCAATTGCTAAATTTCCAGTGCTGCTTCTCATCCCTGGTGACGGAGTCCCAATCTTTTGGAACATTCCACAAAATAGTTTCTCTCTGTGTTGGATTACTATTAATAAAATAACTATTCCCATGAAGTGTGTTTGTTTGTTTGATTGATTGATTAAGTGATTCTGGGTGCCTTACAATAAAATAGATAAAACCAATAGCAGCTATGCTTCATCAATAACCATTCACAAACTTGGAAGTCCAAGCCTGGATGCCATGAGATAAGACTGATGAGTATCTAGATGTTTTTTTCTTTTGCTATCCCATAATACATTTCTAATAAATAATTTAATTTGAAGTTGATGTTTTGACCTTCAGTTTTTGAAATTGTTTGGCATAAAGAGTCTTCTTTTCTCTCCTGATGGATGCATGGGTTCAACTTACACACACATACTCCAGAGAAATAAACAGAAAGTTTTTCTTCAAGTCATGAGGATCCTGCCTGATCTCTTTGTCTCCCATGTAGATTCCTTGGAGATCCATACAAGCTCCCTTTCTCAAGGCCAGAGTAGGAGAAATTGTTGTCAAAAACCTTCTAAACAGATGGAAAGATACGAAGTACCAAGTACTCTGCCTTTTGAAAAAAAGTTGTGGCACGGTTACTGAAATGTTTACTTGTGATCAATGCACCACATCAATGAGGTCTACTGAGAACACTCCATAATAGCCCAGATAGTCTTCTTTAAGACTGTCATTTGAATTCTTTATTGGTCAAGTGTCATTGGATACACAAGGAATTTGTCTTTGGTGCATATGCTCTCAGTGTACATAAGGAGAATAAAATACATTAATCAAGAAAAAAAGATACAACACTTAGTGATAGTCAAGGTTACTAATAAGCTATCAAATCATACTAGGAAACAAAGAAGCTATATAAATTGAAAGATACAAGCAACATGGTTATAGTCATAAGTGGGGAGAGATAGATACTAGGAAGGAAGAGAAGAAGAATAGTAATACAGTCTTAATAAATTATTGACAGTATTGTGGGAATTAGCTGTTAAGCAGAGTGATGGTATTTGGGGAAAAAACTGTCCTTATTGTCTAGTTGTTCTGGTATGCAATGCCCTATAGTGTCGTTTTGAGGGTAGAAGTTGAAACAGGATGTGAAGGGTCTGTAGATATTTTCACAGCCCTCTTTTTGACTCGTGCAGTATACAGATTCTCAATGGAAGGCAGATTGGCAGCAATTGTTTTTTCTGCAGTTCTGATTATCTTCTAAAGTCTGTGTCTGTCTTATTTGGTTGCAGAGCCAAACCAGACAGTTATGGAGGTGCAGATGACAGACTCAATAATTCCTCTGTAGAACAGAATCAGCAGCTCCTTGGGCAGTTTGAGCTTTTGAGTGGTACACAAGATGGCTCATCTTCATACACAATGAATATTAGCTTTGATGGGTTATATAGCCATTCCAGTGAAACATCTGTATTTGCAATGCAATGGCTTTGAGGGCTGCTCTAGGTTTGGAAGAGAAAAATATAGCTATAGAGCTATATTTTCTCAAAATATAATGAAAATCTCTGCAGTTTGTGCACACGGTTGCCTTTTGATCATGTCCATTCTTATCATGTACATAAAGTACTATTAGGGTTGATAATCTGTGCCGAAACTGAAATCCTGCCTCTACGATCACTGCAAGTACAGTAATTAAGAGAGCAAACTGGGAACTTATAGCAAACTGTAATGACTTTCAGTGACTACACTAGATTGGCACATGCTTGACTGTATGCAGGCCTTCTATCCATTTATGAGTTCTGCTTCTACATAATGATTAAGACAGCTTTCTTCAACTTGGATGCCCTCCAAATGAACTCTGAGAATTCTCCAGCCAGTATGATCATTGTTGAGAGTTCTGGAAATTGAGGTCCACACATCTGGAAGATGCCCAGGTTCGGGAAGACTGGATTAAAATTTCATAACTATTTAATTCAGGGGCAGTAAGCCTGGTGCCCTCCAGATGTTTTGGATTTCAACTAATCAACCCTAGCAGCGTGGCCAATGGCAAGACTTTATTGATGTTGTAGTTTGAAACATCTGGAGGGCACTAGATTGCCTGCCCTTCATCCAATTAACATGATTAAATCATCAAATGTGGCTCACTGTAGGACAATGTGGAGTGATTTACAGTTGCTTCCACACATGGCAAATATCAGCTGTAGGCAGATCAGTATCACTACAAGCTAATATATAATGTCAGCTTTAAATATTGTGCATATTTCATTTAAAATTCCCTTCCACAGGGTGAGATCAGGCATTTGCCACGATAGATCAAAGCCATGTTTTCAGTATTTTAGTCTAGTGCTTTAGGTGTCAGCTCTTACATTTAAATGAAAGAGGTATGACATAACTTTACCTTTAAGGCATAATTCTGACTAATATCTCAATTGGGAGGAAAGGAGGATTAGCAGTGACGTTTAGCAAACATTTACAGTACAACCAAGAGCCAATTGCATATGATAGCGTTTTGCCAATGGTATTTTGTCTAACTAGTTGAAAAGTTCACACTAATGCACAAGAAGTAACTGGTATTAACATAGAAGAATAGATATTGAAGAATAATGTTATAAAAATTACCTGTAAAATCTGATGAATGTCTTCAATACAAATTTACAGATTATAGGAATAATTGTGAATAAAGTGCACTTATGAAGCTTATATAAAATCACACAACTGTCCTTTATGATTGAGTATTTTCTAATTAAATTTTCCTGAGGGTATATCTGCTCATACTATTTGATCAGAGAGATGAGCATGCTCCAGGCCCTCCCACTTAAATGCTGCCATCTAGTGGGATCAAGGCAGCATATTTCTTGATAGTGATTCCTTTCTTTTGGAATATAGAGCCGAGGTGGCGCAGTGGTTAGGGTGCAGGCCACTTCAGCTGACTGTTATCTACAGTTCAGCGGTTCTAATCTCACCGGCTCAAGGTTGACTCAGCCTTCCATCCTTCCGAGGTGGGTGAAATGAGGACCCAGACTGTGGGGGTGATATGCTGACTCTGTAAACGCTTAGAGAGGGCTGAAAGCCCTATGAAGCGGTATATAAGTCTAACTGCTATTGCTATTGCTAATATTACTTGCTCTGAGATTTGGTAGGGTCCTACATCCTAGCCCAGTGATGGCAAACCGTTTTCGCCTCAGGTGTCAAAAGCACGTGCATCCCCATAATTTAATGCCACCAACACCATGTCCCCTGCGCATGCATGCATGACCTCCCCGCTCCCCACACATATGCGCAGAGTTTTCTTGGAGCCTGGGGAGGGTGAAAACATCTCCACCGCCCTGCCGGGGCACTCTGGGAGCTGGAAACGGACCATTTTATGACTTCCAGTGGGCCTGGTAGGTCCATTTCCCCCCCTCCCTAGGCTCCAAAGGCTTTCCAGGATCCTGGGGAGGGCAAAAATGGCATCCCCACCCTCCAAAGGCCCTCCAGAGGCCAGAAATGGCCCATTTTTGTTATTTTTTTAGTTTGTTTCCTTCCTTTCTTCCTTCTTTCCTCCCTCCCTCCCTCCCTCTCTACTTACTTGCAGTACTTATTTCAGATCAGTGGTGAGATTCAAATTTTTTTACTACCGGTTCTGTGAGCTGGCTTGGGGAGCGTGGGAGGGGAAGGATACTGCTAAATCCCCATTTCCTCCCAATCAGCTGGGACTCGGGAGGTAGAGAATAGATTGGGGTGGGGCCAGTCCAATGACGTGTGGTCAGCTTTAGGCCTGGTGAGGCACTTTTTAGACTTGTGGACTTCAACTCCCAGAATTGCACAGCCAGGCATGCTCAGTTCTGATTTAAAGCGACAGCATTTTTCCCCCTTGCAAAATAAGTTTTCCCATTCTTTTTCTTCTCCCTCCCCCTCCTTCCTCCCTCTCTCCCTCCCTTTCCCCTCTCTCAAACAGACACACGCACACAGAGAACTTCGATCCCTCTCTCATTCACTCACTCTCAAACACAAAAACAGAAGTTGGATTGGATATATTTTCGAAAGGCTTGAAAGCAGCTCATCTGCCATACTGCCTTCCCCTGCTGCCTTCCGATCAAACTTTTTGAATTCGTCCCCCTCCCCACACACACACCTTTTCCAGCTGTTTCAGAGATGATTTCAACTCTGCTTCTCCCTGCCCTGCCCTCCCCTCATGAAAGGCCAGAGCTCTGTCAGACTGAGCTAGTTGCTCCCAGAGAACTCTAAAAAGCCTCTAAAAATGCCCTCTACAGGAGGCGAGAGAATACGTGCCTCATTTGCATAAGGAATTTTTTGCTTGTTAACCCTTGCTTAACTCTTAAAAGGTGAAAAATTCCTTATGCAAAAGAGGCCCCTAGTTCTCTGGCCTCTTCCTATGGTTAACACAAAGCACTGTTCCAAGTCTCTGTGAATCTGGCAGCAACTACCTTGGCTTTAATTATTTTTAAAAAATTCTTTAAAATTCTTTCCTTTTCCTCATGACTGGTGAGGCCACGCCTCTCTTGCCTCTAGTGACTGCACGTCCCTGGGCCAGTCAGAGGTGGTATTTACTGGTTCTCCAAACTACTCAAAATTTCCACTATCGGTTCTCCAGAACTGGTCAGAACCTGCTGAATACAACCTCTGTTTCAGATACTGATCATATCTTTGGTCAACTGGGGTTTGCATATAATTTTTTAAAATAAAATAAAGTCTAACTTTGGTAACACCTATCACAATCTCTGCTAATGATGTTAGTCAGTTTAGGCACATTTTGGACAACATGCTCCAAGTGCAATGAAATTTTAGTTTTAGTCCAACAGGAACATGAGGGAAGAGGAGTAAAAACGAGAACAGGCCAATGACATCATCAATAATGGTTGAGGAAGGCAAGGAACGGAACAGAAGGCTTTGGGAAGATTATAGAGGCAGTTGATTTTATATGCCTTGCTGGGAGATGCTGAGGAAGGAAAGAATGAAGAAGGGAAGGCTACTATACATTCCAGGATTATCCTATTTGTCTTATTAAAATCATTCCAGGATCCATCCAAATCCCAGAGTAATCAGTGTTCTGGGTTTTGTTTCTGTTGATCTGTAACTGATCTGAAAATGTTTAGCAAAATTTCTGGAATACAATGGGTTGATCTGGATTTGAAATAAAACATATTTTCTGTTTTGTGAACATCCCTAGTCAGTACTTTAGAATTACAATTGTAATTGTATTACATCGTATTACAACCGTAAGCCACACAGAAACGCGATATAGGTTTCTGTTGATTCCATTTTCCTTACCTCTGGGAACAGTTCCTGTCAAAGCACATTATTCTCCTTAATGGCTGGAAGGGAATCTTCTGTTGTCCCAGTCTGGTGTTTGATACGCCTTATCATTTTTTCTAAACTTTCCCATTGTCTGCCACTCAGTGATTTCTGCATCAAAGAGAATGCTTCAAAATTTGCTATAGGTGAATTAATGCAGAGGAAAAAACAACAGCAACCCATATAGATGCTCTGAATTTTTGAGAAGCACATTTATCCTACAAATTCTGTTGTATCATCTTTGTCAGTACATTCCAGAAAATGTTATCTAACAATCAGCTTTGCAGATTTTTTTTCTCCTAAGTTATTTTGTTCTTACAAAATGTACCAATGTAATAATTTGTTCCATAAGGATGATGCCAAATCTGCAGCTTTGAATATCTGACTTTATTTTCCCACAATTTTTCTGCCAACAACTTCATCTTCTCATTTGAACTATTTTCCAAGATGGCACTTAAGTATAATTCTCTTGGGTGGTAACTATTGTTAGATGCTTCTGGATAGTGCATTAAGCTATTAGTGTTAACTTTTAAAGGAAATTTTTAATGTTGGCACATAAGGCTGGTCTGAAGTGCCATGTACTAGTTTTGTGGGTAGCAAACATTTTCAAAATAGCAAAAAACTCGTTTTCAAAATCTTTTCCCACCATCTTTTCTATGGTTTTCTTTTCACTCAGTCGTATCTCAAGCTCTTTCACCTGCGATATCTGATTTTTTCTCTTATGGAATTCCAGATTCTGGCTTGAATTTTCCAGGTCTTTGTTGTTCTATAGCGAATGTAATTAGTTCATTAGATTGGAAGAATAGAAGCTATTGCAGCAAAAACAATATACAGCAGTCTTGGGTTTGGGGCTTACAAACCACACACCTTCTTCCCTTCATAAACCTTTTGGATTTTATATTCATAATCTTTTTGGGTTTTATATCAAACTAGATGTTACCCCGGCATTGCCCAGGTATTTGTTTATCACAGTACTGTATTAGATATTCACAAATGTCTGGACCAAACGTAATTTCTAATGTTGGATTTTCCCCCTTACTAGAGGGAGCTCCCTTGTGGACTACTGTGAAGCCGTTACCATGGCAACTCCACTATGCTGTACAGTGGAAGCCATTTTAAGGCAATACAGTAAAAGCCATTTTAAGGCAGTACAGTAGAAGCCATTTTAAGGCACAACAGGCTGTATCTTAACAGAACACCCCCCCAGGGAGGTGTCTCCCTCCCCAGTATTTGTTTCCAGAGAGTAAGTCATCTGTGTACCAACCTTGTTTGAAATTGTTTGAGGCATTGCAGAGTTATGCTGGAACACACCACACACACACACACACACACACACACACACAGAGAGAGAGAGAGAGAGAGCCATAAATAGATAAATTAGATAGATGATAGATGATAGATAGATAGATAGATAGATAGATAGATAGATAGATAGATAGATAGATAGATGGATGGATGGATGGATGAATGGATGGAAATAAATAAATAAATAAATAAATAAATAAATAAATAAATAAATAAATCACTTTCACTTTCTTTTGGGAACATGGAAAATCCTTCTGCTTACCATTCAAGTCAATGGTATTGAAAGACTCATTTGAGATTATGTATCTGATGGATAGGACTATGCACATAAGGATTCCTGCTTGGTCAGGGGTTTGGACTAGAAGACCTCTAAGTCCAATAAAATCAAACCAAGTTCCCTTCCAGCCCTATGATTCTACAATTCTGTGATGATTTTATGATGCCTAGACAGAAAAACTTTATTTCCCACCCCAAATGCCTTAGAGGAGCATTTTCTTCTTTCATTGAAGATGGCTGCTTTGCATATTTACAGTGACTCTTAAGACTCAGTTGAATGGGACAATGTATGCTGCCTGATAAGGCGGAACTGAAAAAAGATATAAGCATATTAAAAGTCTAACTGTGTACTATTAGCATCAAGTCCCCTCTCTCTGATAATTTGATTTCCTATTTTCCTTCAGGGATGGGGGATTAAGGGAAGCTGCAAAAAACAGAAACTTTCCAAGTTGGCATTAATATGTCCAGGCTCTAGAGCAGAAATGGGGAACTATGGCCCCTTTATGACTTGTGGACTTCACTCCCAGAATGGGTGGCTCAGGAATTCTGGGAGTTGAAGTCTACAAGTGATTTTAAAAAAGGTCATAGTTCCCCATCCCTGCTCTAGAAGATTCCAAATATGTGTGTGTGACGATCAAGTGGCATTCGTGTGTGTGGCAGTGCTGGAAACTGGAAGAGCTGGTCTTCCATTTTCCAGTGTGAGCATGCGCGCCGGCCAGTTGATCGTCATGGGTGCATACATGCCAGTAACCAGAAGACTAGCTGGCCAGCTCACATGCATGCGCCAGAAATTGGAATTCATCAGCATGCCCCCTCTTCTGGGTTGCAGCCCAGACACATATGCACGCACTCACTTTTCAGCACTCGATGCTGAAAAGGTTCGCTATCACTGGTCTACACCCATAGTCTCGCACTAGAGCAGTGGTAGTCAACCTGGTTCCTACTGCCCACTAGTGGGCGTTCCATCTTTCATGGTGGGTGGTAGGGATTTGCTGTAACTCTGCTTTATAAGTTTTATAAAGTAAAGTTACTTCCCTACTTTATAAATCACCATTACTGTGGAACTGGTGGGCGGTTAGAAAATTTTACTACTAACAGAGATACAAAAGTGGGCGGTAGGTATAAAAAGGTTGAGTACCCCTGCACTAGAGGTACCTCCTTCAGTTTACTTCATAGTAAAACTAGTTCAGATGTAGCTCCTGAATGCAGATCATGCGATTGCAATCTGGAAAAAAATCACAGCTACACAGGAGGCTGTTTTATTCACAGACACAACTTTGTATCTTTGAAACTAAAGCACAGTAGAGGCCTAATAAGCTCTTTACTATTATTTATGCTATTCCTACTCTGAAGAAACTGTAGCAAGGCAGTGAATGACCCAGCTATAGAACTTCAAAAAATGTGCTAGACAACTTAACAAGGGCCAAGCAGATAAACTATTCATGTAAAAATGACCAGCAATGCATCACTGATTTTGCTTGTGCAAACCTATTTTTCGCCTCATGTTTTCAGTCATTTTCATGAAAGAGGCTGGGTTTTCACATATTTATTTTAAATTAAGTAAAATTTTCAGGGCATGGCATGATATCCTTCCACATTTAATGACAAGATGGTCAAATGGCATTTTTGTTCACAGTACATTTATGAAGAGCAGCTGTACAAACCTGGGAGAAAATGTAGCTGCTATAAAGAACTAAAGACCAATTAAATATCCTTTTGCCTTTGAATCCAAAGCACTGTTCAGGCCTACTCATCCTTTTGATATAACTCATCATGAAGTCTCCCTTGCTAGAGAAAAACTGATGAAAGAAGACAGAGAAAAATTAATTGTGTCTATTATAGAGCATGTCCCTTATGCTTATCAATACCAGGCTGATTGAAGACACTCAACAAACGAGAAACATGCTTGCTATGTTGTGATGCAAATTAAAATGTCATCCTTTGTGACTTCAAAGATAACAATCTATTTCCACCCCACAAAAGACTTCTTAGAAAGCAGAAGTGATATATTAGGCAGCCATTTTCTTGCTTCACAGGCCAAAACCATGGCATATAACATGGCTGCTATAAAAAAAAAGGCTTCTCTGCTTCTGATCTTTTGTTCACAAGTCAGTTTCAAATGACTTGTGATCCTTTTGCCATTCAGGGTGGGGATTCAAAAACCTGAATGAAATTTTCACCCTAATAACCACACACAGATTTCTTGAGCCTCCCTTGGTGCTATGAATAAATTGGAAGTCTTCAATTAAACATAATTTTTGAATCAATAAACTATCAAAGCCAATTTTTGAAGCAGTTGAAGATATAAAAACCTAATTTGAAATGTTTGTTATATATCTGGTAACTATTAAAACTGTAAAAAGCTTGAAAGATTGGTTCAGTTTAAAGGAGATTTGATTGAATCACTCCTTTATTGAACTAAATCTTTGAATATAATTTCCAGGGTGATCTTGATTCACATTAGTTGCTTTCAGTTTGCTTTAGATTAATATGGCATTTTATTTATGGAAGGAGGAGGGAGGATGAGAGAGTCTTGAGAAACATTATGGGCTCTTTGATAACCAGTGTGATCATCATTTCCCAAATTTCACCTCCTGAAGGAGAGTTGCTCGGTCCTTGATTTCTCATTCTTCTGCTAGAATTGTTTAGGCAGATTATTTTGTAAATTGAGAGAGAAAGAACAACATTAAGATTGATTCTGATGCCCTTTTAAAATCCAGTTTGCCATTTCGTGTATAAACTTATACTTTTGCAATCAACCCATACTTCTTCTCTTTATTTCTATAATCTCTTGTGCAATTCTTAAGCTATCTCAACCTCCTTTTAATTTCTCTTTTTATCATCATTCCTCTAAAATTATTTATTTTATTTCTGTTACCTGTTTGTCTTTGTTTTATTTTCCTTGATTCTGCCTGTTTCTTTGTAAATATGCAAGGTGAAGTATAAATATAAATGAACAGTAAATATAACAATATGTACAATTTGTTATAGTCTGTTAAATGCAAAATAAGAATAACATATACACTTCATAGGCATTTCATATATAGGTCTCTTGAGTTCTTTAAACTGGAGACCACTATACTTCATTGAACACAAATTGGTTTATTAATAGGTATTCATGTGTGTGTATGTATGTATGTATGTATGTATGTATGTATTTAACATATTAAAAGACATATTTGTTTGTTGATTCTATTCATTTTTTACAGCCGCCCATCTCAATCAATGACTCTGGGAAGCTTACAATTTTACTGTGACCTATATATCGTAAACTTAATGTTCATTATGTCGGGTAACTCATGATTTCAACATTAGCTTAGTGCTTCATAGCTTTTTTTTTTTTTTTTTGCTATAATTCCTGTGAACCCAGGAAAACATCCAGTTTCTAATCCAATATTAGGGCCAAAAGAGGGAAGAAGAGAATTTTAGATGGTGCCAGTGACACTTAATGCAAATCTTCAAACAGCCATAAATAAGAAGATTGCAAAAAGATGTTCTTAGAGATAGTGCCAGCATCAGGCAGCCAACAGAGCAAATGAATGCAATAAGTTTGACACAAGAGCTACTCGATCGTGATTCACCAATCAAGGAAAAGGAAGGCTAGGAAACTTCTGCAAGTTTTTGGAGATGTTCAGCGTAGAGTCTGGGAACCTCACACTACTGACACGTCCATGACTCTTTGTTCACACATATGGTGATGCTGAGCCTTAAAGGAAATCTGTGCATTACCATTAATCTGGCTTCTGGTAAATAAACTAACAGTGATTCTTATAGTTGAATCCCTTTGCTGTGGTCCATGGAGGCAGGGTCAATCTAACCAACTTTTATTGGTTCAGTAATAAATGTGTGGTTTCCCCCAAACATGCTGAGCTATAAACAAGAAAGCCACATTGAGGCTTACCACTTCACTTTTAACATGGTGCTGGGGACTTCCAGCTCTTCAATTCCTGACCTAAGGGGATTTAGTAAAATTGCCCCCCATATATTAAGAAACATATATTTCCAATTGGCCCCCATATATTTTAGAATTGAGGCCTTTGAACTATGGTGCTGGAGAAGACTCTTGCAAGTCCCTTGGACTGCATGGCAATCAAAGCGGTCAGTCCTAGAGGAGATCTAAAGAGCCTTCTAAAGAGCAACCCTAAGTGCTCTTTAGAAGGCCAGATCCTAAAGATGAAACTCAAATACTTTGGCCACCTAATGAGAAGGAAGGACTCACTGGAGAAGAATCTAATGCTGGGAAAGATTGAGGGCAAAAGAAGAAGGGGACGACAGAGAATGAGGGGGCTGGATGGAGTCACTGAAGCAATAGACGTGAGCTTAAATGGACTCCGGGGGATGGTAGAGGACAGGAAGGCTTGGAGGAACATTGTCCATGGGGTCATGATGGGTTGGACACGACTTCGTAACTAACAACATATTTGGAAAGCAGTAGATTGGGGAAGAGCAGCAAAATGTTTTACCTTAGTCTTCCTCTCTCACACACCGGGAAAATTTGATTCTTCAGACTAAATTTTTTCCAAGAATTATGCCTACTTGGAAAGCAGCATAAGAAGATAAACTGATATATTTTTAAAGTAATTTTTAAAAATTATTTTTGGGGAAAGGGATGTTGGCTAAAACTGCCAGCTCTCTGGCTTGCCGGGTCAGGAAAAAGATGTCATTGTGGCTATTGGAATTGTACTTTATTGCTGTGGAGAAATATGACAGAATATTGAACGAGTGTCAAATCTTCTCTTTCCCCTGTCTTGTCTGAGAGAGCAATGCAATCTTGAGTTCAGTTGCTCTCCTTCCCTTTCAAAGGCTAAGCTGCAATTTATATAACGGCTATTGAATATCTTCTTCAAGGCCATCTGTGTACAGAATGAGCAGGGAACATTTCCAAAGGTGAAATAACAATGTTAATTTAGTTCATTCATAGTTTCAAAAATACAGCTATGTAGGGGGTTCTATTGTATAGTGCAATATTAATGCAATATCGGTTTTCAATTCAATTGTATAGACTGTGAAGGATGTGTGTTTGTGTTTTATTTTTATAATTATAATGTACAATGAAGATGGCATTTAGTTTCATTGTACAAGGTGCAATTACAATAAAGTAAAGTAAACCAAACTTTTTCTTTAAATTCTACCTTTGAAAGTACTTTTTTTAAACAATGGGAATATTCGATACCTGGCTTATGACTGCAGCATTTTTTTTCAAATGTGTGGTGAAAAGGAGGTTTGAATAAGTAAACATAAGAAATGCCTTATAAGTACCATGATTTGTGGATAATTGTAGATAATTATAATCGTAGGTTGTTGGAAAAGTTGGAAAAGTCAAGGTTGCCAGGTTTTCATATAATACTAAACTGCAATAAGGACTTACAAACTACAACATAGTAACTACAACTTCATAAGTTATGTTAAATTACTTACTTAAATTAGTAACAATACAGTGGCTTGGACTGAATTCTGTTGCCATTTTTAAAAAATCATTCTTTAAAACATCATTACAAAACATTCCATATCAGCATATTGGACAGAAATGAATGAATAGAAGAGACATTATAAAACTTCATAAAACAATTGTGAACCATGGTTTTAAAAATGTTGCTAGACATTAATTGTTTCATTCTAGAAAAGCCTTCCTACATGTAATTTATCCCTAAGGCAGTTAAATCCTCTAGAAATGACATAAAGTACAAGATAAAACTGTACCACTGCAGACATGCAATCTCTTGGGATACCAAGCTGAACAAACTGTTTCCACAGTGCATTCTTTATTTCTTCTAGTGGTTCCCTAAGGACCAAAATCTACCCCAAAAGATTGCTTCTTCTAACAAGTCCTTGCTTCTTGAAACCTACCGCATTCTGCTGTAAATTTGGCCAGAAGGACTTCAGAAGAAGCAACTTCAGATTTTTTTTTCCCCTGGCTAGATCTCACATATTTTGCATTCAGTGGTTTTGTCTTCCTCTTATTCCCCTAATACTTCTATTGACCAGCATACCATCCAGTGTGGTATCAGCCGGTTTGGACCAGTTTGGAAAAAACGGTAGTGGGGACCTACAGGTGGGTTGGCCCACCCACCCCGGCTCTATGTCATCCTATTTAGCCACATTTTCTAAGCCATGCACATGTGTGCAAGCCGCGCATGTGAACAAAGGAACATATGTGGAAGGCCGCATGTGCAAGCAAAGATGCATGCACGGAAAGCCACACACATGTGTACAAGCTGCATGCACGAGCAAAGCACATGTGCAGAAGGCTCATGTGCTCAGGAAGCAAGCATGCATGCACGTGTGCTCACAGTTTCAGTGTGTGGCGAACCAATGGTAAAATTATGCGAAACCCACTTCTGATACCATCGTACTCAAACTTCTTACTAATCTGAAACTGTGAACAATGTCTTGTAAATTCAGTATCTGCAAGCTCATTTGCCTATAAAGGAGAAAGGAAAAAATTTATACTAGACATACCAAAATTTGTTTTTTTTAAAAAAAAACAACTTTAAAATACAAATCTATAAAAGAAAAGATACTTTTGTTAATGATAATAGTAGTTTTACTAATGACTGATAGACTACTACAAAATACTTTCATCAGAGTAACTTCAGTTAGAATTGACTTATTCACTTAGTACTTTATTAATCTTAGAACTGCATTTTCAAAAACTTCAAACATGAAATCCAGTTGGATACTCTTCAAGCCCTGAATAGTCCAAATGCATTAAAAGATCTTTGTTATTTTTATACATATATATAAATGTACATGTATCAATTTGGACTTCTAGTGGAATATCAACCTCTCAAGAAAAAATATTTCCTGATCCTATAATTTCAAGTCCTTTTATCAAATTAACTTCAGATCTTCACGGTACAAATGCAGTTGAAATATGGAACAAGATGATAACTGAGCCACTATCTAGATTTTTAGTATTCTACTGACAATTTGTGAGTCAAGATATACACCAGAGGCCAAGATCTTGACTGAACTTAGAAAGCTAGAGTTAATGCTTGCTTGATTGGTACAAATTAATCTGATGAGTGCTTAGATGGGGGGAAAATTAGGGTGGTAGATTAGTCTGGGAATTTGAAAAACTTTCTGGAAGAAGGTGAGAACGTATTACAAAACCCATCAGGAGCTGGCTACATGTGAGCCAGAAGGTACCTTTATATACAACAAAGCAATAGATGCAAAGAATAGATGAAATCTCAAATGTAGCTCAGAGCTCTTTGAGGAGCATTAAAAAAATATAGATTTAAATTTTGTTTACTAAGAAAATTACTTTTAGGTACCTTCCTTATTGAGAAATTAGTTTACAGTAGCATGGGAAATTTGAGTCTAGGAAACTTGTATTTTCTGCTGGAAATGTGATGTTTGACATGTAAAAGAAATGCACATGGAAAGCAAATGTTCAAAGCCCAGACATATGCAATACTGATTATTATCATATTGGAATAGTCATCTACAGTTTGTTTGTTTTAGGGGGAAGGTACAGGGATTCAGTCACATGTTATTGTTGCATAGGGAAGCCAGAGCAGAATAAATTCAATGTGTCTAAAATTGAGTGAAAACCACATTAGCCAACAATAACAGCAGAAAAGAATTAAAAATGAGCTGGGGAAGCAGGCGAATGGAACAAATGGCTTTGCAAATATACCTTAATTGTGACTTCATAATTAGGGCACAGAGATTCTAAAGGGAAAACATTAATCCATATAAATACAGAGGTTGGAGTGCAGTGTATAAAGCTTCTATTTTAATATTAATAAAATTTGTATTCTGCCTGACTCCCAACAACTCTTAGCGGCTTGCAGTAACAAAAAGAACAACAGTACAATAATAACCAAATAGTAATAATATTTCTTTGCAGAGATGGCTTGCTACCTGTTGCCATCTTCTCAATTCTGATTTTATTTAGGTAGTCCGCCATTGATCATTTAGCAATCATTCAAAGTTATGATGGATTCATAACTTGTACAGCACTTCCAGCAATCATAAAGCCATCTGGCCTACAGTCATGTATTCACAATATGGATGTATCGCAGCCTGCTTGCACTTACAACCTGCGATTGAGTGATTACCATTTGCAATCTTTCCTGCTGACTTCCCCAGATAATCAATGGGGAAACCAACAGGAAAAGATGTAATTTGCTGTCGCTTGCTGAGAAGACTCCCTCTCATTTCTGGGGCTTGCTGAAAGGGCTGCCTGCCACTTCTGTCTGGAGGAGATATTCCCTTCTGGTGGAGAAATTGTTTGAGAACAACAGGATTGTCTGCCAGGAGGGAATTTCAGGTCCATGTGGAGCTGAGTTCATCTCCCCAGAGGGGAAATTTCCAGCCTGATAAAGAATTTCCCCTCCATCTACTGGGGAGGAAAAGCCTTTATTGTGCTGAAAAAACAGAGTTAAATTACTGAAGATTTAGCTGCATTCCTGCAGTTGAATGAAGGATTTTCCCCAAGTGAGAGATTTCCTCTTTTCTCCAGCTCATCGTTCGTTAGGCGCACATGGGCACTAGAACCCAGATGTTCAGCTTTTCCAGAGCGTGGCCCTGACAAGCGTGTGTGCGCGCGATGTTTCTGCCCAACCTTTTTTGCCCTTGGTGCCGAAAAGGTTCGCCATCACTGATAGGCAGATAAAAATACCAAATGCAAACTCATCATCTGGACTACTGGCAACTTGTCATAATAATAATTTTGCAAAGATGGTGCAAAGAAGCAGAAGAGACAATAAAAGATATTCAGTTCATGTAGAAAAATTGCACAATCTGATGATTAAAAAAACAATGTAACAATCACTGAAATGATTCACTGGAATATCCATAAAAATAATCATGTGTCAGTAATGAAAAATTGCTGGGAACATATGGTTGAAAAAGTAGTAAAAAATGAGCAGTAAAAATATTGTGAGATTTCCAAATTTTGGGATCATTTCAAATCTTGGATCATAAGCATTAGATATAACTGGTTGAAAAGAAGAAAGTGTAGATAACTGATGTTTCACCCGGGGGCCGGGAGAGGCCATTTTTGCCCTTCCCAGGCTCCAGAAAAGTCTCTGGAGCCTGGGGAGTTGGAAAAACAGGGCCAACAAACCTACTGGAAGTTTGGAAATGGCCTTCACCCACCCACCGGAAGACCAAAAATCAACTGGCCAGCGCACACATGTGTGCTGGAGTTGACAGCTCACATGCCAGCAGATATGGCTCTGTGTGCCATCTGTGGCATGCATGCCATAGGTTTGCCATCACAGCACTAGGGGGAAAATCATGAGTAGTTTGCCATTGCTGACAGCAATGGTTGCAGGAACTGGGTATGTCTAGTTTAATGAAAAGAAGGACTAGTAGTGCTCATTGGAACACTCAGGGGTTGCCACAAAGAAGAGGGATTCAAACTATTCTCCAAAGCACCTGAGGGCAGGAGAAGAAGCAATGGGTGGAAACTAATCAAGGGGAGAAGCAACTTAGAACTGAGGAGAAATTTCCTGACAGTTAGAACAATTAATCAGTGGAACAGCTTGCCTCCAGAAGTTGTGAATGCCCCAATACTGGAAGTCTTTAAGAAGATGTTGGATAGACATTTGTCTGAAATGGTATAGGGTTTCCTGCCTAGGCAGGGGGTTGGACTAGAAGACCTCCAAGGTCCCTTCTAACTCTGCTATTGTATCGTACTGTATTAATACCAGGGAATATCAAAATAGACAAAGAATTGGAGAAGATCACAGAGAATCAAGATCTAAAAACTGAAATTGAAATATTGTGGCATAAACCATAGCTGTTCCCAGTGGCTATTGGCACACTGTGTGCCATACCCAAAAATCTTGGATGGAACTTAAAAAAGGTACGCATTGATAAAATTCCCGTCTGTCATTTTCTAAAGGCCACAATGCTTCGTCCACACAGATATTGTGATGATGCATTATTATTTCCTGGGTTTTTGAGAAGAAATTGATGCATATGAAGGCCAACAATAGTTTAAAAAGTGGCAGCTGTGGTTTCACATTGTTGTGAGATAGTAATGAAAAAATAAAATATGGCAAATACAATAGACTTCATAAGGACAAAACGAAGGGTCTTCTGCTCTTCCTCACCAAAGTTCTAGCTGAAGATCCAGATCTTCAAAGGCCCTTCTACACAACAGCAGGGTCGGAGCATCCAGATCATGAAGCAAACCTCATTCCAAAGGTTATGCACTGCTAAATAGCCTGGGCTGTGTTGTGGTTGCAAATCTCCATAAAGATATCGTTTCCTAGAAAAATGCAATATTTTTCTCTAATCATCGTGACTTTAGAAGAACAATAAATGAATGGCCTGCCATCTTCTCATGTTCCTGAAGAATATCCAAACATTTTGAATGTCAGGAAACAGCTGGATTAGCTTTACCTGGAATTTTTTCATTTTTTTTTTTTGTTGCTAAAAATGAAATAAAAATGACTCAGAAAAAAAATATTCCCTTGTGAAGAGGGCTGTGAGCAGTTAACATGCTGGGCTTCTTGACTGGAAGGTTGGCAGTTTGAGACCCAAGTACTGCATGACAAAGTGAGCTTCTCTTACTTGCCCCTGCGGCTCCTATACCAACCAAGCAGTTCGAGAGCATGTCAGTGGAAGTAGATAAATAGGTACCACCTTGGTGGGAAAGTAAGAATGTTTCATGGACCTTTAGTGTATAGTCATGCTGGCCAGACGATTGCCGGAGTGTCTTCAGATAAAGTTGGCTCTTCAGCTGTGAATTGGAGATGAGCGCTGCTGTCTAGACTCAGACAAAACTAGAAAGGAGAAACCTGTACCTTTTTTGCCTTTATTTCTTTGTTAAGACATTGAATTGCTTGATCAATTAGAGAAAGGGCTTTGAGGAAGAAAACTATAGAATGTTTCCCATTACTATGGATAAACTTTCCATAGCTCCTTATGGTTTATTGACACTGTCTCTATGTTTTACATGGAAACTCAACTCTCCTGCTCCCCAAGATGAGGACAAACTTATATTTATTCACAAGGTACTACTGATATTCATTTACTCTAATATAAACCTATGTCACAGAAATGTCACCAGTGTTCAATAATATCTTAGGAAACTGATAGTTGGATAAGCATCAACACCATAGAAATTTGTACTGCTTAAGAAGTAGTATCAGAGGTGGGTTGCTCCCGGTTTGGCCCGGATTGGAAGAACCAGTAGTAGTGGTGGCGAGGGGCTCCATCCACCTGTCCTGAAGCTACTGCGCGTGCGCAGAAGCATTATGCACGTACAGGAGCGCGCGCAAATCAGTAGTAGAAAAATTGGCAACCCACCTCTGTATACTGTATACTGTATGTATATAGTAGCAATATTCTAATAAGCATATAAATGCTATTGTTTGCTTGCTTGATTAATTGATTAGTACAATGGCAGTTATTTCCATTTCATTATATGTTTAATTCCTTTCTATGATGTGCACTTCTCAGAGTTAAATTTAGTTGGACTAAATTTGGCAAAGATAGCTTGTTTGGTGTGGTGGTTAATACACCAGGCTAAAAATTGGAAAACTATGAGTTATAATCCTTGCTTAGACACAAAGCCAGCTGTGTGACCTTGGGCCAATCAGTCCAAGGAAGAAGGGAAGAAGAACCACTTTCCAAATTTTGCCACAAATCTGTGAGACTTGTCCAGGCAGAACTGACTCAAAGACACCCCCAAAATATACTGATAATACCTTTATGATTAATATCTCATAGCACAAAATTATTGCTATTGTATCAATGAAAGGATATGGCTTTTTTGGTAGAATGTTTCTGTAATCTTCTTAACAGCAAGAAAGCACTTAGTTTTCAGGATGATATAGAGATAAGCCAATTCTTCAGGCCAAATGAAAAAGTCTCCTAAATGTGGTAGGGCTAACTTGAAGTAAAGCTATTTGTATTGCTTAATAGGGATTAAAACAATTAATGCCAATTAAAAGGATTAGTCCAAAGTTTAAAGCTATCTAAGTGAATCACTTCTTTTCCAAACCACAATTCTCCATCCTCTCTCCCCCACTTTCATTGTGTTTCACACTGGCCCACACATCATCATTCATGACATCATTTCACAAAAAGCAAACGAAGCTAAAATTCCAGGATATTAGCGTGGAAACATATATAATTATTGGGTTTATTATTGTGGTCTTATTATTTTTATTTTTGGGCCATCTTACTCTTCCTCCTTCCTGATCTTCTTCATGATACACCTTTAAAAATAATATAAACACCTAATGCATCAGAATATCAAGGAGAACAAGCAGGTAAAATTTATAATTTAAGCAACAAGAAAATTACAAAAGCATAACAACCTAAAAAGAACAGCAACACCATGTAACAGAAAAACCAATTAAACATGTAATCTTATACACTATTATTTATTTGTTTATCAAATTTTAAAACCATCCATCTCCTTCAATAAAATTACGAATAAGAGATTGCAATTAAAAAAATAATCCACAAAAAAACCACAATGTAATTGCTGCCAAGTTACTGTCCTACAAATGAGAATTTGCAGTATTGACTAGTCTGTAGTCAATTTTTGGATTATATTGCTGATTGATTACGTGCCATCAAGTCATTGTCAACTCATACTAACAGATTATCTCCATGAGGATCTGTCCATAGCCTGATCTTTCATGTCCTCTAACATTCATCATAATTGTAATGGAGTCCATCTACCTTGCTATATATCAGGGATGTCAAACTCAATTTCACTGAGGGCCTCATCAGGGTTTTGTTTGACCTCAGGGGGCTGAGGGTGAGCCTGGTCAGGGTGGGTGTGGCTGGGATGCATAGATGGGGGGGGGTGTAACCAGCTTGACGTCACTCATTGAGGCTTCATTTTCAGCTGAGACGGTCTCCTGTAGCCCTCTGCCAGCCAATGGGCTCCATTTTCAGCCACTACGGCCTCCTGTAGACCTCTGCGATGGAAAATGGAGCCCAGGGGAGCAACATGCAGCCCACCCTGGCTCTGCTTTTGGCTGAGACAGCCTCCTGCAGCCCTCTGCCAGCAAAAACGGAGTTCCGGGGGCCATGTGCAGCCTACCCAGGTCTATTTTCACTGGCAGAGGGCTGTAACAAAAAATGTCCTGTTTCCAGGACAGCCCTGGGGCTGTTATGCAGTCTAAGCACCCCATGAGCCACAGCCGGCCCACGGGCCTTGAATTTGACACCCCTGCTATAGATCCTCTTCTCTTTTCTTCCCTCTTTTCTAGCATTTTAACCTTCTCGAGGCAGCTAGGTCTTTGCATAAGGTGTTCAAAGCAGGATAAATTGACCCAAGTCATTTGTACCTCTAGTGAGAATTCTAGATTGATTTTTCAATGATCCAATTGTCTCTTTTCTTAGCTGTCCATGATATTTTCAGAACCCTCCGCCAAAATGTTAATACTCTTTCTGTCCTCTATTCTGTTTCCTGCTTCTCCAACACCCCAGCTGAATTAAATCCTTCTTAAATAAGTTTTAAAAGAGAGGTTAATCCATAGCCTAAGGATCATAATGCTAAAAAAAGCTTTAAACACAAAGACATTGAGGGAGAAGGTGCTACTAGAAGTGAACATGATGCTGCATGGGTCATCTGAAGGAGTATGCCAAAAACGAAGAGAGGAAAGATAGGGTAGAGATTGAACTCCAAGTCCCCACAGATTAAAATCAAGCATTTCTGTTAAAGTATAGGGAGCCAGTAAAGGGTCCTGCACGAAGAGCCTCTTCTGGACTAGATTAAAGAGAAAATTATCATCAAATGAAGACATGCCAGATGAAGAAACTTTCCAAGATGTTGAAAGAAAGGGAAGAAGTGCTGCTTTTTATTTTATCACTTTATTGTTCCATTTAAATTTAATATTCTATTTATTATTCTTATTTCTAGTTCTTCTGGAGAATTGTGTTTATTAAATGCCTAAAACACAAGCACATGTAAACCTTTATTAGTTTTACATTTTCATTAAACTTTATTCGTTTATTGCATTTATATACCACCCTGTTTCCAAGAGCTGAAAGCACTTTATAAAAAGATCTCCCATTTTATCCCCAGAGAAAAACCCTCTGAGATAGGTTGAGCTGAAAGGGAGCAATTGAACCAAAGATAATTTGCAGAGCTGAGATTCACCATTAAGACTCCATAGTCTTAATTCAAGGTCTTACTACTTCACCACACTGACTCAGAAAATAGGTGCTAACTTTTCTTCACCATGGTTTTTGATGTGATGATTTGTTTGTTTCCATTGTTGTATACTGTTACAGAAATAGAATGAGCAAATCATAATATTAGACACCGATAAATCCTTCTATCCTTATGAGCAGCTGAACTAGTGTTACAGGTTTATTGCAGAATGTAAAGAGGCTGGATGATTTTCAGTTACATGATTTCAGGTATTTTTAATTATTTATTAATGAAAGATTCTAATACTTTCTGTCTGGCATGTTCTGTTTTCTGGTAAATGACTTCAAACTTTTAAGCTTAACTTTAATCTATAAATGAATACATTTGACAAGTATATTATCCAATCCAAATCAAGTATGGCCATCTAGTGGTCAATGGGTCATATATGTCTCCTTAAAATGATTTTCACGTGGACCATGAAGAGTCTGAGGTGTTCCTCTGAGCACAGTTATAATGTTGTAGTATGAAAATCATTTCCATTTTCTATTCTATAAGAGCTTTTTAAAATCTGGTAACATCCAAGGTTATGGACTTCAGTTTCTATAATTCACATCTAATATAGCTAAGTGCTTTGGGTAACTATTTCCTAATTGGATTATCAACATTAAAAAGGAACTATCTATGCTGTAGTTGTCACTTATTTGAGCTTTAAACCTGAAGGCACTTGAAATAGAGTGTTAGGGAGCAGGCAGTCATAACTGTAAAGAGTTTCTAACTGCCAATCATAAACAGCATATTACATTATGATATTATCACCAAGAGAAAAAAGGAAGCAATAAAGATTCTTCAATATTGAGAAGTGATTGCGCATTGGCGCAAGGATACTTCCAGACTACCACTGCTCCTAATTGTCTTTATTTCTTCCATCTTGAAATGCTTAAAAGAAATTGTGAGGAAACTCTAGCTGTCTGTGGTATTGCTGGAGCAAAAATCTCTTAAATCCTACCCAACATAAAAGGAAAGAAAGAAAGGTTGGGATGGAAGGAACCAAGCATCTCCTTTCAGATTTAAGAGAACCAGGACAAATATCAAACTCTGAGAATGGAAATGCCAGCCTGGAAAAGCTTTGCAGACCTATTGAGAAGTCCAGGTAGGAGAAGCAAATTGACAACAACATTGCTTCTCCTACTGGGACTTCTCAACAGATTGTAATGCTGTCAAGGCTAGTATTTCCATTACTGGTCATGAAGATCAAAGCCTGAAGGAGTGAGATTCACTATAATATTGTCAATGTTGTCAGCACAGAGGCCAAGAACAGCTTTTAGACTATTGCAGTCATGCTGTGAAGTGTCAGAGACTGATATGGATGTTCCATGTTGTGCAATATTGACGTGGAAGCTGCAGTGTTGTGTGAAGAACACTGAAAACTTGCCTAGAGATTATCCAGGCCAATTCAAGGATATGAAATATCAAATGTTCCCATTGTAGTATTTCTTTTTGGTCTTGTCTTGTAATACAATTTTATGTTTTGGTTTATCTTCCAATGCTAATTGCTTTTTAGGCTTCCCTTTATGATTTCTGTTTGACTGGAACTGTGGCTTAGTACACCTGGAGAATATAGATTGGGGAAACTGTTTCTTCTTACAACCTCACTGCACCCCAATCCTCGTTTATGTAATGCTGTATGAGAAAACCTTTGGGAAATTGGATGAAGAGATGCCACTTTGAGAATGGTCAAATAAATATATAAATATATGAACCTAGAGTTTTTAGATTTAAATCACCACAATGTTGGATGAGATCAGATAGCTGATATACCTCTACCATACAGCACTTTGGTATATATACTTTGATATAGGTGGAGGGCAGCAGTACAGACTTCTGTTGCATTTTGGGTGAAAAACTTAACATACCTCTTTATAGGCTTAAAAATATTTAATGGATGTGACTGTGGCCCAATAACAAATAGGATCTTGGTTCCCCCCACTTAAATATTCCTTGACCAGTTGTTCTATCAACAGCAATCCTTTAAAAAAAATCAAACAAATACACAAACAATGTGTTATTTGATGGATGCACATTTTGCCTATAAAGATGAATTAAATGAAGATGAAAAAGTATTCTGATAGTTTTCCCCTTTTCTGTCTCCACTCCTCAACAGATTATCTTACTAAATGGTTTTGCTTAAAAGCTGAAGAATCATGAAGTTTGTTTAGAAGATTTCCAGAGGCATATCTATGTTAGTCTATAGTAGCAAAAGCTACTGTCTCCCTTTAAAAACTACAAATTCCTTGAGGCATCTGGTTTTGTGGACTAAAACTTTGCTGGTCAGATACTATAGAATTCTTAAAACATTTGATGGTAACCATTAAACATTTGTGTTTATGGTGTATCTTTCTTAAAGTTAGAAATAAATGCTTTAAAAATATTGATGAATATTGTTGTTTCAAGGAAATTGTTAGCTTCTTTTCAGTTTCTGAAATATTTATCTAAGAAGCTAATGTATCAACAAAAACACACAGCGAGGGTAATACCCATTTAGAGATAAAATCTGTCCTGATTAACTTTATTATAGATTTCTTTTTTCCTCATTCAACTTGCTATGGTTTCTGTTTCATTCAGTTTTATTTAACTTCCAGCTTTTGGGAGAAAATGCTATAAAACTAGTGACATTTCAATTTGCTTCTAAACTCTAGACTAATGTAAATTGGTCCCTCTTTCTCTTTTCATTTCTCCAATTAGGCAATTGAGCCAGCCTTCCCTGGTGCTCCATTCATTTTTATTTTGAGAAAACTAGGAATATTAGGAAGAAAGAAAACATGAAGAAGATATATTACAAAAACCCCAGACAAATGAAGAAAAGGCAAGTCAGCTTTTAATGGAAAGGCAAGTGAGATATTTCAATAATATTGATCTTCTTGGTTCCAAATTATTTCTACTTTTCATTCTTTATTTTATTGATGAAATGTTAGAACATCAACATGTTGGTTTTACATATGGTGGATGCTGAAGGAGATCATGGGTCCATATTTCATCTACCATTTTCTCTTAACCTGAAATATGAATTTGTTCCTCTGTGCATACATTTTATATAATTGTAACTTAATAGAACTTACCCATATCTGTCTTGAAATTTTTCAAAGATCTTCTGAAAAAGAGGCTTCTATTCTGGTATGTTATTCATCTTCTATACTTATTGGTGGTGTATAGTTAATCCCTAGTGCCGCGTAACGGAGTGAGCTCCCGTAACTTGTCCCAGCTTCTGCCAACCTAGCAGTTCGAAAGCACGTAAAAATGCAAGTAGAAAAATAGGAACCACCTTTGGTGGGAAGATAAACAGTGTTCTGTGCGCCTTTGGTGTTAGTCATGCCGGCCACATGACCACAGAGACATCTTTGGACAGCGCTGGCTCCTCAGCTTAGAAATGGAGATGAGCACTGCCCCTAGAGCTGGAAATGACTAGCATGCATGTGTGGGGGAACCTTTACCTTTATCTTATAGTTAATGTCGGGGTGCATCTTTCCATCACTTCACCTGTCCTCTCTTCCTTTTGAAAAGGATGCCTCCCATTGGGATTTATGGAAGTGTGGAAAACCAGGGAGGTTGCAGAAACTGGAGAAAAGGTTATGCAGTGAGACCTGGAAAAAAATACATCCTTTGGCCATCTATCAGATGCTAAGCAAAAGCCAGTATGTTGAATCAGTGCCTGTTGGTTGTATTGAAACAGGAGAGTAAAGAATAACACCATATGTCAGTACATTCAACAGAATTTAAAACTGACTCTATATTGGAAGATGATTTAATCAAAATAGTTGAATAACAACTATAGGATAGACCACTCACTTCAATGATACTAGCATATTCGTCTTGGATGAGTTACAAATACTTTCACATTAAAATTTAGAAGTTAGATATAATCATGATTAGCTAGCTTGTCAACAAAACTATTCACATCTTAAACTCTTTAACAATGGCATTGTACTAAGTTGTGATGCATTAGTCAGTAGATTACTCCTTTCAGCAGAACAACATCTTGAAGTCTGTTTTTAAATCTTTGAATTGAGGTAGCCACTATATTATCTTCAGTGTATTTGATGCATGGAATTCCTTCTTTCAATTGTATTCCTTTGCACACAAGCCAGAAATTCTTGGATTCTGTGCATGAATGCCTTATTTTTATATGTCTTTCATTCTGTCACTGTCTACAAAAGTTTGTGTAGAATTAGGAACACATTTTATTTTAAGTACAGATAATATTGAAGAGGGAGGATGTCGAGCAACTCAAAATGACTTTTTGCAGCTTTTGAAGTATAAACAGTTGGCTTAAAACCTTTGGAAATAGAGAGGTCAACTAAAGATGGAAGACAATTAAAATGCAACTAATCGACACATGTGGAATAGTAGAATCCCGAGAGTGTCTATTTGTGTATTCTACATTAGATCACATAGGAAATGTGTTTCTCATGGAAAATGGGAAAACGAGTCCTTGAAAGCAGAAATCTAGCATATTAAAGTGAACAGCTGGCTGGTAATATCATGCATAAATATGATTTGCACATTATGGCTGGTCGTTCTTTGCATAGAATTGAGAAAAAATAATAAAAACCTTATTGCATAATTGGAGGCCACAGTTGTTTGGCCACATATAGTGTATACAGTGCTTACCAGCACATTTATGTGTTTTAAGTCTACGATTTGATGAAAAAAATTGTCTCTTAGTATTCGTATCTATTCCTCTATGTGAATCCTATTGCCATCTTCACCTTTACCTTCTAGTTTTGAAATCATTGGCTAATTGTCTTGAAATACAAGTAGCCTCACAGACTTTTCAGGAGCAAAACATGATAAAACAATTCAATTTGCATCAGATTTCAAAAACATTATCCAGATTATACCTGTGGATTATTCTTGAAACCCTCACTCATATTTTGGTATGATTTAAGCTTCACAGATATCTAAAATCATTGAATTTATTTATTATAAATCCTTTTTTCACATTTTCAACCTTGTGACTCGAAGACGAGGCTTTTGAATTGATTTGCAAATCTCTGAACAAAATAATTACAAAACATACTTTTAAATCACTCTGCTCTGTTCTAAGATGGTTGTCTAATATAAACAACAGCAGAAGGGAGGCCAATGAATACCATATGTGAAATATTATTTTGGATAAGATAGAAATATATTTTGTTCTTTCTGACTTCTCTTATCCTGTTTTTCGACTATCTACTATTTATGTTTGAAGTTACATTTCCTCAATTTAAGGAAAGGGAAGATTTTATTGAGTGACTTGTGAACATCCCAGATATGCATTTTATAACACAGGAGCCGCCCATGTAAAGTGGACAAGAAACGTGACTCATGATTCATTTAACTTCTGGACTTCAACCATATTTTTAAAAAAATATTAGAATCCTACATCTGTGTTAGCTAATACTTCTATTACTTCAACTCAAGTTCACCAAAAAGTGTGCAAGCTTTTTACCCTACATTTCATTTCATTTCATTTCATTTATTATATTTATATGCCGCCCTTTTCCCCTGAAGGGGACTCAGGGCGGCTAACAAATCAAATCAGGGAAGGGGGGGGGGGGTACAGACAAAAAATAAAAAAATAAACGATACATAACAATACATAATTTAAAAACACACAACAGTCATACCATTCCAGACGGGGGCAACAGCTCTTTAGCCCCAGGCCTGTGGGAACAGCCAGGTTTTAACGGCTTTGCGGAAGGCCTGGAGGGTGGTGAGGGTTCGAATCTCCACGGGGAGTTCGTTCCAAAGGGTCGGAGCAGCCACAGAGAAGGCTCTCCTCCGGGTAGTCGCCAGTCGACACTGGCCGGCGGATGGAATTCGGAGGAGGCCTAATCTGTGGGATCTAATCGGTCTAGCGGAGGTGATTGGCAGCAGGCCAATTTTATATCAGAGAAGTTGGTAAATAATTAAAAGGGAAGAAAAGGAAAAACACTTACATAATTTTCAAATTAGGGCTTATCCATAATTATCAAGTTAGGGATATAATCTTTTTTTAAATAAAGTTTTATTAATTTTCTACTATTACATTTATTTAGTGCTTAATAAACCTCATCTTGTCTGTGTTATTTTGTTTGCTTAACAATACAAATTATATTCCTAATCTTTACCTCTTTTTTCCAGACATTAATAAAATAAATTCCATGCCTGATAATATTCTGTATCTTCTTTCTGTTTGATCTTCGGTGTAAGTCTGTCCATTTCTGCACAGTCCAATATCTTCTTAATTATCTCTTCATCTAGTAGTATTTCTTCATTTTTCCAATGCTGAGCAAATACAATCTTAACTGATGTTAATACATGCAATATTTAATATACATTTTGTTTATCATTTTTTTCTGATACTATATCTAATAAAAATAGTTCAGGTTTAAAAATCTATATATTTTCCTAACAACTTTTTTAACCACATGCATTTCCCCCCTAAAACCTTTTCGCTTTAACAAAATTCTACCACAGATGATAATATGTGCCAGATTTTTGGTTACATTTCTAATATTTACTAGACATATTTTTGAACATTTGTTTGAACTATATAATGTTTTATGATTAGTAGACATGCACATTAATTTTCTTCTGTAAAAAATGGTAGATTCTTGTGGAGAATCCTAAACTTGAAAAAACAGTAGATTATATTCTTTGTTAATTGTGTGTGATCAGTACTTTTATGTAATGAGATACAGTAAAAGATCAATTCTTCACATCAATTGGTAGGATTGAAAAGCTTTTTCCAGATGCTCTGAATTGCTGCTAAAATTAATATTCACAATAAGTGATGAAAAGGACTAGTGTTTTATCTCAATTTAAAGTTATTTTCCCAATGAATTACTATACCTAGCTTTCAAGTTAAAGTTATATTGCTAGATTCTAAGAGATGACTCCAACTCCTTTGAGTGGAGGAATCAAAATTGAAGGATGAAATATGAAGGACATATGAGAAACGCGGTATTTGTCAGTGGTGGGATCTGGATCCCGTTGCAACTGGTACGCTGCAACGGGGCCCAGCGTCCACCATATGAATGTGCGCAGTGCATGCATGCATACTTACCAGTCACGACACTCCAGCTGTTTGGCAGAGCATCATGCAGGTGCTGTATACTCCATGTGCGTATGTGAAAGCCCAGTTCGGCTCAAATAGTGGTAAGGAGAGCGAGCGGGCAGGTGGGCCCTCCAGAGCACCATATCAGAACGGTACCTGGCACTCCCAGCAGGCACCGGTACGCCCATACCTGTACATACGGGTCATATCCCACCACTGGTATGTGTAGTCTAATAAAGAAAAGGATTAGGGATGATATGATCGCTGTCTTTGAGGACAGTCACAAACAAAAGAGGGTTGACTTATTCTCCAAAGCACATGAGGACAGGACATGAAGCAATGGTTCACTAAAGACAGATCGAGTCAGGAACTAAGGAGAACAGTAACAACAATGAATCAATGGAATAACTTAACTCCCAGCATTATAGGTGCACTACCGCAGGAGGTATTCCAGAAAAGATTGAACACTTATTTGTCTGGGATGCAATAAGTTCTCCTGCCCTGGCAGGAGGATGGGCTAGAAGACTCCCAAAGTACCTTTCAGCCCTAGGACTCTATGAAACATTCCAAACATAACATTATTTCATGTATATACCATCCAAGTGCATGTGGCCAGACACAATTCTGGATTAATATTCTAGCCTCCTATTATGAAATCTATGCCTTAAAAGCTTGTAGCATGTTTGGCTACCATCATACCCATGACTTTGCTAGATAGAGAGGATCAGAGTTGTGGGCCCTTATATCTAAGTGTGAAAAAGAAACATCTGTCTAGAGGCACCAGTGCTTGCTGTGCTCATTTTGATTAGCCCAGTATAAGATGGCAAGAACTTGTATTTATTAATTATTTACTTCATCTAAGGCAGTGTTTCTCAACCTTGGCAACTTGAAGATGTCTGGACTTCAACTCCCAGAATTCCCCAGCCAGCATTCGCTGGCTGGGGAATTCTGGGAGTTGAAGTCCAGACATCTTCAAGTTGCCAAGGTTGAGAAACACTGATCTAAGGTGTATGCATGTGCTACGCTACATACATATATCCAAAGCTTTCCTTCATTTTCTTAAATTCCATAAATATAAAATTGTTGTAAAGACATGACTTATGGCCAGCTTAGTTATCACTGAATATTCAGGGTTTTTTTCCCCCACTCTTCTTTTATTTAAAAAAAAAACCACCCCAAACCCTTCAAAACACAGGAAAAAAATGGAGAACACAATGAAGGAAAAATATTTAATAACAGGCTTTCATTATTTGCTCAATGAAGTTAAGTTAGCATCCTAACCTGGTTTAAGCAATCCAAAGTAAAGGAACATTTTAAGTACAAGCATACTGTCAAAAAGAACATTTTGAAAAGAAGTAGCATTACTTTTTTAGCAATATAACTAAACTTGAAAGCTAGGTATAGAAGTAGTATTAAGCTCCCGCTTCTTCTTGAGAACTAATAAAAATCATTTAGAGGAGAATTGTGATCCTCTAATAGAAGATTTTAAAGGAAAGCATGGCCTTTGTTCAAGTATTTGTAGTTACATTTGACAGAATCCTTGGAATGGACAGAGTTTAGATATACGTAATTTCTTACTTTGTTTTCACTTATTCAGTTCCTGAATATTCAGGTTGCAAATACCAAAACCTAATGTGAACCAAATCAAATATCATTACAAATGTGTTAGGAACCCAGAAATCTATTCTGAGCTGCAAACTGAATTCAAGGAAGTCACAATTCTTTCTTTTAAAAAAAACTGCATTCAAAGATATTTCCAGCAATACAGTTCTTTTTTCCCCTCCTAGTTCTATTCTTGTTCAGTTTTGAGAGTTTACAGTTGATCTATTGCAAATCATCATATAGTCAGCCAGTCCTTTTTTTGTCTCCTCCAGCTTCACAATATATTCCAATACAGAACAAGAGGTAAGTGGCAACTGAAAAGTTTTCTAACCAATAGTACACTTGGCTAATAGCAAATAGGTCTTCTTAATCATAATGAGCAAACAACTGAATTGCACTAGCTGCCTTATATAATTAGCTGTGATGGTAGCCAACATACTTTACGATCACCACTGGACGCACTGCTGCAAATGATCTTCTCCCTTTGTCCTTTTTTATATATGTTTAAAAGAGCCAGTTTGGTGCAGTGGTTAAGGTGTCCGGTTAAAAACTGGGAAACAATTGCAGTCCATCTTAGGGATGAAGCCAGCTGAGTGATCTTGGGCAAGATACTCTTTCTCAGCCTTGGGAAGGAATAGAATAGAATAACAGAGTTGGAAGGCACCTTGGAGATCTTCTAGTCCAACCCCCCTACTCAGGCTGGAAACCATACACTACTTCAGACAGATGGCTATCCAACATCTTCTTAAAGACTTCCAGTGTTGGGGCATTCACAACTTCTGGAAGCAAGCTGTTCCATTGATTAATTGTTCTAACTGTCAGGAAATTTCTCCTCAGTTCTAAGTTGCTTGTCTCTTTGATTAGCGAGGAGGAGGAAGGAGGGAAGGAAGGTGCCGAGTGGGACGGGAGGATGGTGAGGAGTGGGCTCCAGGAATGAGTCAGCTCCCCTCCCTGTCACTCTGCGGCTCCGGGGGGCGGAGGAAACGAGAACTCCGCCGGTGAAGCTATAAAAGCGAAGGGGGCAGAAGGCGAACAGAGGAGGCGGCTGCTGGGGACGGGCGGACGGACGAAAGCGGGACGAGAGGGCGGACTCAACGCCTGAACAAGTTGAGCGCCCGATCTTACATCCAAGCCTGGTGTCGGGATGCCCCGGACCAGCCAGCGGAAGGTGGAAGGCTGCCTGGATTCTTAGCCAGCGAGCCAGCGAGCTGTCAGCCGTCGCTCTCCAAGCCAGTCCTCGCTCAGAGCAGATCTGGGTTTGGTTTAATCCTACGGTAAAAGGCGGCGTGGACGCGGGAACGGATCCAGAGCTCTTTCCTGAGCCCTTAGACGTCCCAGCCGAGCTTCGCTGGTGGGAGGCTGCTCCCTCCTCGGGTTCAGCCACCGCCTCCCGCCCGGGACCAGGTCTCCGTCTCCTTCTCTTCCTCCGCGACTGGCTCTCCTGCTGAGAAGGAGGGGGGCGCCCCACCATGCCGCCCCGGAGACCTTGATCGGGAGCTCCCCCCCCCACCTTTGCTCGCGCTGTTCCGACGGCCGGGGTTGTTGTTGTTTTTGCAGCAACTGCGCTCCCCCAGCCCAACCCCGGGAAGGAAGACGTCTAGGAAGAGGGTAGAGACGATCATGCAGAGCTGGACTAAGTTCTCCTCCCGCCCTCTCCTCTTCCTAGCCGCGCTCTTGGTGGTGGAGGGTTCCCAGCTCGACGGCACCAAGGCCAACGCGATCAAGGCCACCCTGATGGGCGAGACGCCGACCCAGGCGGCCAACAGGTCGGCCCCCTTCCACCCGGGACTCTCTCTGGGGAGCGGCAAGAAAGGCAAACTCTTCGGCCAGGGAGGGAAGGCACTCAAGCATTATCACCGGCAAGGCGAGGTAAGGTGCATCCGCGTCGCCCCTTTGGCTCCCCCCCCCCCCCGCCACGCTCCTCTCGCTTCTTTCCAGACGGTCTTCTTTCCCGCGAGGACCGGATCGCAGGGGCGCGGATCCAGGGCTCCACGCTTTGGGGAGGGGCAGGAATCGCATCTGGATGGTTAACTATGGAGAGGGTGCAAGCAAGAAGGGAAGATAGGGGTACCTCACCCAGGGTCCCCTCAAAGTAATTATGCCCTCCCCCCCCCCTTCCTCTTCTTCTTGTAGTTGAACTATCAATAACCTCGGATATGTATAAATTCCCCAAGAAAGTAACCGTTTGGTGATTTAAGATTTGTCTCTCCCTACCATTTGGAGATAGGCTAAAGTGGGTTTAGTTCTGAAATACTTCTTGGACACTAATAATAAAGGCAGCACGAATGGCAGAGTGAAGACCCAATTTCTCAAGTTTTTAGTACCCTTTAGGTGCATAGTTTCAGCAGTAATTGACAATGATGATTGTATTGCTGTGATGACAACCAAAAGGTTGTTTTTGGTGTTTGTTTGTTTATTTGTATCGTAAATGCACCAAGATTTAAAAGAAAGTGCAAAAATTGCAATATTTTCAAATGAAACCATAACCTGGAAACAGCAGGTTAGTTCTGAGAAAATCACAGCCAGGACTTTTCAATATAGTTTTTAAAGGGGGGGGGATGAGGTTGGTGTTAGAATTCCTGATGCTATTCCCATTATGGATGAGTGTGGAAGTAGTAAATTTAAAATTAAGAGACCAGTAAGCCTTGTTCCCCAAGGAGTAGGACATTCCTCCGTTCCCATGAGGAATTATTAAACGGAGTGAGATGGAACTTTTTCAATCTCTTCTAGTAATGCTAGTTCCTAACCAGAATTTTAGCAATAGAACAGATGTAACTCCAGAGACCCTGTGGCCAGATCTCCCCACAAAAACTTAGAAGCAGCTGTAAAAATGAGAAAGAGGAAAAAAGCGTTTTCTATTTTTTTCCCCTGTTGCTAGCCTGATTATAGAAATAAAAATACGACCAATGTCATTTTCATAGGATAGCCAAATTTATCTCCTCCAACAAAGAGACTTGTGGCACTTTAAAAGGCAAGACCTTTAAAATAGCATTAAAATATCAGCTGTGACTTTATGGAATAAGGAAGTTATTAATCCTCAACATGTCTCAATAATTTCTGCTGTTTCTTTAATGCAGAAGATGTCCTGAACTTTGGTGATAACTGCTAATAGGTCTTGCAACCTGAAACATCTGGAGAGCCATAGAAGTTCTTTTCCTGATGGCCCAACACTGTGCTAAATAGCTTTAATGGATTTTTAAAGGTTTTTTTTCCCAAGCAGGTTAAATTACATCACCTTCAGCTTGGTGCAGTCTGAGTTCAAAATCCCTCATTCCCCTACATCTACTTTTAATTTTTTTTTAGAAATCTTGCATTATTTTACATTGTTCTTTTCTTTATTTATAATTTAGTGCCTCTGAGATAAGAAAGCAGAAAATAGAAAGTGGTAACTTGATAACTTATTAAGTATGGTGGTCAGAAAACTGATAGGGGCAAAGACTGCTTTAAGAATAATTCCATATTTTATATAGGTGAGTAACTGTAGAAGGTTGCTTCAAGGTCACAAAATAGGTATCACAAATTGTCATAGGGTCTTTCACCTTCTCCCCCTCCCTTCTTTTCTTCTTCATTTGGATTTCTCAGAAGTTGGTTAGAACCATCGTATCCTTCATGATCTTGACTTGAATGATTGAAGGATACTGATTTCATAGGCTGTAAAAAGTTCTCATGCCTCTTTTTCTTTATTTTGAAACAGAGTGGAAAGCCCGCATGATTGACGTGTATGCCAATAGCCTTACAGTATTCAGTCACAAGTTCTCAGAACAAACAACCAAAAACACAGTGACAACCAAATAGCCTAGAATCAGTCAGTGCTCCAAAGGTATCAATTCTGTTCTTAACAGACATCTTTCAGAAGTTGATATGGGAAATGTGACTGATAAGATCCTCATTTAAAAAAAAAAAAAAAAAAAAGTCTAAATAATAGATTCTTAGATGTATTTTAAAGACTGTTGTGAAGTAAACATTTCCCAGTGTATTTTTCTGGAAGAGGTATTGCATCCATCAACCGCTTCATTTTTGGACTGTTTCCCAGTCAGTTGATCTCAAATCCATTCACTAAATGAAAAGACATTCCTTGACTTCCTGCAAAGATAGAGTAACTGATGTCTGTTTTAATAGGAAGCTATCCAATATATATATACACATTCAAAATACGGTTCCCATTAACAAGGTAAACAGCATAGAGTCCTCAAACAAGGAAATGCAGAATTCTTCATTTTGAATATTCAGTTTGAATATAGGTAGCATTAACCTGAAGATTTACTGTATAGTGGTGATAAAATATCAAGAGTCAGTGGGTTTTTTCTCATTGTGCGACTAAAGGATTACTAGAAATTGGAGTAGAATAATTTACAATTGAAAATAGCAATCAGTGGAATGACTGTCGGGTCTGAGATTTGCTGTCATTTATTCGTTCCATAATCTTAAATTGATAGGCTGTTAAAAAAGATAACAGAAAATATTAATCTAGTTTCCTCGCAACTTGTTTTATTATGAAATACTATAACCCATTTATATTGTACAGGTGTGTTTTTTTTAATGAAAACCTAGGTTTAATTTCTCTGCAATGAAAAAGGAACTTATTTGTTTGCTAGCTAAATGAGGCTAGCTTTCCCAGAGGTTCTTTTTCAAAAAGGCAACTGGAATTTCTTATTTTGGTTGAAGATGTTTTGTTTCTCACCCAAGAAACTTCTTCGGCTGAACATAAGTTGAACTCAACTGGATCGAAGAAGCTTCTTGGATGGCAAGTAAAACACCTTCAAGCAAAAGAAAGAAAGTCCAGTGCTCTTTTGAAAAAGCACCTTTGGGACAACCATGACCGGAATGACTGAGAATCTCCATAGACATGATGATGGCTTTATTTATTTTCTCTCTCTCACAAATCCATGCTTTATGCCAGGCTGCCCAACGATGTTGAAGCAAGCACTGCTATAGTCATCAAAATAAGTTGACTTAGTCAGCAAATCTTAGACCATGGTCCATCTAGACTAATAGCATCTAGTAAGATCCAGTGCACAACCATGTTCTAAGTGGAAATTTTATTCATTAGTAAATCTGTCACTTCTGTTTTGTCTTCTAAGTGTTGCTTATATCAAGCAACACTTAGACGTTCTTAGAAAGTTAACGAGAACCCTACATCTCCCTGCAATCTTCTCTAATAGTTTAGTCTTTGCTTCCTAATAAACAGTGGACTTTTTCTAACTTCTGATGTCTATGTGGTAAAGATTATAAACCTTCTGGGCATGTTGAACATCAACTTTTGTACGGTATGTTCTGTACACAATGTACTCCTGCTAATTATCTTGTCATTATTAGAAAACTGTCCCCTGTTTCCACTCAGATACAGTGGACTTTCTCTGTGCACTAAGAGAAAAGGAATAATAATTGCTCTGTACTTTCTCCTGCCCAGAAAAAGGCAAATGATTATTCCCCTTTCTCTTCTTCCACGAAGCATATTTTTCTGTACAGGAGAATGCTTCATCCTACTTCCTTCTGAAGGGAATAGAATGGTCCATGTGGGATGTGACAAGGAATTATTGCTCATTAATTCCTCTTATTTGGAGTGATTTCTAGTTGAGAGACTGTAGTATGGAGAGGAATGACTTCTGCCAAAATGCTATGGGCCAGTTGGGGAGCACTCACAGGATGCCTCTCAACCAAAACTTTCCAAATTCTGTTTTAGAGTTTGCAGTGCAGAGAGAAAACAACATAGCAAATGAGTTCTTTTTATGCCTGTTTATTCCCACTGCCCATATTGGTGTGTATGTGCTTGTGTTTTTCTGTGTGTGCACATCCCAAGTGTCAAAGGTTCCATGAAAAATATTCAGCATGAAGTTATGCTTTGCAAAACTTGACCAAATTCTGTAATAGTACTTGAAAACTTGGTCCTCCAGAGAGATGACAAGAGTTCTTCATCTGAATAATAATTATTTTAAAAAAATGGAATTTTATGTTGGAGTGAAGACAAACAAATAGGCATTAAAAAGATGGGGAAATGAAACATTTGACCTACCATTATCAAGAGATATTTCAAGTATTTCTGTAGCTGGATTTAACTTTTAGAAATTATATTTCTTTAGATAAAGGTAAGACAGAACAAAACCATCTAGTCCATCAGGAGGGTTGTAGAGAAATGTGATTTTTGAGAGAATTTGATTGTTTAAATTATGTAGCTGAGTTATTGTTCATAAATAGTTATTAACAGTTTATGAATAGTTATCTATGAACAGTTATTGTTCATAAAAATATCTCATCTATAGGTAAATGGAATGCAACTAAACAAAGAAATGATCATAATTTTTCCGTTACTTGCTGCTGCTGCAGCTTGCTTACTATACCTAGCAATGGAAGGATGTATAGCAAAAAATAAGAATATAGGGAGTAGCACTCCTCTCCAAGTAGTAAAGTCAACTGAAAAATGCCTAGGGAAATTTGAGAGAAATTTTCAAGTGCCCCGTGAATGAAGTAGAAAAACAGAAGCCTCAATAGAAGAGAATTTTTGAAGAATTGCAGAACAGATTTTATCACCACATAAAGCATGTGGGGAAACAAAAGAAATGTGCACTAGTGAATCAGAACTGATTTCTTTTGTGCCGTTATTGACTTCTGGATATTGTGATTGAAAAGTAGAGAGATGACCCTATAACTTTTTAGATTCAGTACTAAAAGGAAAACATTAGTTTTTGGTTTTTCAGCCATGGCTCATACATTTAAGACTGCAGGGCCAGCAATATCAGTGATGGCTGTTACGGAATCTTTTTATTTAGTTATTTATTTAAAAAAAGAGCTGCTGAAATGAAATTTCTAGTGTCAGAGCATGAAATCTGCTGCATTTAAAAATAATGGTTACATGAATTCCAGTTAATTAGTATATAACCATTTTGTTTAAAAGAAACCATTATTAGATTAGTAGTTCTTAAGTTGTTTAGACTATTGGAATTTGTTTTGAGGGATACAAGAAATTGTTTGAAAAATATCAAAGCTTTCTTTTCTCTCGCTTCCATTCTATCCATTTTTTTAATCCTCAATCTTTATGGCAATGACATGAATGTTTGTGGGTGGCAGTGATTTATAGTGACTAAGACAATGATTCCCAAACCTGGGCAAAATTACGCAGTCTAATTACCCAAAATTAAATCAAAGTGTTCTTTTTAATTTTTGGATAGCAACACATTTCCCAATCTTCGCAGGGACATTCTGATAAATGGTTTTGCACACAGTGAAGGAAAGTTTGGGACCATTGCTTTCAGCATTGGAAGCCAGAGAATGAGGCTCAAAATACATTGCATGAATTTGGGGTAATCGTGCTATCTTCAACTCAGCCCACCACACCAGATTATAGTTTTATAGTTGAAATATATAAATAACTATGTAATGTTTCTTACCATCAAAGACCAAAATAAAAGATTTTATCTGTATAGATAAAATCTCTTTTTTTAAAATGAGAGAACAGAAGTTGGGGAAAAAAGTGTGGGCCATTAAATGATGCTTTGAAACAAAAGAAACTATAAATAGTATCGTTTTAATTGGCATTACCAAGTTCCAGACTTGATTTCCTTTTATGTTAATAAAAATGCAGTTGGCATAATTCTGGTCTACATGTTAAAAATGAATACGTGCACAGAAGAAAAGTCAGCATTTACTGGGATGAATTGATTTGTCTACAAAACATTTCATACTTGGTTTAAAAATGCCATTATAAAGCCACAAGGAGTGGACGGTATCTATAGAGCATTCTGTTATCTCTTATACTTTGTAGTCATATTTTGAATATGTGGATTCATTTTGCATCCCAGCTAGTGACATACAGAGATTTTCTACCAAATATGTTTCTCCAGCTAATCTTGACATGCTAGTAACTGTATTATTTTTAACTTTTAAGTAAACAGTTAAGTATCTTTTTAAATACAGAGCTAAAAGATAATATTATTTACTCTTGTAGAATTTTTAAAAAAGCCTAGAATATGTGCAGATTTCTTTTGCATTTCCATTTTGAAGCTAGAATTCTGCTCATCATCGTCATGAATAGGTCTTTTTTCATATTGGAAAGAATATGCAATGAACTTGCTTATTTTTTCACAATTTGACCCCCATTTCTTTTAGCAGCTGTTACACTTGGCTCTTCTCTAACTTTATGCATTCTTTTTTAATAGTAATTTTATCAAAAAATACCAGTACAGTGATTAAAAAACTGCTAATACAAACTGGAAAAATTGAACAGAACAAAAAAATAGAAATAATAAAAGACAAAAAATATGAACATAACAAGAAAAAATAAATGAATGACTTCCACCTTCATCAAAAGTATAAACAATTTTACTAAAATTCTGTTAAAATCCAAGAAATGATCTGTTCTTGGATTTTCTATATCCATCTCTTATCTATAAATAAATTGTTAAAAACCTCATTATTTCATTATGAACAGGAGTAGTTCATTAAGTTCATTATTCAAGATAACAACATATCTCCGTATTTTAAAACTAATCAAATAAACCAACTTTATATTCCTTCCCTTTACTTTTAACAATCTTGGTCTTTATTCCCTTCAAATAATGTCCTAAAACTTGATTACATTATTCTCACAAAATTCTTCAAAGATTGAACAATCCACTTTTGAAAATCCATATAGGGAGATCAGCTAGGTAGCTCTCTTGCTTCTTATTTAAATATCATTTTCAACAATTAATATATTAGCCAATTTATTTTGTATGTCCAGTATAACATTTTTCCCCATATCATTTTTGTGGCTTGTCAATTTTAATTCCATTTTCAGAACAGTCTCAGTCTTGTCCAGTAAAACTTGTTCCGTTTCCATAGTATAACAGTTTATCAATAGGTACAAAGTTACAATTAACTTCTGGGTTCATTGTTCAAGAACATCCTTCCTTATGAAATGTTAAAATACTTTGCACCATTCTGGGTTAGTTAGTCAAATATAAGTGTTATTTTCATGTAATTGTAATCTTTAGTGTTTTCTAGTTCCTTCCTTCAGATTCCATCCTATATATTTTTTTAAAGAATTCAAAATAACATATTTTCCAATGGGAAGGATTTTATAATTCATTTCAAAACCATATTTCAAATTTATCTGGATCCTTAGCCCATAGGTAACTTTTAAAAACCAGAGTTATAATCACAATTTTTCTGCTTATTATTCTTCTCCCACCAAATTGTTTAAATGCTCTAACTTGTAATTAAAACTATTTCACGAAGGATTGAAGAAAATTTATTTGGCACTGTCAAACTTGTCAATCCAAAGTTTTTAATAACTGGAAAGCAGTTAACAAGCAATTTCTAAAAGTGATTAGAAAAATAAGTATGCCTTTCAAAGATGCTAAGCACACTTTGAATAAGAGGGTTATTCCATCTCCTAAAGCTATAAACCTGCTGGAGTCTGCTAATTTGTAATCTCCTCACCAATAGCAACTGCTTGGACTATTCATAGGTAATCTCAAGTCCTCTCCTTGTCCAGAGTGATTTCAAAGAGCCAGTCTCACCAGCTCTTCATTTTGCTCCGCTTTTTGTGGAACCCTCTTTGCCATTTGCCATTTCTTCCATAGAAACCAACTTTACGCATTCTTTACATGCATGTCACATTAGATATTTTTAGATACATCTAAGTGAAAAGAGGCATGCAAAGAACTATATAACAGTATTCCTAATGCTACCCATAACATGAAACAAAAATCATTAGACCTGGGAAAGGTCAAAAGAGAACATGTACCAAAATTAGTGAATTTTCTCTGACCATGTCTGAACCATGTTTAGAAAATTTGTGTTTAAATAGGATTATAACAACAGGACGCAGTGGCTAAAATGCTGAGCTTGTTTGATCAGAAAGGTCAGCAGTTCAGCAGTTCGAATCCCCAGCACCGCATAATGGAGTGAGCTCCTGTTACTTGTTCTAGCATCTGCCAACCTAGCAGTTCGAAAGCACATAAAAAATGCAAGTAGAAAAATAGGGAACACCTTTGATGGGAAGGTAACAGTGTTCCGTGAGCCTTCAGCATTTAGTCATGCGGGCAACATGACCATGGAGATGTCTTTGGACAGCGCTGGCTCTTTGGCTTTGAAAGGGAGATGAGCACCGACCCCAAGAGTCAGGAATGACTAGCACATATGTGCGAGAGGAACCTTTACCTTTACAGTTGTAATAAAAGACCTTTCTACTCAGAGTAAGAGGGAATATCAAGTATTTTAGCTCAGACTGTTGTTCAAGTCATTTAAGCCAATTCCTTTCACTCCTTTAAAATATTTGGAAGTGAAAACATGCATTAAAAAACTTAAATGGTACAGAATAAATTCTGATCATCAAAACAAGAACCTATTTTTCTTTTATCATGTTTATTTAGAGGACTCTCACCAGTGTAAGCAGTGAGATTACCTATGCCTCAAATAACTTAGTTTTCTGAGTCTGACTAATTACACATCAGCGACCCCATAGCTTTTGGACATCAGAGACCAGGTTCAAGGAAAGAGTGTGCTATTTGCATCCCACAGATGGGGCTTCACTTGTTTGCATGGCCCAATTTCTGGCATGCCGCAGACTAATGCCGGACCATGGACCAGGGGTTGGGGGACCCCTGCTATAGATGATTTGTCTATCTGAGCTTGAATTCATTCTCTCTGTTCTCTACTGCACTGTACAATGACATAGGAAACATACGGAATCCTCCGGCTTATGTGAACATTTATCATATTTAGCCATGTCCAACTCAAGGGGGCAGTGATCATCTCTGCTTCTTAGCCAAGGGAGCCAGCATTGTTTGAAGACATTTCTTTGTTCATGTGGCCAGCATGACTATATGACTACACAGAACGCTGTTACCTTCCCACCAACGTGGTACCTATTTATCTACTCACATTTGCATACTTTTGAACTGCTAGGTAGGCAAGAGCTGAGACAGGAATGAGAGCTCATCCCATCGTACGGCACGTGGGTCTCGAACCTGGCCTGTCAGCTTTCCAGCTGAGAAGCTTGGTGTCTTTAACCAGCTGAGCCATCATGCCCCCCTAGTTTAGTGTTATATGAATGCAAAGTGACTCATTTAATGGAGAGCCTTCCATACATTCTTCTAAATAATGTATTTAAATATGCAATTGGTATCCTCCATGAGTGGATTTGAACTCAAGCAATGATATTTGGTATTTGTATTATTGGAATAATAACAACAAAAATAATTTAATTAAAAACAGATGAGTACATATCAGTATATCATACATCAAGCTTCACAGCCTAAAGGCTGTCTAGTTCTCTTTTCTGACAATAACAGCCATGACAAACCATTTGCCTTTTGGATACTCCTGGATTACAGCTCCCAGCAGTGACAACAATTGTGAGAATGGTGAAGGCTAAATCTGTTGTAATATGTGTGTGTGTGAAAGGGAAACATCCTATATGTTTCTTTTTCTCATCTTTCTATAGACCTTCCCTAAGAAATGAATAGGAAGATGTGTTAACATTGGGCTTTAGATATCTTTGGCTACACATCTCTCCTCCGGTTTCTTTCTCCATCCTGTCAAGGAGTAGATGCTACTCTGTATTGTAGCAGCCGCCGCAGCCGCCGCAATAACAGCTTGAGGCCGGCAGCGAGGGATTTGGATAACAAACAGAACAGGCATGTAAAAGACCAGGCAGAAGTTTCCACAGCTGCAGACTTAATCTTTGTGCTAACAGTTCTCTGGATGCAAACTGGCAATCAAGTAAGGAAAAGAATACCTTCAGCATCCTCGGCCAGGAAATAAGAATTTAGCTTATCCCACCTTAGGGTTGCTAGTGGCAGATGTCTAAAGAAGGATCCATCCTACTAGCAAAATCTCTATTTTTCACTGATCTGCTTTTCAATAGACCTTCCAAAAAATATAAGTGGGCTGTTGCTAGTCACTTAGGATGTGTACCAGGATAATATTGTCTGTGTTCAGAAACTGGGCACAGCTGGTTAGTATTTTGGATGGGATATTACCAGGCTATAGGTGAAAGTGAAGTTGAGATTCATTCAATTTCTATGAGTCTGCCAAGAAAACTGAGTTTGACTCAGAAGAGACTTTTCTTTTAATGATGATCTAGATTGTATAGGTTGATTATCAATACTCATTTGTAAAGGTAAAGGTTCCCCCGCACATGCATGCTAGTCCCATTAACAAGATAAACAGCATAGAGTCCTCAAACAAGGAAATTCAGGCTCTAGGGGTGGTACTCATTTCTAAGCCAAACAGCCAGTGCTGTCTGAAGATATCTCCGTGGTCATGTGGCTGGCATCACTAAATACTAACTAATACTAATACTACATACTTGGGCATACCAGGGGTTGTGACTTTAAGTATATACCTCCCACCCTGGCTGGCTGATAAGGAGTTGTTCTCTGTAGCTCAAATGGTTAACTCCCTGCCTGGGAGGCAATAGAGCACAGGTTCGATTCCCAAACTTGGGTATGGCTAGCTGATGAGAGCTAAATAGCTTGAAATAGATCTATACTAGTCTCCCATTTATCAGCATAAATATAACATACATACATACATATATATATACATATATATATATATATATATATATATATATATATATATATATATATATATATATATATATATATATATATATATATAGGCTTCCCAAAAGATTTTATTAAATTGAGGGAGATTTGTATTTGTGCCCAAATCTATAGTGAGGAATAATGGCTATTTTTTTTATTTAAAAAGCTTTAAAAAAAACATGTGTTTAAGGAATAGGTTAAACAAGAATATCCACCTTCTGCTGCAACTTTTAATAAGTATTTGGAACTATTACTGTGTGCTTTTAAACTAGACCATACCTGCATTTTTCCTCACAATTCACAGAAATATAAATTAGTATTATAGGGTTATTATATTTTTTTTATTTCTGTACTTTACCCTTTTTGACTCTTGTTATAATTTATTAATGTATTTGAGTGAGTTGTGAAATACTTAGTTAATTGGTCTAATGTTGCAATGATACCAAGATAGACAATGATTTCCATTGCCTTCATTCATGAAACCTTTCCATATTGTTGCTACTTCCAATGAGAATTCAATTCATTTATTAATTATATATGTTTATTCCACATGATATTTCTTAAGTGATTACATAATGTATGAATGAAATATAGAAATAAGTTTCTGTGGATATTCATAGATGGGATCCTTGGCTTGGATAGGAAAAGATCTCTCAGAAGATTTTTGTATTGAATCCCTGCAAAAACAGTTTTATAAAGTCAGTACATTGTCCCATTAATTTCTGCGCAATTATTCATTTTCATAGCTATTCTTGAAAAACTGCAGTTGTCAATTAAAAAAAAGGGATGGATTTCCAAATTTGAATTACACTCTTGATTATTTCTAAATAATAGATGATACTATGTGGTATAAATTCTCCTTTCAAGGCACTTTTGAGATATTCACATATAGCATCTTTATTTAGCTGGACGGCTTTGGGTTAAAAATATATGACATTAGATATGTCTTAATAGATTTGAAAATTCTGATACATTTTGTTGAAAATTGCAGTTTGATGATAATGTCCTGGCAAAAACTTTTCTTAAAAAAAACTTCTTGGTGGATACTAGGATATTTATTTTAGATCAATTATAGAATGATAACAATACATTTCATTATATTCATTTATGATAAAGGATAAAATATCACTTGTTTTCTCATGCCCAGTGGTTATAACTATAATTGCTAACATCTACTGATATCTTAATTTGGGCTATTGGCATTTTCAGCTTCAGAGACTAATTAATAAAATTAGTCAGAGACTCCTATTATAATTAACAAAACTTATAAAACTAAAAATCATGCAATTGGTTTTTAAATGGGTTTGTTGCTAAATCAATTTGACACAATAATATTTCAATTTATTGAATTCCATTGTGTTGTTTTTTTTTAAAAAGGAATAAGTAAATCATGTTCTAGGCGACAAAGTGACAAGAATGCTTCTCAAACACACATTTTTGCAACATCCCAAAATTGTGTTATATTCTGCTAAGAAGTTTTTCTACATATTAATTTAACTTGAACAAGAGCTTTAATATTTGTTAGTGTGCCTATTCTTTTGAATTCCATTTATCCTATGAGGAAATTGATAGCTGCAAAATGTTAATGGATTCATTTTGCCATTCTTTTGCCAATATATTTGCTTTTCAACCCTTGGAAGATAGACTTATGGCTCAAATTATCGAGTCCTGATGCTATTTGCAACTAATGAACTTCTTGCCTACAAGCATAACTTTTTATGGATGATTGTACTGAAACATAGTAATCCTTTAATAAAATTTGTATAAAACTGTCATGTACACATTTAGGAATTCTGTTTTAAACTTATAAAAAAAAGTTTTTTCATTTATAGCTTTATAATTGAGTGGAACAGTGTTCTAAGTATTGTAGTAATCAGGATTTCCAAGTATAAATATATTTGTCTTGTGACAAAACAGCTGTCAGGGTTCTGACCAATGTCCCAATAAAATCAGAAGCTTGAAGCCATTGTGCAAGAAAGATCCAGTTGTTTATTAGGAGAGCCATGTCGGCACGACTGAGGCGAAGCCAGCTCTTATAAAGCTAGAAATGAAAAACTTTTCATTTTCAGTTTGTGCCTTGCCTCTGACCCTGTTGCCTCCCCCCACACCCCAAGGTGTGTCACAGTGGTGGGTTTCTACCGGTTTGGCACGGTAGTGGTTTAGCGGCCTGGGTAACTGGAACTGGCAGTGTCCCAGGCCTGTCACGCCCCCGAATTGGTTCCCTGGTCGTCGCCATCTTGTTTTTCAGTCCTGCACATGCGCAGAACAATTTCGTTTGCACTGTGCATGCAGGCACAGCATGCATGAAGCGTGTGCATGCACACAAAGTGTGCACACAAGCATACTGGCAGAAATGCCAGCCAGAACCCACCCCTGTTGGGTCACCAGTCACATTCCCCAACGAAGCAATTTTGTGGGTCGTAGAAGACACTCCCTTTGGCTGTTGCAGGTCTCCGTGGAGATGGCCTTGATTTCGGCTGGCTAGGATGTGTTTTGTTTTGAGTGAGGTGTGAATTCTGTGCAGCTGCGAGGCATGATTTCCCATCCATGGGGCTATGGCAACTTGGGGACAGGTGAGGAAAGCTTTGCGAGTTGACAGCATTGTAAAAAGGTTCTGCCTACTCTTAAGATATATCAATCCATAAATCATATTGATATTAAAAAAAATCAACCATTTCTTTTTTGGTATTTTTGGTGAGCACATATTACGGTCTCTAGGAATTGCTGTGCACCAAACCTGTTGCTGTGGAATTATTTATTTTTTAATTGTTATTTAACATTGTTATTTAAAATCATGATTTTTTTCCCAAAAGGATTAATCAAAATACAAAATTGCTGAGAACGGAAAAGTCAATTCCAGAGGGGTAGATAACGTGAAAATACAGTATGGAATAATAGTATAAAAATCTTCTGCCAAATGATTCAGTTCTTTGTTTGTTATATAGCTTGAAGTTTTCCTAATTTATTCTCTTTATTTTTTTTTTTTTAAAAGTCACTCAACTGGAAATGTTCTAAGAAAGTTGCGAGGGAGAGAATGTAAATCCAATTAAAATGCTTTTGCTGTTAAAGGATTTTTTGGACTATTTGCATATTGCATACATTAGAGGTTGCCATTAAAATGGAGATGTTAGCTATTTTCTGAAAATAGCTTTCTAAGAAAATTCCTATGACTCAAGTTTGATAGCTAATGTCTTCATGGACATATTCATGTCACTTTCTTGACAACTCTTGGACAGTGTCAAGTTGGCATTGTCTTCTAGTCTAGCATACAGACTTGGAATTTCCTGCTGCTGTTCAAACCTAGTTAGTTTCTAAAATCAACTAGGGATGGCTAACTGCTACCATCTAACTGGGGTAAAGTGCTTAATCACCAATGAGCAATTAAAATTGCTGTAACACTGGTAATTGTTCTTAGAAGACAGACAGAACAAGTCTTCACAAATGCGCTAAAAGAAGAGGTTGCCAAATCATTGTTTAATTGGTATCCCTTTTGTTTCCTTGTTCCCTCCTCTTCTCCATTAGCCCTGGTCATATCGAGTCCCCTTTGATTTTCTACATTTTAATATGCTAACATAAAAAGGGGGTAGAGAAATACCATACGTACCATATTTTATTATCTCCACTGTAATAAGGACCAGCTTCAAGGCTGAGCCATGTACAAAATGCGTTAGCTTAAGATGATCCTTGATTGGATATTGTTGCACGGTAATTCAAACCAGAATTGCTGCAAAACAATCAAAAGTTTAGTATGATAATATTTTCCCTCTTTGATTGGCACTGCATTTTTAGAAAAAAAATGCCATAGTAAGAAAACATACCATGGTTCTGAGCTTGATTGCACAAAGTGGTTTTTCTGGAACATCTTTAACCTCCAAGTAGGAGTGATATTTTAAATATTTAAATCAGTCTTGAATATAAACTTAGTGGTAAATGTATGCTTTTTACAAAGGCAATTCTAGGACTTTTGTAATTTTTTAAAAAAATATATAAAATAATTTTTGTAAATGTTCTCTTCAATAAGCAAAGCAGAGGTGTCACAATTGAAAAGGGCAAATCGGTGTCATAAACCTGGTAGGAGGCTTTCCCCCAATTTACTTTAAGGGGTTAGTGAGATGGGCAGCGTACAAATTTAATAAATGCATAAAAATAAAAACATAGAAAAAGTCCTTCCAATATATTGAAACTGCAGATGTTTGCAATGATAACATAAAAGAACTGAGAAACATTTCCCCCCCACCACAACTATTTAGTGTATTAGAAGTTTGTCAACCAGCAAGGAGATAGTTTCATTAACCCATATGAAATCCTAGGTTTTAAGCCATAAACACGTGTTATAGAAATGTTTGTTATTCATTTATATGCTGATTCCCCACACCCCCGTATGATATAAAAATGAATTCACAATTTTATCATGAAGAACCAAATCAGTCCAACTGCAGCAAATTTAATTTCTAGAGGATAAATTCACCATACCTAAATATCCATAGGTAGTCAGATTGTGCAAAGCTTCAGAAAGCCATTTCATTTAAATGAAAGTTCACACAAAGAACCCCTTTGAATTTACAACCTGTGTCTTCCCCTCCTTCTGAATGCAAAATGAAATTGCCATATTGCTTTGCTCTACAAATTATTTTTGAGCCCTTCATCTGGTAGTTCCTAGGAGAACAACTGGAAAAGCTACCAAACACACAAACAACTACCTGGGAACAATTGAAAAGACTTCAATGAATGCAGATCAATAGGTAAAGAATTCCTGAAATTGCTGGATGCATCAAATAATGTGAGGCCCCACAGAGAAGACATGTCACATCTGCTTTAGATGTGTAGAAGTTCCATCATTTTCTTAAGCTGAAGCACAACTTGCCTTCACAGATCTAATAATTAGTAAGTATGTAGATACTGATCTACTAACCCCTGAAAGGAGCAACAAAGGAACTGGCCAGATTTCTCCTTTTTTATGGTTCCCAGGGTGAAATCTAGTGATGCTTTTCATTGCATGTGTATCTTGTTAAGGATAACGTGTTCCCTGAAGTACAGCAGCTGTCTGTCAAGAATTGGGATAAAAATTCACTCTATATTAAACGTTTCATGGAATGGACTACTCTTTGAGACAGTAAAAAGAGTTTTTTTGCAAATTGTTAGTTAGTACAGCATTTCCAAAATGCTTTTTAGTATTGCTTGTAAAATTCTAGAGCCATTTTTTCTCCTTCACTTTTGCTGTCTTCACAACTTCCCATGTAAGGAAATGGCTTTTAAAGAGCAGAATCCTCTTAAAATAATTTTTTTTTCCAAGGAGTCCTTAACACAGCAGCTGCAATAAATTGAAACTGAACTTTAGCCTCAATTAGAGCTTTAGATATGGATTGCCAAGTAAATAACGTTGTTGTAACCTTGTGGTAACTTCTTAGGCAACTGGACCTTAAGGTTTTATGAACAAAACAGAACAGGTGGGATTATTTTGTAAAACTGTTCATTATCTCTCATATTTCAAAGAAAGTTATAAAACTATCCCAACACATTTAAATATGGATCACATTTGAACTTGTCCTTCTGTGAGAAATGAATGTTGGAATTTCTATAATTCTTGCATTTTTCCTTAAATGCTACAGTACCTTTTAGGATAAAAGATGTGCAAGAGAGCAGAGATGTAATAATTTGATATGTAGTCATGTAGATCAATTGTAATTTGTTCCATTCCTTCACTCTGAGGTTGATACATGTTGGTCATAAAAAGCTACACATTAAGTAAACAAATGAACAATCAAACCTCTCGCAATTATGTCCACTAGGTTACATCATTGTTAAACAAGGTAGATAGGATTATGGGAAGAAAGAAGTGTGTTATAATCCATCTTGATACCGGTTATTTCATACCATAGTACACAGTAAACAGATATGTGCGTTTTGCTATGGTTGAGTGCTAAGGCAATATAGGATAGTGTGGATTGTGTTGGTGCTGCTGAAGCAATGACTCCCCAAGACTCCCCCAAATTCAGTATTGCTCCCAAGGACACTTAGGTTGTGCAGAATTCTCCCAATGTCCCTGGATAAGTGGTATTGAATAAACCTGCTTTGGAATTCAGCTCAGCCCAGCCTAGTCCAGTCGGACAGGGAGATATAGCACTAAAGCCGCCCCGGAATATAGCACTTCAGGGGCTGCTTTAGACTGGTAGATGATATGACCATTTAAAATGGAAGCTGATCATTTCAATCATTTTCCTGAAAGTATTCTGACTTTGTCTTCCAGTGATTTTGCTGAAGCTCTGGCTTCAAATCAGATCAGGTTTATAGGAACTTATGTAGAAGCAATTAGAAAGTTAGTAATTCAGTATAAGCAATTAGAATAGAATAGAATAGAATAATTGGAAGGGACCTTGGAGGTCTTCTAGTCCAACCCCTGCTCAGGCAGGGAACCCAACACCATTTCAGACAAGTGGTTGTACAATCTCTTCTTATAAACTTCCAGTGTTGGAGAATTCACAACTTCCTCATAGAACAAGATCACCAGATCTTGGAGTGTATTGTTGGGCCAGAGCATACAGATGAAAACTTAGCAAACCCTTGTCTTTATTACTTTGGATTTTGAGTACAGTTAGTCCTCATTTACCAACTGCCTCGTTCAGTATCTGTTTGAAATTGCAATGTACTCATTGTGCTATGCCTGGTCTGTTTGGTTTTTTTAATATATATTTTACTTTACCCTTTGCACAGTAGAGAAATTGGAAAGGAAGGCATTGCAAGATTTTGCCTACTCATTCTCTTGTAATCTCTTCTTCTCCAGTTAATGTAAATAAAAACGTTAATTCTCTTCTTGCTAATTATTTGGTGAGCATACCAATGGGTGAGGAGAGTGGATGAAAGGAAAGCACAGTTGCAGTTCCCTCTTAGCAACCACTTTGCTTGGCGAAAGAGTGGTTGTTCTCAATTGTGGTCATTGAAGCGGGGATTATCTTTATGTAGATGACATTTTGGAAGAGTTAAGTTCTACTATTTGTTTGTGGCTTGAGTTTCCTGAAAAAGGCATGTCAAAGTAACAAGTGCCGGATGAAGGTGAACATGCGGAAGTTAAAGTCAAGAAAAATGGAAATAGGCAACCAAATTTTGATATTAATTTTAGACTCTTTTGGATAAGATTGTATTTTGCCCTAAAGAACAGATCCACTCTGTGGAATTCTGCCTGGTTCTTATTTGTGTCTGAACTTTTAACAATAGCAAATATCAAATTTCTACAATTACATCAATTAGAGCCATTTTTTAATTGCCTTAGTTTCATCATGATTAAACTGCTACACAGCACCTATCTTTTGGAAGTTGATACAGAATGGCAGCAAGGAAGCCAAGGAAGCATGGCACCAAGATAAATTCCTGCTAGAAGAGCAGAAATATTTACAGTCATTCCATAGTCCTTCTGTGAGGGACGCAGTGGCTCAGTGGCTAAGACCCTGAGCTTGTTGATCAGAAAGGTTGGCAGTTTGGTGGTTCGAATCCTTAGGGCTGCGTAATGGACTAAGCTCCCATTATTTGTCCCAGCTTCTGCCAACCTAGCAGTTCGAAAGCACATAAAAAATGCAAGTAGAAAAGTAGGGACCACTTTGGTGGAAGGTAACAGCGCTCTATGCACCTTCGGCATTTAGTCATGCCAGACACATGATCACGGAGACGTCTTTGGACAGTGTTGGCTCTTTGGCTTTGAAATGAAGATGAGCACCACCCCCTAGAGTCAGGAATGACAAGCACTTATGTGTAGGAGAACCTTTACCGTTACCTTTAATTCTTCTGTAGAGGAGGAAAATATTTGTTTTAGAGAAGGGGTAAAGTGTATCCATTACTAGAGACTTCCCATGGTTGAGAACATTCTGACAAGACTTTTGCCACCAGTAATCATAAATCTTCTAATGAAATTCTATAATTAAAACAAACAAAGAAAACTCATAGGTATAGCATAAGTTCTGCATTTTGTTTTACAAAGAAATGTACATTTTTTTTCTATACTCAAGTCAATTTTCAGTAGCTACCCAATTTACAGCAATCTTGGATTGATTGATTATGTGCCATGAAGTCAGAATTGACTCTTAGCCACTACATAGATAGATTTGGTCCATGATGACTTATCCATAACCTATCCCTAAAACCTCGCAATGTCAGGCTTGGAAGCCATCGGGGGATAGGGCCTGAAGCCTGCCACATATTCAAGATAGCTACTATGGGAAACTGGGAGGAGGGATGGGATGGAGCTTGGGAGATGTGTAGCCATAATAACATTCCTTCTCAGAAAGTCAAGGTCGCCTTATCCCTGCACCTGGACGGATGTGGATGGGAGGAATCTTCATCCATGGCAGTAACTGATTGGACCATTTGATGGATTTGTGGGTGTTGGGGCAGGATCTTGAACTTTCAACTGGGTGGGGAAAACCTGGAAGCTTTCAGATTTGGGTTTTCCCAGATATGCCAACATGGCTCTTCTAATAAATTGGTGTTTTGAGGAACTTCTTGCCTTGAGCTATTATTTCATAGAGGATGCTATTTTGAATCCTGACAGGCCATTTGTACCTTGAGTGACAACTATGGATTGATTTGTTTGGTGATCCATTAGTTTGTTTTCTTGGCTGTCCGTTATATTCCCAGCAATCTTCTCCAACAACAAAGTTCAAAAGTGTCAGCCAAAGGTGGCATTCAGCTGGTTCAGACCAGTTCGCCCGAACCGATAGCGGAAATCATGAGGGAGCCACCCGCTCAAGCTCTATGCTGTCCCATTTAGGCACATTTTTGAGGCCGGGCATATGCTCGGAAGACGCACATGCGAGCAAAGCACATGCATGAAAGGCTGGACAAATGCACAGAAGTGCATGTGTGCAAAGCAAGCGTACAAAATGTGAAACCCACCGCTGGTGTCAGTACTCTTCTGGCTAGCAGTATTCTGATCTTTGTAGTTATAGCGAAATCACAGCATCTGAATATGTTTTCCAAATGCTAGTATGTGATTTATTTATTGAACAGAACATGGGTAAGCTGAAGGATAATAGCTGCATAGGATGCATTTCATCAGCTTGAAGCATCCCTTCTATGCATAAACCTTATTCTCTACTGATCTAATGTTTGCTATATAAAACTGGACAGGGATGTAAGGATGTTAGAAGCCAAGTTGTGGCTTTCAGTTCTTTAATGAATCCCTTCCTGGCCTTGCTAATGTTAAGAAGACGAACTGGTGCCTCATGTGTTCTGCAGCTGGGAGACTGGTGCCAATTCAGGCAGGCAACTCTCTGGGTCTGTTTTGACTTTAGCTTTCCAGAAGCTCCGGCACCGTGTTGTTCTCCAGAGAAGCATCTAAGTGGTTTCCCATTGACCAGGGATATGATGCTGGTTAATGGAAGCAGCATGTGAAGTGGGACTCCCCTCATACAGAATATTTTAAATCTGTTGGCTGAAGGTTTATGCAGCCCATATTCCTGGTTTCCCTTTTTGTATTTCATTGCAAACCGTCTTTATGGCTCACCTTTTAGCAGTGTTTTGGCTTGTGAACAGAGGAGCACTGGGTTAGCAAGAAAACGCAGAGTTCCCTGCATCACTTCCATAGAAAGCCACTATTGTTAGCTTAATGGATCAACATTTTTGCCGCAACTTTTATTGATGAATTATGATTATAAGTATTTATCCTTTACTTAGCTGATATATATGGGCACCCAATTTATGGATTACAAGTCTAGGTGGCTGACATAGGATTAAAAACAAAACCAACAATGGAAAAGAAAATATAGTGTAACCTAATGCCATCCCGCAACCATTCAGCATTCCAAACAGGCCCATTCAGTGCTGTGGACCAGTGCCTGGGGAAACACAGATCTTATTTGTATGTTGGAGTGGGAAAGTGGTATGCTATGCCAAAGACTAGTGCATCAGAGAATATGTGCTTCCTGGGTCCTACCAGATGACACAAATTTAGAGAAAGGGTGGGAAGAAACAATTGGATATGGGCAGTCCTACAAATAACCTATGCTGTGTCATTCAGAAATTCATAAATGCTCATCATTATCTTGCAAGATGGGGCTTCTGAAATAAGCTTTATTGGGAATAAGGATGCAGAATTCTTGACTGCTGTTTTCCTCATTGTTGCCAGAGCATTGCTGAGTTCTTCACCCTATCTCTTGGCATGAATATAAGTCCCTACCCTTTTCTTGGTGAACTTCACAGCTCTCTTTCCTTTGAAGACTTTAAGCAACTCCATTGCTCATCTCTTATATGGCACACAACTGCACATTTCTCAGATCATGTCTCATACAAATTTGGTGTTTTGGTTCAGCCACCCATAGTGTCAACACAGTCTTATGGTTTTTACACATTCTTAGTCACTTTATGGTCTTTGCTTAGGACAGGGCCCTTGGATATTGGATTGGCATGACTTCAAGAGTTCTGTTGCAAAAGGCCACACCAGAAGATAGCATGTATTGTAGGATATGGAGTGAGATCCATATCTGGAAACAGAAAGTTATTTTCACAGGTCAGCTCAGTGCTATCCTAAATAATTACTGTTTGGGTTGAGTTTGCTCTCAATGGCATATAGTCTGGCTAATTTCCATAAGGAAATGGGATGATTCAATAACATTGATTGGCTTGTTGGAACCGCAAAGGGACGAAAAGACACTTTCTGCTTGTTCAGAAAGTCTTAAAAGATACACAGCAGTAGTATAATGAATGAACTGGTCTAATCATCTGCTTTATGTACAGTTCAGTACATGCAGTGTACAATGTTCATTTTTGAACTGAATGTTTTCGCAAAAAGGGGGCTAGACATAATTTTTCTACTTGCAAACCCTACCATTTCTGCATCTTTAGATGTCATCAGTTCATTTTTTTTCTTCTAAACTAAGCAGTTTCCCAAGTTCTGATTTCAGAATTCAGTTTGATTACTCAGAGAAACTCTTTGGATGGTTTTTCATGCATTGCATCTCACATTAGATTAGAGTTAGATATGTCAAGATGTAACAATGCCACTTTGAAAAGATTATAGATAATGACTTTTAGGACACATTATACTAATTAATTCCCATTGTAGGACACATTATACTAATTAATACCAGCTGTTAAGGAGGTCCAGCCCCAAGGGAGGACCTAGCAGGAAAAATGTACTTACTTGTAAATTTCTTGGAGGTGTTTGGTTTGCAACTCTGGGAAGTGGCTGCTGGATTAGATGGATCTTTAGCTTAGTTCAGCATTACTTTTTGATGCAAAACATTACAGTTTTTCCTTCTCGTTTATTCTCTAGAGTGGTGTTTCTCAACCTTGGCAACTTTAAGATGTGTGGATTTCAATTCCCAGAATTCTCCAGTCAGCATATTGAAGTCCACACAACTTAAAAATTGCCAAGGTTGAGAAACACTGCTCTGGATGACCCACATTGAATGGAAGATACCTGGAGGAAGTTGCATAGTAATTTTGCTATGAACCAATACCTTCACTGGATGGCTGGAATCCTCTTCCAAGATTATGATTGCATCTTGTTTAATTGTTCTTAATACAGTTGTTATAAACAATTTTACTTAAAGCAAGCATGCAGGAAGTTTAATAATGCTGAGTATGTATGTATGTATGTATGTATGTATGTATGTATGTATGTATGTATGTATGTATTTATTTATTTATTTATTTATTTATTTATTTATTTATTTTCTATAATCAAACATCTTAATCAGTGTCCCTGGATGGCATATATCAGTGATGGCGAACCTTTTTAGCCTTGGGTTCCCAAAGGACGTGGATGCATGCTATTGTACACGCTGGCATGCCCACCCCCCTAATTTAATGCCCCCTGTGCCCCCTGTGCGTGCATGCATGACACCCACCACCACTGCCCTGCGCATGCATGCATGGCTTTCTTGGAGCCAGGGGAGGGCGAAAACGGCCTCCCCTGTCCCCCAAAGGCCCTCCAGAGGCTGGAAATGGCCCATTTTCTGACTTCCTCTGGCCAGATTCTGGGCCAGAGTTCCCAGATTGATGCATTGGGAACCCAGCTGCACATGTCTCAGAGAGAGGAATCCAACCTCCCACCCCAGACAGGTCTCAGCAATGCATGCCCAGTCAGCCATCACTGCTCTGATCTAGGCTTCACAGAATTATGAAACAGACTCCTTGTCCCACAAAAACCTAGCATCCACATCCAGAAAAGTTCCTGCAATAAGTCTTTCAAGGTTTAATCACAACGACCGACCTTATCAGTCCTTGGATAGTTGCCAGGCCAAGAGCATCTAGTTGCAACTCTGTACAATGAAATACTTGGCAAAGAATCACTGTAACGCACAAACTCAGATAATCAAATCTTCACAATAATAAGTGAACTAATTGTCTCCTGCAAACACTATTCCCCTTTTGAGCCTATTTATTCCCTATGGGCAGGGCCATTCAGCGTCCACTTGTGCCCTTACTCCCGAGTCGACCCCTATTCCTTAATTGTTCCCTTCTCCTGACAATTCTGTGCATGTGTGCATCGGGAACAGGCACCAGCTGTTCTTCTGCCCCACTTATCTCCTACTCTGATGGTAGCTGATAACTGTCAGATGGCCCTGGCCCCATGTCTGCTTCCGATGCAGAGCACTCATTAGAGCCTTCCCCAGACTCCAGGACTGGCCCAAGTTCCTCCCCAACCTTCTCCTCATCCACCACCAGCTCCACTGGCAGCTGGCAGCCCACAACAGTTACTTCAGCAATGAAGTCATGGATAAGTGTGGTCCTTATTACAAACTGACCTGCCATTCACCAGCAGCAGCTGACAAGCCATGGCCTGATGGATGGTTACTATGGATCTAAAGGGGAGCCTTGTCTACTTTGATGTTGAATCAGGAAGGTCTGGCTTCTTATGCCGATTGAAAGCAAATGCTTGCACATGGTCTGAAAAAATAAAACATTCTTTTCATTCCCTCCCACAGCTGCAGTTTCCTGTTACAAGCTGTGGTTTAATAAATATATTAAATAATAAAAAAAAATAATTTGCTTGTATGCCCTTCTCCTTCCAGCTGGGGCCATGATACATGCGTGTGCTAATGTAAATTATTTTTCCCCCTTAAAAAAAAAGAAAATAATAATCGCTGTTCCCTCTAGAATCCCTCTACACCCCCTCAACCACCCAGCTGCAGACTTGAACCCAATGGCACATTTCTTTCCAGCTTTTATTTACCAGGAAACTTCATTGCAAAACCCCAAACGCTACAAGGATCGCTTCCCAAGCAGAGATTCCCCGGGGTGCTGCTACTAAGAGCTTCCCAAAAGGTCTGGATGTTGAGCAAGCAATAAGAGGAACACCCCAGAACGAGTCCTTAAGGGACGCATTTTAAAGTCGGCAGGAGACTGAGAAATGGTCCCCTGGTGAAAAAGACAACAATACTGTTGCAAATAGTAACAAATGTGGCAAAACCCACATCTTTAACTGCCTTTGATTATGCTAATTTACGGTCTGGATTGCTCACATAAACACCTCCCTCCTGCATTGCTTTGAATAATTTGAACTTAAGATCCCTCTCTTTCTTTTCAGCCAATCGTAACGTTCAGCTCTTTAATTGAAGCCAGAAGTTCCAAAGGCCACTTTCTTTTGTCATGAGCCACTTGACAACTGCAGAAAGAGCTTGGGTAGACCACTTCATCAACTTTTCCTGTTGTTGCTTAATACAGCATGAACATAATATGCTTATAATAACTATATTTTTTGCCTTTTTACATGTTGAGCAATCTTATTTTTTGCAAATGTATATTTTAAGAGATTGTACTATTGTATGAAAATAGTGGTCCATCAGCCTCCATTTGAAATTCTCTGTTTTAACTATTCAGCGATTAAAAATGGTAGTCCTATCACAGATATGACAACCTTTTTCTTTTCTTGTTAAAAAGGCTGTTTCTGCAATAGTAATAATTCTCTGGAAAGTTATTTCCCTTTGTTCTTTCTAGCAAGTGTCAATATTGGTGTCAGTGCAAAATCAATTTATTGAAAGAAATTTTTATATCTTGATTATTCTGTATCTTCATATTGAATGCTTTCTGTTCACAGTTCTAGAATGTTTTCAATAAAGCATGTGTAAGAAATCATTTTTTTTACTCAGTGGTTGTATCTGATATAATGAGCATCCAGAAATTTAAAAAAATGCCTAAAAATAAAATACAAAAAAAAAATAGCCAAATCTCACAAAATCTTAAGTGATTATACAAAAATTATGTGAGATTTAAATAAATAGCTTCCTGGATTCTATTGTACCAAGTTATGCTCATACCAGAAATCTTTGTGAATAAGGTAGGTGATTTAGGGAGTGATTTTCTGCTTGCAAAGAAGAAAATTGTAAAAACCAACTGGTTCCTTTCCCCAAAGGTAAATATCAATTCCTAAGAATAGATAGTCCTGTTCAAGGTGTTGATACCATGTTTCCCTGAAAATAAGACAGGGTCTTATTTTCTTTTGACACCCCCCCCCCAAATAAGCATTGGGAATTTGTATTATTTTTGAGGTGCAGGAGGTGGTGAGTGTGGTCACCTCATGGCTGCTGTGGAGAGGGCTTATTTTAGCGCATGTACTCAAAAGCCCAATTGGGCTTATTATCCAGGGAGGTCTTATTTTCAGGGAAACAGGGTAAATATCTGGATATCAATAGGTGGTCAATAAATAATAAAGGTTTGATTGGAATCAGTTAATCATTGATTAGTTGCCAGTCACAACTCTAAAGTTAAGGTGGCTAATGGAGAGATTAGTTGGATGGCCAACTGCCAGAAGGAGTAGCCTTGAGTTATAATTGCTGCTGTCATAATATTATTAGTTAAATTAGTATTTATTAAATAATTTTCATGTAATAAAAAATACATAATAAATGTTTAGAGGTGAATGAACAGTCTGAAACTTTTGGAGGGATTGATGAGCTGAAAAGTCTGGGAGCTCTTGTTCTAAAGAAGCTCTATCAACTTTCAATATTATCTGTAAATTCAAAGTCCTCTTTTGAAAAAAATAAAAATAAAATAAAATTCTGTATCCAAATTACAGTTCCGACCGTTTATGCTTTAACTTATATCATCCTATTTTGTGCCTCTAAGTTTAAAAAAAAAGGACGAATTAGGATTTGTGATTATACTGTGTTTTTGAAAGTGACAGCTGCATTTTTTAAATAATAGAACATTTTTCATGCAAAAAGCCCTTTCATCTTGTCTACTCATAAATGAAGATACATTTAAAATGAGGTTGTGTCATGTTTTAAGATGAACTACTATATTTGTCGGAATATAAGATGCACCTTTTTCCCTCAAAAAAAGAGGCTGATAATCTGGGTGCGTCTTATACACTGAATACAACATTTTTTTCCTCTCAAAACCCCACCCCCTATACCAAAATGGTGGTGCATAGCCTTTAGGAGGCTTTCAGAGTGCTCCTGGGGGCTGGGGAGGGCAGAAATGAACGGAAAACGGCCCATTTTTGCTCAATTTTGCCCCTTCATGAAAAATGGGCCAGTTTTTGCTTGTTTTTGGCCCTACCCCACACCCAGGAGCACTCTACAAGCTTCCTAAAGGTTATTCATGCTCCTTTTTAGGTAAAAAATGGGCCCATTTTTCATGAAGTCCACAAGCTTTAAGGCTCTTCAACTCCCAGAATTCCTCCTCCAGTCATGTTGGCTCGGGAACTCTGGCACTGAAGTCTGCAAGTCTTAAAGCTGTCAAGTTACAAGACCCTTGCACCCCTAACCCTTTAGAAAAAGTTTAAACTTTAAACAGGGGTGTTTAAACTTGACAGCTTTAAGACTTGTGGACTTCAACTCCCAGAATTCCTCCTCTTACTCTTTATCTTGATGAGGTGTGAACTGGTTCTAATTGGCACTGTAGATAACTGACAGGAACCCATCCCTGCTTCAGGTCTTCCTGTCCTCTACCATCCTCTGGAATCCATTTAAGCTCATGGCTACTGCTTCAGTGACTCCATCCAGCCACCTCATTCTCTGACGTCCCCTTATTCTTTTGCCCTCAATCTTTCCCAGCATTAGGCTCTTCTCCAGTGATTCCTTCCTTCTCATTAGGTGGCCAAAGTATTTGAGTTTTTTCTTCAGGATCTGGCCTTCTAAAGAGCAGGCAGGATTGATTTCCTCTAGGATTGACTGGTTTGATCACCTTGGAGTCCAAAGGACTTGCAGGAGTCTTCTCCAGCATCATAGTTCGAAGGCTTCAATTTTTTGGCATTCCGTGTTTCTTATGGTAAAGTATAATAGGTATAATAATAATGATAATAATGAAGTTTAATAAAACTAACAATGTCTTTCTTAAGTTAAAACAAACACACGTTTAGACTTCATGGGGTGGCATGTGACATGGGGTAGGAACCATTCCATAGGGTGCTGGTCATCACCCAAAGTCACCATCTTGGAGCACCCACTGACCTCATTTCACCTCTCATCACTCATTTTACCTCCCTCACATGGTCTGCATAAAAGTTCCGCTTGAATTTAGGAGATTAGATAGATTGGTTCTGCCTCAGAAAGCAGCATCAAAGGTCTTTAGGAGCCAAACCTTCAGGGCTTCAATATTTTTGGCATCACTTTTGTGAATTCTTGTAAATGTCCTCTTAAATGTCAACAAAATATTTTCCAAATTTTCCAAATTTTGAAAGATCTTCCATGACTCTTAGAAGTTCTCTTTGATGGACGTGGAAAATTACTAGTCCCCCACCCTTTTTTTAGATAACTGCAGTCAACTTGTTTAATTCTACGGCAACCAATAATTCAGAATTCCTTTTTGGCTTTTGCAAATTTTCTTAGTGTCCGCTAGATGGTGTACATGTTGAGATTAATGTGAACTGCAGTAGAAGGAATGCAATCTGCAAAGAAACAGTAATCATGTTACTAAAGGGAATAAGGGTTTTGTTAAAAGAGGACAGAAAAATTCAACAGGTTTTTTTTTAAAGGTTTCTACTAGGTAGCAACATTTCCCTTATTAAAAGTCACTATAATTTGTACTTAAACTTAATATTAGTTTTTTTGTATGACATCAAAGAATTTGCAGGAATTATTACATGCTATCAACAATGCATTAATGACAAAGAAGGATAAGAATCCAGGAAGGGATATGCAAAGAAAACCTTATAGATTTAGAGGCATTATACCTTTGCTTTCCATCTTAAGAAAACAATTAGTTTCAGCTAACAACAGAACAGAAAAAGATTAAAAAGAAAAACAAAAATGGCACAATAATTAAAATAATTAAATACATTAAAATAAATTTAATCCATAAAACATGCAAGCAATACTCGGTGTCGTCTTTCATAAAGGCAGAGAGAGTGAGCCGAGGTGGCGCAGTGGTTAAATGCAGCACTGCAGGCTACTTCAGCTGACTGCAGTTCTGCAGTTCGGCTGTTCAAATCTCACCGGCTCAGGGTTGACTCAGCCTTCCATCCTTCCGAGGTGGGTAAAATGAGGACCCGGATTGTTGTTGGGGGCAATATGCTGACTCTGTAAACCGCTTAGAGAGAGCTGAAAGCCCAATGAAGCAGTATACAAGTCTAACTGCTATTTCTATTCCTATAGAATGGCAGTAAAAAGCTTTTCTTGGAGGAGCATATTTCATAGGTTGGGAGCCGACCAAAGTAATTAAAAATAAATCAGTTATGATTGCTTCTAACCTCACCGTAATTTCTTATCAACCATTTCTTGAAAGTGTTTGCAGGGCCCAAGCTTGACTGCCCAATGACATCAGTTGAGTAGGGCTTCAACTTGGAGGGCTTCAGTTGATTACAGTCATTGTCATCAAATGTCTGTTTTTCTGTTACCCCAAGAATTTTTTTCTGCTTTCAGAAGATTGAATTGTAAAGGAAAAAAAAACCACTTAGAAGGAATCACATTGGAAACAAATGCTATTAATCACAAGCTTCTAATTTAAAAGATATTACATTTGTAAAAGGAAACATAACTAAAAGATAAAAGTAAAATCAAACATAACATTCCCAGAAAAAATCAATTTGTACTGTTTCTTTCCTTGTGTCTTCATCCTATTTTCTTTGTTTCCATTTATGCTTCAAGTTCATTTCATAACAAGCAGAGTTTCCCCCAGAAATAAAAAAATACCCCATGCATAATAATAATAATAATAATAATAATAATAATAATAATAATGAACATGAAAAAAATCGCAAAATACCAGGACTTAAAAATTGAAATTCAATGACTATGGCACAAACCAGCAGTGGTAATTCCAGTGGTAATTGGCACACTGGGTGCTATTCCAAAAGCACTGGAATTACATTTAAAACAGTTAAAAATTGACAAAATCACCATCAGTTAAATGCAAAAAGCTGCACTGCTTGGATCTGCACGCATATTACGATAATACGTTATGACGTCCTAGGCCCCTGGATGGGACCCAACTAGTAACCAATGCCAAATCCGGCGAAACAACTGGCTGCTGTGATACAATTGTATAATAATCATCATCATCATCATCATCATCATCATCATCATCATCATCATCATCAACATCATCATCATCATCATCATTTGGTGAGATTCACAGCCTTTGGGGCTGGTTGGTAACTCAATAGCTTGAGTTGTAACCAAGGACCTAGGAACTGTTAAGGTAACGTCGGAGCATATAAGCTGTTCCAAGTAGGGTGATTTTTTGTAGAATCAGAATGTTCAAGTCCGATAAATTTAGAATTTCCAAATAACAAGGTAGCCCTTTAGGTATTGCTCCAAGAGCTCCAATACCTATATTATGCTACTGATCATATAAAGGCATGCTTGAAAATATCAGAGCAATTTACAAAATAAGTCATTCTTTTTTCTCTTCACAAATTTGCTTAAGTCTCAATAGATATTTCCATTCAAATTGTTTCATTTCATTTCATTTTGGGGGGAATCAACTTGTGTCCAATGTGGTTGGAGTGTTAAACCACAGACACACGCACGTGTGCGCGCGTGAGCACACACACACACACACACACACACAGACATATAATATGCATAAAATGTGTGGATTTTCATGCAATTTGTTTTTGACCATATTTGTAAAATGATACAGAAATGGGGCCAATCAGAATGTATAATTAAGATAGTCATCCTTTCCTCAGGCTAGATAGATCTATATTAGATAATTATATTTTATAATGAGTTTTTCAACATCCATCTTTCCTTCTTTTCAATCTGCTAACTTGGCTAACACTGATTTTGTAATGACTATGGAATTCTAAAGGCTGGATATTAACCAGAACAAATAAGTATGTCCTAGAGGACAGGGTGGATATTTCAGTGATAATAAATATGGAACATAAATATATAAAGGACATTATTTGCAGACATATTGTTAGTTCAAAATCAGGCCTTGATTTCTCTGTACACCATAGCTTATATGAGGAGAAGAAGCAATTGGACCTGTTATATATTATATAAACTTCCATGAATATGCAAGCAAGCTGGAATAATGAAAATCAGAAAAAATGGTAAAAGGTTCAAATTGGAAGACATATTATCCTGTTTTCCCGAAAATAAGACCTTCCCAGAAAATAAGCCCAATCAGACTTTTGAGCGCATGTGCTAAAATAAACACTGTCCCGAAAATAAGTCCTCCCCAAAAATACTGCAACACAGCAGCAGCCATGAGGTGACCATGCTTGCCGCCTCCTGCACCCAAAAATAATAAGACCTTCCTGAAAATAAGGCCAAGCGCTTATTTCGGGGGTCAAAAGAAAATAAGAAATTGCATTGGAGCCTGAGGAAAGCTACTGTGAAATCCTTAAGTGCTTAGAATTGGTCACCTTGTAGGAGAGATGGGCAGCACAAAATTAAATAAATAAATGACCAGACCTAAAGCAAAGTTCTGCTTTTATTGATAGTAAAATTTGCCAAGTGTTCCTTTTCTTAGAACAGTAAGTGAGTGTTTTCTTTGCAATATAGGACAACTCATTTAATATCTCTTCCTGATTTTGTTGGTATCAAATGGGGATCAAGGAGAGAAGGATATCTTCTAATCTAGGGGTGTCAAACTCGATTTCATTCAGGGCCACATCAGGGCTGTGTTTCACCTTGGAGGGTTGGGTGGGTGTAGCCATGGTGGGTGTGGCCAGCATGACATCGCTTGTATCGGGGGGGGGGGGGGTTGGTGGCATGAGTGTTCTGCCAAAGAAAACGGACTCCCAAGCTTTGTTTTTGGATGTGATGGCCTCCTACAACCTCTACCAAGTGAAAATGGAGCTTGGGAGGGCTGTACAGGGCGATCCTTTGCTGTTTCCAAGGCGACTCTGTGGGCCAAATCTAAGCACCCTGCAGGCTGAATCCGGGCCCTGGGCCTTGAATTTGACACCCCTGTTCTTGTCCATGATATGACTCAGCCTTCCATTCTTCCGAGGTGAGCAAAATGAGAACCCAGATTGTTGGGTGTAATATGCTGACTCTGTAAACACTTAGAGAGGGCTCTAAAGCACTGTGAAGTGATATATAAGTTTAAGTGTTATTGCTAATTAGCGCTTTCTGAACAATACCCATGTATTGAAAATCACCTTTGTCAGTTGCAATCTTTTGCACTTCTCTAATGTTTTCTTTCATAAACTCCTGAATATTTGATTACTATATGTCCATTGGCAAAACAAATTTATAGCAGAGTACAGGTAGGAAATTACCATTTCACCCTATTTCTTAAAAAAATTAAATCAATTTGTAGCACTACTAGTGAGTTTTGCGGCTGCTGCTGATTTCTCTTCTTCCTCCTTAGAGGCCAATAGAAAGTAGGAGATGAAACCAGATGTCAGAATCTACTTTTCAGGGCCAAAGTCTAGGGAAATTGCAAAAAGAAAGACTGCTGTGGAATATAATATGAAGATTTGATCTTCAGAAATCTGGGATACAATCAAATAAATAAATAATAATTGCAATATGTAAAATAAAGAATTTTATAGCCTTTTGTAAAAATCCTAAATGCTGATGCCTTTTTTTAAAAATAATATGACATATTGAACTAAGCTAACAGAATTGTTTATGAAAAATTTAGGCCAGCAAATTATATTCATTCCAATGTCTATATGTACATGGATATTCGCTATCCACTTTTAACGACAATAATTTGTAGATTGACATCAGGACTATAATTTAACCTAATCTTTTCTTTACTAACCTTCAAATATTTGTTGAAATTGTGGGCTTGAAGTTTATAACACTTGACTTAGAAAAATATCCATTTGATATTGTACTATAAACTGAAAAACAAGGGACACAAACTATTTTGACAGTCTGGATTTTGTTTCGCTCCACAAAACATAACCCACAGACATTCCAATTAACATTGGATGGACAAAAGGGTTTTTGGAGTTCGGTGCTTCAGAGAAAGGTTTACCTTAGTGACAAAATGTCTGCCCTGAACATGGCATTTATCCTGTTAAAATAAACAGATAGACAGTAAAAGGGAGCAACCTTTGTGAAAACTCCCCAGGACTATTCAGTTCAGGGGAGACAAAATTTCTCCAGCCTGTGACTCAGATCATACCAGATCTTACAAGCTGTGCATGATGGAGAAAGTTATTTAATTAGGTAATGCTTAAATAGATCACATGGATCTAGATATGAAAATAGCATGTCTATGTTCTTCATTTAGCTTTCTATGTTAACGTTAAATGATATGGGACAGAGAACCAGAATATGAATGCATCTTCAGCATAGAATTGTTCTGACTCATCACGGGGATTTTGGAACATCATGGCCACATAGCTCTAGCACAGTGATGGTAAATCTTTTTGGCACCAAGTGCCGAAAAGGAAGCGCATGAACACGCTTGTCAAGGACACTCCCTGGAAGAGAAGCTGCATGCACATGCTGGGAAATAAACTTCTGGTTTCTGGTGCACACATACGCACCGGACAGCTTGTCTTCCGATTAGTGGCACACATGCATGTTTGATGATCAGCTGGCCAGTGTGCACAAAAGAAACCAGAAGACGAGTTCTTCCGGTTTTCAACACTGCCGCACATGCAAAAATCAGCTGTTCATTGCATGCACATACATGCCAGAAACCCGCAAGAGGAACGGGCAATACCCTATGTGCCAGCCGACATGGCCTTGCATGCCACTTCAGGCACGCATGCCATAGGTTTGCCATCACGGCTCTAGCATAATAGCAATAGCAATATCCTTGTTACACTATGTGGTACAGTGCTAAATATTATATGGGAGTCCATGATATAGTTCGAGAGGGAAATAAAACTGGGAATGATCTATTAATATGGTTCTTAAATTAAAATCAACCTCACAAAATTAGCAAAAGTGCTAGGCTGCTGTATGCTTACATTGTTTCAAGTAGTTCACTTAATGTATATTTTATTTGCTGAGGTAAGGAATTATTTTAGTTTAGTTTTTTTTAATCCTATTTTGAAGATATTTGTTTTAAAATAGCCTATGCATCTTGAGGAAAAAAAACTAATACTACAACTGCTTTCTTCAGTGTAGAGTATTTCAAATGAATAATTCCAGATGTTGTAATAGCAATAGCACTTAGGCTTATATATACCACTTTACAGCCCTCTCTAAGCAGTTTACAGAGTCAGCATGTTGCCCCCAACAATCTGGGCCCTCATTTTACCCATCTTGGAAGAATGGAAGGCTGAGTCAACCTTGAGCCTGGTGAGATTTGAACTGCCAAACTGCTGGCAGCCAGTGATCAGCAGAAGTAGCCTGCAGTACTGCACTCTAACCACTGCACCACCGTGGTTCTTCCAAAATATTGTGGCCAATTTTTAGAAAGATTGCACGAAAGAATCTTGAAATGATAGTGATAATACTATTGCCGAAGAAGCCTAAATGTTGATGAAGAAGCCTAAATGAGGGACTGATGTGCCATAAAATCTAAGAGGAATAAAAGGAGTAGAAATATTGCTAGCTTTTGTTACTGGATTTCTCTACTTGTAAGAAGAGGCAAATATGTAGAAAAATGTAAGAGGGAAGGACATCAGACTGGAATATTGAGAGAGGAGAATGGAATGGTCACTTACAAACTCCAATCAAGAGAAAAAAGTATATGCTAGGGATAATTGCAAAATTAGAAAGGGTTAGTGCTAGTCGTAACTTATAAAGCCCTTCATGGTATTAGACCTGGGTACTTGAGAGACCGCCTGCTGCCAATTACCTCCCAAAGACCCGTTAGATCACACAGGGTCGGCCTCCTACGGGTTCCGTCCACCAGCCAATGCCACCTGGCTACCACCCGTGGGAGGGCCTTCTCTGTGGCAGCTCCGGCCCTTTGGAATGAATTCCCCGCGGAGATTCGGACCCTCACCTCTCTCCAGGCCTTCCGGAAAGCTGTCAAAACCTGGCTGTGCCGGCAGGCCTGGGGTTGATGAGTTCCCCTCCCCTCTCGACCTGTATGGCTGTATGATTCTTGTTTATTTTAACCATGTGTAGTGTGTTTTATGTTCCCTTTCCCCCTCCGAGTTGTTCGCCGCCCTGAGTCCCTCCCGGAGAAGGGCGGCATACAAATAAACTAAATCTAAATCTTTAGTGTAATTTCAATACAAAAGTAATACTTCAATATAGTGATGAAGCCTGTGGACTGGTACCTGTCTGTTAAACTTGTTGAAGAAAATAGTTATTTGTCAATATTTTCCCTTAGGTGTCTTTGCCTTGAAGTTGATTTGGATCGGACAATTCTTCAAATAAATAATATATTTAAATATAATGTAAACAGAAATGTTTAACCCTATACTGGAAAAGATCATAATGTAAAGAAGTTTGTTGCTGAGAGAGCAGGAAAACTAGGAGAGAGAAGGTTTGTTTGCTTGGATCATGCCCTAAATCCTTACTTGTAACTAGATTGGGAATCAATAATTTTTCAGATTCTGAATGTCATTTCTGAAGTTGCAGACACCAAAACCTTAAATGAAAAATGATTGAAACTTTACAAAATCATAGTCTCAAATGGGGAATGCGAAACTCTCACCTGATTTTACATGAGAACATTGAGCTAAGATCAAAGTGATTGGGAGGTGGATGACATAGATCAGGGAGTCAAACTGGTGGCTTGTGGGCCAGATGCCTTGCTGTGCAGCCCATGCCCATCTCAGCTCCATGGAGGGGGAAAAATGTCACAAGACATCATGTGATGGTAAAGTGACGCAGCACGTTTTACACCCATGACATAGTTTTAATCACAATCAACATCTTGTCCTTAATTTAAGATCAAACACTAGTTCTATTATAGTGTATATCATAGTTTTAGGGGATTCTCGGCAAAAAAATCCCCTTTCGTAATAGGCTGGTTCCTGTATTAGTTGGTCTCTGGCCATTGACTTGCCTGCAGCTGTAGTAGCGGATGAATTCAAGCTATCATCTTACCTTCCATTTCCCACAGAACTTTAGATGCTTTGCCAAAGGCTTTGGAGAAAGTTTTTTTAAAAAAAACAGTCAAATACTCAAATACCCGGCCACCCATTATGGCGATTCCACAGCACATATTCACATTACTAGTCTTGTGCATGAAATAGTATTTTTTTAAAAGCTGTCTTCTTCTCATGGGCAACAGAGCATGCTAAAGGAAAAGGTTCCCTTCACAAATATGTGCTAGTCATTCCTGACTCTAGGGCATGGTGCTCATATCCATTTCAAGGCCAAAGAGCCAACGCTGTGCGAAGATGTCTCCATGGTCATGTGGCCAGCATGACTAAACTCCAAAGGTGCACGGAAAGTTGTTACCTTCCCACCAAAGGTGGTCCCTATTTTTCTACCTGCATTTTTATGTGCTTTCAAACTGCTAGGTGGCAGAAGGTGGGACAAGTAACACTCATGCGGCACTAGGGATTTGAACCACTGAACTGCCGACCTTTCTGATCAGCAAGCTCAACGTCTTAGCCACTGAGCCACCATGTCCCCCTTTTTAATGCTAGATTGATTAATGATAATATTTGAACTTCCCTATCCCCAAACTCCTGTCCCAAAGTTCTTCTCTTGATAAATGTCAGATTCTACATCTCCCTGAATAGTTAAAAACTGGCAGAATTGGCAGGTTAGCATTCTGCAAAGTATCAGGCTTCTGTATTCAACTCATTATTTCACCTTCCAGGAATTAGGCCAAAAATAATGTTTCAAAAATCAATATTCCATCATTTGGAAGGTCGACCCAACGTCTACCTTAAATGCTGATTATCGGGTGTAAATGTCTTTTATTTTAAACACACTAATTTTCCTATTGGTAAAGAGGCAGTTTGGGGTCCCATCATTGTCCTTGTAATAATAATTTTGGGGATGGAGTTCTTAATCATTTTGTGAAAACAATCATGAAGCAAACTTGGAATTTCAAAGGTATTAACGTCTCTGGGAGAAGGTTAGGATTTGGAGAGATTTGATTTGTTTGCAATTTTTTACTATTTTTTTTTGAATCACATAGCTCAACTTTCTTAGAGGCCATCTATTTAATTCGCTTTCCTATAAGCAGTGGGGATTTTTCTGAGAATATGAAAGTTCAGCACTGGAAGAAGCTAAAATACATGTTTGAGTAATTCCACTCCAAGAGTAGCCTGATTCTTCTGCATACCTAAAGCCAAGTTAATTTGGGGTATAGAAGGAAGCCCTGACCTTTAACAGAATGGCTTTAAACTCCTTTTTACCAGTCAACTAGCTTTTTGCTCTTTCACCTGATTTTTTTATGAAGGGTTTTGTGTATGGAATGCGTTCTGGAACATACTTGGTCCTGAGCTCTTCTGACAGCTTTTAGAAATTGCTGGCAAGTCCCAAAAGATATGTAATTTTAGAAACAGCAGCCTGATGCTAAACATCTCCACCTGTTCTCCATTATCTCCCTTCAAACGAAAACAATGTTTGGCTAAAGTTACAAACTAATGGAACCCATTTTCACTAAATAGGTACATTTGGTCATATGTAATTTGGTAGCTCATAAAAGGCAATTTTTTTTTTCAGAAAATGGCTTCGAACAGAGAGAAGGAAATGAAGTGAATTCCCCCCACCCCACAGCTGTGATTCTCACCCCACTTATAAGCAAGAACAATACCCATTGAAGTCAATGGGAATCTCTTGCAAATACATATGTTTTGGATGATGATGAAATCAAGCCTAATCTCTATTTAATATAGAGAGAGCAAGAATGGAAAAAGGATTTATCCAGAGGTCATGTGGCTTTTAAAGCCGTAAATAATTGCATGTTCCCCAATTCTCTTTTACATGAACTCTTTCTAATGCAAGAACCACCATGACCTCTTCTTTGCTTGAAAACTTGAAAAAAGTATGCTGCAATGAAGAATGGAATGGATATTTCCTTGTTTCCTACGAACCTGTCCTAGGAAAGTTAAATCCTTATTGGATAACAAGACTACAGCCTAAGTGTTACAACCAAAATAAAAATAAATTAGCTATTGTAATGCTGCACTAAATATAACCACTAAATACTTATTTTGTAGCAGTTGAAACATTCAAGACCAGATGCTAAACTTTAGTGGCTCCATCCATCCATCCATCCATCCATCCATTTTTCAAATTTGATGCAATCCCACTTTAATTAAAAAAAATGGATAGCTAATATGTTAAGAAAAGAATAACATAAAATCAAGAAAACCACCAGGCCATGACATGATTTTACTCCATTTTGGAATGTGGAAAATTTGCTGTAAAAGGGCCAATTTACAGCTTGACTGGGGGCATTTTAACAATAAAATCAATTATTTAAAAAGATCTTTTTCTTGGATATGTACAAGCAGAGGCATCTGTGCTTTAAGGTAGATTCCTGTGTTCAGAATTTTGAGCTCACTGGTGCTTTCAAATCTACAGTATGATTCAAATTAAAAAGCAAATATATAGAAGAGATTAAAATCAGGAAGCTTCAAGGGTTTAAGTAAAGGTTGAATATGGGATGGGCTTTATTATTAGACAGAATGCCATTGTTTCAAGGTCTAGATGCTCAAAGGGGGCAGAAAAGTTTCATGGACCACTGTACTTGCCCTGCAGTCCTTGATCTAATTTACTGCTATACAGAATGCTGTCCCATTGCCAATGCAAAGAAAGAGTCATTTGCCAGCTGCTAGATAGCCCTTGTACACAAAAGAGGAAGTAATAGTATCTTATTTTAGCTTCAGATGGGTTGCACCGAGTATCAGAGATAACACGGATAGTATTTGCAGAATGGTCATAATAAAACAAGACTGCATTCTTTAACAAGTCAGGTAAGCAGCCAAATGGAGCCTCAAGTCTAATTACAAAGCTGTCTTGAATGAAAAGAGTTTAGTACTCTATCTTCTTCTAGTACCAAAGAAGAGAAGGAAAAGGATGATAATTAGAAAAAGAAAGAATAAGCAGCCAATTTTTGTTCTGCTGACCTCCCCAATGTTTGGTTTAGTTCTAGGCATCATTGATATATATATGTATATAGTATTGTGATGCTTTCCTGTGAGGATGTTGTCCTCAAAAATAAATAACAAAAGATTGCCTTTTCACCTCACTGTTTAAGGTCTTCTTCCATGTCTATCCTGTACCACAGGGCATCTGAAGTGGAAAACTGGCAATCTGCCCTCCAAGCGCTTTCTACTTCTGCCCTCCATATTTGCAATCCAGTAGGAACTTGCAGATTTCTTTTATACAAACAGGATACTCAGTGTCATGGACTCCTCAAGCAGAAAAAATGTTCATTGTTCCATAGGGACAATGTGTCCCTAGGGGTCCATTTCAAAGTGTGCTTTTTATTCTTGACCAGTAGCTCAGAAAACTCTGACATATAAAACAACTTAAAAATAGACGTATTGTAGTGTGACGAAAGCTTCAAAGAAGATGCCTAATGTTAGCACTGTTGATGGTATTGTCTGATATAGTTTGTATTCCATTAAAATTTCCTTGCAAGCCCCACATGTGAATGGAATTACAGCACAATGAACCCCTTTCCCCCCAAAGTTTTAAAGACAACAGCAAAGAAACGTGCTGCCAAATTCTGGAGGCATCTTTGAGGGTCGAACACACAATGAGCTGTATGGACAATAGGGCCACCCGCTTGACAAGAAGGAAAGGATGACCAGCGTGAAAAAAAAAAACTTTAAGGAATATTTATTCTTCAAAGAAGCAGCTTTTAGTCTGATGTTATGCCAAACCCAGAGGATTTAGTGTTTTAAAACAAAAGGAACAAAAAAGGGAAAATTTAACTATTGACTATTATTTTAAGACATCCAAGTAGAAAGATGGGGTTCCTAAATGATTTTTTTTTAAATCAAGAAAGTCAGGCTATTGAATAAGATCAAGGGACTATTTTAAATAAGACAAGGCAGATGCTAAAGTGTATTGAAAAGGCCATTGCAGTGGAGGTCATAATATCTCATCTATTATGAGCAAGCATTTTTTGCTTCTAATTTTATTGAATGGATTTGAACTGTCTACCCTAAAACATCTTAAGAAGTAGCAATAAAAACCCTAAAACAATAGCATAATAAAATCTGCTTATTTGAATGAAATTCTTTACTGTAATAATTTCATAATAATTATGCCTTCTTTTAATTAATGCAATTATATTTCATAATGGTAAGAAAGCTCATGATATCCCTGAGGCAACCATTTATGGAAAGCTATGGAAGATTGTACTTTAATTCCAAACATCTTTACCCTGTTTCCCCAAAAATAAGACCTCCCCTGAAAATAAGCCCTTCCCGAAAATATTGCAACACAGCAGCAGCCATGAGATGACCACACTCGTTGCCTCCCGCACCTCAGAAATAACAAGAGCTCCCCCAAAATAAGACCGAGTGCTTATTTTTGGGGGGGGGGTCAAAAGAAAATAAGACCCTGTCTTATTTTCTGGGAAACACGGTAGATGTTTGGACAGTAGAAGGCTACTGCTTGTAACTCTGGGGCACAATTAAATGGAACAAGAAATTGACATTATAAACAAGAAATTGTTAAGCCTAAAGCCCAGGAGTCTGAACTTAGATCTGGTTTGCAATATTCAGTCATTAGGGTCAGTTAAATGCCATCAAATTTGGTTTTATTTCTGATAAATATATGAATATAGGGTACTGTAACTTGTAGATCTTCTGGGGATTTTTAAATAGCCTTTTGATCCCCTCTATTCATCTTATCCACTCCCTTTCCCTTCAATTTGCACTGGGCTATTGTTTTTTCTCATATGCTATCATCATAGGTCCAAAGTATGTGATTTTTTTTCTTTCTAGGAATCAGTCAATCTGTTTGGTCCAGGTTGATCAAAAGATAGATGGATCTAAATGTTCATATATTGATTATAGTTATATTTGAGTAATGGAACAAAATTTTCCACATTGTACGTAACTCCTGAGAAAGTAGATGAATTTATGTACCTTGGTGTGATAAAAAATTAGAAAGAATGTTGTACAAATGCTAGGTAGAAACAGTGTATGTAGAATATAGTCTGCTACAAAGAAAATTGCTGTGTGCAAGTTTGTGCTTCTACGCACTATTATATAGAAAAGAGGTTGGTATGTTCAGAGCATTGTTTCTTGATCTTGGGAACTTTAAGATATGTGGATTTCAACATGCTGGCTGAGGAATTCTTGGTCCATGTATCTTAAAGTTGTCAAGATTGACAAACACTGCTCTGTAGAAACATAGAATTAGAACTGAATACAGTGGAAATGGAATATCTAAGAATTGGTAAACCAAGAAAAGAAAAAAAAAAGGTTAAGTAAATGTAGAATGAATATAAACATGATTTTCCCCCTTTTAATGACCCTGCAATCCTTTTTATCAAGGTAGTATTGGGGCAACTGAATGAGCTGAGCATTTACCGGCTGGATGCCCTTCCTAATGCCTTTGTTGAGTTCACAGCATATATTTTCTCTTTGTATTCTGGTAGAGAAACATTTGTCATTGCCTAAGATCTCAACCTTCTGATTGGGAAGTGAGCATCTTTACTTCTAGGCCACTGCACCATTAGAATGCAAACATAAATGACCAGTACAAAAAGAATTATGTTGCAGTGAATTGGTTATACAGAATGACTGAATGCAGAGTAAACTGCAAGAATGAGTGATTGAATGGTCAAGGATAGTGGGAAGACTGAGAAAGTGATGCTTGAATAAAGGTCCTTCTTGGGATAAACCAAAGCTAGGTAGGAAAGAACATGGATTGCAACTAAGCTTTTAATGTAATGAAGGAGAGAAAGTCGTTACAATAAAATGATAGGCTCGGAGTGAGTAAGAAAGATGGTGTCAAATTTGTATTCAATTTATTTTTACATCACTGGGACTTTTTCTGCATGCCTTTTTCTCTGTACAGATAGATTGGGCTTCCTGTTTGCATGTTCACTCAACCCATTCACAGAAGTCAGTTGCATATTTACATTTTCTGCATCTCAGCAGTAATTTTATGCTGTAGTTGGAACTCCGACAGTATAGCGAGTAATATTGATGTAAACTGCATATACAGTAGTTGGGCTTTCTTTTCTTTTATCTTTCTCTTGCCTCTAATTTTTGGCTTATTACTTCTTATCTTTTTTTCTATATAAAAATGTGTTTAAGTGTTTGAAAATGCACACAGTTATTTTTTTTCCTGCACAGGGAATAAGTACAAACATTGTGCAATCTTCCAAGTCAGATAAGATCAGTAACTTATGAGCAGGTGCAAAAATTCAGAGTGATAGTCTTAATTACATAGAGATAATGCAATTCTTTCCCCAATAGGGAAGTAGGGATATTCTTTCCACTAAGAAATAATAGGAAGCCATTAGATGGATACCAAATGTTCTGGAGTGGGAAGAGATTTTGTGAGCAAAGAAAAATACATGCTTGCATTAAGAAGGCACCAGTAAAGTGCAACGGAGTGCTTTGGATAGTGAGCATGAGACACTATCAGTGCCTCCTTCAAAGGGGATTTTTCTGGAATCCTGCAGGGGAAAGGCAGCTTCTTAAGGAGGTAGAGTGCAAGCTATATCCATTCTGAATAACGTTTTCAGTTTCTAAAATGCTATTACCATATAAAGAAAACACCATTGTTTTCTTCCACCAGACCTTATACTATGAAGCTACACATTTTCTGCACAAGCCCCTGATTGAAAATAACTTGTGCCCACAAGAAGTTGATTGTTCCCATTTAATTGTGACTCATTCCCAGAATTAACCATAGATGGTCTGTGACTTCTATATGAAAAGAAACAAAGAAGTATTGGTTGACCCTTTGACCAATTAAGTTTTTTTTGAGTGGGGGAGGGCTAGAAGCTCATTTAAGAAAAAAGGACTTCATAGCCTTTCAATATGATCTTTCCTTACTGCTGAGTTAAAATGCTCTCCATTTGAATCATCAGAAATCTATATCAACATAAAGTTTGCTGCCCCCATGACTAACCCTGTTCTGCTCTGTTTCAAGTCAGTGACTTCCTTTAAGATTTTCTATACTTTGTAACTATCACTCCAGACCTAAGCACTGAGCAATGGGATGAACTCCTGTTACTTGCTACAGCTCCTGCCCACCTAGCAGTTTGAAAGCATGCAAATGTGAGTAGATAAATACGCAACACTTCAGTGAAAAGGTATCAGAACTCTGTGTGCTATGGCACATAATCATGCTGGCTTAGAACCATGGAAAGATCTTTGGATGATCCTGTTTCCCTCAGCTAAGAAATGGAGATGAGCAACCACCCCCCCCAAGAATCAGATGTAACTCTTTAACACCCCTATGGTTGTGGGGGTGGGCTTTACTCACTGTCTGTAGATATCTGTATACTGAAGGCAATATAATGAAGATATTTGAGAGAATAGTAATTCTCAAAAACATTGGCCAAGTGAAAAGATCTAGTTAAATCTGGTTGCATTGAGCAATGATCAGGACCTTGGATAGATCCCAATGGGTTGTGCTAGCTTAAACAATACAAAGTTGTCTCATTGAAGAACTAAAATCCTCTTAAGGGTTGAAAAAGGCCAACAGGGATTGACTTGCCACTGGCTCCACCCCTGTCTTAAAAACTATCTATGGCAAATTTATATTTTAGAAGAAAAGATGCTACAGGAAATACTACTAATCTTAAGACAGCCATGCCTTCAGTCTATAAAAAGAGGTGCAATAGATTTTGACAATCTGTAAATTATCTGAAGCTACAAGAGCTGGACAGGAGCTGAATACAAAGAATATGAGTTTTAGTTTGCTAATTTTTGATATCCTGTTGAATATAGTAATCTCTCATTTGCTTTTTCTCTTGTTTTTGTTTTGTTTGTCCTTTGGAATTACATTTTGAAAACACATAAGGGCAAAATAATTTTCACATACTGCTAACAGAGTTAAGTGAACCATAATAGTTTCCATTCAGTACTGTTTCACAAAAAAAATGTTATTTCCATATAATAAAAGCAGGAAATAACTGCAGATCATCAGGAGGAGCAATGAAATCTTATGACTGGAATAGATATCCACTAGGGGCAAAACTGAGATCATCAGGATCATTTTCAATGAATTAATATATTAACTTATGTCCCTAGCGGCCTTCACATTTTACAATGTACTAGTTCTTTGTGATTATTTCCTATCTTATAAAATGAATTAACTGTTCACTTGTATATAACACAATAGTGTAAAGATTTGAATAAAGATATGCAGAAGGACTACTTTGAACTGGGCTGAAGTATTATCTACTGAAGATAAATAGCAGAACCTCCCAAAGCTCTTTCTCATGGATTATAATAAAGATTAAAATATTTCTATGAGGCTTTAAAGCAGAATTTAGCAATTTGGAATCAATTACACCAACTGAACTAACATACATATTTGTTTACTCTTATGTCATTTTGCTTTCATTCATTGTGGAGAAGAATTAAGTACCATGAAAACCAGTCTTCTATGAACTACAAATTCCTTCTACATATAATAGAGATACTTAAAAGCATCCTAATAGTATACTATCATTTTCACAATGCCATTATATGTTGCATTTTAATACTTGCCATTTAAATGGGGAAAGTAACAGTGTCCCTGTTTGCATTCTTACATTCTCTGCATAGATATTTTACAAATATTTATCTAATTTAGTAGCACCTCAAAATAGCCTTATTTTCTACATATTATAATTGTAAGTAATAATGCATATTTTTATTACCATATTATTTATTTAATACATATTTATTAACATTCCTTTTTGGTTGTGAAATATATGTTATATACAAATATGTTGTAGGTTGCAACTTATGGACCCAATAAGTTGCAAACATTATGCCAATTATGTGAAGAGGGTCTGAAGATAGTATTTTAAAAAGCCACAAATTTAATTAATAGCAGCATTCTTAGCGAGGATAACTGGTAAATTAATCAGAATAATATAATAATGAGTGTAGTACATTAATGCTGGAACTGGTACCGGTACCATTTTAAGGCTTAACATCAAATATGGATTCACATACCTACTTTACTTTCTTCAGTATAACTTTTAAATCCTGTTCATGGTTTTAAAATTTTAAGCTCAGAGGAGGCACAGAAATACACACATCACTTTTATACCTCCATGATTATTTTTTCTGGGAGATATGGGAGTAAGGTCCAAGTGTCTCTACAAGCTATTTCATTTCCTGAGAGTCCCGGTGGAAATGTATATACATGTATTCTCACTTCATACTTAAGTGGTCAGTAGAGGAGGCATGCGTAAGTGCACTAACGTGCCTATCATCCCTGTCATTGTATTTTTATTCTCTTATTCTTGTTCTCCTTTTTGTTTGACAAATTCCAATAAATAAATAAATGTACAAACATGCTGAGAAAGTGCCAGGACAGTCATATGAAGCTAACAAAAGAGCATGGCTGCTTTCATGTTTGAAAAAAAACAGTTGCTTCATTTCTACTTATTGGTAAAGCATCTCTTTTGAATGTTTTGCACAGCTCTGTTAGAAGTTTATGTTTCTGTCTTTTTACCTTGCAGTAGTAGAGGAGGTATTAGTATGAGTTCACTGTTTAATAAATGTGACAGAGTTGAACGAAAGAAACAGAAATCTGGGATGCAAACAACAGCTTGTTTAGTTTAGTTTATCACTTTGAAATGCTAGTAATAACAAAATGTACTTCATTGAAAAAGAGTTTTCTGGGGCTCAAAAGCTTATGTGTTCCCACCAAGAGAACATGTTAAAGAATTGGCTCACGAGCCCTCCTTGTATAGAAAAATATTTTTACCATTAGAACTCTGTCTTTCTATAATTATTTTCAAAATTGTACTGTCAAATAGAAGGTGGCGGGGGGCGGGAGAAAAATCTAACAAGCATGCTTCCTGTTTGATTATATAATACTGTTGCCAAGTCAACCTACTTTTAACTTCCATATATTAAGCATTTTTTTTTTTTTAGAATTATGGAATCACGTAATATATATGCATGGTAAATTTCCTGCCAAAAAGTATATCAATAATAATAAAATCACCATTGGTCAATTGCAAAAGGCAGCTTTTGCAACTTATAATAGCTTATATATTGTGATGATATCTTTAGCACTATCAAATAACAATATGAACCTGCCTATAACAGGTCTTTGGGAACGACTCAATAGGTGGATAAAAATACCAAATCTAGTCTAAACATCTGGCTGACTATGTGATCAACCATAATATATGACAATTGCCCACTCCAGAAGATTCTAATAATATAATAGATTCTGTATTCTTAGACTTAATAGGTTTCTTTGATGTAACATGTCCAACAGTGATGTGCTTGAAAATTGCAATGTTGATTTTAATATGTCAAAGATACACAGGCGAGGGAGAAGAAAACATCAGTCGGGCAGATATGAAATGGAAAAAAAACCTTTACTAATACTGTCAATTTCAAAGCTAGTTTGACCTGAGAAATGGAATTGCTTTAAATGAAGTTATCCTTGTTCAATATTTTTTCAATTGTTTAATTCAACATATAGAATAGAATAGAATAGAATAGAATAGAATAGAATAGAATAGAATAGAATAGAATAGAATAGAATAAGAGAGTTGGAAGGGACCTTTGAGATCTTCTAGTCCAACCCCCTGCTCAGGCAGGAAACCTTATACCATATAAGACAAATTGTTATCCAGTCTTTTCTTAAAAATATCCAGTGTTGGATCATTCACAACTTCTGGGGCAAGTTGTTCCATTGGTTAATTATTCTAGCTGTTGAGAAATTTCTTCTTAGTTCTGGGTTGCTTTTCTCCTTGATTAGTTTCCATCCATTGCTTCTTGTCCTACCCTCAGTTGGTTTGGAGAATAGGTTGATTCCCTCTTCTTTGTGGCAGCCCCTTAGATATTGGAAGACTGCTATTATGTCTCCCCTAGTCCTTCTTTTCATTAAACTAGACATACCCAATTCCAGCAACTATTCTTTATATGTTTTAGCCTCCAGTCCCCATATCACATATTTAGGATAGGTTCATTCATGGAGTTATGAATTATGAGACTTTACTAGCTCTTAGGTTTGTATAAACACAATTCTTGAATCTTAAAATGCTTTTGTGAAAATATTATTCACAGAAGGCAAAATTATCACATTTCTCTATTCACCTTCCATGGCAGACTTTCTTGGGTCCAATCCTACGTCACTCCAGAAAGGCCCTTCAAGCCCAAGAGTATCTTATAAAAGAATCAAGTTAAAATGTCCAGGATTTTGTTTTTTACAAACTAGATTTCTTTCTTTGTTTTTTGACATCGACCCTGGTTGATCAATGGGCTCTTGGCATTTTAAAATGTAGTTTGCACTTCCCCATAGTGAAAAGGAGTCCCCACTGTTCCCATAGAACAGAATAGAACAGAACAGAACAGAATAGAATAGAATAGAATGATACAGTTGGAAGGTATCTTGGAGGTCTTCTAGTCCAACCCCCGGTTAGGCAGAAAACTGTATGCCACATCATCCATTGCTTCTTGTCCTACCCTCAGGTGCTTTCAGTTCACTGTAAAGGATTTAGAGAGTTAACATGATACTTTTGGGTGATTTGACATTTCATGAAAATGCAGTGGATTTACCATGAGAGTGGCACCATACTGAGAAAATGAAGTATAACAGAAAATATAACTCTTGACGCCATTAGGGCATCCTCTCAACAATTTTCCTAAGAAAGGGGACATTGGAGAGAGGTGCTTCCTTATCAAATAATTTATGGTCTGCACTTAAAGATACAAAAAAGGTCTCAGAAATTAATTTATTCAAAGAAGTTTAAAACAGCCCCAAATAACAGTTGATTCAATTAAATTCAGCATCAATGAACAGATTTTTGGAACACAGACAAAATCCACCCCGTCTAAGATAAGGCACATAAATTTTTTAGAGTTAAAAGATGCTTTATTTTTGTCTCATAACAGATTTTCTAAAAAATAAACTAATCTACAGACAAATATGCCTATTTATCTGCAATATTTCTATCTTTTACACTCCCTAGTAATTTTTCTGTTGTCTTACATTAAGAAGGGCCCTAGTGGGATTCTGAAAGTACAATGGCTCTTGTGCCAAATTTTGATCAAAGATCAAAGGAAGTGCAATAATTTTCCTTTTAACTGTAGAGATTTTTTTTGCCAAATTATGCCTTCTTAGAAAAGGAAAAGTTTATGGAGGAGTATTGATATGCATTTTTCTCTTCAGATACCAAAGAAGATAAATCCTTTAGTTTAATTGATTATGAATATACAGATTCACTTTTAACCAAAGGAACCTCTCGTGCAGTGGTGAAATTCAATATTTTTTTTTACTATCGGTTCTGTGAGCATGGCTTGGTGGGCATGGCAGGGGAAAGATATTGCAAAATCTCAATTTCCACCCCACTCTGGTGCCAGCCAGAGGTGGTATTTGCCAGTTCTCCGAACTACTCAAAATTTCCCCTACCAGTTCTCCAGAACCTGTCAGAACCTGCTGAATTTCACCACTGTGCACATGAATATAGTATCATGTCAATTTCTACTATTTTGCTATGGGAAAAAAATGACTTTTGATTTATTTGTTTGATTGATAGTTTCAGTTGCAGAAACTATTACCAATATCTCAATATTATTCCTGTAAATTTCAATAATCTGCTTATCTAAATCTTAAAAGGAAATTTTCACATGATGCCTATTATTAGCCTCATATAGAAAATGATCTATCCATCTAAACTTATTTCTTGATTTTACCTGTGTGGTAGTCCTTAATACACAAGACAATCTAATTTATGTGCTATCAGTTATGGCAAATAATGTTTGGAAAACCATAATTTTGGGTGTTTTAGTATCACTGAATAATGAAAGTATGAAAAACATTTATGATAAATTGGTATCTGAAAAATATGTTTCCATTATGACTTGTTTTGACTTTTACAGTGTTGTTGACTCATTATGACTTTTTAAAATTTATACCTACCCACAGGCATATCCTTGCACTAATGATAAAGAATGTGAAGTTGGGAAGTACTGCCATAGTCCCCATCAAACTACATCTGCCTGCATGGTTTGTAGAAGGAAGAAGAAACGTTGCCACAGAGATGGCATGTGCTGTCCTGGAAACCGCTGTAACAATGGTATTTGCATAACTCTTTTTTTTAAAAAAAAAAACATGAATAAAGTATTTTAGTGCTTGATTCTCATATTTATTCTTCAAGATTTGCCTAAAATGTTATCATTATCACTAACATTCAGTAATTTAAAAGTGGCATGAGAATTCCACATTTGCAAATTTTGAGAGGAGATGCCTTAGGTGTTCTGACCCCCCACTCCATACGCCAACACAAGATTACTGCTACACAATTTATTCACAGTAAATTAACATACCAATAAGACTTTGGCAGCAACCCAGACTTCCAAAATAAGAAGTACACACAAGAGCTTCTCCAGTGTTAGTATATTAGTTGAATCCTGCAAACAGCCTCCTCCCAAAGTGTCTCCTTATATACTCTCTTGGGAGGGGCCTAATCACAACCACTTGGATCCAATTATCTCCTTTGTCTCCTTAATTGCTGCCAGCATTTATCCACCCATCTCTGCCGGGTGTCTGGGACCAATTCCCTCTGAACCTCATCACTGCTCAAAGGCCTGACATCTTCACCACTGCTCCAGGGCCTGATGTCATGGGCACACTCCCTTTGGCTTTCACCTCTGCTCCATGCCTCAGGCACCTCCTGATGGCCAACCAGCCACTCTGGTCCCTGCTCAGAGTGTGAACCCTGTCCAGGGTCCTCCACATCTTCCAGAGCTGACTCATAGGCCCCTCGCTGTTGGAGTCTGTTTGCAGCTCTATCTAGAAAGAGAAAGGAGAAAGGGACGGGATCCAATTTGTAATAGCATATTACCTTCTCAAACATATTTGTGAATTGGGCTTCATAGTTTGAAACATCTTGATATTAGCATATACACAGTATGTACAGTATACATATACATACTATGTATATGTACACATATGCATACATACATACATATACACACACATACATGCATACATATAAAATCAGATGAGAAGAATAGCAAAGTATATATAGTTAATATATTAACTATTGTCAGTATTCATATTTAGCAATATTTAATTTGCTATGGAATGGTTTCTACTGAAATTTGGATTTAATGTAATTACATATATTGTGATAAGCCAGAATTGCTTTTAAAAGTACTACTGGCAGGTCTTAAACTGGTGTCTTGAGATATGGGGTGACTTATGGAGCCGTTAAGGTTCCAGACGGAGCTTGGGGTCATTCCTGATACTTTCGCCCACAGTCCGGTAGAGACTCTGGTTGCTGCTTGGCACTCGGCAGCATCGGAGACCCTCGACCGGATTGCGCCACTACGGCCCCTCCGAGGTGGCGGATCCCAGAGACCTCCTTGGTTTACCGAGGAACTCCGGGAGATGAAGCGCCGGAGGAGACGCCTAGAGCACCTATGGAGGTCCGATAAGTCCGAATCGAACCGAGCAATGGTAACCACCTGCACCAAGGAATACACCAGGGCTCTTAGGGCAGCGAAAAGATCTTATATAGCCACCTTGGTTGCGTCTGCTGAGTCCCGCCCAGCCGCCCTGTTTAGGATAACCCGCTCCCTACTGAATAGGAGGGAAACGGGGGAACCCCTGCAGGGCAGAGCTGAGGATTATGCCCAATTTTTAGCGGACAAAATTGCTCGGTTTCGGTCGGACTTGGACTCCATCTCTGCAGTTCCAGCCGAGGCACAAGAGGATGAAGTAGACCACCTCTGGGTTGAGTTTCAGGATGTTGCCCCTGGGGATGTGGACAAGGCCATGAGGGCTGTAAGTGCCTCCACCTGTGTACTGGACCCGTGTCCCTCATGGCTGGTTACTAACAGCAGTGAGGTGACACGAGGCTGGATCCAGGCGGTTGTTACCGCCTCTCTTCGGGAGGGGAACTTCCCCGCCGCGCTAAAAGCGGCGGTGGTGAGACCCCTCCTGAAGAAGCCATCCTTGGATCCAGCTATTCTTAATAACTATCGTCCAGTCTCCAACCTTCCCTTTCTTGGGAAGGTTGTTGAGAAGGTGGTGGCCTTCCAGCTCCAGCGGTCCTTGGAGGAAGCAAACTATCTCGACCCCTTCCAGTCAGGCTTCAGACCCGGTTACAGCACAGAAACCGCTTTGGTCGCATTGACCGATGATCTTTGGAGAACCAGAGATGGAGGACATTCCTCCATCCTGGTTCTCCTTGACCTCTCAGCGGCTTTCGATACCATCGACCATGGTATCCTTCTGCGACGACTGCGGGAGGTGGGAGTGGGAGGCACCGTGCTGCGGTGGTTCTCCTCCTACCTCTCGGACAGGTCGCAGTCGGTGTTAGTGGGGGGGCAGAGATCGACCCCTAGGCCCCTAACATATGGGGTGCCTCAGGGTTCGGTCTTATCCCCCCTACTATTCAACATCTACATGAAACCGCTGGGAGAGATCATTCGCAGGCACGGGATAAGATACCATCAATATGCGGACGATACCCAGTTGTATCTGTCCGCCCCGTGCCAACTCAATGAAGCGGCGGACGTGATGAACCGAGGCCTTGAAGCCGTTATGGACTGGATGAGGGCTAACAAGCTTGTACTCAACCCGGAAAAGACCGAGTGGCTGTTGTGCTTCCCTCCCAACAATTCGACCAGTATTCCATCACTCAGGCTGGGGGGTCAAATTCTACACCCCTCAGAGAGGGTTCGCAACTTGGGAGTCCTCCTGGACCCACAGCTATCCTTTGATCACCACCTGACGGCTGTGACCAGGGGGACATTTGCCCAGGTTCGCCTGGTGCGCCAGTTGCGACCCTACCTGAATCGGGAGGCTCTCACAACAGTCACTCGGGCCCTTGTGACCTCTAGGCTGGAATACTGCAATGTGCTCTACATGGGGCTGCCCTTGAAGAGCATCCGGCGACTTCAGCTAGTCCAGAACGCGGCCGCGCAAGTGATCGTGGGTGCACCTCGGTTCACCCACATAACACCTATCCTCCGCGAGCTGCGCTGGCTACCTGTCAATCTCTGGGTGCGCTTCAAGGTGCTACTAGTCACCCATAAAGCCCTTCATGGTAGTGGATCTGCGTACTTGAGAGACCGCCTTCTGCCAATTACCTCCCTGCGACCAATTAGATCTCACAGATTGGGCCTCCTCCGAATTCCATCTGCCAGCCAGTGCCGGCTGGCAACTACAAGGAGGAGAGCCTTTTCTGTAGTAGCTCCGACCCTTTGGAACGAGCTCCCCGTGGAGATTCGTACTCTCACCACCATCCAGGCCTTCCGCATAGCCCTTAAGACCTGGCTAGCCCGTCAGGCCTGGGGACAAAGATAATCGCCCCTCCCGAATGATGAATGAATGTTGCTCATTATTTTACTCTATGTTTGTCTACGTCACTGTTTGTATTTCCCTCCCCTGATCCTATGTAAGCCGCCCTGAGTCCCCTCAGGGAAAAGGGCGGCCTATAAATGTTAATAAACCTTAAACCTTAAACCTTATGGGTAGGACTTTCATTTTGTCCTTTTGCGTTCCAAACCAAAAATGGGCTCAACGTTGCAATTATACCAGTTGCATGAGTGCTCTGGGGATCTCAGAATGAGACTGGATGCATACATGAGCTCCACTGCCTGCAGGTTGTCAGATCTTACTTTCAAATTGTACTTTCTCAACTTAATGACTGATGGACGTATTAAATCCAGACACTACATTGTTTGGGAAGTGAAGTCCTGCTAAAGACCAGCCTCTCAGCCTCAGTACCCCAACTGTAGTTTGCTGATAATAAAATTAACCAATGTTGTATGAGGCAGCTATGGAAGACATCCAACATGCATAAATTTGAGTATTCACTTTCTATATGAACATAGTTTCTTTGTTTGTGGCATTCCAGTTATGTTATCAACTGTGGTGTTACATTACCAGTTCTGACTTGTTTTATTCCTTGATTTAGGTATTTGTATACCAGTGACTGAGAGCATTCTCACACCCCATATTCCAGCTCTAGAAGTGCCTCGCAATAAAAAAAATAATCACTATCCCACCAAGGATTTGGGCTGGCAAAATCTTGGGAAAGGACAGTCTAAGCTGACACATGCCAAAGGTAGGATGGCTTGATTTATAAATGGTCTGTAATGGTTTCCTGAGAAGGGAAGAACTCCTTAACACCAATTTATGGGGAGTGCATTCTACCAAGGTACATAAATTGATTTAGAGCTGAGGTGGTGTAGTGGTTAGAGTGCAGTACTGCAGGCTACTTCAGCTGATTGCTAGCTGCAGTTCAGCAGTTCAAATCTCAGCAGGCTCAAGGTTGACTCAGCTTTCCATCCTTCTGAGGTGGATAAAATGAGGACCCAGATGGTTGGGGCCAATATGCTGACTCTGTAAACCACTTAGAGAGGGCTGTAAAAAACACTATGAAGTGGTTATATAAGTCTAAATGCTTTCACTATTGCTATTTTTGAAAAAGCAGTAAATTCATGTATTAACATTTTGATTCTTTTCAATGGCAGGCTTCTTTGGGGGTGAGGAGCAGGAGACCCTTAGAAAAATGGCATCTCTTTGAATGCTGATGATGCCTATTTCTATATCTAAGGTGATCCTGTGCCCCAATATATATAAGATCATCTTTGAAGGCATCCTTCCATCTTTAATATCTTTAAATATTGAGGAACTTAAGTACCATATTCCTCAGGAATAATTAATTTGAGCTTTGTGTGATAAAAGTTCTATACTGATGATTATTTCAGATTGGAGCTTCATAGTCTTAAACACACTTATTTAATAGTTCTTATATACATGTTTATAATTGAGTTACATATGGAATAAATTCTTTGCTGGTTCATTTATTTGATAGTTTTTACTCACCATAATGTAGATTTGTGGGCTATACAAGAGATTTCACATTTCTTCCTGTTACAGAATATACAGGAGTTCATTATATATAGGATAAACTAATTCCTGCTTATAAAAATGTGTTCTGGAAGTTCCAAGGCCCTGAAACAGATCTGAGGGGGTATACAAAGTATGAGAGATGTATTAAGAATGGCATCATTGGATACTTCTCTTAATATGTAACTAGGGGCTAATAGTTACATCAATGAGTCCAAAGAAGTTAGTCAACATTGTCTTACTATTTCCCATCTAATAGCTGACTTGGATAAAACCCAAAAATGAAAAAAAAAGAAAGACTTTTCTACATGTTTAGTAGATTTTAGGTCTAGGTGGCAGTGAAATCTGTGATGACCTTCCTGCATAATTCATAGAGATAGTTTGTAAAAGCTGGAATCTTGTGTAGTAATAGATCTCATTAACAGGAAATCTTTCCCATCAGCCACTCTGGTTTGGGCTGCTGAGTTTAGCAACATCTGGAAGGTCATGTGTCCTCTGCTCTTACTTTACAGATTATTGTATGTTGGAAAAGGACATGATTAGTTTATAAAATCTTATATGGGAATAGAATATATTCTGTTAAAGGAAAAGGATTGTTGCCATTCAATCCAACTTCTCGAACCATGAATAAAATGTTCCCCTTAAATCAGTGGTGGGATTCAGCCAGTTCGCACCACTTCGGGAGAACCGGTTGTTAACTTTCTGAGCAGTTTAGCCAACTGGTTGTTGAAAGAAATCATTAGGGCAGAGAAACAGTTGTTAAATTATTTGAATCCCACCACTATCTTAAATGGTTTGAAAGATCATGCAGATACATTTAAATAAATGTATGTTTATCAGAATATATTTGGAAAATAGCCCAATTGCTTTAGTTGCCCATCCTTGGATTACTAACCAATGAAGTTTCTTTTTTAGGTCATGAAGGAGACCCTTGCTTAAGGTCCTCTGATTGCACAGAAGGGTTTTGTTGTGCTCGTCATTTTTGGACCAAAATTTGCAAGCCTGTGCTACACCAAGGAGAGGTATGCACCAAACAGCGGAAGAAAGGTTCCCATGGCTTGGAGATTTTCCAGCGATGTGACTGTGCCAAAGGCTTATCATGTAAAATCTGGAAAGATGCTACTTATTCTTCAAAAGCAAGACTTCATATGTGCCAGAAGATCTGATGCGGGATTTGAAAAATTGTCACCAGCAGGCCTTGACAAGTGTCTACTGCATAGACTATGGTGGAAAAAAATTAATTGTAAATAAGAAATGACTGGCCCAAGTATCCTTTGGGGCAAGGAAAAGCATCATCTCCACATGTGTTATAATTCTGCTTGGAAGTACAGTTGACAGCAGATGGATGTTCTTTTTAAGTGTGATACCATACTACAGTGGAGCCAAAGATTTGCATCAAAGCTCTACTGATAGCCTTGTGACTTCTCCATATTAGTTGTAGGTAGTTTATCCCACTCTGGTGATAAAATAGGATATATTTACAATACAGAGCAGGACTTTGCCAAAATATATTTCTATCAACACATACTTATGTACTGAATCATGACTACAAAAATTTCCCAGCAAACTAAAAGTGTTAGAAATAAAGGAGGAAGTTACTGCATATGTAATTATGGATTTTATTGTGTTGCAATCCAAGGCCCTCACTTGCATAGGGATTTGTAATCTCTGTCAAGATATATGAATAGAGGCAGTTACGCTAGGGTAACAATCTAGATTCATATTTCTTAAGCTTAGCAATTTAGCAATACTGGCTGGGGAATTCTGGGTTTTGAAGTCCAGATATCTTAAATTGCCAACAGTAAAAAACACTGATCTAGCTTCAAATGAATGACATAAACAGTTAGACTTCATAACTCAAACTGATACGTCTTCATTTATTGTAGCTAATGACTCCCATTAACTTGGCTTACTGGTTTATTGATAGCCACCTGACTTACATTGAAAACAGACTATTCATTACTACGTCCAAAATGCAATGATACACTAAGATGCTGGTTGTAAATACTAGGGAATGGAGGTTTGCATTATGAATTATTCTTCATTTTTGCCCTTAAAATGGGCATTACGGATCATTAAATCTGTTTTGCTAAATAATGTGTCATAAAGGTTTTCGATCTGAACGTAAACCATAATATGTCAGTGACAAAACAAAAAAAGATGATAACATCGAAAGTGCTGAGATTAATATGTGTCATAAGAATATGGTGGATATGTTCTGAATGCACCTTAAGAATGTGTTTGGCATTGGCACTACTGGATTGTTATATGTATATCAATGGATGCCAGTGGAGTTCATTCAGCAGTATTAATGGCCTAGTAAAATGGAACCAATTTCTGTTCTTTGCTTCCCCATTCAGCAACCTTATATGTTCTTTCAGAATGCTGATATCCCCATGGTATGAACTGGGTTAAGTTTAGGAGACTGATTTCTCTTTGCTTAAAAGGAGGAAAGAAGTGTGTGTGTGTGTGTGTGTGTGTGTGTGTGTGTGTGTGTGTGTGTTTCTAATTCTGTTCATTTTGTTTTATTTGGGGGGCTCCTTCATGTGAGTTTAATATGCTGAGGCAATATGCCATTTGTAATATCCTTTAAAAATGGAGCAATCAAAGGTAACCAACAACAATAGCAACAATGTTTTTTGTAGCTAGCAAGCTTTTTTCCTGACTTTCTGAAGCCATGAAACGACTGTTTTGCAAAAATTAAAGTTTATCTGTAATTAATTTATATTTCAAAACCCATGAATAAATATCAGCCAAATGCTACATGTTTTTTATGTCTATTAAAAAATACTTGCAAACCATTTTCCATTTCAGTGCCAAACTGCAACTTCAGAAAATACCTAAATTATCTAAACGCATATGGTAGTGGTAAACTAATTTGCAGCCTGCCCTTCATTGTTTATACACAAAAAAGCAAGAAAGTGGATTTTGGCAGAGGTGTTTATAATTCTCTAAGTTTTTGCTTTAGAATCAGAATTCTATAAACCTTTGATGGGAATTCAGAGTAAGCCATGAGACTCTGCTAGCAGGGCAGTTGGTAGATGCCTTAATCCAGTATTAATAGGCTATTATATGTTCTAATTCCCTCCCATACTATTCATGTAGTTTATTTTAATGTACATGATCTAGGAGGAAAAATGGATATTACATGCAAATTTGTTTTATGAATTTTAGACAGTATTGCTTAAAATAAAAAATAGCTTTGGCAGATAGTAGAGAGACAATGCAGATTTCGCTTTCTTTGGCTTAATGGTTCTGCTTAAAATATCCCAAGACATTGCCCCATCCATTTATGTTTCAGATATGTATTTCCTTTGGCAAATTTCTCACTTCATTTAAGGAAAGTAGTTTGAGGAAGAAATTTTTTAAAAAATGTTTTTTATGCCAATTTGTTCCTGCTACCAACAGATTATTAGCGCTGAAGCACCAGATTGAATATTTAAATTTTTTGTCATTAATAAGATACTTATATAGAAGCTTATTTAAAGTTTAGGAAGTTCAAATTATTTGGGAGTTTAATACAGGAAACTCTATTCAGTTTACTTCAATACAATGGAAAACGTATGGAGATGGACAAAGTGTATCGCTTCCTTTGCTTAAATAATGGAAGCAGGTAACTGATATCCTTTTGCATTAGCAAAATTACAGGAAAGAGTCAGTGGTGGGATTCAGCCAGTTCATATTACTTCAGGAGAACCGGTTATTAACTTTCTGAGCAGTTTTGTGAACTGATTGTTGGAAGAAATCATGAGGGCAGAGAACCGGTTGTTAAATTATTTGAATCCCACCACTGGAAAGCATCCTTACCCTCTCAGCACAGCTAACAGTATCAAAGTTACATCCCTGATTTGTTGAAATGTTATCTGCATGCCCTTTCCCACTTTATCTAGTGTTTGAAATAATTTATTTACAGGAAATGTTTAATGAGATGTATTTTCTTATAGAAGAGATTTCCTAAAGAAAGCCTTGTAGCAAAACTATACTTGGAATTTGTTGACTTTGTAATTTAGAAAGAAATGTATAATAAGATTAAATATATTAAAGTGGTTTTTTTTCACACTTTGCCATTGTATTCTTTCTCCATCTCCGAAAGGGGAGTGCAGAAAAGAAAGCACTGTAAGAAAGGTAACACATCACATTCAGAATTCATTAGAATTAGTAAGCAATATTCTAGGGTTGGTCAAAGTCACCTGGGTTTCTCTTTCTGTTTCCATGGCACCATTTCACATATTGAGATAGTTATCGTGCCTATCTTTGATTTATGTTCTTCAGACTAAATATACCTGACTGAGTGCTGTGGTGGCCTAGAGGTGGAGCTCTCGCCTCACAATCAGAAGCCTGTGAGTTCAATCTTAGGTAGAGGCAGATATTTCTGTCTCTGGGCATAATTAGAATATATCTGCTAAACAAAACTCCACACTGGCAACAGGAAGAGCAATCAGCCAGTAAACACTCTGCTAGCTCCATTCAGTTACCCAGTCTCTACCCTGCAAGGGATTATGGGGTCGTTAAAAGGAGACGATGATACTAAATATACCTGACCCTAAGTTATCATCTACTTAGCGTTAGAGAAAACATTAAGAAATTAAGAGATTAAGAGTTTCTCTTTTCTTTCAACAATTAACTGGCCTTAAAGTCTTCCTGGATCCCTTGTTTGGCATTTGGTATGCTGCCCAAAACCATTACGTTTTGCTTAGTATTACACTCCCTCAGCAGTTTATGATTGGAACCTCTGAAAGATGACTAATTCTTCAGTTTTTTTAATGAAACAGGTTTTTTTTTTTTTTTTACAGAATTTATGGGAAGGGCCCACTTTTATAGATGCTGGAAAATGAGCCGAGGTGGCGCAGTGGTTAAATGCAGCACTACAGGCTACTTCAGCTGACTGCAGTTCAGCAGTTCGGCTGTTCAAATCTCACCAGCTCAGGGTTGACTCAGCCTTCCATCCTTCTGAGGTGGGTAAAATGAGGACCCGGATTGTTGGGGGCAATATGCTGACTCTGTAAACCGCTTAGAGAGGGCTGAAAGCCCTATGAAGCGGTATATAAGTCTAACTGCTATTGATATTGCTAAAATAGTTCATATTTTTATAGGACTACCAGGTGATAATGCAGCGTTGCCCCCGGTATTTATTTATAGGGGGAAAATGTTTATTTATAGGGGGAAATTACCAAACGTAATTTCTAATGGTGGATTTTCCACTCTTAACAGAGGGAGCCCCTTTGTGGAGTACTGTGAAGCTGTTACCATGGCAATGCCACTGAGAACAGTAGAAGCCATTTTACGGCAGCACAGTAGAATCCATTTTAAGGCACAACAGGCTGTATCTTAACAGAATATGTGTTGTTTTTTTTAATGTTGTACGCCGCCCTGAGTCCTTGGGAGAAGGCCAGCATATAAATCCAATAAACCAAACCAAACCAAACAGAATACACACCCAGAGGGGTGTTAGGGGTGTCTTACCTCCAAAGTATTTTTTTCCCAGAGAGTAAGTTATCTGTGTACCAAGTTTGGTTGAAATTGCATTCCAGAATTATGCTGGAACATATATCTCTTCCTCCCTCCCTCCCTCCCTCTCTCCCCCCCTCTCTCTCTCACACACACATACAGAAATAGAGAACTCAGTTATTGTGAGTTCTTTATTTATCCCTACAGATCATTGTCGGAATTTCTCTTCACTTCTCTAAACAACCAGATTCCTTACCCATTTCAAACCTTCAGCTCTCTGATTTCATATAATCTTATCTGAGATTGATGAGATCAGAAGCTTGTTCACATTCTTTATTCCTATGGCCTTGCTGTGCATTTTAGAATTTGCATACAGACCTATATAAGTTAAGTTGTTTTGCTTTTAAAATAAGCTCATGTTAAGATAAACATCTGAACTTCTAGCCTAATTGTAGAGAAAACTGAATGTTGCATTCCTATAATAATTTCACAATGATTTGAAATCTCATTGGCTATGATATTGCCACTGTGCAAAGCTTACCTGTCAGGGGAGACACCATGATCACTTCTCAACTTCTAAATTGGTGAATTTAATATTCTAGTCTAACTGGAAAATTGAACCTAGGAAATAACAATGAAGCCAGGTTATACAGATAGGATGTGCAAGCTTTTGGTTAAAGACAAGGCCCAATGTTAGAAAGAATTATATGTACTCATCTAGATTTCATTTCTTCCTAAACTGCTTGAAGTTTGCTAATGCAGGAGAAGCACTCTGAATTGTTTTGTTAATAAACAAATATATAAATGAATTTACTTTGACATCCGCATACATGCAAAAAAGCATAAACAAAGGAGCATGGATTAAAAAACCAAAAAACCAAACATAAAACACAAAAGCATACATAGATAAACATCATAATCTCTTTGTAGTTTTCACTCATGGAAAGAACACGAGCCTTTTGAGCAAACTCATATTCTGCTAAAATCTGGATTTGCTTCAGCAGGAACCAATTTTAGTTTCATTGACTCTTGCCGCTTTCATCCCTCAAGTTCTCTTCCAATGTAATAACTACAGCTTCCATCAACATAGCCTATCATAATGCTGCTTCCCAGTTCTGTACTTACATCTTACATATGGATAATTCCTTTCTCCTCTGTTTATTTGTACGATTTATACTCCACCAGGTACTCAAAAAGACACACATATTACTCTGTCTTGCAATTTTTGCACAACAGTCCTAGGTGGCAAGTTGGAGAGAAAGAGAAGACGACTTCTGTAAAATAGTAAGTTTCTGTGGCGGAAGGTAGACACGTATCTAGGTCTCTCTTACGCTGAGTTCAGCAGTTTCACCATACGGACTTTATCCAGGAAATATGAATGTAGCACATTAGTCCCCCCCCTCCTGATTTTTTCTAGAAAAGAAACATTTTGCCAAGAGACATTATAGGATCTAGCATTTGGTGGTGCAACACTTTGTGCCACAAAGGCCACAGTTAGCATTTCAATGACTTTTGTAAGGGACATGCTTTTTAAAATATTAAATTTGAATAATATTAACAGAAATTAATGTGGCATTACATTTAGTTAGTTTCTCTTCTCTGAAAGGATCATTTGGCAGAAATCTTTGGAAGAGTTCCTGTGACTGCACTCTAATTTGATTAACCACATGGACTTTGAGCCTATGATCCAGCGTAATCATGTAATTCAGTCCCATGTTATGAAGTGCAAGTCAAATACAGTGCAAATTGGTCTGGTGACCTGAGTTAGAGAAACTGGGCAGGATTTTGTGGAAAGGGAGTGTTTTTTATTGGAAATGTATCACAGACCAAAACATTAGGAAAGTGTTCCTCAGAATGACTGCTCTGTACCACAGTAAATCCCTTCCCTCTGCCATACTAATAAGCTGAAGAATGGAATGTAGGAATGCTTGTGAAGGGTTTACTCGCGAACTAGAAATGATTATCTTCCTCAAACTGCAAAGCAGAGACTGACATCCACATACAATTCTTTTTCTGTCCACCAGGTAAAAGAAATTAATTTGAACAATACAGCAACTTAGGCATTTTCCTTCCTCACTGTTCAATTTTGCATAAAGATGTAATATTAATTCTGTAAGAAACAGAAGCTGACAGTAATAGAATTTGGAATGCCGTTGGGATCCAAAAGATTGAATTCAAACACACTGTTTTCTGAAATCTGTTTACATGGATATATTGTTTGTTTGTTTGTTTTTCATACCACCTTGCATTCATAAGGGAAAAGGAATCGCTTCTCTTCCAAACAAGCTTGTTTTTCAGAGTACAGTAGAGGTGATGGTGTTTTCTATTCTTCTATTTTCACACACAGAAAAAAATAATGATGAGAGGCCTTTGTGTGCATAACATCCAGAGCCATGAATTATTTTTATCCACGGTTCTTTTATTTCACTGCACTTTGGAGTTTTTCATTCAAGCCAGAACTGTAGAACTGCCAGAAGAGCTCTGGGAAAGCTTGTCTCTTCATAGCATTTCCATTTGGACAGAAAGACCATTTTCAGTGTAAAGGTGAATCGTAGGAAAAATCACCAAGGGTTGCTACGATCTGGGATAGACAGAGATATCAATCTTTCTCCAGTTTGTGTTTGTTCATAAATCTATTCCATTCAGATTTCACATTAATCAATGTTTTTTTTTAAAAAAAAAAAAGCATGAAAACTCTCATACAACATGATCAATCAATTGGTATTTTTTAAAAGATGATTTTGCATATGGAAACTGAGCTGACTGAAAGATTTAGCTTGGGTCAGATTTGGATTTTCAGAAAATAAACGAACTTAACTTGGACCAAAACCAACTTGGGTCCTAACGTGAGAATCATACCTCTGGTCGACAAGTATGGGAAAATTATAGATACATTCCTGTTTTCTTTTTAATGTTTAACAGAATGGGATTAACTTTTTCAGAGCCAGCAAGTTCCAGTACCACAGAAATAAATACAGAGGCTTTGCAACTAACTTTCTTTAGATTATGTAGGCTGAAGGGATAATGGTAACTGTACGTCAACTTATAAAACTTTGGTCTTGAACCCCATTTCAACATTAATTTATCAGTTCCTATCATCACTCGGTCTCAGAAGATGGTAGCCTTGTCTGGTTAGTATTTGGAAGAATGACCACATGGAGTATTTATTTATTTATTCATCTTATCACGCATGGCGACTCAAGGGAGCTTACAGGACATAAAAGTGCAATATAAAAGAAATAATAATAAATAATAAAATAATAACCATGTTGTCACCCTGGCGACAACATACATTCATAACAGTCATTTAATGGGCTCTATCCTGCTCTGGGTTCCCCAAGCCTGCTGGCAGAACCACATCTTCAGGGCATTCCGAAAGAGTGTTAGAGTGGGGGCCAGTCTAATTTCTGGAGGAGTGATGTTCCTGAAGCAGAGAACCACCATGGAGAATAGCTAATAGCTTAGGCCAGACTTTGAAATAGTTTTTAAGCCTCAGAAAAAGAAAATAGAATGAGTAATGGTATGTGGGAATGACCTTGGGAGACAGAAGGAATACCCACAGTTTAGACCAGGGGTCTCAGACTCGTGGCCTAGAGGCCAGATGCGTCACATGTTGGCTCAGTCCCCACCTGGTTTAGCAAAGGGGGGGGAAGTCCCAATACGTCATGTGATGCCGCCATGATGACGTGAGTTTGACACCCCTGGTTTAGACAATGGCATGCTAAAGAAAATTTAAGTCCAAAGAAGAAAGAGTGGAAAAACCAACTCAGAAGGGATTTTCCCTAGTTTTTGAAATGTAAAAGTGAGGGATGGGAAAGATATTTCAGACTTACAAAATTTTATTGATGTAATTTTACAAAAAAAATAGACTTAGTATTCATTGCCATGCTTTTTGTCTGGACTGTATCAAAGAGCTAACACCACCTCTTTACAAAGTGTTGCTACGTAGACATCTAGAATCAAAGTCAATTCAAAAGTGGCTTTGTTCTCACATAAAGCTATTGTTACATATAACATTTTCTGTCATTTTTCAAATGAATACGAGCCAAGAATTTGCATTGAGCTTAAACCATGAGAAAGCCAGGGTGGTAAGGAAAACTCACTGCAAAAGTTCTATATGCAGAAAAGAAAACTGGAAATGATACGATGTTCTCTGTTTTCTCCATAAAATTTCAAACTGCCTTTGAATCATCATAATCCATTTCACTTTGCATCAAATTAAAGAGTGAATAATATGGTTTTATCTTCCTGTTTTCATTCACCCTCTGCTTTTAATTCTCCTTCATTTTTGTTCAAAGTGAGTTGAACTGGACAATTCAAATACCATTATCACAATTTTATTCAGAGAAACAACTCAAAAATGGGTTTTCAATATAATCGATTACATTTCCAAGTCCTAAATCAGATTCATTTCTAGTTATTTGCTTTGTAAGACATTCCCCTCAATGCAGGGGTGGGTTCCATCCTCTTCTACTGCCAATTTGCTCAGGGAAGCACTTCAGGCGTGTGTGCTTGATTAGTAAAAATAATTATTTAAAAAATTGCTTCTGTACATGTATAGAAACAAAAAACAAGATGGCAGCGCCTACTGCACAGCTGAAGGAACTGGTTTGGGGGTGTGGTGGGCCGAGTTACTATCTACTCAGCCGCACTGGTCCAAACCAGTAGGAATCCACCTCTGCCTCAATGGCAAGGAACAACATATTGCCTGATCAAAATCCTAATAGTGCTGTACCAAAACATTAAAGGGCCAGATGCTCTTTTAGCTTATTAACTATATACTATTTCGCCTACATTTTTAATATTGTTTTTACATTGGCCACAATCTAGGGAGAAGAGATCAGTGCCTGAAAACCAGCTTCTATGTAGAGAACCTATCGGAATATTTGATTGCAATTCATTTTGGGAAAAAATATGAATCTTTTCATCTTGATTATATACATCATTTTGAAAGTACTTGGGAGCATTTAAATGGCTCATCTGAACAAAATCATTTTTTTCTCCATCTTTTTAAATATTTCATCATTCTAATACATGGTGTTGGTACACCACTAATCAACCTGCTTGAAAGTTTATTTCCACTGTACTTTTTCTTCATCTTTAGAATTATTTTCTTTTTGACAATTTTCTTTTGTCTCTCTTCAGGGGCAAAGCATAAGTGGATTGTGGTTTCAGAACAAGGATGTTGATATTAATTTTCAACTCATCCTTTTGCTCCATAGTTACTGTCTGAGGAGGTATGAAAGAAAGAACAAAGATGGGAATAATTAATCTACCGGTTTTGCACTTTTCCATATGGTTGGTTTATTTATTTTCCTTATTTTCAATCCATGTTTCTATTCTTTTCAAGAAGGGATGCAGATAGTTATATAAAGTGAAAGTCTTGCCCATTCTTTGCCAAGAAAAATAGAAATATCTAAAGCACCTTTCTAGGCCAGTGGACACATCTGGCCTTTTGAATATATGCCATGGTTGTTTCCAAAAGATACCATAAATGCCAACCATAAAATACACATTAATTTAGCTGGTATTCCTGGCTATTTCACTAGCTGTCTTCCCATCCCATCCCATCCCATCCCATCCCATCTTACTCTACCACACCCTGATGTGCTTTCTATCATTCTAATAATAATATAAAATGTTGGCAGGTGTCATTCTCTCCCTCCCACCTCTAGCCATAGGATATAGTGGAAAACAGTACTAAAAATGTGCAAATATTATATATCCCATATCATATTTGAGTGTATAGCCAGAACACTTAATCTCATGAGTTTTCTATTGTGACTTTCAGTGGTCTGGCAATCAGCCTACTGAGCCTTTGGCAAAAATCAAAATGTGTGGTTAGCCACCCAGTAGATTCCCCCAAAGTATCTTTTCTAATCATGTGCCATCAACTGGCTTCACTCACTGGAGAACTTTGGGAACAAAACTGATACTGAATCCAGGAACAACTGCCATTCCCTCCATATGACATCACATGAATTTAATGTCGTTGGGATTCCAAAACCTTCCTAAAGTGCTGCCATGGTTTAAATTATATTTTGCTGATGTACATGATGAGGTTGAGATACTGTAGATGGAACTTTCAGCTCACATATTTTACAAGAAATTATGCATGACAGTTATGTGCTAACGCTGGTTTGGAATATCACTTTTAAAGCCAGGGCCTGGAAAATATAAGCAAGATGACTGAAAACTGAATGAAGACCAAGCAGTTGTGAATTAAATGACTGTCAGTTGTGAAAGGGTGAAGACAGGTGTAATCTTGAGTTGCCAGATGCAAAAGGAAGAAAAGATGTCCTTGCAAATCACATTATTATTATCATCCATTAACAAAATGAAAGTAATGGAGTGGTTTATGAAAAAAAGGTGGTGGCTTTTACCTCAAACGATTCTGGTTTGAAGCCAACCAAGGGAAATAGAGATATTTCTGAGGACGTGATGGCAAAAAAATATCTGCCCATATTACTTTCAGTAGTCTGGATTAGATTTCCAAGGGAAAATATACAGTTTTTCATAAGAAAAACATGAGTCAGTGTTGTTAAATCATTCCGCAGACACATCTGAATTAAAATATTAGTCTAATTGAAAAGTTAAAAAGTCATTAGTTAATTAATGTAGCAAGATGCAAAGTATGTGCCATATTTAGTAACTACTTGCTGTAAATTTCACATATATTCCATAGATATTCCGTGTACTTAACCATGGATGCATTTGGGCTGCAATCCAATGCTATATTTGAAAATGTGTCCATCAGGGGTGGGTTCCAGCAGTCACTACTGCCGGTTTGGTCATGGCCGCGCGCGGGCACTTGATGCACATTGTGCACGCATGCGCAATGCAATAAAAATTGCTCTGGGCAAGTGCAGAAGCAAAAAAAGAACCGGTTCAGGGGCATAGCATGCCTGAGTCACTGCCGGTTCCAACAGCCCAGGCCACCAAACCACTACCAGTCCAGCCAAACCGGGCTGAACCGGTAGGAACCCACCTCTGGTGTCCATATGACCAGAAGCCTTACCCACAAAAGCAAGCTGAGATGATCAAACATCCTGGAGTGTCTTGAAGGACTGAAGAGGATTGTGGGAAGCAACTTTATCAATTTTCCTCTTATGACTGACCATAACCACCAAGACCAGGTTTGGAAAAGCACTTGCCTGTCTAAAAGGAAAGTCAAAGATAAAATGGGATTACCAGCCCTGGAGTCTCAGTGAGAGAGAATTGAAAGGGAGCTTTTCTGGCAAATGAATGATGTGTCCCTGACAGCAGTTTCATGAGTGCACCCACAGTGCCCCAAAACAGAAATAGAGTGCTTACATCCTTCATACAGATTTCACAGGAATTTTAATAGTTAAAATAAATACATTCTAAAATATACAGCACTTGTGCTCCATCGAGAGATCATTTCAGAGATATTTCCTTATCTAAACAGAGAAACGGAATGACCGTGAATGGGCAAAAAGCAGCAGGAGCAGGAGTCACTTCCTGCTGGCTTCCCCTTTGAGTTTCCTTGTGAACATTGGAAATCTTCCTTCCTTCCTTCATTCCTTCATTCCTTCCTTCCTTCCTTCCTTCCCTCCCTCCCTCCTCCTTCCCTCCCTTCGTCCTGCCGTCCTCCCTTCCTTTGTCCTGCCCTTCCCCCTTCCTTCTTCAAAATTCACCCATTACCACAATGTTTAATACTGTATATGAGGTAGAGTAGCAGCTATTGTAGATTACCAGCTGTCATACATACATACATACATACATACATACATACATACATCATACATACATACATACATACATTTTTGTAGATTTTCACATGTGTAGGTATGATTGTTTCATTTTTAGCTTATTATTTGTCTGTTTTTATGTGCATAAATGTGTTTTATCTTTATGTGTCTACGCCTATATAAACTATACATATCTATATCTCTTTATATGTGTCTGTAATATTATAATATATTAATGTGCCTAGATACCAGTTTAACAATTAAGGTACCAGTCTAGAAAACCAGAAAACTATTGGTCCACCCTGCCTTTAGCATGAAAGGCAGCTGGGTGACTTTGAGCTAGTCAGTTGTTGTTTTATACATACATAGATACATTTTCGTAGATTTTCACGAGTGTAGGTATGCTGGTCTTGTTGTATTCGGGTCTTTTACACAGGAAAAGACCCAAATACAACAAGACCAGCATACACACACACACACACACACACACACACACACAAATATGTATTATAAAAAAGGATTAACACAAAGCAAAGAATCAGGAAGGCATACTCGGACTTTTAGTACATTTTTTTCTGGTCCAGAACCTTATTGTATGGATGTGTAAAATACCAGAAATGTCTTACAGAAATTGCATCTATACAGCCATTGGGTCCTACATTCGGACTTCTTTATTTATTCTTGAACTGTATCTCCTCCTCCCAGAGGGATATATTTACTTTGTTAGTACCTACAACAGCTTCAGATCTGGTGGGTTTTCATTTTTCAAGCCAAACTTCAAATTGCAGTCCTTGCTTTTGGCCCTTTGCAGCCCTTGATCAGGAGTTCCCCTGTGGATTTGAATCTAGATGCCTGTTTAACTGAAATATCCACAACGTTTCAAAGTCATTAGTCAAGACCTGGATGGTGGCCATTAGAATATTAATTTTTCAAAATGTATGGTTCCTCCCATATTTTCCTCACCCTCCACATCTGGAAGATAGATAATATCTCCCCCAGAGCCTTGCTTCTGCTTATTCTATTTAAATTTCATTTGGAAGGTTATGTTAATAGCTTATTTTTGATTGGTGAGTTGAAGAAAGCTAAAAGAGATTTAGTGACTCACTGTGTGGCACATGCTTATATAATTATACTTTTATATACTTCTATGAATTTATATAAGCACAAACAAGGGGAATAAATTAAATCATACACATGAATCAAAAAGAACATCCTGTGATTAAGTGACCACCAAATAACTTCTGGGTGGCATATTTTGTAACTGTTCAAATAATAGTATATTGCAGGCAAGCCATTAACCATTCCTTGAATTTCTTTTATGTTAAATAGCTTTGACCTTTTCCAATCAAATAAGTCAGACATGTGGCAGTTTGAATTACCTGAGAGATAATTGTTGGCTAATTTTTTGTCAGTGCATAGTTCCATAACTAAAGCCTACAAAATCCCTAGCTTTTATAGTCTCCAGCTACATTGCCATAAATAAGACTTGTGCACTCCTGAGGAGTTAAACTGTTAAACTCATCTATAGGTGAACTCTGCCTTCAAGTCATCATTACTGTATCAGCAAGAGTCCATCCTATCTTCATTTCACATCATCTCAAGTTTTTTTCTCCCAGGAGACACATAACATTTCCATCTCTCACTCTCAGTAGAAGGAGGTTTTAAAAGTTATGAACACAACCAGTGAAAATTTGTGACCAATCTGTGCCTTTTCCTTAGTAGCAGCTTTGAGATATTGGTATCTTGGTCAAAATGTTTTTTAATGTTCTCATAGCAGCAAACTTTCCCAAAGGTTTGGAAATCACATTTTCAGGCTATGAATCCTATAAAATTGACGTATAGTTTTATAGGCCTTCCTCAAAGAAATTATTTTTCACACAGTGAAATGTATCACTCTGTGACACAATTTACAGCGACTCTGCTTTCATGCTCTAAATCATATTTTCTAATTTTTACCTGAAAGTAAAAACTTATTGATCATTATTATTCATTATTTTTTAAGATACAGTGCTTAAACTTCAATCTTTAATGTTGGAATAGATAGCCAAGGGCATATCCCATCACATCATCATGGAGATATTAAGACAGATCTCACAATTATTTAATCTGAAGTATTTTTTAAAAATACTTTTAATAGTTAATATTTAATAGTTATATACTAAAGAGTGGCATTTTAATAAGTTGTGATATTATTTAAACATTAACAAAGTATTATGAGATTTTCCGATCATCTTAATTATGTAGAGTATTTATTCAGAATCTATAAGCATTCTCAGTCAAAATTTAATTATTGTAAGCAAAAGCAAGACAAGTGAAGCAGAGGATACATCAGAAATAGCTTAAACATAACTTTAAGTGGCCACTGTTGCTTAAACTGATTCTATAAACTATAAGAAAATGTGATCTCAGCATAATGTAAAGACCCTTGAAGCTTATGATAGGCTAACAAAGCTATTGCTCTTTCAATAAATGCCTATCCTATGATTCTGCAGTCTAAGTGTTTTCTAGAGCAGGGAAAAAGAAGGATCATTTGGGATACAAAGAATGGTGGAATAAGCCACCATTCTTCTGGTCTCTTCTGATTAAAAGTTAAATGAAAAATGAGGAATGCCAAATGCCTCAAAATCTCTCACTACCCACACTGAAATGTCCAAGGCATGAAGACATGACATCTACCTGAGCTAAATATCTGGTTCCACAGTTGTGGAAAAGATGAATTAATATCTTATTATTGTAACATAGTATATGAGTGTAGCAGGGGGGAGGAGGGAATAAAAGGAGGGTTTGGGAGGAAGAGGAGGAGACAGGAGGAGTGCAAGAGAAGGAAGAAGGGGTTTTGGCTGAGGGGAAGAGGAGAAAGAAAAAAAGAGTGGGAAGAAGGGAGAGAGAAGGTGAGAGCAAGGGGGAAAAGGGCATAAGGGGATAGGATAGCAGAGGCTTCTGTGGGCCAAGCCTGAGAGTCATAAGGGGATAGGATAGCAGAGGCTTCTGTGAGGCAAACCTCAGGAAGACAATAGTTTTGAGTGAAAGGAGGCAAGCAGAGAAAACAACAAAGGAGCAGAGGCAGTGGAAGGAGATCCCAGCAGGCAGTTCAAGAGAGAGTGAAGAAACAAGCTTGTTCTCAATCCGTATAAGACCGAGTGGCTGGTGTGTTTCCCTCCTACTAATTGGCCAAGTTTTCCATCTCTCAGGCTGGGGGGTCAAACAGTATGCCCCTCAGACAGGGTTCGCAATTTGGGAGTCCTCCTGGACCCACAGCTGACTTTTGAACACCACTTGTCGGCTGTGACCAGGGGGGCATTTGCCCAGGTTTGCCTGGTGCACCAGTTGCGTCCCTACCTGAACCGGGAAGCCCTCACAACAGTCACTCGTGCCCTTGTGACCTCTAGACTGGACTACTGCAACGTGCTCTACATGGGGCAGCCTTTGAAGAGCATTCGGAGACTTCAGCTTGTCCAGAATGCAGCCACGCGAGCGATCGTGGGTGCACCTCGGTTCACCCACGTAACACCTATCCTTCGCGAGCTGCACTGGCTGCCTATTGGTCTCTGGATACGCTTCAAGGCGCTAGTCGTCACTTATAAAGCCCTTCATGGTATTGGACCAGGGTACTTGAGAGACCGCCTGTTGCCAATCACCTCCGCTAGACCGATTAGATCCCACAGATTGGGCCTCCTCCGAATTCCATCCACCGGCCAGTGTCGACTGGCGACTACCCGGAGGAGAGCCTTCTCTGTGGCTGCTCCGACCCTTTGGAACGAACTCCCCATGGAGATTCGAACCCTCACCATCCTCCAGGCCTTCCGCAAAGCCGTTAAAACCTGGCTGTTCCGACAGGCCTGGGGCTAAAGAGCTGTTGCCCCCGTCTTGAATGGTATGACTGTTGTGTGTTTTTAAATTATGTATTGTTATGTATCGTTTATTTTTTATTTTTTGTCTGTACCCCCCCCCCCTTCCCTGATTTGATTTGTTAGCCGCCCTGAGTCCCCTTCGGGGGAAAAGGGCAGCATATAAATATAATAAATGAAATGAAATGAAATGAAAGAAAGAGGAAGAAGCTCCAATCAGCCACTTGAATACCACCCCATCACATGACCTGCCTGCTGAGAGGAGGCTGACCACCACCCTATCACATGACCCTGGCAAGTAGAGGTGCATCAAAGAGAGACCAGGGTGGACTGGCAGCCTTACGAAGAGGGCCAGGAGAACCCAGACTCCAGGGACCCTTACGAGGGTTAGCGTTACATGATATATGAACTCCAAAATGCAAAGAGACCACATTCGCCTAGGGTTCTCTCTCAAAAACAAGGGAAACAGAAAGCAGCAGTTTTGTCAATGAAAAATTTCTATCATACACTACATTTTGAGCATAGTGGAAGTCTATACAGCCTATACAGTAGTAATCACAAAGATTTATTTCCCTATAGTACTGAATTCTGACAAAGTGAACAGCACCCCATACTGAAAATCTAGTCCTTTATCCTAAGATGGAAGAAACACGGACCAAGAGATTTGATTTTATTATGGATAAATTTTATGTTTTGCCTGATTTTGCCAATGTAAAAGGAAAATAAAGGACAAATTAACAGATTTTCATGGACTATTGCAGTGGATAGTTAGTTATTAGAGTTACAACTAAAATAAGCTTTGGAAAAAACACTTTTTATTGATTTGGGACGGAAACAAAGAGATAAAAAGATTAAACAATTGAAAGGAAAGCACCTAACAAATGACAAAGAAGAAGGTATGACATGCAGGAAAGATAAAATGCATTTGAATAATCAGCTCTTGTGAAATAGTATAACAAGTGAACTATTTTTATTCCATGTGAATCTAGAAATCTACAGCGATGTATATTTGAGGAAATACTCATAAAATCATATAGGTAAAGTGCTAGGGGACACCTATTTTGTTTCATGTATGTCATATCATTAATCTTTTAAAAAGTTTGACAAAGAACCATCATTCATAAAATTATTGCCTGTAGCTTCTTGTTATTTTTGAAAATGATTTAAAAGAATTAATTAAGAGGTCATTCTGTCAGGTCCAAAGAATCAAGACCTTGTACTAAGTTCTGGTTAAGAAGATTTATTGCTCAAGTCTGTGCACAAGAATCTAGTCAACTAATGGTCAGCACTAAATAGATGCTAAATAAGAGTCAACAGAATTCAAAAGGAGCTGAACTTGGATCACTTGTGAGAATGTAATGATGCCAGTTAACAGTGTTCAAGTAAAAAAAAAAGTATAGTATTCCCAATGAACAGACTTAGTTATTCCTGATTCATCATAAATCCAATATTTATTTGCCTTTTTTCTGTTTATTGAAAACACACAAGCACACACATACATGTATTGGGCACAGAGATAATTCTTTTATTATCCAATAGAAATGATCTGGACAAATTTGATCTGCCTTCATAGACACAAATTAGCAGAGTTTTTTTTTTCAATAATTAACATTGTCACCCAACCTCTTATCAATGCAGAATGCAATTTTCATTTAAACTTAACATTCTATTTTCCTTCTCCACATAAATAGGATGTATTTCCTATCTACTGAATACTATCCCTATTTGACTAGATTTTTTACTTACTCCCAAGAGCTATTACTAGTAGCTGTCCCCTAGAAACAGACTTAAAAGTTTATTGCTTGCATTTAAAATATATTTACTATAATTTTAAAACTCATGATTGCTTTTATTACCTGTAAATCCTTCCTGTTTTATTCTGAAAGTCAGGAAATTAAATATAACTACTATAAATTGTTTATTTATTCACTAGATTTCTAGAAGCTATTGGTAACTGTAACATTTTAGACTTCTTCAGATTTAAGAAACTGACTTCACTGTAATTTGATTATTTTAAACATCCTATTTAAGTGACATAAATCATTTTGAATTGCTTTAATGTTCCTTTTAAACTTTAGCAAGTATTTCATCTCCATGTTTAATTCAAAGATAAACATATAAAGAAAAATGTAAGTATGTTGGGTGTAGAATGATGTAATGCATGAATGAAATCCCATTGAATTAAAGGGACACTTCAGTGCAGAGTTAATAATTACCATTCTGCCTAGTAGGAAAACAAGTTAGTTGCAAAGCAATTGTTAAATGATGCAAAGTTAATTGGATGATTTAGTTTGGCACCATTTTGGAGTTCCTGCTCTAATGAGCACATTTCTTATTCTTCCCAAATGGATGTAATCAACTACTAGAAATAAGTCAACCATCCAATGCCAGAAAACACAGATGTGCTGGGCTCAATGCTGTTGACACAGAATGCCAAGTCCATTGAAAACTCCAGTCAGGGACTGGTACCACACCCAACAAATCCACAAGAATTAGATCATGACTGTAGCTCTTCCTCAGCCTGTACGCAACACTGTAATTCAGGGAACTTTCTGAACACTGGGATGGCATGCACAGCCAAGCCAACTAATTGGATGGAGAATCAATTGGAAGTATGAACCCAATGAATACAAAAAAAAATCAGGATATCTAGCTTCAGTGTTTTAGAAAAAGCAACTGTTCAAGTGCCACGGGCTCACTATTGATATTCCTCCGATGATTCCTCTTTAGTTGTATGGATGCTTTAAGGGGTGGAAAGTTGAAAGACTTCAAACACTGAAATGCATTAATCAAGCCCCTTTTAACTCTGCAGTCTTAGATAATTTGTTTGTGAGACTATGCCCATTGATATGAACTAATAGGATCTGGATGGGTGGACCAAACAATAGGCATGCTTGTGGATGTAAATAACGAAGGAAGTGTGCATCCTTGGCTTTTCTGTTTGGAAAAGGATGCTAGAACTACATACCTCCCATTCATTGTCTGTATCTATATGACTTGGAACTGCTGAATGTTCTTTGCTGTCCAGTTAAAAAATCAATCTGAAGTTCTGTAGCTTATTTATTATCTGGCAAAACATGCTGGGTTTTTTCCTAACAAAATCCGAGAACTGAATGGTCTGAAAGGAGCTACAATGACAGACATTGTCAGAAACTGTTTCTGTGTTTCCTAGGATAACTAGGACAACAGTTTGTGTGCTTCTATGGCAACAAAATGTATACCATAATGCAAAATACTGTTTACAAGTTTTTGAAAAATGACAACACATGAGTCAGAATCACCATTGCCATCTATTGCATACAGTTCTTACAGTTAATATTTTAACAACTTCTGACAAGGTGAACCCATTTTTGGTTCTACATAATTTGAATACAATACCAAATTGCTCTGCCTAGTAATAATGCAACAAGGTCTTTTTATTTTTCATTTGCCTCTCCTGACATAGACCCTAGCATGCATTTTCATCAGCCATGACAGTGTTTAACCCAAATATCTGTTGCTATCATTTGGAGAAAGATGATAAAATTATAGATGATAAAATTATATCTGTGCTTCAGTGTTGGGATTCAATTTTTTTTTTACTAATGGTTATGTGGGCATGGCTTTGTGGGCATGGCATGGCTTTGTGGGTTTGGCATTGTGGGTGTGGCTTTGTGGGTGTGGCTTTGTGGGCATGGCAGGGGAAGTATACTACAAAATCCCCATTCCCTCCCCACCCCACTAACCTGCTTTCCAGCTCCATTCCCCTGTTCAGGGCAACAAAAGAAGATCAGCTGGAGGGCAGTGGGAGTCTTTTTGCCGGTTCTCTGAACTACTCAAAATTTCCGCTACCGGTTCTCCAGAACCTGTCAGAACCAGCTGAATACCACCTCTGCTGTGCTTGTACCACATTATTGACTCAGAGTTTTAAAGGTATAGTCTAAGAACAATGCAATGCCGACTGAAGTTTGTTTCTGAAAAGTAAAGTGAACTTCTCTGGAAATGTGATTAAGTTTGATTCCCTTACCTCTGTTAACACAACCGGAATATAATCCAAAATGGCGCTTGTTCTTCAACAAAAAGGTGTCATTCTTTATCATAAGACTCTGTCTTGTTCATCTCAGGATTACAATGTTTAAATTTAATGTTCATTTGTCTTTACTGATTTCCACTGGCAAATCTCTGAAACTAACTTAAAGGAAAGTTCCTGTACATTTCTCTCATGGAGGTAACCCTAATATCAAGATGAAAAAACTGGAGTTGATTTGGGTTGTGGTTATAACTTAACAAATGAATTAATATTTCACTATGAAAATATACTTTATAGTATCCAAACATAATAGCTGGAATCACTTTCCATTTCTCTGAACTATCTTACCCGGATTACTTATATAAAAGCATTTAAGACATTTTACTAAAGACATTAGTTTCTCTAAAAAGATGTTATTAATTAAACTCATTTTGCACAAACATATATCAATATGAATTTCTCATTTTTTAAACTTTGATTATGGTATACAAATAATGAAAGATTCAGTCACAGATCACGTGGTTGCAAGTCAAAGGGAAGGTGCTACTGTTGAAAGCAACAGAGGTGGACAAAAGAGAGAGAGAGAGGGAGAGAGGAAGAGAGAATAGATGATGGATGGATGGATGGATGGATGGATGGATGGATGGATGGATGGATGGAAGGATGGAGGGAGGGAGAGAGGGAGGGGGAAGAGAGGGAGGCAGGGATGGACGGACAGATAGAGTCGCCATTTCATTTCTGTTCCTTTTAGGATGCAACTTATGTAATTCCTTTTTTTTGCTTCATGTATATCTTGCTGCAAGCCTTTCTAAAAATAATTCAGTATTTTACAGCAAATAACCATTTAGCAGTGGTAAAAGTCATGGAAAATATTAAGCTAAAATTATTTTTACATATTATGACAGCAACAAGAAACATTTGTTGTTTACTAAATATGTGAGTGACATCATAATTTATCCTTTCTAGGGAGTAGAATAAACAGTTGGAGTTAAATTTATTTTCATAACAGCCAGATGTGAATAGTAATTGCAGAATACCAGCACAGGAACTAATACCATCAGTGATTGATGTTTATTAATACACAATAATGTTTTAGTGTTTATTAAAATAGAAAAAAAGATTGTAAGTAAATAACATTATTCAAACATTGTACTGCCAAATTTTATATATATTTATATATTTTGTATTCTATTGGTGTCTTAAAGTTTAAAAACTTTTGAGAGGCGGGGCTGACATTGCTACAACACGACATGCAATCTTGGGGCTCCAGGATTGCTGTTGGTATCTCTGTTGCTGGATGGTCCTTTTGGACCTAAACCATCCCGAAGAGACAGTGATAGAGAAGGGCATGTCCTGCTGATCTCAGGGGCATCGCAAAGCCTCTGATTGATCCAGGAGAAGCTCTTTCCTCCGGCTACAAGAGAAGCAGCCATTGAAGCTGCACAATATTGGGACAGACCCCTGATATGGAAGCAGAGCAGGAAAGAGAGAGTGTCGAAATTGGTGAGATAAATTTTACTACTTGGAGAAGAGAAAACCCAAAAAGACTTAGAGCAAAATTAAAATTGAAGACAGAAGAGAGCAAGCGGCATATTAACCCTGTATTAAAATTAATGTGTTATCTTTCTTTCCTTAACTTTCTTTTCTTTTTTTTGGATGGAATTCTTACAAATGCCTCTTATTTTTTAAATTGGAATGGTCTCTTTTTCCTTCTTCTTCTATTTTTCCTCATTTTTTTGTATTTGTGGAAAGAATCTCTTTCTTTTTGTAATGTTTGGGTAGATTTCACCTTTTAAAAATTTTTCCTCCCAAACTCGGAACAAAGAAAGGGCTAAAAGAAAAAGAAGTAACACTGCCACCTAGAGGCTGGAGGTTTGGAAACACTAATTCCTATGAACACTTGACTTATATTTTATATCTCAAAGTCCTTGACTTGGTTTACTAGAAAGAATAGTGGGAAGAGCATGATTTGTTTATACAGGTGCTCTTTCGGAGTATTATCAGTAGCTGGACTGGAGTAAAGAGAAAGCCTGGACTTGAAAGATTATAGTGAATTTGTTTGAAATTTAGCAATAAGCTTTGGATGATTTAGTGGCAGTGTTTACAACCTGGAAAAATGGTGCAACATGAAGAAGAAAATGGGTTAACATTGCAAATAATTATGTTAGAAATTCAAAAAGTTCTAATAATCACAGAGAGAATTGACAAGAGATTTGTAATTATAGAACAAAACATAGAAAGAGTGGAGAGAAGAGTTGAGAATATTTACAACACAACGATGAAATTTGAGGACAGAGTTCAAAAAACTAAATTACTAAAGAACTAAATTACATTTGGCCTGTTCATTTTTGGCACAGCTGCATTAAACAAGAGGGATAGGGTCTTTAGATAAATGTAAATTGGCCAAGTTCCTATTAGCTAGTTTTAAGAGTTTACTAACAATTTTGAAATATTCCTCCAGACTTCTTTAGAGCAAAGATGGCAAACATGAGGATGGGGCAACAACTTTCAAACTGTTTAATGAATAGCCTCCTGAAACCTGATGGACCCAATGCAGACTTTTAAAATCTGCTTTTAAAAATAATCTTTCACCCTTCTATTCACCTTTCTGGGGTTCCGGTTTTGGCATGACACTGAACTGGACGTACTAACTTCCCCTTGCAGTATGGAGCAGCACTTGGCTGCTTCTGATCATCATATGTTTTTTTCTGATGCCAGGAGGGAAATCATAATTTATGTTGGCAAATGTGCCTTCCTTAGTAAGAATGCCCTTACCATTGGCTAGACTCAATTGTATCAGGACTACTGCTTGTTCCCCATACTCGTATGTTACTTAACACAATTAGCATGTTAAAATGATAAAATATAGTGCTTCAGAGATAAATACAGGTAGACCTAAACTTACAACCATTACTGAGCCCAAATTTATGTTGCTAAGCAAGACATTTGTTAAGTGAGTTTTGCTCCATTTTACGACCTTTCTGTCTACAGTTGTTAAGTGAATCATTGCAGTTGTTAAGTTAGTAAGTTAGTTGTTAAGTGAATCTGGCTTGCCCATTGACTTTGCTTGTCACAAGGTTGCTAAAGTTGATTACATGACTCCAGGACACTGCGACGGTCATAAATATGATTTAGTTGCCAAGCATTTGTAAGTGAGAAAAACAGTCATAAGTCACTTTTTTTCAGGACTGTAGTAACTTCAAACAGTCACTAAATGAATGGTTGCAAGTTGAGAACTACCTATAGCTCACAGAAAAAGACAGGGTATAGATCAGGGGTGTCAAACTCAAGGCCCAGGGGCCAGATCCTGCTCATGGGATGCTTAGATCTGGCCCATGGGGCCATACTGGAAACAGCAAAGGACCAGCCCACAGTGCCTCTGCCAACAAAAATGGAGCTTGTGGGGGCTGCGAGGGGCCCTCCTGAGTCCCATTTTCACTGGCAGATGATTGCAGGAAGCCGTCGCAGCCAAAAATGGAGCTTGGCAGTCCATTTTCATGGCAGAGTGCTCAGGTCACCACAGGCACCCCTGACATGAGTGATGTCGAGCTGGCCATGCCCACCCTGGCCATTCCCACCCTGAAATTGAGTTTGACACCCCTGATATACATTGAACACTGAAAAAATGAATGAAGCCCAAAATAATGAATGTTTATCTTGTCATCCCAAAAGGGGAATGGACAGTGAGTATAACAGCAATAGGACTTAGGTTTAGTATATAATGCTTTATAGTTTTTTACAGCCCTTTCTAAGTGGTTTATAGTATCATTATATTGCCCCAACAATCTGGGTCTCATTTGACTGACCTCAGAAGGTGTTCCATTGATGAACATGTCCTGAGAGCAGCAACTTCCACTGTTGCCAAGACTGCCTACCAACTAGAAATCAATGGCCAGTGACCTCATGGGTGCCCAAAACAGAGATGGCAAGACACCGTCAACAAAGATATGGAAGCCACAGGCCTGTGCCCTGGATATGCAGCTGACCATGCAAAGTCATGCTCAATGGGGAGAAGGAAGAAGAAGAAGAAGAAGAGGAGGAGGAGGAGGAGGAGGAGGAGGAGGAGGAGGAGGAGGAAAAAAGAAGATGGAGAAGAAGGGGAAGAGGAAGGAGAAGGGGAAGGAAAGGGGAAGAAGATGGAAAAGGAGAAGAGGAAGGGGAAGAGGAAGAAGAAGAAAAAAGAAGATGGAGAAGGGGAAGAGGTAGGGGAAGGGAAGGGGAAGAAGAAGAAGAAAGAAGATGGAGAAGAGGAAGAGGAAGAGGAAGGAGACGGGGAAGGGGAAGAAGGAGAAGAAGAAAAAAGAAGAAGAAGAAGAAGGGGTAGTAGTAGTAGTAGTAGTAGTAGTAGTAGTAGTAGTAGTAGTAGTAGTCTGAGTCAACCTTGAACAGTCAGGATTGAACTCCTGGTAGTGGGTAGAGTCAGTCAGCATTCTACCATCACCTTTAAACTTTAAACTGATGGGTCACCTTATTTGATGGTTATGTCAAGAAGCCTATTATTCGCCAGCAATCTCTGGGCATATCTGTTTCAAAAGAGAGATTCAGGCCTTCTAAATCTATATCCGCACTAAACACAGCTTCTTGTTTTCTCCTGTGAACTAAGAGAATGTATTGAAATGTATCCAACACTCTTTTGTACCTATAAATCCCACCTTGTTGATCCTGCTTGACAGAAAAGTGTAACATAGGGTTTAAATAAATATTTAGACAGAACTGCAGAAGAAGAGTCACAAAAGTCAGAACACAGATCAAGCTTTCTTCTGATCTATCCACTCTTAGTGATTTCTCATGAAGGAATATCTGGCTAATTTTCAAGAAACTCTCAAGAACTTTAGGAACCCAATGTGGAAATCACAGCAGTAAAACATAATAAAATAATATGTGCATCGTGATTGAATAACGAGGATTGAGAATTGCTTCAAAATGATCCAAAACAAATATAACTCAGTTCAATATTGAATCATCATTTTGCTATGAGTATAACTGATGTGGTGTTGTACAGATTTTGCTTGCTTTATGCAACTTTACTTTATTGCAACTTTATTATTTTATATTCTTTTCTGCACTGGGAGGTCTTGTTCATGGTCACTTATCATTTGGATTACTGCAATGCACTCTACACTGAAGAATCATGGGAAATTATAACTGGTCGAGAATACAGCAGTGTGCAGTATTTGACCCAAGTTTGTCCATATTATGTTCCTGTTGCACAAGCTGCATTGGCTCTTAGTGTTGTGGCCTGCCAGTGGAGCTGGCAGCAGAGTCAGACAGTGAGGAGGTTGGGGAGGAGCATAGGCCAGTCCTGGAGGCTGGAGAAGGCTGGAACGAGGTCTCTGCATTAGACGCAGAGATGAGGCTGAGGCCATCTGGCAGGTGCTTACGGAGCTAGATAACAGTGAAGCAGAAAAACAGCTAAAGCCTGTTCCTAGTGTGCACATGTGCAGAGCTGCCAGAAGAAAGGAACAACTCAGAAATCAGGGTAGATTTAGGAGTAAAGTCACAGGTGGAAGGTGATTGGTGTCCCCCATAGGACATAAAAGAGGAAAGGGGAGTGGGCTTTTGCAGAAAACAATTTGTTCATTCGGTCGTTAGATTCCTTTCAGGAGTGGAAGATCTGTCCATGAATCTCAGAGATTCTGTGCCCAGTCTTTCCTTGCACAGCACCTTATTTGGAAAATATTTACATGGTACCTTTGCAAGAGGGATAAGGTCTGTAGCCATAAATATTCCTTTGAAAGACAGGCCTTGCTGAATGTGAATGAGAATTCACATTCATTTAATAAAAGGGGTTTTGTCGGGACCAGGACTCTCCCATGTGCTTTTTGGGGAAGCCTAGGTCATTTAGTTTCTTCCTAGGTAAAACTCAAGGCACCATTTTTCATCTTTAAAGCCCTACAGGACCAAAATATCGGTGGCATTTCCTGAAGATATCTGCCAATCCCACCAGAGCATAGAAAGTAGACATGCTCCAGGTATCTTCCCTTAAATATTGCCACCTTGTGGATCCTCGGAAGTTGTCTTTTCTGTTGCAGCCCTTGTTCTGTAGAACATCAATATTGCTGGAGAGCTGATTGGCCTCACCTTTGAGAACACTCAATATCTGGCTCTTCTCATAGGTGTTGGAATATGATAGGATCAGAACAAGATAAGTGTGTGATGGGCTCCACAAATGAAATTTTGGCTTTACTGTCTTCTTTGCTATTATTGTTTGTACTCTTGAGTTGTAAGCCTCCAAGAGTGAGGTTTTGAAATGGGTAGCTATACAAATGTTTAAATAAATAATAAATGAATTTCAAACCTTTTTTAAAAATCTGCTTATCCAAAATGAGAAGGAAAAATACGCCTCCAGCATTCAAAAACAAAATTGTGCTTATTACCTTGTGTCAAACCTAGTGAAGGATCCACACTTAGGACAGGCTTTTAACCTGGGTAAATCTACTGATTGTAACATAGCAAAGAATATTAATAAATTTGGTACTGCCATGATATATTTTACAACTGTAAAGAATAAAGAGAATGACAGAGAGAAGATCCCGTGCCAAGACAATACATATGCAGAAGGCCAGATGAGGAAGGAAGGGTACAAAACTGTCTCAGATAGACAAGCCCTGAATTCAAATGAAGATAAAGGAGACTAGAGAAGCACGTTAGACTTATGAGATTTTCTTACTACAGTCAATCTGAAATGAAACTAGTTTTAGGCTTAAGTGACATCTTTTTTTTTTTTGCTCTACTCTACCTTCTACAATTCACATCAAGCTTTAAATGATTGTAACTAACCTTTACTTAATATTCTCTAAACACTTGAATTAAACCTTTTCTTGTTGTTGAATTAATATCTCATGGGAAATTCATTTCACATTCTTTAATATAAGTCTCCACTGGTGTGGGTGAGTGTGTCCCTTCAAGTCAGTACTGACTCCTGGCCACTTCCTGGACAATTCCTTGCAATTCCTTGTTATTTTTGTTTCATCAATGTTTTGCCACTGCTTCCTTCCTCTGGCTGAAAGAGAATCATTGGTCTAAAGTCAGTCAGATAACTTCATACCTAAGGTGAGACTAGAACTCATAGTCTCCCAGATTTTTGCCTTTAGTTTACCAGCATAAATTTATTCATTCAAAACCCAGAAGTATAGTATGTAAAAATAGCAGTATAAGTAGATAAAGTCTGGCTGTGTTAAATCAGCTGATTTCAATCAACTATAACTCATGAAATGAAGGAACAGCTAACAAAGCAAAAGACACTGAGACATAACTGAAAACCTACATATTTGCTTCAGCCATGATATTCTTTTCCAAATAAATTAACATTCTCTCATCATGGAATGTACATTGACTTGTTCTATTTTGTTCTTTCTTAAGTGTCTCCCTCCCTCCCAAAATGTTTCTTCTTATGAACATGTTAGGTTTCTGTTTAGCCTCCCTCTTAAGCTACCCACACACTAATTAAATGTCCCCCGTTTTGTGCCCACTTGCGCAGGCACACGGATCCCCCCCTGCTGCCCCCACGGGTGTGTGCATGGCTTTCTTGGAGCCTGGGGAGGGCAAAAACAACCTCCCCGGCCCCCCAGACCCTCTGGAATCAGGAAACAGCATGTTTCCTGACTTCCGTTGGGCCCATTTTTCACCCTCCCCAGGCCTCAGAGGCTTTCTTAGAGCTGGGGAGGGTGAAAACAGCCTCCCCCTTCCCCCGGAGGCCCTCCGGAAGCTGGAAATGGCACAGTTTCTGACTTTTGGTGGGCCTGGTAGGTCCATTTTTCATGCTACGCAGGCTCCATGAAAGCCTCCTGAATTCCATTGGGCCCATTTTTCTCCATCCACAGGCTTTAGGAGGCTTTCCTGAAGCATGGGGAGGGCGAAAATGGCCTCACCATGCCCTACAGAAGACCGAAAATGAGCTGGCTAGTGCACGCATGTGCCCTGGAGCTGACATAGGGTAACGCCTCGCATGCCCTCAGACATGGCTCCACATGCCACCTGTGGCACGCATGCCATAGGTTCGCCATCATGGGTCTATAATTTCTCAAATATCATAGAAATAAATGAATGTTGATCTGTTAGTCATGGACATTGGGATCCTTCAGCTATTCTTTCAGGAACAACATACAGCACAGCTTGAGAATTTGCCCATGCCTGAAAGCCTATTTCAATGCCACTGCTGCTTTAAGTAAACTTGTCCACCTTAACACTGTTTCTTATTGGATTGACTTCGTAATATTAGAATTCCAAGACAATTTCAAATTAAGGTGGATTTTTTTGCCTTTCATATAAATAGCTCATGCTTGTCCAAGTATCTACTTTGGCTTGCATCATTTTAACAAGCCTCAGGTGTATTAAATCAGATTATATAGCACATATTAAGGTTCATGTTTAATATCAAATTAAGTATTGGGATGATTTATAGAAAAGGTTTCATCTCCCATTCCCCCACATGAGGCTTAAGACTAATTTCAACAAGATCTTCGAACACTTTCTGAATTCAAATCTTCTCCACTCATAACTGTCCGTGTTGTTTTTAATTTCACATGAGACGGATACCCAGCCTCGCATCTGTTGTTATTCCCTTGATTTCTCTCTCTGAGAGAATATAGGATCCTAGCATATATCAGTGTGATTACTGGAGGTTGCTAAATTCCTAAAGTTTAAAAGAAGAAGAAAAATGATGTTTCCATCTCTCATAGCAGGATTTAATTACAGTATTATTGCTTACATTAATGTGCTATTTGGCTATACAGGGAATTGTTAAATGTATTAAAATCTTAATACATTCCTTGCATATATGAAGACCCCTGATTAGCCTTGCCCGCTCCCCTGAAAAATAAGCAATAAAATCTCACTATCAGCAGCAAAAATTCCATAGGATTTGCTTTTGTTGACAGAGGTATAATTTGCACAAACATGCTTAATTCTTAAGCAAAGTTATTTTAGTGAAAGAAGTCTCACTGTATTACAGCCTATTACTGTATGTATGTGTGTGTCTGTCTGTGTGTGTGTGTGTGAGAGAGAGAGAGAGAGAGAGAAAGAGAGAGACAGACAGACAGAGACAGAGACAGTGACAGAGACAGAGACAGAGACAGAGACAGAGGTGGGTTTCAACAGAAGGGCTGGAAGTGTGTCCGTGTGCACAGGCTGTGGGTTTTAAAAACGTCTTGTGTGTGCACAGGCTGTGAGTTTTTAAAACTTTGAGTGAATCCAGGAAGAGGGAAGATGCAGAGGGGCTGGAAGTGTGTCCGTGTGCACAGGCTGTGGGTTTTAAAAACGTCTTGTGTGTGCACAGGCTGTGAGTTTTTAAAACTTTGAGTGAATCCAGGAAGAGGGAAGATGCAGAGGGGCTGGAAGTGTGTCCATGTGCACAGGCTGTGGGTTTTAAAAACTTCAAGTGAATCCAGGAAGAGGGAAGATGCAGAGGGGCTGGAAGTGTGTCTGTGTGTGCAGGCTGTCGGTTTTAAAAATGTCTTGTGTGTGCACAGGATGTGAGTTTTAAAAATGTCTGGGTGAATCCAGGAAGAGGGAAGAAGCAGATGGGCTGGAAGTGTATGTGTGTGCACAGGCTGTGGGTTTTAAAAATGTCTGAATGAATCCAGGAAGAGGGAAGAGGCAGAGGGGCTAGAAGAGTGTGTGCTGTGCGTTTTTAAAACTTTGAGTGAATCCAAGAAGAGGGAAGAGACAGAGGGGCTGGAAGTGTGTGTGTAAGGTGGTCAATAATGTTGAAGGCCAGGAAGGACAGCCATATTTCTTCTGTAAGTAGCTGTTTTATTGTTTTGTGTACTTATTATATTCTTATTTAATTAATAAGTACACAAAATAATAAATTTCCTTTTTTATATCTTCTTTTTATAGATCATTCTCTGATCATTCATTCAGTGACATCGACTTGGCACTCCCACCAGTCACATGACTGCCAAGCTACTCCCACCTGGTCACATGACCACCAAGCCATTCCCACAAAACAGGCCACACCTACAGAATAGTTTCTAAAAATATTTGAAACCTACCACTGAGACAGTGACACAGAAACAGAGAGAGACAGAGAGACAGAGAGGCAGAGAAGGATACAGAGAGAAAGAAACAGGGAAAGAAAGAAAGAGAGAGAGAAAGAAAGAAAGAAAGAAAGAAAGAAAGAAAGAAAGAAAGAAAGAAAGAAAGTGTTTGTGAGAGAGCGTGTTTGCTATTTTTTAAAAGACATTTTGGAAAATTTACTTTTTGAATATTCCACTTTTCAGCATTCTTGGTAATTGCTATTTCTTTCAAATGTTGTTTTCTATCTTTTTGTATTTTAATGCCATTTCCCTAATAAACAGAAACAAGTGTCAAATTTTCATTTCATCAATCCAGGGATTACTTTATGCAGAACTTTTTGGGACTTGATTTTTTTTAAAAAAATACTTTATTAACTTTCAAAGAGAGATAAAATACAAAATAACAGAAAAGGAGAAATTGGGGATGCAGGGAATCAAAAAGGGGGAATAAGAAAGTAACAACTCGACTTTCTGCAGTATAGATACAAATCTATGTAATATTGGATTTATAAATTGATTTTTCTAATGTATAGTATAATAAAGTAGAATATTATTTAATATACCTTATTCTCTAGCTAAAGATAACAAAAGTTGGTAAAACCTTTCAGCCAAGGATCTAATTTTAGAAATTCCATGCATTTATTCACCATATGTGCTTTCTAGATTAAGGTTGATCTGTTCAATATTTTCATTGTATTAGTTTAAAAGGTGATGAAACATTACAGATCATCAACGCAAGATTTTTTTAAAAAAATGGTTTCATTTGGCACTAATCCTGTGCAGACAAGAAGTCTGGAAGCTGTAAATACAAAAGCCAATCTCACTGCATTTAAACCAGTGTTAAATAAAATCTGAGGTTTATTGAGCTTTTAGAGATTGCAAAGTAGTTTATAACAATAGCATTATGTCAATGGATATTCTCAATCATCCAGGTCATGCTTGTCCCAAAGGTGTTTTTCAAAAGACAACTGGAGTAACTTGGGGTTGTTGTTTTTTTCCTTGAAAATATTTCATTTCTCCTCCAAGAAGCTTCTTCAGCCAAAACTGAAAAAGCTTGTTGGATGAGGAGCGAATCATTTTCAAGGAAAAAACAACCTTGAAGATCCAGTTGCCTTTTGAAAAGCACCTTTGGAACAATAGTAATAGCACTTAGACTTATAAAAAGAGGACCCAGATTGTTGGGGGCAATATGCTGACTCTGTAAACCGCTTAGAGAGGCTGTAATGAACTGTGAAGTGGTACATAAGTCTAAGTGCTATAGCTATCTGTTGTGGCCCAGCAGGAGCCGTTGGAGCTGCCACCAGACTCTGAGAGCGAGGGGCCCTATGAGTCGGCTCTGGAAGATGTGGAGGACCCTGGACAGGGTTCCGACTCTGAGCAGGGAGCAGAGAGGCTGGTTGGCTACCAGGCGGCACCTGAGGTCTGGAGCAGTGATGAGAGCCAAAGGGAGCATGCTCCCGAAGTCAAGCCTTGGAGCAGTGGGGAAGAGACAAGGGAGTGTGATTCTGATGTCATGCATTGGAGCAGCGGGGAGGAGACAAGGGAGTTGATCCTGGATGCCCGGCAACGGAGGGCTAATAGACGTAAAGAACAGTTACGTAGTTACAGGAGATAATTGAACTCAGCTGGTGGTAATTAGGCTCCTCTCAAGACTATAAAAGGAATGGCTTTCCACAAGCTCGTCGCAGGAATCAACGTATTTACTAGAGCTGGAGAAGCTATCGTGGCTATCTTGGCAGGTTGGGTTGCTGCCAAGGTCAGTCTGTGCTGGATTGCTGCCAAGGTCTAGTCTCTGTGTTAATAAATCCTTGAAGTATCTTTGTCTTGGCGTGCTTTGGTGTATGAAGAGTGGGGTCAGAACAGGTAGCTATTTGATTTAAGTTTTTTTTAACATTTATGTAAAATTTGCAATTTTTCACTTCTTTTTTCAGTCAGAATTCAAGCTCATGTATGGGGATTGAGACAACATTGTTACTTTCCTGGAGAACCTTTTGGATCTCATTGGGAATATTGTAGTCCTACTTCTTTTACACCTTTTATCTACATCTTTCAACATAATCAAGTTAATCAATTATTTTTTAATTTACTAATCTTTCAAACATTTACATATGTTAAAGATCACATTATTTGAAACCAACATGTCTTTTTCTAAATACCTATCAGCCACATTCTCATTGCTTCTTGAGTCTCTGAGTATTCCAATATCTTTTTCTCTACCCTCTCAGCTCATCCCCATTTATTTTATTTATTTCACCCAAAAAAATCTCTCTATGGATTCCATCCATTTAGAACGTTGCACATTTTTCCTCAGAGCTCATCCTTGGTTCTTATATTATAATACTTTCTGACATACATTTAGTCTTTTTATAATTAATGTGTGCATTTATGTATTATTATAGTCAAAAATCTATACTAAACAGGATTATACCACAGTGCAAACTGTAGAATAACAATGATAAATAATTTTCTGAGACCACAAAGCTTCATCATCTCTATCTAGTAGAGTAAAACATAATCATTATGCCTCTTCAGATGTCCTGTCCAAGGTGGAGTCACTTGTGCTAAAACAATGCCATACAGCTTACAAATAATACATACATGGAGAAAGTATACATTTTTCATGTTTACATAGTGAAATAAGAGAAACATTACATGATTCATATAGTATCACAGAACATAAAATGTGATAAGTTTGTATATAAAACTTTGTCACTTTATAGGTTGCATTTTATCTTGTACATTGATACAAACACACACCACAGAATGTTAAGCACTACTAATATTATCCAAAGCTGTGCATAATATGCCTAGTTGCCAACTAAATTATTCATTTTTGACTTCATATTGAAGTTACCTCAAAAAAATCTATTCTCAGAAAGGAAAATGGTTTTCTAAGAATTAGTAATTTAGCTTGTTAAACAGTTATAATTATTTGGGATCTTCATAAGATGCATAAGAAGATGTATCAAATATTGGATCAATATTCATTTATTTATTATAAATCCATATTGTTAATTTAAAATATAATTGCTATGTGTTCAATTGTCCTGATCATATTTCAGTTCTGTGGCAACTCTAATTCCACAGGCTGGAATGATAAAGGGCATATTTTTCATTTTTGCTAGCTGTTTTTCAAAATTAATCTGCAATCTGTCTGTCATGCTTGTCTAAATATCACACGAATGGAAGGTGTGGTGGAGGAGAAAAGATGGCTATTGCAATTCTTCAGAGCTTTCTTAATGGTTTAAAAATTCCCCCAACATGTAAACAACATTCCAACATGAGGAGGACAGACTAGATTAGGATTAGCTTTTGAACTGGCAGCCTTAACTTCACATTTTACAGGGCTGTTTAGTCATAGGGTCTTCCAATGGGATAGTAGAGTGGGATTAGTATTAGTATTAGAAGTTGACTGAGTTAGTATGTTTCTATACGAGTGTAATGTCACACAGTGCCTTACATATTACCTGAATATTGATTTGAGAATTTCTAAGGAAGTATAGGCCAGGTCCTTCAACTTTTGTTCCACAGCCATTTTACCTATTTTCTCTGATTGTGATGACAGGATAATGCCTTCTTCCTCTGTAAGACAGAAAAGACCAAGTCTACATGTGAAAGTTTAATTAAACTGATTTACTGCTAAAAGCCAATTCACAGGAATCTTTTTAACTGAAGGTTGGCACCTGCTAGATTCAAATACATTTCAATGGCACCCAGGGGGGTTAAATTTAATTCTCTTGTGGCTGCATAGGGATTTGTAGAGTCACCTCGCAGCAAGATGGGTGGCAACAAATTTAATAAATAAAATAAAATTCTAGGCTGATCTCCCTTTTCACCATTTCACTGGTTCTGCTATCCTTCTCCTTCTCCTTCTCTCTCCTTCTCTCCCTCTCCCCCCCCCCCACACACACTTAAACATGTTTATATTCCCTGAAATTTTATCTAGATCTGTTAGATAAATCAGTTAGTGGTGTTTTCTAAGCTTGATGAAAATTGGCTCTCCATATTGAATAAGGCCATGGAAAAATCAGGCTTTGTTCCAGATCACCAAATCAAGATTGAGGCTCAATTATTGGTATAATTTATATACTATGATGTGTATAGACAACACACCAGAAATGGCTATGGCAGGGTTAATGTGTTTCTATTGCATGTTTCCTGTCTCAATTGTGAGATCAGTTATAACTCCCTGGCCAAAGATAATAGCTAAAGTGTAACAGATGCTGGATGTTCCACAGCTGAGGTGAAGTATTTCCTTTCATCGTAACCAGTAACTGATAATGACCCCACAGTTGGAAACGGTAAGGACATGAGTAGATTTCTAATAATATTAAATAAATAAACTTCTCATTGTAAATTAAGAGCAACAGTTACTAGGTTCATCACTCCTTTTTGAAAAAATATCAAAATTGAAGGTAAAATAAATCCAAGTACTGAGTTTTAAAGTTTGGGGTTTTTATATCCAAATTTTTAAGTATTGGTTTGGATTCCCCCACCACTGTCAAACTAAGACTGCATTACTATTACTATTACTATTACTATTAGTCTTCTCATCATTCCTATCACTCATCTCCTCCCACCTATGACTGCATGACTGTAACTTGTTGCTTGTATCTGTACTATTTATATTGATTGTTTCCTGATTGCTTATTTTTACCATATGATACTAATTAAGTATTATACTTTATGATTCTTGATGAATGTATCTTGTCTTTTATGTGCACTGAAGAGCATATGCACCAAAGACAAATTCCTTGTGTGTCCAATCACACTTGGTCAATAAAGAATTCTATTCTATTCTATTCTATTCAAGGAATGTTTACACTTGGGACATTAAACACAATTTTAAAACAATGAACAGGGGCATATCTGTGTAGAGATCTAGTTTGAAAGAGCAAGATGTGCCATGCCCACAGCCCCTGTTCATACTGCTCAAACAAATATGAGGTGTTCTTTTTTACCAGATATCATGTGTCAGCTGCAGAGATCAGCCAGGTGAACTCAGAAAAGATATTATTGTTTAAAGGTATTCCTAGTAATTGCCAGTAGCACATCTGAGCACTGTCTGAATAAATATTTGCATTTCAAATCTGAAACTATGCACAGTCCACTTATCACCAATTTCTACTAAAATAATAGCCACAGAAGTGCCCCCTGATAGAAAACATAGTTAATTAGAGAAGAGACAGAATTTTTGCACTAAGCACTATCAAAGCTGAGTTTAGAATGAAAAAGAGTTACAGTATAAGGGATTTTGGACTGATATATTGTAGGTTGTCTCAATTTATTCATATAAGTGTCCAGATCTTCGGTCAGTTACATGGAAAAAAAGCTATACCAAGGACACTTCTAAAAGGTCTGAGTTTTTTTCCCCTCTTTCAACTTTCAGATATAATAAATCAATTTTGTAATTCATGTGGGAAGTTGTCTAAGGTGAAAGCTATATAGAAGAACAGAATTTCTCTCTCAAACTCAGGATTTCTCTCTTTTTCTCAGACCAACATGTGTTAAAGTTATTATTTCATAAAATATGTTTATTGTGCAGTTATCTCAGCCTGCAGGCTTATAATTCTCCAGTATGTATAAAACAGTGCATAACTATAATCCACAGAGGTTGCAGGTTTATTTAAATCCCCTGACTGTTAGGAAAATACCTAAACAGCAGAATGTAAATAGAAAGTTATGCTCTATGTAATGACCTCAAAACTATTCCTATAGCAAATAACAGCACTTTTGTCTAACGTTCAATTATGTATGTTATCACGACTGAAATTCTAGCAGTTATTGAATTCTCCAGCTTTCTAAAGCTGCAAACATACTTTTTGAATAAATCATGCAACTATATAAAGATGTTTTAATCACCAGATGTATTTTGGTTTCTCAGTAGTACAGATGATGTACTAAGGCACATCTGGTGAGTAACCTGTCCAGCGAAGAACAATTTTCCCCCTGTAACACACATGTGAGCAGAAAATTTTGTACAGTCTCAGAAGTCCATTCTCATTTTTCAAAACCCAGCCCTCACCTGTGGCTGATGGACCTATTTGTCTGGAAATAACATCATCATATTTCCTACTCCCATAAGCAAGTGTGTCTACTCTTCCAGTAACCAATATATTCTTCAAAAAAATTCTCTTGCTTTCTAATTTTTTTCTTAGTCTACTAAACCAACATTCCATCAAGTAACTAAAACAGATGTCAAGCATCCAAATCTTAGAAAGTGTCAGAAAACCTTGTAATAATTTAGTTTTATTCAGTACTGACAATGATACCAGTAGAAAGGTTAAAAAAAAAAAAACCAGCGATCAGTCACATTTTTTATCTTTTCTGCACAAATCATTAACACTTTTTTCTATCTTTGCTAATAAAAAAGTTACAAAAATATATTCTGTGCAATAACAGGGAGCTATTAAAATGGATTAGAATTTATTTGAATATTATATTTTCCTTGTAGTGTTAGTATTTTGGATTTTGTTTGTAAAATACTGCAGACGTTGGAGTTAAGATTGATTATATGAACTCTATGCTCTTTCAAAGCCTTATAAGGCATGAGTATCATGAATAACTCTAGGATTAGTCATAGCTATATAAACCTAAATATCACTTGTTATTTTCCACAGCTCCTGGAAGAGGTCCTTTGCTGGAAAGTGAGAAAATGTGGGGATGAATTGAAAATATGGGGATAAAGTGAAGCGAAATCTCATTGAGAATTGGATAAAATACTTTCCCCTGAGATCACTATGGTAGATGTTGTCAACAGTCACTACAGCTCCTAGAAGCATTTCAGTACATGTAGGTTCCATGTAACATATCTCATATGTAAGCCAATTACCTTTTTTTTTCTTTTAATGATCCTGTAATTCTTTGCATCAGAGTGGAGTCGGGCGACTGATTGGATTTTGTGCTTGTGATGAAACAAATGGTTTTGCCGATTAGATAGATTTGTTGTTATAGAAATGGCTAGTTCTATACCAATCTGTAAAAGTAAAAAGTTGAGGTTGTAATGCTGTTATCTTGTACTGTGCTAAAAAGAGTCAGATGCCAACACATGTTTCTTTCTTCCCTTGGATCTCATATTTTCTTTCCTGCTTTCTTTTTTCTTCCCTTAATTTTTTTTATTTTTTTTTATAACTTGATAAAACAATAAAAATTATATAAGAGTGTTTACTTTACTGGCCAGATGCCCTTTCTGATGCCTACTCTGCGTTCCCAGCAGACAAAAGTCATTGCATCCAGAGAGAATAATATCTGCTGCTACCTAGGATCGAACTCACAGCCTCCTGATTGTGAGGTGACAACAGCTCCACTTCTAGGCCACTGTGCAGCTCATGGAAGCCAACTACATTATTACAATAATATATAGCATTAGATAGTTTCTCCTTGACTGCCTTTTAGCAGAAAAATGCTTGATGAATGTGTCCCACAATAACACTAAGTGTGAAAGTCATAGGAACTGCTGAACATAAAGCAGTGTTGTATTTCCTGAAAAGATATCTGTATCCAAAAGACAATTATATACTAATAAATAGGGTTCAGATTTCTAGCTGGGATACATCAGGATTTCTCTATTGACATTAGCATTAAAGATGCAAATTTCCAGCAGCTGACAGGCTAGTCTTATACTTTTTTTTCTAGAAGAACTCATCAGAATAGTTCCCAAGAGTTCTTAAAATTGCTAAGGCAGCTGTGTGGTTTACCTTAGGAAACAAAGGGGAAATCATTGATAGTCATGTAATAACATTCTTGTAGTAATGAAATGGGATAGTGTGAAGATGTTTACATGCAGGGGGAAAGGATTTGCTTTTTTTTTTTTGATGTGTTGTACTGCATTGCATTTTTCCCATTAGTGCAGCAAAAAGATTGGATAGATAATAACTATCTGTTCTGAGGCCTTTTCATATGAGGTTTGCATAGAAGTCTTCAAAATGTAAGCATATTTCCTTGTTGCTATAATATTTTTAATTCTTGCGTTTTTCTTCAGGAGGGACATGTCTACACACTACTTGTAGATCAAGGTGAACAGATGCTGTCCGAGTTTAATATATAACAGGAACGTCAAATGGGCAGCCCGCAGGGCGCATGCATAATGTGCAGGCCACACCCATCCCCGGTTCTGCAAAAGCAAAAAACATCACAATACATCATCATGATGTGACACAATCAACTTTGACACCCGTGTTCTATAACGTATCTTCAGTACTTTGGTTAGATTGCTAAAATGGTATCATTGTGATTGAGGGAACTGATTCATCATATCGTAGATTTCAGACTTATAAAAACAAAGGCTATCCTAATACTTCCAGCTTCATCACCAATCTAAGATTGATTGTGTAAAGGCATATTGATGCAACATCAGCCCAGTCTTTTTCATATAAATGTCTTGATGCTTGTCATGAAAGAAATACAGGTATAAGTTTATTCTATTACTGTACATGCTAATAGCAAATACTGTTATCAATGTGTCAGACCTGATGGACTTCCAAGACCAACTTCCATGGTCCAGCAATTCATCTGCAAAGTAGCAACTGAAATATCTGGAGAAAGACTAGAAATTTTGAATACAGGTTTATATAATTCCTCATTCAGAACTTATTATATTTTAAATTACATTGACATAATTACAATCTGATGGTAGTATATAACATACCAGAGAAGTAATATAGAAGAGTCATATAAGGAATTTATATATGCAATTTTTAGATGCAAGTCATATAATTTAAACTTTATATACAGTAGCCCCACAAAGTATAATAACGGAGATAATAATTATCAAAGTTGCATGCAAACTCATTTCTCAATGGTGTAATGTGTATGAACATCTATGAGTAAACATAAATGAGCAGAATTCTCAGTATGAGAGTCATTCATTTATAGAGTTAAACACAGTGAAAACCTAAATTCGCCACATCCGTGTTATAACCAACAGTCTTTCTCATTGTTGTACATTTAATGCTGGAATTTAATAAATAAAATAAATCTGTTCTAGAAAGTCAATGTCCCAATTTAAATCTGAAACAAAAAGGTAGAAATGTTTGCATGGAGACTTGTGCTGTACAATGAACAGCTGTGATGAATCTGTGAAATGACAGTGGTTTCCAGCTTCAATAAAAGTCCTAATATGGCAACAAATCAACACAACCCATTTCACTATTGTTTGCAAGCCAACAGAATGGAAGAAAGGCCTTAGCAAACAATAAAGGCAAATTAATTTTAAAAATTACATGACATTAACATTATAAAGGGGAAAATGATATTTTGCATGGACAAAAATAAAGTAGACAGTCTTGCCATGTCTCTATTTAGAATTAAAATTAACTTCCATTAGACCTCACTTTTAGGATTGCTGTACTGGTGTTTTTTTTTAAAGAATCTTATTTTATGTTTCAAATAATTGTCATAGCATGCATATTTCTGTCTGTTTTTTAACTTGCAAGATCTGGATGTATTTGACTTCACCTTTTTCAGGAATCCCCTTAAACAATCCACAGAAAACATAAAACACACCATTGAATGCCAAAATGGATTTTCCAATTTTCTAGATATTTTATATTCTTTTATTCTCTCCCCCTCTCCCCCCCACACACATACAGTCATCTATATTATTTATAAATTAAAAGAAAAAAACTGACATTGGAAAATAATACATTGCCTCTTCCAGAGAACAAAGGCAGAAGTTTTATTTTATCTGTTCGTCACCAAATCCTTCTCATATTTTTTTCTCCGCTAGTTTTTTTCCCATCAAAGCTCAGCAAATGAGACTACATAGGGCAGCCAAAACATTTAAATAAAGTTATTGCCTCAAATGAAAAGCGCCAATCCAATATATAACACCACACATTTAAGATTGCCCATTCCACATGTGAGGTCTGTATTTCCATTCCTCATAAAAGGCCCGCCTCTCCACCAGGCCTTCAGTGGTGTAGAAATGTGTAATAATGGCTTTCCAGGAATAATAGGTTTTGCATCAAGCACTTCTCAGCTTGCCCTGGCAAGTAGCCTACTTAGTGACTTGATCTATGGCATGAGCCTGTTGGCTTTCTGAGATTCCTAATTGAACCCAGTCTTGTGGCTGGACACTTTTCATCCAATGTGTTGGCCACCTGTGCATGTGGTGGGAGAAATTCAAGGCATGCCGAAATCCTTCCCCCAAACCAAAATTGTATGTCAGACCCCATGGCCCTCTGGGGAGAAAATGAGTTTGACGGCATACAGCTAGATTCCATGGTATCCTTTCAGCAGGACATCACAGAGAAATAATACCACAAGGATACATAATGCATGAAACAGGAAAAGGAATAGAAAGAATAAACATGTCTTAAAATGCAGTTAATCAAGCCATCCAGTTACCAAAAACCAATAATTATTTTGGATTCTGTAATGTCTTCTTCAGAGAAAAAAAGGGGGGGATGGTTGAAAGTCCTACAGTATTTTGAGTGCACAGAAATGTCAAACATGAGAAAGTTGAAAGAACTCCTGTGGCATAAGTGAGGATTACATAGTTGGTGTTTTTTAAGATAATCCATAATTTTGCAAAGTAGATAAAGCTAAGAGGTGGAGATTTTATGATGATCACTCAATGGGTTTCCAGTTAAAGTCCAATGCTCAGTTATATAAGGATTTTTTTCCCCTGAAAAGCTCATTTCAAGGCAGAACTGAATTCTAACATCCATTAGAATTCTGAATAATTCAGATGAAGCTAATAATAAAGCCTATAAAAGTTTGGAATAAGTCAAAGCAAAGAGACACCTGTCTCCATGCTGTTAGGCTTTGCATTTCCATATAGCAAATATTTTAGAGAGTTAACCAAGTAGCTTCTTAGCCTATTCCAGTATAATGGAATTTGTAGGAATATTAATCTTGATTTATTAAAAATTTGCTATTTGGAAAAATGATTAACAAGACAACCAGCAAGGTAATTAAAGTACCCATTGTCTTCTTTAAAAATCCAAAAACTGATTTTTGAAGGTCCATTGAAAAAAATTGAATTTAAAATTTAACTTCTACTCCCTAGTTATTTATCTCCATTTCACATTTTTAAAAAGATACACAGTGAGTATTGGACTTTCACAATCATATGCACAAACACAAGGCACAACATTGTTTCTTAAATAAAGGCTTCCCTGTCTGGAATTGAAACAAAAACAACCTGCACTTTTTTTCTACCAATTACATCAATTAAATATACTAATCTTGAATTAATCTTAAACCAGTTTCATTTCTTAAATAAAAATGGTAGTGCTGTACACCTTCCCAATATCATTTATCTTATCCTTTGCTCCAATTTTGTTTTTGTTTTTTTTAAACTTTGACACTTGGCTTTGTTTGACCTTAGGTTTTTAGGTCTTTACAGAGAGGTTGCTCTCTGTTTGAACCTTCTTCACTACCACTAACTTTTTGGCCAAAAATTATTCTTCTGGCTAATTCTTCTCTCTCACTGGAATCTTGTCCCATTCTACTTTGAGCTTCAGCCCTTTAAGTTCCATACAAGCCTACTTCATAACTGTGTTTGCACAACACAAGGTATCTATCCACCTACTAATTCAGTTAATAAATTCATTTTTTTGTTTTTGGCAGGACTAACATCCAGGGTCTATTACAGGTAGTCCTTGACTTATGACCACAATTGAGCCGAAAATTTCTATTGTTAAGTGAAACATTTGTTAAGTGAGTTTTCCCCCATTTTATGACCTTTCTTGCCACTGTTGCTAAGTGAATCACTACAGTTGATATGTTAGTAACCTGGTTTTCTATGGAGATTCTCAGCCATCCAGGTCATGGTTGTCCCAAAGGTGCTTTTTTCAAGAGGCAAGTGGACTTTCTGTTTTTTCTTAGTTGCTAAGTGAATCTGGCTTCCCCATTGACTTTGCTTATCAGAAGGTTGCAAAAGGTGATCACTTGACTAGTCATAAGTATGAACCAGTTGCCAGGCATCTGAATTTTGATTGCATGCTCATGGGGATGCTGCAAAGTCGGTAACCCTGAAAAATTGTCATAAGTCACATTTTCAGTGCCACTGTAACTTTGAACAATCACTAAACGAACCCTTGTAAGATGAGGACTATCTGAACATGACAACTACATATTAGTCCTACTAGTTGTCTTAAAGAAAGTAGGAAGGCGTCCTACTTTCCATCCAAAAGAAAAGTTTAGAGATTAATGAGACATTTGAGAGGGACAGAGTTTGAACTACTAATTTCTCAACTATGCTTTTGTTGTTGTTAGTTGCAAAGTCATGTCTGACCCATTGTGACCCCATGAACAGCATTCCTCCAAGCCTTCCTGTCCTCTACCATCCTCTGGAGTCCATTTAAGCTCAAACCTACTGCTTCAATGACTCCATCCAGCCACCTCATTCTCTGTCATCCCCTTCTTTTGCCCTCAATCTTTCCCAGCAGTAGGCTCATCTCCAGTGAGTCTTTCCTTCTCATTAGGTGATCAAAGTATTTGAGTTTCATCTTCATGATCTGGTCCTCTAAAGAGCAGTCAGGGTTGATCTCCTCTAGGACTGACCGGTTTGATTGATTTGCAGTCCAAGAGACTCACAGGAATCTAGCAACTATTATTTTCTATGTGCCTATTGTTCACCAGCTGCTACTCAGCGGTTGTCTAGTAAGTTCCTTGTTAATTGACTAGAGAGTTCTCATTTCTAATCCATACCTGCTGAGTGTTCGAGTCAGTTTTGTCAGCGTAAAGATTCTTTTCCACAACAACTGTAACCAAGGCAGTTACAACTACCTTGGACCCAATGTACCATAAAGCGTAACAAAACTAGGCCACTGGCCTAGTCAGCTGCACTATCATCTAAGAGATGATTCTTAAAACATAAGCCTTTCAATTAGCAAATAAAAATAAAGCATTTCTCCATAGAGGGATCCGGATTTGTATGGAAACAGCTTGAGGCAGTAGGACATCTCGATGTTGTAGATGGGTACATGGTGTGCTTATATTTATTCAAAACGAAAACAATCCTGAAGTTAAGACAATTCTCCCAAAAGTCAGCATTTATAGAAAAACTCCTCTGGTGCTACATCTGTCTTCTCAGCATATCTAAAATTATCTTTCCACCTTAAGGGTGCTACTGATCTAGAATGTGAAAATCCAGACAACCACTAGGTCACAGAGAAAAAATGTAGGAACCCCTATATACGTAGTTTCCAAAGTTTATAGTCAATGTAAGTTTCTGTCCTGAATGAATGAATAAACACACACATGGACAAACACACATACACAAGTATATGGAAAACCCATCTGTCTTATTCTTGTTTTAATAATGACATTCCTTTTTTGGCAATGTATAAGAACTCTAAATTTTGGAAAGCCTGATTCACATTTGAATAGATCAGATTTTTTTCAGACTCAAGAGATATATTCCAGAATATATTCCAGAATTCCCTAGATTTGTGAAAAGGCATTGCTATAATAAGTTTACTAGTCATGATTGTAGTGATGATTCTTTGCAATAATTGTGACTCTTCATATACAATGGACAGTTTTCTATGGATAAACCAAAAATATATTTGTGGACTTCTATTATTCCATACCCGTGAGAGCGAACTTATGGCACACATGCCACAGGTGGCCACTGAGCCATATCTGCTGGCACATGAGCCATCAGTTTCAGTGCACATACATGCACCGACCAACTGATTTTCAGCCTTTCAGTGGGCCGGGGGAGGCTGTTTTCACCCTTCCTATGCTCCAAAGGCTTTCATGGAGCCTGTGGAGGGCAAAAATGGCCTCCCCGGGAGGAAATATCAACTCAGCTTTGAGGTGAGCAGTGTGGCACGTGTGGGGAGAAGCGGGGGAGTGTGTTGTGCGTGCATGTGCATCAAGGAGCATGCTTTGCATTATGAGTGCTGGAGCACACCCTCACATTTTTGGCATCCAACAACAAAAAGTTTAGCCATCACTTTTCTATACTATTAGATTAAAATTCTGTCCTCCATGCATACTGGATACAGAGACAGAACCTGGAACTATATCTAGAAATCTATTACTCTGAAACTTCTAATCCTCAAAGTTCATAAATATTACCAAAACCCAAATGATCCTGAAGAACTATTTATTCTTCATTAACCTAGTGTTTAAAATATGACAGTCATCCTATAATAATGATAACTATGCTAGCTGGAAGAACATTAATAACTAGGAGCATAAGGTTGAAATAAATATAACCATTCACAACAAACCTATTTTAAACCTCAATGTAATGTCCAACCGGAATAATAAGCATAACTGATGAATGCATTCCAAGGACCTGAATGATTTCCATATAAAATTCATAATGAAGTTTAAAATAGCAGCAAAGGATTGATTGTAAATGTTATAATAATATAAACAATGCAAAGCTTGATAACAGTTTTCTCCTATCAATTTTGCCCCTTTCATGAATTAGTAATAACATACAATCCTTTCCTATGTGCAGTTGGCATGTGGATGAATTTAGGGAATGGTGACCAAACCCTACCTAATTTGGAGGCACATGACTTGGTTGGTAATTATTAAAGTTCACTTGTTGCCAATGAGAGTTTTAAGGATTCTTCTGATTTGACACAACCACGTCTATGCAATATGAGAGAAAAGAAATTGAAGATAGCTCTTTTACCCCAAAGAAACTAAAATGGGAGTCATAGATATCCAATATAAACCACAGTGATGAAACAGTGATGAACTGTGTGATGCTGGAACGTAGTGCAGAACCTGACCTTCATTCTTGCACAGATTAAAATTCAGGTAATCAAGTAGTTTGCATTTGCATGATGTATATTTTGTCATTTTCTTCCTATGTACGGTCTTACAGAAGCCCACAAATTTTAAAGAGTTATAAAACAGTGGGCTGCAAGATTTTTATACTTACCTTCTCCGTTCTGTGTAATTAAATTATGTGTGCATCCTGTGTTTCATTGTTTAACCAATGTAAGCCAGAATAGCCTTTCCAGGGCTTAGTGTCCTCCAAGTACTTTGGAAGGCCAGGCCAAGTTAGGAAAAGCTGGGCTGAAATCTATTTCATTTTTCTTTGAAGTGGATTCTGAGATAGTTCCTTAAAAATCCAACATTGACTTTATCTCCAGTCTTTGTAACCTTGCATTTTTCGGCTATTACTATGCATCTGATCTTCTTAATTCCACATCCCGTTAATAGCTCTTGTTTTGCTTCCCTAAGGCAGAGATGGATTGATTATCCTTTTTATTTCAGAAAAGTGATGTGAGCAGAGCCTAATTAAAACATGTGTTACAGACAGAGGAAAGACAGAGAAACATTTACTTCATTCTTACTGCTCATCATAACCCACTCAGAGAAATATGAGGTTAATTTACATTTTTACTGAGGATGTATTGGTTAGTCAAAGTAACTAGGGATAATGAATCTTTAGTAATTAGTTTCAGAGCTGAAACAAGCCAGCAGTTTTTCTAAACAGTGGTTGAAAGAGAATAATTTGAATGGGTAGGGGGTGAGGAATAGATTTGGAAAAGTGGTAATTTTAATTAACCAGGAATGGCTGAAATCCATAGATAATTCATTAGACTCAATTATCTGAAGCTTCAGAACAGATGGTTTAGTTATGTGTGCTGAGTGATGCTAAGAAGTTTTTCCAATGTCCCAAAGCTACAACCTACATGAAACTTTTTTTTAATGTAAATAATATCCTAGTAACAAAGAAAGAAAATAACTCCAAGGACTGTGTGTAAGAAGTTTGATCTGTCATGGCAGCAATGGCATTTCACATTTGACATGCTGCAGAAATCTTTGAAAAGATTAACAGGCCGAGGGTTAGCAGACTAACCCGCAACCTCAGAGCCAGTGTACCTGGATAGTATCACGATGTCTGTTGTAGTGGAAACATTGCATATCATACTGACCACATAATTGTGGCATGCAATCCTAATAATGCATGCAGCCAACTGTAAATGAAACCAAAGGAAATATATGCTACAGTACTTTACACCATTTAAATATCCATTTCTTGCCAAGTTCTGAGTAAGACAGGCATTGTCATTGCTTGGGGCAGGGGGGGGAAGGGCTGTGATGTTCCTTTCTGTAGCTCAATAACCAAGAAATGAAGGAAAAGATCTTAAGCCATTAGCCCTTAAATGGGGTTTAACAACCTGAGTTTGTGTGAGCTCGTTTCAATAATTTTCTTTGCTTTACAAAGAAGAATCCTTTAATTTTACACACACAAACACACACAAATACACACACACACCAGAGGTGGTATTCAGCAGGTTCTGACCAGTTCTGGAGAACCGGTAGCGAAAATTTTGAATAGTTCGGAGAATTGGTAAATACCACCTCTGGCTGGCCCCGCCCCCATCTATTCTCTGCCTCCTGAGTCCCAGCTGATTGGGAGGAAATGGAGATATCCTTCCTCTGGAGTGGGGAGAGAATGAAAATTATAGAATAACCTTCCCCTGCCATGCCCACCAAGCCACACCATGCCCACCAAGCCACACCCACAGAACTGGTAGTAAACATTTTTGAATCCCACCATTGGCACACACACATTATTCTGTCTTATGTATATTACTGATGTACACTACATAGGATAATAGTTAACAAATAATAGAGTTGGAAGAGTCCTTGGAGGTCTTCTAGTCCAACCCCTGCTTAAGCAGGAGATCCTATACTATCTCAGACAAATGGCTTAAAAAAACGGCAGTGGTAGGGCAGTCAAAATGAATTCTGCTATAATATATTTGATATTTCCCTATCTTTCTCTTGTCAATCATGACTACTTGGTTGTTTTCTTGGATCCCTAGAAAATTTTAACTCTAATATTTGCAATCAAGAGGATTTGTTCTTTAGGATAATTTAATAGTTATATTTCCCATATTGTGTACTTTGAGAACCACATTGGAAGTTAAATTGTCTGCCTTGCAATGAGTGTTGGGTTGCTAACCAGTTTACTACCAGTTCACTTGTGCATGTGCATGCATGCAACACTTCTGCGCATGCGCAGAAGTGTCCAGGTAGGTGGGTGGAGCCTCCCACCACCGCCACTACCTGTTCAGTCAAATCAGGCCAAAACAGTAACAACCTACCTCTGCTTGCAACCCAAGGTTGTTGCCCCTGTAGGATAGAATGAAAAGGATTTATATCTAGAATTGAGCAGAGGCATTAAGTGGTCTAGAGGTCATTTTGCTCCGGCAAAGACTTCAAAGTGCCAAATATTTTAATTGTCTCTCCAAGTAGCTCCATACAAGTTCTCTGGGATCTTAGCTAGATGTTGGAATTTGTCATAGAAAATTATTTTAATCTTTCTTTTAAAGAGACAAGACCGAAAAGTCAGTTTGGTTCAAGTCTCTGCTCAATCAAGTCTAGCACAGTAAATTGTTTCTTCACTTCTCTTAACCAAATGGAATTTATGAAAGTCATATCTGAGCAAAGATGTCTCTGGATGCTAATCTACTTGTGATAAGGATACTATGCCAATTGATTCCTAGGCACCAATTTGATTTTCCTATAAGTATATATTTGTATTTTAAGTCAGTATTCACTTCTAGTGACTAATATTCCTGGCAAGATTTTTAAAAGTGGTTTGCCATTATCTTATTCCTAGGGTTGAGTGAGAACGATTGCTCCAAGTTCACCAGCTAGTTTTGTGCCTAAAATGGGTCTATGACTTGTGGTCTCACAGTTTCTAGCCAAGGGCTTAACTACTACTTATAATGGGTCTCTTCTCTACAAAATTTAGACCAAAATTTAACATATTACATTGGAGGGAAAGCAAAACAACCAACCACATTAAAATAATTTCAAAACTTTTAACATGCCCAGGAAAATGTGTTTATGGATGATCAAGATAGTTGTTTGGGCTTCAGCAGTTGTCCAAATACAATATTAATCAAAGGTCTGATTGTTTCTTGCACACCTAGGATGAGAAGAGGAGAAGGTAGATTTTGAAAAATCTGTACTCAGTTCTTGATTTGTAATTACTCTGTGATTTATTAGCTTTGAATCAAACAAATAATTATACAATTATGTAAGAAATGATGAGGCCTCTTTCCATTTTTGGCAGGCAGTACACATTGCATAACACATGACACTTCGTTTTGGAAAGGGTAACAAATCGCAGGCAGCCGACACCAACAAGGTCCAGCTTGCACATTGAGTATTAAACAAACAATCAGTACCAGGACAAATTTTTGGTTCACCAACAAAAGGGCGAACGACAAAAGCACGCCCGACTAAACCGCGGTGACAAAACCGCGAGTTCTAAAGCGCACTGATGAATGTGCGCTGAAGCGCGGCAACAACAGCGCGGCGACAGAAGCACGCTGTAAATCTAACCCTAACCCTAACCCTAACCCTAACCCTAAACCTAAACCTAAACCTAAAACTAACCCTAACCCTAACCCTAACCCTAAACCTAAACCTAAACCTAACTCTTACCTTAACTTAAATCGCGCTTCTGTCAGCGCGCTGTTGTAGCCGCGTTGATGATGTTGCATTGATGACATCACGGTTTTAGCGCACGGTTTTGTCGGCGCGCTTTTGTCGTCCGCGCATTTGTTAGGTCATGCAAATTTTTTGCAGCAAAATGCTTCTGAGTACCATATTCAATGAATTTTAAAGCAGTTGAGTACTGAAATATGACTATCATCTATTAAGCAATGCACTGAAAGTATACAATGTAGCTAATTGAACCAGAATATTGACCACTAGACAAGGAGTTATTTTTACAATGAAAACTTAATAGGACTTTTAAAACTAACACATTTATTATGCTGTAAGTCTTAGTGGACTTGATTCCATATAACTAGTACAATATATTCCAGTTCATTAATGCTTGTGCTACAATAATGCATTCCCCTTATGATTTCAAGCAAATTATGGAAGTATTCCTCAAAAAGTTTGTACTCACTTAGAAATTATCCAGTTCATACAATGAAAAGAAAAAGAAGCACGTGCTTATGTTTATATATTCTCATGCAAATACATTTATTCTAATTGAAATATTATGAATCAGAAATATTTAAATATGTTAAATTGGAATCAGAACAATATACCAATTATGAAGGAGGGAATATTTGCATAAGCACAGAGAACCGTCTGCCTGCTATATTTCAATGCAGGTCACCTGGAGGTGGCCAGCTGCCAAGAAAGTGCTTAGAAATCCCCTGTGAAGCCAAAGGTGAAGTTTCTCCAGTTCTGAAGAACCTTTCAGCCTCTGAGGTTAAGCATATGATTGCAGCTGCAGCAGGCAAAATCTGCAGAAGAGGGAATTGCATATTCACTGCGTGAGATTTTGATTTCATTTCAGTGTGCTTTGTCAAGCCCTTAATATTGTTGTCTATCAAAGGTGTAGGATGGGAGAAAAAGCCCCTTTAAATCATTCGTGTTTCATTTTGTTTCTTTTTAAAGAACGTAATCTGATTTAAACTCTTTTTTAATATATTTTTTATTTTAAAACAAACAAACATAAGCACACACAAAACATAAAAATCATTCTCCAGTTACATACAGTATGTCAATTACTGTATGTTACAAAGCTTTTGTGCTTCCTCACAATAGTCTTCACTTGCAATTTATATAGAATCTCATATCATCAATCTAACATATATGTATACAATTGTTATCATTGTTAAACATTCATTTGACTATAATTATTATTACATCCTTTTATGTGAGATATTCTAAATTTAAAATAAATTTATATTATGGCATTTCATTACATCATCCAAAATAATCCAATAATATTACATCTTTATATTATATTCTATATAAAATTGTTTATCTTTAGTTACAAAACTTTTGAGCATCCTGTCCATTGTCCTCACTTACAATTTGTATAAAATTTCATATTATCAATCTAGTGCATATATGTGCATTATTATCATTGTTAATCATTTATTTGACTATAACTATTATTGCTTCATTTTATATGTAATATTCTAAATTTAACTAAATTTAACTTTGTTTTTATTATTACATTTCATGACGTCATCCTGTATCCTTCCAATAGTAGTGCAATCTTATATCTCTTGCCATTTGTAGTATTTGTGTTCTGATTGCTTTCTTAATAGATCTTATATGGACTTCTCTTGGCAATAATCCGATTTAAACTCTTGCGCTGAAGAAGAATGAACTCTACCTTATTTTGATAAAGAGTATCTCTTAAGTAGGTAGGGCAGAGGAAAGTGTACCAGGCCCTATGGGCACTAGAAAATGCTCAAGTCCCAAAGTATCAACAAGATTCAGCATTAATTCTTTCTACTCATTTCATGAAATTACCATTTGCCGAGAAAGGACTTAGCTCATTAGAAGACAACTCACTTGGCCTGTTTCTCCTTCTTCTACAGTCTCCGAACAAAAGTATGGACAGAAAAATGGCATTGAGCTTGTATATTTGAGGGACCACCTCACTTTAATGATTTACTATCCCATCAAATCTAGGAAGTTTTCCAGTGGGTAACATTTACTGAACAGGTGATTTGTCAGGATGCATAAAATGTGCTTTCTTGATTGTAGCAGGTGCCCTGTGGAACACAATTCCAACTGAGATTGGTCTCGATTCTACTGCCCTATCATAAATTCATGAAGTCTGATCTTTCTCCCAAATATGGGGATCTGGAGCAGTGGTAGGTTCTGGATCCCATTCCAACCAGTATGGTTAGAACGGGCCCGGCGGCATCCACATGGATGTGCACAGTGCACACATGCGTCTTAGCACCTCCGCGATGCTCCAGCTGCTCAGTGGAGCATCACGCAGGCGCTGTATGCGCCATGCACATGCGCGGAAGCACCAAAGACTTAAAAGACTGGTAAGGAGCTTGGGCGGTTTGGTAGGCCCTCCGGAGTACCATACCAGAATGGTATCCGGTGCTCCGGGCAGGCTCCGGTACGCCCGTACTGGGGCATACCGCCTGCAACCCATCACTGATCTGGAGGTACTAAGCTCATTAGCTGTGTTAAATTGTCATTTATAGATTTATCCTTAGATGCTATTTTTTGCTACTTGCTTGGTAAACTCTTAGATGTTTATTTTTGATATGTATTATATGGATGTTTTCAGGTGTTAGCCACTCAGAGTTGCCTGGTGCGATGGATGACCATTTTAAATAAATAAGCCCACAAACAAACAAATCAATCTGTCAATCCTATAGTTTGTCAAGCTCTTTATTAGCAAGAACTATAGCATTGTACTGAAAGAATCCATGGAAGGAGATCTAAACTTGAAGCTTAACTGAATTGTGACAGCCCAGATAGACAAAAGAATATATGGAAGAGTTGATTGTACAAAGAAAAGGAGAACAATCACTCACACCTATCGGCAAATGCAAAATGAAATAAATGCATGGTACATCCACTCATAAAAATTTCTCTGAAATTATTTATAAGTAATTTATTAATAAGAGCAACAAAGATGATTAGGGGACTGGAGGCTAAAACATATGAACAACTTGCTGGAACTGGATATGTCTAGTCTTATGAAAAGAAGGACTAGGGGTAACATGATAGCAGTGTTCCAATATTTCAGGGCTGCCACAAAGAAGAGGGGGTCAAGCTATTCTCCAAAGCATCTGAGGGCAGGACAAGAAGCAATGGGTGGAAACTAATCAAGGAGAAAATCAACTTAGAACTGAGGGGAAATTTCCTGACAGAACAATTAATCAGTGGAACAATTTGCCTCCAGAAGTGGTGAATGCTCCAACACTGGAAGTTTTTAAGAAGATGTTGGATAACCATTTGTCTGAAGTGGTGTAGGGTTTCCTGCCTGAGCAGGAGGTTGGACTAGAAGACCTCCAAGGTCCCTTCCAACTCTGTTGTTCTATTCTATTCTATCCTATCCATTGAAACAGTTTCAAAGCAAACTCTTTCATCAAAGAACTGGTAGAAACATTTTAAGAATAAATTCTTAAATTTAATTTAAATTAAATTAGGAAGTCTACTCCTGTCTCTAGTGTCTCCAAAGAGGAGTGCAAAAGACTCCTGTATGGAAATTTATAGAATCCTGGCAACTAATTAAGATAAGCTTGACAATACAATATTTAAAAAATTCTTAAAACCAACCAGTTCTTCTTTTGAAGTTTAATGTTTTTATATCATCTCTCTCAGCATCAACATTTTTCTAAAGCGTTAGCATTCGATTCTGAGCCAGCAGAAAACACAGGAGTATTTCCTTCCGTGGTTCCAAGCAATGCATTTCCATTTTCAGCTTTTTCAAATCTTATGTAAATTTATGTTGATGAAATGCATGCTTTCTATATGGACATCTCTATTTAAATTTTCTTTCTTAGTGAGCCCAATTCTTAATACACCATTTTTAATGGAGTGCAGAGAATATATTTATATCTAGGATGAAAAAGCTGAGGTAGGTGGCAGCATCTAGCTGATTTGGCTGATCACAGAAAATTAAGTAGGATCAGATCTGGTTACTGCTTGGATGAAACCACACTTAAAATTCCTAGAGCTGCAGATTAGATAGAGAGATGGTGAAAAGAAAGGAGAACTATACTGGAAAAAAGTCACAGCAAGTAATTTTCACTGCTGCTACAAAATGACCTTGATATGTCTATGTCTTGATTTAAAGAATATGTCATCTATTTTTAAGGAAAGCCTTTTCTTAGGATTCAGTGCTGATTGTTTTTTAAAGAAGTAGCAAAAGAAAGGAAGAAAGCTGAAATAGGCAGTTGTTATTACATTAAGGTGACCAGATTTTCAGATTGGTAAAGAGGGACACCTTTGACCGGGGGGGTGGGGGTTGATTAAAATTTTTATACGGAGCAACAAAAATTTTCATACAACGCAAAAATAGTATTGTAATGTTTTTTTTATTTCAACATAACTACAATTTGCAAATATAAATTGTAACTGTTGCCAAATATCAAAATTTTGATCACGTGACCATGAGGATGCTGCAACGGTCGCTAAGTGTGAAAATGGTCGCTAAGTGTGAAAAATGGTCATCAGTCACTTTTTTCAATGCCATTGTAACTTTGGTCACTATATCACCTTTCTTGCCACAGTTCTTAAGTGAATAAATGCAGCTGATAAGTTAGTAACATAAGTGAATCTGGTTTCCCCATTTGACTTTGTCAAAAGGTGATTATATGACCCCAGGACACTGAAACCATCATAAATACGAATCTGTTGCCAAACATCAAAATTTTGATTGCGTGACCATGAGGATGCTGCAACGGTCGCTAAGTGTGAAAATGGTCGCTAAGTGTGAAAAATGGTCATCAGTCACTTTTTTCAATGCCATTGTAACTTTGGTCACTATACCACCTTTCTGGCCACAGTTCTTAAGTAAATAACTGCAGCTGATAAGTTAATAACATAAGTGAATCTGGTTTCCCCATTTGACTTTGTCAAAAGGTCACAAAAGGCAATTACATGACCCCAGGACACTGAAACCATCATAAATACGAATCTGTTGCCAAACATCAAAATTTTGATCACGTCACCATGAGGATGCTGCAATGGTTGCTAAGTGTGAAAATGATCGCTAAGTGTGAAAAATGGTCATCATCCATTGTAACTTTGGTCACTATACCACCTTTCTTGCCACAGTTCTTAAGTGAATCTTAAGTGAAGATGTTATATCTTAAGTGAATCTTAAGTCTTAAGTGAAGATGTTATATAGTAGAACCTCTGGTCACGAACGCTTCTGACCAAAATATTCACATTCTCCCCCTCCCCCCCGCTGCTGATTTCCCCTTCTGCACCATTTTTTTTGTAAGCGCCAAATTTCCAAAATTCCAAAATTGATTCATGACCAAATCAGTTTGCGACCAAAGTTATGGAACGAATTATGGTTGTGACCAGAGGTTCTACTGTATTCATGCCTTTACATACTCTATATCACCTCAAAATGTTGCACAGCCTTCATAAGTTTGTAATACAGATAAAATTAAATACAACATCAAAACCATAAAAAAGTAAAATTAACCTGGCTGGAAAATCCTATGCCTGTCTTGCTATTATTACTGACACACTTGCTGCAGTATTTGATGGCTAAAAGAAAAAAATATTGTTAAAGTGTGTATTATGTTCACTCCCATGTCTTGTCTGCTGCGTTGATTTTGAATTCATTAAAAGAGCTTATTTTACATCAAATCCCTCTCATATTATTCTCCTATGTTCAATAAACCCTAAGAGACAGCATACTATACATGAAATTCCTGTAACTGTATATTTAGTAAATTGTGGAGCTGAGTTTAACCAATTAACTCAGTTTTTGGACTTGAGTAATCACATACAATAAAGGAAATAAAACTATTTAGAATGAAGTGTAGTTGGCTATTTGTGATTAAGGCTGTCATGCAGAAACAATTATAGTTTTGATCAGGAAAATACCCCCAAAAAAACCCTTTTGTTCTTTCAGGTTTTTTTTTAATGATTTTTCCATGGTACATCACATATTGTTTTGAATAAAAAAACAGCAGCTGCACATTTTTAAAAACCTACATTATTTTAAAATGCATTAAAAAATAAAAGAAAAAAACCCAGCACACTTACCAGCAGGCAGAAACTCCAAGTCAATCCAAAATGATATAGATGTTAATACAAAGAACTGAGCAAATTGAAACTTTCCCACCATTTTGAGCAGTCCTCCAACCTCCATGCCCCTCCCCTCCGGAAAATCCAGGAAGTAACACTGGCGACCTCTCTAGCCATTTCCTGCAGCTCTATGGTACTAGATCATTTTTTTCTTATAAAATGAGGTAAACGCAACGCGGCGCGGCACGGGGGGGATCCGTTTTGTTGCTTTAACATTTTAATATCTTCAATGAAAGAACTGAGACAGAGAGAGAGGGGGATTAGACAGGGTGTCTTTTGTCTTGCCCCGGTTAGGATTTCTTAAGCAAATCCACTGGGCTTTCAACATGAAGCCAGAAAATCGGGACTTTTTTAAAAGGCGGAGGGACACGGGAAAAATTGTTATAAAGCGTGCTTGTCACGCTGAAATCGGTACGTCTGGTCACCCTATATTACATGTTGTCAGCTGCCCAGAATTGTATTTGCAAGATGAGTGGCCATTTAAATCTTCTATCTACCAATATATAAATGTCTCTCTGTCTCTGTCTCTGTCTCTCTCTCTGTGTCTCTGTCTCTGTCTCTGTCTCTCTCTCTCTCTCTCTCTCTGTGTGTGTGTGTGTGTGTTCCAGCATAACTCTGGAATGCCTCAAGCAATTTCAACTAAACTTGGTACACAGATGACTTACGCTCTGGAAATAAATACTGTGTGGGGATAAGATAACCCTAACACACCTCAGAGTGTGTGTTCTGTTAAGATACAGCCTGTTATGTCTTAAAATGGCTTCTACTGTACAGTTCAGGGGAGTTGCCATCATAACAGCTTCACAGTACTCCACAAGAGGGCTCCCCCTAGTAAGGGGGAAAAGCCAACATTAAAAATTATGTTTGGTCCAGACATTTCCCCCCTATAAATAAATACCCAGGCAATGCCGGGTTATCAGCTATATTAAATAAATAAAACAATAAATGGGAGGGGGGAATCCACTGAAATCTGTAATAAAAATTATTTTATTTATTTTTAATTATTAAATTTTTATGCCACACATCTCATCATCAGGTGACACTAAGCAGCTTTCAACAAGGTAAAAATAAAATTGGACACTAAAAAAAGACATTAATTTGTGATTATTTATTCCCACTGTTTTTTATTTTAGTACAATTAATTCTAGATTTAGCGCTACGCAGGGGAAAATGAACTGCGAGTTATGCAATATCTCTCTTTACTCTGAGTCCTTCCCCTAATTTATTCATAAGGTCAGTCTTCTTCTGTTGACTGAAGACATTTGTTCTTAAAATATGTGTGTGTGTGTGTGAGTGAGTGTGTGTGTGCATTTCTTTGTGTGTATGTTTGTGTGTGTGTGTGTGTGTGATGGAATTTTTTTAATGAAATAAAACATTTCTGCTAGGGACAAGCTGATTTTTTCATGTAAATTGTAAAACTGAACTGAAAAAACAGCTTGTGTCATCGGCACTACTGCAAATGCTATACTAAAACATTGAATGGAAAGATTATTAATGGAACTCAGTGGAAAAGATTTAAGTTCCCCAGTGGGAGGCATTTGGACATGGGCCTAGCAAACGTCTTAGGAAGGAGCCTTTCCTTCCTGAATAAGAATGTTGAAATGGAAAAGGAAAGATACTATGATGAATCAAGTCAAATGGAGAGAATCAATTTTAACATGGAAGTAGCTAGACAAATATCTTAAATCTTCCTTCCATAATTAAGAAATAAGAAAATTTAGCGAGCCCTAAAAGTAAGCACAGCAGAATTAACAGGCTTCAATGCAATAATGTTTATGAGTTAGTCATCTAAGTAGTATGTCCTTATTTGAATTGATTATATTAATTAATTTTGACAACCAACTCTAATAGAAAGCTCTAGGTAGACAGGCCCTTACATGTTACAAGCACGTTGGATTGCATCACTTCCATATAAATGGATTGCAAAGCTTCCATATGAATATATGTTCATGGTGATGAATGCCAGCCTGCCAGCAGATCATTTGGAATTCGAACCAATTGAAGTTTCCATATTGTCTACGAAGATGTAATATAGGACTTCTAGTTGACATTGCGGCAGGATCAGACATGCGGGCGGGTCTCCATGCTCCCATGATGAGTTTTCTCCATCAGTGGCTCCAAAAGAGGAGCTCCCTGTAAGGTTGCAGAGAGTTGCAGCTCTCCGGTCTGACCTGGGGGTCTTTTTCTCTTTCAGCCACAGCAAGGAGAAGAGGCAACCGAAAGATGGCTGCTACGAAGCTGGGACAATCAAGGAACAACTAAGATTGGTGCTGGAGCGAAGTAGGGGAACAATGACTGGAACAGGGAGAGATGACTCATTTTAATTTAAAATCTAACCCTGAAATCTTGTTCCATTGCCTAGAGACTGTCAGGATTTTTATGGGAAGGAACATAAGTAGACTTGCAAGATTCTGTTGTTATAATCAATCTCAAAAAAAGTATTTAACCTTATTGTGATTTCTTGGTCAGTCTATCCAGTAGGACTGACCTCAATCTTGCAAGTTTGATGGTGCCGTACATATTCCTCTTCTTATACTACAGTGAATTCAGAAGGAATCTGAGTGAGCTTCTTCTGAATATTATCTGTCTGTTGTAAACTTGCAATGTTTCCCTTTCTGATGCCCTGGTAATAATAAAGGTATACATTCAAGAAGAAAAAATGCAGCCATTATTTATATACACAATACATGGAACACTTGCTGCAGTCTAATACACAACAATGCCAAGTCAGAGATATCTCTGAAGGATGTATCTATGTAATGTGAATAATTAAACATCACAATACTGGATACAATGCTTCTGTCTTTCATAAGATAGAAATTCTGGCAGTGTGCTTAGTTCTTCATGCAATGCTTCTGTAAATCTGATAAGTGCAGCTAAATTAGTTCTATAAACTATTAAGATTCAGTAGAGGTCTAGTGCATGGCACTTGGTCATTCCAGGAAGGAAGACAGTGTGTAAACAGCCAACTGCTGGTGTTCTTATGCAGCTTTTAAGTTAAAGTTGGAAGCAAATGCTTAGCTATCTTGTTTGTTAAAAAATAATATGTGCAACATAATCGATCTGAATTTTTTAATTAAAAAGTATTAGCTTTAAAGATACTATTTAAAAGACAGCCTTCTGAAAATAGCCAGTATAATGAACTAGACTTCATGTCTACTTTTAGTCTTGCTGTTCTTTAATTCTTGATAGTTTCTTTGAGAAAATGGTAGGGGGAACAAAAAGGAATATTAAGAGGAAATAGACTTCAATGCATTGTCTAGGCTCACCCTTGTCCTGTAAGATGTAGACATACGTAGGTTGTTTCCCTCTATTTTTGGCCATTTATAAGTTCATTCTAGATGGAACGCACTTGGGCCAGGGTGAAAGAAATGCATTGTAATGGCACGGAAAATCAAACAGATCATTTTAAATGTCAGGACGAAACATCAAACTTCCAAAGAATGATTACACACAGCAAAATAGAGCTTTTGAATGGGAAAGATTTTAAAACATTTTGAAAACTACCTTGAAGTGCCCTTTTAAGTTTGATGAAGTCCTGCAGCATAACATGGAAATATTTATGTACTGAGGAATTAGGCAATGCCCTCTCCCCCGCTTCTCCTTGTTCTTTCAAATTCCTAATTGTTTTTGAACTCCTGACACAGTTAATTAGGCAATAAAAAAATACAAAAAGAATTCTTGCTGGCATTGGCAATCTGTAGCTTGTGTGTGCATGGGTCATGTTTTGTTAACAATCACAAAGTCCTGTTCTCAATTTTATCCATTCTTTTATATAATAATAGTGCTGGCTAAGCCTTCAGATATATGGTAAATTGGATAAAAGCTGAAGATCTCACTCTTAATGGCATTTTAAATTTCAAAAATGGCCAACATGCACATAATTTGTTCCTTTGTTCTTTGAGATGGTAGGAATCCAGCTGAATTGAACTGTGTTGGACTTACAGAATGACTTATGAGGTTTAACATTGCCAGTATGTCCTTTGACTGTAGCCACAAGAAAGAAACAGGCTAGGTGAAAACCAACAAAGAAAGAAAGAGAGAGAGAGAGAGAGAGAGAGAGAGGGAGGGGAGGGGAGGGAGGGAGGGAGGGAGGGAGGGAGGAAGGAAGGAAGGAAGGAAGGAAGGAAGGAAGGAAGGAAGGAAGGAAGGAAGGAAGGAAGGAAGGAAGGAAGGAAGGAAATCTAGAGAAACATGTGGAACACACTGGAAGAATGCCAAAAGAATGCTACTGAATGCCAGGTCAGTTTAAAACAAGGTCTTTCCCATCAGTGATTTAATTGTTGATGATAAAAAGAATACTTTAGAATTTGCAGGGGCTCTGCCCCACAGATCACAAGACATGAGACCCTTCTCATTAAGTTGGGCTCTAGAGATCAATTGGGATTGTCTCTTTTGTGCAGTATCCATGCCTAAAAGATATCTCTCAGCCTGACCTCCTTGATTCTGTTTTTAGGTTACCAGGTTTATGGTTCTGGGGGACTTCAATCTGCCTTCATTAGGAATAGGTCTGAGATAACTCAAGAGTTCATGGCCATCATGACAGCCATGGGCCTATCATACAACATTCAGCATCCAACATGGGATGGTGGTGAAATTCTAGATCTGGTCTTCCTGTTGGATCAGTGGGTCCAGTTATGTTCCCTACATTGTAATCTGAAATTGAGAAAGCTTTTAGTATATCCCTTGTTATGGTCAAATCATGTTAGTGGCTTTTAGTTATGGTTAATTCATTGAGTGAGGGAATTGTGCCTCTGCCTCTTAAATAAATCATTGCCAGACCCCACCATTGGGGCATATGATCTAACTTTCTACTTTGGAGGAATGGGGTTGAGAAAATGATTGCACAACAGCTTCAGATGGCTTTATATAAAGCAGATTATTTGAACCCTCAGATTCCCAGAAGGCTGTTATCGAGAATATAAATAAATAAAAGTTTCATTCTCACGAGTTCCACTGAAGAAAATGGAGATACAAATGTAAAGAACATAATGACCCGAATAAAAACCATAATTCATACAATGTTTAGAATTCCTTTTTATTATTGACTATACTTTGTGAATATGAAGTATTCTGGTGATATGATAACAGCCTTTCCCCAATCTGTTGATCCCTATATGGGATGGATTACAATTCTTAATGGAGAATTGTAATGGACGTCATAGGGCTGAATTGTGCTACTCTAATATGTGCCTAATGCTGGGAAAGACTGAGGGCAAAAGAAGAATGGAATGACAGACAATGATGTGGCTGGATGGAGTCACTGAAGCAGTAGGAGTGAGTTTAAATGGACTCCAGAGGATGGTACAGAACAGAAAGGCCCGGAGGAACATTATTCATGAGGTCACGATGGGTCGAACACGAGTTCGCAACTAACAACAATATATGCCCAACTCTAAAAATTCACCACTTTTAGTTTATTCATTTTTAGATTAGAATGCAAGTTTTGACACATCTGATCTGTAATTGTTAATACTTTTCTCTCCTACCTTTCAATTATAATGCTGACTCCCTCTTGCCAATCATTACATTTGTGAATAAATGATTTACGCATGTGTACTAATGTTGGCTTCAAAGCAAGAATGTGTGTCAGTACAAAGTAATACCTATATTCATCAAGCTGTGTCAACCCTAGTCAAACTTTTTAACCATTATTGGAAAAATAATGGGCTGTTCCATTTTGAGGGATCATTTGACTCTGTTCTCTCTTAGATATTAAATGAGGAAGACAAGTACCTTCTTGACAGAATTTAGAAATAATACAAACCTTATTGCAAAGTTAGACTTGGAAGGTACCCATCAGCTGAAATCACTTAAAACTAATCCTGTCCCATCTAAGTGAATGTCTTCCAGCTCTCCAGTGATTTTCAGTTTTAGTCAATGAGCAGCTATACCAATAAGAGTACAATTACAATGCTTTGCCGATGATGTCGGCGTAAAAGTAAAGTCTACATGAGGATTCATCACATAGTCTAAGCTGGTTCTTCTTAATGTCACATTGTTGTAGTTATTTGCAAGCTTTGTATGTTGTACTCATGTTAAATTCCCTATATGGAGTTTTAGTTAAATTCCTTATATGCAGTGTAGGTGATATTAAGCTAGATTTGCATAGAATTAAATTAGTAGACCACTATTAATTAGCTTTGACTCTTCTCCTATAGCTACTGCTTTCCTTTCATATATGACATTTATAGAGTGATGAATACATCACCATTTATGCTTAAGTGCCATCAGAATGAAGAATTAAACTAAAAGAATATTTATATAGTGCCAAACTAGATAAGACTTTATTCATAGAATTGGTAGTTTTAAAATGAAAAGAACATATACAAACTTCACCCTGCTGATGGAACTTTGCCTTTATTTTTATTTATCCCATGACTGCTATGCTCTTAACCTGTTTCAGGAATTCAATAAATCAGTATAGAGCTGGCAGGGACATTGAAGGTCTTCTAGTTCAACCCCATGCTCAAGCAGGAGGCCCTATGTCATTTCAGACAGGTGGCTGTCCAGTCTTTTCCTGAAAGCCTCCATTGATGGAGCACCCACAACTTTTGAAGGCAAACAGTTCCACTGGGGAACTGTCCTCCCTGTTAGGAAGTTTATCTCTGCAAAATTATTTACACTAAGAAAAAGAAATCCTTCAATTGCATAAAAGTATGTTTGTCATTGGAAACTCACAATGAGCAAAAGTTTAATGCCCTTACAACCAAGGGTGCTATTGAGGGGGTGGGGGGAAAGGGACATTTAAAAATTCAAATTACAGGTGTGAATATGCTTTGCAGGTTGTACTCATGATCAAAGTGCTCTCTCTCCATGTCTCTCCCTCTTTTTTAACCACACACTTGATCAATCACAAAACAAGGCTCAGACATTAAGGGCAAGTTTCCAACCCATTGAAGCAGAGTAGAAAGTATAGCAAGACCACAAAAGTAGCCACAAAAGGTGTCAATGAGTTAAATGTGGCTTCAGGGTTTTCTGAAGAATGAACTGTTAGCATAAAGCAAAATAGCTTTCAAAAGGACTGTTAAAAATGTGTTTGGCCAAAGGTGACCAAGTTGATTAGGCCTTAAACTTAACCCATGGAGGGTGGTTAAAACTTCAGATAATGACTTCTACCCTTTGGGAAATGAGTGTATTGCTGAAATGTACTTAAAAATTACTATAAAAATGTACCATAAAGTTCATGGTCTCTATTAAACTATAGACTAATGCTCAAAGAAAGACTAAGAATAAGGGTATTAAACATGATAAGCTTGAGCTTTTAATATATAAAGATAAATATAATATAATGAGTATGATGGAGAAATGATTTGATAAATCCCTTAAATGGCACAGAGGAGAGTGGGAGCAAACATTGTTACTTCAAGAGAAGCAATGAAAAGGACTGGTACTGTATATTTAAATGCACAGAGGAATTCACTATAGCTTGCTGTATTTCGTAACACTGTAGAGAACATGAGGATTAAAATAAGTGGAGGAGTGAATGAAAACAATACCATGGTGGGAGTTTATCATCCATAGAAGTGGATGATCCTTTTCCAGAGGCATGCAATAATATGTATTTTATTTTATTATTTTCTTTTACAATACAATATAATAGCACAGTTGGAAGGGATCTTGGAGGTTTTCTAGTCCAACTTCTAGTCCTAGGCAGGAAACCCTATACCATTTCAGACAAATGGTTATCCAATATCTTCTTGAAGACTTCCAATGTTGGGGCATTCACAACTTCTGGAGGCAAGCTGTTCCACTGATTAATTGTTCTAACTGTAAGGAAATTTATCCTTAGTTCTAAGTTGCTTCTCTCCTTGATTAGTTTCCACCCATTGCTTCTTTTTCTACCCTCAGGTGCCTTGGAGAATAGTTTGATTCCCTCTTCTTTGTAGCAACCCCTGAGATATTGGAATACTGCTATCATGTCTCTCCTAGTCCTTCTTTTCATTATACTAGACATACCCAGTTCCTGCAACCGTTCTTTTATTTTCTTATTTCTATTCTATTCTATTCTATTTATTAGCTCTTGGGCCATATCAAAATGCAGGGTTCCAGAACCAAATTATTACTAAAATTTGATAAAAGCAATTTAAAATGGAATTGGATAAAATGCAGTTTAAAATGAAATTGGAATAAAATACAATAATTTAAGATATAGATAAAATATGATAAAATTATATTTCTGTGTCACCCCTACAATCTACACTTTCACAGCACATATACTAAAATTTGAACAATACAGAGAATATTAGCATGGCCCCCTGTGCAAGGATGACATCCAATAGTACTAGATGAGATAGGTGGGAAACATTATTAAAATGAATAACTATTAGCAGACACATTATTAGAAATTATTAGAATGTTATAGGGCCTCCTACTTGAGCAGGGGGTTGGACTAGAAGACCTCCAAGGTCTCTTCCAGCTCTAATATGAATGAATGAATGAATGAATGAATGAATGAATGAATGAATGAATGAATGAATGAATGCCTTCCCCAGTTGTTCTATAATGTACTGGAGTCTGAGAAGACACCCCAAAATCAAACATACAAGTGCTACAAAGATCCTACGAAAGTCACACCACTATGACTTCCACTACAAAACTATAAGCTACTCTAGTTAACAGAACATGCTGGAGCCCTGTGCTATGAAATCTCCTCTAGCTTTGAGGACAGGTGCTTCCAAAAACTAATTAAAAAACATGAGCAACATCACAAAATAGCATCCACAGTTTCTACTATGGTAGACTTCCACCTCCCCATTCTAGACTCTGCTTTTAGACTGGGACTGAGGAACTCCTTCCAAAGAGGAACTGTATAAATGAATCTTCTTTGAACCCAAAGGACTACTATAGAGAGAGAAAAACCTCTGCCAAGCATGGTCCTTTCAGGAAATTCCTGATTTGTCTCGCTGATAAGTTTCTCCTTCAGAGGATGGGCCAAATCACAGAAGAATCTATTATCCTTGACTTCAGGTTTATACAGTAACTGAGGGAGTGAAAGAGGCAGAAACTCTGGAGGAAAATCATAATGTAATGCTGGAATCTTTAAAACTAAAAAATGAGTGTAGTCAGACATGTATCTTGGACTTCAGAAAAACACATTTTCATAAGAATAATAAATAAGATCCTTTAGCAGGAGAAAACAATGTGAATGGGAGCTCAAGATGGATGAAAATTCCTTTAAAAAAAGGTATTAAAGTCATAGCTGCAAACCATTTTAGTGAGGGCAAATATTGCGGAAATCAAACCAAACCAATTTGTTTATGGAAAAAGCTCTGAAAAACAAGTAGCTACAGGAATAGAACAGAGAATAGAAAACAGATACAGAGAGGCAGATCACAACTGTAGAGCTGGTGTCAGGAAAATAAATGATGGAGGAGAAGGGGAGAGGGGAGGGGGAGGGATGATTAATTGTATTCAAAATAAATAAAAAGAAAAACATACTAACTGTTTGATGGAAGACTTTTCTTGGCATTATGTTAACATATGGAGGCTAACTCTCTGGGATGGTTTGATATGGATTCCCATACAGTATGAACAGGGAATTGAACTTGATGGCCTAAATGCTCTCTCCTGCAAATCTGTGTTAGTATGATCTGCAAATCTCCACGATCTGTAGGCATCATGTGTCTGTGGATAATTCCCTTAGCATCCATCAGGCTCACCTCCTCCACCCCTAATGCAATGCGCTCTACATGGGGCAGCCCTTGAAGAGTATTTGGAGACTTCAACTCATCCAGAATGCAGCCGCGCGAGCGATTGTGGGTGCACCTCGGTACACCCACGTTACACCTATTCTCCGTGAGCTGCACTGGTTACCGATCAGTCTCCGGATATGCTTCAAGGTGCTAGTCGTAACTTATAAAGCCCTTCATGGTATTGGATCTGGGTACTTGAGAGACCGCCTGCTGCCAATTACCTCCCACAGAACCATTAGATCACACAGGGTTGGCCTCCTCCGGGTTCCATCTACTAGCCAATGCCATCTGGCTACTACCCGGGGGAGGGCCTTCTCTGTGGCAGCTCCAGCCCTCTGGAATGAACTCCCTGCAGGGATTTGGACCCTCAGCTCTCTCCAGGCCTTCCGAAAAGCTGTCAAAACCTGGCTTTGCCGGCAGGCCTGGGGTTGTTGAGTTCCCTCCCCTCTCGACTTGTATGGTTGCGTGACTCTTGCTTATTTTAATTATCTTTTCCCCTTTTTGAATTGTTCGCCGCCCTGAGTCCTCCCGGAGAAGGGCGGCATACAAATATTAAAAAATTCAATTCAATTCAATTCAATTTTGTTTTAAAGATCCTTTATAAAGATTTTCAACAAGAAGTCGACCTCTGTAAAATACTGCAGCCCTGTCTTTTTTTTCTGGAAATGTGCTCACAGTAAAGAAAAACAAACCAGCTCTAAAATTCACAGGCTCTATGGCTTTCTAGGAAAATATTTTAAAAATAGGAATTGTCCCTGACAACATGTCCCCCTTTTCTCAGAAAAATAGAAATCGAATTTGGATGGAGATTTTGACCACACAACGATCAGCAAAAAATTGTCTCCTCTGCATATTTTATCTAAATATGTTATGGGGAAGTGAGCAAACCAATGGAATGTAACCGAAAGGAGATCCCAGCTAGCCATTGTTACAGAAGGAAAAAACTGCATAGTTTCTATGAAAATTACCATGGTGAAATTAAGAAATGTACATTAATGGAAGATTATGAGAGAAACAGACGTCTGGCTATTGAACAGCCAATCATATGACACCATTTGAAAGTGTATCATTTGGGGATTCCCCAAAAGTTGCTCTTGAACTCATTCTGTGCCACCACACAAGTTTATTTAAGCAACATAGAGATACCTCAAGGGGGACATGCATCCTTTAACCTCTTATTTAAAAAGGCTCTAGGGCTATGGAAAAAGGGGGGAAACAGAGAAAAAACTATTCTTGATGTATAGAACACATTAAATAATAACAGCATTACAATTTTATGACACTCTCAGGATTAACAAGAAGTCAGATTTAATTCTCTGCAGTTATAACCACCAAGATTTACAAAAAAAATTAGGGAGTGTGACAAATGTATGCCACAAAGGTCAATGAATGGTTTATGTAAATGTCCTAAAACCCAAACAGAAATATTAATGGCCATGAATTCTCAGACAAGATATATATGAGAATTTGAAAATGATTATAGAATAGAATAGAATAGAATAGAATAGAATAGAATAGAATAGAATAGAATAGAATAGAATAGAATAGAATAGAATAGAATAATAAGAGTTGGAAGGGACCTTGGAGGTCTTCTAGTTCAACCTCCTGCTCAGGCAGGAGTATACCACTTCAGACAAAGGGTTATCCAATCTCTTCTTTAAAACTTCCAATGTTGGAGCATTGACAACTTCTGGAGGCAAACTGTTCCACTGATTAGATATTGGAAGACTGCTATCATGTCTTCCCTAGTCCTTCTTTTCTAGACATACCCAGTTCCTGCAACCGTTCTTCATATGTTTTAGCTTCCAATCCCCTAATCATCTTTGTTGCTCTTTTCTGCACTCTTTCTAGAGTCTCAACATCACACTACCACATGATAACAATAAAAATGAAACATGATATTTCACTTTTAATTTGCTTGGTTAAGCAACCTTATGGTCACAAAGATGCATACAATTGTGTTATGTAGAAGTATGCACATGGTAAAAAATAATGACTGTTATGTATCTTTTCTCAGACCACAGACACCGGTTTTTTATTTTGCTTGCAGCCACATAGAGGTTTTTTATTCAAAGAAAAAGACAAAGACCCAATTACTAATTAAAGATCAGTGGACAAGGACTTCAGAATTATTTGAAATCTATTGAGCATGTGAGTTGTGTAGGAAAATCTGAAGGGGTTTTCTAACAAAAAATGCTGGAAAATTCAGAATAATATAGCTTGAGCAGCTCTGCAAAGGGAAGAACAAAAATGAGGAGAAACTCACTTCACTTAGAACAGTGTTTCTCAACCTTGGCAACTTGAAGATGTCCGGATTTCAACTCCCAGAATTCCCCAGCCAGCGAATGCGAATGCTGGCTGGGGAATTCTGGGAGTTGAAGTCTGGACATCTTCAAGTTGCCAAGGTTGAGAAACACTGACTTAGAACAAACAAAACTCTCAGTAACTTCGTTTGACTGAAAAGTTAACATCTGCAGCATGGAGAGATTTGAATATCTTAGAAATATATAAACATACTTCTGAAAAGGCCTGAAATATTCTCCTTTCTAGCATAGTTTGAGCCCTTTGACTTCTCACTTATGACCCTGTTAGCATAATTTAAGGAAGTGGCAATGTGATTCAGAAGTTATCAAACCAGCAAATACACTACTTTAGTGCATCATGGCAGGAATAAATTAAGTGTTTTAGAATAAAATAAGCTGGGGCTGTTCATGTTACATGAGAAATAACCTAATAATTAACCGTTTACTGAAAGATTAACCTCATCTGATATTTCTTCACATGTGAGGAATTCATCCCAGCTGCGGGCATTGTAAAGGTATCTCATGAAATGATCCATATTTATAATAGCTAATTTTGATAAGTTTCATCTCTTTATTCTCAGTTATTGTCAGTAGAAAAGGGAATGACTCAAAAAAAAAAAAAACCCTTACCCGGGTACGGTATTTGCTTTCCAACTATTTTAAATGTCTATTTTAAATGTCTAAAAGTCCAGAAACAGTTTTTCTTAATTCTGTTAAGTTACATAAATGAAAACTTCATTGTAATATCCCTTCAACTATTCCTTTAGCAAAAATGCACTTTTTTTTATAAAGCCTTAGAAATGTCGACAATTTTTCAGTTTCAGAGTGAACTCTTGAAATAAGTAACGTTCAAATTCACAATTACTCTAAAGAACTCCAAATGATTGCAAATATGAAATGATTATCTTTAAATGCTTAGGTTTTTATCTCAAAATTTCTAATTTAATGCTTTTAAAGCATTCTTATTTTGGAATTTTGATAACATGGTGTCTGTGTGTGTGTGTGTGTGTGTGTGTGTGTATACGTATACATATACATATACATACATACATACATACATACATACATACATACATTAAGGTGACCAGACGTCCCGCTTTTGGCGGGACACCCCCGCTTTTCAATGCATTTTCCCGCGTCCCGCCCGCCTTTTTAAAAGGCACGCTTTTTTTGGCGCTCGCAGCTCCCACCCATCAGCTGCTAGCTTGCTGGGCTGGCTCATCGTTTTGTTCTCTATCCTACCGGTGAGCCAGCCCAGCAAGCTAGCAGCTGATGGGTGGGAGCTGCGAGCGCCAAAAAAAGTGTGCTTTTACCTACCTACAAATTTAAGCCAGCCCAGCCTGCCGCTCACTGATTGGATTGGCCTGGACTCCAGCCAATCAGTGAGCTGGCTGGGATGGGAAATTTTCAGCACGCCTGCGCGAGTCTCCATTTCCTTTCACCAAAAGACGAAAGAGGTTGCAGCTGCGCTGACTGGTGAGTATTAAGAGCCGCGAGCGGATGGTGTGAGATCGCCGCCCGGTAGCCACCAGAAGCCGCTCCCGGCCGCGGGCCCCTGCCCTGCCGCGTCCAGCGTGTCTTCAACAGCAAGCGGGTTGCCCGCCCACCTAGCTGCGTTGCCCACATGCGCGGGGATTCAAGAAATCCGGCTGGATACTTTGAATCCCCGCGCATGTGGGCAACGCAGCTAGGCGGGGGAGGGGAGCTTCGCTTGAGATGACCATGCTATGCCTTCCATAGCCTGGTCCTCCCAAGCAGAGCCCGCCTAGCTGCGTTGCCCACACACGCGGGGATTCAAGAAATCCGGCAGGATACTTTGAATCCCCGCGCGTGTGGGCAATGCAGCTATGCGGGGGAGGGGAGCTTCGCTTGAGATGACCATGCTATGCCCTCCATAGCCTGGTCCTCCCAAGCAGAGCCTGCCTAGCTGCGTTGCCCACACACGCGGGGATTCAAGAAATCCGGCAGGATACTTTGAATCCCCGCGCGTGTGGGCAATGCAGCTATGCGGGGGAGGGGAGCTTCGCTTGAGATGACCATGCTATGCCCTCCATAGCCTGGTCCTCCCAAGCAGAGCCTGCCTAGCTGCGTTGCCCACACACGCGGGGATTCAAGAAATCCGGCTGGATACTTTGAATCCCCGCGCGTGTGGGCAATGCAGCTATGCGGGGGAGGGGAGCTTCGCTTGAGATGACCATGCTATGCCCTCCATAGCCTGGTCCTCCCAAGCAGAGCCTGCCTAGCTGCGTTGCCCACACACGCGGGGATTCAAGAAATCCGGCTGGATACTTTGAATCACCGCGCGTGTGGGCAATGCAGCTATGCGGGGGAGGGGAGCTTCGCTTGAGATGACCATGCTATGCCCTCCATAGCCTGGTCCTCCCAAGCAGAGCCTGCCTAGCTGCGTTGCCCACACACGCGGGGATTCAAGAAATCCGGCTGGATACTTTGAATCCCCGCACGTGTGGGCAATGCAGCTTATGCGTGGGTGGGGGACTCCGCTTGGGATGCCGGGTCATGCTGTTGAAGACGCGCTGGACGCAGCAGGGCAGGGGCCCGCGGGCGTGAGCAGAGCCAGCGACTGCTCCCAGTTGGGACCGGACGCCCTTAACTTAGCAACCCTGCATTGCTCGTAATCTTGAGGCTCCACACGAAAGGGCTGAACGTGGAGGAAAGGAAGGTGCGTCGGGCATCCAGATCGCAGCAAGGAGAAGGAGGAGGAAGTAAATACAAGTATAATAAATACAAGTATTTATTATACTTGTATTTATTATACTGTGGATTTGGTCTGCATCAACCTGCCGCCTCCCCTCACCAGGCAAATCGCGGTGAAAACTCTGGGTGAGTCTCCGTGGAGAGCTTGGCGGGCAGCTGGCTGGACTTCTAAGAGGTGGGGGGGAGGAGCGGCAGCTCCTTGAAATGGAAAAAGGCTTGCTTCCTCCCCCTCCCCCAAATGAGACCGGGCTCCCAGCAGCGATTTGCCATTTGAGAGAGAGAGAGAGGGAGGGAGGGAGGGAGGGGGAGAACGCGAGTGTGTGTATCCCTCCTTCCAACACTCTAGCTCGGCTTGGCTCCCGCTTCGTCTCTCCTGCCTCTTCGCTTCTCTGTTTGATTGTTGAAAGTGGGAGCCAAACCGGTCATTCCTTCCAAGAGGCAAGTTTCCCATTGATTGAATGACTCGCTGCCCTAGACCCTCTGCAGTCCCTCTCGTCTGGCCAGAATGCCAGCAAGAGTGTTGGGCTGAAGGAAGGAGGGATACACACACTCATGTTCTCCCCCTCCCTCCCTCCCTCCCTCCTTCCCCAGCCAGTCCCATGCCTTCTCCCAACCCCCGCCCCGTTCTCTTAGCTGCCCCGTTCTCTTAGCTACGTTCTGCCTTGTGATTGCTGTCTCCAGGCTGTCCTCTCCTATTATCGTGGAAGGTGTCTCATTTGGGGGAGGGGGGGGCAGGCCTTTCTCCATTCAACAGATCCAATATACAGAGTTTTATTTTTTGGCCCTAAAAATATTGTCACTGAGGATGAGAGAAATTTCTTCATCATTGCTATTGGCCTCAAGTAGCAAATAATTAAACATGGTTTTTAGTGTACTTAGTTAGTGATCTGCTTTTTAACATTACATGGTATCAGTTTCAAGAATGCATGCAATCCTGAAAATTTGTAACAAACTTGTTGAAGGGCCTATGAAATATTTTCTAGTTTAGTGTAGAATAAGTATTCTTAATAAAAGAAAAAGTCATTTTTATTTAATCAATTGCATTCCTGTTTATAATGGCATTAATTAACTAAACTGGAAATAAATCTATGTTTTGCTAGAGTTTTAAAATTAAAAAACCTTACATTTTGTTGCTATTATTTTAATCAGAGTTTTGCCAAGTGAAATTATATAATGGTTCCTCATGTCTCTGTAATTTTCTAAATCTCATCCAGAAGTACCACAGAATCTGGCATTTTCAGCAGAATGATGCTGATGCTAATAAAACATCCTGATTTTTGGTGAAAGGATGGAAAGAGGAAGGAAGGAGGAAGAGAGATCTAAAGTGCAGAAAGACAGAAGGCAGATAGGCAAGAGGAAGGAAGGAAGGAGAAAGAATGGAAAGGAAGGAAGGCTAGAAGGAAGAAAGAGGGAGGGAGGGAGGGAGGGAGGGAAGGAAGGTGAAAGGAGGAAGGAAGGAAGGAAGGGTACTTCCACTTGTAGGCCTGGGACTGAATGCAGGAGGAGTCTCTCCATAGGATCAGCTGCTCCTCTGATCATGGTCTATGAAAATGTTACTGCCTGCCTGATGCAAATTTAGACAGATGGTGCTTTGGGCTGCCCCTCAAATCCCCCCTTTACTCCTCCCCCTGTAGAATTCAGCCCCCTGAGTTTTGCCTTTGAGGGGCATGTGTGGTTATGGCGGATGGCAGAGTCAGCTGGAGGTTGAGAGGGGATTGGGGCTTTTGTCCGCCTGTGGAGTTCTCCCCATGGACAGGATGGGATGTTGGCATGAAAGGGATCCGGGCACAATCTCACCTGTTCCAAGTAAAGTTGCCTTTTGCAATTGGCTACCGGTAATCCTCGACTTACGACCAGGATTGATCCCCCAATTTCTGTTGCTAAGGGAGACGTTTGTTAAATGATTTTTGCCTCATTTTGCGACCTTTTATTGCCACGTTAAGTGAATCATGGTGGTTGTTAAGTCAGGAACATGGCTGTTTAGTGACCAAAGTTACAATGGCATTGAAAAAAGTGACTGATGACCATTTTTCACACTTAGCGACCATTTTCACACTTAGAGACCGTTGTGGCATCGTCATGGTTACGCGATCAAAATGTTGATGTTTGGCAACAGATTCGTATTTCTGATGATAGTTTGAAATGGTGACAGTATAAATTATTGCTGGTGTAATACTTAACAATGGTTTTTAAGGATTTCTTTTATTTATAGAATACCTTTTTTATTATTTTGGGGGGATTTTTACTTTTAAATTGTTTATAAAATGTATTTACTACAAGAAATGTTCCTTTTTGCAAATGTGATCTTTGCAAATCTTTGTGATGCAATATGTTCAGACCAGGTTTATGTGTCTCCAAGTGGCTGCTATTCTATGGGCAGGCCAGGTTGGTGCAAGGCAGCTTTGCCAGATTTGGTGTGTTTCACCCTCATTGAATTTTATATCGTATAAAGAATGGAAGGAGGAAGGAAGAGAAAAAAGGAGGAAGGGAGTGAGTGAGGAAAGAAGAGGATGGAAGGAGGGAGGAAGGAAGGAAGAGAGGGAAAGAGCAGAAGACAGATAAGGTGAAGGTAGATAAGCAAGAGGAATGAAGGAAGAAGTGAGGAGTCTCGAGGAGGGGGAAAACATTTAGTGACCAAAGTTACAATGGCATTGAAAAAAGTGACTGATGACCATTTTTCACACTTAGCGACCGTTGCGACCATTTTTCACACTTAGCGACCATTGCAGCATCCTCATGATCACGTGATCAAAATTTTGTTTGGCAACAGATTCGTATTTATGCTGGTTTCAGTGTCCTGGGGTGACCTTTTGACAAAAAAAAAAAATTTAATCAAGCCCCCCCCCCCCCCGGTCAAGGGTGTCCCTCTTTTCCAATCTGAAAATCTGGTCACCTTAACATACATACATACATACATACATACATACATACATACATACACATATATATATATATATATATATATATATATATATATATATATATATATATATATATATATATATATATAATATCATTAGCTGCCAACTTTCAAACATTGCTTATGGACAATAGTTTGAGAAGATTTTAATAACAATCTTCAGAACAAAAGTCACTAGGCAAAACTTTATTACTTTTGCAAAAAAGAAACAGACATAAGAAGATTAGAGAATTGCTGGAGTAATTTTTTTAAAAACATAAGGGCATAATTTGGTTTTAACCCCTTAGAAAAATTAGATATGTTAACTGAAAAACAAAGAAAATATGGTACATTTGCTGGACTTATAATTAATAAGGAAAAGATAAGAATACTAATATGATGGTTAAGACACAAGAGAGATTTTTTGTAAAAACTGGTTTTGAGATTGAGAAAAAAAAGAAATATTTGGTATTATCATAACATGAATTGTTTGCTACTTCAAAATAACTATGTAAAAATATGGACTGAAAGTATGGATTTACATTGGGAAAAAATAAAATTGTCATTATTGGGAAGAATGTCTCTGGTAAAAAGGAATGTGTTACTTAAAACATTGTTATTATTCCAGGCTATTTATTTTTTTAATCAAATTTATATAGTTGTCGATCTTATGAGAAATTACTCTGTACAATAATCAAAACATGATAGTTACCTGTTCTGAGAACTGATGTATCATTTAAATAGTTGCAAAAAGATATCCAGATTTGAATAACAGAGGTTAAGTCTTTGTATGTTGAGAAATCTTTAATATAAGATTATCCAAAATGCAAAGGAAAGAGGAGGATTGGGATTGCCTGATAATAAATTTTAATTCACTGCCTGCTATGTAAAAAAACAAAACATGAAGGGACATTTTATCGTGCCTAGTCGATTTGTGAAAAAGCAAAAAAAAAAAAAAATGTCTGAGCCAAATAAAATTATTATTTTGTACAAAATCCTTTTAAAATACAGAGACACATATTATTATTAAAGATCTCTTCCATATCATTCCCTGTCAGTCACCACAGAATGAAATATTTCCTCTGCAATGATGAGTTTATACTCACATTGGGATATTTCTTTTTATATTTTTCTCTTCCTCCTCTTTCAGTCCATGGCAATGTACACTAAAATTAGAAATGCAATTTTGAAATCTTTATATTTACTTAGGAAACAAATCTTCAGCCACTGAACACTATAATTAGGGTGGTTCTTTTGGTGCTGGGAGGATATCACTTTCTAAAACTCAAAATGATCTTAGGCAGTTAGGATGAATTCTACATCAATGTTAATTATAATGAAACAAAGCATAATAAAAGAGATTAAGTGTGATTATGGAAATTGCTATGGTATCCAGGAATGAAAAGAAATATACTCCCTCCGAAAACAGAGAAAGCAAAGAAACAAGATCATGTTGTAATATATAGAAAACAGCAGTGTTTTGGAACTCATCATTAAAGTTTTGACACATTGAATAATCTTTGCCTTTCGTCTGATCTGCCTTTTGCTTACAACAGTAAAGAATCAGTTCATAAGCAGAGACCAAACACAGATCATCCTTGCAAGAATCTGGGGTGGCACAAATTTTCCATCTAAAAAGAGGAATCTTATTTTGCCACACACAATTCAAACTCATGTTCATGCCATTAAATCATATTAAACATTGCCAAATCATATTACCAAGCTTATGAACAAATATGGGAAAATATGCACATTCCCTTACTCTTTTAAATTTCTAACATAATATTGTCCTTCTCCTTATTACAGTCAAAGTCCAGGAACATTCAATAGTACTAAAGATAGCAACATGAAATAAAACATATTATGACATCAAGGCAGTCAACAAAAAAAATATGAGTTTTCACTATCGGAGACCTAGCATTGCATGGGGCTTTATTTTCACTGTAATATTTGTTTGTTTGTTTGTCAAACATGTACAAGATAACAAGTATAGGTATGAACATAAACATGAACAAATGAAGTAAATACAGATAAATGGGGACAGTAAGACAGGGACCCTTATGCACGCCCCCTTTACAGACCTCTTAAGAATGGGGTGAGGTAGACAGTCTGAGATTGAAGCTGTGAGGGTTTGAGGCTGTAACAACGGAGTCAGTAGAACATTCCAGGCATTCACCACGCTTTTGCTGAAGTCGTATTTTATGCAATCAAGTTTGAACCGGTTTACCTTCAGTTTGTATGGATTGCTTGCCCGTGTATTATTGTGGTTGAAGCTGAAGAAGTCATTGACAGGCAAGATGTTGTAGCAGACAATTTTGTGTACTGTGTTTAGATCATTCCACAGGCGCAGTTCCAGTTTGTCCAAGCCCAAAATTTCTCAGTTCTTCTGTCTCAGTTCTTCCTTGAATAGGTTTGTACAACTACAGATTTTTTATTCTAAAAGTAGAAGGTAATCTTGAAGATATTCTCTATTCCAGATTTTCAAGTTTTCAAAGATTCTGATTAGGAGATCTCTGAAGTTCTCTTAAATGTATAGGATTCTGTACATAGCTCTTTGGATCCCAGCCCATAATTCTTTCCACCATCTGGCCAGGATTTCAAAAATATTTGCTTAATTTTGTTGAAGTTGATGGCAAAACCCCTGCCAACTTTAATGAAAACAGTGCCAAGCCTGAAATTTAAGTTTCAAGGAATGCTAAACTATGAAACAATCTTTTTTGTTTTCTTTTTTTCACCCTTGCAAAACAATTTTATTCTTCATAAATCATCTATATGTATGTCACTTTCCAGAAATAGGGTTATTCAAGCAGCTAGGATGTTTATAGATGGTGACAAAGACATACAAATGTTATTAATTTTATCTAACTCTAGAGAAATTAATTTTAAACCCTTGCCAGAAGGTGGCTTGCTGTGCAGCAGGATCTCACCCAAAAAAATGTTTCCTTGTTCCTGTTTTCAGAAATGGCTTGAGAAGGCAATGGCACCATGTTAAAAACAATAGCGGAAACTCTTTGTCAAAGTGTATTAGAGACTTTGCTAACTGTTCAGCTTGAGAAAGAAATTGAGGCTGGAATACATCCTAAGGAGGAGGCCCAAGGATGTAGTTGTAGCAAGAAATACTATGAACACACTAAGAAAAGATTGCAAGTTATGAAACTCACAAACTATGCCACTGTGAAGATAATATGGAGTAGGAATGTAACAGGGGTGAAATGCAGCAGGTTGACAAGTTCTGGAGAACCGGTAGTAGAAATTTTGAGTAGTTCGGAGAATCGGCAAATGCCACCTTTGGCTGGCCCCAGAGTGGGGTAGAAATGGAATTTTGCAATATCCTTCCCCTGCCACGCCCACCAAGCCACACCCACCAAGCCACACCCACAGAACCAGTAGTAAAAAAGTGAATTTCACGACTGGAATGTATGATTGCCTTCACATCAGCCTGTTCCATCAATGGTTCATAAGATCCAATGGCCAAATATCCTAGAAATAAGGTAGTTCTGGTTTTAGTTTTTTAAAAACCTGCTTTTTCAGGAAAATGAAGTATATTCTTCTCTGCAACAGACACAAATGTCCCAAAGGTGCTTTTTCAAGAGGCAAGTGGACTTTCTTGTTTTTCTTTGAAGATGTTACATTTCTCATCCAGGAAGCTTCTTTAGCTCTTTGTCTTCCCCAGAATTCAAGCTTCTTGGATGAGAAGTGAAAAGTCTTCAAAGAAAAACAAGAAAGTCCACTTGCCTCTTGAAAAAGCACCATGGACAACCAGTCATGCATAACCATGACCTGGATGACTGAGAATCTCCATCGACAACAGACACGAATCCATTCCTACAGATAGTTAAGAAATTGTTCTTCCACACTCGACTGCATGAGTTCTAGAGAAAGATGGAAGACCCGTCAGTGCGAAAAAAAAGCTGCAAAATGAAATTTTAAAAAAGACATCCTTAGACAATGAAGAGAGTAGAAGGTCTTTTTTTCAGTCAGAACCCTTCTTATCTTAAATATCTTAGTGCTTCTTCAATTGAGGTTGCTTTTCAGATTCTCTTTTTCTCTAAAAACCAAGCCAAACATGGCATATTGGTACAACAGCAGTATCACTTCTCCAAGCAGCATTCATCAACTATCCCTGACTGTTTGCTGACAGATGGGTTTGTGTCTGGAATTGCTAAATCAGTGTAGAGCAAGCCCAAATGAATCCATTCTTGTGCATGAACCCTATTCCCACTTGACAATCTCAAACGCCGTGTTGGTGGCTTGTGATGCTGCAGCTGTGCAGAGAAAGGGCTGTCTTTGGACAGGTGTATCATATAACAGCATATTTTGGCACTGCTTGAACATGGAACACTGAGAGGAAACCCTTCTTGTCTAGATCTGACACTTCCTGTATAATAGCTTCCAAATGAAAATGTAAGGAACATAACTCTTCTTCTTCTTCACCTTCCCTTTTCATCATTAGCGATGATTGAAGCAAGCTCATAGATGGTAAAGTAAACTGAATTTTACCTGGAAGAATGGATATGCTGTTTTGAGGGAAAGATAATTCAGGGTGACATGCAGTTTCAGTATCACCAGAGATACACAGTAGAAAAATCACTGTGGTGCAACAACATATTGTAGTCACTGGTTTTTTTTTTCCTTTCTACCTTCACTATCTTTGAACAATGGGTGGGAAAAAGGGAAAGGCAGTTTTCAATCAAATGGCTACAGTGATCTGCTTCTTGTAATGAAGCTACTCCGAAAATCAGCCAGAAGAGAATGATGACATTTGTAATGTAGCACATCTAGAGAATATGAATTTGGGAAGATCACTAGTAATCGCTATGTGTGCAAAAGATAGTACTAAATAGTCAGGGGTGGATTCCTGCCAGTTCTAACCTTTTCTATAGAAGAGGTTCCACAAATCTACAGTTCCAGTTCCCTCCCCCTGCCCATCCGCACATCATCAAGATGAAGAGCGAGAGGAGGAATTCTGGGAGTTGAAGTCCACAAGTCTTAAAGCTGTGAAGTTTGAACACCCTTGGGAATTTTTTTCTAAAGGGTTAGGGATGCAAGGGCCTTGTAACTTGACAGATTTAAGACTTGTGTGCTTCAAATGTCAGAGTTTCTGAGCCAACATTTTGGTTGCTAAGCAAGAGCATTAAGTGAGTTTCACCACATTTTACAAGTTGGCCACACCCACCCAGTCACATGGCTGGCAAGCCACTCCCACCCGGTCACATGGTTGGCAAGGCACTCTCACAAAATAGGTCACACCTACAAAAGAGGTTCTAAAAATTTTTGAAACCCACCACTGTAAATAGTAGAATAAAATGAATCTATTTCCACAAACAAAATATATTTACAACATATCAGAGTTATTGCAGAAGAGTCTTTTTGGCAATGGCACAACTATACCATTTTATTAAAATGCAGTGTAAATCTAAATAAAGTATAGCTTCATTTTTAAAAGAGTTTGAAGCATTCCATAACCTCACACCAAGTTTTAACATCTTGCATGATCAGGTTCCTCCCAAACTGTCATTGTTGTGTTGCCCCACTTAAAGTTTGAACCTTGGCAGCCCATTTTTAGGGATGGGGAGTGGGGGGTACCTAGCAGCCTGTATGTTATGTCATCACCCTGGGAGAGTTTCATTATGAGCTGTACAGTGGCTACTTCCCAATGGTTTTCAAGCACAATCACAAATGACATCTATAGAAATTAGAAGTCATAAATCTGTCAATCAATGCAGAGGTGATATTCTGCCAGTTCAGCTCAGTTCAGGTGAACCGATAGTGGTGGGGGCGGGAGGCTCTGTCCACCTGCCCAGACGTCATCACTGATGCTCTGCGCATGGACAGAAGTTTCTGCATATGCACAGAAGCGCTGTGCACACTCCTGGTTCCAAATCAATAGCGAACGCAAGAGGATTTCATGCCTGAATCATAGCTGTCAAACTCGCCGCATTACGTTGCCGTCAAATGATGTTTTACCATTCGCAGAGCTGGGGTGGACATGGCTTGCACATAACATATCCGGCCCACCACTTTGACACCCTGCTCTAAATGCAGCAATATATCATAAGAATAGGGGTTTTTTTGCTACAGTATGTCCATAATCAAGACAGAAAGAGTGAGGGCTGGAAGAGGACAGTAGAGGAAGAGTACAATCCCAATAATCCAGTCTAATCATTTTCCCCAATCTTTCTAAATCCAATGATTTATGGCTCTGAATTTAAGGAATATATATTAAGATACTCATTTGGTGACTGAAATGCCTGCATGCATAGAACTCGGTATGTACCTAAGGGGAAGAGTAAAGAGGAGAAAGGGATCTAACACAGATGTTAAAAGCTACAGCAGGAAATGTCAAAGGAGGTCCACACGTCACTGCAAACTTCCCAATAGTATTCCAACAATGTACTTAGGATATGACCTTTCCCTGGCTGTGCAGTCTCTCCCAACTACTTTCATAGTTCATAAAAATTTTAAACAAGTGCTATTAACAATTGCTTGAGGAACATGTGTCATGGACATCTTAAACCTAAGTCTCCTGGCCCATCTTCGATTTAATTCAAAGAAAAGCAGGTTTTATTCTTATATATTTTTCCTGGTGCTATTAAATGCCCTAATAACATCTGTACAGGAAGCCTCTTGGGAGAACACTGGGACACAGTCAGATTTAATGTGTGTTACTTGGCCAAGTTTCTGAAAATGTGATGCTTCACTTATTTTCTCCTTGGAATTAACACAGTTGAGTGCTTTGCTTTTTCTGTCTTAACTGATGGTCACTTTCACTCACCTAACTGGCAGGAAAATGACGGGGTCATCAACACCAAAATAATGCCTGCATAGACTCATAAATGATTGTTAAACCCTAAATTAATTTTCAGGTCAAAAGATCAAAATAGTTGACCAATCATCTTGCCATACTTTCATACGTGCGGTCATTATATACACTAGCATAAAATAAATTACAATTAGTAATTTTAAAAGTTAGAAAACCTTTTAAAAGATACAGACACACACAAATCTGAAATAAATCTAAAATTGCATATCCCTATGCAATGGGATAAACATATTAATTAAATACAGCAAAAAATAAACATTAGCTTATGGCTAATTTATCACAATACAAACACTCTTAATTGACAAGTTAAATAATCATTTAGCATGGTTTGAGAGTCAGGTCATCATCTGACAGATTCTCTGGTTTCTCTTTCAATATTATAACTCTTTCACCTTTTATCTGCTGTTATAATCAGAACATTTTTGAGACATACCACAATCAAACATTTCCCTAAAGACCAGATTTAAAGACTTACTGCAAAACAGCCACCTCAAACTCAAAATTAAATCGAATTAAAACAGTCTCTCTAAGGAAGTTCTTCATTTCTCAGAAGGAAAATTTTGTTAATCATATTTTAAACATATATTCTGTAATTTCCCCTAGCATTATCCACATGGTGCTCAAAAAACAACTTACATCTAAATACTAGTAAGACAAAGGAGATGATGCTAGATTTCCGGAAGCACAGAGAGGAGCCTGCCCCACTGTATATCGAGGGGGGCTGTGTGGAGAGGGTTTCCTCTTTTAAATTCTTTGGCGTATGGGCGTACCGGAGCCAGCCCGGAGTACCAGATACCATTCCAGTACGGTGCTCCAGGGGGGCCCATCGGCCCGCCCAAACGCCTTACCGGTGTTTAAAGGCTTCTGTGCTTCCACGCAGGCACATGGTACGTACAGCGTCCATGCGCCGCTCCACGGAGCAGCTGGAGCATCGCGGAGGCGCTAAAATGCATGCACGTGCTGCACTCATCCATGAGGATGACACCAGCCCCGTTCCAACTGTACCAGTTGGAATAGGATTTGCAACCCACCACTGAACTGGCATATAAAATCAGGACATAATTACTACATAATTACTAGTCCACTAGGCCATCTCTGATTGAAGCTTCCTATCTGGAAGAGCTTTTTCTTTCCTGCATGAACGATTCCTTTCTCCAACCCTTCCTATTCATAAAAGGTTTCTCCAAGCATTCAATTCAAACTGACCTTTTTGTAATTTAAGATCATGACATAGAATCTTGTTCTTTGCCCTTTTCTGTTCAGTAGCAATGTTTGGGGGTTTCATTTATTTTTTCTTTTCAAAAAGTATTACTATCTGGATCCAAATTTAGCCCAGGTTAACTAATCTAAGAGTTATTTTCATTCATAGATAGATAGATAAATGGATGGATGGATGGATGGATGATAGGTAGGTAGGTAGGTAGGTAGATGATAGAAAGATAGATAGATAGATAGATAGATAGATAGATAGATAGATAGATAGATAGATAGATCTAGATATGGATGGATGGATAGGGGGAGGGAGAGAAAGAGAGAGAAAGAGAGAGAAAGAGAGAGAAAGAGAGGAGTCAGAGCAGGAGAATAAGCAGAAACAAAGAACATTATTTCCTATATCAGTGATGGGGAACCTCTTTGGCACTGAGTGTGCCGCATGCGCACTGGCCAACTAGTCTTCCAGTTAATGGCGTGCAAGCACATGCAACGATCGGCTGGCTGGTGTACATGCTTACGCTGAAAAATGGAAAACCAGCTCTTCCAGTTTCCAGCACTGCCGCCCGCACAAAGGCCAGCTGATCGTCATGTGTGCATGAGTGCCAGAAACCCGGAAGAGGAACGGGTGACACCGTGCATGCCAGGTGACATGCCTCCGCATGCCACTTCAGGCACGTATGCCATAGTTTTGCTATCATGGTCCTATACGGTTTCTAACAGCAAAGATTATTTAAACCAAGTATCAACACACACACACACACACAAACACACACAAACACATTTAAGTGTGTGTACGTGTGTGTGAGTGAGTGAGTGGTATAGAGAGAATATATTTTATTACAAAGTGACTCTAAGTATGTGTGGGGGGGAAAGGATTGACAGAATATAAATATATCTGAAGCAAAGTAAATGCTCTGCATTGTACAATATTCTGAAATAATTTTTAAAAAACCCACAGTGTGTGCATGTGTGTGATATTCAAGATGTTATAATGTGCCACACTTAAGATGTTGTGCACATCACTTTGCAGTTTTTAAAAAAACATGTTGTTTGTTAACTACTGGGCAGTTGGAAGAGACCCAACATTTTACACAATCACTTTTCTGGGCTATTTTTGCTCAGTGCAGTATCTCCTTATACAGTATTAATTGATAGGGCATGCATGCCTTTGCAAGGGTAATACAACTGGACAGCTGTTTGAGTTGACAAAATTGGTAAAACAATTGGTAAATCATTGAACAATATACATTCTATATGTTTTCCTATCTGCATTAGTCAGGCAGTGTACTAGGATATCTTTTTCCTGGATATCCACATGTGTTCTTTCATTCACAACTATTCTTCATAAACAGATCTTCAGCACACAACTGCATCTAATATATATGTGGGGGTGGTGGTAAAAATCCCTGACATTTAATAACACCTGTTACTTTTCCAGATGTTCTCTTCCTTATGAAAATTTTTTGAATCTAAGTTCTGTAATCTAATTTTCTCTAGTATACAATGTATATGTATGATTATATGTATGTGTGTGTGTATACACATATACATACTGTATTTTTCAGAGTATACGATGCATCAGAGTATAAGGCGTACCAAGATTTTGAAGAGGCAAATTAAAAAAAAAAAGTTTGGCAGACCTCCAAAAAATGGCCCATTTTTTGCGAAAATAGGCCCGTTTTTGTAAAAAAAAAAAAGGGGGGGAGGCTTGTAGAGTGCTCCTGGGGGCTGGGGGGGGCAAAAACGAGTTTAAAAAGGCCAGTTTTTCAGTAATTTTTGCCCTCCCCAGCTCCTGGAACACTCCAAAGCCTCCTTAAGGCTATGTATGGCCATTTTGGTGAAGGGAGCAAGATTTTGGGAGGCCAAAAATGCGTATTCAGTGTATAAGATGCACCCAGATTTTTATCCTCTTTTTTGAGGGAAAAAGGTGCATCTTATACTCCGAAAAATATGCTACACACACACACACACACACAAACACACAAAGACAGTATGAGAGAGCAAACCTGGGACATCTCTTACAGTGTACATCATTTTTTAGCTGAAAGAAAATTCTGTTCTACAGGACCCTAAGCAATTTTGCAATTTTGCAAATCCATTCACACAAATTTAGGATATGCTTTTGGATAAACATATGTAAAATATTGATGTTTAACTTTTCTCTGAATCTTTTGAATTCAAATTCCATTCTAAGCTTAGATACAGCTTGCCAGTTTTATACTTTGAAAGATGGCAGAACAACATGCAAATTTTGGTGATGTAATCATTTCTATAGCTATAGTATTTTAGGTTTGGTTTATTCTTTTAACAACAAAAACACATTTGGAGTTAAAAATATTATCACCTTCTTTTCCTCCATGTAAGAAACAGATTGATTAGTTTTTGAAATTGAAACAGAATCCTGGTTGAGATTAACATTTGGTTTGGCTCAGAACAATTATGCATATAAAATACTCAGGTTAAAGTGCATATAAAAAAGAAAAGGGTGAATTTTCAATTATACTTTCTGTAAGAGGAAAATCTTAAAGTGCAAAGTTCAGAAATGATTAAAAAGTTTTTTTAAGATTCAGTACATTATATATATAAAAAATCAATAGTTTAAATTTTACACAGTTTTTCAATCTAATCCAAATAAATTAAAGAATAAAGACATAAGTAAAAAGAAATTTGGTCTGATTGTTCTCTGAATTAGTCTAAAATAAATTATAACACCAGTCACTACAGCATTGTCACTCAAATGAGCTCTGCATAAAAGTGTTTCTAGGTTTTGAATTACTGTTTAGGATATTTACATATTCCAATTTAAAGTTTAAAAGATGATACTCTTATGATTGGTTTATACAAGAAATTTATTTAGGCAAGAGACTGATTTACTTATATATTCATGTCTTTATAGGGTATATGTTGGAGAAAATTGAGAAAGTGAGTTCTTGATTACACAAATACAAATCTCTGTGTAAAGCTAAACACGTGGAAGCACTTTTGATAACAAACCAAGGGTGGGTTTCAACCGGTTCGCGGCGGTCCCTGCGAACCGGTTGGTCGCCGAACCTGGAAGTAAGTAACTTCCGGGAACGGCGAAGGGGGCGCCCGCCCGCCTGCGGTCCTTACCCGGTTTTGATGAGTTATGCGCTTCCATGCATGCGCAGGACACATACAGCGCCTGCGCGATCGTCAAGGAGCAGCTGGAGCGTCGCACAGACGCTAATACGCATGCGTGCACCACGCGTGTGCACGAGGACACCGCCGGCCACGTTCCAACCGAACCGGTTGGAACGGGGCGAGAAACCCACCCCTGTAACAAACACTTGAAGTCTGAGTATTCATTACTCTATAATTCCTACAACACTATACTGTACATTCATATAAAAACTACCCTACATAAAGTGGAGTTCAGTCATGAGGTCATGAGGTTAGTGCATGAACTTCACTGTGGAAAAGCATTGTGTTTACAATAATGTGTTAAGGGCACTTTCAGACAGTGAGGCTTTTCATAGACCAACTGTTCTCATTTTACATTTGAAATAGATACAGGGCTGGAATGGGCTGTTCTGATTGTAAAGTTACCATGATGCTAGGAGCATTTGTATATATGAACTATCATGAATACCCATGCTACAAAACCATGTGATGAGGCCAGACTGCAGGCAGGATGAGTCACACACTGGCCATGCTAGTGGTGGGTTCCTACTGTTTGGACCAGTTCGGCCGAATCAGTAGTTTGGCAGCTTAGATCACTGGAACCGGCAGTAACCCAAGCCTGCCACGCCTCCCAACTGATTCTCCTGCAGGCGCCCCCATCTTGTTTTTTGCTTCTGCATATGCACAGAACAATATTGCATTTATGGTCAAATGCATATGCGCAAAATTGCACGCACACCAAACCAACAGTAATGCCAGCAGCAACTCTGGGCCATGCCCATATAAGGCAACTGGCAGTTGGAACAGAGTTCGTTTCAGGTGGGGAGGGGGAGTAGAACGTCTAACTCCTTAGCATCGACATGTGTTAATATAATACTGTACAGGAAATACTGATGATCTGATGGTCATTTTGAAAAATCCTTTCTTAGCAAGCACCTAGAAGCCAAGAGGAACATATGTGCCAGATTTCAAGTTTGTAGGCTTTACAGTTCTGGAGATTTCATGATGAGTGAGTGGTATTTAGCTTTTATATAGATAGATAGATTTATAGCACTTACAGAGAAAAGCCAACCAAACTGAATGCTACTTTCCTCTGGGCATATGTGAACAGAGATCTCTCAGCTTATTAGGGCTCAAAAATTATCCAATAAAAAAATCTAAAGAAGTCCACCTTTGCGATGACATTCTTTGCTTATGAATAAAAAATTCTCCATTTGCAAAAAAAAACCCATGCAAATGAAAGAAGAGAAATTTGTGACCAGGTGCAATTGCACATTCTTAGCAATAGCATCAGAGTTATGAGGTAAGATCTATTAAATCTGCAGATGTGAATCACCATCTGGAATTGTCTATGATATGTACGTTCAGCCTAGTCACATGTGGGGGGGGGAATCATTCTCTGCTGCATTTAACTAGTGACAAAGGTGGTTAATCTGAAACAACAATAATACAAATAAGATGAGAGGAGGAGCCAATGTCACAATGATACGGACGTGCGGTCTCGATGCTCTGGGACCGCAGCTGATACTTTTGCCGCTGGGTGGTCCAATCGGACCTAAACCATCCCAAAGAGACGGTGAACAGGAAGAATACATCTTGCTGACCTCAGGGACATCACAAAGTCCCTGATCGATGCAAGAGAAGTTCTTCAAGCCAGCGACAAAAAATCCAGCCAAGGCTGACAAAGTCAGGGTGGTTCCAAAACGGAAGGATACGGAAAGAGAAAGTGTTTCCAGCTGGTGAGGAACTTTTACCATTTTTAAAAGAGACTGCCTATTAAAAAACTTAAAATTAATTTAAATTGAAGAACAGAAGAAATAAGTGGCGGAATTAAATTTGGAATGGTTTTGGACAGGGGGTTATCTTACTTTTTAAATGCTATCTTCATGGATGGGATTTATGTAAGCCTTTTAAAACAAATGGATTAAGTTTTCTTCTTCTATTTTTTTCTTTTATTATTCTCTGTAACCTATGGACTAAAATTTTCCTATTTCATTACTTGGGTGCTCTCCTAACTCATTTAAGAATCGGACTTTTTTTTAACTTGAAGTACAAAAAAGATACAAAAAGAAACAAGGAAAATTGCAACATAATACTGCTGCTCGGAGACTGGAAGGTTTGTGTATTGGAAACAAAACATTCTTTTTTCTCTCACTTATTATGTTGGCTTGGCACTACAAGGTCTCACTGTTTGGTTATAGAGAGTGATAAGAAGGAAAACATACATATGTCCCTTTGAAGTATATCTTTAACTAGAAAAAAAGTGAAAACAAAACGTTATTGTGAATCTATGCTTAATTTTATTAACCTTCCAAGCCAGAGCAGCTGTGTTTGTTAGTGGGGGATAATGGCACAATTTCAACAGCAGAAAGGAATCTTAAGTCTGCAAAAGATATTGTCAGAAATACAGAAACTATCAAATACATATGAGAGGATAGAGAAGAAGCTGGAAGACTTAGAGCATCTAACAGCAAAATATGATGAAGAAGTTGAGGATGTTTATCAAGTGGAAAATGTGGTGGTTAAAACCCCAAAAACTGAAGTGGAAAATGAATATAAAGGAATTAAATTTGCTGATATTTATGGTGATTGTTTGTCTCTGAAAATGGAAAGAATGGAATACTGAAAGAGGAACTAAATGGAGGTGAAATTTATCCCAGATGGCAAGATACAGAAGAAGAAAAAGCAAAATAATTTATGGACTTAAAGAGAGAAAATTTATTAGCAATATCATGGATAACACCACTGACAAGCAAGATAAACAGAAGAAGGGCATCGAGATTACATGAGAGATTTTATAAGCAAGGAGTTGCTAAGAGGAGTCCATACAAAGTTGATTAAGGAGATGATTAGAGGATTGACACCACAAATGGCAGAAGATATGAGATTGTTTTGCTACTGGAAAGATACAGGTTGATAGATGGAAGAATATATTTTAAAACTAGTTAAACTTAGTGAATTTAGTGACAATAGAGATAGTCAAATAAATAATTGGTAATGTTACTATTGTATACAATGTGTAGTGTCATGAAGAGTAATAATTCAATATGAATATTGAATGGTACCCATGAACGGAAGATTAGAAATCCCTTTGGATTATATATAAAGGTTAATTAAAAAAAATAAGTTAGATACAGTTAAAGCTTTGATTATTAGGGGGGAAATGTTATGATACAAGATATAGTTAAATAAAGGAGGGATAAGGATAACAATGTACATATAGATATGGGTATAACATAAGGAATGGATGTAAATTGTAAACAGTGATTTGGAAAGGAGGATTAGAAAATTTTGTTATTAAATATTATGGATGTTTAGCTAGAATAGGACATAAGGATTCAGTGCCAATGGAAGATTTTAGAAATAGTAAATGAAAGGCCAGTATGTGGTTATGTGTTAAATCTTGATATATTTTATGATGAAGGACGTTTAAATAATTATAGTCAAATGAAAATGGAGATATGATGATGGTAATATGTATAAATATCTGAGTTAAAATACTTGAGTTAATATGAATTATGTTTGTTGACTGTGGAAGAGATGCACGAAAGTCTTTTTGTAACCAACTGATACACTTTCAACAGCATGTAAAGAAGAATGTTTGTTTTGAAAATTAAAAATAAAATAAAAAAGTTATTAAAAAATAATACAAATAAGACAAGCAATCAATGGAACAGTAAGAAGTAAAATCATTCTGAATATTCTTTACACTGGGAAGAGATAACTTTTATAGTTTCTGCAGAAGATGTGATGTTTTAAATTAAAAATAGTCATGAATGCTGTGATATATTTGGCCACAGTTACTGATTCAGAAAGTATGCCTGTGATCTTGTAATATTATTCAATTATTTTGAGCTGCCTATATTGTGAAGGAATTTAACTATGTTGTTGTCTTCATTTGGGAAGAGCAAATGCAGCCAGGCAAATGCTTTCCATCCCACTTCCCCAACTCATCCGTTCTCCCAAATGACAGTAAAAGTTGGGGGATGTAGTAGGCAGTGGCTTAATGATACTGGAACTGCCATCTAGAAATGGTCTGCAGTCCAACAATTTGAATCCAACTCCATGGGATGAAGCAAGCTCCAGTTGCTCAGTCCCTGCCCACCCAGCAGTTTGAAAGCAAGCATTAATAGATCAGTGGGAAAAACCTAGCTGCATTCATGTGTGTGGAGAGCAGAAGCCAATGGTTGACACAGCTGGACATAAGTCATGACAACACGAGACGAGACCAGTGTAGCAGCCTGGAAGAGCCAGCAACCCAAACGTAACTAGCTCATTGGTACAAAGTCAGCCAAGTTTAGGCCTGCAAGTACCAAATGAAATAAATTAGCTATCTAGGACTGCATTGTGCCTAGCATGTGTAGAGTTCCCTGACATTCTATGTCATACAAGATAATATTTTTATTATCTAAAAACAAATAATAACAGTAAAATTTTACAACTCTGGAAACTTTGGGAGGAGATGAGGAGTTGAACCATACTCTGGCATTTAAGGAATGTCCTGAAATTCTTCGGCAGCTTCTATCAGGTGTAAGCTATCTCATGTAGAGTAACTAAGCGCACTACAGGCCATCACTATGCAGAAACCATTTTGCTAGAGAGTGAGTAATACAGAAACAGGAAATGCATCACAGGAACAATAGAGATGAATCCTAAAGTGGCGATGTGATACAGGAACCAACTACAATAGAGAGGAATGATGGAGCTGCATGTAAGGTAGACATAACACCTGTGACACAAGCAACCAAAACCACTCATGAATAGGCCAAGTAAGATATTTTATTTTCAATCACCCGTATTACAAGAATCTCACCAGAATGCCTGCTTTCCCCTGGGAAAAGGGAGATATACACTTAAGGGCTTTACATCACATGTTTCCTCCCCTGACATCTCTTTACTCTTCCAAGAGGGGCTTCCTCTCCTTCCAGTGGTGATTCCACCACATCGTCACTCCATATACAATTATTACAGGTAAAGAAGCCAACAACCAGAGCCACAAAAAAATTGCATTGAATTGTGGTGCAATTCATACATCAACCTCAATAACAACCTAAACAAGAGCGACCACAATGAGGCGGCCAGCTAATGCAAAATATTTGGAGGAGGCAAAGATTATATGCCACTTTACAAACTTTCAGACTTCTTTTAAGGGCTGAGTATATCAATAGTATTTAAGTAGCTGCACCAATTGTATATGGAGTGACGATGTTGTGGAATTACCACTGGAAGGAGAGGAAGCCCCTCTTGGAAGAGTAAAGAGATGTCAGGGAAGGAAACATGTGATGTAAAGCCCTTAAGCATAGGAGGGGAGTTGACTCAGAGCAACAGTCTATTGCTAAGTTATACACACATAAAGCAGTGTATAATTGTATACAATGCTTTATGTGTGTTGCATTGTATTCAATTATCTACTACTTTGTATTTTGTCCAGTCCTTGTTAGCCAGTTTGGGGGTCAGATATGTGTCAAGTTCTGTGAAATTGTTGTATTAATTTGTATTGGTGTTTTGTTGTACTTCAGCTGTTGATTACATGGGTGCTTTTGCTTTTGTTCTATGTTTTAATGTTGTTCAAATTATTGCTAGCTAGCCAAAGTCATGAATTTTACATATTAAAGAAATGCATTGAAATATTATGCAGAAGAAAGGGGACCCGGTGTGCTATTGCACATGGGGTTATGAAGAATCAGACCCAATTTAGTGACTGAACAACAAAATTGAAATAGATGAGGTTCTAACAATACCATGCCAGTTTCTGCATTATGCCTAGATAATACCTGTGTCCTGAGAAGGTACATTTAAAAAAAATAATTGAAAACTTTTTTTAGAAAAAGAAAATCATGTAAGAAAGAAAGTTTATTCATTTATTTGGTAAATTTATTGGCCGCCTATCCCATATACATGATTAGGGGTGGCTCACAATTAAAATAGAATAAAAAATGAAAGACAATCAGAATTAAAAACAACATCAATAACATAGAAATAGTAGACAAGAAGATTCACAAACATTTAAAAAAGTGATCTCAAAAGTCAATCATGCAATCAAATTGATGGTTAAAGCCAGATTTTTGTTTTCTAAGATCTTAGGGGAAAACATGTGATGTCAAGAATGAGATAATAAAAATTCCAGTTTGCTGGTCTCATGAACTTAGGCAAAAATTGTGGGAGGGAGGCATTTCTATCAAAATTGCTAACTCTTGTTTTAGGTGCTTAATAAGTATTTAGAGAGTTTTAGTCCAAAGCCATTAAAAACAATTGTGTTTCTGATATAGTTGGTTCAGATGTTTCAGAAAAACAAGCAGCAGAAAATCCTACTTTCAATTCTAGTGTATTTTTGTTGTTGTTGAGTAGAAAAGACAACAAACTCTGTTTCATAGCATATATTCCACCAAACATTTCAACCTCACTGAGGATTATCAAAAGAAACAAGTTTGTATTTCATTCCTTCCACTCAAACCTCCAGGCATTTCTCATTAAACTTCACTTGCCTCCTTTTATTGTTTCCAGCGATTCTTTCCCCAAACCTCTGGATCTTATTCATTTCAGTTCCCATTTTGCAGTCTTACTTTTTCTATCTCTCTTGCCTTTGTTGCCTTAGCTTCCCTAGCTTCTGAGCCTGGATGAGATTTTAATATTGGTCAAACTGACAACTTCTTTTTTCTTCACAAAACCAGACTTTCTGACACCCCTGTTAGGTTGAAATGCTTATGACATATGGGCTTTCCTTATCATAACAAGATACAATACAATAAATCAGAAAAAAATTACATTAGGAAGGAAGGAAGGAAGGAAAGAAGGAAGGAAGGAAGGAGGAAGGAAGGAAGGAAGGAAGGAAGGAAGGGTGTGAGGAAGATTGGAGTGTGTTTTTTTTTTAGTTTTCTCAAACATGTCTAAAAAATGGCTTTAAATACCTTGCCTTGAAAGAGCTCCAGGATAAGATTGGAAGGAAGCTAAGTTTCTTTCAAAGAGTTATTAGTCTCAAGAAAAGTTTACAGTCATTCCCGAAATGATTTAGGAAGTGATTCTAGGAACCAACATAAAGTTGGCTTTATATTAAATAGTAAGAACTACTTTATAACTATTAATGAGTAGATATTTCTAGCTTATTATGACAAGACTCTGAGGAAAGCCAAAAGCTATTTAGGATATAATAAATTCATAGTTATTATCTCTACTATTAGGACTTTGACAGACTCACAGCATAGAAGTCAGACTATTCTAGGTAATATACAAGATGTCTTGCTGATGGAATCTTAGTTCCTTACTAAACATGATGAGCAGTTGAAGCATTTGTTTGTATTGGCAAAGATTGGGGTATGGGTAACTCAAACTAAGCAAGATCTAGCTAACAGAAGACATAGAATGTCAGTTTTATTAAGTTCAGTTTACTTGGCTCTACCTGATGCTACAAAAATTTGGCAAGAGCTTTGCAAACAGGGTGAATAATAAACAACATTTTAGAGACTGAATAAGTGGATTATATATGTCATTTGTTCACCCTTCCTAACATCTTTTCTCCAAAGATTAGATTGGCTTCTGCTAAGTCTTAAAGGGACATGATGGCTCAGTGGCTAAGATGCTGAGCTTGTTGATCAAAAGGTCAGCAGTTCGGCGGTTCGAATCCCTAGCGCCATATAGTGGAATGAGCTCCTATTACTTGTCCCTGCTTCTGTCTACCTAGCAGTTCAAAAGCATGTAAAAATGCAAGTAGAAAAATAGGAACCACCTTTGGTGGGAAAGTAACAGCGTTTTGTGTGTTTTCGACGTTTAGTCATGCCGGCTACATGACCATGGAGATGTCTTTGGACAGTGCTGGCTCTTCAGCTTTGAAACGGACATGAGCAACGCCCCCTAGAGTTGGGAATGTTTAGCACATATGTGCGAGCGGAACCTTTACTTAAGCCTTAAAGACCTGGCTTTGTTAGCCAGATTGGGGATCAGATATGTGGTCAAAGTCTGTGAACTTGTTGTATTAATTTGTGTTGGTGTTTTGTTGTACTTCAGCTGTTGATCACATGGGTGCTTTTGCTTTTGTTGTTCTATGTTTTTATGGTGTTCTAATTATTGCTAGCAAGCCAAAGTCATAAATTTTACATATTAAAGAAATGCATTGAACTATTACGCAGAAGAAAGGGGACCTGGTGTGCTATTGCACATGGGGTTATGAAGAGTCAGACCCAACTTAGTGACTGAACAACAAAATTGAAATAGATGAGGTTCTAACAATACCATGCCAGTTTTTGCATTATGCCTAGATAATACCTGTGCCCTGAGAAGGTACATTTAAAAAAACAATAGAAAACTTTTTTTAAAAAAAGAAAATCATGTAAGAAAGAAAGTTTATTCATTTATTTGGTAAATTTATTGGCTGCCATATACATGATTATGGGTGGCTCACAATTAAAATAGAATAAAAAATGAAAAACAGAATTAAAAACAATGTCAATAACATAGAAATAGTAGCCAAGAAGATTCACAAACATTTAAAAAAGTGATCTCAAAAGTCAATCATGCAATCAAATTGATGGTTAAAGCCAGATTTTTGTTTTCTAAGATGTTAGGGGAAAACATGTGATGTCAAGTATGGGATAATAAAAATTCCAGTTTGCCAGTCTCATGAACTTAGGCAAGCATTGTGGGAGGGAGGCATTTCTATCAAAATTGCTAACTCTTGTTTTAGGTGCTTGATAAGTATTTAGAGAGTTTTATTCCAAAGTCATTAAAAACAATTGTGTTTCTGATATTAAATGATTAAAATAAGCTAACACAACCAACACCTAACACAAAGTTTATAGAACTGTTAGGCCTGGGAGGAAATTAAGGTTACCTCTTTTTTCCAGAAATGCTAAGAGTGCACTTCCCGACTCTGCATTATTGAACTGGATATAGTTATAAAAGATCAGTGTTCCAGATGAATGTAGTATTTTTTTTAATTTCCTTTGTACTAAAAAGTATTTCTAATTTTAAAAAAAACCTCTCAATGTTCAACGTTTGGATCAAGCCTCCTTCCCCATTCATAAAGCATTGATTGTAAACACTGTCATGAATACAAAATATTTAATAAAACCAGAATCAGAACTGGAAAATTAATATGTTCTGGAGCAAATTTTTTAAAAGCCCTTCTATTTTGTGGCTTTGCATCCTCTAAGGATTTCTTGTAAAATAAATTATCCCTGGTGGTCTATGTTTATACCCATTAGGCAAGCAATGCAAATCCCAAGGCAAAAATCCTTGATTTTACAGATCTACTAACTTGATGCCAAGAAAAACACAATATTGTGTGTGGAAATATAATCACATTTTATCCCTAGAGATGATTGTCTTCACAGATCAAAGTTATGTTAGGGGTTAAGTTAGGTTTATTATCTTAGTGGAAATTGCAAATAAAAATGTAATTTTAAAAAGCAGATGCATAGGAACACTGGATAGAATGGACTTAGGTTTCTGCATGTGCAAAACTGCTCTGGTCCCCAAACACAGTTATACATCCATCCTTAAGACACAAATGCATAGATATAAAATGCTAAAATTATTATATGAGTATAGGGCAGCGATGGCGAACCTTTTTTGGCTCATGTGCCATAAGCGGGGGGAGCGCAGGTGGGACATGTGCGGGCTTGCCACACCCATAATGTAATGCATGACACACACACCCAGTGCACATGCATGCATGACAGGTGCTCCCCCACATTTTTTGCATACTTTTTTTGCCCTCCCCAGGCTCCAGAGGCTTTGTAGGAGCCTGGGGAGGGCGAAAACAGCCTCCCCTGCCCCTCCCGGTGGCCCTGCGGAGTCTTCAGGGACCTTCAGGAGGCTTCCCTGAAGGCTCCAGAGGACTAAAAATGACCTACGAGCATAGGGAAGCTTCCTGAATGCCCCTGAAGGCTCCGCAGGGCTTAAACTAACCCTACGAGCAAACCGGAAGTCCGTTCTCAAACTTCCAGTTTGCCCATAGGGCCAGGTTTTTGCGCTCTGGAGGCTTCAGGGAAGCTTTTCAGGGCCACAAACAATAAAAATGTTAACAAAACACTAGCATCGGCCTTAGTAATTGCAACACGTATGCTACTGGGTATGCATCAGTTAATCTGTTTTCATAGTCATTGTAAGCATGCATTGTAAGCATGCAAGAAAATTCACAACCCCCATCCAAACAGCACCAAATTGCAAAAAGCTTATGCATTTCACTTAAAAACCACCAGTATTTATTTAAATATAACAATATTTTCATAGCAGTTAGCATAAAATATCATAAAATCAATGGCCTATCCAAAAAATGTCATAAACCGTAAACCGTAAAGCGTGCAGGACTTTTTCACACAGCTGTAAGTCTGTAAAATGGGGTGGCCACTTTCATTTCATACCCACACAAATGAAAGGGGGGAGAGAAGAGTTCCACTTAATCCCAATTCTGAGTACTGGTGAGCTCTTTGAGAAACCATACTCTACTCATAGACCATCCATAAACAACAGGAAATTTGTTTGGAAATGTTCAAAAAGAGAAGACACTATTAAATTAAAACAAAGATTCAATGATGAGAGAAGGAACTGATGGCAAGCTGATCTTTCACAATGGAAACACCAAAAAAGGAAAAACAATAAGCAGTAGAAATCTGGCCACAGCTACAAAAAATGTCTATCATAAACATGTACAGTTTTGGAAATATGAAAATGTGCAAATCTAGCACAGAACCTTTCATTAGCTTAAGCAGAACTCATATTATATGCCGTTGTATAGAAACAAGCATAACATCAAAGGAGAGAACAAGGGAGAGTCATTAGTCAAATGGGTTAAAAATTAATCCCACTGATGTTCTTCAGTGAAGTTAAGATAGGATTAATCTTCTATTGAAGAATAATTGCCCTGGATATAATGTTCCTGTCCTTTTCTAGTCAGAAGACAGTATAGCTAGTTGATAAGTGTAGTAAAAGACCCAGTCTGGTATGGTTAAGACATTAGGCTAGAAACTGGGAGACTGTGAGTTCTAGTCCTGTTTTAGACACAAAGTTAACTGGGAAACTTTGGGCCAATGACTCTAGGAAAGCCCTAGGAAACAGGCAATTGCAAACCATTTCAAGAAAACTACAAGGACTTGAGTCCAGGTGCCAGACAATTACCTGGATCCACTTTGACACCCTTTTGCAAGACATTGAAACCTGGTTTTGTCAACAGTTCTGGAGATCACAGAGTCGGATGGAGCCGATCAATTGGTTTAATTTGTAGGTTGCTTGTTGTTGCCATGGGATTTGGGAAGGGGGAGTATTGTTTTTTATTGTTTTAATATTGAATTTTTTCTTTGTAGACCTCCTGGAGTGACTGAGAGTGAGTCAGTTGGCCATATAAACTTTTATAAATAAATAAGTAAATAAATAAAAATAAGAAAGAAGACCACAAATAAACACAACTCAAAAGAATCTCCAAAACTAGGCCAGTTTATATCCTCAAGCACTAGATGATCAAGCATGTTTTCATTTCTATGAAGCTCCACATTATAAGGGCCAACTGTTTTTCCCTGGGGAGTGGAATGGGTGATTTAAATATAAATACAGTAGGGGAAAAATTGTGGATCCAATCATTTAACAAGGTCTGAAAAAGGGTTAGCTCGTCTAACATTGACTACAGTTATGGGAAAGTTATTAAAAAGTTGGACTGAAAATACGTATCTTGTTCCCATGTACGATGCAGAGATGAGATCTGTCATCAATCTCTGAAGCCTTTTGGCTCAGTTGCTTTTTTGCTGTTGTTGCCTATTTGCTTTCCCTACCTGGGACAGGCAGAATAATGGAGAGGAGAAAGGAAGAATCTAAATTACCTAGTTCATTTCAATCATCCCACAATGTAGCCTAAGCTGCTTGTGTAAAGGTTCCAAGTAACAACCCGCAAAGCAATCAAAACTCTGAGGTCTAGAGTTTCCTCAAAGCATAATTTTACTTGGGATATCATATTGGCACAACTGGTAAAAACCTGACTCTGAAGGAGCCAGGATTTTCCCCATCCAAATCAAAACCCAAAGTTCTTGCCCCCAGGTCACATGTCCATCAAATGGTCCAATCAGGTCGCAATCTCAACTCCGGCTGGCTTCTGTTCACACCCTTCCAACACCTAGTAGAGTAACATCCTTGGCTCCCATAGGAAAGAATGCTATTTTGACTAGACATCCCCCAGCTATCTCTAACTCCCCCCTCATGTTCCCACAACGCCACCCGGCCTTTCTGTGGCAGCCCTGAAGATGTCCCCCAAATGGCTTCAGGGCTGACAGCTTGTTTCCCATAGCACTCTGTTGTGGCCCAGCAGGAGCCGTTGGGGCTACAAACAGACTCTGACAGTGAGGGGCCTTATGAGTCGGCTCTGGAAGAGGTGGAGGACCCTGGATAAGGTTCCGACTCCGAGCAGGGCGCAGAGAGGCTGGTTGGCCACCAAGAGGCGCCTGAGGCATAGAGCAGTGGTGAGAGCCGAAGGGAGTGTGCTCATGACGTCAGGCTTGGAGTAGTGACAAGGAGATAAACGAGGTGGTCCTGGATGCCTGGCAACGCCGGGCAGATCGACGGAGAAAACAGCTCCACAGTTACAAAAGATAATTGGACTCAGCTGGTTGTAATTAGGCTCCTCTCAAGATTGTATTTAAGGAGGGACTCGGGGAGGAGTCTGATTTGCAGGATTCAACTTCATTCTTAACACTGGAGGAGCTGTTATCTGTCTCTGTCGAAGTCTGAGTTGCTGCCAAGGTTCTTATCTGTTTATGCTTGGGCTTTCAGCCACCAAGATTTATGTTTCCTGCTAATAAAGTGCTGTAGAATTCCAGTTAAGCTTATCTCGGCATTTGTTACTGGACAGAGGAGGAGGTCAGAACAGCACTCCTAGCTATTTCTGAAGCAATTTCATAAATTCCAGTCTGAGTTGAAATGGGTTGGCTAAGACCATTGCAATATCTGATTGGTCATTCTTGACTTGTCCTTTGCATCCAGCAAGGAAAGGAAGCATTGTTGGCTGACTTTATTATGGACAATCTAGCAATGTCTGCCTTCTCCTTTAGGAATTATTCCTTTCTCACTCATTCCTCAACCAATCATTTCTTTTCTCAGATATTTCCATATATGGATCAGTGGTGGGTTCCGGATCCCGCTGCAACTGGTATGGTACTTACTGCCCGTGACACTCTAGCTGCTTGGCGGAGCATTGTGCAGGCACCGTACGCTCCGTGCGTGTACACGGAAGCCCCGAAAACTTCAAATACTGGTAAGGAGCATGGGCAGGCAGGTGGGCCCCCTGGAGCACTGTACCAGAATGGTACCTTGTGTTCCCAGCAGGCACCAGTACGCCCATACCAGGGCGTGCCGGTTGTAACCCACCACTGACATGGATGCTGCAGTACAGGGCTACAGGAGACTGTCACAGTCAAAAACAGGCTTTCCCAAGTTCCATTGTTGCTGGCAGAGGCACCAAAGGCCAGATCTAAGCACCCCATGGGCTGTAACTGGCCTACAAGCCTTGAGTTTGACACCCCTGCTGAACAGCTTAAGACAGTTCAGGTGAGAAAGTTGGAAGTCATGGATGGGCATCAGGGGTTGTTTCTGGCAGGCACTCCTACCGGTTTGCTCATGGGTGTGTTATGCACACACACATTTAATGTGTGCTATGCACAAATGCGCAGTGCAATAAAAATTGTTCTGCACATGTGCAGAAGCAAAAAAACAAGATTGCGGCACCCTGCAGCACTGCCTGGAGAACCGGTTTGGGGTCTGAGTCACTGCTGGTTCCAGCAACCCAGTCCACCAAACTACTACCAGTTCATCAGAACCGTTCTGAACCAGTAGGAACCCACCACTGGTGGGCATGCATTTGCAATGGGCTGGATAGGAGAAAGTGTTTCTGCACTCAAACATTGATGAGTGGCTAGACAGTACTAGCGATGGATCAAGCAGAAAGTATGGATTTGCCCTTTGTCTTTTTTCCCTCTTGGAGAACTTCACAATGTAGATTTGGCTATATGTTCAGCGGTGACAAGGCTTGATTGAAAGTGTTTTTATCTGAAAAAAAAGTCCTGCCCAAAGGCAGGTGAAAGGAAAAGAGACAGTAGGGAAATTTGAATCTGAAATTGTCCAGCAAGGTTAATTCTGCCAAAAACCTAAGTTTTTGACATATCACCTTTCCTTACTTTCCTCACCTGTATTACACTTCCCTTATTTAACAAAACCATAATCCTATGTCATTTTTTTCAGGTAATGTGTAAGTGGATACAAATTGTTAGATGTAAAAAGAGAATTGGGAAGAGAAATGAGATCTTTCAGATAAATAAACCTCTTGAAAGCATTTTTCTTAACAGGAACTAAAATTGAATGCTTACAGAAACCTAAACTTCCAAGCATGGAATACTTGGAGCAGGGATGTCAAACTCACGTCATCATGGTGGTGTCACATGACGTATCAGGAATTTTTTCCCCTTTGCTAAACTGGGAGGGGGCGGGGCTAGCATGTGACACCTCCAGCCCGCAGGCCACAAGTTTGACACCCTGACTTGGAGGAAAACTAACTACATTAAGTAAAGGTGAAGGTTCCCCTCGCACATATGTGCTAGTCGTTCCTGACTCTAGGGGGCAGTTCTCATTTCTGTTTCAAAGCCGAAGAGCCAGCACTGTCCGAAGATGTCTCCATGGTCAGGTGGCCACCATGACTAAACGGCGAAGGTGCATGGAACACGATTACCTTCCCACCAAAGGTGGTTCCTATTTTTCCACTTGCATTTTTTACATGCTTTCCAACTGCTAGGTTGGCAAAAGCTGGGACAAGTAACAGGAGTTCACTCCATTACATGGCACTAGGGATTCAAATCGCCGAACTGCTGACCTTTCTGATCAATAAGCTCAGTATCTTAGCCACTGAGCCACAATCTGTTGGATACAGAATGGTTGCACCAGAGCTTTATTTTACAAAACAGTTGCTGCTTAAACTAATGTTTGCCTTGTTTCACTGTGTGCAAGTGTCTCATTGCTTTGACTTCTATCCGGAGATATGAAGATAGTTCTCTACTCAAGTTGGTTTTAAGATGAAAAACAATGACCGAATCTTAAGATGAAATAAAAGCACTTAAAATGAGTGGAATCCAGATATTAACCAGAAAGAGCAAGATTACAAGAGGATTTTGAGTGCTTGTTTCTATCCTTCCTAGTAAGGGAAAAAACAGCTTAATGTTGGAATAAATTGACTTTGAATAGCAGCATGCTGTATTTCTTCAGAATGCAACACAATCACACAATTGGCTCTCAGGAGATGCCCACCAGAAACCTTTGGGCTGCAAATAAACCTTTTCATAGGTAAGTAGGATGTTTTACTCTCAGCAGAACAATGCTTCTGGAGGCCAGGGGTATACAGATTGAATACAGGGCAAAAGTGGAATGAAATCATCCTGAAAACTCATTTCTGTTCTGTGTGTCCAATTAACAACATCAGTTCCAGCCAGGAAGCCACCTGACCATACTTTTTAACCAAGAGATTTGCCAGAAAGAGAGTTAGGCATACTAAAAGCTTCAGACATAAAGGTTAGCCATAGGGCAGACTGTTGGAAATATACTACAAGAAAGTTCAGAAAGTCTGTTCCAGTTCCTTGTTCTCTGTTAACAGACAGGGAAGCCAAATCTTTTCTGTGTTATAGAGCCAAGGACATGCAAGCAAGGAAGGAAGAGAAGGATTTCCACCAACATGACAGAAATAGTGCAGTAGACGATCCTGAGGGGAACTATATCAAGTGAAGAACAGGTTTAGCTCTTAAGCTTCTCTTTACCTGTTTTCTAGCCCATAAAATGTCCTTTAAGTCTTGAACACCATGTGTTTCTATAGCCTTTATGATGATATTGGATGAGTGACTGGCTGGATTTCATGGGTTAAGATGGAACTAAAACTCACAATTTCTTGACTTCTAGCCTGGTGCCTTAACTATAAATCAGTCTATATAATTTATTCCTATTTATTATTATTCATACTAAATTATGTCTTGAAGTCATTTATAAATAAGGGTTCTAATTCCATTCTAATTAACCTTTTCATTTTCCTATCGAAATCATAAATAATATTTTAAATTTTGAGAAAGAATTGAGGAGACTAATCTCATTGATAAAAGTAAAAGAAACGTATATTATTTATTTTAAAAGTGTGTGTTAGATGTAGCACTTATTCATCCAAAACATTACATAATTTTATCAATAAATAAATAATCAATGTTATCCTATCTCCAATTTATTTAAAAATTGATTCTAAGAAAAGAAAAATTACATAAATGAAATTACTATTAAAAATGAGCTAAAAGTTTTAATGAAACCAAAAAGTATAAATGTAATAAATACATACAGTATTTTTTTTTTAATGACAAGTTTTGTTCTTTTCTTTTCCGGTTGTATTTCGACAGATTTTTTATTTCCAAACAGTTGATCAGGTCTGAATTTCTCCAAAGTACCTTTAATGAAAACTGTTGGAAATAAATTATCCAGCATCTTTAAATCTGTTCACTCTCAAGCAAATTTCCTGTTTGAAATGACATCTCTATTATTACTTAATAGCCTTTAAACTCTTTCTTGGCTTGGCTTATTTCAAACCTGTGTTTGGTTTGTTAAACCCCGTTTGATATTTTTCATTTGAGCAATGTATCTTCTTTTTTAAACAAATCATTTTTCCTTTCATAGTTCTTCCGACAGTTTACCTGTCCTTTATATTTCTATTTATCCTTGTTATACTAATTTGAAAGACACAGCTGCATATTTTTATAGTATGAGAGCTATACTATGTCTTTAAGTAATTTGTCAGAGCCAGTACTGTGGCCAGTATACTGTAGACTTTATAAGAGTAAACTCTTATAATTTCCCATGTAGATGTAATCTCTCTGTTAACCCATTCACTGTTGAAAGGACTACAAATCTGCTTATGTTTGTCTGTATAAATGAAAACCTGTGCTTTTGCCTTACTACTTCAAACACATTGAGCAATGAGGATAGAATAGAATAGAATAGAATAGAATAGAATAGAATAGAATAGAATAGAATAGAATAGAATAATTTATTGGCCAAGTGTGATTGGACACATAAGGAATTTGTCTTTGGTGCATATCCTCTCAATGTACATAAAAAGACAAGATACATTCATCAAGAATAATAAGGTACAACATTTAACGATAGTCATAGGATACAAATAAGCAATCAGGAAACAATCAATATTAATATAAATCGTAAGGCTACAAGGAACAAGTTACAGTCCTGCAGTCATAAGTGGGAGGAGATGGATGATAGGAACAATGAGAAGACTAATAGTAATAGTAATATAGCCTTAGTGAATGGTTTGACAGTGGTGAGGGAATTATTTGTTTAGCAGAGTAATGGCATTTGGGGGAAAACTGTTCTTGTGTCTAGTTGAAACAATTTATGTCCAGGATGCGAGGACTCTGTAAATATTTTCACAGCCCTCTTTTTGAGAGTGTACAGGTCCTCAATGGAAGGCAGGTTGGCACTAATTGTTTTTTCTGCAGTTCTGATTATTCTCTGAACTCCGTGTCTCTCTTGTTGGGTTGCAGAACCAACAGATGAAAAGAACCAATGGGGTTACATTGGTGCTTCTCCTTACACGATTCAAATTCATGAACAAGAGGAAAGAAAAGCATTATTATTAAAAAAAAAATTGTAATATTTAGGCCTCTGATTTCTGCCATTTGTTTCCTTGGCTTAGTGAAATATAAAAGCAAATTGGATATACAGAGTTAAAAGTTTGGTGTTTGCTGTGTGTGGAAAATGTTGCATCAATAGCCTACACTTGTTTATAATAGTACAGTCCCAATAACCAAAACCACAATGAATTAACTTATTCTTTAACAATTCTTTGAGGCCTCAAGATGACTACAATAGCAGATTAGCTTTCAGGGACATTAAAAAGACTTGTATTTCCAGACTGTGCCAATTTTTAATTGGTGTTTCAGACCTAAAGTTAAGCAACTGGATAGAAGACTTCATTCACAAGTCCATTTGGTTTCTGAAGCAATCCATTTATGGAACTGGAAATAGGCCTCAAAACCACAGTTACATATTTGGTCAATGTTCTCCTTAATAGGAAGAAAATTGTCTTACAAACTGCTGGTCTAGTAAATGCCAGTTCAACAATGAAATGATTAATTGGGGATTTTGAAGGATTCTGTTTAAAATATGAAAAGTGAAAACTACCATAGAAATTTATGAGTGTGCTGGACTCATTAGAGAGTACGTCTTTGGGGGAAAAAATGAGTCTTACTTCTGAGTAATTTTATCTGGGATTATGCTATGAAAGAGATTTTCAACAGGCCTCTTATGAACTTAGTTTTCAAGACATAAAAGAAGATTTTATTGGGTGATTTTTTTTTTTTTACTGTGTGTCTGAGCAATTTAATATTTCATGTGTAATTGCAACTGATAATAGCCAGATAATAGTTGTTTTAAAAACAAATGTTTATGTTTGAGGAGCTCAAGAGACCATAAATAGTGAAATTAAATTTACATTATATATATATATATATATATATATATATATATATATATATATATATATATATATATATATATATATACGCACGCAGGCAGGCAGGCAGGCAGGCAGTAGGTAGGTAGGTAGGTAGGTAGGTAGGTAGGTAGGTAGGTAGGTAGATAGATAGATAGATAGATAGATGATAGATAGATAGATAGATAGATAGATAGATAGATAGATAGATAGATAGATACATACATACATACATACATACATACATACATACATACGTACATAACCAAAACCTTTTAAAAATAAATATAATTCTTATAAGGCAATGTGCATTAAACACATACACACAATAAAAAAATAGCAAAACAAAACAGCAGAATGGTTTATTGAGAGAAAGTTGAAAATACAGTAGTATGCACCATAGAATGCTAAATCTAAATTATACCATGCAATAATGGAAGTGCATATAATTTTGTAAACACATGAGTTTCTGAATATTATGGAGGACACATATTTGGTTACCTTCATCCCAGCAGCAGGAATTATGCCTTCTTGTCTTAGCTATATAAAATGTAGTGATAGTATTACATTTTGTTCTTGGTGTGGATATTATTATATAAATTGTCAAGTGGCTTGTTATATGAATGTATGTATTATACTGGTGGTTCTCAACCTGTGGTCCATGGACCCTTAGAGGCCACGGTGTCATCACAGGGGGTCCACGGAAGCTTGAAGAAATGTTAAGATTTAAATCTTGAGTTTAGACTTGGAGGTCTCTAGCCATTGTCCATAGCTACAAAAGGGGGACCATGGTAAAGAAAAGGTTGAGAACCTCTGTATTATACTGTTCAAGTTAGAACAGAATCCAGATTCACTAAACTTTGTGAAAAGTTCAGAATACGTTTGGAGAGAATTGTCATTCCTTTCTACTGTCAAAGTACAAACCTTTTCTATATGCAGGTGAAAATTGCACCAATGGTAGCCTTCATTATACCCTAGAATCTGGCACCTGAATGGTTGCTTTAACAACTCTGCAAGCACTAGACTCCTTGTACTGTGTATTTTTTAAGAGTTAAGATTCATTACTAATTGTAATAACCCCCAGGAATCACATTTTTTAGGGCTTCCAATCTTAGCATTTGTGGTGTTGCTGGAACAACATTCAGTGCCATATAATATCTTGGTGAATTCTGAAAACAAATTGAGATCCACAGAATTCATTTAGCTTGTTATTGAATGACCAATTCTAAATTGTTATGCAAGTAAAACAAAGATATAGTCTTTACTTTTTAAAAAAGGTGTTTGGTAAAGTCATCATAATCCAGAATAAAATACAACTGAAGAGCTTTGTATGTTTGTGTGTGCTCCTGAGAATGGATTCTAACCTGGCCAAGGATTAGTGAAGCAGGTTTTATAATTGCAACAGAAAGGAAGTCTATTTGTAGGAAATAGTTCATGGGAATAAGCAGACCCAAGCACCTAGCTTGCTGCATCCTAGTAGAAGAAAAATCAAAGAGCATGTGTTTTGTGCATGTGTGCCTGGAAAGAACAGCAGAAGAGAGGAATGTTAGCTTAACAATCTGTTTGACAAAGCACAGGCAGTGTGCTAGACAAAGAGGTGACACAGAGTAGAACTTTAGGTCTCTATTTACACCCTACTCCCCCCTTGTGGTCAGTAGATCACCCAACAACATATCATTCATACCAACTTCACCTGGGTAATTGGGTGCAATCTTAAAACCACACTCCCGTAGAGCATAGGTAAATTAGCATTGCCATCCACATTTCTTATTCAAGGAAAAACAAAACATAATACCTCAGTTAACTTATCCATGCCTCCTTATCAGGGGTGGGTTTCTCGCCCCATTCCAACCGGTTCGGTTGGAACGGGGCCGGCGGCGTCCTCGTGCACGCGCGCAGTGCACGCATGCGTACTAGCACCTGTGCGATGCTCCAGCTGCTCCTGGAGGATGGCGCAGGCACTGTATGCGTTCTGCGCATGCGTGGAAGCGCAGAACTCGTCAAAACCGGGTAAGAAACGCGGGCGGGCGGGTGGATCCTTTGGCGTTCCCGGAAGTTACTTACTTCCGGGTTCGCCGACCAACCGGTTCGCGGGGACCGCCGCGAACCACCTGAAACCCACCCCTGCTCCTTATCTAAAAACTCATCAACCCAAAAAGCTGCTGCGGTGGACTACCATAGCAGGGGTGTCAAACCTAGGTCAAGCATGGGTCAGATGCATCATGCACAGGCCCCTGCCCACTCCAGCTCCATGAAGGGGAAAAACGTCACAAAACATCACATGACAGCAATGTGAAGCCACGAGTTTGACACCCGTGGACTATAGGAAATCAGAGGATGTAGGTTGGTCCTTTCACAGGACTTATTGGTATGCTCCAGCTACTGCTGCTACGGAATGCTGGCTCCCATATAGCCATAATCTTGAAGAAACATGAAGTAGACCTCATCTGGCTACCTGCATTGTCATTCCATTACTAAAAGGCCAATCTGGGGCATATATGTCACTGTTACCATTGCTGCTGCTGTCTGAGCAAGGAACACCAAGTCCCCTGCTGCTATGCCTACAGCAGGGGTAAGATTCAGCCAGTTCAGACTAGTTCGGGCAAACTGGTAGCTCCGTTGATCAGCTGAAAGCGAACCAGTTCACTCCGACGATCAGATGGACCCCCCTGCCCGCCCCTGCGCTATACAGACCTATATTCCCTTTGTTTGAAGCCCAGCTGATAGGCGTGGCAGAGTGGATTGCCGCGCCTCAGCTGTTTTACTCACCGAAACTGCAGTAGAAAGAAGGTAAGTTTTTGAGCTGTTTTCAAATGAACTGCACGTGCAAACCGGTTGAATCCCACCACTGGCCTACAGAAACTGTGCTATAGAAACAAAGCCTTGCATTGACAAACAACTGATCATCAGTGTAGTTGTAAATTTCTCCCCAGTGTTTCAGCTGTCTCTGCCAGCAGCATCTTCTTCTGCACAAACCCAGATGGCCCTCTTTTTTTTTTTTACTGGCTGCCAGAGAGTTCTGCTTTCCTGGTCTTCTGGGAGGGCTCTTCTAAGACTCCAAAGGATATATGCAATGCTAGTGTCTGTGATTGCCAGCTGTTGTTGAGACAGCTGTGGGCTACTGACAAACCTGAAATGGTCCCAGTCCAGGCTTTCAAAGCTACTCCTACATCCAATATACTAAAACTTAATCCCCTGTGTTCCCTACAAAGCATGCAGCCACTCTTGGTGCTATTACAAAGGGAGAAAAAGAATCGAGTAACTGGATTTGGCCAGATTCAAATATAGACAATTTTGAAGCAATTAAGTAGTCATAATTTGTTCATAAAATCAGCTTAGCTGCGTTCTAGAAGACTGTAAGACATGAGTGGCCTTGAAGCCCCTACAATCTTCTGATCGTGTGTTTAGAATAACTCCACTACCAAAATCATAGAAACAGAATGCTTTAAAAACATGCCCAGGACAAATAAACCCTTTGAGTTGGCTTATTTTACTTGAAAATCACTCCGTGTCATATAGATAATGAGATAAGCGGTAAATTAATTTAGTTAATAATAAACAATAATTCTGCACTGTCTCTCACTCTGCACTCCTGGTCTTTTCCATCTGGGTAAAAACGTCTACACCCAGGTAATCTGAGTCAAATCATTATTTGTTCTGTTTGTTCTGATTGTTCATGAATAAGAAAATATTTAGGGAAAAAAACAATACAGACCTTACCTTAGTCCATTTGTTAAAAAGAAATCTACTTGCATTCTGAAGATTTTTTTAGTTGCTACTAAGTCATATACACAGGAAGATCCTTGCAAGTATTGTGGAACTTACATACTCATGCTAGATCAGGGTTGGCGAACCTTTTCGGCACATACAGGGGGGGGTGTTGCTGGAAACTGGAAGAGCAAGACCAGATGGCCAACACACAAGTGCACGCTGGAACCCGGAAAGATAGCACTGTGTGCCACTTCTGGCATGCTTGCCATAGGCTCGCCATCACAGTGCTAGATGACCAGTTGCTAACACATGTCTGTTTGAACTCCTGTACCAGGATTGGCTCTTGTTTAATGAAAGCCACACGCTTGTTCTTTACTCCCATTGCTTCTTTCCTATTGATCAAGAGTCCTACTGCTTGCTTTACTGAGATTCCTGAAAGAATTTATCTCTAGAGAGCCTGCAAGAATTAACACATGCAGGTTCACCCATTTAACATTGTTAAGACCATAGGAATGCTTAATCAAGCAATAACAACACAGAACAACAAGCTAATACATTGCAACCACCTGCCACATTCTAAGCACTGCCAGGAAAGAGGGAAAGGCAAATGAGGCAACAGTAGTGGTATCCCTTCCCTTCCCAATCACAATGCATTGGAATAAATGAGGAGAGTGGAGCAAATGAGTACATCTGTTGTTCTCCAAAAGATTTTAAAAATGTATAGATAAGCCTTGGGTGGGCTCAGGAACAAAACTGAAGTCATTTGCATGAATTAGTTCTGTGGAAGATAAAAATGAAATTATGAAGAAGGGTTTGGGATAACTTGTTGACTGTTTTTTTTTTTTAATTACTATACTATGATCAGATGTTGGGTCAATTTGATTATCAGATAGAAATCCCCTCACCTGGAGTATTAGTTTATTTAATATAAACTATAAGAGCCGAGGTGGCGCAGTGGTTAGGGTGCAGTACTGCAGGCCACTTCAGCTGACTGTTATCTGCAGTTCAGCGGTTCTAATCTCACCGGCTCAAGGTTGACTCATCCTTCCATCCTTCCGAGGTGGGTGAAATGAGGACCCAGATTGTGGGGGCGATATGCTGAATCTGTAAACTGCTTAGAGAGGGCTGAAAGCCCTATGAAGCGGTATATAAGTCTAACTGCTATTGCTATTGCTAATATAGTATTTTTGTGAAAACAGGGTGAGAAAGCTTATAACTGTTTAGAGGAGGATAAATTACCAGCTTTTCTTATTTTTTTTCCATTATCCAACTGGCGTAGATTCTATATGTTTAATGTTAAATTTATTTGATATTTGGGTTATTAGTTTCCTTTATTGTACACAATTTTTCCTTTTTTGTTGCTGTTAGTGTTAGATGTACTTTTTTTTCTGGTTTACATTTTATTCTTGTTCATAAAATAAAAAAGAAATTATGAAGAAGGCTAGAGAAAACATCCATTTGTTTTGATGTTACATAGGAGAGAAAGAGAGGAGCATTATGCAAAGTCTGAATGTTCTAAGAGTTCCACAAATGATACCCTTTACTGGGGAAAATGCTTTATTTCTGGTGAATAAAAATTTGCAACAGAGAAAACTTAATCATATTAGACATGTCTTGGGGGCTCTACCATATAGATAGCACGCACGTTTGGGGTTTATCTGTATATGCAGAAAAAGATTCAATTTTTTTTCTCAAAGCTTTTTGCTTTGCCCCTTTTGCAATATCATCCCATAATAATCAGCTTTTAGGTATTCAAGCACACCTACGAAGCCAAATGTCTTCAAGTGAAATCAGGAACAGTTTAGTTGTGGTTGCACGCATATTGTAAACTATGAACAATTCAAAAGGATGGATAAATTGCTCTTAAAACAATAAAATGAAATTCACCAGTGTTAGCAGCATTCTTTTATGCAACAAATGGAAACTCTGAATATGCAAACATATCAAATGGATCAGAAACTTTGCTGTAGTATTGCTGAAGGGGAATAGAAAGTTTTAGCAGATGTTCATCTCAATACATTTTACTCATATGTAAGACCACATTAAGTTAAATGGGTTTTATTCCCTGATGCATAGATTTATAGCCAAAATACTGAACACAGTTTCAGAGTGCAGGCATATTTAATAAAAAATGAAGAATATCCTTAAATCAGTTTTCAATATCTTTCCATCTTTAATTCTTCCCCACAAAAAAATAGTTCTGCATATCTATCAATGTGCTGGACATATATTTTTTCATCCATTTAATACATCTTGAGTGGCATAAAATCAAAAGCTTAAGAACAAACATTAAAAGTATATGACAAAGAAACTTGAAGTTAGATTTAGAGGACGTGGTACCTGTAAAACTTTTCAAAATGCCATCATAGATGTATGAATTTTTCAACATTAATTATATTACTATTCATAATATTTTAAAATATATTAATTCATTAACTTACATTAGATTTTCTTCTGTTAAACTAAAGTTACTTGAAGCTAAAACATGAAGAAAATGCCATGGTTCCATCTGTATATGTACAGTAGTCCACAAACATCTACAGAACATCTGGTTGAGGAAATTACTACTCAGTGAATATTTTAACATTATTCTCAGGTTCTGCATCCAATTCAAAAGAGCAGCCATATGCTGACCTTATTTGTTCCCACCACACTTAAGCAAAATTACTTATAACTGTTTATTCCTTAGATGGTTTCCTTTAATTTTATAAATTATAACTGAATCGTGACACCTCATTGTATACCTGCCCATCTCTACTGCACATCTTGCTAACTACTGGCAAGCGAAGGAGAAAAACAAGTTATACTGTTTTCCAAATTATTTTGGGAAGCAATAAAAAGCTTCACACAAAGTTGACAATCCTGTAGCATTTGCCTCTTAATGCTAACATCTATTTCTAGCATAGTATTTGTAGGCATGGGTAAATGTGTTGTATTGTATGCATCAGAAATTCATTTTCTTTTGCAGAAGACAGGTAGTTGAAAGCCTGTAAGAGCTGCAGAACTGCTTTCACAACTTGGTTCTCACGATGTCTAGGACTCTGGAAATTAAAACCCAAAATTTAAAGAAGACATTTTATTACACCTTCCCGGACTTCTTAGAGATTTTGAGTACTGTGCTTGAGTCTGAGGCTCCAAATGTGTTAAGGGCTCCATTTCTTGGCTGTATTAATATCCATTTTAAGGGTTTTACTTGGATGTGTGTGTGTGTGTGTGTGTGTGTGTGTGTGTTTTCTGAGGTTTTTGCGGGTGTTAGTATGTAGGTCTCTAGTTATGATTAGAGACCTACATATAGATATAGATATATATTGTACCATTGCAATTGTTTTAAAAAGTGCGTATTGTCAAGGCTATGGTTTTCCCAGTTGCAATCTATGGCTATGAAAGTTGGACCATAAGAAAGGGTGAGCGCCAAAGAATTGAGGCCTTTGAACTATGGTGCTGGAGAAGATTCCTGCGAGTCCCTTGGACTGCAAGGCGATCCAACCGGTCAGAGGAAATCAACCCTGACTGCTCTTTAGAAGGCCAGATCCTGAAGATGAAACTCAAATACTTTGGCCACCTAATGAGAAGAAAGGACTTACTGGAGAAGAGCCTAATGCTGGGAAAGATGGAGGGCAAAAGAAGCAGGGGTTGACAGAGAATAATGTGGCTGGATGGAGTCATGAAGCAGTAAGCGGGAGCTTAAATGGACTCCAGAGGATGGTAGAGGAAGGAATGTTGTCCAAGGGGTCACAATGAGTTGGACACGACCTTGCAACTAACAACAACAATTGTTTTAATTGTTTTGAATGTTTCACGAGGTATGCCATCAAGATTCACTTGTTGAAATGAGCATCTATAGAAATCAATCCAACAAAGAAAGAGAGAAAGAAATATGGCTAGAGATGTGCAAAATTATACATGCACGCACACACACATCAAAGGAATGTAAATGAAGTGCTCATCCAGATTAAAGAAGGTCAGATCAATTAAACAGACTGGCACAAGTTCATCAAGCAGCTCCATTAGCACAAGCCCCGTTAATTTTTTTAAAAGGTTACGTTAATTACTTGTGCTAACAGATTTTTGGCCTATGGGCAAATAGCCTGATGTTTTGTATTTTCTTGGAATGTTTGTATTGATTACTACAACTTGTTCATCCACCCCACTGCTGTTGGTTGCATTTTCCCCCATAATACCACACAAAGAAAGACTTGCTTAGAGGAACTTGTGTGCTGTATTTGGATGCCTCCCCTTGTGGTCTTTGCATTTGCTTCTGGGTATCTGGATATCAAAGTACACATAATACTCAACAATGAGGAGAGAATGTTCTTTTCTCTAATCCATCTTTGTCCAACTTCATGCCCTCCAGATGTGTTGGACTTCAACTTCTCCTAATCAAAAAGCCATTCGGGAAACAAGCTAAAAAAGATTGCTCTAATCTAATGATCAGAGGCTCCAAACAGCAAAACATATTTAGTTAATTAATCTGCATTCAATCAACCTTATTCTTTCCCTTATTTAACCTCCTCAGACTATGCAAATTATTTCTGTTTTGTTAAAGTTTATTATTTTTTTAAAAAACTTAAGAATTTCTCCCAGTCCTCATTTTTAGTGAGCTAACCCATTCTGTATTTTTATAATTTGGAGCTAAATAGATCTACATATATATATAGATGTGTATTTGTTCGAGACAGCCGGCTGCCTGCAATTTGGCAGTTCAAATCACACCAGGCTCAAGATTGACTCAGCGTTCTACCCTTCCGAGGTGGGTAACTCACCAAAGTCAAATAGCTCAATCCTCCCTTATGCTTTTGCCAAGTTTTTGAATTTTCACATTTTGCAGTTTAAAGTATCAAAATTAAGAGAAGTGGAGAGAGTCCTGTGTGGTTTTCAAATAGGTAGGTAGCACTGGCTTCCTGGCTTATAATTTGTGAAGAAATCATTGTTTTCCATGGATTTTGGTTCTCCCCAATTAAGGTTATGTCTATTCTAGTGTATTGTAGACCGAGGACCCAAATTATTGGGGGCAATATGCTGACTCTGTAAACCACTTAGAGAGGGCTGTAAAGGGCTGGGAAGCGGTATATAAGTCTAAGTGCTATTGCTATTCCATTAAGTCTATCAAAATCTAATTTAATGTTTGGGAAGAGAATTGGTATTGTATTTTGTTGGAGAAGTTTGTTGTGAAAACGTAGACAAAACTCTTCAGATTTGTTTTGTCAATCATTCTTATTTTCTACTTAAATGAATACTAGGATCAGTCCTGAATTCATGTTATTTTATGCTCATGAAATGTTTCCCTTTCCTCGCACATATGTGCTAGTCGTTACCAATTCTAGGGAGCGGTGCTCACCTCCGTTTCAAAGCCAAAGAGCCAGCGCAGTCTGAAGACATCTCTGTGGTCATGTGGGATGCGATGGCTCAGTGTCTAAGATGCTGAGCTTTTCGATCAGAAGGTCAGCAGTTTGGTGGTTCGAATCCCTAGCACCGCATAACGGAGGGAGCTCTGATTATTTTCCCAGCTTCTGCCAACCTACCAGTTCGAAAGCATGTAAAAATGCATGTTAAAAAATAGGAACAACTTTGGTGGAAAGGCAACAGCATTCCGTGCCCTTTTAGCGTTTAGTCATGCTCATGAAATAAAGGTGGTTGCCTATATAAAAGCCCACTCTGAATACTGGGCATCATAGTTATAGCACTTCAAAATATTATTTATAGCTGATAAATAATATTTATAGTTGCTTCTGTTAATAAATCTTCAAAAGGATAATAAGAATGAAACAGAAAAAGCACAATTGTGCTCCTTGTAAAGCAAAGTGTAAGATTTCTACATTGCTGATAATCATAGCTCTCTTGGTTCCAAATTCAGTTAAAAAGGTTAATTTTAGTCTTTTATGACCTTCTGACAAGCAAAGTGAATGGGGAAGCCAGATTCACTTAACAACTGTGCTATTAATTTAACAACTGCAGTGATTCATTTAACAAATGTGACAAAAAAGGTCGTAACATGGGGCAAAACTCATTTAACAAATGTCTCACTTAGCAATATGGGATTGATTGTGGTCATAAATCGAGGACTACCTGTATTGCTGCTCCCTTTTATTCATGAACTCCGTCCAATTCTGTGTATACAATAAGCATCCAGTTTTCGTTCCTCCAATTGATATACTATATCTTCCCTCCTGATTTGTTACTGCTTTGCATAAAAAGAAAGGCAGCTAGCAATAACATCCATCAATAGGCAAACAAGTTCTGGGAAAGTAATTCCGTAGGTTAGCTAAAAGCTAACAGTAAGAAAATTTCATATAAAATACTGTAAAACAGAAAAATATGGATGCATTGCTTGTTGTTATTCACATTAACCACTGCATGCAAGTGTAAGCCTCTTTTTGCAATGTATTTTTTCATGCTTTTATCAATGACAAACTGCACATTTGCTTGAATAAAACAATAAATGCAATCCTAAGAGTTTTAAAATCTTAACTCAAGATTTCTAAAACATTGCAAAAAAACAATGAGCAAGAAGCAACTCAATTGGAAGACCTGAAATGTGTATTTGTGTGTGTTGATATTGCAGAAGTAATGTTATCAATGCTTCCAGAGATGCAAATGCTGAAACAGAAAAATAATGAACAATATAAACATTCAGTTGAAGAAATCTGTCCTAAATGGGGAAAAAAGGCATTATCAGACATCTACATTAAATAACAATGAATCATGGTTTTTGAACGTAATATTTCTTTCTGGGATTATTAGCACACATTGTCCAATGCACATTGGAGACCCAGTTTGATCTAGTAGTTAAGCACCAGGCTACAAAACCAGGAGATTGTGAGTTCTAGTCCAACCTTAGGCACAAAAGCTGACAGAGGGATTTAGGACAGAGATTTTTTTTCAGACCACAGCTATCTCAACTAAATTATTAATACTCAGTTAATTAAAAACAAAAAGTGGATCTGCACTTGTGGGAAAACACCAAGAACAACTTTTATGGTGTGTGTATTACAAAAATGGTTCAAAATTTAACATGTTTACAATATTAGAAAAAGAAATCCCTTCCCATTCACAAGCAGTCTCTCCCAATCAATATTTTCAAAACATAAAGATTTACAGTTTGGATGGTAGAGAGAAAAGCAGAATGTAAGAAAAGACTCTTTAATAAACCTTCCTTCTTCTCTTGTTTTGGCAGTTTCTTCTGAACCACCACAATCCTGCCATATCAGTCACACTCACTACAGGATTTATTCATCAAGCTTTGTATTTCTATGGGGCTTCGTAGGCTGTGGTGACTTATGGAGAAAGATGAAAGGAAGGAAATGTTCTTAGCACAACTAAAGAATGACAAATCATTCGGCGAGCATGTGAAATGTTTAAAAAACAAAGTGAAGAATAGTTTCTGGTAGTTCAAAGGATGCAATTAAAAAAGATAGAAATGAAACTGAGAAAAACATAGTTGACTACATGAAATATTTACAATGTCTCCTCCTGAGAATGAGATTCATTTTACACTGGAATATTTTCCCAAACTGGAAGAGTGCAATATTTGTAACATTTGTTTCAGAAGGAGAAACTCCAGTGCTATGGATTTGTTGTATAGCCTCTAAAAATGTCTTATTTCCTTGTTATAGATTTGAATGAGTAGGTTTCAGAATGGGTTATGTTTAATGGCACTTTTGCATTGACAGAATAATGCTAACTCATCAGCAGAATAATGTAGGATAAAATAGAATAGAATAGAATGGAATGGAATGGAACGGAGTGGAACAGAATAGAATTCTTCATTGGCCAAGTGTGGCCAATGTCTTTGGACACACAAAGAATTTGTCTTTGGTACATATGCTCTCAGTGTACCTAGAGCAAAATTAAAAATTCATAAAGAATCATAAGATAAAACACTTAGTAATAGTCATAGGTTACTAATAAGCAGTCAAATTGTACTAGGAACAAATAAAAAAAATAAATTGTAATGATACATGTGTGGTACACTAACACACGAGATCCTTACCACCCTCATGGCAGAGGTGGCAGCTATTATCAACTCTCGACCTTTGGGACCAGTTTTTATGGATCCTGAAAACCCAATTATTCTCACCCCAGCCCACCTTGCTGACCCAGAAAACAGGTGGCTGGCCACCACCAGCAGGGAATTTTGTTCCTAAGGAGATGCATAAGCAACAATGGAGACAAGTACAACTGCTTGACAACACATTCTGGAAGCACTGGAAGCAGGAGTACTAAACCTCCCTGCAAGATCGCCGCAAGTTGCAGCACAAACAACCCAACCTTGAAGAAGGAGACCTTGTCTTGCTGAAAGACAAGGACGCACCTCGGAACTCATGGCCAATAGGACTTGTGCACCAAGTCCTAACCAGCAATGATGGACTACTTCATCAGGTAAAGGTTCAAGTTGTGAAGCCGCTGGAGTCGGGTCACGATCAGCAGACTTCCACCAAGAAGCTCTACACCAGACCAATCAGCGACCTGGTACTGCTGCTACAAAAGATTGAACTAGAAGGTTGAACCTCAAGCTTTGCATGTTTTGTGTTTACATCATCGTTTGCACTGTTTGATGCTATGCCTTTGTGTAACTCAGTTAATTAGTTAGCTAGGTTTGCATGTTGATGTTATGTTTCTGTTAGTTAGTTAGTCAAGTTTGCATTGTTTATGCCATGCCTTGTTTGCCTTTAGTTAAAAGTTAGTTGATAGTGGAATTTATAATTCCAGGTGGGGAGTGTGCTGTCCCAACAGTATAAAGCTAATGTAGGAATTAAGAGCTGTCTCCTTTAAGAAAATACCTCATGGGAAATGTAACTACCTTATGGGAAATGTAAGCAGAACTGCCTTGTGGGAAATGTAGTTCCATAACATGTGACCACATCTGTGCTCCCTGATTGGGCAGTGCCTGGGATTTATTACTGGTCACTCTCTTAATCGGCTTTTGTCTACCAGAAGAAAGCAGCTTGCACTGCTGCATGGGTTAGAGAAAATTAATGTCTTTTTACACTACGTGATGGGACAGATCATGGAAAGTCAGAAGAATCTTAACATTGAACTATAAGTTTTGCTATTAAGGATGCCTGATAATAAACTTGATCAAAAGAACGTCCTAAGCGTGAAGTTTAACTGCATGCCCTGAGCCATCTGCATCGCTGGGGCAGAACAATACAAGCAACATGGTTATAGTCATGTGGGAAGAGAAAGGTACTAGGAAGGAAGAGAAGAAGAATAGTAATACATTTATTGAAGGAATGACAGGTGTGGAACAAACTTATCCAACAAGACAGGAAAAATATGAAAGTAGAATTGCAAATGGCAAGACAATGATTGAAAAAAGAAGCTTTACTACATATAAAAAAATGTCTGAAGTTTTAAAAATTAAAAGAGATACAGTATTAAAATGATAAACCAAGTAAATGATTTCTTTTGGATCTACAAAAGAGGCTTGTTAAAATCTTGAAGAAATCTGTGCAATAGGATAAAGAAAAATTAAGAGAAATTAAATGCTACAATAATATTTGATTGAATTAAAGATTAATCCTGTTAGAAATAAAACAAAGGAAACTAAAGTTGGTTTATGAGATCAAAGTTAAAAATAAGACATGAATAATTTAAATTATATTTACCCATCAAATTTATTATGTGCTATGTTCGGCAAACATTCAGCTATGATTTTGCAATGGGACAAATATGGTAGCTGGCAGAAAAAGAGGGAAAGAAGAAAAGATCAGAAGAAAGGAAAGGAGGAGAGGCCAATTGATAGTTTTTGAAAGAGCTGGAGGTAGAATGAATATTTTCAACTATATCGAACAGGATGAAAATGGCTTTACAAAAGCACGTAAAGATTAGAATCGTGCAAGCCATGTGACACTCTATGGAAGTGAAAGGTGAATGGGAATATTGACAACACTCCTGAAAATATTCTGGACAGCCAAGAAAACAAGCTGATGGATCGTTGAACAAATGAATCCAAAATACTCACTTAAGGAACAAATGGTCACCACATTATATGAAGACCTAGCTTTCTGGAGAAGGTTCTAATGCTGATAAAAGTGGAATGAAAGAGAAGAGGGTGAGCCTCAGCAAAGTAGGTGATTCAGTTATAGTGGTAATGGAGGCACTTCTGGAAGATCTGAAAGACTAGGTTAGGAAAAAGTCATCATGAAGAAAATATATCTACTGTATGTACATATTATGTTAGGCGCACAGTGGCTCAGTGGCTAAGAAACTGAACTTGTCAATCAGAAGGTCGGCAGTTCAGCGGTTCGAATCCCTGGCACCGCATAACAAAGTGAGCTCTCATTACCTGTCCCAGCTTCTGTCAAATTAGCAGTTTGAAAGCATGTAAAAAATTGCAAATAGAAAAATAGGGACCACTTTGGTGGGTAACAGCGCTCCATGCGCCTTCAGTGTTTAGTCAGGCCACCATATGACCACGGAGATGTCTTCAAACACCACTGTCTCTTCAGCTTAGAAACAGAGGTGAGCACCGCCCCTAGAACTGGAAACAACTAGTGCACATGTGTGGGGGAACCTTTACCTTACTCATTATGAATTGAGAACAATTTGATTGCATACAGTCAATCAATCATATAGAAATGGTGCTTCTATATTATCAAAGAGTAGAACCTAAATGAGATAGGAAAACATGAATGAAACTCTGAAGCATTACAGGGAAAATATTTTCCAATTTTTCCCAAGCTAACACACAGAGAAACACTTCTCCCTTGTGTCACCAAGAAGAACAAAGAACTGCAAATTGGTCAGTTGACTAAGTGGGCAGTATGATACTTGAGCTTCTTTTTTTTGAAACTAGCATTTCTACTGTGCCAGTGATTTTAATAAAATCTTGTCTGTAAGCCGCCCAGAGTCCCTAGGGAGTGGGCAGCATACAAATGTCAATAAACCTAAACCTAAACCTAAACCTTTAATAAAAGCATCCATAATGCATTGTTAAAAATTTCCAGATGAGGCTATCAGCTGAAAAGATTGTGAAACATTAAGGTTATTTAGGAAGCTTTGATCTTCAAAAATCTGCATGCATTTCGGAAAAATGCCCTCTTCACACCTAGTTACATCTTATTTTTGTCATAAGATATTATTTCTCCTGAGATAGAGAGAGAAAATGTTGTATAGTAAATTTTAGGGGGGAGGGAGGAGAAATAAATGTGATAACCTTAATATTATCTTAACATCAGAGATGGAAAACATAAAAGGTATAGATCTAATGTGGTCCACAAAACCAATTTTCAGAGACTTCATTTTTTAAATTTTTTATTTTAAACACATAAACACATCAACAAAAACAAACACATGACTTAACACAATATAGGAACAAGAAGTTCCATCATATATCATACAGCAGTTCCATATCGGCTTCTTTACAGTTAGTGTTTTCCCTTCTATACATTTCTATCTTGCATTTATGGTCTCCTTATTCGTTATCCATTTTTATGTACAATTCTATATTTATTTATACTTAGCTATTTATACCAAAATATTGTTTACCCATATTGTGTTTTATATTCTACTGTCATTTATTCTTTTACATACAATTATAGGTATACATTCACATAGTTATTCTTTTCCTTTGCCATTCTTATACTTTTGTTATTCCATTTAAAAGATTATAATATACAATTTGGGTTGATTGTTTACCATCCCATAGCGCCTATTGTAACACCACCTTATTTTCCCTTTCTTTTCTCCCTCCCTCCCTTCTCTACTTTCTTCCTTCCTTCCTCCTCTCCTTCCCCTTCTTTATTCCCTTACCTCTCCCCTACTCTTACCCTCTCTCTTCCCCTTCCTGCCCTCTCTCCTTCTCTTTCTCTTCCTTCCTCTCACCTCTGCTTACCTCTTTCTTCTTCCTTTACCTCTCCTCCACTCTTCCTCTTCCTTTCCTACTATCTCTCCTTCTCTTTCTCTTCCTTCCACCCTCTTCTCCTTCATTTTTAAATATGATAGAAAACAAAAATATTAAATACATGGTAATTATACCAATGTATCTAATTCAATTATATTTGCAGATAAATAAATAAAGGTTATGTCTATAAATAAAGCCTGCTCAGTTTTTGCCTCTCCCTGGTACATTTTATTAGCATGTTTCCAACCTGCCATTCGAAGCTCAATGTGGCCTTCAGCTCATTTTTTTTTTAATTACTTTTGAATCATTTTGGGGACATCTTGAATTTTTCCATCTTTAAATCAATCTCTACCTTTTCCTTCCTTTTCATGAGTTGGCTTGAAGGACAATCATTGCCTAAAAATTATAGCAAATAAATGAAATCATATATTTTTTTCTCCTTATCTAAGATATAGGGACGTGGTGGCTCCGTGGCTAAGAGGCTGAGCTTGTTGATCAGAAAGGTCAGCAGTTCGGCAGTTTGAATCACTGGAGTCATGTAACAGAGTGAGCTCCTGTTACTTGCCCCAGATTCTGCCAACCTAGCAGTTCAAAAGCATGTAAAAATGCAAGTAGAAAAAATAGAGACCACCTTGGTGAGATGGTAACATCGTTCTTCGGCCTTGAGTCATGCCAGCCACATGACTATGGAATTGTCATCAGACAGCACTGGTTCTTCGGCTTAGAAATGGAGATTAGCATCATCCCCTAGGGTTGGGAACGACTAACACATATGTGTGAGGGGAACCTTTACCTTTACCTTTGAATTATTTATGGTCACTCTCACATGCATGCATACACAGAGCCACAAACTTACCTTGATTCTTCCACATAGGTAAAGATTCCCCTCACACATATGTGCTAGTCGTTCCCAACCCTAGGGATGATGCTAATTTCCATTTCTAAGCCGAAGAACCAGTGCTGTCTGATGACAACTCCATAGTCATGTGGCTGGCATGACTCAAGGCCGAAGAACGATGTTACCATCTCACCAAGGTGGTCCCTATTTTATGCACAGTTAATTTTATGTGCTTTCCTGCTTTTCCAGGAAATGGCATATTTACCTACATGTCTACACACATACACATACACACACCTTCCTACAAAACCTACCCATCTGTACCAAATTTTTATCTCTCAACCTTTTCCTGGAATAATAATACTTAAAACAAAATGTAGGAAGAGAAGGCTAAGTTTACCCTTTCCATTTGTAGTCTGAAAGAAAAGTTGACCTATGAGGCAATTTCAGCTTAAACAAAAAGTTTCCATTCAGTGGAAACTTTTGTCTAACTAAACTCTTTTAATTAAGTAGGCTTAGTACAGGATTTTCCCCAGGACCACAGTAGTTTATGAGAAAAAAAATGTTCTTTTCTTTTCAGTATTTCCTGTTACAATTGGCCTTGGTTGTCAATGGGCACTACTTCTGTGCCCTTCTTCACCCTCTTTCTACTTTTTTTTCTAAATTCAAACATCACACCCGAATGGGTTGCAAATCTGGGTGACATTTCTGAAAGTCAGAAATGTTATGCATATATTCTTAGAACTATAGCAGAGCAAGGATAGAAAACTTTAGTTACAGCATGTCTCACCAGTAACACCAGTAACACCTGGACAGCCAGACGTTCCTGACAATTATCCACAAGACAATTGTTTTCAAAATAATTATGCTATTATATTATGTTATTATGGATTCATTTTCACTTATTGTCGGTCATTTTGGCTGTCAACTAACAGGCAAAAATGGAATACATATGTGTATATGTGTGTTTGTGTGTTTATGTGTGTATTCCCTGAAAGAACAACCTGTCTCTAGTGTAAGACTGTTTTTGGTGAAAATAATTCATGGAATGCATTAACATTGTCATAGTTTTATAACATAAACTTTACTATTGTTCTTCCACTTTTTCTTTTTCAAATAAAACTATTGTTGGCTTGCACAGTTTGAAGGACCATCTAAATGATCTGCCAATTTCTATAAAAGGTCACCTAATTGAATTATTCATCAAAAACCTACACACACACACACACAGAGAGAGAGAGAGAGAGAGAGAGAGAGAGAGAGAATCTTAGTCTTCATACCATTTGTTTGGCAAACGTATTTTCTATTTCTCCTTGCTGTTTATTATGACTTGATGGCCCTGGGACCAGGTGGCTCTGTTTCATAAATATGTTCATAACTAGCATCAACCTTTGTAATACAATAGCCTTGAGGGACAGGAGGAAAAACTGCAGCCAAGACAACATTGAGACAAGAGAAATCTAGGCATAAAGCAGGAATATTGTTCCAGAAAGTGTTTCAGATTTGATCCTCCCTATTTCCTTAGACTAAAACCAGGGACGCATATTCAGATTTGCAAGATTCTGTTGTGGCAACAGTAAACAAAAAATAGTTTTATTATTTATAACTTTGTTGTCCAAGACTAGTCTACCTCAAAGGACTGATAGGTGATTCCATTTTCACCAGAATCATATATTCCGGCAACTATAGATATTTCAGTGACTGAGAAATGGAAGTGTTTTCAGGGCCGGCGCAACATGTAACATGTTCACACAGGTGCAATAGGACTGGGTGTTGGTTAATATGATTTATTGGGTTAGGGATTTTTTTGTCTTCACTGTGAGTTGTATTGTGTTGCTGGGGGATGTACTGAGGGAGCTCAACCAATATCATTGTACATATATTGTGCACTGACAATAAAGTATTATTATTATTACTCGTAGATTTTCATAACATGGCTACAAAAATTCTCTGTAACTCTTTCTACTATCTATGAATCATCTGTATTTTTTTTGTTTGGCAGTTCACATATGGTAGCTAGTGATATGATTCAGTGACATTATTTAATCTTCATTTGTAGCTTTATATAGCAATAGCAATAGCACTTAGACTTATATACCACTTCACAGTGCTTTATAGCTCTCTGTAAGCGGTTTACAGAGTATTGTCCCATATTGCCCCAACAATCTGGGCCCTCAGTCTACAATACACTAGAATAGACATAATCTTAATTGTGGAAAACCAAAATCCATGGAAAACAATGATTTCTTCACAAATTATAAGCCAGCAAGCCAGTGCTACCTATTTGAAAACCATACAGGACCCTCTCCACTTCTCTTAATTTTGATACTTTAGACTGCAAAATGTGAAAATTCAAATACTTGGCAAAAGCATAAGGGAAAAGATTGAGCTAAGAATAGTTCCTAAAAAACAACTTTATCTCCAAAAATGACAAAAAAGGTCTAATTACCATGAAAAATTGTATTTGTTACACTATTTAGATGGGTATATTTAGACATAATTTCTTTTATTTAGATAGAAACACAAAATGCTTTGCTGAAATAGGGAGACATGGGAGGAAATAGGCAAGCTATGGTCCAGGTGTTCATGGCTGATAAGCAACTATAAAGTAGTTCCACCTTTTCTTATTTGTATGATTAATGGAAAGGGATAAAACACAACCATAGTTACCAACTGTCTTGATTTCCCAGATTGTCACATTTTGAAGCTGAGCCCCCAAAGCAGCTAAGATCTATAGATAGATTGTTCCTCTCAGAAAGTTTGTTTTTATTCACCGCCATCAACTGTACAGTACACAGTTTTAAGGTCCATTTGATCAAAAGAGGATTTAAGTTTCTCCAGTTTCTGAAAGCATGATCTTTTTGGGGTGAATCAAAGGCAAAGACTGCAAAAGGATATTATAAACATGATTGTCTTTAATTAGCAATAGCAGTTAGACTTATATACCGCTTCATAGGGCTTTCAGCCCTCTCTAAGCGGTTTACAGAGTCAGCATATCGCCCCCACAGTCTGGGTCCTCATTTCACCCACCTCGGAAAGATGGAAGGCTGAATCAACCTTGAGCCGGTGAGATTAGAACCGCTGAACTGCAGATAACAGGCAGCTGAAGGGGCCTGCAGTACTGTACCCTAACCACTGTGCCACCTCAGCTCTCAATTGTCTCTTACCTATATTTTAAAATTGGGTCCTGTATTCCTTCTGCCTTAAAGACTGGACTTTATTCAGGGGTGGTATTCACTTACTTTCCCTACTGGTTCACAAATGTGAGTGTGAGCACATATACTGAGCCTTCCGCGCATGTGCTTTGGCTAAAAAAAGTGCCTAAATGGGACGGCATAGACCCGGGGCAGGTGGGCCAGCTCACCCGCAATTTCTGCTACTGGTTCAGGTGAACCGGTCTGAACCAGCAGAATAACCACCTCTGACTTTGTTACTTAATAGGAGGAAGATTTTGCCCCTCCTGAGATCTGATGCCATGCGATAGGAAACATAAATTAGAAAACATTATAATATTCTGTTTATTATAAGCCAAATGTCAGAAGGATGAAGGTGGAAATTAAGGATTTTTTTAAAACAGAAGCTGATGTACTGTTACAAATATTATGCTTGTGCTTACAGCAATTTTTTTTTAAAAAAAATTAGAGCTCCCACCAATCCAACCTTGGAATACGTTTCAGTGAACCAGCAGAATAGAAGGTATAAATTAACAAGGTGCCCAGAATCAAAATAGTCAGAAACCCATGACACTGAAGCCGCATGCGATTCCTTCATCCCTCTGCTGCGGCTCTCTGATGCCAGTCAGCTCCACAATTGATAGGTATTTCGGTTAGGACAGGTAGAGGAAAAAGGATGCCATGCTAGGAGGAGACTCTATGTTGGGGGGACTGGACTTCTGGTCGGCTTCAGAATTGAATGGGGGGCTTCTGGTTAGGATGTTTGTGGTTCTTTGAGTATTTAAGGTTGCTGACCACTGGTCTATAGGAGGAACAGTGCATGTCCATAAACAATTTTGAACTTATCTGCACAAGTATAAAAAAAGGACAGGAGTTTGGAAGAATTCGGAGCTGTGTTGTTTGAGTGTGAGTTCCATTATTTGGAATAGATGAACTGAACCTATGAGACTCCTTGAGAGGCATCTTGCAACAACCATATAAACATTTAAAAAGTACATTGGTTCACTTAGCAACCATACCAAAAATGGTCATAAAATCTGGTGCAACTCACTTAGTAATGCCTTGCTTAGCAATGGAACTTTTGATCCTAGTCAATGACCAGCTCTACCCTTTTCTTATGGCAAAGACGGTAATTTTGACTTGTTCTCAGCAGGGACATGCACTTAAATGGTTTCCCTCATAGTATAAAATATCCATATGTCTTCTGAAGAACTCAAAACATGACAGAACTTATTCCATGATTCATTCAATACTAAATATGATGTCTATAAAAAAATAGAATACTTAAGGCCTTTGCAATGCCTCTCTTGTAAATAATTACAGAAGCTTTATTTATCCAAATTGATCATTAGGGATTATGTTTTTAATAAAGCCCATACCTTCATGCCATTAGTTTTTACTTAAGGGAACATTCTGCTTGAAGACATGACTACCACCACAGCTGAAGCTAGGAAAAGTCCTAAGTCTTATATTTCTGAGCAAAATATCAAAAACTAGAGTTGTTATTTGAACCTGGCAGTGTCTCTTTGAATTAATTTTTTCATGTTCCAATAACCATCTTACTTTTTGGGAAAAGATAGAAAGAAAGAAAATGTTTTTAAAAGTCTATTTAATCAAAAAAAAGTACATTTGCTCATATGTACATTATTGGGAACTATCTTAAAACCATATGGGAAAAAGCTGATTAAACTACTAAGCATTTTTTTTAATGTGGATCATATTAAGGTCTTAGGGTTCCCTTCTGAAAATCTGTATGCACATTTTAAGCTTAAAATAAGGTATTTCCTGTCTATTTCACTTTAAATTAGAGATGAAGACCAATTTTCTTCTATTTCCTAGGCTGAAATATTCCTGCAATTACTGTATGCAACCATCAGTGAATACAATTTACAAAATACATTCTCCATGTGAATTGAAGAGAGGCCGCTGTGGGGAGAGATGAATCAAACCCTTCCTTTTGTTTGGTCAGAAAGGGAAGCCATTTTTAGGAAGGAAGCAACTAGTTCCTTTATTTTCTCCAGCAAAAGGAATAATTAGAGTAGCAGCAGCAGCAACATGGATTTGAGTCTCTCCTTCTATCTTAATTCTGTCTCTGCCACATGCATTTCAGAGGTGGGTTCCTACAGGTTCGCACCAGTTCGGTAGAACCGGTTCGTCAAATCTATCGAACCGGTTAGAAGAGGTTCCACCAGTGGACCCGGAAAGTAGGCCACACCTACAGAAGAGGTTCCAAAATTTTTTGAAACCCACCACTGATGCATTTATACATATAGCAATAGCACTTGGACTTATATACTGCTTCACAGTGCTTTACAGCCCTCTCTAAGCAGTTTACAGAGTCAGTATATTGCCCCCCAACAATCTGGGTTCTCATTTTACCCACCTCAGAAGGATGGAAGGCTGCGTCAACCTTGAGCCTGGTGAGATTCGATTTGCCAAACTGCTAGCAGCCAGTGATCAACAGAAGTAGCATGCAGTACTGCACTCTAACCACTGCATCACCATAGCTCTTTGTATACATAGTATATAAAAAGTCCAGCATTGTAAACATTTTCAGATCATGGCCTGGCCATCATATAAAGTAAAATCACAATAAATGTGAGGTGCATAGAAGGTGTACAAACTATGCATACTCTTTGGCCCGGCAGTCCAGATATTTTCTAGATAAGAATTGGGGATGAAGGATGCCAGGGATACAGTGGTGAGTTGCAGGAGGTACGCCCCGGTATGGGTGTACCGGATCCTGCCCATAGTGCTGGATACCGTTCCGGTACAGTGCTCTGGAGGGCCCACCTGCCCGTGCTACTTACCTGTGCTTTAAGCTTTTGGCACTTCCGCACACGTGCATGGCGCATACGGCACATGTGTGATGCTCCACTGAGCAGCTGGAGCACCATGGAGGCTTGCAGAAACATCACAGGCAAGTACGACACATGTGCATGCCACGCATGTGCATGCGCACCACGTGCATCCACATGAGTGATGCTGGGGCCATTCCAACCCTACCGATTGGAACTGAATCCAGAACCCATCACTGCAGGGATAATATTTCAAAGTACCATTAGCCAAGATATAGTTTGGACCTTCAACATATTTAAAAATAAGTTTAGAATTACTTCATATCAATAATAAACCCTACATTTTCAGTTGCCCCAGATTCACAAACAACTATAATTCCCCCTAGAAGAGTAAGAAAAGATAGCTTTGCTTCATTCAAATAAATAAATAGAGCAATTAAATTGTAACACCACATAAATAGATACAAGAACATATTTTAGTCCCTTGGAGACGTAATTTGTGACATGCCTGGTTTGTTCTTCTCTGACCAGTATGGCACATTTAGTTCAGGAATGAAATGACTCCAAACCAACTAATGAGCATAAATTAATATTTAATATTTTGCATGAAATGTTAAAGGAATGGAATAGATTGTGAGTCCAGCTTTAATCCCGAATCCAGAATACCATTAGATAATTCTATCTATTATGTTAGATTTATCATATTTTGTAGTTCAACATTTTACTTTTATTCTCATTTTGTGTGTCACTTTGCCTCATTTTGAATGGGTAACTTACATAAATCAAATAAGTATTTGATGATATTGTACACTACCCAGACAGCCCCTCTCTGAGGGAGATGGGCAATTAAGAAATGTGAAATATATATAAATGAATAAATAAATAAATACCATAGAAATCAGACTTCATTTGCAGCTTTTCTTACAACTGATACAAAAATGGCATCGGTTTTAAGTTTTAGTTTCCTTCCATATATCATGAAACAGTTTTTCAGCAAGTATCCAATCATAGAAAATTTGAAAATTTTCCTGGACATGAAATCCTATTTTAAAAATACGGTAGTACACTGTTATCTAATAGTATTGTGGTTGCTGCTAATGTTGACTCTTGCTACAACCTGATGTGATCTAAGACTTGTTATGACACAAAGACTTCTCTGAAGCATCTCTGAGCCTCTCTGCTTCTGCGTTTTCGCTTGGTCTGCTTTAAGTCCACAATTCCCTTTCATCTGATGAAGATACATCTGCTTCTTGTTTGATGTTTAAAGTTTTAGTATTCTGGAGTTCATGTGTTTTTCTATTACTTTTAAAGAGTTCTACACTTAAAAAAAACATTTTTCTACCTTTCTGTAGATTTGACATCTGATGTGTTGATGGCACCCTTCTATTTGAGCACACATGCCTAATCAATAAACACTTCTTGAACCTTTTTTGTAGAGATTTCCAGATGATCACTGTATCTGTTTTCAATAATTGCTTTTCTTAAATTCTTTTCCGCTACTATACATTGTCTTATTTAAGGAATTCATTCATGAAGTTGTTTAATTCTTATTCATTTTTCTATTATTTTACATAGAAAACTTAAAGAATTATAAGTTTCTGAAACTGGGATCAACCACAACTTTCTGATAATCCCATTTCCATCTCTACATGGATTATTTATAAAACGGTCATTTCTTTAACACAAGAATCCAAATATTATTACTTTGGGCCAGTCAGAATTTGTTTCTCCTACCCCAAAACTGGGATAATACATTAGCCACCGCTTATTCTCTTTGTCTGTTAAGGTTAGGGTTAAGGTTAGGGCCTTGCATTGGTGTGGTCATGTGAAATGAGTGACAAACATATTTTTCCTCTGGGATTTCCATCAAATAAAAAAAAACTATTAAAATTCTTGTAGATAGAAAGAAAGGTTACTTGCTTTAGTTTTTGAACATTCACAGGTGTCATTCAACTTGTATTGTATAAAATGTGCACAGCAATACATATACATACAAACAGTTTAATGCACAATTAAAAATTAAAAATAACTAAAATTCAAAAAGGAGAAAAAATTAAATCTTATATTAAAAGCCCAGATGTAATGTCTGTCCTATATTGGCCAAAAAGATTAGAGAAAGAACTTAATAAGAATCTGATATGTAAATTATTATCCTATTTTGGGTGTCTTTAGCCTACTGAGAACATGGTGAGTTGTTGATACAAAAACGACTTTTCTCCAGATGTCTCCTGTGCTCACTATAAATACTGCAAACATCTAAAGCTGACTAGCTGTGAGACAGATGTTTTGAGTTGGAAAAGGTGCTTGTACTAGTGTAGGGACCATAATTCAGTAGCAGAACACATGTTTCACATGCAGAAGATACGCAATCCACCCTTGGCCCTTTTTGTGAAATGCAGAATTGAACAGAGATAAGAAGGATCTGTGCATGGAACTAGAGAAATTCTGCTAAACTAAATAACGCTTGGCTTATTTACTTATTTATTAAACAAATTTATATAGCTGCCCAACTCAAACATAGATGATACTATGTCTTGATACTTTGACTTGAATGAAATCATACTCAATCATATTCAATATTCACCAAAGGAGTTTTGATTTATACCGATACCATTTTTTTTCCAAGTAAAACATTAATATTGTTTCCTTTTCCTTCTCTGTACGATGTATTTTGGCTGAAATTCTTTTTTTAAAAAAATCTGCACAGCACCTTGCAGAACATATAATGCAATCATTACAGATTAGTCAACATGATAATGCTACATATACTTCTTGAAAATAGGTTGTCCTGCTGCAAATAACTGATTCTATAAATGGCAATCTGCAAGGTTACCATTTTTTCTAGTTGAAGAATTTTTAAGTTGCTACTATAGTATTATTTGTAGATAATAAAGAGAAAAGAAAGAAAAAGAAAGAAGAGAGCTGCTTGGGAAATGCAGATAGGTATTTAGCCTCTAATTTTTCCCTTCTCTATACTCCAATTGATTTGCAGTGTTTATAAACATTTAAACCCCCTTAAAAACTGTACTCTGTTTGTATTTGCCTTGCTGCATGATGGGTTGTATGTATGGAAACCATACGTGCTTGAATTAGGTTAATCTTCTCTGTGGACAGAAACTCTTGTTTTTGTCATTGTTGTATGGTTTTATTTCTCAATCAGACGTTGTACGTATTCTATCTTTCTTCCAAACTTAGGCAAAATTCATCCTTACAGCCATGAGCACAGTCTCAGTAAATTATAATGTTCTTTATATATTTATTTCATTACATTACATTAAATTACATTTTTCTTACTGTAATTGTTTCCAACATGCAAACTTTTCAAGGAGAACATAACAATCGAATCATTGAGCTTATTATTTTGGTGATGGAATTCCATGCTTTATCAAACTTTGTCAAACTTGTCCTTTTAGGTTTTTGTTTTCTTTCATATTCTTATACCACAAACATCTATGAAACCCATGTAGAAAGTTAGCACCCACCTCTCTCCTAGAAGAATGAAATATTCTAGGAAATACTGAAAAGGCAGAATATTTACCCTAAAAGAGAAATAAAAATCTTAAAGGAAACAAGCAAAAGATCCCAGCTCCCTGCTCCCTGCTCCCTGCTCCCTGCCACCAACAGATATTTTATTGCCAGCTTATCTACAAGACAAAAGACTGGGCCAGTCTATCTACAAAACAAAAGACCGTAACTCCATGATGATGGTATTATCCTTCAGGGCAAAGCCATTCAGCCACAATGGAAAATTGCACTTCATTTCATCACCCAGCAAGATTCAACCAAGCCTGGGACACAGACAACATCAGTTATGACTGCATAGCACCAGTAGGATAAGCTTAAATTCAAAGCCCAAGAAAGGGTTTAAATCTCAATACCTCCCTCTCTCCCTCTATCTCTCTCTCTCTCTCCCTCCCTCCCTCCCGCCCTCCCTCTCTTCCATGTGGTCAGCTACCCAGAATTCAAACCCATGTGGTCCTGTTCAGCATTAAAACCCTCTTTCCAATCAACCTCCATGTTTCCAGTGTCTTTCTCCCCACTTGGAACTGAACCCAGATAGACATTTCTTCCAACACTCATTAGCTAGGTCTGCTCCATCCGGAATTTTATTCACTCTGTTAATTTACCTGTAAAAGAATAGGGAGACTAAAATGGAAGAATGTGAGGCATTTTCTAAAATTTGGATCCATAAAATTTAGAAAAGCAAGATGTGCCCCGCCTTTTGGATCGTGTAAAATTTTAAATTTATTTCTACGTTCCTTCCTGCTCTGTATACATTTGCTGTTGATTTCTTGCCATTCTTACATTTTTTCTCTGAGACTGAAATTGATATCATTTTTTCTTGAACACTACATTGATTCTGATGATTACAATTGGTTCAAGTAAAGAACACTTTAAATTTCTCCATCTTTTGAGGCTTATTTTGATTTGATTTCTTGACTAATGTAACACAGTTATTTTAATATGTTTCTTGATTATTATTTGTCCACAATATAAATCAGGTTATTTTATTAACTGGGTCTTACAACCAGATTCTCCCTGCAAGAAATTTTCTAGGTCTTGAGATAAATATTTTGTAATTATTTTGGACATTGATTTTATATTTAGATAAATCTCCAAAGTTGTGGGTTAACAGCATTATTGATCATATGTTTATCTTTTTCATTAAATAGTGTAAACAAAAATGAATTTACATCAAAATATTCAATGGACGCTGAGAATATTGTGTTAGTAAATAAGTCAAAGAGATTTAACTAAAGTCATAGAGCCACAATTCAGCTAGGTCAGGCTAACATATCCTAATCCCAGAATTTGTTTCTCAGATCCTTGCAAATAGAAAGATGGAGGCATAGCCTTCTTACTCCATTGCTTCATTGAAACTGATATCCTGCTTCAGCATGTTTCCAAGACTTTTTATCCCTCTTTTAAAACTATACAGGCCAATAGTCATGTCTGTGTGATAAGCTCATTGTCCATTTCTTCATACATGAGTTCATACATGTTTAAATCATCTCCTCCTCCTCCTTTTTCTAAAACATAGAACACACACACACACACACACACACACACAAGAAAAGTAGACATACAAACAAACACCACTCTAAAAATTTGAGAGAAAACAATATGTAAAATAAATAAAAATAGCATTCTGGCAGCCCCCTATTCCTTGAACCTCTAATTGCTACTTGGATATTTTTTTCATACATTATTTTGGACATTATTGCTTCTTTGTGTTTGCATAATTTTAATTATTAGTAATGGAATTTAAAAGTTTTCTTAATTCAAAAACTATTTTAAGGGTCTTAATGTTCCTTGCCATGTGATATATATTGTATATAAGTGTAACCTAAATTTCCTAAGGTTTCTGTGAATTGTCATATAGCCTTCCATTTTAGATTCCTAATCCTGTATTGATAAAAAGATTTCTCATTTATGCTGTTGCACCACATTGATTTTTGCTGCTGTCACTATGTCTTAATAACTATAATTCTTTTCATTTATGTTTTCTATGCTTATCATAAAATATTTGTCGTTTAATTCAAATTATTTTTTCAGAATTTTCTGACGTTTGGTGTATTTCTTTTGCAATATTTTGGGCTTTTTTAACATCACTACATATGATAGAAACATTATTTCTTTGACTTGGCATTGCCAACATTTATTCATCTTGGCAATTGTTGACAGAACTATAAATAATCTGTAGAACATTTTGTCCCAGTTTCGCCTCAGATTGCCGCTTGGTGTAAATTTTATTGATATTTTCCCATACGTTTTTCATTCAATCTGTAATGCTGTTACTGCTGTGTATTTTGCTTACATTTCATAATTCTGTAATAAAAACAAATTTAAAAAGAATATTTATATATGTGTGTAGTGTATGTGTGTGTATGAACATTATTTAATCAGGTGAATTATAGTTTTTATGAATTAAGGACTGAAGGTAAGATAAATTCCACAACATGGATACACATACACAAACATGCTTACACATATTGTGGAACTTATCTGAGCTTCAGTGTATGTATCTTTATACATACATTTATATAAAGACTTCTTCAAAGGGGTGGGTTCCAGCCGGAACTACTGCCAGTTCACTTGTGTGCATGCTTTGTGCACATGCACTCGTTTGATGCATGCTGCACGCACATGCATAGTACAATTAGAATTATCTGCACATGCACAGAACTGAAAAACAAGATGATGGTGCCAATGGCACTGATCCGGGAACTGTTTTGGGGCATGGCAGGCTTGGGTCGCTGCCAATTCCACCGACCTAGGTCGCCAAACCACTACCGGTTCAGCTGAACTGGCCCAAACTGGTCTACATCTATAACTACATCCACACTGATAGGAGGGAGAGGGAGAGAGAGAAGGAGAGATATTTCTACTCATCCTTACTAAACCTATGGCAAAGAGCAGTGACAAATAGCTAAATTTGTTTACTATTTTACTATGACAACCACTTGGACTAATTTTTCCTGACATTTTATACTACATGCCATTACCATTAACATCAAAAGGTAAACTTGCAATAATAAAATAGATTCACAGGAGATACATTTTGCAAGGTATTTTGTTGAATTTTATTGAAGATATTATAAAGATAAAACTAGTACAACTAGTACATAGAATAGAAATATATAAATTAAAAGTGAAAAAATGAAAAAAGAGAAAAAGAAACCTCTCTCTTCATCCCCAGCAATTGCAATCAACATTCACAACATATCACTATCTCCTAAAGTAAAACAAAAAAACTTCTAGTATCCCTCCCATTTTATAACAATTATCTAAAACCTTGTATCTCCATATTAATCAGCAATATTCCCTTATCAGAAATAACGATTACAAATTTTATCTATTAAAACAATTTGAATCCTTCCTTTATGTTACATCTTCATTTCTATTTAAGCATATCCCACCATTTCTTCTCTTCTAATAAAAAATTTCAAGACAAGAGCCAAGGTGGCGCAGTGGTTAAATGCAGCACTGCAGGCTACTGCTAGATCAGCAGTTCAGCGGTTCAAATCTCACCGGCTCAGGGTTGACTCAGCCTTCCATCCTTCCGAGGTGGGTAAAATGAGGACCCAGATTGTTGGGGGCAATATGCTGACTCTCTGTAAACCGCTTGGAGAGGCCTGAAAGGCCTATGAAGCGGTATATAAGTCTACTGCTATTGCTATTGCTATCCAGTGCAAATCAAAAAACTATTAAAACATTACCAAAAACAGCAATCCCTTATTTTAACCTTGATCAAATAAATTAATTTTGTGTTTTCTTTTCTCCCAAGAATCTTTAAAGTCTTCAAATACAGTTCTAATATTTACTTTCTCGTATTATTTTTGTCTTCTCTCTCAAAAAATATTGGCATTTTATCAACTCCTTTTTGGAATTTCAGTGTGGCAACTTCTATAAATCTATTGTTTAAAAAAAACAAAGTGCAAGGCACTCTTTGGATTTATTTGTATGTTATTTTTATTAAATTATCCTCCAATTTCATTTGTAAAGCCATTGGTTCCATCTTTTTCCTGTAAATTTGTTTTTAATCCACCAAGCCAATTACATAGTTATTCAATTTTTTGTTCCTCTTCAATAAAACATTCTGATTCTTCTGTAAAGGTAAATAACTTGAAAACTTCCTGTGCCCATTCATCAAAAATCCAAATGTCTGGACTCTTTTTTAATTAGTGATGAAACTGGGTATAGGACAGAAAAGGAGTTGGTTATTCTCATTGATTACTTCTATTGAGATATGGATGAGGAGACTGCGAAAGAGTTAGTTAACTCCCCCTTGCTCTGCATGTAATCATTAGTTGAGATGCAGCAGCATCAGTGCTAATTATACTCAACTTTACATTGTTTCCGTAGGCTGTAGGGCAAAAACTCTTGACAGCTTTGTTTGATACTTGGAGATTAGCAGGGTCTTTAAGAATTGAGCCCAAACAATCAAGAAATATTGTTTGTCCACTGAAGCTTTCCATCAGTACTAGTGTTAACTCCAGATGGCCAAGCTCAGCATGAAAGTATAAAATACCAGAGGTATTTTACAAGAAGAGTACTCAACTCCTCTGCTCGTAATAAAATTCTGTATACCACCAGGCTTGAAATTTTAGGCCTGGATAATCTTGAACTACGCCATCTACGTTCTGACCTAGCTTAGTGCACAAGATAATCTGCCATAACGTCCTACCTGTTAATGACTACTTTTACTTCAACCACAATAACACAAGGGCTATCAATAGATACAAACTAAATGTAATCCGCTCTAATCTTGATTGCAGGAAAAACAATTTCAGCAATAGAGTAGCAAATGTGTGGAATACCCTACCTGATCCTATTGTTAGTTCCTCTAACCCCCATATCTTTTACCTTAAGCTGTCTACCGTGCACCTTACTTGTTTCTTAGAGGTCCCTAAGGGGGCATGCATAAACGCACCAGCGTGCCTACCATCCCTGTCCTACTGTCCCATTTATATGTACTCTTTTTATGTGTTTATGGTTATGTTTTGCTTATTTATATCCATTTATTTGTGCCATTTTTTCATGTGTTTTTTATACTTGTTTGCTTGTACTTGTTGACAAATAAATAAATAAAATTTCTTCCACACTGGATGCTATGCTAGCTTCAGCTGCAGTAACTCCTACTCTTATTGCCACCCAGTATCAAGCTGCTTTTAAAAACTATTCAGAAGCTGCAATTAGTTCACAAATTAACTTGCCATAGGACAACTCACTGTGGGACAATTCAATTTCATTTCTTGAAGCTTTCTCCCAGATTAACCAAGAAACATTCCAGTGAATGTTAAGATAAAATTATTCTCTTTAGAGAAGTCTTTAGAGCTTCAACCTTGATCAGTCTCAGGAAGTATGGCTAATAGAAAAATATTTTGGTAGCTGAACAAAGCATCTGGGAACTACAAGGAGGATGTCCCTACTCTAGAGTGAGACACATAATTATGCTAGTAACTTGACTATATTAAGATAGTTCAAGTATAACTCTCCCAACAATTATGCCAAATAAAATTTTCCTCACATTGATTTATTATACATACACAAACACACACACACACACACACACACACACACACACACACAATAAAACCTTACCGTTTACAAGATGTTTCTGTTGCCGTGGTCATTTCTGGCAATTATTCCTAAGAGTAGGAGACACATTATATATACTGAAATCCATTCCAGGAAATATTAATTGGCATTCTCTGAGCTAAAATTACACTAACACAATTGTATCTGTTTTCTTGTCATTCCTTTAACTGAAATATAACCATAATGCTTGCAGGACTAAATCACAATTTGTAAAGAAATGTATCCTTTATCATTGGGCACTGAAATATTTTGTAAACATTATAAAAATGCACATGCATACCTATGGATGCACATTTTTGTCTTTTTTTCATAGTCGACCTCTTACCCTGCCCATTAGCTACCTGTGGGCTATGCTAGGTTCTATCAAGACTTAAAAAGGACACCTAACATCAAAAATGTCATCAGAAAAGCACAACAAAGTATGTTCTTTCTACAGCAACTAAGAAAGCTCAAACTGCCCAAAGAGCTGCTGATTCTGTTCTAGAGAGGAATTATTGAGTCTGTCATCTGCACCTCTATAACTGTCTGGTTTGGCGCTGCAACCAAACAAGACAGACACAGACTTCAATGGATGATTAGAACTGAAGAAAAAACAATTGCTACCAACCTGCCTTCCGTCGAGGACCTGTATACTGCCCAAGTCAAAAAGAGGACTGTGAAAATAACTACAGACCCCTCACATCCTGGACATAAATTGTTTCAACTTCTACCCTCAAAATGACACTATAGGGCACTCCACACCAGAACAACTAGACACAAGGACAGTTTTTTTTCCTGAATGCCATCACTCTGCTAAACAACTAATCCCCAACTAACAACCAAACAACACTATCAAATTATCTACTAAGACTGTATTACTACTTTCTTCTCTTCCTTCCTAGTACCTATCTCTTTCCTAGTACCTATCTCTTTCCACTTATGACTATAACCATGTTGCTTGTATCTTTAAAATTTATATTGTTTTATTTGTTTTCTAGTATAATTTGATTGCTTATTAGTAACCTATGACTATCACTAAGTGTTGTATCTTATGATTCTTGATGAGTGTATTCTATTTTATTTTTCTTTATGTACACTGAGAGCATATGCACCAAAGACAAATTCCTTGTGTGTCCAATGACACTTGGCCAATAAAGAATTCTATTCTATTATCTGACTCTTCCCTTGGTAGCATGTCTTCATCCTGTTTTCCACATACCATTACATTAGGTAAGCTCTCCGTTAAAGAATAGTCTAAGCCCATATTCTGAAAAGATAAATCTCCCTTGAGAAGTCCATAATACTGAAAAAACTGGAAGGAAATAGAAGAAGACAATGACAACCAGCAACAACAAGGTGATAGATTCAATTAAAGTAGTGAAGAATGCTCTACAGATAATATACCGTATATATGTGGTCACTAAGAGTTAACACTAACGTTAGGACACATAAGCAAGCCAGCTAGACCTTCTGGATTTTTTAAATATAGAATAGCCAGGCAAACAAACCAGTTCTTTGTTATTGTTGGACCTCTTTGTTTAGGGAGCTAGAGTAGATTTACCAAATAAACAAACAAACAGAAAACAAATATTGTTCTCCTAAGAAAGTTGGCACCATTTATCATAGTCATTTAGTGCTCAAGAAGAGCTTTGCATATACATATATTTATTTGCATATTTTTCTATATACATGCAAAATGAAAAGCATACACAGATGTAACATTAATAGTTAGCACATGTCTCTCTTGCAGTTTGAAGATTTTGCCCTTTTCTTTATGGCTGAAACTCCGAACGAACTGTTTACAGCTGCCCAGTTAAAGGAATGACAAGAAACAGATAAAATTGTGTTGGTGTAATTTTAGCTCATAGAATGCCAATTAATATATCCTGGAATAGATTTTAGTATATATAATGTGTCTCCTACTCTTAGGAATAATCACCAGAAATACCCAAGGCAATAGATTCATCTGCTAAATAACATGATTTTAAAAAAAAAACAAAATAAATAAATCTATGTGAGGAAAATTTTATTTGGTAAAATTGTTGGAAGAGTTACTATACATTTGAACTATCTTGATATAACCATTTACTAGCCTAATTATGTATGTGGCTCACTCCTTGTAATCCCTATTCCAGCACGGAATAGCCCTATTAGAGAAGTTTCTCTATACACTTGCTGTACAGTTGACCACTTAGATAAAAATAGATGCTGTCAAAATAGATAACCCTTTGACATACTGTAGTCAGGTGAGATATAGAAGGAACATTTCTTGTTATGATTTCTTTTAAAGCAGAATGGAATAACAGCTACATCAAGTATTTATTACTAATCACAAATCAAGCCTTGTTATTGTTAGTTGAGAAGTTGTGTCTGACGCATCGCGACCCCTTGGACAACATTCCTCTTTTTTGTTATGTTATTTTCATATAATACATTTTGGGGATAAATGAACAATCTGAAACTTCATGAAGGGATGATACTGCAAAGAGCCATTACAGAGACTAGTTCAGATTATACCTATCGGCATCACTCATTGAATAAATTATTATTTGGGTTAAATGTCATTCCATGAATAAGTCACAAAGTTTACATATTGTGTTGAGCTACATTGTTGTTGTTGTTAGTTTTGAAGTTGTGTCACATCCATCGCGACCCCATGAACAACATTCCTCCAAGCCTTCCTGTCCTCTACCATCCTCTGGAGTCCATTTAAGCTCACACCTACTGCTTCGGTGACTCCAGCCACCTCATTCCCTCCTTCTTTTGCCTTCAATCTTTCCTAGTATTAGGCTTTTCTCCAGTGAGTCCTTCCTTCTCATTAGGTGGCCAAAGTATTTGAGTTTCATCTTCAGGATCTGGCCTTCTAAAGAGCAGTCAGGCCTGATCTCCTCTAGGACTGACTGGTTTGATCGTCTTGCAGTCCAAGAAACTCACAGGAGTCTTCTCCAGCACCATAGTTCAAAATCAAGCCTATTAATACGGAATTTTGTTATATTCAGTGAATGGTAGGAATGACTTTCAATCATTATGTTATGGAAAGAATTCATTGTGTACAACAAAAATTCATTATAAGAACAGTACTGTGTCATTTAATTGTTCTATCTTTCTGCTCTGTTTGTGGAAAAATAGTTCTTTGCCACTATACATTCCATGTCCAATGAATATAAGGTAATTTGAAGCATGCAGAGGATATACATTTGAATATCAATTTTGATTTGTTAGGATTTATTTATTTACTTAGGAAACCATTTCAATTGCAAATGACATACAAGACCTATGGTTACATGGCCAACAATATAATAAACATAGGAAAGCCTAAAACATAGTTTATGTGATGATAATAATAATATTACCAATATGGATAATGCATTTGAAAATGAATCTTCTGTATAATAAATAAAGACCAGCTATGTTTAATTTAGTGATGTCTAAGTGCCAAGATTACGGGGCTGGGATAAACAAAATCTTCCTGAAGCAAGTAAAGTGACACTTATAATTGATTCTGCAGTTTTATTGTGTTTTTAATAGTTTTACCACCCCTGCTTATTTGTCCCATTCTAATTATGCTTAATGGGAAAGCTGGATGGATAGTGAATGTTAATATTAAATATTAAATTCCCTCTTTTTCAAGGATACTATTTATTGCATTATGTACCATCATGCAGAAAAAGGTGTCTTCTGTTTTAGTTGAATTCTTCAAACATGGATAGAAGTTTGCATCCCTTTTCCTGTTTTATATCTTCTAAGATAACTGGTATAACTTTCTTCAAAAATTTCTAAGGGCAAAGCCCAACAATGGGTATTTAAGCGCCAACAAAGAGACCATTCTCAGAAGGAAATAATTTTCCTATTCATTTTGGACCATGTGACTTATACAGGGACACGTGGCTAAGACGCTGAGCTTGTTGATCAGAAAGTTGGCAGTTCAGCGATTCAAATCCCTAGTGCCGCGTAATGGAGTGAGCTCCTGTTACTTGTCCCAGCTTCTGCCAACCTAGCAGTTTGAAAGCATGTAAAAATGCAAGTAGACAATTAGGGACATCCTTTTGTGAGAAGGTAACAGCGTTCCATTAGCTCTCCATTGCTGAGATGGCAACTTTATCTTCGCATTGCCTATAATTTTTTATAACAGGTAGTCCTTGATTTGCAACAATTCATTTAGTAACTGTTCGAAGGCACAAAGGCACAAAGAAAACTGTAGGAACTAATCCCGACCAGTGGTATCAATTTATCTTGCCTTTTTTAAAAAAAATATATATTTCTATTTTATTTCTTCCTATTTTCCTATTTTAATTTCTTCGAAGTAAATTCTGTTGTTCACCATTGCTAAATTCAAGGCCCCTTACACAGATGTGGGAGCCTACCAGTTCGGCCGAGTAGGTAGTAACTTAACCAGCTATGCCCCCACACTGGTTATATCAGCGGCTCCATAGGTGCTGCGGTCTTTTTTTTTTGCTTATGCGCATGCGCATAAGCAATTTTTTTACTACTGCACATGCACGTGTAGGGCATGCATGCAAAGCGCGTCCCTGAACGAACTGGCAGTAACAGAAGCCGGAATCCACCCCTGCCCTTACATCACAACAAATAAAGTTCCTACCTTTAGTTCAGTGGATCTCAACCTTCCTAATGCCGCGACCCTTAAATACAGTTCCTCATGTTGTGGTGATCCCCAACCATAAAATTACTTTATGTTTTCTGTATTTTTTCAAAAATATGTGCTTTCCAATGGTCTTAGGCAACCCCTGTGAAAGGGCCGTTCGACCCCCAAAGGGGTCCCTCTTTGAGAACCACTGCTTAAATTCCAAGCATGAGTATTACATAATCCCAAATCCATGTGGATTAGTGAAGATTAAGTAAACAGTTAATTTTTAAAAATCATGTAATGCAAATTAGCTATTTCCTCCCTCAGTTTTTATTTTTTGTGTCTGAGGGGTGTGTGTGTAACAATCCTTGATCTTTTTTATTTATTCAATGGGTACTTTATATAATAGATGCTTAGCACAATCTAGTAGAAAGGACAATGATTTTAAAAAAATACTTACAGCCTGATGGGTTGAAATAAATGGGTAAACTCTGCTGGAAGAAATAGGCAATTTCTTATTTTTTCAGCTGAAATGTATTATAAGTCTATAGAAATCAATAAGTGACATTATTATATTTACAAGTTTGGGTTGAACAGTATCATATTTCTGTCTTCCACACCATTTAGTCTTTGAACAAAATTGACTGATGACACAGCACCACTGATGTTATCAGAGTTACACAATAAGAAGTTTGTCTTTCATCCATAAAATCTATCAAATGACATTTATTCATCAAAGCAGGAATTTCTTGTTATTTCTACTCTGAATTCTTTCATATTCAAGTGTAAACAAAAACATTAATCAGACAAAATACAGTACTTTTGCCAGGAGCCCAAATTTTAACTAAAGACAGAACATGGCATCATGATGAATTACTTAATTATTCATCCAAGGATGAATAATACAACACATACTCTCTTTCATTCTTCATATTAGCTGTCCAACTCAAGACATTCTTCAAGGAAATGGATTATCTATACTGATTTCAATTTGGCTTCAACCCAGTTTCAAGACTGAATTTGCCTTGGTTCATCTGTTTAATACTTTCACTATAGAAAAAAAAGCAAGAAAAGTTTTTTTAAAAAAAATAATCTCTAGCTTCTTATTCAATAGTTTTCAAAAGACAGTATTCTGCTCTAGCTGTTGGGATAGGATGTGGAGTAAACATATTCTGGTAATCGTTTTATTGTTTGGGAGATAAGTCTCAGCAGTTGGCATTATTGTTAATTTAAAATTAATTTTACTGTTGGCATGAGCATCCATGGGCACAAATGACAAAACATGATTATGAAGCAATGGCATTCATACATTCTTTACCACACTTTCTGGGTGGGTAAAATCCACCCTTATGTGCTTGTATCTCTTAACGAAAGATATAAGGATGTAAGCTTGCTTTAAACTTAATTCTTATTTTATCATTTTACTGTAAACGTGGTTAGGAATGAAGATCTGTGTATTAGGTAACCTAACCATATAATAACCATATACTTTAGATTGCTGGATATGACATGGTTATAATCTGTGTTCTTTGCTATTTAATATCTACGTATTGAACATCTTTGGAGATTAATAGGATCAGCTTATTATAGTAACTATTCATGTAACATTGAATTCTATTTTTATTTTCACATCATTCAGGTATCTGTATTATTAATATACTAACTGAGATACAATAATTAGACCTCAGTAGAGACAAGTTTATGATTGGTTGATGACATATTCAGTCAGGAAGTAGATGCTTGTTATTCTAGACTAAAATTGTAGGTAGGCAGTGCTATTAGAACTTGCAATGCAAATAAATTAATGAATTCTGGTGGCACAGTGGTTAAAGCACAGCATTGCAAGGAAAATCTATCCATAGCCTGGAGTTTGATCCTGATGGGGCTTATGGTTAACTGAACCTTTCATCATTCTGAAGACCCAGATTGTTTGGCGCACTATGCCAATAATGCTTACACTGAAAACCACCCAGAAAGTGTGGTAAAGAATGTATGAATGCCAGATTTAATTTTTGCTCTCAGGAAAATAATCAGGTTGACTATGCCGTGCTAAAGCTAGATTACTGCAGTAAAACTGCATATCATGATTGCCAGATATTCAGCTGATGGGGAGCTGCATAGCAGAATTATTAACTGAACCTTCTAAAAGTAATCCTTTCTAAAAAAAAATAATACTTAACATTCTAAATCATTTGTCATTGTTCTTTGTCAGAAAATAAGCCTTTGTTTGAAACCAAAGTCCCAGAAAATCCACAAAAGTGGAATGTGGGAGATATGGAAATACTGGTCTCACACATGTTGGTAGTTTGATTGTGTCATCATTGAATCCAATGAAACCCTCAATTGCCTCAAAAGAACTAATATTTTAAAAAATGTAATCTCCATCTGGAAAATGGTTAGCTTCTGTTTATTTACTGAATGTATTAATTCAGCTAAGTATACATTTTAAATTCACCTTTTTTGGAAAAAAAATATAAAAGCAAACTTAGCAAGGTAAAAATGTAGAAAGCACATTTGATGGCCATAGATTTTAGCATAGATCTTAGCACAATATTTACATTTAGCCTAATATTTACACTGATAAAGTCACCGCCTTACCGTTTTACTAAAGATTTAAGTTGACCACCCTTTATTCATTCTAATATGTTACCCCAAACTAGCTGCATTCTGAGTTGCTCTGCCTTAGATAAAAGGACTATTTGGGCAAATGACTATTTGAACAAATATTGATTGTCTATATAGATTCATTATCTATTCACAGCTTGAATATATAAATTGGGAGTTCTCTTAAGAAACCACAGGAAAAGTCATAAGATACCCAACCAGTTTCAGAGGAGAAATAATGTCTAGATATGCAGAAACAAAATCTTATATCAGGGCAAACATATAAGTGCAATTACTTCAAAAAGTGAAGACTTGCCAAAGATGTATTTGCACTTCGGCAAGCCTCTTGCTAGTTCCAAGCATAAAGTTCTTGCTAGACTTTTCCCATTTCTTCTATAAGTATTCCTTATAATTTGGTCTTCTTGTTTAGTTCTTAGCCCTTGTAATTGCTGTCTGCATAAATTATTGTGAGTTTATATAAAGTTTTAGCAGGTTCTTTTACCACAACTTAGAAGATCTTAGTTAATAAACTGATATTACACCATAACTCCACAGTTTTAGATATGATGGGAAAATTCAAGTGATATCACTTCGTTAGAATTTGGATTGCAATCTTGAGACAGATTTAAAATGAAATAAGTCTCAGTGAACCTAGTAAAAAGTTTCTTCCGAATAGCATGTATTGCATGTTGTTTTAACCTGTCACTTTGACAGCGATAGTATCCATACCATCACTGTATTTCCAAATTGCTGGCCAGCATGAACCCATATGCATAATTCTCCATTGCATCCTAGACATAAATTGTTTCAACACCTACCCTCAAAACGACGCTACAGAGCCATGCACACCAAGACAACTAGACACAAGAACAGTTTTTCCAAAACGCCATCACTCTGCTAAACAAATAATTCCCTCACCACCGTCAATCCATTCACTAAGGCTGCATTACTATTACTATTAGTCTTCTCATCGATCCAATCACCCATCTCCTCTCACTTATGACTGCAGAACTGTAACTTTGTTGCTTGTATCCTTACGATTTATATTGATATTGATTGTTTCCTGATTGCTTATTTGTACCCTAGGACTATCATTAAGTGTTATGATTCTTGACAAATGTATCTTGACTTTTATGTACACGGAGAGCATATGTACCAAAGACAAATTCCTTGTGTGTCCAATCACACTTGGCCAATAAAGAATTCTATTCTATTCTATTCTCAATTCCTATTCTATTCTAAAAATAATCAGTATAAAGTAATCCCCCATTCCATGGGTTTATTCTTGTTAACAGCACACAGATCTTCCCTTTTTCTTCAATATGTTCATCAGTCTGACATTTGATGCAAATAACACTATCTCATTTGGTAGGTACAATTGGTTCCACTAATTGGGCATACAGTTTTAACAAAAATGCATTCAGCCAGTATATCAGCTCTGCACTACAGTGAAAATTTCTCTGCTCCATGAACTGTAACCTAAGTAATCTTGGAACTGACACAATATATACATATGGCTATCTAAACAAATAAAATACATAATTACAAATCAGGATAAATGCAAACATTATAAATACAGAACCACATATATTGGTAGCTGCTTAGAGTATGAAAAACATTTCAAATAGAAATTGTTTGCAGTTCAATACAGTTCTTTACAAATGGTCAGCATTTGAAACAAATAAATGACCTTGGAGTTTTGGGTAGAATGAAAGGCAGTATTTTTAAAAGCATTGTTAGATATTTTGGGTGATGGGAATGACATGCCTCTTGCAGTTGAAGTACAGGCAGTCCTTGACTTACAACAGTTCATATGGTGACCATTCAAAGTTAGAACTGCGTTGAAAAAAAGTGATTTATGATCACACTTACAAACTTTATAGCATCCCCATGCTCATGTGATCAAAGATCAGATGCTTGGCAAACTGGTTCATACTTATGACTATTGCTGTGTCCCAAGATCATGTGATCACCTTTTGTGACCTCACAAGCAAAGCCTATGGGGATAGGGAAGCCTGTTTCATTTAACAACGGTGTTACTAACTTATCAACTGCAGCGATTTACTTAACAAAAGTGTCAAGAAAGATCATAAAATGGGGCAAAACTCACTTAACAAATGTCTTACTTAACAATATAAATTTTGAGCTTAATTGTGGTCATAAGTCAAGGACTATCTGTGTTTTTAAATTTCCTTGTTCGGACCAGCACAACAGAAGAGACTGGTCATATATTGGATAGGTTTAAGTCAGATGTAGTGATCAGAACATGGAGTTGTGGAGTAAAACAGGAGACATTTAAGACACACGTGGTAACAATGAAATATGCCTACAAATTAAGACAAAGCATCAAAAACCTTGCTACAAGGGACCTATGATATTATTTTAAAACATTTTCTTAAAAATACATTGGAATTCCTTTTATGTTAGCAAGTTCTCTAGCACTTGAAGAAGTCATTTATTTAAAAGAGAAGTGGGAAGAATTAGCTGTGTGGTTTGGGTGCTTTTTAAGAACATAGCATCAAATCTTTCCTCAGAATATTTTCGATTAGCATTTGTCCAATGCAAAGAAATAATAAGTGAGTTCAAGGAATGTGATATAAGAGGAAACTAATTGATTTAATGCAAATTCAATAATGAGAAGATAATGATGATGATGATGATGATGATGATGATGATGATGATGATGATATTACCTTAAGAGTTCCTGGGTCCTTGGTTAGGACTCGAGCTGTTGAGCTACCAACCAGCCCCAAAGGCTGTGAATCTCACCAAAGATTAACCATGCAATGATGATGATGATGATGATGATGATGATGATGATGATGATGATGATGATGATGTTGTCCCGATTGTAATTGGAGCCCTTGAAGCAATACCCAAAGGGCTACCTCGCTATTTGGAAATTCTAAATTTATCAGACTTGAACATTCTGATTCTACAAAAAACAACCCTACTTGGAACAGCTTATATCCTCCAATGTTACCTTAACAGTTCCTAGGACCTAGGAACTCAAGTTAGGACTTGAGCTGTTGAGCTACCAACCAGCCCCAAAGGCTGTGAATCTCACCAAAGATTAACCACACAATAATAATAATAATAATTTATTGGGCCATTTTTGTCTAAGCTGGTTAGTTGGTAGTACTTTGCCTTAACTGCCACCTTAACCATTCTTGTGGCTATAAATTTAAAAAGAAAAAAAAACAAGAAGTTGCTTGGAGTTTCTAGCGTTTCTAGTGTTTGCCCCAGCAAAACAAAAGAGTTTTGTAAAAGTTTTGTCCATTGGAATTCATCAGCCTAAAACATTCTGATTTAATATTTCAGACAGACTGTATGTTCCAATAGTGGATATTGTATGAACTCATTCGTTTCTAATCAATAAACCATATGAGTTTGACACCCCTGGTCTAGAAGATCAAATGCTTCTTCAAGAAGTCAGAAATCTATAGAACTGTTAGTTTGATATCTGTTGTGCACAAGTTCTTTGGATAGCATATTGGATAGGTATGGCAGAATTAATAGGAGCCAGGAAGGGTTCCAGATAATCAAGTCAGCCTAACCTAATCTTCTTCTCTATAGTTAATAGCATTACTAACTTAATAATGCCATAGATATTGTGCACTTAAATCTTAGCAAAGTCTTTGACAAAGTGTGCCATTATGTTCTCTTTCATAAAATGGTTGCAAAGAAGTATATGACACTGCTGTTAGATGGACTCACCATTGTACTTTGACTGCACTACCAGTTGTACATTTCAGCTTGGAGGGAAATACATATTTAGTTCAATGCCAAGCTCTCTCTAGACTTTCTGCTTGTTGAACAGTTTTATCCAAGATCTAGGTGAGAGAATTGAGGTGACATTTTAAAACTTTTCAGATGACATAAATCAAGGAGGGATTGCTAAATGTTATTCACTGTTCAAAATGATCTAGATAGCAATGGGCTGAATAGAATAGGATGGAATTTGACAGGAAGAAAAGGTCTGCCCATGGATAGAAAAAAATGCAAAGCACAATTTGAGGAAGAGCCAGTGACTTAAAAAGCAAATGCTATCTGGGGATGTGTTAGTAAGATCACATATTCCAGAACAGAGGGATTGTTCCACTCTATTCTGCTTTGGATAGATCCCATGGGAAATATTATATCCCGCTCTGACCATCATAGTTCAGAAAGGACAAATTGGAATTCAAAGGTGCTATCAAGATGGTGAGATGGCCTTGCAAGCAAGTATTTCTTATTTTCTCTCTTCTTGCTTTTGAATTGGAAAATAATACCAAGATAAACACACACACACACACACACACTTTCTCAAAATTGCCACAATCTGGGCAAAGCTTAAGGAAATCTGTATCCTCCCATTTCCATGTTGGTTTTAGTCCACAGGACTCATCCTTTGTTTCGGTTTCCCTGTGTCTTTTACAGCGGATGTTTCTTCCGCACTCCCTCTGTGTCTTAGCGTTGGCTGATCAGTAACTCCCTGCAGGCCTGGCATCCAGAAAAATATTCTGTACGTCTATTGGATGGGCCATCCCAGAGCAGCTTTTGTAGGAAATTTCAACATATCTTAAAGCAATTTGACCATATCAAGCCAGCGTTTGCCAAATTTCCATTTCTGAATCCATCATGTTTTAATTAAAGAAGGCAAACAAAGACAACATTGTTCAGTCCTTGAAATTTCCTGTGGTATTGACATGTCTATTTTTACAAGTGCCAAATAGATTCATTTGAACAGCTATTTAGAAAAGCTGTTTGTAACTGTGCTTGAACAAATAACCATAATGGTAATTAAAGAAGCCATGACATACCAGTGATACCTGATGCTTGGGCTTAATCCCAACAATGTTCTGCCTGCACTTATTTTTACATCATGGAAATTTTGAGATGTATTTACAGAATATTCCATAGCATTAATGCAATACAGGTGCATAGCTTGTCTGTTCTATAGCATCATGGATCACTAGTACGTAACTTATTTTCCTATACTGACATAGGACATAGACATAAAGATATGAGTTTCCTATATTCTGATTAAAAATCTGAAGGTTTTTTTAAAAAAAAATCTTTAAAGGTCTATTCTTCAACAACAACAACAGCAATCTTAAAAATGTTTCATTGTAAAATTAGAATCATAGGAGAGGCTGTTTTTGACATTGTCTCAAATCCAAGAAATGCAGAATTCAGATTAAAACTTCCCTGCTAGATAAATGTCTGGCTAGATGTCCATGAAGAGAAAGTCCTGCTATCAAACTGCTGCTAGTAATAGGAAGTTTCCTTCAACCATTCCTTCTACCTGAAAGATCAGCTCAACCATCTTTCAACTGAAATCTATTTCATGACCTGCACTCTAGAATAATGAGAACAATGAGTTGATCTTCTTCTATGTGACATCCCCTCCTATGTGACATTGAGAGCTTTATTGCTGTGAAATTATAAAAACAAATGGAGACACATTATCAAATTCTTCTAATGTTTCTTTCCCAGATAAAGAGAAAAATGAAGCAGCTGAAAAGCTTGGAATAGACTCAAAGATATGCTAGAAATAAAAATGTATCTGTCTGTGTGTCCATGTGTCCATGAGTGCATGTATGTTCAAGCAATTTAGTAAAATCTGTTTTGATGCAGACAGGACTACCCCAAATCTTACCTGTTTGTTGATTACCACTACTGATTTATCATCCTCTAGAAAATTTTCTTCTCCTATCAGATATTATTTTGCTCATTATTTTATTCTTTCTGGTTAATAAGACAAATAAACAGAACACAAGCTGGGATTGTTTCTTTTTTGCAGTGTACGTTTCAAGAATCATAATAAGTGGAATATTTTGTTTATGAAAAGATTCTTAAGATTAATCTTTAAATAAATGATTACCCTTAACAATTATATTGAAGCTAAATAACAGCTGCAATGCTATGAGTTTTAACAAACTAGACCTCAGGAAGCATTGGCCTTTTTTCTCTATTGTCCAATATATACATTAAGTTGCTATTGTCTGAATAAAAATAGTAGGCAGGAGCATTTGGGAGAGAAACATTCACTTTTGAGTTTTATATTCATATTATTCTACAAGAATCTGATGATTTCACTGAAAATTGGGAAACATGGTTATTTGTTAGTACTGCTTTATAAAACCTCTGGATGAAATGTTGAAGAAGAACACTGCAGAATGATCATTGCCTTCATTCATTTACTGTCAATTCCCAACAGATCATTCCTGGAAATTTTGTTACACCTTGCTATTTCTTAAAAGAAAAATGATCCAGCCACACTTTCTATCTTAAAAGCCTTCTCCTTTTAGAACATTGGTTCATTATGAATGAAGAAGAAACATTCACTTTTGAGTTTTATATTCATATTATTCTACAGGAATCGATGATTTCATTGAAAATTGGGAAACACAACCTATCCAATCTTGCACTCTACTTAATGTTAGTGTTAATGTTCATTAATTTTCCCTAACTTAGTACTGTCATAAGTACTATATCTCGAATATAAAATACCTATAGATTCTATAAGAAAAAATAACTGCCATTTTTTGAGTGAAAAATTGTCCCGGAACATAAATTTGTCTATAGAAAATATGTCCAAATTATGAGCACTATGGGATTTGATGTCCAGCAGATTTGAAAGTTACCTAGCTGAGGAAGTTTGCTTTAATGAATTGAAAGATCAGTCTGAAATGTAAAATATCCCTGAAGGTAACTGGCAAAGTCTGGGGCTGCCCTTGAAGAGCATCCGGCGACTTCAGCTAGTCCAGAATGCGGCCGCGCGAGTGATCGTGGGCGCACCACGGTTCGCCCACATAACACTGATCCTCCGTGAGCTGCGCTGGCTACCTGTTGATCTCCGGGTGCACTTCAAGGTCCTACTTACCACTCACAAAGCGCTCCATGGTAGTGGATCTGGCTATTTGAGAGACCGCCTTCTGCCAATTACCTCCCTGCGTCCCATCAGATCGCACAGGGTAGGCCTCCTCCGAATTCCATCCACCAGTCAGTGCCGACTGGCGACTACGCGGAGGAGAGCCTTCTCAGTTGCAGTTCCGATGCTATGGAACAATCTCCCCGTGGAGATCCGCACCCTCACCACCGCCCAGGCCTTCCGCACGGCCCTTAAGATCTGGCTATCCCATCAGGCCTGGGGATAAAAAATCTTAGTTCGTCCCCTCCCGAATGATGAATGAATGTTGTGCTCTATTTTTAATATTATGTATTGTCTTATGTTTTTTTTTTGTCTTTGTACCCCCTTCCCCGTGTTTTGTAAGCCGCCCTGAGTCCCCTCAGGGAAAAGGGCGGCCTATAAATTATAATAAACATTCTAAACAAACAAACATTCTAAAGTCTACATTGCAACTCTGAAAAAAGGACTGCTTGTCAAAAACAGCTCTTAAAATTTATGTTCCGGGACAATTTTTCACTCAAAAAATAGCAGTTATTTTTTCTTATAGGGATTGCTTTTATTTTCAGAATGTCTCACACTTACTAAGGTTGATTTTATTGCACAGGAATTTTTTTTAAAACATGTTGCCTTCTACCGACTTCCAGCCAGAAAATCAGAAAATGACTAAAGTCAGGAAAACAAAATGGACAGCATTAATTTATTTGTTAAATTTATTTGCCATCTGTCTTTTGATGGGGCTATTCTAGGCGGGTTACAATAAAAAGAAAGAAAAGAAAAATATAGAATTGCAGATTATCTATCTGTTTTAACTCATCATTTATTTCTGTGTTATTCTGTCATTGTATACAGGATAAAATTATCTGTGTATATAGAATAACAGAGTTGGAAGGGACCTTGGAGGTTTTCCAGTCCAACCCCCTACACCATTTCAGACAAATTGTTATCCAACATTTTCTTAAAAACTTCCAGTGTTGGAGCATTCACAACTTCTAGAAGCAAATTGTCCCACTGAACTGTCAGGAAATTTCTCCTTAGTTCTAAGTTACTTCTCTCCTTGAGTAGTTTCCACCCATTGCTTCTTGTCCTGCCCTCAGGTGCTTTGAACAATAGCTTGACTCCCTCTTCTTTGTGGCAACCCCTGAGATATTGGAACATTGCAGAGGGGGTATTCAGCAGGTTCTGACCAGTTCTGGAGAAGCGGTAGGGGAAATTTTGAGTAGTTCAGAGAACCGGTAAATACCACTTCTGACTGGCCGTACCCCCATCTATTCTCTGCCTCCCGAGTCCCAGCTGATCAGAAGGGAATGGAGATTTTGCAATATCATTCCCCTGGAGTGAGGTGGGAATGGCGATTGTACAGTATCTTTCCCCTGCCATGCTCACCAAACCACAGCCACCAAGCCATGTCATGCCCACCAAGGCACACCCAGAGAACCAGTAGTAAAAAAATTTGAATCCCACCATTGGGATATTGCTATCATGTCACCCCTAGTCCTTCTTTTCATTAAACTAGACATACTCAGTTCCTGTAACTAGTCTTCATATGCTTTAGCCTCCAGTCCTCTAATCTCATATTTAAATAGTTGTCCCCTAGGACTCCAAGATCCCTCCCAGTTACTACTATTGAGCAAGGTAGCACCTATACCGTACCTGTGCATTTGGTTTTTCTTGCCTAAATGTAGAACCTTACTTTTAATTATATAAGGTCCAACCTTAATGAAGTATTCTCATGCCCTTCCTTGAGTCCAATTCAGCTTGAATAGCATGAGGTTTAGAGGGCTCCAAATGATCCTTTCTTGAGAGCTTTGGTGTGTTTCTCATTATTTGGTCCTCAAGTATATAGCTTATTTCTTGTTCCTGCCACCAGGTTTTCGATTCCCACTTCTCACTTTGTGCTTTGTGTGCAATGAGCTGGTGCCTATCCTGGTACTGATTGTCCACTCCCCATTTAGTTCACACTCCTGACTACCCAACATTAGGCTAAACATAAATGCAACAATAGAAGACTTTCCATGATATACATCATGTACAAAATAGCACAATTATTTGTGTAAAGTGGCCAATTTACTGAAATAGTGAAACAGTATTGCCAGTCCCTATATGGATATGTTTACAATTACATTTCCATGAATATGCTGAACGCATGACATTTCATATTGCAGTACTTTCAAAAATAACAAGAACAGTTTGGTCTTTGTGACTGAACGTTGTTTGTAAATTCTATTCTATCGGGCAGTGGAATCATTCTGGAAAAGTTTCATCAACTGCAAGAAAAGGTCCTTTCTTGTTTTGCTTTGATCTAGAAGCATAGATTCTTCAAGGATTACAGTAATTAACTTTTAAGAAAGGATGCTGTTCTTGGAAGGCTTTGCTGATTGTCAACAACATTATATGGGAAGATTTCTTCCAAAAACAATACATTTTTTTAAGAAGCTGTTTGGTAAAATTAATCAAAAATACTTAGCATTTCAGAGATGGAAAAAGATATTGCCAACCAGAGTTCTAAAGTTGATGTGGCATTTTAGCCATTTTTATAAAACTTTTTGTTGCTAAAAAATTAATGAAAAGAAACAATTCCAAGATAGCTTAGAGTAATATTACTTAAATCATCATTCTTGGAATTGCTTATTTATTAAAAGGAAACTTGGACAGAACTACAAAGAAATTACAGATACTGTTGTAATTTACACTTACCTCAACAAAAGAAAACCAAACCCACCACCAAACTTTATTTCGTCTCCAATCTTGCCATAATATTCTGAGTTGAGCCGTATGTCTTAAGTCCTGTCTGTCTTTTGTTACCCTATGAGCGTGTGGCAGGCAACAAGCCAGATGGAGGCAGAGATTTTGACTACTAACTCTTAACAGCTGATTCTCTGCCTCCCAAAGTTAATGTGACGCACTGGTTCAAAGACCTCACAATTCATTTTTCAAATCCATATCAGAATGCTTTAATCAAGATGATCCCAAGTGTTTCCCTGGGAAAGACCTACCAAGAGCATTTTGTAGTTTGGGAAATGATTGAATTGACTAGACACGCTGGGGCCATTGCTGGGGCATAATTAATTGTGGGGTATCTCGTTGGATGAAGCAGAGGCATTCTTGCACATAAGGGTGCATGGATGGATTGTTTTAATCTAATTCATCTATTAGTTTTCATTCTAAAATTATTCCTTCATGTCATCATTAATTTGTTGGAGTAGAATTGATTTGAATGAGTTTTTGCCCGATCTTGTTATTCCAATAAAATTGTATTGTTTTCAAGCAGGTGATACAGGTGGTTTCTGCTATGTGTAACTGTGGTATTTTCCATCCTATTAAGTTTCAGTTTTCAGAAATCTGTCAATATATTTTGCCAAAGTTTAGAAAAGAACAAAGTTTAGAAAGCCATCAACCTTCAGAGGCCCCATGATTTTCCACTGCTGCCTTTAAATGCCAGGTTTGTTTATAATAAGGTCTTCCTCATTTGTGATTTAATCATCAATCAGATGGTGGTTGACCTGACATTACTGAAATCTGACTGGACCCACAAGAAAAGGTGGCCCTTTGAGAGATATGTTCAGCAGGATCAGGGGTGAAATCAACTTACCTTCCCTAGCAGTTTGCAAATGTAAATGTGTGCATGTTACAGACAGATCTAGGACCAAATTGAATAATTGCTTGTTTATTTATTCATTAGGGGTTTTTTTATTCCATCTTTACTATTTTATAAGTAACTCAAGGGAAAAAATATACATAAAACTCTTTCCTATTTTCACCACAAAAACAAGCCTGTGAAGTAGGTTGACTGAGAAAGAATGACTGGCCCAAAGTCAACCAGTTGGCTTTTATGCCTAAAACAGGACTAGAACACATGGGTTCCTGGTTTCTAAGCCAACATCTTTGCCACTTTCTTTCTTTGTATTCTCTGCTTTTTTTTCTATATGGAACTCATATTTGTTTTTTCTTCATTCCCAATGGTCGGGTTCCTTTATTTTAAACTTCAGGGCTACAGGGATGCTCTCTGAGATGCCATATATCTCCATTTATTTCAAGATGATCAACTACTTCATCTGTATTCTCGGCCTTTCTGCTTCATGTTTTCCTTGGGGCAGGTATTTCCACTGTACATCGGAATTTCCACTGCCACTGTACATTGGCATATGCGCCTTGTTCAGGATAGCCCGCTCCCTCTTGAAAGGGAGGGATGCGGGGGACCCTTTACAAGGTAGAGCTGAGGAATTTGTCCAATTTCTCATGGATAAAGTTGCCCGGCTTCGGACAGACTTGGACTCCAATTGCTCAGAGCCAGCCGAGGTACCGGGGGAGGGTCTTGAGCGGAATTTATGGATTGATTTTCAACTTGTCACACCTGAGGAAGTGGACAAGGCCATGGGAGCTGTGAGTGCCTCCACTTGTGTGTTAGACCCGTGCCCCTCCTGGCTGATCGCGAACAGCAGGGAGGTGACACGGGGCTGGATCCAGACGATAGTTGCCGCCTCTCTTCGGGAGGGGTCCTTCCCGCCCCTTCTAAAGGCGGCAGTGGTGAGACCCCTCCTGAAGAAGTCATCTTTGGATCCAGCCATTCTAAGTAACTACCGTCCAGTCTCTAACCTCCCCTTCGTTGGGAAGGTTGTTGAAAAAGTGGTGGCCTCTCAGCTCCGGCGGTCCTTGGATGAAACCGATTATCTAGACTCCTTTCAGTCTGGTTTCAGGCCTGGCTACAGCACGGAAACTGCTTTGGTCGCACTGATCGATGATCTCTGGCGAGCCAGGGACGGGGGTCGTGCCTCCGTCCTAGTGCTCCTTGACCTCTCAGCGGCCTTCGATACCATCGACCATGGTATCCTTCTGCGACGGTTGTGAGAGGTGGGAGTGGGAGGCACTGTTCTTCGGTGGTTCTCTTCCTACCTCTCGGACAGGTCGCAGTCAGTGTTGGTTGGAGGGCAGAGGTCAACCCCTAGGCCCCTTAAGTATGGGGTGCCGCAGGGTTTGGTCCTGTCCCCCCTCCTGTTTAACATCTACATGAAGCCACTGGGTGAGATCATTCAGCGGCACGGGATAAAATACTACCAATATGCGAACGATACACAGATGTATCTGTCCGCCCCGTGCCAACTCAGTGAAGCGGTTGACGTGATGTGTCAGTGCCTGGAAGCTGTTAGGGTCTGGATGGGTGTAAACAAGCTTGCACTCAATCCTGACAAGACCGAGTGGCTTGTGTTTTTCCCTCCCAAAAATTGGCCTTGTATTCCATCTCTCAGGCTGGAGGGTGAAATTATATGCCCCTCAGACAGGGTTCGCAATTTGGGAGTCCTCCTGGACCCACAGCTGACTTTAGAACACCATCTGTCAGCTGTGACCAGGGGGACATTTGCCCAGGTCCGCCTGGTGCACCAATTGCATCTCTACCTGAACCAGGAGGCCCTCAGAACAGTCACTCACGCCCTTGTGACCTCAAGACTGGACGACTATAACACGCTCTACATGGGGCAGCCCTTGAAGAGCATTCGGAGACTTCAGCTTATCCAGAATGCAGCCGCGCGAGCGATTGTGGGTGCACCCCGGTACACCCACGTTACACCTATCCTCCGCGAGCTGCACTGGCTGCCTATTGGACTCCGGATGCGATTCAAGGTGCTAGTCGTTACTTTTAAAGCCCTGCATGGTATCGGACCTGGGTACTTGAGAGACCGCCTCCTGCCAATTACCTCCCTGCGACCAATTAGATCCCACAGATTAGGTCTCCTCCGGGTTCCATCAGCTAGCCAGTGTCGACTGTCGACCACCCGGGGGAGGGCCTTCTCTGTGGCTGCTCCGGCCCTCTGGAACGATCTCCCCGTGGAGATTCGGACCCTTACCACGCTTCAGGCTTTCCGCAAAGCCGTCAAGACCTGGCTGTTCCGGCAGGCCTGGAGCTGATGAGTTCCCAACCCCACTCGAATTGTTGTGGCTGTTGTGGTGTTTTAATCTGTTTTTGTATTTTGCTTTTTGTCTTGTTTGTCTTTTTGTACTACCCCATCCCCTTTAGTTTGTTAGCCGCCCTGAGTCCCCCTGGGAATAGGGCGGCATACAAGTCTAATAAACTAACTAACTAACTAACAATGGGGCCATTTCCAATTCAGAACAGTTATGCAGTATTAAATCCAAAAAGGTCATGGGATTTTCCTAATCCTCTCCTCTAAGAGGAAAGACGAAAATCAGTCTCCAAGGGAGGTTTCTGTTGTAGAATTGGGTTCTTTGAAAAAAAAAATCTTCTTTGTTCTTCATGAAGGAAATTTCACAACCACCAGTGCTCTTGGAATTCCCATGTCAAAAAAACCTTTCTTGGTGTAAGAGGAATGAGTGGTGGGCAAGAAATCAATACAATACATATTTGGTGGATTTGCTGTATAAAATTTGCCAGTCTCTGGGAGGCCAGTAGAGAAGTTAGTCCCAAAACACAGCTCTTAAATAAAACTTTGTGTTGGTTAAAAATGACCTGGGTCATGTTTGCTCTTGTTAGTTAAAACAGTTGAATATGGGAAGGAGAGAATATATACAAAATTTTAAAGGGAAAGAACAGAAAATAAACTTGCCGTAACTGCCGTAAAAAAGATTGAAAGCCATATCTTTTATTCTAATTTATTTTTCTTTTCTTTTTTCTTTCTTTAAATCTTTTTCCTTTTATTTCTTCATCCTATCCTACATGCATGCATGTATGTATGTCTACCACAAATGGGGGAGATTCACAACCAATAGATGTGAAATCTGAAAGGCCACTTAAGAATGTCGAGTCAGCTAAGTATTCAGCTTATTGCAGAAAATAACCTTCCAGATATTAACTGACTTCCTCCTATCAAAAGTGACTATTTTTGCTCAGGTCATATGCACTAAAGGAATGTATTGTGTTGCCAAGCATTCTAATATAATTTAAAGTGTTTTTGTTTGTAGGATCTGTGATGTTTTATGATCTTGGTTGTTTTCTGGCAGACATTTCATTACCAAACTAAGTATCATCATCAGTGCTAATGATCAGTGGTAGTGGTCAGTACTAGCACTGATGATATTACCTAGTTTGGTAATGAAATGTCTGCAAAAAAAAAACCAATGAAGCTCAGAGAGAACCAAGGATCCCACAGTTCAACCTTGAGCTGCAAATATTCTCTAAGTCTTCTCTTTGCTTTGCAAGGCTAGTTAGAGAAATTATAGCTATTCTGAAAGCTTTTTAGATGATACTGGTTTTCAATATTCTGACTCCAGTCCTTCAACCCCCATTTTAAAATATGCATTATAAAATTGATATGTTTTTTACATAACACAGACTCAGACACTTAAAAGATGTGGTTTTATACACAGTCATAAAATCACACATGAATAAAAATTATCTGCAGATGAATTTGGAGACTTGAGGGCTTTCACTTTAGGTTAACCTCGCTCGTGGGGTACTCAGATAGCATCCAGTAAGGCAAATGGCAAGGTATGTGCCAGAGAATATAAATGAGAGCACAGGCAGACTTGCCAACAAGAAAACATAAGATTGCAAATGAAATTTATGGTTAACAATGGCATTGCTCAGAAACCAAAATTAATCACATTCCTCCATCTGGGATGCATTCTGTTTTCTCCTGTCCACGGTCCCTTAGGACTTCTTCCGAAAGGGCCTTGAGTGATGTGACTAACATCTGTCATGTGTGATTCATTCATTCTCTGGGAGACAGTGGTGGGCTCAACAGGAGAGGTGACTTTGTTTAGTAGGTGTGGGGCTATTTGTTTTGGTTGGCTTTAGAAAGGAATGTGCCTGCTGTTAGGAGTTCGCTGGAGCCATGGGAGGCCAAAAACACTGCAGTGGGAGTGAATGGTGGTGGAGCCCAGGAAAGCTTTGGGATTTGGCATGGGAGCTGTCCTTCAAAGAAAAGTTGACAGAGCAAAAAAACAGGTGTCCTCTTTTATGATGAGAGGAAAAAAGCTGGGCTTCTTTCAAAAGACTCTGTCACAGTGAGAAGTTTCTGTTTCACTGGCTTTCCCACAATATTCCGCTAGTTTCCTTAATAATAACTGAGCTTTTCCAGAACAGCCCGGTCGGCTATAAGCCACCATTGTTACAAATGATATTCAAACTGATACGACCATCACATAACAATGCTTATTCGTTTATTTATATATTGTTTCATCCTGTTGTAAAACTCTAGGTGGTTAAAAAATATATAAAAACACTGTCAAACTACACATCAAAATGATATTAGGAAAGCTATAAAGGCAGCTGAGGTAAAAACCAAAGTGTACAAGAAATTAAACCACAACCACATGAGGGTCTAATAACTCAATAGTTTCCATATGAACCTCTTTGTGTATGAAAAACTGGAAATTGCACTATAATCGCTTTGAATCTTGAACAAGATGATGGAGAGAATATGCAGGAAGAAATTATTTCTTACAGTTTTATTTCCAGTTGCCTCTCCCCATCCAAAGTAATGGAATTCAGCTTATGAATCCCCTTTCTCATGGAACCTACAGTGCTATGAATGGAAAGAAAAAGAAATGAATGAGGGAATTTCTGTATAAATTAGAGAAATTCAGCATACATTAGACAGACCAGCATAGATACAGTAGCTCCAACCATTTCTGCATATATATATTTTACCAAGAGAAAGATTTTGAGGAATAATCAAACTAAATAATTCAATTAATATTGAATTAAATCAATTAAGCAAACTAATTGTCTCCTGCAAACTCCACTCCCCTTTTGCTCCTCTTTTATTTCTTCTGGGAGGAATCATTCATTGTCCATCTGTGACCTTACTCCCAAGTCGACCCCTATTCTTTAGTTGTTCCCTTCATGTGGCAACTCTGTGCATGCGCACATTGGGAATAGGCTCCAGCTGTTCATCTGCCTCACTGATGTCTGATTCTGAAGGCATCTGATAACTGGCTCCAACACAGAGCCCTCATCACAGCCTTCCTCAGACTCCAGGACTGGCCCATGTTCCTCCCCAACCTCCTCACTGTCCAAATCTGCTGCCAGCTCTGCTGGCCGCTCGTGGGCCACAATATTATGTTATCTGAAACAGCCAATAAGATTACTTCCTGAGGGATGCGGGGAGGAAAGCTTACCATCCCTGCTCTATAGAGTACTTGTTTTATTGGACTTCAGCTCCTAAGATTTGTTGTAAACATAAAAATTATGTGAGTTGAACTCAAAACATTGGGGAATATAAGGCTGGGGAAGGCTGCTGTGAACCATGAATAAAGATTGTCTGCTCTTCTATTAAGTCTTCTATGAATGTAGAAGGAGGGGCATGCTAAGTTCATTTTGACTACTAAGAATTTAGGGAACCACTTAGTCAACATATCTGCATTTATCCTGAGGTGATGCTAAATAAGAAGGAAAAACAGTAGGTCAATACTATTCAGATAATTGAGAACTAGGAAAAATTAAAGAGAAAGCAAAGATCAACTCTATTCAGAATCATTCAGTTATTAACCTTTCCTGAAAACAGCAACTTACAATGCTTGTTTGTGTGTGTGTGTGTGTGTGTGTGTGTGTGTGTGTGTGTACAAATATACACCCACGCCCACAGACAGAGATTCTGAATTTTAAGCGAAAACTATGCTACTTTCACATGTAGTTGTGTATTTTGATATGGCTTAAGCAGTATTTCCTAGAGCAGTGTTTTTTCAGCCTTGGTCATTTTAAGATGTGTGGACTTCAATTCAGTGTCAGCTGGGGAATTCTGGTAATTAAAGTCCACATATTTTGAAATTGCCAAGGTTGAAAAACAGTGCCCTTGAGAGTATCTGGTAAGTGGCCTCACACTGGGAAGCCCAAGTGGTCCAGAAATAATACTTGGTTTCCCAAAATGGATTTCCCATACAACCTTTTTATTTGATATCATCAATCTACCTACCATTCAACCATAGGTCATAAAGAAGTTATGTTTGGCTACTATCTAATTTTCTAATTTGCTCTCTAGGTCTATTATATCAGAGATGGTATTATTCACTCCTATTAGTACAAATATGCTCCTTTCTCTATCTAGAGATGTAGCAATATTTTTTAAAAAGGGAATTTCCCATTAAAACCTTCTATACAAATGAAGGCAAATATAGCAATAGCACTTAGACTTATATACCACTTCATAGTGTTTTTATAGCCCTCTCTAAGCAGTTTACAGAATCAGCATATTGCCCCCAACAATCTGGGTCCTCATTTTACCCACCTCGGAAGAATGGAAGGCTGAGTCAACCTTGAGCGGGTGAGATTTGAACTGCCGAACTGCAGCTAGCAGTCAGCTGAAGTAGCCTGCAGTACTGCACTCTAACCACTGTATCACCTTGGCTCATTATACATGTCCCAAGATAACATTGCAGAGTCCAATCCGAGCCAGTCACTGGGACCAGAGCAGGGGTGGGTTCCTGCCAGATCTAACCTCTTCTATAGAAGAGGTTCCACAAATCTACAGTGCCGTTTAGAACCAGTTCCCTCCCCCTGCCCGTCGCACATCATCAAGATGAAGAGCAAGAGGAAGAATTCTGGGAGTTGAAGTCCACAAGTCTTAAAGCAGTCAAGTTTGAACACCCCTGGGATTTTTTTTCTAAAGGATTAGGGTTGCAAGGGTCTTGTAACTTGACAGCTTTAAGACTTGCGTGCTTCAAATGCCAGAATTTTTGAGCCAACATTTTGGTTGCTAAGCAAGAGTGTTGTTAAGTGAGTTTCACCACATTTTATAAATTGGCCACACCCACCCAGTCACATGACTGCCAATCTACTCCCGCTCAGTCACATGGCTGGCAAGCCACTCCCACAAAACAGGCCACACCTACAGAAGAGGTTCTAAAAAAAATTGAAACCCATGGAGCCCATTCTCCCAGAACTTCCTTCTATACATTCTGATATAGAGAAGTTCCATGAGGATGGGTTCCAGCATGAGTTCAAAAGCTCGGAAGACTAAACCTCTGGTCCCAGTGACCAACCCAGTGACTGACCCAGATTGGACCCTGCAACCTTCCTCAGTTCAAGTCCAAAATGTTGTACAGTTTTTCCTCCTGTTTTTACATATTCAGTGCTCCTGGGTTAAAGGCAAGATGATCGTTTTGATTTTTCCCACTGTACATCTGACTGAAAGTCAAGATCCTGGACGGAAGGGCTCTCTAAATGAGCAGATCTCTAAATCAATCTAATTTTTATTGGAGCTCCTGAAAGAGCACAACTATCACTAAGATAAAGCCATATTTAAAAAGAAAAGATAAAACCACATTACTGCCCCAGCCACCTCTCACTTCTCATATAGTACTCATAAGTATGTATGTATGTATGTATGTATACAGCTATAAAGGCAGATGAACTTTTCATATTAGAATTCATAAATACTAATTTAAACAGAATCAGCTTTTATGAAGAAATGACTTACATTACATCTCTGAATGTCATTTCGTCAACATAATTGTCTCTTGTCATGGGAGATCAAGATTTCAGGTAACTTACCAACCATTAAATTTATCGGAAAGCCTTGAACTAGTCACTGTCTCTAAACCTAACTGATCTCACAGGGTTGTCAGGAGAAACCTATATGAATATGCTGCTTTGAGTCCTGGGAATAAGACAGGAAATAAAGTTACATAAATAAATATCAGCATCTTGGAATTACATTATTAGATATAAAGCCAAAGCAATTTCTCCCCCCTCCCCCTATATTCACAAACCTATCCATAAAAATGGATCGCTAAAGAATTCAATTTCTAAAAAAGAAACTTGTAGGCTTAATTCAGCATTAGTTTTTAACTTCCACATAATAAACTTATATTTTTCAAGTGTTAGCACCTTGGAAAGATTTTGGGTTTTTTAAATTATATATTCTTTATTCCAGAAAGCTATGAATTATCACAATATTGTAAATTATGAGAACTGAGTTGACCTATTGTAGAAAGTTAGTACCTACCCCACTCCTAGAAAAATGACATATTTTGAGAAATATTAAAAATGCAGAATATTATATTTGCTTGGATGAGAAATGGAGAAACATGCTCTTGGAAAGCAGTCCCCACCTTCCTTAATAGCCTACAGCAGATGTCAGCACTTTAGAGATAAAGAGATAGTTAACGCTATTCATAAATCAAATTCCCTGCAGCAAGGTAGCAATAGCAATAGCAGTTAGACTTCTATACCGCTTCATAGGGCTTTCAGCCCTCTGTAAGCGGTTTACAGAGTCAGTATATTGCCCCCAACAACAATCCGGGTCCTCATTTTACCCACCTCGGAAGGATGGAAGGCTGAGTCAACCTTGAGCCGGTGAGATTTGAACAGCCGAACTGCAGAACTGCAGTCAGCTGAAGTAGCCTGCAGTGCTGCATTTAACCACTGCGCCACCTCGGCTCTTGAACAAAAGTTAAGATTAGCCCTCAGCCACAATAGGAATTGCCCAACAAGCCCCTTCATTGCATCAGCAGACCAAACTTCAACCAAACGTAACTCGGACAAACCCCTAGGATTTGTACATCGCACCATGGGAGTCTGACAACAGCCAATACAATACACGTTCTTGCCCAGGAACAGGAAGTTCAAGTTCAAAACCCAAGAGAAGATATAAATAGCCCCACTCTCAACTCCATGTGGTCAGCTGAACCAGAACCTATGTGGTTCTGTTCATCATTAAACCATCTTTCCAATCAGCCTCCATATTTCCAGTGCTATATAATGTTTCCAATATATATAATGTTTTCGTAGATTTTCACGGGTGTAGGTATGCTGGTCTTGTTGTATTCAGGTCTTTTCCTGTGTAAGATTGATATTGTCTTGGCAACATTTCAGTGAGGTCTCATTCGCCATCTTCAGGCTGGGTTTTGGGCCTAAAGTGGCACCTTAAAGCTACAGGACATGAAATTAATTTTGAAAGAACCAAATTAATCTCCAAAACTGAACACTTCAACAAGAGAATAATTATGGAAGCTATCGAAATAGAGAAACACCCCCACAACATGAATAAATGTGATGATACCTCCCACCTACCAGACATCTGGAAACCAGCCTTAGTCAACAAATGAGCCCCACCCACCACCCAGGCCGTTACAACACGAAACAACAATAGACACACAGCCAGCACCAATCAGCACCAATCTACCAATCATGATACAACCATCCAACCAATTATTTCACTTACTGAAACAAAGCACTCCACACCCCCCCACCAAGATTTATAGAAAGATGGCAGCTCCGATCACACTTTAAGCCAAAGACCCAGCCTGAAGGTATGTGTATATATATATATATATATACATACACACACACACACACATATACACATACACATACATACACATATACATACATTCATACCTACATTCATACCTACATTCATACCTACATACATACTGTACATACATACTAGCACTTCCTCCAGTTCATATCCAGCTTGACACATTCTGCATACAAGTAATTCCCTGTAGCTACAAGTGTATAGAATCTGAAATTGTTTTGGAAATATCCATTAACTTTAATGGGGAGTGAAGTATGTGTGAAGGGTTGCTGTCAGAGAAACTTCAGAAAGTGCAGAAACTGCTTGATATACATCCAGGAAAATGCCAATATTCATCATGTCTGACTAGGAGGAACCTCACTAGGACAGTAAATTTGTTTGTTTGCTTGTTATGCTGGATATTGATCCGTAGAATCTTCTCAAAAAGAGGATACATACCATGGAGCATATCCAGTTCTCCTTCAGTATAGAAGATGGTTACCCTGACTCATGAATAGTGAAGAGGTGAACTGCAGTGGTGTATTAAACATTAAGCAGACTAAGCTCGTACTTAGGGCACTAGACCCAAAGGAGGCACCACAAAGTTGAAAAAGAAAGAAAAACCAATGACGATTTGTACAGTATGTATAAAGGAAGGCGGCACCAAGATTTGTCAGTGCTTAGGGCACCAGTGAGCTTTAAATCACCACTGGGAGAAATAAATACATCTGTCTATTGTGGCTCTCTTCTGGAAGTCAGATGCAATGCATTTCAGATCTATTAAAAATTACCTCTTGTTCAAAAGTACAGCTTACTGCATATATCATTTTCATGAAAAATAGCACCCAGATAACAAACATTGATGGTTATATAACCAGTGTGAAACCCTTAGTCTGGATTTAAATCTGAAGCCTGATAATGCTTTTCTAGCTCCCTTAATAAAACAAAAAGGCTACAGTATACTAACATGCAATTAATGATATTTGCTGCATAATCCAATTTGATTTGATCTAATTTTCCTCTACATATTTCTAACATCTTGCCTTTTCTCATAGTATAATGTCAGGACCATGGCTTTGTGAGGGAACAATCAAATCAGGGGCATTTTTTCTGCCTCCAACTTCCCACATGAATGTATGGCTCCTTAAGAAAAACTGTACATAGGCATATTAACAATTAACTATTCATTAACTTTTCCAACAAAGCACATCTGGCTTCTAAATAACAATTGTATTCATTAAAGCAGTACTATGGCTAAGTACAGTTAGCTATATATAGTGTATCGCTTATTCTGGCTTTAGTCAGTAACCATAATTAAAATAAATCAGGGCTTAGCATAGCATGTAAATTCAGCCATAAATGCAAAATATATGGTGTTAGACTGATTGGTAAACTAATGATTGAAGGAAACGCTCTGGGAGACATGAGTGCAGTTATGTGTTTTACCCTAATCTACTCTATTGTATTGTTGTTTAGGGAATACAATTGGGGGTGGGAGTACCATATATACAGCCTTGAATTCCTGAAGGAGAAGCAAAAATGAAACATAATAATGAAATATAATAAAATAAATCTTTATAATGATTTCTGTGAACTGGGGATGGGGGTGGAAGAGAACAACAGATGGCTCATCCTACAAATATTCTTAGTTTATTACATTAGAGTTGCATACAATGAATTATAATATTTCTCATATATTCTGCATTCACAGAGTTCTGCACAGATGTATATTCCTTGTTTCTTCAATACTCTTTGAGTAGGGTTGTACGGAAACGATGATGTAAGGAGGGAGCTTAAAATGCATGGCAAGTGTTCATATATACAATTCATATACAATTGCTGGTTTATGTACTAAACTTCTATTTACTATAATGCTGCTACTACATGTCTATGTATTTGTAAAAGCCATTTGAACATTTGTATAAAGATAAAAATCAATTAATAACTACTACATTTTATTAAAAACTAGTTGTTAACCCAACATTGTCCAGGTATTTGTTTATTCCGATCCTGTATTAGACTTTCACAAATGTCCGGACCAAACATAATTAATGTTGGATTTTCCCCCTTACCAGAGGGAGCCCCCTTGTGGAGTACTGTGAAGCTGTTACCATGCAATTCCACTGTGATGTACAGTAGAAGCCATTTTAAGGCACAACAGGTTCTATCTTAATAGAACACACACACCAAGGGGTCTTATCCACACAGTATTTGTTTCCAGAGAGTAAGTCATCTGTGTACCACGTTTGGTTGAAATTGCTCAAGGCGTTCCAGAGTTATGCTGGAACATACACACACACAGCCATTTTTATATAGAGAGATTAGAATAGAATATATCCTTTGTCCTTTTGTAAAATGCCATTAAATTAGGTTATTTATTTAAAAATTTGTATGCCCCCAAGTTTGCCTAGAGGTGACTCTAAGCAGCCTACCATAAATAAAAGCAACAGAGTAAAATAAGAGCTATTAGCATTAATGTTAGAATTGACAAAGATGCTGAAGAAGGAAGCAAGGTGCACACTGGGTGTTGTAGAATCTTCTTTTAGTCCATTAGACACCTTCAGTATGACTCCATTGTGGCATTTAAAGTGATAACATCTGTTATTAACTATTTCGGTCACTGTTTCTGAGACTGTAAAGGTCTGGATGGGAAACAACAGGCTTCAGCTGAACCCTGGCAAGACTAAGTGGCTCTGAATTTTGGGGCCCACAGACTCTAAGACTATGCCATCTTTGGTGCTACATTGGGTGACTCTTCCATAGACAAATTCAGTATGCAACCTGGAGGAGTCCTTCTAGACTCATGACTCTTGTTTGATGAGCAGGTTGCAGTCATGGGTAGACTTTTGTCTGTTGTAGCAGTTGAACCTATTCCTGGATCAGCAGGGCCAATTCATAATCACTCAGGCCCTAGTCACCTCCCGATTGGACTACTGCAATATGCCCTAAGGGGCCTGCCCTTGATGAGTATCTGGAAGCTTAGCTGGTACAGAATGCAGTGGTACAAGCTGTTATATATGTGCTCCTAGAGCAACATATGCTACACCTCTGCTCCATGAGCTGCATTGGTTGCCAGTTTGCTTCAGGTTCAATTCAAGGCGTTGGTTTTAATCTTTAAAACCTTCAGGGACTGAGCCTTTTCCTGGTTGCATCAGCCTGACCCATTAGATCTGGCAGAGATGTTATGCTGTGAGTACCATCAACTAGGTATCAATAATGTAAACATGTCCCAAGAGGTGTGTCTTCTTTGCCACATGCCTGCCTTATGAATCATTATTCCCCACAAAATCAGATCAGTTCCATCCCTTTTGATATTCCGGAAGTCCCTTAAGACCTGGTTAAATTTTCAGGCCTTGAGCTCCCAGGGAACCAGAAACAGGCTGAGATGGCCATTTTATCTCCTCTGTGCCTAGGATAATCATGTTGTGTTGTGTTGTGTAGTGTTGTATTGTGATGTGATGTGATGATGTTAATAAGATTATTTTTTGTGAGATAGGAAGCTATACAAATTTGATAAATAAATAATAAATAAAAATATTTTCCCTTGTTCCATCTGCCTTGTCAAAAACATAAAGAAAACTTGAAATTGAAAGACCACATAATCTTTTTTTTTTAACTTTCAGTTAGCAAACCCTGTACACCAAATCTTTGGAATTCGTTGTTCATAGCAGCAGGATTATTAAGCTCTGAGCACATGTTTCCTATTTGGTGAATCTGAGGTAAAAATCCTGTGATGAGAATGGGAGAATGAAAACGTGACTCTCGGGAAATGTTTCTTTAAAAATCTGTACATCTCTCTCAGCGGACTTAAAAGAGGGGCATGGATTGATGAGGATATAAAATAAAAGGCACTCAGTCCTCTAAAAACAAAATGTGGCAAAGTATGCTTCTTAAAGTTTAATAAGTCACGAACAATTGCTCAGTCAGTGAAGCTTAAGGCAATACTACCCATAACCTCACTTGCAAGGGTAGGCACTTGTGTGTGAAAGGTAATACACAAGGGCACATTACTAAGATTTTACACTCCTCAATGGAAAACTCAGTGATTGAAAGCTGCTTAGTGCCTTCTGTCCTTATTCAGCAGCATCTCCATGGCTTCAGACAGCAGAAATAAACTCACTGCTGGAGGGAAATCTTGCAGAGGTGAGGCAGCTGGTTGGCTTGTTTTCAGTTGTAAGAGGCATGTAGCTGAAGGCTGGTTGAGAGCAAATCTCCAGAAATGGAAATGTTATGCTAGAGTAGAATTTAAATTTAAAATGAGTCCCCATCAGTAGCAATATAAGAAAATCAAATACAGCAGGGACATCTACACAGGGGTCAAAAGAGTCAAGATTGTAGCCACAAATATGTATTCACAAGTCTCACCTTTTTTACCTGAATCACAAAAACGTCATCAAAAGTTAGTTTAGATTAGGGCTGTCAAACTCCTGGGACATCAGGTCCTGGCCACACCCATGCCCACGTCCTGTTTAGTAAAGGGGGGGAAGTCCCAATATGTCACGTGATGCACCCATGACTCTTGGTTTAGATACAAACCTTTAGCAATCAATATGAGACTTACTGTAGAAATCAGGCCCCAAGTTTCTCATGATTTATGTGAATCAATTAACAATATACTTTATTTTTTTTCTATTTAAGAATAAGTGTGTCTTACAGGATTCTTTCAATATGCATGAAGTATTATTATCATTCTTTAGAAAAGTGATTGCACTGAAAATGGAGCAGTATTCTGACTAGCAGAAAGGATAGAAGCAATCAATTTATTTTTGTAAGACATTTCTTAAGGGAAAAAAATTCTAGTTGCTTGTGGCTAGTAAATTGTCAAAAATCAACTTACCGTATCTCACTCTTTTTCTCAATAAATGCTCAGAATATGTTACCTGCTTATTTACAAAACCTATCAATTTATTTGATTTTCATTTCTTATGTTGGAACCAGGTTTTAAAAACAGTTTTGGGACAAATGAACAAGTTGATCATTCCTTTCCAAAAATTATTATTGAAAGAGAGAAGGTTTTGTACAAATATTCAAGACAGATTTAAAAATTAAACTTTCCAAGGGATTTATGTCTTAATATTCAATATTTGTAAGAAAATGATGGAAAAGAAGAAAAGTAATATACTGCAAAATGTTATATGATAGGAAATAAAAATTCTTTTGGATTTCATTTTTTGAGAACTCTGACGCTTACTAATATGCAGATCAGGACATACATTTATTTATTTTTATTTCTCTGATTTCTGGTTTGTGTGATAATTTATCTGCCTTAAACATCATCCAAATTATATTTCAAATGCCTATATTCTGGGTCCCACACAGCTCATACTTACGTTATGTTTCAGCAATTCAGCTTTGCTTCAATTTTGCGCCAGCTTTTCCCAAGTGGTTAGATCTATATCAAGCAACATCGCTGAGACATTTAATGTGTCTTTGAAATGTTTCTTCCGCTTTACAAGCAAGCATCTTCCAGCAGATAATTTCCCCCAAAAGAGCTGTTTGAGCATGTGCTTATCTGGTACATGAGTGATATGACTATCAGCCTGGTCTATGCTCTCATCAATATGGTGTGGACTGATGGTAGAGATGCCTGATAAAACTTCAATGTTTGGTACTAACAAACTAACTGCAAAGACAAATCATTTAGAAATGGTCAAACTATCTTCCATGCCTTCGATACCAGTGCACATTTCATAGACATAAAGAAGTATGGTAAGTTCTACAATTCTGTAGACTTTGTTAATGAGCAGATTCTTCAATGTTCCCACACAAGGGAGCACAAAAGCAGAACTTGTCTTTGTAATTCCGTAGTTATCTCCTGCATAATAATTAATGCTTAGGAGAGGCGAGGATACAGTCAAAATAATGAAACTGATTCATTACCTATAGTTTCTTCCATTTGATTGTGATTTTGGGTTCTGTATATGATGCATGAGGAGCAGGCTGGTGCATGACTTCAGTCTTTTGGGTTTTGACAGTAAGTCCAAAGTTGTCACAAGCCATGAAGTTCCACCCTTCTATTTTCCTCACAGCAACGTAAGAGTTGAGTTGAGGAAATATGAGTGGCCCATAATCACCCAACCAACTTTTGTGCTTAAGAGAAAACTCTCTTAGTTTCTTGATCTCATAGCATCTCAACCATTCTACTGAACTACATATCATAAAGGTGTTCCATGTTTGGATCTGAAATGGGAAAATTCGGCATGTATGTTCTGCTTGGCTAAGAAGGATTTGTCAAAATGACCATCAGATCATCAGTATTTCTTATACAGTATTAGATTAACACATGTTGATGCTAAGGAATTAGACATTCTACTCCCCTACCCCACCTGAAAAAAACTCTGTTCCAATTGTCAGTTGCTTTATATTAACATGCTCTTCATTATATAAGACATGGGTATGGCCAGCATGTGACTCATCCGACCTGCGGGCTGAGAGTTTAGACATTCTACTCTCCTCCCCACCCGAAAACAATTCTGTTCCAACTGCCAGTTGCCATATATTAACATGCCCTGATGCCAAGGAGTTACACATTCTACATTAATTTTCAAGCTTTAACTATCAAGCCCGATCACATAGTTTCGTAGCGAAGCACAGATATCCAGCTAGTATCCATATAAAGTGACTCCTTAAAGTATCCATACTTTTCTCAGGCCTCACTTAGTCACCATACTAATACAGGAAAATATGTGCACAAGTTAAGGGACTGTTTATGAGATAGCAACATAATACAACCAGATCTCATCATGTTGTAGCCAGTTAATATTTCCTTAACCCAAATGTTTATTTTCCTGGAATACTTGTAACTTTGGACCTCCTGGGAAGTTTGAACAATACCTCCAAAATAACATATATTAACATATTGGGATTTAGTTTTAAGCACCATAACTATATGTAAAAATATGTCCCAGAAACAGAAGATAAAATTACCTCCTGAATATTTTTTATCTCTAATGATTCCTTGAACTTCATGAGTAGACAGGGATTAATCCTGGCCAATGCTCTGTCATCTAGGCTAGACCAAGTCAGAATCTGTTTTCAACCATGCAGAACTAAGGGTGCAATCTTGGATTTCAAACTATGTCCATAGATACATGCAGTTAAATCCAGGAATAAAAGTTGTTTGGTCTTCTGGGACACAGTTACCTGAACAAAAAAATTGCTGCTCAATTTATCTGCTTTCCTTAAACACAGCAAAGTAGGTTGAACTTGCTGGAATTTAGACATATGCTCTCAAGGAGTCTTGAACTGCAAGACTTGCTGTTGGACCACTAATCCACTCCCTCCAATGTATATGAATTGTAGGGTGTTTTTTGTTTTTTTTTAACATTCCAGCTATAGCAGATCTTCAACTATTACATTGCCAAAGAAATCCACATTGGTTTGCAAAGTAATTTCCATATTGCATTTTTAATATATTACATTTGCAGTGGTTTGGAACTGTATGATGCATAGGGAAAATGTACTGGGGTCATTAGCAAGCTTTAAATATAAAAAAATATTTTAAACTAAATCAAGTATTATGTCCTAAATTTCTATCAAGTATTATAAGATAGGAAAGTCAGTTTTATAATGAATATTTGCTTATTTATTCTATTTTCCTATTTAAATTACTATAAGCAAATATTCTTCCTGCCACTTTATAAAACAATTCAATACCTACTTACCTACCTACCTACCTATTAAACTATTCATTTTTGGGGTAAGCAGCATTATACACAGGAAAAATGGTAAAAAGTAGTAAGCACAATGAATTAAAAGCAGAAAAATGACAGGATATAGTTTATAGCAAGACCAGAGGTGGGTTGCGGTAGTGGTATTTTGGGCTGGGTTGCAGAACTGGCAGCAATCCAGGCTGTCCACATGCCCGAAACGATTCCCCAGTCACCGCTGCCATTGCCAGCATGTTGTTTAGTAGTGCATGCACATGCACAGTTCACTGTAAATTGTTCTGCGTATGGGCGAAGAACAATTGACATTGAACTGTGCACGCATGCACAACCAACCAGTAGTAAAACCAAGAGCAACCCACCTCTGAGCAAGACCATTCATTCTATGCTATATTATTCTTGCAAACCTTTCTTGCTTTCATCATGAGTATACACAGATCAACAATTACCTTTTACCCATTAAAATTCTCAGCATTGTTTTTTTAAAGATTTCAAAAAGTCCATCTAAATATAAATTTATCAGTATTCGTCTCTTTGAGACTTCCTCTCCTTAGACTTCTTCTGAACCCTTTGACACTTCCTTTATACAGTATATTTGCTTTTAAATTTGATCCTCATTCACCTTCTTTATACATTCAAACCACCTCAATGTACTTTTTTCATATTTGTTACTCAATCGATCCTCACACATTCATAACCAATTCATTCTGAGTCTACTGCTTTTCTTTTTACCTAGGCTTTTGATTTAGTAATTTCAAATCCATACACTTCATTGCTTCATATGATCTAACATTCAGCACAAATTGAATTCACTGTGACTCTCAGCCAATAATACAGAATTGTCTGCTCATCAAAGTACATGAACACCCATGTCCTATATCAATGAGGCTGTGATGTCACCAAAAGAATTCTTTATAATAACCAAGGGACATCACATATTTATACTTTACTGCTTGCTCAGCATTACATTATTGGCTAAATATTCCATTCATTCTTTCTATCTTCTTTCTTTTTCCTTTTTTCTTTCTTTCCTTTTCTCTCTCTCGATCTCGATCTCTTTCTCTTACTTTCTCTTTTACTCTCTTTCTTTCTTTCTCATTATTGTCAAATTCAGCAACTAACTTTTAACTTCATATTCATAGTAAATCATACCATATTTCAAACCTCATTTTTTCATATGCTTTCTGTAAATCCACATACAGTAAAGTTTCTCATCATTTCCATGCATTCAGTGTCCTGCTGAAGAACAAAAACTTGGTTTGCACATAGTGATTTGACTCTGTACTTTCTACATTTTACTCATTGTCACCTTTCATATTCTTTCAATTAAATTCTGCCAGACGCTTTGCCAGGTACAGGTAACAAAATAATCTTCCTATAGTTTTTGCAATCAATTTTTGCTTTCGCTTTGCATAGTGTCATTCGTCCAATCATTAGGCATGGGTGCAGTCTTCACATTCATGCTACTTCATAAATACACCCATATTTTAACATTTCTCCAATTACACCATGTACATATGCAGCCTCACATTATTCCCATACAAATCTCTAAGCACTCCTTTCACATCTTCTTCCTCTACACCAACTTCCCATTTATTCCTTTGGGACATTAATATCTTCTAATACATTTACATGCAGGACTCTACTTGCAATCATTGTGTTTTCAAACTTGTTTCTTTAACTTCTTTCCTTTTCTTTCCTGTCCATTTCTTCCCTAGATCCATTTTTAAGATTGACTCAAACATATTCTTTCTCACACTTAGAACCTTTCATCACCCTTGTATCCTTCATTAATCCAAAAACATTAAAACAATAATCAATTTATACTCATCCCTTTGCCATGTATATATATGAATAGACTTATGCTCAAACCAAACAGATCATATTCAAAGCAGATACTTACCAAACGCTTCCATTCTCATTCATTTTTCAGTTCTCCAAATGGCCCAATCACTTTTTCTGTATTCTCTCACCATTAAAATAATATTTTCCCTGGGTTTTAAATTGATTTAGAGTTTCATAATATATAGCTCAAAGTCATAGATGGTTCTTCCATTATAACCATTCACTAGAGTATAACATTTAATTGTCATCTATGATACCAATTTATATTCTCTGACATATATTGTAGTCCTTTCATTTATAATAAAACCTACACCTTCTTTTCCTTGCATTTATTTATCAGTCCAGGAGACATAGCAATATAGCAATAGTTAGACTTATATACCGCTTCATAGGGCTTTCAGCCCTCTCTAAGCGGTTTACAGAGTCAGCATATTGCCCCCAACAACAATCCGGGTCCTCATTTTACCCACCTTGGAAGGATGGAAGGCTGAGTCAACCTTGAGCCGGTGAGATTTGAACCGCCGAACTGCAGATAACAGTCAGCTGAAGTGGCCTGCAGTACCGCACTCTAACCACTGCGCCACCTTGGCTCTTATTACTACATATTACTTCCTTCCCCATTTCATAGTTTTGCAGACAACAGGTCCTTTGTTTTATTTATCAGTTTTTTAACATTTACTCTTCTTGCATTCATGTGCCATGTTCCCTGTCATACATCATTGTTTTGAGCAGTCAAAGTTTTCACATATTTTGATAAGATAGAAAAGATTATAATCATACAATATGCAACATTCCTTGCTTATATAGTAGGGACAATATTGAACAGTTGTGGTACATTTTGTCCAATTTGCATAACAGTCCTATGGCAAGTTGGCTGTGGTGAGTTGTCCCAAAGTGAGTTGGCCAAGTGAATTGACCACAGCAAGTTTGCTGTGGAGAGCTGGCCATGGTGAGTTGGATGCAACAGATTGTCCCATTGTACCTGCAGTCACGTGATCAAGATTTACAATCTTCCCAGCTAGTTTATGACAAAAAGTCAATTGGGGGAAGCTTGATTCATTGAATGACTGAAGTAAAAATGGTCATAAAATTGGGCCTGTGATGACTCATTTTAGCATCACAATAACTTGCAATGGAAATTCTGGTCCCAATTGTGTCATAAGTCAAGGACTACCCATACTGTATGGCAGCTAGGAAATCTGATCAAGAGACTCTCAATTATCTTCCCTGGTCTCACAACTAGGGAGTACATGAAATATACTGAGACACACACAGACAATTTACACAACAATTTAATATAAACCCAAAAGGCAACATTACAGGTTTAACAAATTATTTAGTAAATTATGCAAACTATCATCACTATTAGCAAACAATGCTTTTTCTAGATTGCAAAGAAAATATAATAGTATATTTTAGCAAGGTTGTCAATGAGAAAACAGCAGGAAATAAAGAATGATCGAAAGCTGAAGGCTGTGAGAAGGAAAGGCCCCTGAGGTTTAATAAAATGGCAAAAGGTTCAGCCAAAAGAATCTGGATAAGGCCATTTTTTAAAAGATAGAAAATTGTAATTTGGAGAAAGGCCAAAGAGGTCACTAGAGCTTGAAGTCATTGCCTAACTCTTCTGGAGTCATATATTCCTTTAGATTGTGCCAAAATCTGTTACCCAATTTCCCCCAAAAAAGTTTCTTTCCCTGCAAAAGAGAGTTCTGTTTTTTAATCTTATTATTGGCATTATAATTCCAAAAGAATTCCTTTTGGTATTATTTATCTTAAACCAGGAGCTTGGCTTTTATTTGCAGTCCCTCAAGTCCTCCACAACTCTTGCTGCCAAACATTTCCTGCAGTTCTGAGGGGGAAAAGTAACAACGTGTAAGGTCCTAAAGTAACTTCCTTTAAAAAAAAAAACAATAAAGAAAAGAAGATCTCCCCAAAGGGAGAAAAACAGGTACGGCATCTGTGCTGAAGAAACTGGCATTGCTTCACTTCCCACCATTGCTTTGCATTTTGTTGCCCTCATTCCAGACAAACATTAAGTATGATTACCATGCACCACTATCTTAAATCAAAACGATTAAATTGAACTTAGTTATATATACCAAGTTTGAATATAAGATAGTCCTAGGCAGGAGTGGTATTCACTTACTTTCCCTACCGGTTCGCAAATGTGAGTGCCAATTCCGTGCCTGCATTCTGCATTCCGCGCATGCACTTTGTCTAAAGAAATGGGCTTAAATAGGATGCCGTAGAGCCGGGACGGGTGGGTGGAGCTACCCGCAATTTCCTCTACCGGTTCAGGTGAAGCGGTCAGAACTGGCAGAATACCACCTCTGGCCCGAGGTATGTTTTTATGGCTTTTGACTGTTCTTGCCAACATTCAATGATAGGCTACTGTGCTGTCTTATAGACTTCTTTAGAAAGTGCCATTGGATTTCTCATAAGGGGAACTGCTGTGAAGTGTTCCATGAAAGCAGAAGTTGCAGGCTTTTTCCAAGGCCAATACATTATATTTCTTCTCGGAAGGCACCCATTTCCTTTTGTGGAACAACATTGAAACTTGGATTTCAAAGGAGTGAACACCCACACACACTATATTCTGTTTCCAATATAGGATGCTATCAGTATTTCACAACAATAAAATGGAGTGCCATCTGCAAGTGCTAGTTCATCCATTCATGTCTCCTTATTTCCCATCAGACAGTGTGAGGCTTGCAAGAGCACATCTTAAATTGTTTACTGTGGCATTATCACTCGGCTCAATCAGGCTGCTTGTCTGCAGTGAAGGAGCTGGAATGTATGGGAACCGAGAATTCAAAAGAATAAAACTATGGGTGGCAATAACATGAGTTATAAATAAGATGTTTATATACATTGAAAACATTTTGGTTTTCTGGATCAGCCATTGGCTTTCAGGTGCCTTTTAGGTAACCTGGATTACAAATTCTAGGTTGGAGTTATGGAAATTGCATCTGACATACCGGTAGCTGGAGAGTAGAAAATATATGCAACCATAAAACAATATAAGTATAGGAAAATACTTTTTAGCTGAACTTTGTTATTGAATGTCATGAGCAATGTATGCAAGAAATTTAAGAAATATATTAAGGAAAGAAAAAGTGCAGGCTATTTAAGTCTTTTTTTTTTTTTTTTTTACAAAATAGGTACTAAAGTCATACATGAGATGAAAGCAATAACATATCAATAATCAAGAAGGTAGCCAGACCAATGTCAAAACTGTTAATATGGAAGAAATAGACCCAGATTGTTACATCACAGGCGTAGCGTTTTCCTCTTGTGTCAGTCCGGAGCTTGGACGCTCTGAGATTAAGTTCTATAGTTGTGATCTCCTTTACCACAAATAAGTAGAACCAAATTTCACAAATGTATTAATTTTTGAAAATTAACATGTACATAAAAATGTACGACTTACATTTGACAAAGAATTTTTCCCAGTACGGTGCTCTCAAGTTCTTTTGAAAAACTTTTTTTCCAGAAATCATTTTATGTGTTAAGGTACACATAATTTTTAACAGTGCAAAACTTACTATAAACGGAACAAAAGAAATTTCATTATAGTTGCACTGATACCTGTGATATAGGCATTTGCTGCCACCTTGGGGAAGACTCCTTTCCTGAAGGAGGCATCTTGAGTATAGTAACATAAATCAACTTCATGTTTGGCCTGTCATATCCCCACAGGAAGAAAAGTTTCTTAAATCCTTCTACTCATGCGGTCATAAGATCTTCCAGATGTAGAGATCTTCCAGAGCATCTTTCATGTTATGATACTCATTGTGGAGAATTGCCATTGTTCTGAGTTGGAGCAGCATAGCTTAACATGTAATTTCACAATGCCTGTCTTAAATTAATGTAACCTGGAATAGCAAACTAGTACAGTGAATAGTTCTAACAGTTACACCCGTCTTCCCAACGGATTCGCTGAGTTCACACAACACTGAGCAATTAAACCAATTAAATTCTGACTGTGCATAAAAACTAACTTACTCAAAAGAAAATCACTATTTTTGGCTTACAGAATCCACATTCATTTTTCATAGGAAGCAGATTCCTAGGAGCCTTTGTCCTGGGAGACTATTGATCAGGTTTCATGACATCAGTGGCCTCTGTGCCAATGGCTAGGATGGAAGCAATTGGTTTGAGTCGGATGTTATCGCCAATTAATATTTAAGAGATATGTTCTGTCCTTCTAGGCTCAGCAGTAGACTTTCGAATGGAGAAACTTGCTTATATAGCTACTCTGGGTAAGAAAAATCCCAATGTCTTGTTTTTAAAGAGTTTAAACATATTCTCATTCACAATGTGTTTCGATGGTAGGTATTCAGATTGCGAATTGTTTGTATTGTATATTATACAAACCATCTTCAGTCCCTCGAGAAATGAGCAGCCTGTATATAGCAATACCACTATATACCACTTCATAGTGCTTTACAGCCCTCTCTAAGTGGTTTGCAGACTCAGTATATTGGCCCCAACAATCTGGGTCCTCATTTTACCCACCTTGGAAGGATGGAAATCCTCAACTTTGAGCCTCAACCTATCTCAACCTTGAGCCAATGAGAATCAAATTGCCGAATTTCTGGCAACCAGCAGTCATCAGAAGTAGCCTGCATTACTGCATTCTAACCACTGCACCACATGTCTCTTATAAATATAAATGCACAGAAATTCAAACAAATATCCACTGTTGTTAATGTACTAGCATGCTCATTTTTATGTCAGATAGAATGGATGGAACAATGCAAGCCTGGGCAACAGTGTTTGCCAGACTTTCGGATTTGATGTCATCTATTTTTATAAACTCACAGTTTGTATAATTATTTATATATTTATATTGTTATTCTCCTAGTATCTGTGAAATAAAAACATAACAAAAAGAGACCATGAATTGAGAAATGATTGAAAGTGCTTTTAAACAATTTTGTATTTTATTTATCAAAACTACATCTACACAAAGTTAAAAAAATAACATTATCTATGCATGCAAGATCTTCACAGAAGAGGAAACTTTCTGGCACCTGTTAAAAAAATATCCCGAGACAAAAGAGTCACTTCATTCTTTTCATTTACTGTTCTCCCACACTTGTTCCAACAATTTAGATAAAAGAAGCTATAAAAATCCAGGAATGGGGTATTTTTACTTGCCCCGCTTATTTTATTGTTTGCCCTTTGTACTTGCTTAGAAAAGCAGCCACTTTGTGCTTAGAGAAACAACTGCACTATTTGCTGCCCGAGGTTCACATATCATAGCAGGAAGACAGATTCAAGCAAAATTGGGGTTCCTACACATGCGACCATAGTGGTAGCCCAGCCTGTATGTGCAATAGTAGCAGCCAGGAATTCAAAGAAAACCTCAGCGGCAAAAACTGTGTGGCATGGCTAAGGAAGATCATATAAGAAGTCTTCTCTCCCCTGCATTATGCCCTCTTCTTCTCAGCTTCACTTTTGAAGACACAGTTGGGACAACTCTTTGAGGTGAAGCTAGGAAGTGAGGTGTGTGGAGACCTGTGGGATAGATGAGTAGATATGGAGAATGGGAGAACAGCAATATGACGCAACAATATGGTTATAGGATAAGAATATTGATGGGTAGCCCAAATCAGTGGTTAGTGTTTTTATCCCCCACTCTTGCTTCTAAACCAGCCTATATTTTCCCCTCCTACCACCCCCAACACTAAAGTATGGTCTAGTCAGTGTCTATGCCAGTGGAAGATATGTGTGAATGTATTTGATGTAGAGGAGTATAGATCTTAGAGAAGTTACATAGTTATCATTGGTAAAATATAGGGCCTGCTGAGGCTCATGTGGTTCGAATACTGAGGCAGAAGAACATTTAGAAGTCAATACTTGACAGTTCAAAACTCAGTGCACAAGCCACATCACAGAATGAGTTCCTGTTAATTTGTCCCAGCTCCTGCCTTCCTAGCAGTTTGAAAGCATGCAAATGCAAGTAAATAAATAGGTACCATTTACTTGGTGGAAAAATAACAGGAAATAAGGCACCCTCTCCCCACCCCCAGCATCTCCTGGGCAATGTTGATGTCATCATCTAATCCTTTCAACTTGGAAACACCTTGGTAGGCCCTTCTGACATAAATGTAGTAATAGTAAAATATGACCTTACCTGGGAAAACAGGAAAGCATGAGAATGAAAAACAAAATGGAAGAAAGGTCAAACTTTCTGTCAAAATTTCAAGATTCTGTTAGTATAGACTATACATCAACAAAGATGACTTTTAATATTTTTTGTGGCATTTATTTACTAAGGGGGCCAAGCAGTGGTGGGTTTCAAATTTTTTTAGAACCTCTTCTGTAGGTGTGGCCTGCTTTGTGGGAGTGGCTTGCTGGCCATGTGACTAGGTGGGAGTGGCTTGCCAACCATGTGATCGGGTGGGAGTGGCTTGACATCCATGTGACTGGGTGGGCATGGCCAACTTGTAAAATGTGGTGAAACTCATTTAACAACGCTCTTGCTTAGCAACCAAAATGTTGGCTCAGAAACTCTGGCATTTGAAGCATGCAAGTCTGAAAGCTGTCAAGTTACAAGACCTTTGCACCCCTAACACTTTAGGGAAAAACACCCCAGGGGTGTTCAAACTTGACAGCTTTAAGACTTGTGGACTTCAACTCCCAGAATTCCTCCTCTCGGCCTTCATCTTGATGATGTGCAGACGGGCAGGAGGAGGGAGCTGGAACCGGTTTTAAACGGCATGGTAGATTTGTGGAACCTCTTCTATGGAAGAGGTTAAAATTGGTAGGAACCCACCCCTGGGGCCAAGTCAACTGAAGCATTTGTGTTTGTTTTAAGAACCATTTTAATCTTTATTAAATTCTGTTTATAAAGTGTTAAAGTGAATAATTTTGGTTCTTTATTTCTTATATTTGCAGTTTTTAGTCTAATTTTATATATTGTAAGTTAGTACACTGATTTGGGGGGAAATTAATAGACATTATTACTCACGTAGAATATATTCTTAAAAAACAGATAACTAAAAATAGTAGCAAGAAGAAGGAAAAAAGGAAAAAACTCCCTTTGTTAAGGTTAACAGCTCTTCAAACCATCAAAGTATTGAAAATACTGGCTGAAAAATTACTTTCAGATAAGATCAGGCTAACAATTTCAGGACAAGAAATTACGTGACAGATGGGACACTCATATCATTTCTTAATAACGATCATTCTGTAACTCATTAACTTTGATAAAGACTCCGTACCTGTCTCACAGTGGTACATTATCAAGATCTGCTTCAAAGTAAAGTACAGGTTGACAAGACAGAAGCAGAACAAAACTTCATGGCACAATAGAGTAAGTAAGCTTTGGATGGTACCTGAGGATCAGATTGCTGTTTGATCCTATTCCTATCTGAGTATTGATATTTTTCCCTAAATGCAGTGCTTTAAACATGGGTTTTGTTTAAGATTTACTAAGAGTATGTTCAGGAGGAAAGTTTTCTTGTGTGGCTATGAATTAAGGGCTAGCTTCTTTCAGATGTGTGTGTGTAGAATGCATATGTGAATATGTGACTATGTGTGTATAATTTATAGTAGACTTTCTTAACCATCAGCCCAGTAAGTCCTCAATAAGCAATACATATGACAAATTTAAATTAAAATAATCTCTATTTTCAGTGGAAGAACTTCTAGGTAGTTTAAATTGAGAATTTGAAGCTTCCAATATATTCCTCATTGCTCTTCAAGAATAAAAGACAAAAGACCATACTAGATCAGGTTGCACTAAGCATTTTTGTGATGTTGAATGATCCCATAGAATATCTAATGTGTCTGCCACATTTATTTTGGTAGTTTGCCTTCTGCTGCTTAATGATGCTGCACATTTTTTTTTAAGACTACACATACCGGTACTTCACATTGACTTTGGCAATCCAGTATTCTGAATACTTTTGCCTAGAATAATATAAATATAGTGAAAAGGAGGAGATAAGGGGAAGGAATGGTTGCACTTTTCTATAAAAATGAATATTGTTCCTGATTTAATTTGTGTTCTTAGAGGTATTCCTATGTTAATACTAAGGAAATACACTATCTTTTTCAGATCAATAGGAGACTTAGGAATAGTGGACCACCAAAGTTTTATTTAGCTATTTAAGATTGCCATTTGAGGAAGGTGGGTTTAATTCATCTTATTTGCAAAAATATAATTCAGCACATATTTCATGAGCTATTACTATATGGAATGAAAATATAGTAGAATATTATTCTTTATAGCTCTGCTGGAAAGTTATCTATTTCTCTTGCAGTCTTGGCAAGTTCTTGGAACAACATATAGTAAGAAAAATATTTTATTTCCAGAAGTGTGGGCAGTGAAAATATATTGGAATCATATTGTGGCAAATATTGGATTTAAATAATAAGATTCGTAAATATTTAACTATTTTGGGAGAAAATCTATTCTAAAAATAGATGATGAAACATTTTATTATAAAATCTTATAGAACAGGATTATCACTTTAAACCAAAAGTTGGGATTTTTTCCCAACTTCTATATGATCTTCCCAGTTCACAACACTAGCAATATTTTCATTTATGAGATGCTCTCTTATTTGATGAAATCTGTGACATAAGTAAAACCCATAACATCCCTATGAAATTAAGACAATATTTATTTTTAAAGTGGGCATTGTTGGGGGCTTCAGTTCTTTAGCTCATCTTTGGAATAGCCCAGTTCACTTTAAAGCTATTCTTCATGTTCTTAAAAATGATAAAATTGTCATGGATTTGAGATTAAAATTGATTCATTAAAAAATACTAGACTCCCCTAAAATGTACTTGAAAGGCTGACATCAGATTTCCTGTTGTAGGTATTTTTAAAAATGAAGATTTTATTGATCCAGATATAGTACTGTAATCATTTGGTACTTTTTTGGAATGATATTTTAATGTAGGCAAGTAACTTTATGGGCGAAGTTAAATATTTTAAAAAACCTAATGTAATGTTGAACAAAGAGATCCACACATCTGCTCAAAGATTGTGGAATGACATCTAGTGTTATTGTTTTAATTCCTACTAATGGCAATTCAATAGCTTCCTTCTTCAAGTGGTCTTCCTAACCAATTAAGCTTAGCTCCAATGTATAGTAGCAATGTCTGTATAGTGCTGCTTCCTTTGCTAAATGATGTTACTATTCACTTTTCAGCTCATAGGAATTTCGAGAGGGAAATACGATGTCTGACAATAGCAAGATGAGGATCAATCTCCTCCTGCTTGGAAGAACACAAAGTGGGAAAAGTGCAGCAGGAAACACTCTTCTGGGCAGCAGAGACTTTGCCAGTTTTCTTTCCCCGTGCTCTGTGACTACATCCTGCCACCTAGGCCGCAGCTGTAACATTTCAGATTTTGGGCGTCAGCAAGGAAGAGCACTAACTGTGCAAGTCCATGTGCTGGACACTCCTGGATATCCTCACAGCAGCCTCAGCAAAGAGCAGATCCAGAAAGACGTCAAAGATGCGGTAGCTCATCACTTTGGAGAGCAAGGTCTACACTTGGCACTTTTGGTTCTAAGAGCTGATGTTGTACTGTGTGAAGAAGAGGAAACTTCCACCATACAACTGATTGAGGTAACGTCCATAATAACACTATATTTTTCAGAGTATAAGACGCACCAAGATTTTGAAGCGGTAAATTTAAAAAAAAAAGTTTTTGCACTCTGCAGACCTCCTAAACCCTCTGATGCATCTTTTTTTTGTGAAAAACAGGGCATGCAGAGAGTTTGAGAGGCCTGCAAAGTGCTCCTAGGGGCTGTGGGGAGGCAAAAACAAGCAAAAAACCTGGCTATTTTCTGCAAAAACGGGCCCATTTTTCCCCCAAAAAGAGGCATGCATAGCCTTTAGGCTTGTAGAGTGGTCCTGGGGACTGGGGGGAGGGGGAATGAGCAATAAATGGCCTGTTTTTCACTTGTTTTTGCCCTCCCCAGGCACTTTGCAGGCCTCCCAAACTCTCTGCAAGCCCATTTTTGTGAAGGGGCTGGGTTTCGGGAAGTCAAAAATGCTGTGTTCAGTGTATAAGACGCACCCAGATTTTCACCCTCTTTTGGGGGGTAAAAAGATGTGTCTTACATTCCAAAAAATATGGTATATTGCCCCAACACCAGGCTTCAATGCTCAGAGAACTTAACATCAAACTACAATAGAAATTGCACCGGGCTGGGAGTTACAACTAAAATATTATGAATTTTAAAAAGTGATGCCAATATTTTTACTATAATCTTCAATTTGACCACAGGACAGCATGTTCATTGTAAGGGAGGGGGAGCTAGTAATAAGCATGATAAATTTAAATATTTACTCTATTAATCTAGTTTTATTGCATCTTTTTTTCCTGTAGAGTTCAGAGTAATATATATAGCTTGTCCAACATATTGTTTCATTTAGGCAATTATTAAGTGATCATGAATTAAATCAAATTTTGCATGAAAAAGTTTAGATAGAATCACACAGAATTACTTGGATTCTCATTTTTACCAAACCTATACTTCCCAAACATTCCATTGAAAGGGTTGGGATTTTCCAGTAATAAGAGGCAGGAGGTAGGAATATTCCATTGCAGATTCAAAACAATGATTAGCTTAGATATTGAAAAAGATAAAATCATGTATGTAAAATAATTAACCCATTGTCTTTTCTTTTTAACCTTTGCAGGAACTCCTTGGGCCTAACTGGAAAACTTACACTGTCATTTTATTTACTCATGCAGACCAAATTGAAAAATCATCATTTACTATAGACAAATATTTACATAGTGCCTCAGACGCACTACATAAAGTAATGCAGTTAGTTCAGCAAAAATGCATTTTTATTGACAATCACGCTAGGTTTCTAAAACATGAAAACCTAAAAGCTTTAAGAAAAATTATGGAGTTTCTAAAACAAAACGGTTTCCAGACCCTTCATGTAAAATAAACTATGCTATACATTTAAATAACTTACTATTTCCAAATTCTGGATTCTTTGCGCTTTTATAATTCACTCTTTTGGAGGTATGATGACTCAATGATTAAAGATGCTGAGCTCATCAGCTGGAGACTGACAGCCAGGGTTCAAGACCCAGTGGGATGAACGCTTTGGGGTACAGAGTTATTTTTTCAGATTCAATTTACATAGTGTCAGATTGAAGTATACTATTGAAAACTACTTATTTTCACCCAGTGTATCCAGGATCAAATATAAATTTCATATATTCATATATTCAAGATGGTTTTAAAATGCCTATATTGTGTGCACTAATCAAGCTGTATAGCCATAAAATATTTTCATTAAAATATATTAAAATTAACTAATACTAACAGGTTAATAACATCACTCTATACATCATACTATACAGTATGGAATAAGGTTGTAATAAAATAAATGAGACATGGTTTTCAGTGAGGCAATATTTATTTATGTTCATATTTTTCCCTTCAAAATTATCTCAAACTTTTCCAAGCTTGCTTTCATTTATTTGATTCCACTGTTGGCCATCGAAGGAGCCCTGCACACACCTTTCCCTTTCACTTCAAATGGCACTCCTTTGTATGTAGCAATACATTGGTCATTGGTCTGAAGATCAGGTTGGATCTGCTCCCATATTTTCTTCTTGGGATTAAGTTCTTTCTCAGGTTCTCCTTTTTAAAAAAGGAAAAAGGAAGATAAGAAAGTGAAACAAAGAATTTGAACTCATATTCTTTCACAACATAAAGGAATCGATTTATATCAGCAGTTCCCAACCTTTGTGGCTTGGTGGTCCGGTGAGGGGAGAGGGGAACCAGGCCACCATGATGGGCAGGCCAATGTGCATGTGCACGCAGGGCTGATGCACAGACACATATGTGCACAGCATAACTTAATTGTGCAGCCTAGTTGGAAATAGGCCAGGGCCCGGTAGTGCCAGGACTGGGCAGTGAACAAAGGACTGTGCAGTGGACAAAGTTTAAAAAAGATATTTGTTCATCCATCCATCCCAATCTCTTGTGAAACCTTAGTTGAGAAAAATTGAACTTAAACTAATAATATGAGTTGAAAAAAGTCAAAACATTGTGAACTTCCTCTCCTCATCCTTCTTCTCTATAACTAATTATTACAATATACCTGCAGAAACATTATTAACAACAGTTAAAACTGACTTGGCTTCTAGCCAATATATAAAAGAATGGTTTAGAACTGATTTAAAATTCCAGCCGGCAGCAATGAACAGTATCTATGAAAATTAATAATCAACCGTACTTAGATCTGGCAAACTAATTTTATATCATCTTCAAATAGTATCTACAATATAAGATACATTACTTTGGGTTTCTTTTGTCTCACCTTTTTAAAAAATCACTCAAGTATGTTCAAACTGATTAAAAATAAAATAATGCAGCCTTCCACATGTAACCTAGTTATGGGATAATAAGAGTTATGCCTTTTTTGCTGTAAATAATCCTGAGGTTACAGCACAACAGTAGAATAATACAATGCCCAAGAGTAAGATTATGAAAACCATTTAAGTGAGCTAGGTGTTCTGCTTCCCATCAGGAATGTGCAAGACCATGCAGAGTAGCAGTAATGCTTTATTCCTTATTTCCTTAGTACGGGGCTCACACAGCAATCTGTGAACTTACTATAAGTATATCTTCTAAAACAAGGACTTCTTCTACCATCTGAAAGCCCTTGTGTTAGGTACATATTATGTACCTAAACTAAACTAAATCCAGGCATTCTACACATTTGAATTTTATTCATAGCCCATTAGAACAACAGACAACTTAAGTCATCTGTCATGTACTAGATGATATATAGGTTAACAGACAGAGAAATGCTAGTGACTTCCTATTCTTATTTGTAGAACAGGTGGCTAGCAAAGAAAAACTCGCTCAAAGATCTACCTGGCCTATCATTCTGTTCCTACAAATAACCAAACAAATATCTACAAAAAATCCTGAAGTTACACATAAATATTAATAGGTTCTTCCAAGCAGTACTTGCTAGCAAGTACTAGTCTTCAAAGTAATGCCGACTTCCCAATCAAAGACCTTTCTAGCCATTATTTCATTTAGAAACAATAGTTACTGAAGCTATTTTAAAAGGCAGGAACAGATATGCTGCAATACAGGAGGAATATTGTTTTTTATATAAATTCCAAGCCTAATATTTTCCTGGAACCCAAAGATTTAAACAATTTAGCACCTGTAAAGGATAAAAATTACAGCAAGTATAATAGAATTATGTTGGAGAACAACCATTCTGGATGGGAAGAGCGGTCAAATTCTTCAGTTGTAATGTAAGTACAAGAAGGCAAAGTCTGACTCCCTGTTGAATGCTGTTGGATTTTATCTAATGTTCCCCACAGGCAACCTGCCGCTGTGGGAAGATTCCTGTGAAATAGAGGAGTTGAGCAATAGTCACTCTAATTTGTACTCTACATATGTGGGTCTGGTTCTTCACACCTGACAGATTGGTATTCAAATTAACAAATGGTTTTTGAGAAAGAAAAATCAACTAATGACAGATGTTTATACACGAGCATATTATCTGCCCACCCAGTTACCAGTGAACAGAAAGAAATCTCACTTTTATCCTGATTATCTATTAAACACTAGTGCATCTTTGTACTGATCTACTCTGATGTTTCATTAGAAATTTTAAAATGGCACATTTTAAAGGTCAGAGAGGAAGCTGGACGCAACAATAGCAATATGGCCATGGCCATTTTGGATCAAAATGGTTTCTACTATACTATCTGGTGGTTTGAAATCAACTTTTCAGGTTTCTTTGTGGCCTGGGAACAAATGAGAAGTTTCAGTGCATAAGCCATAAATCTCAGACCAACAGGTTATCTTTTAGAGGAGAAAAAATAAGTAACTTAATGGCAATTAAAATGACATCTCCTCACGGTAAAACTTTTCAAATAAAATAAAAGCCTCTTTATGCAAAAGAAAATATATATCAAATCAAAAGAGCAGGCAAGTCTTTAAAATGCAAACATTACAAAACTGAATTTAGTTTTCAAGAATAAATTAAAATCTGGATTTGATTACAGAACAACCTTCTGGGTTCTATTAAAACTTGCTTTGGAATACCCAGGCAAACTCTCCAGGGATCTGTGGCGAGCTTGTATTAGATTAGCACAGGCACCACTTTTAAACATTACCAGAACACCATGGTGTATGCTCCATAAAACCCTCCCTTCTCATCCTTTTCTTTTCAAGAGAGACAAGTCTTCTTCAAGAGAGACTGTCTCTCTTGAAAGACATCTATAAGAAAAATGGAGAGAATTCTTGGGGATAGACATGATATTTTTAAGTGTAGCATTCAAAATACTGTTATTAATAAACATCAATCTATAGTGCTGCTCTGACTAAAGAATCATTAGTAAGTAAACAGCAATTTCCCACCCAATATGGGACAATCTTCCTTCAGCATCTTATCAGAAAGACAAGTCTAAACAAAGTATTTCCGGTGATATAAATGCAGCAACAATAGGTTTTTATTTAAATATAAAAGTTTATTATATTGCTAAGCAAACTACTACTCTGTCATCATTGCAAGAGATGTTATATAATAAGGTGGAGAAATTAGAGAAATGACCAAATATAATGCTATTTTCCAATCTTTAGTATATTGAAGCTTGTTAAAAAAAATAGGGATGCCTTTATTTCATAGCTACCAGATTTGTGAGCATTATTTTTCTTTGGTGCTTTAGAGAGCAGTCTCCTATTTTGCAGCTAAGATATATAGTCTCCAAAGACTAAACTTATCAGAGGTAAGTTATAAATCCTTCATTTGAAACTATTAAAAATCCAGTTATTTCAAATTTCCCATCAAAGAGGAATCCCATTCACAAATTCTGTATCTCTCATAACAAAGTTAATTTGTCATGGCAGCCTCTCAATCATGTATGTAATGCAGTTTGCTAAGTTTGTGCAACAGAAGGAGGGATACAGCATTTCCCCCTGCTTCCTGTCTGTTTATGAAAAACTGGACTTATAAATCGGACTCTTAAAAGACACTTTATAAATCAAAATGGCAATAAAATATAACAAAAAAGGAAACAACAATCCATCAGACTAAAACCACTATAAAAACATATCCAATTGCAACAGGGCCATAATGATCTGTAAAAGGAAATTCACTAACCAGCAGCAGCTCCCAATGTTTTATTTAAAGAGAATGTTTTGTTGAAGAAAAGCAGAAAAAAGGAACAATCATATGCAAGTAGTATGACATTTTCTATAACCTCCTGAAAATGTGATGAAAGTTTCTAGAATCTGATCAAGCATAATTTCAGTGGTGATTATGACAAATCTATTTGTGTGCGCACAGTACTGCACAGTGTGTGGAGGCCCAAAAGATCATAGAAAACCATCTTCAAGTGGAGTTACCAGTGAGTTAATTAACAATTGCTGCTATGCCTTTTGGAGATGGTGATTTGATTGTCTAGGACAGGAGTGTAAAACTTGATTTCATTGAGGGCTGCATCAGGTTGTGTTTGATCTTGGGCAGGGGTGTCTGTGTGGCCAAGGCAGACAGGGCCAGCTTGCCATCACTCATGTCACGGGTGCTTGTGGTGGTCCACGTGCTCTGCCAGCGAAAATGGGCTCCTGAGCTCTGTTTTTGGCTCTAACTGCCTTCTGCAACCCTTTCCAGTGAAAACAAAGCTAATGGGCAGCCCTCCCGAGCTCCATTTTTGATGCAAAGCACCGGAGGTCAGTCCTTCACTGTTTCCAGGGCACCCCATAGGTCAGATCTAAGCACCCCGAGGGCTGGATCCAGCCTTGAGTTTGACACCCCTGGTCTAGGACAATAAATATTCTAGCTACATACTAGCAAACTGTATTATCTTACTTGAAACATACCAGTCTACAAGATGCATGAAATTATTCCCCTACAAACATTGCTAACATTTAAATAAATATAAGTATGAAAATTTATGAAAATTCACTGCAAGAACATAAACTGTCAGCATAAAAGATTGAGGTCAAAGAAACAACAACATACACACACACACACACACACACACACACACACGTACGTTTTGAGGGATACTATCATATCTTTAAGCAACTCTTTTTTTCCACTACTCCATATGCTACGTGATAGGAAAAGTAAGTTTTGTGGCTGTGAAATCTATTGGTTCAGGTTCTGAGGTTACCTACCCCGCCGGATTTTTAAATCTGTCTTAAAATATAACTTCATTTTTATGGAATCCCAACTAATTATAACCAAACATGGCTTGCCCTCCTATACTTTTCTCTCAAGCTCAATTTCAAAGTTAGCGCTACCACTTTTTGGTTAAGAAACTTGCAGAAATGCCTCAAGAGACTATGACTTAATAAAATTCTGTTAGCACTCTTGTCCAGCTGTATATTTTCATTCTTCCTTTTATAGAATTATAACTTCCTCCAAGTTACAATTCTATATAATAACCAATAATGGCTTTGATGGCATTGCACCAATTATCAAGTATACAATGTGCAGACTTCTATATTTTATCATGTAAAAAAATAAGAAAACCTACTTTTATAATATTAAGTCTGGATTTTAGTTTTTTCCCCCTTTTCCACTTCTGCAACTAAGAGAACACTGCTTTCCCTAAAATTAATTCTGGAATAAGGAATAGTTACAAACTTTCTATTTTAAAACTAAAAAAATCTAATCTTATCAGAGGACATGTATTATTTTTCCACTTTTAATTTCATATCATACTGAAAAATAACACATACAATATCTCATAGATAATTCCAAAGTGGTTTTGACATCTGTGTTCTCCTTTTTGGTTGATTCTGCATTAAAGAATTTTTATTTAATCTAGATAAACAACATTGTTTGCCTATACTGTACAGGTAGTCCTCAACTTACAACCACAATTAAGCCCAAAATTTATGTTGCTAAGCAAGACATTTGTTAAGTGAGTTTTGACCCATTTTACAAACTTTCTTCCCAGAGTTATTAAGTGAATCATCGCAGTTCTTAAATTGGTAGCATGTTCATATCACAGTTGTTAAGTGAAACTAGCTTTCCTCATTGACTTTGCTTGACAGGTCACAAAAGGTGACCATGGGAATGCTGCAACGGTCATAAGTGTGAAAAAATGATATCAGTCCCTTTTTTCTGTGCCATTGTAACTTTGAGCAGTCACTAAATGAACTACTGTAAATCTAGGAATACCTGTATCTATTAGAGAAGCAATTATTTTTTTAAAGTTATTTGAGCAAAATTTCTTATTATTGAAAACATTTTTACTAGTTTTATCATCCTTAGAAATGTATTCTACTCTCCCTTTGAAGAGTGGGGGATTTTATATATGATCCACAATTTACATATTGGATTGCAGAAGGTCCAGAACACAAAAATTAAACATACACCTTTAGTAAGTAGATAAAAGAGAGCAGCAAAAGAACAACATTATTCAATACTAACCTCATGAAACACAAGATATGAACTAGTGTGCGACTTTAGATAGATAGCTGGCAAAAAACATACTCCTTAAAACATTTTTCTTTGAGACATGCATAATAACTTGGTACACAATAGTACTCTGTATTACTTCTCTCTTTCTCTGCCTACTTAATAGCATTACCTATTAGTGAACAATCATTCCTAAAATCTTATTTTCATTTTTGTTTAAATTACAGCAGATACGCAACATTTAAAACCACATTATAAATGTTTTCATAATTCATATAAAAAAATTCTCATCAATTTCTGTTCAATCTTCAAGACATTTCTGTTTACCTGAAAAACCTTCAAATGTAATTTTTTCTCCAGGAACAACTCCGTTAGGAGGAAGTATAATTTCCACCTTTTCTGGTGTGCTAGCACACATCAGCATGCCTTGGGACACCACTCCTCTCATTTTTACTGGTTTTAGGTTGCAGAGAAATACAGCCATCCGATTTTGCATCTATATAGAAGTTAAAAGAAAAAAGTGGAATTTAAGGAGGCCTTTTCAGGTTTCTACCAAATGAAGTAGTAAGAAAAGATTAATGCATTTAGAACATGGAGCAAAATATACAAATAAAATTTTTCTTTCTTTCACTAATACAACAATACAATCAAGAAATATCTAATTAAAGGTTAATGGTCCTCTAGCATACTAATGCAATAAGAAGCAATAAAAACTTTAGCATTGTGTCCTGATGTGGTGGATGATGGTTGCAGCAGTATTTTATTTGATTTCCATTTTTAGTTATCAAAAGTCAACTTTTAATTGTTAAATTAAGAATTTTAAATTAATTAAGGAAAATGTAACAAATATGTCAAGTGGTTTACCACTCAGGATAAAATATGTTATGCATATTTACAAATCCCAAATGTCAGGATAGAACAAATGTTTGGAACAAATTAAATTGAAATGGTTGCACATATAATATGCCTTCCAAGACATTCATTTAAACTCTATAGGCTTCTGTTCCAACCCAGTTTTGAAGGAGAGAAAAGAAAAGGTTTTTTTTGATGTGACACCTGGTGACTTCATTTGGACATATAGGTTTTTTGGAATTGCTATGGAAGCATTTTGCCATTGGCTTCTTTTAGGGCATGTTTTCAATTTCCCAACATACAATTTCTAGATGGTCTCATTCATGAATGGAGACCCAACTCTTCTGAGCTTCCCAGCCCAAGCAAGAGGCTGAGGCGACCTCTAGGGAAGAAGAGTACAAAATAAACAAGACAACTGACTCCACCAGTGACAATGCAATCAACAGTTTTGTCCAAGGAAATTAAATTTTAGTACATGGGAATTCTGATCAAAATGCAACAAAATCATAACAATGGCTCAATGAGAAGACATATGATAAAAAAATTAATAAAATTTGCATCAAGCTATAATTTGAGGAAAAACTGATACAAAATCTATAGCTGATTAATAAGTCTCTCAACAATTGTCAAGACATATAAATCTTGTAACAATAAATGTTGAAAACAGCATTTTACCATACATGATTATGAAAAAAAATCAAAAGTAATGGATGAAAATATGCCAAAAATTCCAAAAAATTCTGTAACATTTGAATTAAAACACAAATATTTTATTACATATTATCTGAGAAAATATGTGAAAAATGTAAGATAGTTTATTATGATATATGGTAATAGCAGCAAGAATCAATGTGGTACAATACTGGAAGAGAAACCTTGTAGCTGGGGGAAAATGTTGTCTGTGTGTGTATATGTATGTTTGTGTATATGATTGTACACTATGTATATATTCTTTTGACTAATTTTTATTTTTAATTCATTTTCTAGCATTCCTTTATATCCAGGTTTCTATTTTTGTATTTTTTTCACTTGAACATTTTAACCAATATAAATGCAGAGTGGTTTAGATCACATCCTTTTTAACAAGAAACAATATTCCAGAAATGACCATATTGGATTTAGGTTGCAGATTCTTCACTATATAAGAAAAGCCAAGCATGCTACACCATAAAGTAATGGTGTGCTTGGTATTAGTTAAAGCATGTTTCACATTAGATAATGATCGCAACAGAAACCTGTGAGAAATTAGAACAATAAGTAAAACAAATACTAGTAGAATGCTATGAAAAATACGTTCTTCTGATCCATGAATATTAAGAATAATTTGCTCAGCATATTATAAGGTGGATTCTGACTGCATAACAGAAATTCAGATACAAATTCAGACATTATATGAACAATAAAGGTTAAGATCCTTGTTAGTTTTCTTTACTTCTGGCATAGAAATATAAAACCTTTCCAACTGTAATTGAACAATGTGGGTTTTGGAACGTTTCTAAAAGTACAAACTGGACTACTGAAGATGACTTTTGTTACTGAGGAAGAAATGTAAAATCTTGCCTACCGGCCTTACCAATGTTCAATGTATTACAACTGATCACCAGACTAAGCTTCAACTACAAATATCTAGAAGACAAAAGTAGGGAACTAATGGTAGGGTATGCTACATAGATCTCAGAGGACTACTTGAATCTTCAAACTAGTAGATTTTTTTTGAGATAAGGAAACTATTAAAAAGATATCAAAAGTTTCACTAAGTAAACCACTAAGCCTCAACTTCAAGATCTCAAGATTTTGAGATTTAAGAATTTAACGGGAACATACTATAAATAGTTTTACATAAATGATGAACAATAATAAATAAGAATGTTGATAATGCCTCAAATAAGACATCAGAGATATTTCATTTATACCTCTTCTAAAGGAACATGTTTCACCAAACCGCTGACAACAGTTCTTAGATTTGCTTCTCCAACATCAACTTCCTCAATATAAAGACTATCAGCATCTGGGTGTTTCTTTGCTGTCATAATACAACCAATACGAAGATCAAGCCGAGAAACATCTAAAGGCTTTGAATCATCGTTTGCAGATGACTGCTTTTTTTCTTTCTTTTCTCCTACAAAAAGGAAGGAAACCAAATTAATAAATCCTGATGCAATTCACTTCACAAAACTACCTATTTTTTTTCTTTTTTCATTACAAAAACTCCCTTATGTAAAGTATTAAGAACACTTTCATGACATCAAAACCAAAAACATTGCAATTACATCAACAACTGTAATATAAAGCATAGTGGTAAAAAAAACATAGCTATTATTTACTCTAACAACAAACATGGCATCAAAAATAAATCATTGTTCCTGTTTATCCAGTAATCCCTACAATTCCAAAGCATAGTTGTAAACAAAAAGCATGAAAAATCTTCAAACTGACAAAACAAAGTCCAATTTCCATTTATAGAATGAGGAAAGGATAGTTACAAGCCTGAGAGCAGTTGAGAGAAAAGCAAAGGGTACTAACGTGTAGAGTTGAGTTAGAAAATGAGCCTGCCGAAGTCTCCAATAACATATTACCTTTCTTTTCTGTTTTGTCTTTCTTCTTCTTTTCTTCACTGGGTCCCTTGATTTGTTGTTTAGGATCAGTTAGAGCTTCGGCAGCAGATGATGTTTGAGAGAGATCTTTGGAAAATGAAACTGCAGAAGCCGAGTCACTAGGTGGCACAGATACTTGTTTCACTACAGTTAAACACAAAATATTCATTCCAATTAATTAACATCTTGATTCTGAAATTTAAACTTATTTAAACTTATTTTGTGAAATCTGTTGGAATAAAAGTACATTGTTAATTGAAAAAATATTTTCTTCTATGTACTTTTTAAGCCTTCTGGTATTTTTTTTCATATCATGATAATTAATGGTAAAGAAAATTGCAAAGATCATAACCAAACACAGACAAACTAAAGTGTGAAATCACTGATGTTCATGTGGATATCTTAATCCAGATTTTTTTTAGATGGTTTGATTACAATGAGTTAATAATACAGTTGAGATATAACCATACATTAAAAAGAACCAAAGGATAGAAGTTATAAACTGCATATGTTTATGGATGTTTACTGTATTGTACAAAAAAGATCAGACCTGACCATAACCTTTTTCAACATTTTCAACCTTATCTGCAAGTAAAGTTGTATCAACTTGGTCTTTAAAAACAAACAAAACATTCAAATATTTCAAGTTTGCCAATATAACTTCTGTCTGAGATACTATAATGCAGGCTATTTCTTAACCGTCACCAAAATCTCTTTTGCCAAAGAAGCATAGAAAACACAGTAGCAAATATCTTTCTTTTTCCTCCTGATTTTTTACTTCTCATTCAGATCACATTAAGCAAAAGAAATGCAATTCTGCTGCCCTTCAATGCTCTTTTTAATGTTTTTTTAAAAAATACTGGACCCTACAAAAATAGTCCTCCTATAAATGAGGTATGCTTGCATAAAACAACACAATATTTTTACCTCCATTTCGAATTTCTGCTTGGATCAATTCCTGTTTTAGCACTTCAATTTCTTTCTTAAGTTTAGCATTTTCAACACGTAGTTTCTTCTCTTCCCTCAGAGACGCCTGCAAGACTATAAGAGGCAGAACTCTCATTAGAATCACTGCTGAATTGTTAAAAAAAGGGTTGAGTTTCACTGCTAGGAGCTATATACTGGTAACAGAACACTTGTTTTGAAAACTTCAAGACAATGGAGAAATCTCCTAATTACTTGTACCTTATGTACTTGGATTAAACATTTATATTAAAAATACAGAGTTACACTGGATACATTTACAAGTATGAAAGTTCCCAGAATCATTTACGAATCTATTATGAGTGCTCAAATATCTTATTTGAAAATAGTGTCATGATATAAAAACAAACAAACATAAGCAAAAGTCACGATAATGGAAAATGCAATCAAAAAGTTCCATGTGATTTCCATTAAAGCTTATGGAACAAGGAACAGGTGTCTATAGAGAGATCCTATGGAATGCCTATATCAGCACTCACTCCAGCTTTTCTAAATATTAAAACAGATATTTTACCACCCGGTGTTGTTATTAAAACCCTGCAGTAATACCCCCTGAACGCTGTGTTTTCCAATTAAAGCCATAACATATACAAAAGGGACTCCTTATTCAATTCACACTTCTTCCCTCTTTTCCTTGGCATATATTCTAAGAAATGAACTGTTGTGCTTTGGTTCTGGTGGGAATACAAGCTGGAACAATGTTATATGCCTATTCCAATGGAATGCATAGCTAAACACTTTATTGTTTAAATGTTCTATAACAAGAAACTAGGAGTGGAAAAAAGATGACAGATTCTGGAGATATTATCTCGTAACTATGTGAAAACTGTTGAAAGGTTTCATTTCATATTTGTAAGTAGAAACCTTGTTTATTGACTCTAGGCCATACAATCTCTTAGATCATGAAAAGGACAAAGCTTTAGTATACATGCATTAAATACAAAAGCTTAAAATCCTGAACAATAGAATATAAAAAATATCCATATGGCAACCATAATATTGTTGAACATACAATTTTGGTTTTATTTTGCAAAAAATTCAGAGTAGTCAGACATGTATCTTGATGTAACTTTTTAAAAAATCAGATAAATGGGAGGTCCTAACAACGGAGGTGAAAAAGTAAATTCCCTTCTTCAGGAACTGTAAAGTTGCAAAAAAATATGGAGAATAGCAGAAAAAGCAAATTCAAAATATAAACAAAAATACTAAGTGGGGGCTTGCAAATAAAAAAAGAAAAGGATGCAGATTTTTTCCCCAAATGCTTTTCTAGCAATGGCCATAGAAAGTTGTCTGTATTTATTTATATTTAATCAAATTTGTAGTTTCAGTATCTATATATGTGTATATTACTGTTCTTCCCTGAGTTGCATGCATGTGCATACACTGGGAAGCACAGAATGGACTGCTCATCTCCATTCTGATGTTGCATATCCAGAAGTGGAGGGGGGGGGGGGCAGCTCAGATTGGAAAACCACAATATTTCCAAGCTGCTGCCCAAAAGCCTTTCCCATAGGAAAACAGTAGGGGGTTGAAGGAAGGGGGGAAATATTTTTCTCAGCAGTCTCTAGTTGGGTCTTCTATTTGCCAGCTTCCCTTGCCTAGCTAAATGTTCAATATTCAGAGAGTTATCTGTTGACAGTCCCTTTATATAATTTATTTCTAACATTCCATCAAGTTAGAGAAAATCAAAAATAAATAGAAACCAGGCCAAGTCTCAAGGAAACAGTGCACAAATGGTGACAGGAAAACTCAGAATAAGTTGAGGTTACTGAAGAATGTTAGTGAAGATTACACACACACATACACAAACACACACACACATTACACATAGATATATACATACATACATACATACCCCAACTGCTCAATAAAAATAGCAAAATATTGACCGGTAACCTGGACAAGGCCTACAGATTTTCAAACAGTTCAGACCGGTTTAACAAAAAGTTAATCAGAAGGAACAGGATTGAAATTTGAAATAAATAGATATATGATTACAGAATATGTATTTGGTCTGAATGTGTTTCAGTTTTGAGGATCAAGATGAAGTTTCTAGGATACTAAAGAAACTAACCAAATCCTTAGGAAAAAACTAAGAAACTGATGAGGTGTCAGATTGGAAATGAGTGAATATTGTCCCATCGTAAATAAAAGAAAATCAGCAAACTTCAAACCAATCAGTCTATATTGATAACTAGGAAGATTTTAAAACAGATCATATGTTATTGAAAACAATGTAATAATTAAAGTAGCTTAAATAGATTTGTCAAGAACAAGATATGGGCTAACCTTATCACATGTTTGATTAGATACAGTAACTTCCTTAAGATGGTAAAAATACTGTAGATGTTTGCTGTAATAGTTAAGGTGCTGGCCTAGAAACCAGAAACCTGGGAGCTCTAGGCCTCCCTTAGATATGTAATAATTTGTATTGAACTAACAAAACAAGAGCAAAATTCTAATTGTGGACTAGATGGCAGTTCTTTTCTTAGGGACATAAAATCAAATGCATCATTACCAGGAATATCTGGTTTAGTGGTAATAGGTGGTTTGTTTTTTAAAAAAATCCTTGTTAAAGCAGTTTAAAGACCTAAGTTGGAACCAGGACAATGATGTGGCTGCAAAAAAAAGTCAAATGTAATTTAAGGCTGCATCAAGAGAAAGATAATTTCTGATTCACAGAATATAGTCATTCCACTAAATTCAGCATCAATCTAACTCGATATTTCCGACACAATACGTTTAACCATTATTCACAGAAATTGGAACAACTTAGGGAAAGGCAACAAAGAGGCAAAGGTGCTATCAGTCTATTCACACAGATTGAAAAAGTTGAGTGTGTTTAGCCTTGAGGAAAAAATAAGTGAAGTATAAATATGATATCATTATTTAAAGATCACTAAATGTGTCATATAGAAGGTAAAGACCTCTTCTTTCTTGTTCCAGAATACATGGATGTAAGTTACAGGATAGAAGAATGGATGTAAGCTACGGGAAATCAGATTGTGATTGAATGTTAGAAAAGAATTCATAGCAGCAAAGTCAGTTCAAGACAAAGTCTGTGAATTCACCATTTCATGCAGTCAAGCGGAGGTTAGACAACTATCTATTTAGGATGCTATAATTTGGATTTCTCCACTAAATGAGTGGGACTGAATAACATAAATCATCCTTTCAACTCTATGATTCTATTGACTATAAAACCATAATTTCCCTTCTTATTGTTTTTACAGTTTTAATTCCGGTACCTATTAGCCATAACTATAGAGTTTCTTTAAAAGAGTGCCGCCAAATATACCCCTTGACAGTGGGAAATTAGGTGTTGTTATAGTCTTTTATAGAAAAGCTATTACCTGAAATAGGTAATAAAAATAATTAATTTTAGATTTTACTAACTGATTTAGAATGGATAATTAATAATCTATTTTAATGTTATGTCTTACTGGCTTTTTCTTTCAGAAGAGCAACTTGCTGCTTAAGGTATTCAATAATTTGATCTGCTTCAGCGCCCTTCTGCTCCAGTCTATTCAAAACTGCATTGTTGGCTGCCATTTTCATCAAGGATCGGACTAAAATCCTAGATAAAAGAAACAGGATAATATAAACATGTCATTAATGCAATTATTTCCAACCTTGTTTTGAATAAATAGATTGAACGTAACTAATAACATATTCACTTTTTTCCCTAGAACTCAAAGGTCACATTAACTTGTCACACTGACTTTGCTATGTATAGTCTTTACTTTTACTTTACTTAGTTTACTTTTTAGTTATAAAAAGGACATTTTATCTATCATCTGTAATAACCATGTTTTTTCTATATATAACAATATACATTCCACTTTTAAAGACATAAAAGACAAACTGAGTCAACTGAAATCAAACATTTAAAAGATGGATCGTTTTCCTTGTGAAAAAGTTTTGTGTTCTATGGCAAGCGTTTTCTAAGCTGTAAACCTGTTTGAGATTTTGAATCTTGAAATAACGGAAATAGTTATTAGTAAGGCTATACATACGCACACTTGCATACACCAATTTCTCTTACCAGTTCTTTCTGAAATATTCTATCAAATTCATCTTCTGAAGCCAAATTTTACCCTTTTACTAATTTTCATTGACCATACTAAGCACTTGACTTATACAGATTTCTGGTGGAGTAAACAATAGCAAGAATGACAGGCAAATAAGGATTGCTTCTTTTCTAACAATTGCTTCACTACAATTTCTTCTATTCCAGACATTTCCAGCATAGTTTTTTTTCTGGATATATTTTCAAAACTCAGCATCTTAAAAGATTCAGGTTAAGGAAGGTCATTGTACAATGTCTTCTCATGTTATGTTCTCTCCAAGACTACTATGCTTCTGTTGATTTTCATCAAACATAGGAATATCACTTATTTTCTTCCTTCCATAACGCATATTTTTATTTAGTCTCATCATAACACATAATTAATCATGGCACAGATCCAAAGTTACAACTACTGTAGGTCTCTCTTTCATTTCTCTTCTCATGGTTTATTTTGGTTAATTTAACCCTAAATTCAAACTCTGAGACTAGCAAACAAATCTATAAACTAGTTATTTTTATTAGCTTATACCCCACTTCAATTTAATCAGATTTTGCTTAAATATCCATGAAATATTTGAATTCATGTGGCTAGCTGATCTGATTCTTCCCCACTACAGATTCTTCCCCACTACAGAATTAAGATTTTATATTTTACTGCAAAAATCTGTAGGATATATTAATACATTCATTATTAGCTCTGCCATTCCAATATTCACCTGTATGCCATTATAATCATTGATGAATATGACTGGGAAATGTCCAGGAATGGAGAACATACAGAAATATATAGTGTCAGTTAATATTACTATTTAATTGAGACTCACTAAAATGAGTGAGCTGTGTATGGCAGTATTTGGATCTATACAGTATTTTATTTATGTCTTTTAGGTTTGGTATTGTTTTTATCTTTTTACGATTGTGAATGCACAGATATATCCTGTGGTAAGATGGCTGGCCAATAAATTTTACAAATGAAAAATGAATAAATAAAACTAGCGAGAAAATTTAATTATTTATTTAACTGTTTACATGGGCAAACATGAAAAAATACAGAATGCTTCTACAACCATTACATTCACAAAGCACTTATTAATCCACTCTAAGGTATTAAAAATACACACTATTCCTTAGTACTGCTTCTATCTGTTTATTTAGGATTAATTTAACTAATTTATCAATTTGTTCTGAGGCCCTTTGTATAATGGGTGCCAGAAAAAATTCAATAAATGTAAATCAATCAATTCACTTATGAATAATTACAAGAACTTGTAACTGAATACACAGTAGGCACTGCATTCTTAATCATTAAGCAAACTTCTTTGGTTGACCAAACTCTTAGTCTAACATATGCTGAAGATAGCATGTATTATTATCTACAGGTCCATTCTAAGTTAATAGAATATAAAACCCTGAATAAATAGGACTTTTATTAACACACTGCTCGATATCAAGCATATTTAAGAAGTAAAGTTCCCAATATCCAGATGACTTTAGTAGGTTAATGAAAATTGCAGAAGTATCTGAAAATGGCAATTCATTTCAATATTTTTGGCAAATTTCCTAGGAATCAGGGACGATAAAATTCACAGAATTGGATCTTCAATTTACTTTAGAATGACTCTTAAGTATAGATGTTAAATATATATATATATCATACATCATAGGTCTCCTAGAGCAGGTGGCAAGCCCCTGTTCAATTCTGATCTGAACCAGAGCTGGATTTGGTTAGCATCTGTGTGGGAAATCACCAGGAAATCCTGGAACCATGGAGAAGTCAATAAAACATCAAGACAACAATGGCAAACTGTTTCCATATTACTGCCAAGAAAACAACTTGAAAATGTACAGGGAGTTCACTGGGGATCAAGTTTAATCTGAAAGACATTTTACTTTTTCCTTCAATCAACAGAAATCTCCTCTCTTCCTCCCCCCTCCCTCTGTCTCAAGTTTCTTTTGATAAACATCAATTTGGATTAGACACAAGGCATACCAAATCCAGTATTCTGGCAATATCCAAGATTCTGTGGACAGATTCCTGTTTTGATTCTTTTACCTTCCCTTCAACAGCAGAGACACTCTCTGATCCCAAAGTTCTCTAACTCACAAGAAGGAAGTATTTTTAGGATGTTCCTATTATTTGAGACAACAGTCTGCTCCTTTTGAAATTACTCAGGTGACTATGGATAATCCATAAGCAAGAAATAAGCAAGCAGCAATCCTGCTCCATATATACAGTATATACTTAAACTGTCTAGCTAACTATACAGAAAAAAAAGGATCTTAGCCATGAAGATTTTAGGCTTTTTCAACACCAGGAATGGACTTAGACAAAGGTTCAACAGAGAGAGTTTTCATAAAGTGACCCACAGCTGCATAAGTTGGCTCCAGGGTCTTTGGGGAACTGAAGGCTGCAGAAAGCATAAAATACTGGCAAAGTTACCTCCACCAGAAGCAGCTTTCTGTAAACAGAATTCTCCTTATTACCTCTCTGAATCCAATCACGCACATTTAAAGAACTTGAAGCTCATTACAAAAAGTAGTTACTATCCCACTGTAGAACCTCTATGCAAAAGGAAGACATCTAGTATTCCACAAAAACATTTCACTAAACATTTAATAGCTCTGGCACTCTCTATAGCTTTGGCACAAATTCAAATTTTTTAACCATTGCCTGGTCTTTGCTTTTGGCTTTTTATATTTCAACAGTTGCAAGTTATCAACTGTTGTCATGAGCAGGCCATGCCCACCCCAGCTCTGTGAAGGCAAAAAAGTCGCAATACGAGATACCAACATGATGCGGCGAGTTTGATACCCATGCCCTATACCGATTCAGACAAATTGTTATCCAATCTCTTCTTTAAAACTTCCAGCATTGGAGCATTCACAACTTCTGGAGGCAAGCTGTTCTACTGATTAATTGTTCTAACTGTCAGGAAATTTCTCCTTAGTTCTAAGTCTGAGCGGTGAGTGCCGCCACGTGTGCACTGGACCCGTGCCCCTCCTGGCTGGTCGCGAACAGCAAGGAGGTGATGCGGACCTGGATCCAGGCGATGGTGAATGCCTCCCTTCGGGAGGGTTTCTTTCTGCCGGCACTGAAGACAGCAGTGGTGAGACCCCTCCTGAAGAAGCCATCTCTGGATCCAGCCATTTTGAATAACTACCATCCAGTCTCCAACCTCCCCTTTATTGGGAAGGTTGTTGAGAAAGTGGTAGCCTCTCAGCTCCGACGGTCCTTGGATGAAGCCGATTATCTGGATCCCTTTCAGTCTGGATTCACGCCTGGATTCAGCACGGAAACCGCTTTGGTCGCACTGACCGATGACCTCTGGAGAGCCATGGATGGAGGCCATCCCTCCATCCTAGTGCTTCTTGACCTCTCAGCGGCCTTCGATACCATCGACCACAGTATCCTTCTGCGACGGTTACGAGAGGTGGGGGTGGGAGACACCGTTTTTTGGTGGTTCTCCTACCTCTCGGACAGGTCGCAGTCAGTGTTGGTCGGGGGGCAGAGGTCGACCCCTAGGCCCCTGAAATATGGGGTCCCACAGGGTTCGGTCCTATCCCCCCTCCTGTTTAACATCTACATGAAGCCGTTGGGTGAGATGATTCGGCGGCACGGGATAAAATACCATCAGTATGCTGACGATACCCAGCTGTATCTGTCCGCCCCGTGCCAACTCAGTGAAGCGGTTGACATGATGTGCCAGTGCCTGGAGACTGTCAGGGTCTGGATGGGGGTTAACAAGCTTGCGCTCAATCCAGACAAGACCGAGTGGCTGTTGTGTTTCCCTCCCAAAAATTTGGTTAGTATTCCATCACTCAGGCTGGGGGGTGAAATTCTACACCCCTCAGACAGGGTTCGCAGGGTTTGGGAGTCCTCCTGGACCCACAGCTGACCTTAGAACACCATTTGTCGGCTGTGACCAGGGGGGCATTTGCCCAGGTTCGCCTGGTGCACTAATTGTGTCCCTACCTGAACCGGGAGGCACTCGCAACAGTCACTCACGTCCTCGTGACCTCAAGACTGGACTACTGCAATGCACTCTACATGGGGCTGCCCTTGAAGAGCATTTGGAGACTTCAACTTGTCCAGAATGCAGCCACGCGAACGATCGTGGGTGCACCTTGGTACACCCACGTTACACCTATCCTCCGCGAGCTGCACTGGTTACCGATCAGTCTCCGGATACGCTTCAATGTGCTAGTCGTTACTTATAAAGCCCTATATGGTATTGGACCTGGGTACTTGAGAGACCGCCTGCTGCCAATTACCTCCCAAAGACCCATTAGATCACACAGGGCCGGCCTCCTCCGGGTTCCGTCTACTAGCCAATGTCATCTGGCTACCACCCGGGGGAGGGCCTTCTCTGTGGCAGCTCCGGCCCTTTGGAACAAACTGCCCGCAGAGATTCGGACCCTCACCTCTCTCCAGGCCTTCCGAAAAGCCGTTAAAACCTGGCTGCGTCAGCAGGCCTGGGGTTGATGAGTTCCCTTCCCCCCTCGATCTGTGTGGCTGTTGGTTGTTTTTAAATGCCTGTATTTGTAGTTTTTGTGTTCCCCTTTCCCTCCTTGGGTTTGTGCGCCGCCCTGAGTCCCGCTGGGAATAGGGTGGCATATAAATAAAATGAAACCTAAACCTAAACCTAAACCTAACCTAAGTTGCTTCTCTCGTTTAGTTTCCACCCATTGCTTCTTGTCCTGCTCTCAGGTGCTTTGGAGAATAGCTTGACTCCCTCTTCTTTGTGAAAGCCCCTGAGATATTGGAACACTGCTATCATGTCTTCCCTAGTCCTTCTTTTCATTAAACTAGACATAGCCAATTCCAGCAACTGTTATTTCATTGATATTTCGTTAAAGCTTACACCTTTTCCATGAATCAACAGCAGAAAAACAATGAAAAATAGTATGACTCTTTTATAATAAAATGTTGACTTTTGAAGAGAAACAATACAAAACCAAAAGATAAAGATGATGTTAAGCTGGTATAGATTTAACATACCCATATTTTTTAAGTGGAAAAAATGTTTTCTTGCAAAGATCTTACTAAATTGTCTTCAAATATTCTTACCCGAAAATATGCTTACCCAAAGAATATGAACTCTATAAAATTCAGGAGGAAAATATTTGTTTTTTTATAGGATTACTTTCGCACAAAAATAGGGGTGGGAAAAATAAAGGATGATGAGAATATACCCTGATAGTTTTAATGATATATAAAATATGAAAAAGAATGCCCTCACAGCTTTCTGTATTTAGATGCAGAACAGTTAAAAATAAAAGAAATGAAGGGGTGAACAACTACATCTTTATGTAGAGAAAAGTCATTTTTGAACTCCATGGAAAGAATACAAAGAAAATATCATAGAACAAGAAACTAACATTAAAACTGCTAATTCAGACAGAATGTCATGTAGCAAAATGGGTATCCTAAGGTTTGATTCCCATCCACTGCTTTTTCCTAGAAATGTCAAGGACTAGTAATTTTGCTCAAACTAATGATGTTGGGAATCATTAGTTTGAGCAAGATTACTATTCCATTGTCTCTCAGAATTGTAATCAATGGACACTGCTGCCTTGGTGTCTTCATGAGAAGCAACTATCTGAAACACTTGTGGGTGATGTGGAATCATCTCCTTCTCCAGAGAGGAATTACAAAGGGTTCTTTATTCCACCATGATTGTTGGCTCCACTTTAGTTCAGTTCACCATTTCTACCCCAGAAGCTGTATTATACAAATCATATTTTTGTTATAAATTGATCTATAAAAATTCTTAATTTTAATGATTATAGTATAGTCTGTGTAAGGTAAGGCATTGCCTCTTCTTCAACTTCCCTGACCCACTATCTCTCTTCCATCTCTTCTCCGTTGGTCGCCAAGTACAAGTAGTCCTTGACTTATGACCACAGTTGAGCCCAAATTTTCTATTGTTAAATAAAACATTTGTTAAGAGAGTTTTGCCCCATTTTATGACCCTTCTTGCCACAGTTGTGAAGTGAGTCACTGCAGTTGATAAGTTAGTAACGGGGTAGCATGGAGAGCAGTTGCCTATAAAGTCGCCAAGAGTCAGACATGATTAAATGGTTAAACCAATCAACATCTTGATCAAACTTCCTTCTTTCTACTTCCTAAGCACTTTCAAAAATTGCTTGTTTATTGCTTTTCAGCTTTTAGGAACCATTAAACCGACAAGTCTGAAAACACCACATATATTTTCTTCAACTCTTAGCCAAAGAGGTTGTATAAATTTAAATTTAAGGACTTAAATTTTTTTTGATGGGATCAAAATGGTGATTAGAACATTGATTTGGGTCAATAGAATAAGGGCCCAGATGGATTTAAAATGAGATATTGGAATTAATTATAAGAATTTTTTGTAATAAAATATTTTTTTTTAATTCTTAAGAACATGATAAGATGGGACATTATAAGGAAGGAACTAAAGATTACAATTAAAGAATATTTAAATTGTACTACTACAGAAAGGAGAAAAATATTTATTTTTTAACAATGAACGCAGTGGATGATATCACTATCTCCCTCTATAGATAAGATGTTATGGAAAGGAACAAGTTTTACCATACAAGAATGAGACAGAACTGAAAGTGGATTTAAAAATGACAAGCTATTAGAATTGTAGATGCTACACTTGACATGCAAAAGAAAGACACTCATGTCTTAATAATTAAAAGGGATGTAGAAATAAACCGAGAGAGGGATCTGGATAGTTTTTCTATATTGGAGATACAAACAAGTTAATCCTTTAAAGAATATTGTGAGAAAAGACAAAGAAAAAAAAAGGAAATCAAGTTCTAGAATATTATTTGAAGGGACTAAAAATTAAGATTGCTAAAAGTAAAAAGAAGCAATATTAAGGTGGTTCATTTATTCAAGGTTAAAATGGATACGTTAGCTCTAGGACTGAATTGACAACGTTTTAAGGATTTGTTTATAGGCAAGAGCTTAGATATGGGAAGAAAAGATCATTGTCTTTAATGAGAAGACAATAAGTTATCAAAATTGAATATATTTGTTATAATGAAGTCATTTTTAAATATTTCTTTTTTTTACTATACAGTTTTCTTTACAGTATATCTAAGTATTATTTTTCTTTTATAATTTTTAATATTACTATTAAAAAGTAACTCAAATAAAATATCAATAGCATAACGATAGAGCAAAAAGTACCTATATAAGCAATCCAAATTATATATAATACATTTTGCAAAGCATTTTATAGTGCAAGGAGTGTTATAAATTAAATATTCAGGTTTTTTTTTCCAAAATGTCTGCAATTCCAAAATTCTCTGCAATTCTAAAAAAAAAAAAAAGCCTATTTTCATGCCCTTCCAAATATTAGCAAAGCACTTACACTAAATGGAAAAAAGACAAGCGAGCCAGCACATAACTCTAAGTACCATATTTTTCAGAATATAAGACGCACCTCTTTCCCTCAAAAAAGAGGATGAAAACCTGAGTTCATCTTATACACCGAATACAGCATTTTTGGCCTCCCAAAACCCTGCCCCCTTCACCAAAATGGTCGTGCATAGTCTTTAGGAGGCTTTCAGAGTGCTCCTAGGGGCTGGGGAGGGCAGAAATGAGTGAAAAACTGGCCCAGCCCCCAGGAGCACTCTATAAGCCTCCTAAAGGCTATGCATGCCCTTTTTTGACAAAAAAACAGGCCCTATTTTGTGAAAAATGGTCCATTTTGGGGAGGTTTGCAGAGTGCAAAAACTTTTTTTTAATTTGCCTCTTCAAAATCTTGATGCGTCTTATACTCTGAAAAATACAGTAATTGATTTGTCAAGGATCTCATTTATTGAACATAAGGAAGGTGTATGTTCAAAGTATTCTACTAAACTATTTCACTATAGCCACATAGTGGAAGGACTAGAAATAAAAAGAGAAAAGCTTTAATAATCTTAGAATCACTTATAGTAAAACTTTCATAAGGAGAATTAAATTAGATTTTAGTTAATATTTCTATATTCTATAAAAGTATAGAAATGAGCAGCAGAGAAATTTGATAAATACATTTAATAAAATATAGCTCACTCTGACATCTATTATTAGAACTGACTTCAGCCATTTATCAAAAATGTCTTTGACTTCTTCCCTTCAATATGAAGCTTAGCTTGAAGATGTCTTACTGAGAGAAAAATACTTTCCTGAACTGGATAAACAGTTTAGAGGGTAGTGATGAAGGAACTACTGGTAATATAAAAAAATAATCAAGCACTGATTTCAGCACCCTCTTCCATCTTTTATTAAAGCTCTGTTCATATAATGATATACTGGCCTTAGATCCTTATTTTGCACATCCGTATCTTATTTCCTTCACAGTAATACAAATATCCTTCCATTTGATGCAAAAGAATGTATTAGGCTACCAAATGTTAGTTTCACTCACATTTAACAGGTACTGCCAGAGAAGAGATTCAAACTGCATTCAAAGGTTCAGTGGAAGATACGACCCTCAACTCTACTTCCTCTTCCCCACCAAATTTGTCTTTTGTGAGCACCTGATATTAGGAGAGGCAGAGTTAACCATGCAAATATCCCTTGACAGCATTAAAACAGGCCTTGAAAATGCACGTGCACTATCATATTGACCAATCCTTTTTTCCTTTAAGAATTAGGCTGCATTAAAGACCAAGGGTGGTAAGCCAGTGCAATGAACAGTGACATCTGTACAGACAAAAGAAAAAGAATGCAAACGAGATCTTAAAGGCACACATATTGAATTTAGTATACATAGGATAGAATTAGGCAAGTTCAGGTGTAAATAGATTAATGAAGTAAAGATAAAGTAAATATACATACACAGGCACATTCATTCATTTTAGTAAGTTTACAGCCATCTAACTGGAAAATCAGCTATCAGAAAACCAAATTATCTTATGTCACCAAGAACATCAATTGCCACAAGCCAAGAGTTATGAATGAACACTTCCAAAGCAAAAGTTCTAAAGCTAAGAGATATTTTATTAAAATATTTTTTATTTTATTAAAATAAAATAGGACCCTAAACGTGTTGAAACAGAGTTGCTGCATTAAAAAGGTGAATATTCTAACATTTTAAAAGAGCAACACTCTTTAAGGTGAGCTTTTATGACTGAATCTATGCATATAGTATGTTCATTACAGCTGCCTGAAGAAAAAAAAACTTCTTGTATAGGGTTATTATTTCATATCTAGGCCAATAACTAGAAGCAGCTCTCAAAGTAGTAAGAAGTCTTCCCCCCCCCCAAAATAAACAAACACCCAGTTTCCAATGTACTGAACTGAAGGCCATCTAAATGAATCCTGTGCTTTCTAGCATTAAATTTCTATGGAGATTTCCAGTCATTCCATGGTAGTCCCAAAGGTGCTTTCCTAAGAGGCAATTGGACTTTCTGGTTTTTCTTTTGAAGAGGTTTCGCTTGTCATCCAAGAAACTTCTCCACTTTCCTTCCAAAGGTCATGTATGGAAAGCGGAAGAAAAATCTTAAAACAGAAAGCCCTAGCATGAAACTTTCCTTTCCTCCCTTCTCCTTATCTGTATATCATCTTATCTGTGTGGGTTGGCCTGAGCAGGGAGAGGGGGGAAAAAAACCTGAGGTAAAACTGCAACAAGAGAAGGCAAGGAAGAAAATGAAGCAACAAGTTCAGGAATATATCGCTACTCCTCCCTCCCCCACCCCCAGAACCAAAAACTTACTATTTATTATTCTCTCAAGGCATTCGCGGGATTCTTGACAGCTTCGACCTCCCCCCCCCATTCTCCAACTCCTCCTCTCCTCTCCTTACAGCACAGACTTTTTTTAGACATTCCCTGAATACCTATGTTTCCCCAGTTCCACAGATGCCAAGAAATAGCAACACAATAAATAAATAAATAAATAAATAAATAAATAAATAAATAAATAAATAAATAGCGAGAGTTTGAATTACTGCGTATAGATATTCCTGTCATCCACACACTCCTTTTACGGGCTCTGCCCACCCACCCACTCGTTTCTTCCCAGCTATTATCAAGAGGAAATTCCACTCTCCCCCCGCCACCCCCGAATCTACAAGCCTGACTTTGTACCCAAAAGCAATGGACGGGCCCCATCAGAGCTCCCCGCTGAGCGACACCCCTTAGGAGAAAAAAAAAAAACCCCAGAAATCCAGGCACGCGCCCCATCCTTAACGGTAAAAGGTCACCCGGCCACCCTTCGCTAATCTAAACACTCCCCCCCCCATCCAATCCAACACATACCGCATCTCACTTACCCGTTTTATCCTACTTTTGCAAGCAGAAGCTGGGATAGACGGTTACGCGCAGGCGCCGACCACGGGGAGGCCGAGGAATGCCATGCGCGGCGCGTGCGCAACCGCGCTCATTCCTCGCTTTGGCCAGCCAGGCCTTTTTGAGGGCGGAGTCGGGAGGAAGGAAGGAGGATCAGCTGGGGGAGCAGAAGGATCGGTAGGCTGGGCGGGAGGGTTGGTGGGGAGGGTTGCTTTTGCATTTTTTGAGGGGGGAGAGGGGGGAGTGTGAGCCGGGGACCGCGTTTTTACGTGCGTCTCCTTGCATGGGCCGGGCCCCCGGAGGTGTAAGAGTATAGCTTTGTTCGCACGGTTACTCAAGCACATTGGATGCAAGCATTGTGTGTTGGGTGAACCCAAGTCGTTTATCAATTTTTAATAGAATAACAAAATTGGAAGGGACCTTGGAGGTCTTCTAGTCCAACCCCTTGCTCAGGTTGGAGACCTTGTACCATTCCGGACAAAATGATTGTCCCAATTTCTTCTTAAGAGCCTCCAGTGTTTGGAGCGCCAAGAACTTCTTGTGGCAAGCCATTCCACTGATTAATTACCAGAATAACAGAGTTAGAAAGGACCTTGGAGGTCTTGTAGTAGTCCAATCCCCTGCTCAAGCAGGACACCATTTCAGATAAGTGACTGTCCAATCTCTTCTTAAAACCCTCCAGTGAAAGGCCGTTTTTTTTTTAACTATGATTCACATGTAAACTGTTCAATTTGAAAAGGGAAATGAAACCACTGTATTTGCTGATTTCAATTATTCTGCAAAAACAGAATTGTTGGCCGAGTCTTTTAAAACCAGACATATAAATGGTCCTTGTTGACAGATAATGATAGAGATTCATTGTTATGAGCTGCTTATGAGCAACACAGTACTATCTGATATGCTTGATTATTCTTCCATCGATTGTTTGCTATGTTAGATTACACTCTTCCATTTTTACATGGCATGTTGATTGAAGTGATGGGTAATTGCAGACCAACATAAAGCAAAGCAGTGGATAGGAAAAATACACTTAATTGTGAATGTTGATTGTATCATTCACTATTCTGTTTAAAAGAGTAATCAAATCCTAATTGATTTGGGAAATAGAACTATAGTAAAGGGTAAGGGAAATGGAAATGCATCATTAGATGCACAAGGAAGTAAAAAGGCTGTAGAAAAATCTGCCTGAAGAGTGATCCACCTTGAATGCACTTCTAAATTAGGCATATCTAAAATCAGATTGGAAAATTTACGAATGTTTTAAAGGATACAAAATACAAAAGTATTTCATGCAATTTTTAAATCATCCTTACAAATATAGCTACTTTATTATATATATAATATATTATTATATATATATGACTTCATTTGTTTGATGAGGAATGAACTACAACTCAGAAAACATAATGTGCTGTATTAAAAGCCTGATCTTCCTTATGACTTTAAAATACTTTCCTCGTTAGCAGTTTTCACTTCTTTTTATCCTTTGTTTTTATTATTTATTCCCAGAGAGTGAAAGTAAAGTTTTTACTGTACTAGACAAGCTTTTCTATTTTTTTGTTACGAAAATATTGTATTAGGAGTTACTTCATTGTTCAATATGCAACAGGAATTAAACATTTCCTGCTTTTCTCCACCAGGCCTTCACATCTTTAGTTCCAGTGCCATTTGTATTTATTCTCCACTGCCCTTTTCATTTCTTAACTATTTTTTCCAATTGCTTTAGGAATTTCAACTACCCTGCTTCATTTTTGTTTTTTTGTTTATCCTGCTTTTCAATACTTTTATTTTCAATGTTTTCTTTCTCTCATGGTTTGCTTTTATGAAGCCTACTTATTTTGCCCACAAAGGTACTAATTCTTATCCATGGGAAAGATTTTAGTCCAAGTTATGCTGATTTCATTTGCTTTTCATTACAAATATTGTAGAACGTTCCAAGGAAACTAATACATGCCAGAGGCTTCATTGTCACCATCATATATTCTCCAATACTTTAAATTGTAAATCATGTTTGCTGAAAAATAAAATGGATCCTGTTGAATGGAGCCTTTGTTTCATATAATGAAATGTATGTGTATTAAAATATTAGTTGAGGATAGTAAAAATATTACTTCTATGAATGTCTCCTTTGGGTCTTGAAACTAAAAGCTTCATTCCATGGAGAGATTGATCAATAAACAGTATCTGAACCCCTCATATCTTCCAGTGGTGCGTGTCCACAAAGGGCTAATATGAATTAGTGTCTAGATAGGCACTTAGCTTGGTTGCCTGTTAGTGGAGAGAAGTGCCCAGGGTCAACCCTAGGTTTGCTGTCCATTACAGCTAGGAATCTCAAATACGGCCAAGAATGAATGTTTCCCTTGTAGCCAGCCTGGGCGCTAGATAAGCCCCTTCAAACTCTGTCTTTCGAGGAGCCCAGCCAAACTTTCACGCACCACTCACTGAAGCACCTGGACTCCCAGAGAGGGAGGGAGGGAAGGGCTAGAGCTACTAAACAGGCAGCCAAGCTAAGTGCCTGAAGGACCCCATCCTATCAGCGAGTGGGAGTATTTGCTTCAGCGGGCTGTATCCAGCCCAGGGGCTGTAGTTTGAGGAACCCTGATTTAGTGCAATATAAAAATGCAAAACATGCAAAGATTCTACAGACCACCAAAATTTTCTCACAGACCACTAGTTGGTGACCACTGGTTTAGAGGATACAACAGGGAACCACTGCCATAGTCTTATGTTGGCTAAAGAGCAATATGTTCCTTTCTCTATGGGATACTCATCCTCTTCACCAAGGACATGATGGAGATATTTGTGGATATACAATGGATTACTCCCACTTCAGCTCATCATACATGTCAGCTAAATTAATCCTAATGATAAATAAGGTATTAATACTGAATTGTCTTCACCCAGAACCTGAACATATCTGTAACATAGTAGACAATAGTACAGTCATAGATTATGCTTTGCAGGGTAAAATATTTCAGTGTAATTATCAGCATATCTTTGGGTATGGAAAATTCAGCTGTCTGAAACACAGGGGACTAGTAGCCAGTCATGTGAAGTGAGTGTTTCTATCCCACTACTAGGATAGAAACTACTACTATCCCAGTACTGAGAAAGCTGTTTTTATATACATGTTTAAAGTATCAGTGCCCCCAGCTATGCAACTTTAATCCCCCAATTAAAAAAACAGTACAGTACTATCAAAGCAGCTTTCATTTGATTTATAAGTAAAATGTATAAGCAAAAAATTTATATACACCCTTCTGATAGATCTCAAATAATGCTAATATATTGTCTTTTCTTTTTAATGTCAAATTTATCTGAGATTGTTTTTAATACGTTCCTATTTGTTTTTACAGTTATTCAGTCTGGAAATTAATGGTATATTTTGGGTTTCATTACAAGTGAAATACTTTTATCTTTTATTTCTTTTAGAACCAGTAATGACGGAAAAAAACACTTTATTTTTTCTTTAATCCATATATTTTCTTTCTAAAGGCTACCTGAATAATCTCAGATTTAGGCTTTTCTATTTGGAGTGGCCTGACTGGTATAAAAGAAATCTCAATTAAAGTAACCTCATGATTTATAAATATCTTTATTTGGTTCTAATAATTCAGATAATAATAATTCAGCAGCTTTTATATTGCCTCAGTGGCTGTTATAAAAACTAGGAATGCAACCTATTTCTATCAATTCCTCTTCATTTCTCTTTCAGGGGCATCCATGTTCTAGACTTCTGACATGTTTCCCTTAAAGGATTCAGAATTAGGAGCTTTCACCTTTTTTGCTTCAGCTCTTCCAAATGATGTTTGTGGGAGCAATGGTCTACCTTTGACTCCAAATTCCATAAAGATCCTGGGGCGCTTTCAGATTCTTAAGACAATTACACATCCCCGGCTTTGCCAGTACGTGGATATTTCTCGTGGAAAACATGGTAAGTATGTTGTTCTTTTCAACCCCATAATTTTTTGGGTGTGATTGGAAGACTGTTACAGTAATTATTTTGTCCATGTTCTTCAGAGTTTTAGAACTTCAAAGACTTCTATATTTACTTTTCCTCGAAGGCAGTTGTTTGCTTTCCTCCACACTGACTCTGGTGAAGCATATTTCAATCTTGTCGCTATTGTTACACATAACAGACACAGATGTGTGTAGCTGCTGTTTCCTTACGGGCTTTGTTATCCTGTAGTTCAGATTACACTGATAATTTTGAGCTATTTCCTTTTCTTTTTCACACTCTGTCTATATATTTTTCTCTTCCTCCCCTTTGTTTCTTTTCAAGCTTTTTTTTTTTTTTTGCTGGGCTCTGTTTGGTTTTAAATGTATGAACTTCGTTCATTGCATTTATTTCCTGGGTCCTGTATTTCATCAGTGGGTTTTGCTTTCACTTTAATTCCTTAAATCTCTCTTTTGATGTTGGAGTTTGAAAAGAAATGTGCTTGACAGAAGGCGCTCTCAACAATTCTTCCCCACTTCCTACTCCCTAAATTCTTAAATTATAGAATTTATTGCTAGCACATATAACAGTAAGCTTGATGGGCCAACTGTCATTCACACCTCCTGATATGTTCCTTTTAGACTTCAGAATATTGGAAATCATTGAATGATGCAGTTTAAACTGCATCTTTTTCACTTCATATGAAAAAGAAATGAAGCATATTAATTTTTTATAATTTAAATTTTGTCTTTTAAGAAACATTGCTTTCTTCAACATAAGTAGAGGGAAATTGCATTAGGTGACTGATATATTTCTACCAGGTGTCATAATGTCATTACACAATTGCACCATTTTCATGATGATATCATAACATGACATGGTTGCTGTTGGCTCTCTACAACTTGACTATAATTCCCATTAATCCCATGTAGTCTGGATATTGATAGCTGTCATTCAGCATATCTGGAAGACACCAGATCAGAGAATGTTGGTGTAAGCTCATAATTCATATGCCTTGTCTTTTGACTGTAGAGAAGGTTGTGATATATATGTTAGACTTGCTGAGTTTTTACTTTTACGTATTAGCCTTGGTTTATTTTAATATGCCTGCCTGTGTATATAGCAAATTGGCTGTTATTGTCATGGAAAGCTCTAGATGAATGCACAAATCACGCTATGCCATAAATCATGGTTTACATCCATAGTCATTGAGTCTACATAACATGAAACAAACCACATTATAGCTTAACATGATTTTAATGAAAATTGAGGACATTTTGTGGTAAACCAGAAGCAATAGCCTACATTCTGAAGTACTTAGTGCATTTAGTTCATTTAAATGCATGGAGTTAAGTTAGCTTTAACTTCCTTTTTTTCTGGTGTGATTTAAGCATATGTAATGAGATCAAGCAAGCAACATTAACTATTGATAAATGTGTGTGTATGCCATTGATGCTATTAATATTTATGTAAAAATTATACTTGATATTGACACCTGGAATTGCATGATTTTAATCCTTTGCCATGGGCTGAAATACCACCTGGGAATCTTGCCTATTATTCATGTAAAGAGAAGATTTTCTTTCCATTGCTAGCACATCTTGAGGAATATATCCTTTGTATGACATACTAAGGAATAATAGGGATGAAGTCTGTGTTAGCCCTTCTACAGTACTAGCAATTTAGTTTTATTAATTCTCTGAATGATATCCCATTTAATTTCTTTTTTTACATTTTGAGTTAATTTGTGCACAATGACTTTTTAAAGTGTAACTTAAAAGTCAATATTAGATAATGTTGCAGAGAGAAAAGGATAGGTTTGTACTAGACTGATCTTTCTTCATTTTGAGATATGAACAAGGAAAGAAAAGGTGTAGTTACAATGGAGAATATTATTGAGATGGGGCCTGAAACCCATAATCAGTAGATGTATCAGCCAAGAGCTTTGACTCATGTCACTATTATGCTATATACATTGAGAACTTTTTATATTTCAAGAAGTGCTTAACAGTTACTTGTTGATGAATTCTTAAAATATTTCTATGAATGGGGGGAAAAAAGAGGTGAAAGAAGCATAGGAAACATTACAGATTCTACCATTCTTCGTTTTGTGTTATACTTTAGTGATAAAACAATTAAAAACAATTGTAATAGTAAATGTAAGTGACTACTTATTTATCCCATTTCTGTACTGTTGCCTTCTTGAACCACTCTTGGCAATTTTGCAAACAAGATAAATACATAATGCCAGTAAACATTCACAAACAGTTCCCAAACCAAATAAAATTCCTAGAATAAAATTCATTAACAAAACCAAACAACCAATAGGCAGTTCAGATGCTGTCTTGAAGATTTCTGTTTTGAGCTGATCTTTCATTTAATTTCTAACCAGACCTAACTTTGCTTAGCTTCGGATCCAAAGTCAAACACGTGCCACCTCCTAAAACTTCAAATATTTTTAATATATCTCTTATATATATAGGTAGGTAGTTTGTCCTAAGTTCTTAATGGGAAAATAATGAGGTTTTGTTAGATATCCCCCCTCCCACTGATAGAGGTTTCCACCATTGGTCAAATCCCATTGGTCAAGAGGTCTGACAGATCCCTTTAAAGGGGGATGCTGCCCGACCCGTCTCCAGCCGGATGTTTACCTGACTTGCAATAAAGAGCTGTTGTTACTGGAGCCTTTGTGTGCCTTCCTTTACCCGATCTAACAGTTTTGGACTGGGTTACTATAAAAGTATGAAATTTCTGCTTTAGAATTACAATGCTCTACAGCTTTTAGCTGATATATAAGCTGTGGTTCTTATTTACCACTTCAGGCAAACACTATGTACAATTCGGCAGTGAGATGATTCTGCAATTTTATTTATTTATTTCGCAAGTGTCCCTGTCTGAATAGCCAATAATTATGTGGATTAACTCTAGTATTCCCAACAAACATCCTTACTGCTGAGAATTCTAGAAGTTAAAATTCACAAATCTGAAGGGCAGGAGAATTTGAGAAACTCTTTACATATAATCACCACCAGAATGTTGGTATGCATGTATTACAGCTCTTCGGGTTTTCCCCAGTTGCATTTATTCTATTTATATAGTGTGCTTTCCAGTTGTTTAGAAGTTGTATATTATGTGTGAATTGTCTATTATGAATAGTGTATTTATATATATAAAGTTGGCTCAAAGGTTGAGGTTTTTTTCCTGTTTTCTAAATAATGTTTTGAATTGATTATAGATTACAGTATATTGTTTTCTTGGTTTCCTACCATAAAGTGCTCTTTGGGAAAATATAATAGGTTTAGTTTCTTTTTAAGTAAGTTTTTTGTTCTTTTACCAGTGTCAGTTGTGTTATAGTTAGCTTTAGTTGTATAATTAATATAACTAAAGTATCCTATATAACTAAGCATTTTGTTTGTTAAAACGGGAATCCTTATATACAGGCTTATATGAAGTGTGACAGGATTGCTGCAGATTTAGAAAGACAATTCATTAGGAGGTTCCAGCAAGAAAAAAATGTCTTTTATTTTAGATTGAAAAGGAATAGCAGACGGCATAACCCTTATGTTCACTAGTCTTGTTATAAGCTGTTTCACCAAGATTGTATTTAGATGAAACAGGACTGGTACTGGCAGTTAAGTAAGTATTCTACAATCAATCCAGGGACATTCAAATCACAACTATCTTCCTAGTCAACTAAACATTTCAGTGATAGATAATAACCAAGCAATCTTCAATTTGTAACAATAATATGAAATTAAAGAATTATTCTTCATTTCAGCACTAAATTGCTATCCCTTTAACTCCCAAAGTATTTAGTAATAAAGCTAACACTGGAGGTTTTTAAGAAGAGATTGGACAGCCATTCGTCTGAAATGATGTAAGATTTCTTGCTTGAACAGGAGTTGGACTGGAAGATTTGCAAGGTCTCTTCCAATTCTGTTATTCTGTTAAATAATGCTATTGGTTTTTTTAATTCCTTAATTGTTTTTTCATAAACTTATATGACTACCATTCTGCGGTCATTAGGATTAGGAATCCTTTTGTTCATAGGATCTAATAAATCTCTGCCAAAGGAGAGAAAAAGCTGTGTATTCATCCTTGGGATTAAGCAATTTTAAGAAGAACGTCACAAAGGGGTATTTTAGGGCTTGATGGAAGATGCACACATATGGAATAGGGGAAAAATATCTCAAACTTAGGAACTGACATACTTCATTTCCTTCAAACAGAGAAAATGTAGTAAATGGAATATTTTCTGCTAAGCTGGTATGAGGTTTGTTAATAGATCTTTCCCTGCTAATGAAGCATTGGCTTTAAATCCTCCTTTGGGATAAAAAATAGCTATATATATATATATTTCAAAATTAATAAATGGATAAAAAAGTATATGAAATCTGACAAGTGACACTACATCTGGATTTACTGTTTATTAATAATAACTGCTACCATGTTTCCCTGAAAATAAGACAGGGTCTTTTTTTTACCCCTGAAATAAGCACTTGGTCTTATTTTTGGGGAGGTCTTATTATTTTTGAGGTGCAGGAGGTGGCGAGAGTGGTCACTGCTGTGGTGGTGTAATATTTTTGGGGAGGGCTTATTTTGGGGTATGGCTTATTTTAGCGCATGTGCTCAAAAGCCTGATTAGGTTTATTATGCGGTGAGGTCTTATTTTCAGGGAAACAGGGTAGCTTTATGTTAACTTCAGTATTCACCAGGTAAGAGTTATCAACTGTATTTATGCAGGTAGTCTTCCACTTTCACTGAGCCCAAAATTTCTGTTGCTATGTGAGACAGTTGTTAAGTGATGTTTGCCTCATTTTATCACCTTTCTTGCTAGAGTTGTTAGGTGAATTACTGCAATTACCCTGTTTCCACGAAAATAAGCCCTCCCCCCAAAATAAGACCTCTCCTAAACCCATGCGCAGCCAGTCCCCGCCATTTCCGGGGGGGGGAGAACATGCTCCACATGCACCTGCCATCCACACAGAATGGACGCACAGAGGCTCTACCGCAAAACCTAGCTACATTGCCCCTTCTCTTAGTGGTGGCCACAAAAAGAGCAGCAGGTCTAGCAACGCTAGGGCTGGCAAGAGTGTGCCAGAAACAGAGATAGGCCTTCCATCCCTCTCTTGATCAGATGATCCGTGGGCCATGGGCCAACGTTAAGAGGCCTCCTGCACCTCAAATATAATAGATCTCCCCCAAAATAAGGCCAAGTGCTTATTTTGGGGGTCAAAAGAAAATAAGACCCTATTTTATTTTTGGGGAAACATGGTATTAAGTTAATAACATGGGTGCTAAGTGAATATGGCTTCCTCATTGACTTTGCTTGTCAGAAGATTGCAAAAGATGATCACATGACTATGGGACATTATAACTATGAGTCAATTGAATTTTGTTGATATGACCAGGGGGATATTGCAATGGTCGTCAATGTGAAAAATGGTCCTAAGTCACTTTTTTCAGTGCTTTTGTAACTTTGAACGCTCACTAAATGAACTGTGGTAAGTCAAGGACTGCCTGTATTTGAACATGTTGACATACAAAAAAAATTGTGGGGTGGGAGATTTGCCTATTCACAAAGTACCACATTTTTCAGATTATAAGATGCACTGGAGTATAAGACGCACAAGATTTTGAAGAGGCAACTTTTTTAAAAAAAGTTTTTGCACTCTGCAGACCTCCCAAAAATGGCCCGTTTTTTGTGTGAAAACTGGCCAGGTTTTTTTCAAAAAAAGGGCATGCATAGCCTTTAGGGGGCTTATAGAGTGCTCCTGGGGACTGGGGGGGGGGAAATTGAGCAAAAGTTTTTGCCTTTCCCAGCCCCCAGGAGCACTCTGGAAGCCTCCTAAAGGCTATGCACTGCCATTATGATGAAAGAGACAGGTTTCAAGAGGCAAAAAATGTTGTATTCAATGTATAAGACGCACCCAGATTTTCAGCCTCTTTTTTGATGGAAAAAAGGTGCATCTTATACAGATTCAGACTACACCTCAGCAACCAGCTCATCTTTGCCAGGCAGACAGACACATTTCAGTGCTAGCAGTGAACTACAATTCCCAGTATTTTTTTCCTAATAATCTGTATGGGGCCTATCTCGAATCCAAGAGCATTCTTGGAAGCAAAGGTAAATTTGGAGGTTTTTTACTTTGTGGAATTCCAGATTCTTTTTTTAATTTTGTTTGCAGTTAAACAAAAAACAAAACAAAAAATGGAATGTGCCTCATGGCATCATAGGTGGCATTTTGGATTCTATTGATGACCCCAGAACTATGGATTCCTCATTCTGTTATATCTCATTAAACTAAGTAGTCATCTTCTTTATATTATATGATGCAGTGTGTTATAATATGGTTTTAATTTTGACAAGATGTTAAAAGTAAAAGTGTTTGGTGTCTATATGCATATTATTATACTAAAACTGTCTTTGTTCATGCCTATATTTTCCATCAGAGAGGCTGGTGGTTGTTGCTGAACATTGTAGAAACAGCCTGGAAGATTTGCTTCGAGACCGGAAACCAGCAAGGTATGATATCAAGAAAAAACATGGCAAGGAAATATGCAAACTGAAAGTTTATCTACTTTAAATGAAAAAGTCCAGATACACATTTTCTTTTAAAACCTTAACAATCTTTACAGGTCTATATAGATTCAGACCTGACATCTTCCAGCTTTGGTTTATCCTTCTGACAGCCAGATTAACACACGCTTAGAATAAAACAGATATTTACTTCTGCAGAAAAAGGAGAAAAGTTGTGGTTTTTTAAATTGAAAATGATAGAACCTGCCAGACATTTCTCCCACTATATTTTGTTTGCATTGGGGTTAAAATTTGTGTTTTTGAAAAATATAAAAACAGTTTCTTGGAATTTACAGTAGAACTCTGTGTGCGTTACAAAGATCCTTTGTGTGTTGATTATAAAGAGTTTTAAGTATCTAAATTGCAAGTAATGGTGAAAAAAGGAACCTAAAAGAAAAACATTTTTCTTTACTTGTATTTATTTAGAATATTTCTATGCTTTTAAATTTATTGTGTTTGGATTATTATATTTATTGAAAAAAATCCTAAATACAATCTTATGCAGGAGACTTATAGTCTTCCCTCTTTTCTCTTAACTATAGAGCCTGAAATCCTTTAAAACAATATGAACAGAACAGAATGTTCCAACTCTTTTAAATACAGTGAACTCCCCCCCCCTCCCCGCCTGAATTGGGCCTTAGATTTTTGGCATCAAAATATCACACTATTTTATGTAAAAGCAAAGTTACAGAGTCTCCAATATACCCTTGATTTCAAAGTATTCTATACAAACAAAGGTTTGCTTGAAAATTCTTGCTTATATATGCATATATACACATTTTGTTGTTAGTTGTGAAGTCTTGTCCGACATATCATGACCCCATGGACAATGTTCTTCCAAGCCTTCCGGTTCTCTACCATCTTCTGGAGTCCATTTAAGCTAATGCCTACTGCTTCAGTGATTCCATCCAGCCACCTCATTCTCTGTCGTCCCCTTCTTCTATATACACATAAACAATATAATTTTTATTTTCAATATTTTATTTCCATTGTTCCTCAAAAAGCTTAAAATGTAGAAACATTTTTCAAAACTGTTTTAAAAAATCCCCACCAAAGAAACGTATATGAAAGCCCTAATGCTAATTATTAAGATTCACATTAAGCAGCACATACATACAAAATATCTTTTCTGTGCCACACTCAAGCCAGTAACGCGGCATGGCTTCAGTATAACAAAAATGATATTTTACCTCAAGAAGAATTCCAATGTGCCCAGGAAAAAAAATGTATTGCATTTAATTAAAGTGAACATTGTTTTCCTTTGTAAGCTTTTTCAATACAATAGGCAGAAATCATTTAAGAGAGGGAAATAGTCCATTATGTTCCTTAATCCATTTTGGTGAATTAGCTTTGCAACAGATTTTCCAATGCTTCATACATGTTTGTATTAATTTAAGATAGAACAGCCAAAAGTTGATGTGAATGGTTTTGCAATTAATTTTTGAAACTCTTACGGAATGAGAGAAGCTGTCCTTATGGTTTATAGATTAATTCATTACACTTGTCAGAAAAAATGTCCTTTGCACCTGTAACATAAGCTGATGTCAAGTCAGCAGGAAATTTGTGAGGCTGTGTTGAAATTGAAGATATACCAGAGTGGACAGTCCATATTTCCTTGCAAAATGGAAAATAGCAGCTTTCCAGCTGTCTGATCCTTTTTTCACAGTTAAGCTTATGAAGTCATTGATCATTGTATACATTACATATGAGCTAGGTATTTGTATATTTCTATATATTTCCTCTTCTATTATGAGTTTGCAAGATTATTCTTTTTTCTATTTTATTTGTTTTCCCTGTCTCTCTGTGTTTTAATTTTGAGTTTATTTCTTGGAGCATATACAATATTTCATTGAGATACAATTGGAAGAGCAGCTTAGAGTTTTAAACGAGAATTAGATGTCTCAGATAGTCTAAAATCATTTTTAGAACATTTGATGATGAATCAGTGGTGTAAAACAATTAAACAAAGATTGTAGTACTGTCCCACTTGAAAAACTGGAATTTTGTGCATGCCTAGTTAGCAAAGTCTACCCCTTTAAATAGAAAAGAACTTTTGAATAGACAAGGACTTTTTCCATAAAGCCCATTGGATTGTTCTGTTTCTCTTGGTCAAGTTTGGTGGGTGTATTGTTGCAGTCTATAGTCTCAAAAAGCATCTTAATTTATAAACTTCTACCGTGGCAGTAGAATGCTCATCTTATTTCCTTTCTAAAGACTCTTTGAAGGTGAAGATAAATTGTGGTTGTTCAGCAAAAAAGAAAAAATGTTTAAACAAAATAGTATAGGTTCTTTGAATTAGAAATTTGTATTGAGTTTATTGTTAGTTGTGAAGTCGTGAAGTATCCGACCCATTGCGACCCCATGGACAATGTTCCTCCAGGCCTTCCGGTCCTCTACTATCCTCTGAAGTCCATTTAACCTCCGCCTACTGCTTCAGTGACTCCATCCAGCCACCTCATTCTCTCTGTTGCCCCTTCTTCTTTTGCCCTCAATATTTCCCAGCGTTAGTCTCTTCTCCACTGAGTCCTTCCTTCTCATTAGGTGGCCAATTGAGTTTAAGTGCATGGAAAGTCTTAAGTACTGATTAATCTTAACCCAATATGTAGTGCATAATACTAATTTAGCAGCATTCTGCTGTATGTGTGTGTATGTGTAAATAGACATACTGCAGATATATAAATATGTGCACACATACTGTATATGTATGCCTGTGTGCATGTTTATGAATATAAAGAGGGAAGGAGGGAGGGAGAGAAAGAGAGAGAGAGACAAAGAGAATTATGAAGAGTATGTAGAATTATACATTTCAGAATTAATGAATGTATTTTTATTACCACTTATATTGTCCATTAGTATGATACAAGCAGTCCCTTTGCTAAGAACTAGTTGCTATCCTCAAGCTACTTTTAACTTGAATTTGCATGTAAGTTGGAAGTATTTAATATCAGTCTGAGAGAGGAAGACAATTTGCATATCAATGTGTATGGCTCTTAAAAGGTTTAGCTAAGGAGGGAAAAGATCATGTTTGATGGTTAACATTTACAGCACTGTTAATCTTTTCGTTCATATATAAATACATAAACCACTTCTTTTGTATAAATTCTATTCTCATTTGATTTTGCAAGATAATTCAGCAGAAGGGGCATTTGCAAGATAAAATCACGGATGATGTTTTCCTTCCTCAAGGTTTTCATAAACCACTGAAAACAGGCTACAAAGTATGTTAAAAATGCACCCACTACTTTGTGATGCTTATGGGGGCATTGTGTGGCTTTGATAGTTTGTTGGCTGGGATAATGAGGGAAAGTGCCATCCACCTCTTTGAATCAACAGCTCAGTCATAACTTTAGGTTGTCCATCAGCTGGACATCCTTTAACATAAGGAATAGCTATATTTTCACAAACATTTATGTGAATCTTTTTCCAAGGATTTGAATATTTTATTTTGTTCTTCATCATTCATGTGGCACTTTATATGGTGCTTTAAAAATTGCCTTTTGAAACTTTGAAATTTAAATCTAGGAAAATAGTATGCAGACTTTTGGCACCTGTGTTACTTTGTGGATAGTTCTGAATTTGTGAGCTAAGTCAACATAATATGTCTTCACTCAAACAAAGTTGTCATATGTTTCAGAGGTTATGGTTTTGAAACCATAACCAATGAACCATCAGAGAAAAACAGAGGTATAATGTGTTATACATAGAATCCTTGATCGGAAGCAGACAATGTCTGCAGCTCTTTACTAGCTCTTTACTAGCTTGGTGGAAAACATGATCTGATTCGGATGAGTAGATTTTACCGTATATACTCGAGTATAAGCCGAGTTTTTCAGCCCACTTTTTGGGCTGAAAAAAGCCGCCTCGGCTTATACTCGAGTCTACAACTGGATCCGGCAGTGCTATTGCCTGTTGGAGGAGGAGGAGGCGAACCAGCCTGCCATCGCCGGCCACCGCTAGCCCCGCCGCTCTTCCCGACCCCTTCCAAGCCCCACAGTCCAGCGGACGGAGCAGAAGCAGCTCCGGGGCTTCGCTGCTGCTCCCCGCATTTTCTGCACGGGGATCCCTTGGAGAGGGGATTCCAGCCTGCCATCGCCAGCCACCGCTAGCCCCGCCGCTCTTCCCACCCCCTTCCAAGCCCCACAGTCCAGCGGATGGAGCAGCGAAGCCCCGGAGCTGCTTCTGCTCCGTCCGCTGGACTGTGGGGCTTGGAAGGGGGTGGGAAGAGCGGCGGGTCTAGCGGTGGCGATGGCAGGCTGGAATCCCCTCTCCAAGGGATCCCCGTGCAGAAAATGCGGGGAGCAGCAGCGAAGCCCCGGAGCTGCTTCTACTCCATCCGCTGGACTGTGGGGCTTGGAAGGGGATGGGAAGAGCGGCGGGGCTAGCGGTGGCCGGCGATGGCAGGCTGGTTCGCCTCCTCCTCCTCCAACAGCACTGCCGGATATCCGCCCAACGCTGCGGGGGCGCCAGTGGGAGCTTTGGCGGCTTCACCTCAGCCGCAGCGCTGGGCAGCAAATGTGCTGGTGCTGTTGGAGGAGGAGGAGGCGGCGGCAGCAATAGCACCTGAGGACAGGACAAGAAGCAATGGAAACTTGTCAGAAGGAGACTCAAGCTGGAAATAACGAGAAATCTGACAGTAAGAACAATTAAAATCCTAGGAAAATGTCCTTTCATGAAAAATTACTTTTTCAGTTAACTCTGCCTGACATTAGTTGGGCGAACAGAAATATTAGTTGGCCAATTCTAAAAGGGAGCACCAGAAAGAACTTAAAATATTTTTTAAGAGAGCTGGGTTTTTCATTTATATTATATGTATGAACAGAATTAACACAAATTGCAGATACCAATCAAACATAAAGAAAAAAAGGATGAAATAATGCTCATTTTTAAAAACTCAGTGAAAATAAAAACAATATACCAAGAAGGTGGCATACTGGTTGTGATTTGATCTCTTCGGGGGATCCCGGGGATCCCCTATACAAGTATTTTAATATTGCAGACTTGCAGTATTATAAGTCATACTGATATTATAGAACACTTTAATTAAGCGGGTCCCTTGAATAAACATAACTTTGAGTTTCAAATAACACTGATTTTTTATTTTTGAAATTTACCGTAGCTGCTGCATTTCCCACCCTAGGCTTATACTCGAGTCAATAACTTTTCCAGCTTTTGGGGGTAAAATTAGGTGCCTCGGCTTATATTCGGGTCGGCTTATACTCGAGTATATACGCGATTTGCTTTTATTGAAGTACTGTCTACTTTCTGAATTAGATATCTTTGTTCTGTTCTACAGTAAAAGCATTACTGTTGTATTATCTTGCATAATCAAATGAGACATAGCCTTTATATAAGGGAAGATTTTTTAAATACTTTGTTAAGTGAGTTTTCCCCATTTTGCAACTTTTCTCACCACAGTTGTTAAGTGAATCACTGCAGTTCTTAAATTAGTAACATAGTTGTTAAGCAAATCTGGTTTCCCCATTGATTTGGGGATGCAATAATGGTCATAAGTGTGAAAATTGATCAAAAGTCATTTTTTCAGTGCCATTGTAACTTTGAATGGTCACTAAATGAAGCGTTGTAAGTCAAGGACTACCTATACTGTATTTTTTAGCAACTGAATACTCATGATATATATTCAGGATCAGAATCTGATATGGATTCAAGCCTTGTGTTTATGATGATTTCATTTAGAGCAGGGGTGTCAAACTCAAGGCCTGGGGGCTGGATCCAGCCCACAGGGACTTTGGATCTCGAAACAGTGAAGGATCAGAGCTTCTGACAGTGAAAAATAGAGATTGTGCAGCCCTCCTGAGTGCCGTTTTCACTGACAGTGGGTTGCAGAAGGCCGTGGTAGTCGAAAACGGAGCTTGGGAGCCCGTTTTCACTGGCAGAGCATTCAGGCCACCTCAGGCGCCCCTGACATGAGTGACGAATTGGCAACTGCCACCCTGGCCACGCCCACCCCAGCCCCCTGAGGTAAAAAACAACCCTGATGCAGTCCTCAATGAAATCAAGTTTGACACCCCGATTTAGAGCATTGAACCTCCAAGTAATGTTGGGACTGGTACACTTAATTGTATGTTCTGAAAATGAACAAGCACTAGAGGAGTTGATCACAGAAAAGTTAATCATTTTTATTTATTAAAAAGTCTGCTTATGCTCTTCAATGAAAGAGGAAGGAATATTTTGTTGTTTTTAATAATTGACGGAGACAAATTAATCTCGCCAGAGAGAACTTGATTGCTCAACATACAGATCAAAAAATGTCTATTCTCCCTTTACGAGACAATTGTGTTGTTTTTGTTTTCATTCTCAGTCGTGGATCCATGTTATTTGTCTTAATAAAATCTTAAGTGTTGAATACATGGACATGGAGAACTATGATCAAAGTCTGAGAAAATAAATTAGAGTTCAAGACAACATGATGTAATGAAAAAGAGTAACATTACCTACCTACATACAGGAAGAAAATAAACCATTTAAATCTCACCAAGTATGACAAATCACATTTTGGGGTATGTAATCTTTTTAGAATTTATTTCTTTTTATTCCTTTTCCAGAAATTCATTTCCAAAACAGTATTTGTTGTAGTGAGGTCATAATATAAGAAAGGAAAGGGGGAAAAAACCCAGCCCATTAGTCATGATTTGTTTATGTGGGATCCAACTCTCCTTTTCCTAATTATTCTTTTATTTTTTTTAATAAATACATATTTGGAACGGAAATAGAGCTACAAAAAAATTCAAAACTAAAGATGCAAAAGATGTTGTAGTATTGGGACAGCACATCTATTGTTTTACAAGTGCTCTGAGCTGATCCATGATCTTAAACATCTGGGGGAAAGATTAACCTAGGTTTCGTGTCAGAAGCTATGATTTCTTTAATCTTGAGAAAGATCTGAATTCACTGTTTGATGCTAGTTTAATATGTTTTAACTGTGGCTTCACGTGCATTTTTATAAGTGTTGGGAATATAATTCTAACAGTTGGGTTGGCAATATAAAAATCATATAATAATGTTATACTTGTTTCTTTAAACATACTATAAAATGTGATTGGTTGCTGTTTTCCTCAGTCAGCCATAAGAGGGAGCCAGAATGACTGTTAGTTCTCTGTTCGTTAGATGCTGGGCTGATCTGATCTGAGTGCCGTGAGCTATTGTACATTTTGCAACTATTAGCAAACTTTGTGTACTGAACTGATTATATGATACTGGACTATGTTATTTGGATTATCCCTTAACTGAAAGACATTGATGACTGACTGTCTTATACGTGTATGACTTGGACTGTTTGATGGACTCTGATACTACCCCTGGTTTTATTTTAATGTTACTCATTCCTTAGGGGCAGGAGTTTTTCTTAAATTTGAGGTGGGTGTTCTTTCAGTTGGTTTATAGGCTTCTTTGGAAAAATCTTTCACCTGCTATAGTACACTGTTAGTGTTCTTAGTTCCTAATGGTATGTATTCACTGCAGTGGTGGGTTTCAAACTTTTTAGAACCTCTTCTGTAGGTGTGGCCTGCTTTGTGGGAGTGGTTTGCCAGCCATGTGACTGGGTGGGAGTGGTTTCCTAGCCATGTGACTGGGTGGGCATGGCCAACTTGTAAAATGTGGTGAAACTCACTTAACAAAGCTTTTGCTTAGCAACCAAAATGTTGGCTCAGAAACTCTGGCATTTGAAGCACACAAGTCTTAAAGCTGTCAAGTTACAAGACCCTTGCATCCCTAACGCTTTAGGGAAAAAACCCCAGGGGTGTTCAAACTTGACAGCTTTAAGACTTGTGGACTTCAACTCCCAGAATTCCTCCTCTCGCTCTTCATCTTGATGATGTGTGAACAGGAGGGGGGAGGGAGCTGGAACCGGTTCTAAACAGCACTGTAGATTTGTGCAACCTCTTCTATAGAAGAGGTTAGAACCTGGCAGGAACCCACCCCTGATTCACTGCCTCTGTCAAAGGACAATGGTCTTATGGGCATTTATAATACAAGGGATTGGATAAAATAAATGCTTTCCTCCCAGTCTGCCCAGTCCAACCTAGGACTACTGAGACATTGTGCAATTATAATGTTGCAAAAGACAAAAAGAGGGAATTGATGTTTCTTGGCCTTATATAGCCTCTTGCTATACGCTGTTCTTGCTTAATGTTTATTATTTACTTACTTACTTACTTACTTACTTACTTACTTACTTACTTACTTACTTATTTTGTATGCCGCCCACTCTCGGAAGATTCCTGTGATAGGAGTTGTAACCCAGCACAGTTAGGAAAATGAGCAGCTTATGAGATTGTTAATGTCTCTCTTGAACTACGTTGGCTAGTAACAAAAAACAAAATATTTAACCACTGTCCTACCTTAGATCTTACTATTCAACAGCTATTTTTCTTGATCATATCCTATTGTGTTTGTTCCAAAAGGTTAGGTAGGCTTTATACTCACTTTTTTTCTTCTGTTATAATAGCATTGTATTGAAACTGAGAGTATAACCCTATTGGTCTGCTGTATCAGCACTTTTTCATTAGCCCATGGTTTTAAATGTTATTAAATTGATGTAATACATTTGGCCTCACTTTAAAGGATAAAATACGAGAAGCAGTCCAGGACACCCTCAGACAAATTTGATGTTTTGTGCAATTTTAAGTTAGAGCATAGTACAGAAAGTCATTTTATGCAACATTAAATATAGTTCTGAGGAAAGAAAAAACAGAATTCCTCTTAGGAATTCTTTAGGGGGAAAAAACAAAGCTGATAGTATGAGTGGATTGCTATTTTAAAAATAATTGCAGCTGAAAAAGCACAAAGAAACTCAATTCCAAATTCAAAATGATTCAATTCCAAGTATTTTAAGTATCTGGAAGCACTTTCCAGAGAGTAATTTTTATTGTCAAGCAGGTCTTCATTTCTGCTTGGAAAAAGTTTTTAAAGGATTCTTGGAATTCAAAGGGTTGTAATCAGAAAGAAAAACAAATTTAAAAAGTGTTTTCCTGGTCTATGAAATGTCACTAGTTCAACGATCCCTTTCCTCAAGAAGTACTAGAGAGACATCGGTTTAAAATCCAGGAAAACAAGTACAACAAAAACAAGATGGACAAGTTATTATTGATTAATATAATTGCTTCTTTACTTCAAGTAATTGCTAGCACAGTAATACATAATTACAAAGGCCTGCAATGCACAAAGAGAAAAAGAGGACAAAATAAATTAAAAATATGAATATGAATATAGAAAAGCCTTTTTGTATTCTGAACTAACAGGCAGATCCAAATCGAGATTCCAGTACAAAATATCAGTTCTTTGGCATTTTTGCATATTCTAGATCCCCGGTCGATTTTGGATTATAGGAATTAAATATATCTATATAGGAGCCATGATGGCGCAGTGGTTAAAGTGCAGTACTGCAGGCTACTTTTGCTGTTCATCAGCTGCCTACAGTTTGGCAGATCGAATCTCACCAGGCTCAAGGTTGACTCAGCCTTCCATCCTGCCATCCGAGGTCAGTAAAATGAGGACCCAGATTGTTGGGGCAATATTTTGATTCTATAAACCACTTAGAGAGGGCCGTAAAGCCCTATGAAGCAGTATATAAGTCTAAGTGCTATTGCTATATTCTACAACAAAAGTTTAAAGTTAGTAAGAAGCAGGTATGAATACTTTTAAGATGTTCTCACCATCACAATTTTGTATTAATAATCCAATAAACACAGGCTCACTGTGAATTACCCTTAGGGATTCAAAAAGTCAACACCCATTGCACACAACATTTGTGCAATGTTGGTGAAATACTCACCACTGCATTTTTAACAGAAATTTTTGTTTTCCTTTACAGCTAGTTTTGTTTTTCTTTACTACCATTTCCTTTAGTGAATGGGGTATTATTACCTCTTCTCCTACCTAGGTTATTTGAGGTCATGTTTTAAAAGCTTGAATTATTCTCCATGTGGAAACAGAGGATTCTTTTTCTTTTCACTGGCTGTTAATTTCAGGTGGCCACAGGATATATACCATCTCATAAAGGTATATTTTGTTTAAACACATATACTTAAAATTGGAGTCATATATTTTTTATACTGAAAGATTAAAGTGAAGGTAGGAAATAAGTAAAACTATTCCTAAATGTAGAGAATTGTCTGTTGCTAATTCAGTGTCCAAAATCTACTTAATTTTTCCCCCTCAATGGCCAGAAGCAGTAGGAATTTATTTAGCATATTAATCTTATTTTTTTAAATCAGGCAACCTACTTTTTTCCACATTATTGAAATTTCTTATTGGGGAAAAGGAAAATAAATTAACTTTTGGCTATAGAATTGGGGGATCTGTCTTTTCATGTTTCGTTTGCCAACCACTATCTGGATTTTATACGTAGAACTGACTTTTCATAGAATTAAATCTATATTTTTGAGGTAAGAACGAGAGAAAACCTTCAGTGTATTTGTGTAAAATGAGATGTAGGGCTGATAATTAAAAAGATCTATTTTTTGAGTCTTTGTATCCAGCAATTGCCCATTGATGTATGTGGGACAGTTCATAACTCAAGTAGTGTGATTTTAAGCTTACTTGTAAAACTCTGCAACATCTCTGCATCTAATTAGAGTTGTTTTAAGCATTGGATCTTAGGCAAACAAACACATGCAGTTTTTAAAAAAGAAACTTTAGAGTCGTCTTGTCTGCTTATGTCATTCCCTATTTTCCTCTCAGTAATTATTGATAGAGTTCTTGACTCATGTGCAAAAACAACATGAAAAATGGTGATTTTGTCCCACAACCTGCACATATTCTAGCATAAGGTAGATCTGGATGCCCATAGAAGACTTGGCAGATCCAAGAGAATGTTAATAATGCCTTTATTGGCTCATAATTAAATCCTCAGTTAATGTCATGTTTGTAATTTAAGCAGTGGGGTGTATAGAATTAAGCCTATATTGACTCCTGAAATGCCTTGGTTTAGGCTTTTCACAGTATCTTTTGTGGATAATATATATGCAAAGGAGGCCCTCTAGTGTCTCAGTGGTGTACAATTTCCCATTTACACATTTCATAAATCTGGGGATCAAATAAAGCATCCCAAGTGTATAATCGGGACACGGCGGCTCAGTGGCTAAGATGCTGAGCTTGTCGATCAGAAGGTCGGCAGTTCAGCAGTTCAAATCCCTAGCGCCGTGTAATGGGATGAGCTCCCGTTACTTGTCCCAGCTTCCGCCAACCTAGCAGTTCGAAAGCACGTAAAAATGTAAATAGAAAAATAGGGACCACTTTGGTGGGAAGGTAACAGCGCTCCATGTCCCCTTGGCATTTAGTCATGCTGGCCACATGACCACGGAGACGACTTTGGACAGCGTTGTTGAGAAACGGAGATGAGCACTGCCCCCTAGAGTCGAAAACAACTAGCATGCAAGTGTGGGGAAACCTTTATCTTTACCTAAGTGTATAATAATGCTCTCACTACAGAGTTAGAAAAGACTTCAGGCATGGTGTAGTTCACCTGCCAACACACAGAATATAGTATATGTGTGAATGTATATGCCCCAGCATATAAAATTTCTACCTCTTTGCTGAGGATTCTCTACCAATGTTTGATCAGGTCATGTCATCCTTCGGATCAGTCTCACACCTAGGTTGATTGTGATGGTGGGAAGTGGGAGAATGAAGTGCTTTTTGTATTGCGTTGACAGCCTGACAGCTAAAACTATCATGTAAAGTAGGATTCTTGTACTATTAATTAAATGGGTTTTGGAGAAGCATACTCCATGCTCTATGAGGCCATTAACCAACTGTTTTAAGAAGGTAGCCATAATTTTTTGTGTGAAATGTAGTTGCTTGTATTATACAGGTGAAACTCGAAAAATTAGAATATCGTGCAAAAGTTCATTTATTTCAGTAATGTATTTCAGCAACTTAAACGGTGAAACTAATATATGAGATAAGACTCATTACATGCAAAGCAAGATAGTTCAAGCCATGATTTGTCATAATTGTGATGATTATGGCGTACAGCTAATGAAAACCCCAAACCCACAATCTCAGAAAATTAGAATATTACATGCAATCAAGAAAACAAGGATTGTACATAGAACAATATCGGACCTCTGAAAAGTATAAGCATGCATATATACTCAGTACTTGGTTTGGGCCCCTTTTGCAGCAATTAGTGCCTCAATGCAGCGTGGCATGGAAGCTATCAGCCTGTGGAACTGCTGGGGTGTTATGGAAGACCAGGATACTTCAATAGTGGCCTTCAGCTCTTCTGCATTGTTCAGTCTCATGTCTCTCATCTTTATCTTGGCAATGCCCCATAGATTCTCCATGGGGTTCAGGCCAGGCGAGTTTGCTGGCCAATCACTCATAGTAATCCCACTGTCATTGAACCAGGTTTTGGTGCTTTGGGCAGTGTGGGCAGGTGCCAAGTTCTGTTGGAAAATGAAGTCAGCATCCCCATAAAGCTCGTCTGTGGAAAGAAGTATGAAGTGCTCCAAAATCTCCTGGTAGACGGCTGCATTGACCCTGGACTTAATGAAGCACAGTGGACCAACACCAGCAGATGACATGGCTCCCCACATCAACACAGACTGTGGAAACTTCACACTGGACTTCAAGCATCTTGCAGTGTGTGCCTCTCCATTCTTCCTCCATACTCTGGGTCCTTGGTTTCCAAATGAGATGCAAAAGTTGCTCTCATCAGAAAAGAGGACGTTGGATCACTGAGCAACAGGCCAGGTCTGTTTTTCTTTAGCCCAGGTAAGACTTTTCTGACGTTTGTTGTTCAGGAGCGGCTTGGCAAAAGGAATATGACATTTGAAGCCCATGTCCAGGATCCGTGTGTGTGTGGTGGCTCTTGATACACTGACTCCAGCCTCAGTCAACTCCTTGTGAAAGTCCCTAACACTTTTTAATGGCCTTTTCCTAACAATCCTCTCCAGGCTGCGGTCATCCCTGCTGCTTGTGCACCTTTTTCTTCCACACTTTTCCCTTCCACATAACTTTCTATTAATGTGCTTTGATACAGCACTTTGGGAACATCTAACTTCTTTTGCAATTACCTTTTGAGGCTTTCCCTCCTTATGAAAGGTGTCAATGATAGTTTTCTGCACAACTTTCAGGTCAGCAGTCTTTCCCATGATTGTGATTCCTACTGAACCAGACTGAGAGACCATTTAAAGGCTCAGGAACCCTTTGCAGGTGTTATGGCTTAATTAGCTGATTAGAGTGGGACACTTTGAGCCTAGAATATTGCACCATTTTACAATATTCTAATTTTCTGAGATTGTGGATTTGGGGTTTTTATGAACTGTAAGCCATAATCATCACAATTATGACAAATCACGGCTTGAACTATCTTGCTTTGCATGTAACGAGTCTTATCTCATATATTAGTTTCACCATTTAAGTTGCATTACTGGAATAAATGAACTTTTGCACGATATTTTAATTTTTCAAGTTTCACCTGTATAAGTTTTGACAATACTTACATTGGACTAAATCCCTGAGCTCAGCTTGAATTTTGATTTGAGGAAATAAAATTGTGCTATTGGTGTCATTCTGAGTTACAGAGACAATGAGGTCTTCAAGCCAGAAAGAAATCTAAGATTTGTAATTCCAGTTTAGTCACCTATCACAATGCCAACTTAATTCTTTTCTTTTATCTATAAAAAGCCTTTTGGTTGTCAGATACCTCCTCAAATTAACTCACAGTATATTAAATATAACAATAAAAGACTACAAAATCAAAGCCCAGGGCATGATGAAAGCAATTTACAGCAATCTTCACAGTATGAGATGAATTTCACTCTTTTAATCTCCCAGTCTATGTGGTATGAGAATGGGGTATGCAAACATCATCCAACAATATTGTGCTGCCTCACAAGAATTCTAACCTGGCAATCTTTCACTGCAGTCCTTTCAGAACATTATGCATCGCCTTTGAAGTGCTACAAGGCTTGCAGTATCTCAATGAGCATGGAATAGTCCACCGAGCTCTCTCACCTAATAATATCCTCATGGACGGAGAGGTGAGTCTGACTATTGGACTTCTATTATGTATTATACATGGAGGGCAGAGGCCTGAGGAAAAGCCTGAAGCAGTTATGTGAACAATTCTAATTTCACCACCACCCCATTCGCTTCTTTACAGGTAGCCTTCAATTTATGAGTCACAATTTAGCCCAAATTTTCTGTTGTTAACTACTTTTTTTATACAGTGGGTTGTTAAAAAAAAAACATTTTGTGTGCCTGTTTAAGAACAAGCATGCTCAAGAAGGATTTCTTTTTACAAAAGAAGATAATTTTAAACCACTGGGAGATATTTTTTCAAGTTTTGTCCATAGGAATTGGAACCTCAAAGATTTGTATTGATGTTTATTTCTAATGTACAAGGCACAAAAACATTATCGAATAGTTAAATGGTTTATTTTCTTTTAACAGGGGCATAGTAAGTTGTCAAAATTTGGCCTTTATCATATGACTGCTTATGGTGCAGATGTTGACTTTCCTATAGGGTAAGTTGATTGTTTTAAAATAACCATAAATCATATATGAACGTTAGAAGAGTAATTTTCTAGATTGTTTGACTAAGATTGACATTTACTGCTCTTCCAATATTCAAGAAATACTGTGTATGCATAGAATAAAATCACCAGTAAAGGCATTTCTCATTAGAATGATAGAAATGTCACTTTCTATTATTCTTACGGCAGCTGTTCCTCATTGGACGCAGTCTGTTGCCACTGATTGAGGCTAAAAATCAGCAGCCGATTCTCCCCTGCTTCTGTTAGTGCAAGAGGTCAGCAATCCAGTTGACTGCTCCTCTTGATTCTAGACAGGCCCATGTCTGTGTCTTCCTTATCTCCCAGGTTTTCTGGACACTTCTGGGGATTCGTGTCACCCCTGTCTGATGGCCTCAGTTCCGGCTCATCTTCCTCCTCCAAACCAGTTTCTGATGGGGCCATCAACAAGAGTGAGAGAGAAATAAAGGCAGACAGACAGACCCTGATATACACATACGTTCTTGCATTAATGAAATCATGTTAACAATGATGAAATAATATTATTGTGATAAAAAAGGAGAAAATAGCAACTTAGGACATTGTGTAATAGAAGGAACACTCTGAAAACTATAAGTAACTTGGGAAAAAAGACTTGTTGTCCTTTAGAGTGGACTCAGTAGTGCATTTTAGACCTTTAAAAGCAGACTTTGACTTTAGGTACCAAGTCAATTCTCAATTTCCATGGCTTACTGGTAAAACCTATTGGACCTTCAAATTGACTTCAATGACAGAATACATTTTTTTAAAAAAAAGTTCTTCTGTCATCGTTATGACTGTTCATTAAAGAAAAATATAGGCATTGGCAAATGAGTTGTGAAGTTTGTTTGTCATCACCTGCTCCTGAATAATAATTTTTTAACAGTTTAACAAAATTCGAAGTATAGTTTGAAAATAAGTTAACTTATCCAATTGTCTGGGTCAATAAACAATAAAAAGTGTTGCGGGTCTGAGAAATTATAAAAATCAGTGTCCATACGGTACATAAATAATGTTCTTTTTCAAGGTAATATCTGTGTGACCAGGAATAATTTGTCTCAGCATCCTCTTACTATTTTGTTTTGGTTTTTAATTATTTTAATAAATTGATATTCATTTTTAGGTACCCATCATATCTGGCCCCTGAAGTAATTGCACAAGGAATTATTAAATGCAGTGATTACATACAGAGTGAAAAGTCCTTGCGTTCTGGACCTAAATCAGATGTGTGGTCTCTTGGTATTATATTATTTGAACTTTGTATGGTATGTGACATGTGTTTTTATGCTTTTGAGGGAACCATAGTTGGACCACAACTTTCAACTTCATCAGGACTTTCAAAGTCATTAAGTATTAGTGAGGATAATACACCTGAGCAGCCCCAGCTTCAGAAATGCTCTCTCTTTTTTCAAGATATTTGGGGATCATGCTTGGTATATTTGAACTTTCTTTGAGTCATTTAAATTCAGACAAGAATTAATGTCCAGAAAATATTGCAGTTGTTGCACTTTCCCCCTTCTCCTGTGGTATGGACCAGAGGAAATTCAGCATAACCTTGAGATAGGCATACGGATCTTTTAGGCCTATGCACATTTTTACTGGGGTCTGTTTAAAAACAACAATTATCCTCACGGATGTTTCAGTTAATACATGATTTAAGTACACACAATGACTATGCGGTTCATAATAATGCTTCATTAATCACCCCTTTTATTGTTGGTTTTAGGGCAGAAAGCTGTTTCAGAGTTTGGATGTAGCTGAGAGACTAAAACTGATACTTAATCTTGGTGAGTAACTAACAAATAACTGCAGATCATTGAAGGCCTCATAAAATCCCAAATGAGTACCGAGTTATTATTCAAGCTCTGGAATGTGGTATCTGAAAACTGGAAATGCATTCAGTCAGCTCTACCCATAAATGCAGCAGAGTATCATTGCTCTTAACTGCAGGTTATTAGGACAGTGAGACAACTTTCATTGGTTTTGGAGTGGAATAAGTGTTGACTATCTACAAAATAGTTTCAATGAGTATACCAACCTATGCCTTCATTATTCTTTTAAGTGTTGTAACATTTTTCTGAACATTGATTGATATTTTATCATCCCTTTTGCAAACACTGGGCCTGTATATAATAGCTACATTTAGTACCTGTAAAGTTACAACTAAAATGAAATAGGTGTGGCCTTACCCAATGTAATATTTATTAACCTTTTCTTAAATTTGCTACAACTGATTTATTTTTTTACCGTTTTGAATAAAGAGGAGCCACCCTACAGTTTTTAGGCTTATCAGACCGTCCATATTTTGGAACATATATATTTAATACTGATATGAGCAACTTTACCCAAATTTTTACTCAACTCTTTCTTCCTAAAGATGTGGGAAGCTGTTGTGCTTCAGAGCAAAATACCAACTTCTACCATCTTTATTTTCAATAATGAAACTAGGCCCCCAGACAAAAAGTAAAAGTAATGTGGCAGCAGCCCAATGCTTTGTTTGGAAGTGTGCTAACGTACCCTGAAAAAAATATATAAAAACAAACATGGCAGAAAGTATGGGTAAAGAGGAAGTAATAGAAAATAATGTTACCAATTTGCCTTTTGTAAAATGCCTTTTACTGATATTGGCTATTGATTATGGCCCAAAGTCATTTTATAAGTACGGAAGATGTCATAAAGCAGTCATTTTGTTTGAAAACCCAGAATATTCTTTCAAAGTTATGAATTTGCCACAAATGGAAAAAGTTGGCTATTCCTGGTGTATTAAACAAAAACAGGTTGATTTTCATTGTTGTGCTTAAGGTGATCAAATAATTTTGATCTCAGATACTAGAATTGAATTTATTATGTGAATTGTTGACATCCAGGGTATCAGCTTTCTCCATAGAGATGAACATTTTCTAAGAGAGAATATTGTGAAATGGTTCTTGAAATATAAAATGAGGACACTTTAAAAATACTATGTTGTATCTTTTTGGTTAGTGTAGCATAATTGCAATAATGTTATTTCTTTGTATACATGAGAGCTAATATAGAATAATTGCAATAATGTTATTTTTTTTATACAAGAGAGCCAGTTTGGTGTGCCTACATAGAGTTTTGAATAATCAAATAAAGAAATCAGAAGCAAAAATGCTTACTCATCCTTCTATTGGCTAGATTATCCACTTTGTGCATCTCAGTTCCACACATTTCTGGATGGGTGTTTTGCTTTTGAGAGACCAGATAGAAGAGAAGCATTACGTGCATACCAGTAAAAGAGGGGGGAAACTATTTCTATGAATGTAAGAAGAAGCTTTTATAGGTTCAAGATTTCATGCTGTGGTCATAAATCTTGAAAAACATGAAAAATATTTGCTGTTTTCTTGAGAATTATTAATAATTCATTCTCACATACAGGATGTGTTGATGACATCATAACAGTACTAGCTGAGGAGCATGGATGCTTGGACATTCTGAAGGTCAGAATTTCTTACTTATACCCACAATGATTAATTATCACTCATAATTATATGGGTTTTTTATAATTATAGTAGATTTTTTCTTGAAGCGTAAACCAAAAGATTTAATAACAACGCCTTTAAAGAAACTACTTGATCCTTAGATTGATTACTCTCTGAATATCCACAGTTACTGGATATTCACTCCTATCTGCTATATTAAACTGTTTCTGCTTTTTCTGAATTGGCATGTAATGAAAAAAATTGCTGGGTAATGGACTGCGGCCATAGTAAAGATTGATTGAAAATCTGCTGCAGTATATTTAGTTGATTTTGTTCAGTCCTAAAGTGTAGCAGATATAATTTGTACCCCAGTTCTTGGTTGTAAATCAGAAGAATACTTCACTTTAATTCATTTTGAAAGGAAGTGCCTATATTTTGGCATGTTTTGCTTAGTGTTTGTATATAACATACAACTATACCCTACGTGAATTGTAGGCCAGAGGAACATTTCTCAGATGTTACTCCAGCCTTGTTGAAATTGTCTCTTTAGAATTAAGATTTGCTCTATCTGCGTCTGAATGTTACGGAACATGAACCTTTTCAAAGAGCATTTAGTTGAATATTTGCTATCCTTAATTTATTTAACTTTTAATTAGCCATATTGATTCATTGATTGATCTTATTTTATTAAGTTTTTAATCTATTATTTATATATTTTTCATCATGGCAATTACAATTTCTTCAGGTTTTGCAACTTGGATTAGTTATTGGTTTTAATTTATTTATATTTACTGTGGATGTTTATTGCTATTGTAGATGTCCATTGTTTGGTTAAACCATATAAAACAATCTGTATAGATTTGATATCAATAAATGAGTTGACTAAATTGAAATTTATATTTTATGCACTAGGAAGTTCCTGAAAATATTTTAGCTCTACTGAAGAAGTGTCTTACATTCCACCCTTCCAAACGGTAAGTGACCTTACAAATACATTAATTAGACTGAAAATAAGCAAAACTACAAATGTTACATATACAATTTGTTGCTCTGTATTTTCTAAAATGAAAACTGTAGATATCTAGGCCTACTTTGAAAACTGTATGTCCATTATGTCTAGCAGCTTTTTTGTCCATATTTGGACTATGATACAAATAAAGCAGATTTTAGACTTGGGTAGAACAAAAAGCAAATAATAGATATCAAACAACCGTGACTTCAGTCACATTTTATAGTTCTAGTTAACATCTAGAAATATATTGTAGAGTCGCAAGTTGTGTTGCCAACATAAACAATAAACAACCAAGAAAGAAGAACAACCAAGCTCAGAGAGCAACAAGGAACCCCCATTTCATCCCTGAGCTACAAATAGTTTTCTTTATTGCTAATTTATATTCTTTGATCTTTGACTGTATTATATTCAAGAAGCTTTCTTACTATACCTCTACTAACTATGCAAACAGTGCTATTCCTTCTCTCAACCTTGAAATGAACCTGGCTGAAGCTATCTTGGAGGCTTCATGTTGCCACAAAGCAGAAGAAGGGACAGGGAGATGGGGAAATAGCTACATGGGGTTTCATAGTCAAAACAAGAAAATTTTCTGTGGAAACCAAGGACATGCTGATAGGTGGCTGGCCAAGGGAGGAGTGAAGTAACCAGGCAACCAGCCAGCATCTTGATTGGACAGTGTAACCAGTGACTTGGGGGAAAGGGAAAAGCAGCGGAAACTCTGAGTCGGCTTTCACCAGTTGTGCCAATATGATGTAGCCAATAAATTGTTCTTTGAGGAATTTGCCTGCCTCAGAGTTCTGGTTTCTATGTATGCATTTCTTGGAACGCTGACATCTTCTTTGTGTTTCATGTCCTCAGTAATAAATAGTAAGATCTCTGATTGAAAATGTCCAGGCCCCATCCATCTCCAATTAATGATGTCTGAAATGTCAATATGTGGTCAATTCATTTCATCTTTTGCTGTGTTGAGTTTCCCTGCATTCATGCAAAATTGTTATTCTGTCTTTGTGATTTGGCTTTTCTTTTTCTGCATGGATAACATCATCAACTATGCAGGTAGTCCTCAACTGACAAAGTTCATTTAGTGACAATTCAGAGCTACAACAGCACTGAAAGAAGTGACTTATGACCATTTGTCACACTTGAGACCATTGCAAGCATCCCCGTGGTTATGTCATCAAAATTCAAATGCTTGGCAACTGGTTCATATTTCTGACGGTTGCAGTTTCCCGGGGTCACGTGATCAGCTTTTGTGACTTTCTGACAAGCAAAGTCAATGGGGAATCCAGATTCACTTAACAACCATGTTATTAACTTAACAAATGCAATGATTCACTTAACAACTGTGGTAAGAAAAGTCATAAAATTGGGCAAACTCACGTAACAAATGTTTCAGTTAGCAACATAAATTTGGACTAAATTGTGGTCATAACTTGAGGACTACCTGTATTATTGTATCCTGAAGCCTTTAATCAAGACACATCATAATCACAGTAGTGATCCTCAGCTTTCCTCAGTAGTAGGTGAAGCGCCATCCAAACTGAGGGTCTCAACATCTGCCCCTAGATCATCAGTCATTTTATATTTTATTCCAGCGTGGCTTTCTTAATGTACAGGAGTAGTTTACCATGGTCTTCTCTTAAACAGTATGAAATTTCTTTCCTGTTCTCAAAAAGTAATCTTCTTTCCCCCAAATTCTTCCTGTATCACTGCTGACCAATATAAATGTCTGCCTGATTTAGCTAAGCAGCCTGACTGACCTTCACATTATGGCTGACCCTTTTGATATGATGAAGACTTGGAATGGGCTCCTGGCATTTTTTTACTCATTACCGTCAGTAGCAGTGCACACATATGCGCCAAACCATGACGAGGCAGCAAAGCATGAATTGGGGGTTGGGGTGGGTTGTAAAATTATACCATCAATTTTAATTTACTGCGACATTGAGGCAGGAGTCATGTGTCTAATTTTGATCCATGCTGCATTCACAAATGGATTATTCTTGTGAACATGGCTCAATATGTGTCCTTGAGGATTGACTATGAGTTTGCAAAATATAATGCTGGGGGATTTGCTTCAATTGCTAATTAAATACATGCAGTGAAAACAGAAAGTGTAGTTTGTTAAAAATAAGGGGTATGTGTGTGTGTATATAGATAGATATAGATGTATATTACATCTGAGGAAAAGTGCATAGGACTGTATGAATGAATGTATATATAGTATGCATTGTTTGGATTTTTCTTATACTTTTGCCTTTATTTCCTTTTTCTGATATACCAGGCCTACTCCTGGAAAATTGTTGAATGATCCGGTGTTCAATGAAATCTCATCTTTATATCCAGCTTTCCATACACCTGTCAGTTTTTTCTCACCTAATCTAAGATGTGCTAATTTATCTCTTCCTGAGGATATTAATCAGCTATTTCAAGGTAAGATAAGCGATCCCAGCTGTTTCCCTAGTATCAGTGTTACCAGACTAAAAAGCAGGAGATGATGAGTCGCGCCTTAGCCATGAAAGCCATCTGGGTGACCTTGGGCTTGTCACTCCCTCTCAGCCCAACTCATCTCACAGGGTTGCTGTTGTAGGGAAAGTGACTGCAGTACCTCAGATAGAAGGTCCATACAGAGAGTGGTAAGGACAACTGAGAAGATGGTAGGAAGCTCGCTTCTTGTCATTCAGAATACTGCTTATAAGCACTATGTGCTTAGAGCTCAAAGCATTGTTAGAGACTCCAGGCACACACTTCATGGTCCGTTTCTATTGCTCCCTTCGGGGAGGAGGTTTCGAAGTATTTGTAGCAGGACTACCAGATTCTGTAACAGCTTTCTTCCCTTTCTTTATGATAAACGTGTAAGATTCGTTTTTCTCACCTTGTACATCCGAACTAGACTGTGTTGTTTCTCCATGTCATATAATGTGGGTATATGCATTATTTATTTATTTATTTATTTATTTATTTATTTATTTATGTATGTATTTATTTATTTATTTATTTATTTATTTATTTATTTATTTATGTATTTATTTATGTATTTAGCCATGTTTATGTAGTGTATATTAGAGGTGGAGGGAGGCCCTTTGAGATCTGTATGCAACAAAATTTCATTTTAATGTATGCTGATTAGCATACACTCAAAGTGACAATAAAGTTATTTTGAGTCTAAGTCTATCAGGAAAGAGTGTTGGATAAGTTCACCACCTTTAGCTATTTGTAAATATAATAAAGTCGATATAAGAATAAATGCTCTTTTTTATCCATGTTTATTAGTATTGTCCTCTTTCTCCTGAAAGTTCTTTGACCTATAACCCTTTATAACTAATAACTCTTTTGTATCCTGATAATTTCCAGATTTCAGATGCTAACATGAATGTTTCATTTCTAGTTCTGTGGGCGGAAATCCCTGGCTATAGATTTTAATGAAATATTTGCTATGTAGTTAGCCAACTACAGCCAACTGTAAGGAAAATGATTGCTTGGTGGCATACATGAAAAAACATAACTACCAACAGATTCCAGAGTGATATGTTCAGTCCCCAGCCTTTTCAATTAAATACATTCTAGATAGGGAAATGAGATCTGAAAGAGTTGTGACTTTTTCAATAATGCTACTTCAGATGAATTAATAGTTAATTACATTATTTGGTGGTGCAATAGTTAGAGTGCAGTACTGCAGGCTACTTTGCTGACTGCCAGCTGCCTTCAATTTGGCAGTTCAAATCTCAACAGCTATAAGGTTGACTCAGCCTTCCAGCCTTATGAGGTGGGTAAAATGAGGGCTTAAATTGTTGTGGGCAATATGCTGGCTCTGTAAAACCGCTTAGAGAGGGCTTTAAAGCACTATAAAGTGGTATATAAATCTAAGTGCTATTGCTATTCTGTTTGGTAAGTTGTTGTTTTAATAGATTTTCAGATGTATTAAGTAAAAAACATTTTGTAGCGCACACATGCTTAAAGCATTGCATCTAGGCAGACATCCTCCACAGGGATCTATAGTTCTTACTGTCCCTGTCTATCCTGGGCATTAGTCATTAAATTCAAGATAATGATGGTTTAAGTTGAATTTTTCTGAATACACTGGATTGGAGAAGTGGGCAGAATACTATTCTTAGTATAGTTTATGGAGCAGACATAAACATTTTGGATTAATTTAATACTCATCCTGCATTCTATTATATTGCCTTATATAGCACTAACAATGGCACTTAGACTTATATACCGCTTTACAGAGCTTTACAGTCCTCTCTAAATGGTTTACAGAATCACCATATTGCCCCCAACAATTTGGGTCTTCATTTTACCCACCTCGGAAGGATGGAATTTCCGGCTGAGTCAACGTTGAGCCTGGTGAGATTTGAACTGCCAAATTGCAGGCAGCCGACAGTCAGCAGAAGTAGCCTGCAGTACTGCACTCCTAACCACTGCGCCACCACGGCTATATATAATAAGAGACTGATGATAAAACCCATTTTATGAACAAATGAAGTATTTAACAGAGTCCTGTCTCTTGTATTTATTGAAGTGCTAACAAATTGTTATGGAAACATTAACATTCTTCCTACGGAGCAGCCAATAGATTGCCCAGCTGGTTTCCTTTTATTATACATTTTCCCTGCTTTGTGAATAAAATAATATTTTTATTTGATAACGCATGGAGCACTTTTAACAACCTGCACCAGAGAATACATTCGAGCAATTAGGACGGCTAAGAGAACACACATTGCCTCTCTGGTTGCGTCTGCTGAGTCGCGCCCAGCCGCCCTGTTTAGGATAACCCGTTCCCTCCTAAATAGGAGGGATACGGGCGATCCGCTGCAGGGCAGGGCTGAGGATTACGTCCAATTCCTCGCAGAGAAGGTTGCTCAGTTCCGGGCGGACCTGGACTCCAATTCTGCAGAACCAGCCGAGGCACTAAGGGATAATCTGGTAAGCCATCGCTGGATTGAGTTTCAAGCTGTTACCCCTGAGGATGTGGACAAGGCGATGATAGCTGTAGGTGCCTCCACATGTGTGCTGGACCCGTGCCCCTCCTGGCTGGTTGTAAACAGCAGAGAGGTGACACGAGGCTGGATCCAGGCGGTTGTTACCGCCTCTCTATGGGAGGGGGTCTTTCCCCCCGCTTTAAAGGCGGCGGTGGTGAGACCCCTCCTGAAGAAACCATCCTTGGATCCAGCCGTTTTAAATAACTATCGTCCGGTTTCCAACCTCCCCTTTGTGGGGAAGGTTGTTGAGAAGGTGGTGGCCTTTCAGCTCCAGCGGTCCTTGGAGGAAGCCAGTTATCTCGATCCATTCCAGTCAGGCTTCAGACCTGGCTGCAGCACAGAAACCGCTTTGGTCGCGTTGACCGATGATCTCTGGAGAGCCAGGGATGGAGGCCACGCCTCCATCCTGGTGCTCCTTGACCTCTCGGCGGCTTTCGATACCATCGACCATGGTATCCTTCTGCGACGACTGCGGGAGGTGGGGGTGGGAGGCACTGTTTTACAGTGGTTCTCCTCTTACCTCTCGGACAGGTCACAGTCGGTGTTAGTCAGGGGGCAGAGATCGACCCCTAGGCCCCTAATGTATGGGGTGCCGCAGGGTTCGGTCCTGTCCCCCCTTCTTTTCAACATCTACATGAAACCGCTGGGTGAGATCATTCGACGGCACGGGATAAAATACCACCAGTATGCGGATGATACACAGTTGTATCTGTCCGCCCCGTGCCAACTCAACGAAGCGATGGATGTGATGAGCCAGGGTCTTGAGCCTGTTAAAGACTGGATGGGGGTCAACAAACTTGTGCTCAATCCAGAAAAGACCGAGTGGCTGCTGTGTTTCCCTCCCGCAAACTGGCCAAGTGTCCCATCTCTCAGGCTGGGGGGTCAAATTGTACGCCCCTCAGACAGGGTTCGCAACTTGGGAGTCCTCCTGGACCCACAGCTGACTTTCGAACATCATTTGTCAGCTGTGACCAGGGGGGCATTTGCCCAGGTTCGCCTGGTGCACCAGTTGCGTCCCTACCTGAACCGGGAGGCCCTCACAACAGTCACTCGTGCCCTTGTGACCTCTAGGCTGGAATACTGCAATGTGCTCTACATGGGGCTGCCCTTGAAGAGCATTCGGCGACTTCAGCTGGTCCAGAATGCGGCCGCGCGAGCGATCGTGGGTGCACCTCGGTTCACCCACGTAACACCTATCCTCCGCGAGCTGCACTGGCTGCCTGTTGATCTCCGGGTGCGATTCAAGGTGCTACTTATCACCTACAAAGCCCTTCATGGTACTGGACCTGGGTGCTTGAGAGACCGCCTACTGCCAATTACCTCCACTAGACCGATACGATCGCATAGATTAGGCCTCCTCCGAATTCCATCATCTAGCCAGTGTAGACTGGCAACTACCCGGAGGAGAGCCTTCTCGGTGGCTGCTCCGACCCTCTGGAACGAACTCCCCGTGGAGATTCGGACCCTCACCACCCTCCAGTCCTTCCGCGCCGCACTAAAGATCTGGCTGTCCCGGCTGGCCTGGGGTTAAGACTCTAACCCCACTCGAATTGTGTGGCTGTTGTGTTTTTTAATATGTTGTATTGTCTGTATGTTGGAAACTGTTTGTCCTTCCCCCCCCCCTTTTTTTGAACTGTGAGCCGCCCTGAGTCCCTCTAGGGAAAAGGGCGGCATACAAATAAAGGGAAAATGAAAAAAATGAAAAAATGAAAAAAAAAAATTGAAAATTTTTCATTCAGTTTTCAAAATACATGATTTTCAACCTAGGGAAAAGAAAGCTGCTGAACAATTGATACAATAATTGTGTTTAACAGATGTCTTTGTTGAATTCTATTAATAGAGGAAAGTTCTGATTACCTAGCAGAAAGGACAATTGAAGAAGTGTATTATCTCTGGTGTTTGGCTGGAGGTGACTTGGAGAAAGAGCTTGTCAACAAGGATATCATTCATTCCAAGCCTCCCATCTGCACACTTCCTATGTAAGATATACAGGCGGAAGGGGAAGGAGAACACTCTGTTTTTGGGAACAAAAGCAAGAAAGAAATATAGAAATGATAACATGAAACTGGCTTTTAAATAGGAAAAAGGGCCAATAGTCTAAAGGTCTAGTTGCCTGATTCGTTACATTTGCACTTTTTATTTCCTTCAAAATGAATGAGAATTTGTAGAAAGGTCTTCAGAGGTGCTCTCTGCGCACACACACAGTTAAAATATTCCTCAGCTTAAATATTTCATTGTATTAATTTTATTTATTTAATTACATTTCTATAGCCGCCCATCCCAGTCAATTACTTAGCTGCCTGTTTAATATCATGCAGCTAAACAATTTGATTAAAATTAAAATATAGATGCCTGTAGGTAAGTAACCACTTGAAATCAAATACCCACCTATCTATTTGATGACGTGTAACAACAAAAGCTAATTTCACATGATGTGAAAATCAAGAGTTTTTCACTTTAAAATGGTTTGCGTATCAGTATTACTTTTTCATTGTTTGCATTTGCAAAATTAACTGCACTTATTTTGACTAGCACCTCAACTTCTCAAATATACTATTTTTATTTGTAAATTATGTTAACTAACAAGCAGAAGCAGAGTAAATATAAATATATCCCTAAATATACGAAACTGCAGACTGATCAAGTCTTTCAAATATAATGAAAGTCTAGTTTTATTAGAAACGGAGGGGAAGGAAAAACCTAAGTAAGCTACTGCTTGTTTTGTTGAAATTTGTTTTCCTTTTCTTTTTTTACTCCTAGTTTTTTGTTCGAAGATGGGGAGAGTTTTGGACAAGGGCGTGACAGAAGTTTCCTTTTGGATGATACAACTGTGACACTATCACTCTGTCAGCTCAGGAATGTAAGATATGATTCCTTGAAATAGAATATGGATCATTTATCTATTTTAAATACGTATGTTTGACTAAGTTCTGTAACCATTATTACTAGAATGGTCTTTGCCTTGCACAACGAGACTCATCTTTGCATTGCATTCCTTTCGTAGTCCTGAGATCTTAACTATATTTATCCACAGCATATTTAGGGAGTGCATGGAGGGCCTGCTGAAATTCTAATCCTTCTAAAAGTGTGTTATGGCCCACCAGTGGCCCGCAGAGCTGGCATCAGATTCGGACAGTGAGGAGGTTGGGGGAGAAACATGGGCCAGTCCTGGAGTCTGATGAAGGCTTTGATGAGGACTCTGTGTTGGAGGCAGAGAGGGGTCAGAGCCGTATGCCAGCTATCAGCTACCTTCAGAGTCAGACATCAGTGAGGCAGATGAATATCTGGAGCCTGCTCCCAGTGTGCGCACACGCAGAGTTGCCAGATGAAGGGAACAGCTAAAGAACAGGTGTCAACTTGGGAGTAAGGCCACAGGTGAACGATGAACAGCCCCTCCCAGAGGAAATAAAAGAGGAGTGGCATTTGCAGGAGACAATTAGTTTGCTTAATTGGTTCGTGGTTCGCCAAGACTCCTTGCCAAGTTTTGCAGATATCAGCCTGGCAGCTCTCCAAGCCAGATAAGGTCTGTGACTATAAATCCTCCCTTGGAAGACTTTGCCGAATGTGAATGAGCAGAATTCACAGTAAATTAATAAAAGGTTTTTTTTTGTCAGGACAAGGTATTTGCTTCATGCTCTTGGAAAGCCTAGGCCAGAACAAAGTGTTTCTCTCCAACCCTACCCTAAACCTCCTACTATTCATAAACAATATCAGACTAACCAGCCTGCCTTCTACATTTATATTTTTTCAAGACACAAGTACTTCCCATTCAAGATCTTCCCATTCAAGTCTCCTTCTTTTGCACTGATAGTATCATGGAATAAATATGCTACACTGATCCTTGCATGAGCTCCAGAATTTTGGGAAAGGTTCTGAAGTCGTCTTCAACCACCTAGGCTGCATATACATACTGGCTGTGTTTGCCACAAACAATCCAACCCTCCTTTTGAACCAAGATCAAACTACTGTATTAAAAGAGTAGTTTCAAAACAAGGCAGGCAGCAAATAAATTTAATAAATAAATAATAAAGCATTGTTTTGTTAATTCTTGGCTGTGTTAAATGGATATTTTTCTAATTGAAAATTTATATTATTTTTAGAGATTGAAAGATGTTGGTGGAGAAGCATTTTATCCATTGCTTGAAGACGAGTAAGTATATAAAACAAATTTTCTGTTTGAGAGGATAGAAATCTCTCAGATTCCTAGGAAATAGACTGGTGACCCTTTGGAAGCAAAATACTAGCTTAGAGATAAAATTAATAAGATGTGTAAGAGTCTTTAGTGGTTCCAGAGTGGTTTAAAGTAGATCTACTGCAAATCAGTGTAGATTAATTTGTTAATTTCAACATACACATTTACTCATATGAAATCTAGAAGTATCTTAATGTTGTTCCCAGAATCAGGCTTGTGAAGCAGTAAAATATTTTATAGTAGGGCTTCATTCATTACTGCTTCTGCGTCACATGAATCTGATTAGAAGAAATTGAAATTCTGAAAGTTTATTAATGCATCTGTTGATCCCTGTAGGTCAGCCATGAGCAGTGATTAATTGTAGTTGTATTATGTTTTATAACATTACATAGTACAATGTATACTATATTGCCAAAAGTATTCACTCACCTGCCTTTACTTGCATATGAACTTATATTGGCTCCCAATAGATGTTCAGGTGCAATGCAAGTTTCCTGGTTATTGCCTTTAAAGCTTTAGATACCATAGAACCGAGCTACTTGCAGGACTACCTACTCCCCTCAACCTCTGCCTGCCCCATGCATTCCCATATGGACATGCCACCTGCTCCAGATCTCTGCTGACTGATGTCTAATGGATGTTGTTATAAATTCTCTACCCAATACTCATATTAATACAGAACAGATAAATGAAAATCAGTCTGATAAAATCCAGATGAACTATAATTAGCACAAAGAATAATTTAAAAAGTCATTAATTTGGAGAAGTCACGTTATAGCTGATATGCATCTGTAGGATAATAAAAATGAATGAAGCATGGAATAGACTAAGAAAATATCTAGCCACATTATGGGCACTAATGCCGTGTCAGTGACTCAACAATGAATCCAAAGGGGAAAAAAATACTAACAGCAATTCAGTCGGGAAGACATAATCACAGGTTAAATACTGTAAGTTCATATGTGAGTAAAGGCAGGTGAGCGAATACTTTTGTCAATATAGTGTATTTGTATTATATTCTTATACAAAGGTATTTTATAATAAATTAATCAAGCTCTAGTTCATAAAAAGAAAATTGGATTTGTTTTCCACACAAGATGATGATTTCAATTATTTCATTCCTAGTTTATTTTATGATTACTTCTATTGTTTAAGTCTAGAGATAATACTTTAAGAACTATTTTCTCTGGGTTTTTTCAGCCAGTCAAATATACCCCATTCAAATAGTAACAACGAATTATCTGCTGCTGCCAAACTTCCTCTTATTATTCGGGAGAGGGATACTGAATATCAGCTAAACAGGATTGTCCTATTTGACAGACTACTAAAGGTGTGTAGTTTAGTAAAACCTCAAATGCCATCATAATCTTGGTTTTATCTATTTAATTTCCCTTGATGAATTTTGCCATGAATTTTGTTAGCCATATTCGTATTTCTTTTGATATCCATCAATACATTTGATCTATAGAATCTTTCACGGCATGTATATAAATTATTATAAAATACAAAAAGCTAACAGCATTGAAATGTTAGGTCCTATTAAAAGTATAGAAGTATTACTAACACAAGATCGATATGTTATTTCTAGGCCTATCCTTATAAAAAAAATCAAATTTGGAAAGAAGCCAGAGTTGACATTCCACCTCTAATGAGAGGTTTAACCTGGGCAGCACTACTTGGAGTAGAGGTAAGAGTAAGAAAGATGCAAGGATTTTTGTTCTCTTGTCTAGGCAATATGCCAACCCTACCTTCTACAAAACATTGGAAATTAGCCTGTACACATAAAATCACAACTGACTACAAAATATTAATGAAAAAGCAGAATCTGCAATTTTGGCCTGAGACTGTAGCAATGATACAACATAGGTAGGGATAGTAGCTGACATTTTGAATTTTTATCTAAACTACATTTACAGTTTTGCACTCCTGATTAACATCTCTTCTGTGAGGTACTATCTGAGCTCTGGATGAATAAAATTCTTAGTAGAGTCTTAACTAATACTTTCAGTGGAGTCCTTGGTGCTCTCTGAGCTTGGTGCTTTGCTTGCAGACATTTCATTACCTGACTAGGTAACATCTATGCGAAAGATTTGCTTGCCCTGTCAGTGTTGGTGGCAAATTGTCTTCTCCTTGGTATTTCTTTGAGTAGATGGTTGTTTACTGTTTGATTTTTTGTCTCAGTTGATAATTCCTTAATTAGGCTATTGCTACTGTATTTATTTGGTGTTAAAACTGGTGATAATCCCACTTATATATGGCTGTTGATTGATTGAGTGGAAGTGTTCTGGTCTTTTAAAAAAAAACATTTTTAATTGTCTATTTTGAATGATGTGTACATATTGTTTATCTCTATGTGCCTGTGGGTGGCTGATTTATCTTGAGTGACAAGCTTCTAGGAATTATCTAGCATTTTAAAAATTATCTTGATCTAGGCTGCACATAGTTTGTCAATTGAAACTATACTAACTCGGTCCATGTATTGTGAAATTAAGGAGGTTTTCATCATGGTGTCTGACTGCTAGTTGTGCTGATCAATACGCACTACTGGCCTTCTCTCTGTTTGTCCTATATAGTGGCTACTTAGTAGTCTTTACATTGTATGTTGTAGATGACTCCTGTTTTTTTCTTCTTGGACTACAAGGTTTTTTTTTTAATTAAGATGTTCTGTAGAGCTTTGATAGATCTGTGTGCTACAGGGATGCTATGTAGTTTTCATAGGCTGTAGGTTGTTTCTGAGATGTTTCTAATGTTTGGCAGTGTTACACTAAAACTTACAGTTTCTTCATTTTAGGGAGATATTCAAGCAAAATATGATTCTATTGATAAGGACACTCCTATTCCTACGGACAGACAGGTAAGATTTTTGTTACTTGTAAGTGTCATAAGCCTTTGGAATCATTGTGTAGGAGATAACCGAGCTGAGCCCAAGGGAAGAGTCAAGTGCATCATCAGTCTCAAGTCTTTTCGCTCCCACAAGAGATGCAAATCCAGTCCACTTGAATTCTGTTGACTTTTTATCTACTTCCAATTTACTTTGACCATTAGTAATTCAGATTCGTGTAGAGAGGGTTATTTGAACCATCTTGCTTTCTGATTTTTTTGTGCCTGACACATTGAATTATTTCCAAATACTACTTAATACTATTTATTAATAAAATAGCATTGCTACTGTAGAAATTCCATCACAACGGAACTATTATTACTCTGTTTAACATATTTGGAATGAAAACATGGGTAAAGTTTGGACTACGTGGTATGACCCGTGCATTTGTACTCTAACCAGTCCTCCCTCTCTCTGTCTCTTTCTCTTTCTTTTTTTCTTTCTTTCTTTCTTTTCAAATTAATATAGCCACCCCTAACTAATAAATAAACTTATACAGCAGCCAAAATGAAAAAAGAATAGCCAACACAACAATAAACCATTATACAGGCTAAACCACCCAGTCAAAACTCCATAACAACACCAAATCTTCAAGGATTTATGAAAAGTTAGCAGGGTCAAGACAAGTCTAGTCTTTAGACGGATTTTTGTTCCAGAGATGAGTGCCAAAACTGAAAAGAAACACTTCCAGATGATACACCCTGATGACCAGGACCTGGAGAATACTTGTCCTGTCAAATCTAACAGGACTGAGATATAAATATGGAGAGATAATACTAGGAGGTAACCTGGTCCCAAGCCATGAACAACTTCGTAGATAATTACCAGCACTTTGAACTGAATCAAGAGTGGTAATCAATGAACCTTGTGTGTAAAATGTGTCTAATGAGAAGCACCATAACCGCCTCTTAAACAATCAGAAGGTTGACATGTATTATAGATGTTTTGTGTAAGAGCCCATTCTATAATACAGTATCACATGTAGTCAAATCATTGGAGTTGTATCATTTATTCAGTAACTTTTTAAATATTTAGCTATGGAAGATCTGCTATAGCCTATAGGAATAGAATTAATAAAACAGATTTTTGTTAAACTTATGGAGAACTTATATTTCTCTATGCCTGCAATATATTATATATTTACAAAGTTTTATTCTTGAGCTTATTAGTTGAAAGACTGTAATAAAACTAATGATGGTGATGGCCATGAAATTATATCTATTTCTAGCTTATCCCCATCTGCATCCCCATATGTAAGAACATAAAGGAAAAAAAACTTGGTTTCATGTTGTCTTTATTTCCCCATAGTAATGACTTTAATCTTAAAATTGAATATTATGCATGAAAGGCAAATAAACTCCCATATTTCTCCTATGACAGAACTCTGCCTTTTGATCTTCTGTCAAGTGCATATAATAGGATTTTATTACTTCAGATGCTCTTGTTTCAATTCAATCTATAATTGGGGGCAAGGGAAATGTCCTAGTAATTATATTTCAAGTTTATGGAGAGTTTGGGACAGCATTATTAGGTCCTTTGTACGTCCATTGCTATGAGGATTAGAAATACAAATTGATCTTGATGGGAAAATAAGAGTTGAGCACTGTTGCAAGGTAAACTATGAAACTACAGCATTCAGTTAGCATCCAGTTAGCATCCAAGGAACACTTACCATGTTTTTCCAAAAATAAGACAGGGTCTTATTTTCTATTGACCCCCAAAATAAGCGCCTGGCCTTATTTTCAGGGAGGTCACATTATTTTTGAGGTGCAGAAGGCCCCTTAACTTTGGCCTGCTGATCCAGAGAGGGTCGACAGTTCTGTTTCTGGCACACTCTTGCCAGCCCTACCGTGGCTGGGTCTGCCACTCTTTTTGTGGCCGCCACTAAGAGAAGGGTAGTGGTAGCTAGGGTTTGCGTGAGTGGCCTCCACGAGGCCATTCCACGTGGATGGCAGGTACATGCAGGGCGCGTGGAGCATATTCCCCCCTTTCTCCCCCAGGAAATGGCGGGGACCGGCTGTGCATGTGTTTAAATATTTTAGGGAGGGCTTATTATCCAGGCAGGTCTTATTTTCGGGAAAACAGGGTAGTGAGTCTTTTCATTTATATTTTCCTACCTTGTGTTTCTATTTAAAGGATTTATACTCATTAGAAAATGGCATTTCCAAATGTTCCCAGGCCTGATATTTGGTGCCTAGAATAAGCCTTCTTTCACACTAATTTGAACTGTAGAAATGCAGAGGGATTGGGCATCTAGTCTCTTTTTATGGCTTGTCCTATGCTCCTTCTTGTTGCTTACATTGTAGATTGAAGTTGACATCCCTCGCTGTCATCAGTATGATGAACTGCTGTCATCGCCGGAAGGCCATGCAAAATTTAGGCGGGTTTTGAAAGCCTGGGTAGTTTCTCATCCTGATCTTGTATACTGGCAAGGTTAGTTCAGCTGGCTCTTGTGGCTAGCAATTATATTTTTTATATATATTTTTCCTAATTGCTCTTAATTCATTCTAAGAGAAAGAGGGGGGGGGGGGGTTGCATTGCTTTCAGTGAGTAAGTTTAATAATTGATGTATATAGATTTATAGACCACCTTGGTCAATTGACTCTAAGCAGTGTACAAGAGGAACAGCCAAAGTCCATACAACATTCAAAGTAAAATAATAATGTATAATAGAACTATTATAGAATATAATTGCAGTTAAGAATGCAATCAAGCTAAGGAATAATAAGATTTCTGGGGATAGAAGCTGCACATCAATCAAATCCCAAAGGCCTTGAAGAAGAGCTGAGGTTTCATGAGCTTCCCAGAGTGGAAGTTACCCTTGTTCCAGGAAGAGTTGGGAGCCGTTATGGAATGGAGATCTCTCCCCCCCCCCCACCACCAAGAATGCTGAGTTTCAGTCATATGTCTTGATAAGTGGGGACATTTGGCAGGTATTCTTTGTTAGTTAGAACTGTAGTGCTATTTTAATGGCTAAACAAAATAATATTGAAATATAACTCTATCCACATAACCCGAATATGATTCTATGCATATCTTGGAAGAACTGTTCTCAAGCCCATGGCTAGGGCCCCATATCTCACATTTCGGCTTAGAACTAAGAATGATCCAGATTATTGGGATGAAACATATTTTTTTCAAAGAACCTGCTCTAGTATTCATGACAGAGACCATTGAGTTTTCTTGGAAGTATGATCAGACTGAGCTCCAAATTTCTGATTTTAGATTTATTTGATATATGAAGCTTTTCAGAAGGTAGGCATAAATGGCCACCCCTCCAAACCCATGGATTTATTTAACAATTTACTTGGTGACTACATCACATATGATAGTTTTGAAAGTAGCCTACGGTATATCTGTAAATAACTTCTGCAAAATATTTGATTATATAATTGCATCTTTATCTTCTGGATATTCTTAAACTCCGTGGATTGTTGTTTTTTCATAGCAATATTTTTGCATAATATATCTCCTTGTAGGTCTTGATTCCCTTTGTGCGCCTTTCCTGTATCTGAATTTCAACAATGAAGGTAAGCTTTGTCTTTATGAATGTTGAATTCATGCATGCAGTGATTAAATCCTGATTAGCTCTGTGTTTCCGTTTCACTAGGCTCATGCATATTATAGAGCACGGGTGTCAAACGTGCGGTGTCATGGTGTCGTCACATGATGTATCAGGACTTTTTTCCCTTTACTAAACTAGGCGTAGGCATGACGCATCCAGCCCACGGGCCGTGAGTTTGACAGCTCTGTTATAGAGCAATTCATGAGTTTGCTCACAATACATGGCATAAGGCTGGGATACCTGCACGACTGTCTGTTTCCAGTTGTCTTGCCCACCTAACACATTCAAATAGGGTTGGCATGCTCTGGGTTAGTTCGTTAACTAAGGTCATCTTATGGAAGTCAGGAAAATTTTTGTCACCGTGTGGGAGAACTTCCCTTGAGATTCAGATTGCCCCAATTGAGATTCCTGGTCCTTTTCCCAATATTGAGCCAAGGTATTATTGGATCTCCTTTTAGCATGTGAGGTGTGATAGCTTTAGGTTAGTCAGGTGTTTTTAACTCTGAATTAGCTACCCAGAATCACTCAGTGAATAGGTGACCATATTGAAGACAGACAGGAAGGAAAGAAAGAAAGAGAGAAAGAAAGAAAGAGAGAGAGAGAGAGAGAAGAGAAGGACAGGACAGGACAGAAGATAAAGGACAGGAACAGATAAATCAGATAAATCTGTACTTCAGCTAATTGCTGTTTTCTCATATTTGGTCTGAATGGTAGTTTATGTATTACATAAACATTTGTTGCAATTCCAGTATGGATTTCTGGACTTGGCTCTAGACTAAGACAAATTTGTTAAATTCTACTGATAAGAGTATAAATGTTCTGTTATTTTATATATATTTAAATCTGGATCCAACTGTAGGGTATTTATAAGTTTGCTTAATCTTTGAAATTACAGGTGGACTTCGACTTACGAATCCAACTGAGCCCAAAATTTCCATTGCTAAGCAAGACAGTTGTTAAGTGAATGTTTGCCCCATTTTACAACTTTTATTGCCACAATTATTAAGTAAAATCACTGTAGGTGTTAAGTTAGAAATTTTACAACGTTAGCAACCTGGAATTAAGGGGAAACTTCCAAACAGTGAGGACAATTAACCAGTGGAACAGCTTGCACAGTACAGAAGTTATAGTTGCTGGAGGTTTTTAAGAAGAGGCTGGACAGTCATTTATCTGAAATGGTATAAGATCTCATGCTTGAGCAGGGGGTTGGACTAGATGACCTCCAAGGTAACTTCTAACTCTGTTACTGTTAACTTCCAGCTCTCTTCTGTTTGTTTGATTGATTGATTGATTGATTGATTGATTGATTGATAGTAACACAGTTGTTAAGAATTATGGCTTCCCCATTGATGTTTTGTGTCAGAAGGTTGCAAAAGTTGACCACATGATCCCAGTACACTGCAACCATCATAAATACTTGCAAGTTGCCAAATCTGAATTTTGATCACATGACTGTGAGGATGCTTCAACAGTTGCAAGTGTTTCAAATGGTCATAGGTCGCTTTTTTCAGTGATGAAGTAACTTTGAATGATCACTAAATGAATGGTTGTAAATTCAAGGATACCTGTATTTGTAAGTTTTACAGAATTATTTAATAGGAACAGATTAACATTGTTTTCAATTTATTCTAACAATTGTAATGGTTGGATAAAAAGCTGACTCTCTGGTTCTTTTTTTTAGCTTTGGCCTATTCCTGCATGTCTGCTTTTATACCAAAATATCTCTATAATTTCTTTCTAAAGGATAATTCTCATGTTATTCAAGGTAGGTTTTCTGCTATAAATCTCATTTAAAATAAGCCTTTAAAAACCTATATACATGTTATTATCTTTTATAGTTTTAAATTTATAATCTGCATTGATATCTAGTGGAAAATACCATGCCACAATTTTTTTTTAAAATACCAAAACTGCATCTAACTACTAACTTAAAACAGCCGCAGTTGCTGAATTGCAGCATACAGTTTGTTTTGAATTTCCTTAATAAAGCTACACATTGATCTCTTACTTTGATAGTGTTACTATTCATAGTTTTTATAGTGTTCCTTGTGGTGGTGTTGTGCTTTTGTTTCTCTGCTGTGAATTATTTTAGGAGTAAATATTTTGAGTTTGTTAACTCTTTCCTGGAATTCTGCTGCAACGGTGATTCCATAAAGCAAAATCCTTGAGGCTGAATTCTTACTGAAATCATTTCCGAATAATCTTACTGTTTATTTTTCTTCCAGAATATCTTACGGTATTCTCCCAGATGATTGCATTCCATGATCCTGAACTGAGTAACCACCTCAATGAAATAGGTTTCATCCCAGATGTAAGTGCAAATGCTTTTTATAGCAATAGCATTTAGACTTATATATTGCTTTACAGAGCTTTACAGCCATCTCTAAGCGGTTTATAGAGTCAGCATATTTCCCCCCAACAATTTGGGTCCTCATTTTACATACCTTGGAAGGATGGATGGCTGACTCAACCTTCAGCCGGTGATATTTGAACTGCCAAATTGCAGGCAGCCGGTAATCAGCAGAAGTAGTACTGCATTCTAACCAGTGCGCCACTGCAGCTTATATATTTTAATACACGCAGAAAAAGCAGGAGGTTTAATAATAGGCTAGGACAGAACAGAACAGAATAGAATAGAATAGAATAGAATAGAATAGAATAGAATTCTTTATTGGACAAGTGTGATTGGACACACAAGGAATTTGTCTTTGGTTCACATGGTCTCAGCGTACATAAGGAAAATAAAATACATTCATCAAGAATAAAAAGATACAACACTTAGTGATAATCAAGGTTACTAATAAGCTATCAAATCATACTAGGAAACAAAAACAATATAAATTGAAAGATACAAGCAATATGGTTATAGTCATAAGTGTGGAGAGATAGATACTAGGATGGAAGAGAAGAATAATAGTAATACAATCTTAGTAAATTATTGGCAGTGTTCTGGGAATTAGTTAAGCAGAGAGATGGCATTCGGGGAAAAACTCGAATATAGATATAATCTATATCCACATACCATGGTCCAAAACAAATTCAATGCAAGAATCAACCAAATGCTGATAGCAGCTATCAAGCGGTCAAATTCTGCAAGATGTGCCATTTGATAGGATTTTCAACAAAATATTTCCAGAATTCATCAAAGTATATACACTTAGCAATACTATTTTCATGCTTGAGAATTAATCCTGTCATATGAAACACTGATTAATCTTGTTGGTTCCTCCTGCATGAAGAGGATGTTCCCTGTATGCTCCCTACAACTTAATTTTGTCTGTGAATAACAAAGTTGGAAGAGACCTTGGAGGTCTGTCTTCTAGTCCAGCCCCCTGCTTAGGCAGGGTGTCCAATCTTTTCTTTTTAAAAATGACCTGGGAATTATAAGAAAGAAGTCCTAATTTAAGGATCAGGCATGCACTACCTCTTGACTTTTATGAGATCTCATTGCACTTGAAAATAAAAATCAAATATAACCATTAAAAATACAGAAGGAAAACAGTGGTATAAAATGAGACTTATTTTTATTCTGTATTCCCAAATTGTTCTCCGTTGAGCAATTTTGGAAAAAATATTCACAGGATTGTTGTGTATAGAACATCCTAATGCAGAAGCATATAAGTATTCTATTAATTATGGATCACACTTTATTACTGCCGGTTGTGTTGTGGAGAATAGAGGAATTTTCTCTAAACAAAGTGGCAAAAAAGAGAGCAGTGCTGTTAACTTGCTTATACCTGGTGGGACAGGTAGGGGGCAGTGTGCACCAAGAAAAGTGTAGGAAGTCCTCACCATACCAAAGAGTATTGTTGATGAAAGTAGAAATAGTAAGATGGATGGAATAAACAGAATTAGCTCTTTTTCTCAGTTAGTGGCTATCTAGATATAGGATGGATCTTCTGAAGCTTAAGCTCATTTTAAAAACTCCGAATTCAAGCGAATAAATTTTTAAATCATAATTACAATATTTGTGAAAAAGCATTTATAATAATACACTTATTAATTCAGCACCAGAGTTAAGTTTAAACAGTTGCAGAATGAGTGATCATTATGTGAGGACCATCTTATATGCAGCACTAAAATATAATCAGACTCTGGTTCAAAAATTTTGAATTCTAGATTGGGTGGGATATCATAATAGAGATTGAAACTGATTTAAACTTCTCATACATGTTCTAAGTTAGATTTATAGAATTCCAAATCTAATCTGTGATTGAAAATTTACAATGATCTACTCTTAACAATATATTCTTTTTTTTCTCCCATGTTGTTGTTATAGCTATATGCTATTCCTTGGTTTCTTACAATGTTCACACGTAAGTATGTTTTCTCATTTTTCATTTACAAGTATATGCTTCTTTATCGCAAGCAATTTTTAATATTTTTATTTGGCAGCCTCTAATTTAGGGCAATAATCATCATTAAACACTAAACCCTCATTGAAGATGCTTTTTATTCACCCAGTGAATAAATACAACTGTGCATTTAAAGCAATATTAGTGCAAAACAGAATTATTTCAGTCATATATACATTTCAGGATGATATATTTTCACCCTGAATACTCCTCTTGCTTCTCAATCTGCCATTCACATTTTGCGCAAAATTCTTACTTTTATCTGTTCAGTTAAATGTTCAATTTGTTCTTCAGAAATATATATTGAAAATTGTGTTAATGTGTTGTGCTCCTTGTACATAATGAATTATGTACAATTCTTTAGATATTATCCTACAGACATCCACAAATATGTGGAATATGGCTCATACAACATGAGATTTGTATGTCTAGACATTAAACTAAGCATTTTTTCTAAATAAAAAGTGAATTTTATAATAGCTACTGTTATAAATGACACAGTACTGTCACATACTATGAATTCTGATATGATTTCAAATTTAAAATACCTAATTATAAAGTAACCATTACCCAGAGGCTTGATCACAATTAGCCTAATATGGTATAGTTAAATTCAGAAAATACCAGCTGTAGAGGAAATGTGCTACATTAACCTCTTGGCTTCCTCTAGGAATTGAGGTTCAAATTATTGAACATCATTTTTAAAATAAATACAAAATTATTTGGCCCTATTTATTTGTTATGTTAATTTTAACCAATAACATGTGGAGAGATTATCAGATCACACTACCTTTCTGCCTGTATGTGGCAGTATATATTTCATTAATAATATTGAAGTGGGTATTTTGTTGTGCTACAACATACAGAATTAACAGACAGTTTTGCTTATGTCATCATGTTCCGAGGGTACCAGATTTAAAAAATAGTGCTTGAGGAGTTTGAACCATGACTTCTACTTTCCCCTTTATTTTTATCCAAAGAAGAATTTTAGAAGCTAGTATTTCTGCTTTTTTTCTTCATCAATGTTGTGATTTCATATGAAATAAGCAAACAGTATCAAGATTGGTTTTTAAAACTGATAATAACTGCAAGTCACTGGTTTAGATGAAATGGGCAGATATGGTTTACAATTCATTCCAGCTATATCAGAGGACTAGGAAGGAAGTCTTTCACATTAAATTTAATTCCTCCAAATGATTTCTCTATTCCACTGATTATTATAATTATTATTGCCCAGATCAGGAAATGATAGAACCTTGCATCAGTTTAAATTAAAAAGAATAATAAACACACAATCACATTACTTGAATGTAGCACTGACTTTAAACAAAGTATCTGGATTGGAAGAAGATAGCAGGACCATCTAACAATCTTCAGTATTCAAAAAATAGTAATTCAGGTATTTTCTGATACTGATAGCCATGCCTAAATTGAAGTGTGACATGGGTTGTGCAGTGTTTCTCAATCCAGATTTCACAGAGATGCTCTGAAGCTTAAATAGATGTGGAAAAGCAACTCTTTAAATTAGCTAGGACTTCTCTTAAGATAAGGTGATAGCCTTAGAAGGCATTGCATGATCCCATGAGAAGACGAGGTAGCTCTAAGTGCTCCTGGATGGATACTTATTGTCACATTCTTGGGACCATTCCAAAAGGAGCTTTTCCAAGTTACTGATCTAAAGAGTTGCCCAGCCCTACCTGTCAACGCTCTTTCGTGTTACTCTACTTCACATTAAGAATTACTAGAAAAAGATTGATATAATGTGCTTTTGCCTACATGATAAATAACTAGATGAAATGCTCCTTTTTGGCCATTGATGGAACTGTACTGAAACTCAAACTTGGTGAATAGATGAAATGTATGTTGCAGGATTCAATCTGAATGGTAGGTCATTGGGACCATTGAGCTTTCGGTCTGGTGCTGGAGCCCATCCTCAGGGAACTTCTGTGACACATTCTGGTAGAGAGATGTTCCCTGAGCACAAATCCGAATGCTCAGAAGACAAAACCTCTGGTCCCAATGACCGACAGAATCCTACAACATTTTCCTGAGACATGTACATTTGCTGTCTTTCTTAAAGTATGTTGTCTTCTTTATCTTATGCTTTGTGTTTTTTAATTTTTACCCAAGTTTTGTTTGTTCAGTCCTCTTTTCCTTGCTGCCTGCTAAAACTATCCCTTAGTACATTTTGCAGTTCAGATATGATTGGGCCATAGCTTTCATGAATATGCCTGTTAAAACCCTTATGCTTTGGCCCTTCTTTTGCATGGTACCATACATTGCTATCTAAAATAAGATACACAATAGAAACTGCTTTAGAGCAGTGGTCACCAACTGCTGGTGGTCCGCGAGAAAATTTTGATGGTCCGCAAAAAATTATTTGCATTTTTTATATTGCACTAAATTGGGGGTCCTCAAACTACGGCTCCTGGGCTGGATACGTGCAGTGAATGTTTGTGTTGCTGCAGAGAGTCTCCCCCTTCAGGGTCTTTTTGTGTGGGTTGGAGGGGGCAGAAATTCTGACTTACGGTCTGCTTCGGCTTCCTGGTCGAAGGCTGGGGGGAAGTGCCACTGGTGGCAAAGAGCCAGAGAACCTTGTTCCAATGGGACTGCATCATGACCTGGAACTCCAAGCGCTGGTACCTGGCCTTGCACTCCCGCAAGTCTTCCCTCTGCTTGGAAAGCTTATGCTCATAGTCCTGAGTGAGTTGCTTCTGCTGAACCTCTTTCTCAGTCAGATCCAATTTGAACTGGGCTGTTTTGCCAATTCTTCTCATGGTGTTGCTTAGCTCCAGCAATTACTTCCTGTTGGGGTAATAAGGAGCCCAGGCGGGCAGTCGAGGAGTGGCAGACAGAGGCTGGCGAGGCATCCCTTGACATGGGTGATATCGAGTTGGCCACATTCACCCAGCCAATCATTGGGCAGATCGTATTAGTGCTCTGCAGGATTTAAAATTATGAATTTAGTGGTCCCTGAGGTCCGAAAGCTTGGTGACCCCTGCTTTAGAGGCTCTTCTCATTTATACTCATTGTGGAATCTCCTCTTGCCATCTGCATTCTAGGAAGAAGAAAAAAGAAATCTGTTTAAGTCTTGTACTCTCTTGTGCTTGTTGCCTGATTACCTATTTACAAAAACAAACAAACTTGAAAACTTATTCTCCCCCAATTGATATTTCTTTGCTGGCTGCCTTGCAGATGTCTTTCCTTTGCACAAAATCTTTCATCTGTGGGATACATTACTACTGGGAAATTCTTCCTTCCCATTCTGCATTGGAGTGGCTATCCTACAGCAGCTGAGGGATCGTCTTCTCTCCAATGGCTTCAATGAGTGCATTTTGCTGTTTTCTGATTTACCAGGTACAGTATTATCTTTATCGGTTTTATACCTTTGTTGGCTAGACTTTGTTCTGATATTCCTAATTTCTAGAATTTGAATAGGAAAGAATTAGTGTGAATAGGTAATTATGTTGTACTGGATACATTTTTACTTAGCTGTAGGCAACCTTTGTTAAATTGAAAGAGGTACATTTCAGGAAATATACTTCAGTATACTTCAGTTCTTTTTTATGCACTTTTGTGTGTGTATACGTATGTATGTAAATAATATGAGGTACCTGAATTAATTGCGTATATGCCAAAATATAAGACCATTCATCCTCTTGTAATTCAATTTTGAGTCATATGGGTTTTACAGTTCTACTTACCTACCTTAGTCTGTGTTGAACAGGCAGAATTGGGTCAGTCTTCCTGCAGATTGTGACTTTGTCAGAGTTTAGGTTGATTAGCACAATTGATATTTTAAGCTCTGACATTAAATGCAGTGATAAAATGACAATCACAGCTTTCTCTTGAACTTGGAGTTGAAAAAGATAAATCTTCCCAGAAAATTGGTTTTATGATTTGGAGAAGATTGCAGCACTTCAGAGTACAGCTTCCACTGCCCAGCCTCAAGTCTGTGAAGCAGCTGATCCGTATCTGACTGGGTCCAGGCCTTCCCAAGCAGTTTAAGAGAGCAGCATGATGCTGGGATTATCTGCTTTCCCTTCCCACAGTTCTGAGTTCCATTTCACCCTGTACTTCCACTTACCATCTTAGAAGCACAGCATGTCTGCAAGTCATTTTCACCTTTGGATGCTGCAAGATCAAGATCCTATTTCTTGAGGAAAGACTTTAACAGTCATAATTTTTTACTGACCATTATAAATTCTACAATTTTAGTGCTTCTGTTCTGCTAAAACTTTCGCAGTGTGTATTTTCTGAATCAATTATATGTATCCATGATTGCTAGTCATGACAATATGTTAACTCTCCATAGAATCTGATCCTATGCAGCAGGGAAAAGCAACCCTTTGATAAACAAAGCCATGCTACATTGAGTGGAATACTGATGCAAATAGTATTGTATACTTAAACAGGGTGATTATTTTCTTTTTGCCCTCTTTATGTGAGCATTTTTTTTGTTTATAGAGATACATGAAGCCTATTTTCAGGCTGAACGAATGCTTTTCATGCTGCTTCTTATCTTCAAATGCCAGGGAAAGACAATGCTGATTTTCCCCCCAATACAGGACACCAAGGAATGCATGAAAGGAGTTTGGGGATACCTATAATCCTGGCACTATAAGTTGCTGTGAGAATTGTTAGCTCTGCAAAGTAGTCCAGACAAGAAGCACAACCAAGAGTACTAACTCTAGCTTTATTGTACGATTAAGAATCTTGCAAGGCCGAAAGTATTTCTCTCATCCTTTCTTTTTACTCTCTGGAAATCTAGGGCAGGTCTTTTCTGAAATGTTTCCCATGCCATCTTCCCTTCTGTGGGCTGAAACATCTTTTACCTGTTGAATGTCCAATCTGAGATCTCCCTCCTGTCTCTCATAGTCATTCCTAGATAAATGGAAGGAGGGAGGGAGGGAGGGCACTCAAGCAATGGAAATCTAACTCATCATCAAACTGAGTGGTTTGTGTAATGTTTTGGGGTAATTTTGTTAACCATGGTTCATACCAGATTGCAAATTTCTTATGAAATTTCTGAACATAGACTGTTGAAGGTTCTTGGATTTGTTTGTAGGAAACATGCAAGGCAAATTGAAATTACTACATGAGAAAATTACTGGGTTAGAAGTATGCCCTAGATAATAGTCCAGAAAAAAAAATCAGACATTAAGGGGCCTCTTTTAGGAATAGTTCTATTTTTGGTAAAGAACCAGAATTCCAGTGAGCCCTGGTTTACTTTTTAACATCTTATTTAAATAATCTTGGCATCTCAACTAAAGGTTTTAAAACCATCTAAGAACTAAGAATCTTTGTTAAATGGTTGGGACCGGCTCCTAACTAAGATTTTAAAGAACCATTCTTAATTGAAGTAGAGTTCTGAACTAGTTCATTATGTGAATTTATGTGTAACTGAATTGAGGTTGTAGTCTGTGTTGTAGGTTGTAGTGATTTCTCCTTAACTGTCATTAAAAAAAAATACCTAAGTGTTTGCATAGATTCTCTCTTCAAAGGAGATGTGGCATATACTTCAGATCACGGTGTAGAATAACTGCTGCTTGCCAGGTGTGCACAAATATAATTTTCAGAATTCCTACTTACTTTAGACATTGGCAAGGCCAGATGAGAAATACAATTTGAACCAGGACTGACCATATTAATTTTGCGGTCTGGAAAAGCTAGGGATGCGGTGGCTCAGTGGCTAAAACACTGAGCTTGTCGATCAGTAAGGTCGGCTAGCACCATGTAATGGAGTGAGCTCCCATTACTTGTCCCAGCTTCTGCCAACCTAGCAGTTCGAAAGCACATAAAAATGCAAGTAGAAAAATAGGAACCACCTTTGGTGAGAAGGTAACAGTGTTCCGTGCGCCTTCAGTGTTTAGTCATGCCGGCCATATGACCACAGAGGCATCTTCGGACAGTGCTGGCTCTTTGGCTTTGAAATGGCACTACCCCCTGGAGTGAGGAATGACTAGCACATATGTGCGAGGGGAACCTTTACCTTTTAAAAGGCCTCAAGAAGGCCTTTGGGCAAGTCCTCGGTATCTTGTGTCACCAAAGTTCAGCAGCTAGGGTAAATTCAGTTGCAATAAATGCACACTGTAATCAAAATTGTATCATTGCCATTCAGTCTGATTCTCCTTTGATGTGAGAAAAAGGCAGGCTTCAAACAAGGGAAGTATTGAGCTGAACAGTGTGAGCCCTTGAAAGGCTTACTGCATCAGCATTTGAAGTAATCCTGGGATTGCAAACTGATATCCACTTTCTATGGCTGTATTGACATGTACACACACGTACTCACCTGTATACACATAAATATTAGGTTTTGTGGTGTTTTTTCCATAGAAAGCCCAGAATTTAATAAAATGTAGCTTATATATTTTTTAAAACAGTGTTACAAAAGAACTTTTTTCTGAATCAAATATTTCTCTGGAATTCTTTATGCAAAACAGCAAATATTTTACTTACAGCATGGATAATTTAACCCTAACCTTAACCCTACTTCCTAATTAGCATGTTACCTGACCTTCCACAATACCTCACTACCTTTTTAAAAAAGGTAGTGTTTTGTTTGTGTTGTAGTTGTTTTCCAGAAAAGAGAGACATTTTAGTAAATCTCAATTCTAATATTACACATATTCTCCTAATGTCACTTTTTTCACAGGTGCTTCCTATGAAAAAGGAAGCCCTGCCGTGGCTCATTCGATTAAAGAGAGGGAATAAGAGATTACCTTTGAATATGAAGTATTTCTTTCTAATGTTGATGATTAAAACTACCATATTTTTTGGAATATAAGATGCACTTTTCCCCCCCTAAAAGAGGGTGAAAAGTTGGGTGCATCTTATACATCGAATGTAGCCAAAAACGCAAGGCACGGAGGAGGCAATGGTCTGTGGCAATCCCTGCAGCCTGGATCAGCTGATTGGCGGTATTCCGGGAGGCCGATCAACCCACCAATCAGCTGCTCATGCTGAGTCAGGCTGCAATAATATGCTGAAGCTGACCTGGCTGTTCGCTTTTTGCTGCAAGGAGGTGTAACTCATTCAGCAGGATTCAATAACTTCTCTTTATATATAACATAACACATTAAGTAAATATACAATACCAAAAGCAGGTTTTCCAACATGGTAGTTCAGCAGAGGAGAGAAGTTTCAATTTCAGTTTTAGTTTCAGAATTCAGCACAGCATGCAGCTTTAGTACACAACAAGCCACGCCCTGGCTCCTTGCTGTCTCCTTTCTTGTTGCTGACACAGCAAATAATGTTTGTTTCCAAACAGTCCTCAACTCTCTCACACACTGACAGAACAGATGAATACCATGGATGCTAGCAGGCAGAGGCAGAATTTTTTTTCTTATTTTCCTCCCCCAAAACTAAGATGCATCTTATACTGCGGAGTGTCTTATAGGCCAAAAAATAAAATATTTGTTTCTTTGATCTAGACATGTAGATTAGGACTGTGGCGCACTTAAAATTTAAAGACTCAAAAAAGTAATTTGAAGCATTTAGCATATGTTTACAGGTCCTTAAAGCACTGGTTGGTTGGTTGGTTGGTTGGTTAAATATTTATACCCCATGCCCATTTTATAACCAACTCTGGGTGACTCATATCTTCCCAGAAACCTGCAGCTGTCTTTCACAGCTGTAGCATAGTTCCATGAAAAGATATGACTGCTTTGTAGAAAGGCAAAGAGGTGTGTCTCCATGTGTTCCAAAACATCTTTAGATTGCAGCAACTGCATCATGAAGTATCAAGACATGTACAGATAGTAAAAATAGCTCAAATATGTAAACAGTTCCATTAGCAAATGGGAATGGAGCTAACGTTTTCTGAACATGTATCAAGGAGCTAGCTCAGTGCTTCATGAAAGAAATAAACACAGAACATTAGGATTTTACTATTTCTGTTTCACAGATAGACATAAGAGCTGAATGTTTGTAGAAGAGTTTTGTTTATCCTTATGAATTTTGGAATTACGTATGTCTGATGAGTTTGACTAGGAGCAAGAAGCAGATGTGTTTATACAACAGGTCTCAAAACTTCATCAAAGGTATATAAGGGAATTATGAAACAAAAGCTATTCATAGCTGCCAATATTGAATAGCTTGCAGCCAAGTATGAGGTAGAAAATTTGGCTTTGGTAGAGAAAGTAAGTGATTTATTTTCACACACCTGTTTCTTTAATGCCATGAACTGCAAAAAAGATGCCGTTTAACTTAAGGCTGATACCATATTTTTAGGAGTATAAGACACTCTGAAGTATAAGATGCACCTAGATTTTGGGGGGGGAAAACAAGAGAGAAATATCTGCCTCTGCCTCTCAGCAATTTGCCTCCTTGCCACAAACATTACAGACAATATACACTGTTTATAGTGTTATATTTCAGACTATACTTGTACAGATGCTGTTAAAATTGATGTGCTTTCTGGAAGTATAGTTATTCTCTGCTATTTAAAAGAATAGCACTTTTTAAAACAATAGCATGGGCCTCTTCAGAACAAGCATTTATTTTAAAAAGCTTCTTCATTTTGTTAAGTTGTCTAGAATAATAATAAAGCAATCTTTTAAAAATAAGTCTAATAATTTGAACATTCTATAGGCCCGTGATGGCAAACCTATGGCATGTGGAGCCATCACCAGTTGCTCTTCCAGGTTCGGGCGCAGCAGCCAGCTGGTCTTCACGGGCATTGGTGTGCCAGAAAGCAGAAGTGGAACCGCCCGGTGTGCATGCGCACTCCAGGAAAATGATCTTTTTGTTTCCAGGGTGCACATCCACATCAACCATTTGGTGATCTGATTCCTGGCACGCATGCACACGCAAAAAACAGCAACAGGAAGAGCAACGACCGTGCATGCCAAAAGACGCAGAGCGGGGCTCCTGGCCATCGCTTATTAGCGGAGTATAACTGTGGTCGGGGCTTTTCTTCCTCCCCGCCTGCGTAGCCCCAGCCCTCCAACCGTGTCTCATCTGCGGTCCAAAGTGCCTGGCTGGCTCGGGCACCCCAGAAAAGCAGTGGTGGCAGCAGCCACAAGGGGAAGAGCAGGAGTGGCTGCCTGCCCCTGCAGCCACTCCCACACCATCAAGAAGTGGCCCTGTGACAGCCGCCTGGGGTGAGGGGGTGGCAGAGGCAAGGATGGGCAAGGGCTTCCCTCCCTCCCCACCCGAGCAGGCTACTTGCACGGCTACAGCCCATGGCACTGACATTGATCCATGGACTGGAGTGCCTGGCTGGTTGGGTGCCCCAGAAGAGCCAGCTGGTCCCCATGCAACCCCAGAAAAGCATCAGCTGCGGTCACAGTGGGAAGGCAGGAGCGACCGGGCAGGCACCGCAGCTGCTCTCACATCAGCAAGCCGGGCCTTCGGCAGCATCTTTATGAGGGTAGCTCGCCTCCCCACCAGCAGCTCTTCCAGCGTCCCGGCTGGAAGCAGCTGTGCAACAGTCGCTGTTATCAGGGGCGAAGAGGTGGCGATGGCGAGAACGGGGGACCTCCACCCCTTTGTCCCTTCCCCAACAGCGGCTGTTGCGCTTCCGCTTTCAGCGAGGATGCTGGCAGAGGAGCTGCTGATGGGGAGGCGAGCTACCCACATAAAGACGCCACTGAGGGCCTGGCAGAATATATCCTGGCTGGAAGCAGCAGCATTCAGAATCGCGGGCTGTAGCTGTACAAGAAGCCTGCTTGAATTGGAGAGGAAGAAGGGAAGCCCAGGCCTGCCCGTCCTCGCCACTGCCACCCCTTCGCCCCTGGTACCAGGACACCGGTGAGGGCCTGGCAGAATATATCCTGGCTGGAAGTGGCAGCGCAACAGCCACCGCTACCAGGGGCGAAGGGGTGGTGATGGCAAGGAGAGATGGGCCCAGGCTTCCCTCCCCCCCCCCCCCCCGAGCAGGCTTCTTGCACAGCTCCAACCCACAGCTCTGCTGAGGATCTGTGGTCCGGAGCGCTGCCACTTCCAGCTGGGATATATTCTGCCAGGCTTTTGGTGGCTTCTTTATGCAGGTAGCTTACCTCCCTGCCAGCAGCTACTCCGCCAATATCCTGGCTGGAAGAGGAAGTGCAACAGCCACTGTTGGGGAAGGGACAAAGGGGTGGCGGTCGCCTGTTCACACCACCGCCAACCCTTCACCCTTGTAACAGCGGCTGTTGCACTGCTGCTTCCAGCTAGGACACTGGAGGAGCTGCTGGTGGGGAGGCAAGCTACCTGTATGAAGACACCGCCGAGGACCTGGCAGAATATATCCCGGCTGGAAGCGGCAGCGTTCCGGACCGCGGATCCTCATCGGCTGGAGCCCTGCAAGTAGCCCGCTTGGGTGGGGAGGGAGGGAAGCCCTTGCCTATCCTTGCCACCACTGCCCCCTCGCCCTCGGCAGCGGTCACAGTGCTGCTTCTGGCTGGGATGCTGGAGCAGCCAGAAGGAGAAGCCACTGTGTGGGAGGTGGTTGCGGATGCTATTGGTGCATCTGATGGAACTGGCAGAATGACTACTGGGACTTGAGGCGGCAGTGGCATGGACGTAGGCAACATGCCTGGCAGAGATGGTAGTGGCAATAGCATTGTAGGGGGCGGAGGATAATGCCCAGGGGTTGTCTCATAACCCAGGTCGGGAACATGGAGCCAGGAAATGGGTCTCCCAAGGCGTCGGCCAGCCAAAGTGCAGGCCTTCGCAGGCCGCAATAGAAACAAAGTCTGTGCACTGGGTGGAGTGGTCACGAGGCTTGGGGCCCGGCGCGGGCCAGCTCAGCCACCCCACCAAGAGGAGCGGTCTCTGTTGCCTCCGAAGGCGACAGGGAGTGGCAGGCACTGCTGCTGTGGATATAAATGGAAGGTGCTCAGTCCATTCCCTCCAAAATGGCTGTTATATTCCTCCCTGGGCTTCATCTCCCAGGCAGGCAGAGCAAGAGTCCAGGGCCAAGCCCATCGGCCACAGCCTCCATTTCCAAGAGCAGGCTCTTCAGTGGCCACCAGTGCAGTCCAGGAGACAGCAAAGAGCCTCGGGAGAGCAGGGGAAGCTGTTTTCGCCCTCCTCAGGCTCCTTGAAAGTCTCTGGAGCCTGGGGAGGGCAAAAAACAGGTCTATTGCGGGCCAAAAGGGGGTGTCACCCGCACATGCGCAGGATGAGCACGCATGGGCATGCGCGCATATGGGCATGTGCATGGGGGTTGCGTGCATAGCATTATGCATATGGCACATCTGCGTACGACCCCCTTGCGCTCCCCCCACTTTTGGCATGGGAGCCCAAAAAGGTTCATCATTACTGCTATAGGCATTTATAATTGTTGACTTACCTCTTTGCAGCCAACAGCCTGATTGGCAGAAGAAGAAAAAAATCTGCCTCCCAGCAATTTGCCACGTGGAGCAAACAGGAAGTTTCACTTTTAGTTTCTCCTGATCATCAGCTGTTACAGGCTGCAGGGATTGCTATAGCTTATTGAAGCCTCCGCAAGTCCCCGTTTGCTGCAAAGAGGTAAAATTGCTGGGAGGCAGGAGCCAAACGGTTGGGGGCAGTGGGTGGATGGGGCTACATTCAGTGTATAAGACGCACTCAAGTTTTCACCCTCTTTTAGGGGGGTAGGTGCATCTTATATTCTGAAAAATATGGTAATTCTTGTAATTATTCATGTTTTCCACCTGATCTGCATGATGTTTATAAATCCATGCTGATTAACTTTTCAATCAGTCATTCAGGTCATGGTTGTCCCAAAGATGCTTTTTCAGGAGGCAACAGGTTACTCTGAGGACCCAGATAAACCTCCAAGTGTTTCAAGGACCCTCTAAAACAGAGCTCAAACTCACGAGCCAGATGTGTCATATGCTGGCCACACCCACGCCTGATTTAGCAAAGCGGGGAAAAGTCACAATACATCACATGACGACGCTGTGATAATGCAAGTTTGACACCCCTGCTCCAAAAAGATGCAAATGACCAGCTGTCTGCAAGGAATATAAATCCTTCCATTCCCCACTATCCTGTCAGAGCTGAAGAAATTTATTGGATATGAAGCAAACATCTTCAAAAGAAGAAGAAAGTCCAGTTGCCTCCTAAAAAAAGCCCCTTTGGGACAACCATGATCTGCATGACTGAGAATCTCTACAGACGTTCAGGCAGTTGATGTTTTGTCCTTCAATTTTGATTTCAGCTGACATCTCTTTCAATACAGCCATTGTATTGTGGCTGTAAAATCTTTACAAGCTAAACAGATATGGGTGGAAATCCATATTGTGTCGCATTCCCTTATTTAGTTTTCAACCAGTGTGTTTTTCTCAAATCCAGTTCTTACATTCTGTCCATTATAATGATTCCTAAGAAGAAAGAATCAAAATAAACACATGCCTTAATATATTTTACATTCAGGTATGATCTTGCCAACCAAAACTCTTGTAATCAATAATGCATAGATAAAAATCCTTCTTATGTTCTCTTGCTCTCGATTATCCATCTTATTAAAGATATTAAACAATCTCATTCCCCTTATTTTTTTATGAAACTGGCTTGTTCATCTATCATTTCTGTGTTTATGTATGTATCTGTTCTTCTTTCTTAATTATTACAATAGTTTCATAGTTTGCATATCATCTTGGAAATATTTCCCTTTTTTAGAATATGAATAGGGATCTTTCCCAATCTTCACACCACAGTTTTATTTTCTAGGTGTTGACACAAAGCAGTATTTAAACTACTTCTTTAAACAGTGTGATGGGTTCTTCATCTGCACCTGATTAAGAATCTTTTGGCAGCAATACTGTTACTTCTTATACCTCAATTTCTAGTGAATTTCTTAAATGCTTTTTTTCTGCAAACTGGAAAACTTTGAGATCTAGTCCTGTCTTAGGCAGAAAGCTAGCTGGGTGGCCTTGGGTCAGTCATACTTACCTTCAGAAAGAGACACATAGAAAACTACTTCCAAGAAAACTTCACAGAGAGAGGGAGGAGGGAGGGAGGGAGAGAGAGAGAGAGAAAGAGAGAGAGAGAGAGAGAATTATTTCTCCTTCAGTCCTTCACATTGAACCATGCCTTGAACTGTATTTCATGTAGATCATCTGATTAGTAGTGGCCAACTTTGAACTACCTAAGTTATTCTATAAATCCAGTCCAAAAGACTCGTTTAGAATTTTTTGTTGTCATCTGCTCCCAACGAAGCTCATCTTTGTTTTGGTTTCTGTGGCTGCCAGTATGTTCCTCTGGTAGGCATCCTGCCAGACTCTGGTCCCTCATTATCTTAGTCAGCCCTTTCTGCTCAGCCTCATTGCCTCCCAATTCTGTTCCAATGGCTGTTTGCCCATTGGCTCCTCAGACTGTCTGGTGTGCAGCTTCTGATCCAGAGGAGATCATAATCATTTTCAAAGGGAAGAGTGCTTTATAAACTCGTTTTCCTTTGCAATACATCCAAAGAAACAGGTATAGCCAAAGAAACAGGTATTTGCAGTAAAGTAATTGCAAAACTGGAAAAAAAAATTGGATTTATAATAGAGCATATATGGGATCTCTTCAGACAGATCGCAGCTTAAAATCAGATACATTATGAATTAAATATCCCAAAACAATGGGATGTATATGCTATGCTGTAGGTCATGTATATGTTCATTTTATTATTATTATTATTATGGAGCACTGTATTATTTCTGTTCTATAGAGAGTGACCTAACCTAGGAAATAAACTGTTTGAGGCTGTGGGTCAGTCCAGTTCTTAAAGCCAATTTTGAGATGGACAAACCATTGATCATTCCTAAATTTCCCCCTGTATTTCAAAGGAGCAAGCTTTAAAGTGGATTACTTTATGTGAGACTGCATGGTTCATTTTTTCCAGTGCTATTCATATAACATTTTGCCAGTTTTAAATTACTATTTTTCCTGTGATCAGTCTTTGCAGAAAGATTGTTTTTTCTCAAAAAAGTATCCTTTGTTATCTATCTATGTTTGCCTTGTGTTATCAACTATCTTTGAAAAGCCTCTGAAAATTAATATATTATTATGGATTGCTATGCACAGTTCAAGTTTCTCCTATCTCTAATAACTTACTAGTGCATACAAGTACAAGTTTTTGGAAAATTCAGTAGTTTTTTTTTTTTTTACTACAGATCAGAGATGGTATTCAGCCAGTTCTGACAGGTTCTGGAGAACCGGTAGCGGAAATTTTGAGAGTGGGGAGGGAATAGGGATTTTGTAGTATCCTTCCCCTGCCAGGACCACAAAGCCACACCCACAGAACCGGTAGTAAAAAAAAAATTGAACCTCACCACTGCTGCAGATCATTAAATCTTCAGCAAGTAAATTTATTAACCAGACTTCCTTAATTTTTATAAATAACCTGTCGATGTTTTCAAGCTAGATTGCTATGAATTATGAATTTGGTAAAGGAGAAATTTTGTTGAAAGTTGATTACTAAGGTTTTATTAAGCATTTTTATCCTACCTTCTCCCCAACCGTAAAAGGTGGTGTCCTTCTAATATGTCTTTGTCCTGATTTCAGACACACGGAATATATGTGACTTTGCAGGAAAGTAATTTTGTAGAAAAGACACAACACTACTCCAAATTATAAGACACAAATTGCCATAAGTTTTAAAAAAATAAATATTAAGAGACAGAAACATGGTTTTACAATTTATATAAATATTTTCAAAACTTCAGTAAGAACTTCTAACCATTCATACTCAACAATTAATCCACTCTTCAGGGCTTTTTTTATATTGGTACTTTTTGGCCTACTAATATTATAACAACATCGTTTGTTGCTAATTATATTATATTGTTTATAGTTTTCCAATTTTTCATTTTCAAATTTTATTGCACAATTTTATCAAGTAGTGAAAGCCAGCCACCTTGACTACAAATTTTATTTCTTTATTCAATTTATATGCTTCCTGGAGGTGACTCTAGGTGACTTAAAAATTCAGAGAATTTTGCTTTACAGCATACTTCAATTTCTTTGTCAATTTCTTAGTTCTCTAACTTAGTTCCCCCTAAACCAGAGGTCGACAACCTTCTTCACTCAAAGAGCTACAAAGGTCCTAAATAAAAGCCCCCTGTTCAATTCTGGAGCTAACCGGAAGTCCGGTTCCCCCACCATAGAGTCTCCTGCTCGCGCGGCATCCTTTTTCCTCTATTGTCCTATCCGAACGCCCTATCAATTGTGGACCTGACCAAAAACGGGGAGCCGCAATAGGGATGAAAGAGCCACATGCGGTTACAGAACTGGAGGTTGCTGGCCCCTGTCCTAAACCTTTTTTTTCTGATTTTGCCACATTTTACCCTAAAAACATTACAGAATGCCCAGAAGCTGTAATTACATATTGTAATTTAAAGTCTATACCTCATCTTAAACCTTGTTCTTTTCTCTTGGTTACATGGCAGTAGAAGAGAAATAAGTTTCATGCTTATTTTATCATATTTACGAGGTATGTTAAAAAAACAAAATGAATTTATTTTAGAATAATGTGTTCTTTTAAAATGTGCTTGTCAGCTACAGTTTTTGTTCTTATTTGAATACTCACTTCTTTTCTTTCATTTTTTCATTGGTGTCTCATTTCCAGAAATTGATATTGAACGGTGTGTCCATGAATCAATTAACCTTTTCTGCTGGACTCCCAAAAGTGCTACATACAGACAATATGCCCAGCATCCTAAACAAACCAATGAAAGCAATTCTACAAGAAGTCTAATATCTTGTTTCTCATCAGACTATCAGGATACATCCAGGAGTGACCTGGTGAGTTATTTAGTTGTCTTTCATTATAACAGAATAGAAAGTTTAAATATTTTAGGTCTGTTTAGAATTGCATTTATTTATTCATTCATAGGGTTTAAATCCTCTTTCTTCCAAATCACAAGCCTGAAAGATAGTGATGGCTTATGTTGTCCATGAAATTTTTGTTGCTACAGATGGATTTGAACCTTAGTTACATTATGTTCATAGTCTAACAGCTTAATAACTAATTCCTATTCCTATTTTGATATCATACTATAGAAGAAAAATGAGTGGGTGTGCCTATCATTAAACATAATAAGCTCAAAGATTCAACCAGGGAGTGCATAAAGTTTTGGCACTATCTATATATGTCATCTTTTCAAGAATGTTGGAATTACACTTGTACTTTGCCTCTTGCAAAAATACAAACATTAAGTGAGTTGAATTGAGTTGAGTTGATATACTTAATCATAGTGAATGAGTGTAATAAAATGAACCAAAATGTAAACTTAAGGAACCAAATGGTGGTATGAAGAACATTTGGACACCTGCTTTGAGTTTGAAACAGCTGGTCCATATCAAGGTTGGAACACTTCTGGAATGTCGGAAGAGGATCAGAATATTTGCGCTGGAACTATTTGCCCCAAACCCAAAATATTTAGAATTTGAAATGGTTTGTGTGCTTCTAAAACTTAATGTGTTAGCAGGTCATATAATTAATATATGTGTAACACCATACATTATTTATTTAAATCCTGAATATTCCATTCTTAATTGATTTATATATCCAAATGAAGGAAATCTTGGCTCTTGATTTTTTGTTGGACATCATTTGCTTGTAAAATTATGAATAGTTATTATAATCATAAAAAGACTATGACAAGAAAGATTTCAAAATCAAACACATTCTGAGTGAGTTTGCAAACACATTTATGTAGTGGCTGTTGAGGAAATAAGAGTTTGGGTCAAGCCAACTTCTACCTTCAGAGGATATTTGATCTTTACCAGGCAGAGAAACCAAAACAACCCCTTCTTCCTATTTGAAGACCAAGGTGATACAAGGTTCAGCAGCAATGTCATTTCACATCCCAGAGTTTCTTAGAAAATGACTAAGGATTCATGGACGAAATTCTTGTCAATGTTACTTCCTTGAATTGGACAGAGATTTTTTACAATGTATAGGAAGGAGTTTGATTCCTCCTCTCCAAATCCCATCATATCAGGGTTGCTTGAGTAAAGGAAAAAGCCCAGCCCTTCTTTAGTTTGCATTTCAAATGGAAAATAGTTTTATATAGATTCTGTATGTAGAGTATTTGGCAGGAGCCTGTACTTCTGATAAATACATTCAATATCTTAAAGTTGGCATACCGGTTTACACGTTAGCCTACAATGGAAGATGTATTACTTAGTAAGCTCTAAAACCAATAATACTGAAGATTAATTTGCAAAAGTTACATTCAATAGGCAAACATATTGGCATTGGGTAGCAACAACTAGTCAGAAAGAGAACTGCTGGCAAATCTAGCAACAGTTTCCTACAGCAGGAATAAATTATATTCCATCTTTTCCATTGAATCCCATTAAATTATTATTTTCATCAGTTGCAATCCAGACCATTCCATTAACAATTATTCCAAAAATCTAAATGATCATTCTGTTCCAGTAGGTTAGTTCCAAGAGTGATTGAGTTTGTATATTAATATGTAGAACACATTTACAATAGGCATTAAGGTTAATTGAATAATAACTTTTTGTTATCATATAACGGTCATCTCCCTCTTTTCGATATTATTTTGTTATCAGATTCATTTTCTGCTTCTCTTGTGAGACTAAGAAGCCTCCTATCTAAGGGACTATCAAATCCTTGTCAAAATTGCCTAGGTCAGTGATGGCTAACCTTTTTTTAATCACATGCCAAAAGCGGGGGGAGCACAGGGGGGTTGTGTGTGGGCGTGCCCACACATAATGCTATGCGTGTGACCCAGCGTGCATGCATGCATGAACCCTCCCCCCATACATGTGCATGTGACCAGTGTGACACAGACACCCCACGCACGCTTTTTTCACCCTATGGCCTATGGGCAAGCCAGAAGTTCGGGAACAGTGACTTCCGGTTTGTCCTTAGGGCCGTTTTTTTGCCTTCAGGAGGCTTCCCTGAAGGCTCCAGAGGGCAAAAAACAGCCCTACAGCCAAACTGGAAGTTAATTCTCGAACTTCGATAATTTTATCTTTTAGATAACTCTGGAAAATGTTCATGTCACATCACTTATCTACTAATGCAAGGCTTATTGTACATATTCTTGTCAAATTGGGCATTAGCCTCTTTTCAAGGTGTCATGTGAAGTCTCTCAAGGCCTAGTTATTCCACTGCTATCTTACCTTTTCTTTTTACTTTTCTTTTCTTCTTTCTTTTTTTTATTTGCCCCCATGCCATCTATTTCACTGATTGCAAAAACATGAAGTATGGTTGAGGTATTGTTAAGCTATAGAAACTACATTATTCCATGGTTCACAAACGTCATATCAACCAGCTAGAATTCTCAGCAGTGTTTAATATGCTGTACCTTCCCCAAGTTAGAGCAGGTCAGGATCCTCATTGACGTTGTAATAGTGACATCATAATTCAGAAATCAAATAGCACAAAATTAGTATTATTATTCAACCTTCTTACAGAACTGTGCATTTGGTGTATTTGCCAATGTCTGTTCATTTGGTGATAAAAACAGCATTTTGCCAATGTGTTCTACTACTACATTTTTACTCTGTGAAGATGTAACATACTTACCTCATCTGTTACTGGTGGGACTTTATTTATTTGTTCATTTGTAAAATAATTTGAATACTATCCCATTCAACAGTTAAATATCTTCATGTTTACAATATTAGATTAAAAGCAGTCTTGCTGCCATCTCATTGGGAGGTACTTTCCAATTGTGCAGAAGTACACATTTATATACCTTTGGCCCCTGAAGGTGCTGACCACCAGGGTCATTTCCAAGATTAATGGCCATGGTGAAATTTGCACTGATTGTTTGGTGAATCTGGCAGTGTTTCTATGCTGCCATGCATTTTTCTTTTGTCTTTGGCCAGGTGGAGCCTCCTATTTTAGTTTTCCATCCACGTTTACTCATTTTGAGATTTATCATGTGTTATTTATATCTGACCTTTACCTCTTTGGTAAGTACAATCCCCAGCACAGAAAGCCTAGGCAGCAACGTTTTACATTTTCTATTTTGCTTACAATATCCATTTTCTTCACTGATCTTCCCAGGTTCTTGATGATAAGGGAAAAGAAACTTTTTTTTCTTGTCTTCAAAGTATTATCTTTCAGCAGCTGCTTTTTTCACAATTCTATCCATCTTTCCCCTCCCCCCCATGAGTGTTTGTGTGTGTGTGTCTCCCTCCCACTTTGTCTCTTCACCCAACTATTAACAGTTTTTGAAAAGCTTTAACAGTTGTTTCTGAATGTGCCCACCACACAGTTTCAAATTGGAACTTCTTGTTGTCTCTCTGCTGCTTGTAACACTTTATGAATTATTGGGCAGCTATGCAATCTATATTCCCCCCACCATAGAGTCTATGGTGGGGGAATATAGATTGCAGTAGCATTATTGGTAACAATCAATGTTGGTGATTGAATGTTTGGTTCTTTTGCTAATAATTAGTGCCATTTTTGAGGGGAAAATAGTTTTATTTATCTCCAGGATGCTCTATGTGTACCAGCAACTGGTCCTTCCCATTTTCTTTTAGGACACATCTATAGGACTCTCTACATGCTCTTAAAAGGTGATTGTTTTTTTGTGTCTTTTTTCTCATATCCACAACGTCTTCATTGTATACGCTAGACAGAAGTAGGGCTTTCCAATTTCATTGCAATATTTATTCAATTAGATAACAGTGTCTGCGATTTGGCAAAACACTTTCAGAACATTCCATTCAAGCAGTAGTTGTATCAGTAGCATTTTAAGAATATATTTATTCCAGGGATTCACTAAGCCATCATTCTGGTTGCAAACATTAGGCATTATTGCCGTGATTCTGCCAAGATTTTGACTGACAGAATGTTGTCTCTGAAGTGCAGTACATTCTTATATTATCCAAGGCTACCTGCATTTAGGTACGATTAGGTTAATCACCCATACATGGACCATGGAAATTACTGTGAAGAACAGCTGGTTACTGTCGTGTGATTAATGAGTCATCTCTGACTACAGAGATTCATTTTGTTTGCTTGAATTTAAGGATAGTACCTCAATTTTGATCTTCTATGGCAGATGGAAAGATCTCACCTTTCTCATATGCTATGTCACAGCATGAGCAAGATTCTTGCCGAAAAGTCTTAAATTCTGAAACATTCTAATCTGAGTTATTGTGTAGTGCTGATCCTCTAAGTATGAATTCAGAGTTCAAGAAATGACAATTAAAGGAGCTTAGTACATATTGTTTGTGTGCATGCAGCATCTCATCACTTGTTTTGCTTTATATGCAATAAATAGCAGCAAAGGTACTAAATTCTAATAAACATAGCACAATCTGATTAATTAATTCCCACAGTCTGATTAATTAGTTAACTCCTATGATGAGGAGAATCAGTTTAAACCAGGAGTGGATAGTTTGAGAACTTAAGGTTATCCAGCCATCCAGAGTCTTGAGTCCAACTTTCAGGGCCACTCTAAAATTGTTACCAAATTCTGGCTTCAATGAAATATAAACAAAATGTTAAATACATGGGAATAGTAAAAACTAATTGCATTTAATTAAGCAATTGTAGTGTTTTTCCCCTGTCCCCGTGGTTTTGTCACACTGATTACTAGCAGCCTGCCAAAGACAACATGGGCCATGACTATAATAATGCACATTCCATTCGGGGGTGGGTTCCAGCAAGCACTACTCCTGGTTCACTCGTGGGTGCGCTGTGCGCATGCATGGGCATGCACAGTGCAATAAAAATTGTTCTGCTAAAAACAAGATGGCGCCTATGGCACTGCCCGGAGAACCGATTCGGGAGCATGGCAGGCCTGGGTCACTGCTGGTTCCAGTGACCCAGGATACAAAACCACTACCGGTTCAGCTGAACCGGTAGGAACCCAACACTGGTTCAATTTCCCTGAAATAAAATATTGATGGGAAATGGGGAATTGCTTGAATTAAACTCAATAGCCAGACTTTTGACTTTTTAAATACACATTCACTTTTTCCACATATCTGTGTTATTCATGTTAGCTTCTAACTGTTTACAAATTGAAGGACAGCTCTGTTTTACATGCACAAAGTATTTTAATAACCTATAGCTTTAGGAAGTGGTACTTTGCTTTACCCGACTCACTAAGCATTTTGAATTGTTGAGCTATTTTCTGACTTACAGTCATGTGATCTTTATTTATATTTCAGTATCATTTCAATCCAAAATGTTTTCTGAAGAATGTGCCAGTATTAGTATTTCATCTAGTGCCAGGTTTTCTCCCCACCCCTATTTTTCTACTGCTTTTGTTGTTCAAGATTATATGGGTCTCATCATGGAGCTTCTAAGTAAGTTTTTCATCCCCCCAAGAGCTAATTTCCCCTTCCTGAAGAATTTGAAAAATGTTTTTTAAGGCTACATTTTATTTTCAGTATAATTTATTATTGCCAGTCCATCATTTGTCATTCCAGTAGGCTCATGTGTTACTAGTATGAAGTGGTATATTTGTTATCTCATTAACCAATGGAAATACATTTTGGGAAAAATATTGTTATGGGAATGACCTGAGCATCTGATGGAAACATTTTTGTCAATTTTGTCTCTATCAATTTATAAATATGCTAATTTTTCTTTACCTTCATTATGATTATGTTAACAAGACTTAAACATTCTTTCCTCCTTTGTATCAATAATTTAGTTTAGGTTTAGTTTAATTTTAGTCTCATCTAATCTAGTTTAGTTTAGTTAAGTTTAAACAAAGAAATTGTTTCAAGTAGTGCATTTTTTCAACTTTGAACTGATTTGCTATCTATTCTATTTATGCAGTATTAAGAGACATGAACATCAGCATTTAATGATGGTTTAAAATTATTGATTTGCTTGAGGAACATACTTTATAATTTTGATGGAAATTACATAGCAAATATTGCATATATTCAGAAGATATTCCATAATATGTATGTATGTGTGTTTTTGTGTACGTGTGTGTGTGTGTATCCCTAAATCTTTCAGAATCACTGAAATATCTCCATGTCCCCCGCCCCTTATTTTCTCATAAAAATCTGCCTCACTTGTTTTGAGGTTATTATCTGAGTGGTGCAATAGTTTCATTTTTAAAAGGAGATATAGATAGATATACTTTATTACTAGGAAAAAATCTGAAAGTTTTAATTCATATTGCGTTCTTCTCATAAGCAAGTACACATTTGCCAGTCCCACAGTTCCAAGTCTAGCAAAATGCTCAGAATTATAACCAAAGCCCACAGGCAATAGGATTTTAACACATAACATTCTTATCAGCTGAATATCTTCAGTGATCATCCACAAATCCTTTTACATCAAAAACCAACTCTGAATTTTGCTAATGTGGTATTAGATTTATTATGTAGAATACCTTTCATGCCACGAGCAGAATTTCTCCTCAGTGTGCTAATCGCTTCCTAAAGTAAACTCCTAGACTTACCACCACAGAGAAAAACAAATGTGGATGGTGTTATACAGATGAAAAATAAATACTGCTTCAGCAGCAGGACTCTCTTATATTTGTTTCTTTATGAGGCTTTCTCCATCCTAACACATACCTCTTCATGAGAAATGCTTGAAGTGGTTTCCTTTCTTATTAAGTGGGAACTAATTAGGGCTTTAGTGCACTTTAAATAGCTTGCAATTTTTCAGGTAACTATTGCAAAATTTGCTTATAGCTAAAAATAAGTTTTTTTTCCAGAGTTTATGAATACTTTCTGTGAACAAGTTATTCAAAGTTTTGTTTTCTGCATTACAATTGCAGTAAAGAATAAAGTCACATACCCACTCATTTTTCTTCTATAGTATGATAACATATAAATTGTACCTCTCTACAATTGGAGTAAAGAATGAAGTCACATACCCACTCATTTTTCTTCTATAGTATGATAACATATAAATTGTACCTCTCTACAATTGGAGTAAAGAATGAAGTCACTCTAGGAACCTTCTACACAGAGTTTTAGCTACCATTTGTTCCAATATATGGTCAAGTAACCCATTTTTTGTTTTCATTGTCTTCCTGCTATTTTTTTAGCATCACCAACAAACTTAAGATTTGTTGCTTTTTCACTTTGAAATGTCAAGAACCTAGTCTTAGAATTTTATTGTTCAGTGGTATCTTCTTCTACTGAATTATTGTCCTCTCCCAAAATATTTTCGGTACCGAGTGCCAAAAGGGAGCATGCACACGCTCATCTGTTCCACAACCCGGAAGTGGAACTGCCCAGGGGGCATGCGGGCACTGGAAAATTGACTTCCAGTTTCCAGCGCATGCATGCACAGTGGTCAAGTTGTCTTCCGGTTACTGATGCGCATGCAACAATCTTTTGGCCTATGCGCATTCAGACAGAAGATCAGCTCCTCCAATTTCCGGCACTGCCACACGGACGAAGGCCAGCTGATCATTGTGCATGCATGCACACCAGAAACCCGGAAGAGTAACGGTGATGCCGCACATGCCAGATGACATGCCTCCACGTGCCACGTGGATATAGACAGTGGTGTCAAACTCAGATAAAAATGGAACCACTAAACATACATAAGAAACTTTGTGGACTATACATTGATTTAGAAAAATACATTTTTAATTAATACATCAACATGTTAAGATCAAATAGGAACTTTATATAATAGTATATAAAAACATTGTTGTGTTCATTTTTTTCAGTATTTATGTATGTCTGTGTGGGTGTAGGTCCAAATGTGAGCGTGTGGATGGGTTGTGTGTATACATGGGTCATTGTGTCGACCATTCTTTCTCCTGGCCTACCATCAAATTAATGCACAAAGCAGTTGTCTCACTTCTTACTCTGATTTTTCACTTCCCTGAATGCTGCCGCTAATAGCAGACATCTCTTTAGCCTGCGCCAAGCAATCTTCACTGCTTGACAATTTTATCACTTGTTACTTCAACTCCCAAAATTCCCCAGCCTCTGGCTAGGGGATTCTGGGAATTAAAGTCCACAAGTCTTAATGTTGCCAAGTTTGGAAACCCCTGAGTTAAACCAAGGCACCAAACTTATGCAAGGTTCATCACAAACTTTATGTTGGTTGGTAACTAAATATATTATTATTATTATTATTTAGTAATATCCATGTTTTATTGTATCTCTATTTTGTTAAATATTTCCAAGTACTGTGTTTCCCCAAAAATGAGACAGGGTCTTATTTTCTTTTGCCCCTGAAATAAGCGCTTGGTCTTATTTTCGGGGAGGTTTTATTATTTTTGAGGTGCAGGAGGCAGCGAGCATGGTCACCTCATGGCTGCTGTTGTGTTGTAATATTTTTGGCAAGGACTTATTTTCAGGGGAAAGCTTATTTTAGTGCATGCGCTCAAAGCCCATTTGGACTTATTATTCGGGGAGGTCTTATTTTTGGGAAACAGGTAGCATTTCTATTTGATCAGATCATACTCGGGAGTATTGCAGACCCCATGTGGCCTGTGAGCCCCATGAACTAATCCCAATCACAACACCGCCTTAACCATGCACATTCCAGTCTCTCTCCTCCCCTGTTGCAAATGTCAGGCTGGTAAGACGCGATGGGAAGCAAGAAGCAGAATGGCAGCCATGACATGCCTCCCCTCCTGAAAAAGGCTACTGGAGAAAAATGGCAGCCATGACAAATAGCTTGCAAGATAGTTGTGGAAATATATTTCCTTACAAACTCATAGAAATGGTCAATGCAAATAATAACTTTTGTTGCACTTCCTTTTCTTTGTCGAAAAGTCTAGGGATTCTATCAAATTAAATGATCTGAAATCTGAAGTGTCACCACGGATCTCGGCTGAAGATTTGATTGACCTCTGTGACCTGACAGGACCAGGCCATTCTAAAACGCCAACAAAGAAGACAAAGTCTAGCAAACCAAAGTTGCTGATTGTTGACATTCGGAACAGTGAGGAGTATCCTTCTTTGCTGAAAGTTGTGGCTTAATCATTTCTCATAGTTTCTGCTTGAGAAAGTATTTTATGAGAAATGGGAGAAAAGCTTCCATTCATTGGAGGGAGATCACTGACCAGAATTCATAGGACTAAACTATCTTTAATCCATTATGCGGGGGTGGGGAAACATCAGCACTTAGAAAATCACGTGGCACGACAAAACCGCGCTCGTCAAAATAGCGGTAATAAAATCGCGTCGCTAAAGCCGCGACGTCATCACCACGCATCATCGCCGCCGCAACAACAGCGCGGCAACAGAAGGGCGCTTTAAAACGGCGCCGTGGCAGAAAGCCAATTTCAATTAAGGTAAGGGTTAGGATTATGTTTAGGGGTTTGTTTTAGGGTTAGGGTTAGGGTTAGGGTACTGAGTGCTTGGGAATCCGTGGATTTGCCCTCCGCGATTATGTCATCGCAGTAGGGTCGCGTTTTTCCTTAGCGCTTTGAATGGCGCGAATTAGTCTTCGCGCTTATGTCTCCGCGAATAAGGGCTTCGCGGATTTGTGGTGGAACCAGAAAATCATACATCAAGGAGAAGACAATATACCTTTACTATGTTCATTTTTAACAAACAGACAAAAAAATCCAAATAGACCTATCAGCCTGACATAGAAATTACTATCCTAGTATCAGTGGTGCTAGCGAGTTGCAACAGAGTAAAACGTAACAGACCACAGCAGGAATAACTCCAAATTAAGTATTTCTTGTTTTGTTTTTTTTAATCTCCATACTATTAACCTTGTGTGTGGTAGATTGGGACGAGCAGTAGCCCAGAGTCACTGTGTAAACCCTATGTAAATGTGATAGAGAAATAAATACATAAATAGTGGCTTGCAAAAATGAATGTAGAAATCCTTGGCTGAATGTCAAATAAGATGCCTTTTCCATCCCTAAGTCTAACAACTGGATTGTTTTGGAAGTTTCAAGACAAGGTCCGTACAGTACTACCAATAGATTTTAGGCTCCCTTCTGTGCCAGGTATAAATAGCTAACAAGTCTGCTTTCCTTCACTCTCGCAACAGTGATTAATGAAACTAGCAATAGCAATAGTTAGACTTATATACCGCTTCATAGGGCTTTCAGCCCTCTCTAAGCGGTTTACAGAGTCAGCATATTGCCCCCAACAACAATCCGGGTCCTCATTTTACCCACCTTGGAAGGATGGAAGGCTGAGTCAACCTTGAGCCTGGTGGGATTTGAACAGCCAAACTGCTGAACTGCTGAAGTAGCCTGCAGTGCTGCATTTAACCACTGCGCCACCTCGGCTCTTTGCCCAAACTCTTGGGCAATTCATATTATCCAAGAAACGATTAATAAAAGTGATGATCCTATTTATTTTCATTTCTCCCCTAGGTTATAGATTATCTATTATCTTTCTAAAATTAAGTTACTTAGTTTTCCTTCATTCAACATAGCTGCCATTACTCAACATATCTTCCCTAAGCCTACATGTCTGCTTTTCAGTAAGACCCAATGAAAAATCCTGTGTCCTTTCTTCTGTCAGGTATCATTAATTAGAACTGATAATTTTATTTTCAGTGCTAGCGACTTAGAAACATTTAGAACTGAATTTCTTTTATACTGAAACACCCTTTTCTTAGCCACACCTTTATGAGAACACAGAATTGCCATGACTTGAAAAGAAGCCAAAACCCAACCCTGTTAGATGTTTTACTATCTAACTTAAGAAACAGCGATCAAGTGTAACTACTCTTTCTTTATTAATTTCATGTGCTTGTTGAAGTTTGCAAGGCCAAGCTTCACCGTGTTAAATCTATTTTGATTATTTAGTTTTCTGAAGCTTTTTCTCTGGCAGCAGTTTAATCTTTTTAAGCCAGGTTCGTTTATAAGGAAAGCTTTTAATTTTGCCTGCACGATATGTTAAGAAAATGTCGCAGAAACGTGAGCAGTTCTGCTACTAATAAACTCTTTGTTGAAATTAACAGGCAGCTTTTCTTGCCAAGATAGCGGGTGTGTAAAGTTAATAACATTTCATCTGTAAGATTTGCTGTTAAACCCAGAGGTTGGCTTTTAATAGATCAGTAAAATATACCCAAAATAGGAAGTATTACAAAAAGAAGCAGTATCTTGTGAGAGTTTAGTACCATAGTCAGTGGAGAACTATATCCCAAGCATAGAAAGCATTTCTCAGTTCACAGAGATTGCTTTGTTTTTCTCTCATTAACTGTTAATCTGTTCTACTTAAAGCAAGAATCCACAACTTGCAATCCTTGGGAACTCTCAAGAGTTCCCTATTTTCTGATGAATTATATTTAATTAAATATAAGGAATAATCATACCAGCAGTGCTCAGTTAACCCAAATTAAATGTTAATTAATTTTCCCAACTCTTCCCACTTTTTGGAATGTATTCCCTGGAGTTCATTTGAAAGCCAAGTGCTGTTTTCAGTAGTGGGGAAAAATTGCTTTTGTGTTCAAACGCAAAAATAGGGCCCTCCTACAGATTCTTAGGCCCAGAATCCTAATTATAATTTTGCATATGTCTAAACAGAATTTAAAACATTTTCTGATTTAGGAGTAATTTAATTTTACTGATGTAAAAGTATTGTGCAGCTATCTATCTATCTATCATCTATCCTGTTTTCCTGAAAATAAGACCTCCCCGGATAATAAGCCCAATGAGGCTTTTGAGCACATGTGCTAAAATAAGCCCTCCCCAGAATATAATCCCTCCCCGAAAATATTGCAACACAGCAGCCATGAGGTGACCACACTCACCGCCTCCTGCACCTCAAAAATAATAAAACCTTCCCCAAAAATAAGGCCAAGCGCTTATTTGGGGGGTCAAAAGAAAATAAGACCCTGTCTTACTTTTGGGGAAACTCGGTATCTATCTATCTATTGGAGGAAAAAGATGGAAGAAGCAATAGAAAAATATTTTGGAATAAAATTCCATTGAGACAATTAGGTCATTTCACAATAAAACTTTCATCCGGAAGCCTCTTAATTCAGTGGAAATTAAAATAAAATGCCATTAAGAAAAAGCAGGTCATTTCACAATAAAAGCTTTATCTAGAAGCTTCTTCATTCAACTGAAATGAAAAGCTTACCTACAACAGAAGGCGAAACGTCAATCTATACAGACTCCAAGCAGTTTAAATAGTACTCAGTGTGATGAAGCATTATGAAATTTTAGGCAATTGCATGGAAAAGAAGAAAGAGATTCAATTAGAATCTTTCAATTCCAAAGCTCATAAACCTGTTTTTATAGGATACCATATGTAGACTGCACATATCTAGTCAACCACTAGATGGGAGCCTAATTGTCCTATATGTCTGTGTTTTCATCTAGTCTCTTTGAGGTACTCCAGAAAAGAAGCAGAAAGAGGAATACTTGGTCTATCTTTATTGTAAGGTGTCATTAAGAGAATCTTACAAGTCTTACAAGTCTAAAGTATGTCTCCTACACCCCCCCACCACCACCTCCTTGCCTTTACAGTTCAAGGAAAGACTGGGCCCCTGAGAAGTTTGCCACTTCCCGACTCCTTCTGCAATCTCAGCTGCTCTTATAGTACCTAACCATTGCCTACTCTGTAGGTCTTCCTCCTATCTGCCAGTGTCTTTCCAACATACTATTACATCTAGTGCTCATATAGAGACTTGAAACCCAGCTATGGTGTGCCTCTATGCAAACTGCACAGTTAAATAATTTAGCCATTATTTTTGAGCCATTGTCACTGACTTTTGTGATTAGAGTTTAGTTGTGCTCATCATTTCATACTTTTGGTATACCCGTATTTACGTCTAACAATCCAGCACGTTTAGAAATAATATAATTAATAACAAATTGATTGGAGAGTTAGGCCAAATCTAGCAACTTTGAGCTTCTAGTTATTCTTATTTTAGTGGTGGTTCCCATGTAAAATCTTATGGAAGCTAAACTAAAATAATCTAAATTTATTTTATAAGCTGTAATGATTTTTTTAATGTTAAAATCTTCAGGTTAAAAGGTGGCATGGTATAGGGTAACAGGGTAGCATTTAAGTGAAATAACAGCATAACATTTAAGTGATTTTGCTTTTGTAATAGTCCACAGTTTTCTCTTTAAAAAATGAGTTTGTTAATTATGTTATAAAAATGCCAATAGTGTTTTATGCTTTGATTGAGGATCTTAGTAAAATTAGCTACATTAGCTAGTTTTGTTGGGTCCATTTCTGCTACTTATAGTCAGCTCACTTCTGGAATAGTTAAGATGCTATTTAAGATTAGAGTAAATATTTCAAAGGCCTGCATGATGACATACTAAAACAATTGCCGAAACCCAACGTAAATGATATTCTTTTTATAGAGGATGCATTTATAAAGTTTCCAGAAAGGGCTCTCCTACTTTTAATTACTATTATACTATCAATGATAAAGATGTAGATTTATTTGAAATGTTGCCATCGTTGTCCAAAGTCAAAGGTAATTATTACCTCAAGCTAGATCAGGGGTGTCAAACTTGCGTTGTCACAGCGGTGTTACGTGATGTATCAGGACTTTTCCCCCCTTTGCTAAACCGGGCATGGGCGTGGCCAGCGTGTGACACATCTGGCCCGCGGGCCGTGAGTTTGACAGCCCAGAGCTAGATGAAATTAATGAAATCTTTTTTCTAGTGGGATGGGTCAGCTTTTTGTTGATCTCAAGAAAATGTATCAGTTATGCTTCTCATGGTTATAATCTTGACAGTCATCCAAATGGAATTGCTTATGCAAGTTGTTTTAAGAGGTATTCAAACTAGTATTAATCCTAGATTAGCTGTAAGCCTTCCTAGGGGATTTTAGAATTTATCATAGTGTTGCAATAACTTAAATGAAAAGTCATTACTTTGATTTTTAGCATGAAAACCAAACATTTGTGCTCAGTAGGTGAAATTGGAACTTGTTTAGCTCCACCAAGCATTATTAATCTACTCTTGTTTTTATAGTCAGATAGGAATAATAATGCAAAATGGCATGCAATTAATAAAACTTCATTAAAATATTAAAACCTGTTTTAATAGCCATTTAATATGAAGCTGAACTGTAGGTATTTAAAAAAAACTTTATAAACACATCAGATTTAGTAATATGTATTTAAAAAATACATTTCTTGCACGAATGCAGAGGAGAGCATGATTGTTCTGCTTAACATAATAATAAAAAAGAGCCTAATAATATTAACAGTGAATATTATGCATAAATATTGAAAACAAACCTCCATTATTATCCACGGAATTTATTGTAAGTCAGTATTTCTAGGGTTACATCAGAGGTGGGTTGCTACAAGAAATCTCAAATCTCAGGTTTATGTCAGAGTTCCTTATTCCTGTTTTAGAATAACAATTTCCTTTGTTCTATTTATCATTTGTAGAAAAATAATTCTGGTTAAAGCAGACTTTGGGTGAACTTGTCTTCTTGGGGCTTCTCTTATCTGGTATTCTATGAAAACCATAACTGATAACTGCAGAATAACGGCACTAAATAGCTTCTTTTTCTATCTTTGTCCTGATGAACCAGAATACATGTAAATGCTGTTTTTAAGAGGAGAATCAGAAGCAAACAGGGATCCTTCCAGAGTTTTCATGCATGGATGCTATCTCCACCCTTATTGAGAAGGAGAGTTGGTACCTACCTGATACCTTCTTCTAATAGGGTGGAGATAGCATCCAGCCCCTTATCTTTTTTGGAGGCGACCTCTTTTACCTGCCGTTGGTGTATTTTCATGGTTGATGAATGCATTTGGTTTTGTTCTGTTTACCTGTATCACTAAAGATTGTTTTTTTGGGGATAACACGTGGAGTCTGTGTCTTCATTTACTTTGCCGGAAACTGGGTGGTAACACTCACAGGGGTGGGTCATATAGTACATTGGCTAATTAATATTCAGACTCAGTCCAATCAGAGCACAGACAGTGTCAACCCATGCATGGATGCTATCTCCACCCTAATAGAAGAAGCGTATCAGATAGGTACCAACGCTCTTTTTGAATTGTGAGCCTTTATAAGGTTTCTAGTTTTGTTCTTATGCTCCTCCTCCTTCTAAGTTTCCTTAACTAAAAATCTTTTTGTCTAGTTTTAACCGTGGGCATATACCAGGAAGTATCAATATCCCATTTGGGTCAGCATTCACTGCTGAAGGAGAATTCATCCAGTGCCCTGCTACTTCCACACTTCAGAGCTTTAAAGGGAGAGTTGTGGTGATAGTAGGACATGTGTCAAAGAATGCAGCACAGGTAAGTTGCTTAGGGAGAAAGTATGTATATTGTTCAGAATAATGCTTGGCAAATACTACCTGAATTGCAATTTTACAGACAATTTACAAATGTAAAAATCAGAGGTGGTGTTCTGACCAGTTCTGGATAACCAGTAGCGGAAATTTTGAGTAGTTCGGAGAACCAGTAGGAACCCACCACTAGCCCCACCCCCATCTATTCTCTGCCTCCCGAATTCCAGCTGATCGGGAGGAAATGGGAATTTTGCAATAACCTTCCCCTGGAGTGGGATGGAAATGGAGATTTTACAGTATCCTTCCCCTACCAGGCCCATCAAGCCACACCCACAGAAGTGGTAGTAAAAAAAAATTTGGAATCCTACCACTGGTAAAATTGTATATCCCAAATCCACCATTAACTATGTGGACACCTTAAAAATCAAGTAATACCTACATAAACATTGAGAGTTCAAATGCTTTTGTAAAAATGCCTAGATCATCCTTTCAGCCTGGTTACGATAACTCTGATCATCTACAATAAGTTGTGGAAGTTTAATAATGTAATAACAAATAAATTAGTGGCGGGTTCACTTCTCATGAGAAATATATCTGAATCTGATTAACAGGCAAATTAACTCATTCCATTCCAGGGTGTTTTATACTCTAAAATATATGCAATGTTTTATAGCAAGGCTAGGCTAAAGAGACAAACCCATATTACAATAAAAAGGCAGTATTTTACTCCAACATAGTTTCTGCTTGCCTGAAATGATGATAAGGAAATTGTAGGAATGACTGGGTAAAAGGAATTGTTATTTTTAGCGGTTTCAACAGGTTGATAATATTAGCAATCACATCTTCTCTCTGATGTGATTGTCAATAAGACATGTTCTTCTTTTAAAAGAGGTAGCCAGTTTTTAATTTCATTAATCTGGTGATAGTGACATTTAGAAATTTTGTTCTTTGATTCTAGAAACAACAGGTTCTTAAATTCAAGCCCATTCCAGATATAGTGAGGATTAAACAAATGAACTTTACCTTTGTCCTGTTTTTATAACTGTTAGTACTTAGGGAGTGTGAACTTTTTATCACCATTCATTTATTTTCCCCTGTAAAAATGAATGACCTGTTTCTAAGTCAGTAACAGGAATCATTTTAAAATAATTTGGTTATATTATTTTACTGTCCCATCAGAATGCTTGCTAGTGTATTATATTTTTAGAAGTACAGTTATGGGATTTCATCTTCCCCAAAATGTATGTGGTTTTTTTTTTTAATTTTGATAATGAAATAAGGCAGGATGACACATTCCTGGCCTAAACATGGATCTCTTCCTTCTATAAAACGGATTGGTTTTTAAATATGCTTGGTGACCTTTCCATGTGGGAACTATTCATTTGGCTGATAACTAAAGAAGATTGTTTCAAAACATCATAAGTACTGGAAAATTCATTTTAAGGCACATTTTCAGTGGAAAGTTATTGGCTGAGTGGCCCAAAACAACAATACTACACAGTAGATACCCATAGCAGTGTTCATTAGTGTATGCCAAATCAGCTAATCCAACTCTGGAACCAACCCAGTCTCACAGAGGTTATTGTGGAGATAACCCAGAGTTAGAATTAGGAAATAGAACATTATAGTCTCATAGCTGAGCATGGGAAAACCAAAACAATTATTTTTGTGGTTGTTTTTTTTACCAGTAAGGAAAATCAACCAAAAAGTGGAAAAGAACATGCTACAAGAAATAGAAATGTTTCAAATTTTGTACAATGTGGTACAGATGTTTACACAGTTCTTCCACAAAATGTGTTCTCGTTTTTTAATTATTCGACATTTAGTTGTTAGGGAATATTTGTTTTTATATAAGTATAGAAGTCCCCAAGGGGATAAACAGCTTTGTAAAGTTTCGGACATAGGTTATCTGTTGACACATAAATAGGCAAGGTGAAGTCATGAATCTTGTCACTTGGCCAGATCAATGAGTTAAAGCAGTTACCAAAACATTATTACTCAGATAAGAAACCCGGGAAGCATTTGGTAAAAGGTTTAAAAAAATTTGGATAATTTTTGAAAATGAAATTTGTCTGATTATTTGCATGAGTTAAAATAAATCATGGAAAGCTAAAATGAGAAACGGTATAAACAGCCTTTTTTATTTTTTCCCATCGTTTAATATGTATTGCAATTATAGTCATACAAGCATCATAAGTATATTGTAAGTGAAATGACAACAAGGAGATATGTTAACCCTCTCCTCTGATAATAGTGACGATGTGTTTTTAGCCTGTTAAAAAACACTCGTGGACTTTTTCATTCTATCTAACTAAATAGCATGAATGTTACAAAATGCACTTATTGCAATCTTCAGTAATGTTGAGATATCTGTGCTTCGCAAGAGAGGAGTGATTATTTTGAAAATGTGTCTACTTTTAAAGAAAGAAAATAAATCCATAAAGTAGATCTCAAAATCTAAAATTATATATATTTGACTGTACTGTATGGTAGGTTTATTTCTTATCACATTTGCCATCTACCTAGATTAATAGGAACTTTAAACTGCTTGTGAGCTGAACTCTTATACCTGCCTTTTCTACTTGAAATTATAGAGTGGAAGGGGTACATTCCTTACCAGTTGAGAATTTAGGGAATGTTCCTTTTATCTCAAGTGAACAAATAGTGCATTTTTGTCATAGTTTGTTCCTTACTACTTATCTCACTCATTACCTTGATGTTTGTAGAGTTGTACTCTTTTAGATTGCTTTCACTTGTTTTAAATTCCAAGCCACATCTCAGAAACCTTTTTAATGCTTTCTGTTTCGTAAAAGATGGTCACATAGTAACAAGAAACTGCAAAAATCATAAATATGAGGCAGTTGCCAAGTATCTGAATTTTGATGACCTAGTCATCAAAATGTAATGGTGATAAGTGCGAAAAATAGCCATAAGTCACTTTTTTCAGTGCCACTGTAATTTTGAATGGTTACTAAATGAACTGTTGTAAGTTAAGACCATCTATATAAGTATTTTGAACTGAATTATATATGAAAAAGGATATTGGCATATTCAGGAAAGAGAAGTAAATGTATATAACAATGTTCTTGCAAGCTTTCCCCATTTGCTTAGATTGATTTCATATTTTAGAAATTTAAATTAATTGGATTTTAAGAAGAGGAGAGTTGCAATTGCAGAAGTTATTAATTTGATTTTATTATTTTAACTTTTGTTTCTTTCTCATTCTGCCATTCTTTCTTTATGGATGTTTCTAAACAGAGGATTACTGTTGCTTCCGTTCAAAATATGCTCTCCTGATCTTTTCTTTTTTAGCGGGCAGAGGGAAAGTGGAAATAGAAGTGATAAGAAGGGTTCCACCACAAAACCGCGGTAGACAATTGCGCGCTCGACAAAAGTGTGTACGTGACGTCATCACAGCGCGACAAAAACATCGCGCTGTGAGCGGTAAATTTAAAATTAAAGCGAAAACCTTACCCTAACCCCCCCAAACCTAACCCTTAACCTAACCCTAAACCTAACTCTAAACCTAACCCTTAACCTAACGCTAAACCTAACGGTAACCCTTAACCTAATGCTAAACCTAACCCTAACGCTTAACGTAACCCTAAACCTAACCCTAACCCTTAACCTAACCCTAACCCTAAACCTAACCCTTACCTTTATGTGAATCGGCTTGCTTTAATTTTATTTTAATTTTAATTTTATTTATTTTTTAATTTTTTTCGTCGCGCTGCTGATGACGTCAGGTACGCGCTTTCGTCAAGCGCGGTTTTGTCGACCGCGGTTTTGACGGGTCACAGATAAGAAGACATGGGAAGCAGTGGTGGATTTCAATTTATTTTACTACCAGTTCGCTCGTGCACTCATGCAGTGCTTCTGCACATGCGCAGAAGCATCCAGGTGGGTGGGGGGAGCCTCCTGCCGCTGCCACTACCCATTCACCCGATCTGGGGCGAACTGGCAGAAACCCATCTCTGATGGGAAGGGTTAAAATAGAAGAGATTCTTCTATAACATATCCATGAGGTATAATAATTGCAGGATGAAAGCCCAATTTGGAAGCATCCTATGTTGACTATGCATGTAAAAATAAATATGTCACATATAGTCAACTCTATTAGTATTTCTTTTGTTGCTTCTTTTCCACCTCTAAGTTCACTTGTAAAAACAAAAGTTCCAAACTTGTGGAAGCAATTGGAAGTCATATAGTTGTCTACATTCAGCCTTAAATTTTGCGTTATCCCCATCCTCACCCTCAGATGGGGAAAAGCTGTGAAACCAGTTTTACAGTCATCTGTATGGTGTAGGAAAGCTAAACTATTGTATAAGCGTAATGATGCACAGACACACACCAAAAAAATCCAGGACAGGACTAGGAAAGACTGAATTGCAGTTATAAATGCAACACAGCTACAGCTTATAATTCTAGTCCACTTGGAGTCTTTAACTATTGTGTTGTGTTCATTGTTTTAACGCTGAGCCATTGTACTTTTGGTTTTCTCTGTGCACCTGACAGAATCGGCTAATTTGGGTCAAAGCATAAATGTTGTTGCAAGAGCCAATTTGATGTAGGAGGTCAAGGCTCCAGGGTAGAAACCAGGAAACCATGAATTATAGTTCCACATTAGGAACAAAAGCCAGCTGGTTGACCTTGGGCCAATCAGTTTTTCTCTAAACCATAAGATGGGGGCAATAGCAAACCATTTCTGAAACAATTTGCCAAGAAAACTGCAGGAACTAATCCAGGCAGTCACCAGGACTCCACCCTGACTTGAAAACATATAGACACACATAATGATATTGATAATGAATAAAATTGCTGTTTACTTCAATTTATTGGCCACGTCAATAAATGTCTGATTTGATACATCAACCAAACAGGACAAGTACCGATTCCAACAGATGGTTAAAACTGCAGAAAAAACAATTGCATCCAGTCTGCCTCCATAGAAAACCTGTATATTGCACAGGCCAGAAGGAGGTGTGAGAAGATATCTGTAGACCCCTCACATCCTGGACAAATTGTTACAACTCCTTCCTTTGGGACAGCACTATAGGGCATTGCATGACAAAACAACTATGACAGACACAGGGACTGTTTTTTCCCCTCGTGCCATCATTCTGCTGAATAGCAATAGCACTTAGACTTATATACCGCTTCATAGTGCTTTTACAGCCCTGTCTAAGTCGTTTACAGAGTCAGCCTATTGCCCCAAACAATCTGGGTCCTCATTTTCCCAACCTCGGAAGGATGGAAGGCTGAGTCAACCATGAGCGGTGGGACTTGAACTGCCGAACTGCTGGCAATCAGCAGTCAGCAGAAATACCCTGCAGTACTGCACTCTAACCACTGCACCATCACAGCTCATAGACTTGTGACCTAATTGTCATAGTGCTGTCTATAGTCTATGTGTATTTACACATTTAGCATGGTTGTATTATCTTCTTTACTCCACCCTCTTATTGGTATTATTATTATGATGATGATTACATTACTTTGTTGCTTTGCATGTACGCTGAAGCTTCTGGAGGCAAATTCCTTGGGTGTCTAATTTCATCTGGCCAAATAAACTATTCAATTTAACTGAATTCAGCATCATTCAATACTGCTCAACATGGCTTACACAACTTAATAAACTCTGCAACATAAAAATAAATGAGCTACTACTTTGTCTTTGAAATAAAAGAAACCAAATTTTGGTGCTGTTCCCTTATGCATCAGTAGAACCCATATGAAGGTTTAGTCACATACAGTGCCAAAGATAATGCAGAAGTTTTAAAAAGCCAAAAGGGGCACATCCTTTTTTAAAACAATTTTGATGTCTTTTCTGATTCTATCTCTGGCACTAGGAGTTTAGAGTAGTAGCTGTATACTCCCTTCCCAGCAGCTACCAACTCATTTTTCTCTGTTCATAACTTCCCATGGTAGGCTTGAATGTCATGGTAGCTTAAGAGATAAATCCCTAGACAAGGATTTGCAGGATTTAATGAATTACAAGTGAAAACTAATTTAAGGCATTTGATTTCTTCTGCTAATAATAGAATGCAGAGTTGATAAATACATTTACTACATCCTGCAGTCTCATAGACTGCCATAATATACTTACATTTTCTAGAGAAATAAAACCTAGCAAGCAATATATTATTTCAACATTTCTTCCCCAAAGCTACATGATTGGAAGGGCTCATTAAAAAAAAGTAACTGTAAGAAGAAGCTAGAACACTTGATGATAAAATTCTCCCTCTCTTCTCCACCTGTAATTTAGCTTATCTAGAGGGTTTGAAGAGAAAGATATCATTTTTATGTCCCTTTGTGTCTACAAAGATGATATGATTTAAATATGGGTTCGGGAAATCGTTTTATTTATGCAAAACTCAAATTCCTCTGCTTTGAAACACACCTATAATGGAAAGTTCCATTTTATTACTATAATTTTGCAATGGAAAACTAAGGTCTTCCCCTCTACGGGAGGTATATATGAAACTTAAAGTGAAATACGTGTAAATATTTGGAATGATTCTCTCTTCCCCTCCAGCCAGAGGTAATACGTGCTAGAAATAATCCTTTAACTTTTTGTTTTGTTAAAGAATCACCGTAAGAGTTATGTTCTGACTTTGGAGGTAAGAAATCAAACAGTACTGGAAAATGACCTATCATTTCTGATTTTAGTCTCTGATTATTCACATGTTCTGTTGCTCTTTAACTTGTCAGAAATTTGGCTGCCGATCAGATATCTTAGCAACAGTAGAGAACATTTACCTTTGGCCCTAGTTTTCATTTAACTTTTTTGGTTTTTAATTTACCTTTCAATATAGAATAGAAATAAAGACATATTGTTTACTGCTGTTGTTTTCCTTATGTCAGATTTTAGGTTCTACATTGTTTAAATCATATCCAGTATTCTATAAATCATTATATAAATGATTTTTATATCATATAAATCTATTAAAAGTTAAAGTTAATTATGCATTGGAATAAAAACTATTAAAATAAATTAGAAATAATAACAAATACCGATAATATCTTAATGTGAAAAATGCATCCTATGATGACAGTTTCTCGTGTTTAAGCATATATTCCTTCATCCATGTGCAAACTTGGTGATATAAAAATGCAAGTGACTTCCTACCCATCACCCACCCTCAAAATCTGAATGGGAAATGTTGTATATGCATAAAAGTCTCAATTCTCTTTTTGATCTGATTTATTATGTTTACTTTTTTATGGAATGGTATTTCCATTAATATATATTAGTAGTAATTGTTTTCCCATTTCCAGATGAAAATATGAAAAAGCTACAGGCATACAAAACTCTTTCATGTCTGTTCATCCAACTTCATATTTTCCTGAATTGTATTTGCAAGACTTGTCATTTTTTGTCAAAATGTTCAATTATGTCTCTTTTTTTTAAATCAAACCTTTAGTATTTCTTCTTCCTTCTCCAGACCACCCAGCTAGCAAATACCGTATTTGACCAGTTGTCACAGATTCTCATCTGCTTTGTTGCTATGTGTCTCCCAGCATGATGGCGGTTATAGCTCATCATCTCCTCAGGAGTTCTGAAAGGGTCATTTGTCAAAGCCCCATCAATTACTTAGGCAATGCAAAAGAGCAACAGCATAGCACAAGATTCAATAGATTTTATGAGGCATCAGCAACTGCAGTTGCCTTTTGGGTAAATAGAACTTAGTATTTGGGGGATATGCTACGCCAGGCATGCCAAACCTTTTGGCTTGCCTGGGCCACATCAAGTGAAGAGGAATTGTCTTGGGCTGCATATAAATATAATATGAGAACTATCACTAAAAGTCATACAATGTTAAAAGTTTACGATCTTGTGGTGCACTTCACTAACTATTCAGGGCCTCATGGAGCCTGTAGGCCTTGGGTTGGACATGCTAAACCATGATACAATGTTAAAAGTTTGTGTTCTTGTGATGTCCCTTTGATGATGATGTTCGTCCATAGTGTTCGAAGAAGACCTTGACATCTATCAGGTTGTGGGCTGTCCACGATGTGTCCGCAGGTGCCTGGTAAGGCCTAGACGGGCATGAAATGTTCTGCCACATGTCAGGCAGACATGTGTGGGCACCATTGTTGCAACATTTTCTGCTCTGGCTTTGTGGAGTGCTCGCTTCTCTTGTGCTATGGTTGTTCTTCTGTCCTCAGATGTCTGGCAGCCTTGGTGGATCAGTGTGTGCCATGCTGATCGATCTTGTGTCAGAGTTTCCCAGGAGGTGGTGTCATTTTCCATGGACTTGAAGGAGGCTTTCAATGTGTCTTTGTATCATTTCTGTTGTCCCCCTGCAATTGCTTTCCTTGAGACAGCTCACCAGAGAGCATCTGTTTAGGGATACGATGGTCTGGCATCCTTGCAACATGGCCTGCCCAGAGTGTCTGGGCTTTCATCAGCAGGTGTGAACTGATGGCAGGCCTGCTCTGGAGAGGACTTCTGTGTCTGGCACCTTGTCCTGACATGCTAAACCATGATATAATGTTAAAAGTTTATGTTCTTGTGGTGTCACTTTACTAGCTGTTCAGGGCCTAATGGAACCAGTAGGCCTTGGGTTGGATTTGCTGTACTAAACTATGATATATATGAATGATCAGGGAAATGTTCATCTAAGTGCCTTGCATTTCCTCTCTTCTCCTGAGCAACCGGGAGAAGGAAGAACAACCCCAAATTCAGTTTCACTTCAGCATTATACATGCAAAACAAGGGATTGTGGCTAAATTCTGATTGACTCACAAAAATAGCAAAAGGTTGGAATATGGTCCATCCATTAACAAACAGAATTGCCTACAGCAAAAGAAATTTGCTGAATTAAATATGTACTGTGATTTATCTCATTACTTACTATGACCGGTTGCCTTTCTTGCTTATCTCTGCAATACCAATTTATGGCTTAATGTAACTTGCTAACTGCATAGTTGAACATCATAGACCTAAAATATTGATGCCCAATATATACAAATAGACCTTTCATAAATAGTTTTAGGGTTTGGGGACAGGAATGACCTCCTCACCAAAAGAACAAGAGAATTGTTCTAAGCTCTAAGGTTGTCCTATCTGTATTGTACCCCTATCCCCACAAATGTGATCTTCTGGGATTCTTCTTGCTATTGGCCGCACAAGTCCTGTGTTTATCCTGTAATGATTTGGCCACACTTGAATGAGAAGAGGGACGCCAAGATTCCTTGGCTTTCTTCTTCACTAAAGCTTTTAAGAACAATTACCTCTGACTGTTATATCTGTATTACTTGCCTATACAAGTAACAACTAGATATAGATCATGGTACTCTATCTCCAGTCCCCAAAGACCTACATGAAAACCTTTAAAGGATTTTTCCTTTAGCTTTCATCATGTACCAATAGATGTTATCTTGTATTTGCTCAACACAAAAAATATTTCTTGTGAAACATTACAAAATTATATCTTTATTGTTTAAGGCAAACTAATCTCTAGTTTTCAGATCGAGAAACCATAGATTTTCAGTAGTTTTTGTACTGCTTTTCCTTTTTAATTGTCAGCTGAGGTCAAAATATTTTTGTTGTTATTAGTTTAAACAAGCATGTATTACTTTTGTCAGATCTGCATAGGGATTTTGTTTAATATTACATACTACCGATATTATAGAATATGATTTAACATGAGTTAACACCATAGCTGAGTTGTGTGACCAATTCTAAAATGGTTATCCATGTAGTTGCATCACAGTGGAAGCATAAAGCATTTGTTGTGTAATGTCTTAATTAAATAGTTATGGGAGATATTCCGTCATGAGCTTATTCTAGAATTACAAGGAATCGGTTTTCCATTCTGTAGTATACTTTGGTTAAGCAAATGAAGGATTTTCAGGCAAAAACTAAGACTATTTTCGTGAAATAGGTGAGGGGTTAATGTGGCAAAAATAAAATCATGTTATTTAAATTAGAAGGGAGAAAACTATGTCAAATAAGTCTATAACTGCTTTAAAGAATATTGGAAGTCACTTAAGTATTTTTGTTTTGTCTTGTTTTTCTTTCTATTGCTTTCAACACTTTTTTCTTAATTTCTTTCTTTTTGTACTGCTTGGTGTTTATCTTTTAACTTTATAAAGATACTTCATGAAAATTCTATAAATATCTGTAATAACACATGTTGTCTACCAATTGAATATATATTTAGTGCAATTATAAGACTCAAAGTGAAATCTGAAAGTCAGTAGCATTCCCATTGCTCTAGAAAATATTTATGTTGTTTCGCAATTTACACATTTATCACTGAAAATAAAGATGTTGGCCTATTTTTAACTGAATGTAGAAGTCCCCACCTTAGACATGAAAGCAGCTGGGTGACTTTGGATCAATCTCTCTCAGTCACAGTGTTGTTGTGAGGAAAATAGGAGGAGGGAAGTACAATATAGTTTTGTTCAGTTTTGAGTTATTTAAAAAATAATAAAGATGAGATATAAATAAATAAAATCCATACATAAATATTAAAGAAATATAAAAAAGCACTAACATATTCTAATAGAATAAATAGAAATCAGTCAAATAAAGAAATTAATATGTATCTTCAAATTCAGTTACCCAGACCTAACATGCAAACGTTAAACATTCAGGATAATTTTCAAGTGGGAAGTGACTCAACACACTTGCTCTACAAGTGCTCTTTATGGATAAAGGGGGTGATAGTAAGATGGTGGAGGACTATCGCTAAAACTGAATCAGTTCAGTTTGAAAAAAGTATGTAAACCTGTAGTATTTCCTATATAAAACAAACATAAAAATTACTTGAAAATAATTTAGTAAGTAAAGATCGCTCTTTGATAATAGGAGAATGCAGAAGCTTTAATAAGTTTAGTCTTAGACCCTAGTCTTTCTTATATAGCTACATGTAGGTAGTTCTCCACATATAACTAGTTAAGAGCTAAGGTGGCACAGTGGTTAGAGTGCAGTACTGCAGACTATTTCAGCTTACTGCTATGTTAGCTGCAGTTCGGTAGTTCAAATCTCACTGGCTCAAGGTTGACTCAGCCTTCCATCCTTCCAAGGTGGGTAAAATGAGGACCCAGATTGTTGAGGGCAATATGGTGACTCTGTAAACCGCTTAGAGAGGGCTGTAAAAGCACTATGAAGCGGTTTCTAAGTCAAAGTGCTATTGCTATTGCTATTACTTTCGTCACTGTTCGAAGTTACAATGGCACTGAAAAAAGTGAGTTATGATCATTTTCCCCACTTATGATCATGAATATGAGCAACTGATTCATATTTAAGATGGTTGCAATTTCCCATGATCATGTGATCACCTTTTGCAATCTTCTCACAAGTGAGCCGAGATGGGGCAGTGGTTAAATGCAGCACTGCAGGCTACTTCAGCTGACTGCAGTTCTGCAGTTCGGCTGTTCAAATCTCACCGGCTCAGGGTTGACTCAGCCTTCCATCCTTCCGAGGTGGGTAAAATGAGGACCCGGATTGTTGTTGGGGGCAATATGCTGACTCTGTAAACCACTTAGAGAGGGCTGAAAGCCCTATGAAGTGGTATATAAGTCTAACTGCTCTTGCTATTGCTAAAGTAAATGAGGATGCCAGATTCACTTAACAACCGTGCTATTAACACTTAACAAAATTCACAAAACAACTGGCAGGAAAGGTTGTAAAAGAGGCAAAATTCACTTGTCTCACTTAGCAACAAAAATGGGCTCAATTGTAGTCATAAGTTGAGTATTGAAACAATATATATATATGCATCATTCTAACGTAAAATATTTCTACTTCAGTTCGCAGCTCATCTGGTGAAAATAAAATATCCAAGAATTTGCATTCTGGATGGCGGCATTAACAAAATCAAGCCAACGGGTCTTCTAACAGTTCCTTCTCCACAAATATGACCAGAAAAGCTTGAAGTGTCTTCTAGCTCTCTGAAAAACTCTTAAGAATACAGCAACATTTTAATTCTGCTCATGACTCAAATATTGTGTCTGTTTACAGTGTTTTTTCAGTTCAGTGGTTTTTTTTTCCAATTTATTATTTTTTACAGAAGTTTACTTTGACTGGAAGAAGCTATAAAGCATTAAAATGATGTAATTCTAGGAAATCATCAATTGAAATTTGTCCATCCAGCAAGAGAAAAAACAACGTTGTATATATAAAATCTGCACTTATTAACTCAAATTATGAGTTTGAAATTACATGGATGAATAGTATCATTTGAGTGACTGATACATTTTAGATATAATTATTTCACCTCAAGAATTAATTTGTTTGACTTAACTAGTTTTTCTAGACCATGGAATATTTAAAATCAAGTAAAGGGGGGAGAGGGAGACCAGAAATTGCTTTCAGAACCTGCTTGTTGAATCTTTAAACAAAATATTTTTATAGAAATATGTCCAAACAACTTAAATCATCTCTTGTTTGTTACAGCTGTGATAGTGCATCAGTTGTCATGATAAGTCATAGTCTTAATTCTGTTAAATTTAAATATATCGTGACTTGAAAATTATTTGTAAAAGAATAAACTTTTAACTCTTATATTTGAAATATTGTTTCTGTAAATATTAGCATTGCTAATCAAGAAGAGAGGAAAGTGTGTGTGTATGTGTGTGTGTCAGTGGTGGGTTCCGGATCCCATTGCAACCGATATGGTGCAACGGGACTCAGCGTCCCCCACATGCATGCGCACCGCACACACACACAGTGCACACATGCGTCCTTACCTCCGTGATGCCTCCGCAACGCTCCAGCTGCTTGATGAAGCATCACGCAAGCTCTGTGCGTGGAAGCACCGAAGAGCTCAAATACAGGTAAGGAGCTGAGGTGGGTGGGTGGACCCTCCGGAGCACCGTACCAGAACGGTACCTGGTACACTGCCTGCAACCAACCACTGGTATGTGTGTGTGTTCCCTGAATCCTCATCAGTGCAAAAAATTGAAATTGACCTAATAATTTTCTCACTAAGAGACTGCCTTTAAAAAGTGTTTAACAAGTTTAAATTGTGTGTTTTTATTTATTTTATGGAAAGAATGAAAGAATCAATGTTTCAGTGCTTAGTAATAATTAGATTAGAAAGCCTTTACAATCCAAAATAATGTATCATTTGAAAAATCTAAGTGGCAGTGTAAAAAATAGGGTTCAAGGAACATCATTATATTGATTATTTCTCCCACATCAGGTGTTTTTTTTTTCAGGTGCAACTTTCCATTTTATTAATTTGGGACACTCACGTAAGAGTACCACTGGATATGGTGAACATTATTTCCCATGCACAAATTACTTACGTTTAAATATTTCATTAAAAAATAAAGATTAAAATAAAATGCCAAATATCTACCATAAATTGAGTCTTTTTACTTTTTTTCTTCATCAAAACTTTGATAGTCAATATTCTGTTTCCAAAGAGAAGTTGAACGTGGGAAGTTTTCAGATTATCCATTCTTTAACTTTGCACGAAGCATTAGCAATTCTGAATCTACATTTTCAGATAAAGACATTATTTAAAACAGCAGTCCCCAACCTTGCCAATTTGATGGCTGGCATTGGGGGGGGGGGGTGGTTCTTTATGAGTGCAGCCGCTAATGGAGATTTGCGCAAAAGTGCAAGCACCCTCTACTCACATAAGTGCAGCCCAGCTCTCAATAGACCACGGCCCAGTAGTGGGCCACCACCCAAGGGTTGGGGACCCTGATATAAAAGACATATTAGTTAATTGTCCTATTGCACCATGTAAATATATTTGACTCAGATGTGTCCACTTCCAGAGTCTTGGGGGTTTGAGCCTGTTTAGTGTAAAGGTTAAGTCTAGAAAGAGGGAGACCATGAGTTTGAGTTCAAGTCCTGCCTTAGCCATGAAAGCTGGGTGACTTTGGGCCAGTCACACACTCTCAATCCAATCCACCTCACAGGATTGTTTTCTGGAAAATGGGAAAGGAAGATGTGTTAGATATGTTCACTCAAATTTGTCAATATAATAATGTTGGGATACAAATGTATCAGGGATGGGTTCCTGCTAGTTCTAACCTCTTCTATAGAAGAGGTTCCACAAATCTATAGTGCCGTTTAGAACCAGTTCCAGCTCCCTCCCCCCACCCGTCCACACATCATGAAGAGCGAGAGGAAGAATTCTGGGAGTTGAAGTCCACAAGTCTTAAAGCTGTCAAGTTTGAACACCCCTGGTTTTTTTTTTCTAAAGGGTTAGGGGTGCAAGGGTCTTGTAACTTGACAGCTTTAAGACTTGCGTGCTTCAAATGCCAGTTTCTGAGCCAACATTTTGGTTGCTAAGCAAGAGCGTTGTTAAGTGAGTTTCACCACATTTTACAAGTTGGCTACGCCCACCCGGTCACATGGCCGGCAAGCCACTCCTACAAAGCAGGCCACACCTACAGAAGAAGTTCTAACAATTTTTGAAACCCACCACTGAAATGTATAATTAAAACTGCCTAAACTACCCTCTTGGCTTTTTTTTTTAACCTCAGGCCAGGTTCATAAAAATTAAATAGAAAATAAGCTTTATAAGGACATTGGGAATGTTCACTATAGCAGTTAAGTATGAGAAATGGAGAAAATAACCCAGATTTCATTCGTCCAGTCCACCTTTATCAACCAACATCCCATCCCTGTGGAAGCTAAGATAGGATGAAGACAAGGAAAAACTATTTCATACCCATTCAATAGTTCATTTTTAAAAGCTTTGGATTGGTTTAGGAACACACTTAGAAAATGCAAAGCTGTTTGGGAAAAGTTTCAGCATGTTTTACTACTGCCTGCTGTTGACTGAATGTTGATTTACTGCTTAGGCCTCTTCTAGGCCTAAACAAATATAGATGCTATCTCATCTCCAAACAGATCTGGGGAGAAAAAGAACAGAGCAGGATTCAAATGTTATCATTATTAGACTAAATCTACTGAAATTTGCTAAATGAAGTATATTAGATTATTAAGTCTGCTCTAAATGTTATGCCACCCTAACTCTAAATGACCTAAAAAGTTTAAAGCAGGCAGCTGGAAAATCCGTGATTTCATTCCTGTTGCTTAAACAATACAAAAGCTAAATGGTGCTGGCTGTACTTAGATAACCCAAAGCATACAATGCATCTTACCTCAATACCTCTGATTCTTTTTCTTTTCTAAATATAAAAGTAAGATTAAAAATAATTCTTAGACAAAACAGAGATGGATATCCCTTTTATCCTCCAGGTATTCCAAAGCATGTTCCCTCAACTATCAAAGGACGTGTTTTTCTAGTGAATATGTAGTTACCTGGCAGTAACACTATAAGCTGATTTTAGCATGAGTCACTGATTCCACCTTTCTCTTTAGGGAGAAATTTTATCTTCTTTTTTTCCCTGACTTTTAGAACATAACTCTGGCGCCACTGAGCACAAAAGTAGCATAATAAATCTTTCTTCTAGAGGATAATTGTTAATATTAGCTACAACGACCAACTTGTCAGTATCTGAGGAATCAGAGGCAATGGTTATTATAGAACCCAGGGTATTAAAAAGATTTAGCGTCCTTACCTTCCTATCACTAGATGGAATCACTTGCTTCCACCCTTCAAAATAATCTTTAATTAATTCTTTGTAGTCTGTAATTAGCCTACTTATTTTCTGGCATTTTGGAAACATCTATCATGGATCCAAAATTTAGATATTCAAGGATGATAGGTACTGGTGCAAATTTTAACAATTGTCTATTTTAAATTTACATTAATTTTACCCATTTTTCTCCAATTTGACAGTCCTCCATAATTTATGTTAACTTGAAATTTCTGGAGCTGAAGGCTTTTAGAAAATGCTTTTTTATTTGTATTATATACATTTTAATAACTTATGTGGCTTTCCAACTTGTGAATGCTGACTGTAGGTGGCTTACAAAGATGGCTCACACACACATACACAGTAATGAAACATTCAGGGTTGACAATGTTGTTTTTCTCCTTTGCTAAATAAGTTTCCTTCCGAGGTGGCGCAGTGATTAGGGTGCAGTACTGCAGGCTACTTCAGCTGACTGTTATCTGCAGTTCAGCAGTTCTAATCTCACCGGCTCAAGGTTGACTCAGCCTTCCATCCTTCCGAGGTGGGTGAAATGAGGACCCAGACTGTGGGGGAGATATGCTGACTCTGTAAACCGCTTAGAGGGGGCTGAAAGCCCTATGAAGCGGTATATAAGTCTAACTGCTATTGCTATTGCTATTTTTCTTCTCCCTTCCCCTCCTTCCTCCCTCTCTCCCTCCCTCCCCTCTCTCAAACACACACACACACACACACACACACACACACACACACACACACAGAAATTGGATTGGACTATCTCTCCTACCCCCTTCCCTCTTTCATTCAAACAAACTCTCTCTTAAACAAGCACACACACACACACACAGTTGGATTTGAGGGAGTCAGGGAGACCACAGGAGGAGGCAGGAAGCCAGTCAAAGAGCCATACTGGAGCACACGCACATCTTTCCCCCAGCCCCAGCTTCACTGATTACAGGTTTGAAAAGACAACGTGGCTCTGCCTGCAATCAAACTACACTTGGGGAGGGAAAGCACTTCCCTCCAGTCTTTACCCAAAGCCCCGCACCAAGAGGATGAAGTTTGAATTCTTCCCCTTCCCTCCAACCCACACATACCTTTTCCAGCTGTTTCATAGAGGATTTCAACTCTGCTCTTGCCTATCATCATGAAAAGAAAAAAAATGTAAAAGGAAAAAGTCAAGAGCTGAGGTCAGGCTGAGC